>NC_136610.1:0-1460000 GCF_933228915.1 Telmatherina bonti
ACATCAGGTCAAAAGTGTTGTTTTTTGCTCACACACCCATAACTCTGGCTTGGTGGACACCACATGGCCCAAATTCACTCAGGCATCACAAAACATGTTGGTGAAGAGATCTTATAAAGGACGTTGCTCTACGCTGCACGGCGTGCCCGTGACGCCATGGCGAAGTTCCATGCGGCGGCGTGACATCATAAATCACTATAAAATTGTCAATTTTGATCTGATCACCCTAAAACTTATAGGGATTAATAAGGGATCAGTCCTGAACAGATTAATGTGACCATTGCTGGTGTAGACCTAAGCCCCGCCCACTTACAACAGGAAGTGTTTTTTTCCACGTTTGAGGGTCATGCTTCTAAGGAAATGGTCCAAAACACTTGAGCCTCCTCCAAAACATGTCAAACCCTTTCATGATGCCACAATAAAAACCTCAAGTCGCTACGCTAAACGGGACATGGCGAATGGCGGTCCAACGCCATGAAACAGGAAGTACCTGTGACCAAGCCATGGAACCTTGGACCGCCACCAAACTTGCCATGACTGATGACAGTAAGGCCCTGAACTAAGCCCCATTGAAACATTATGGAATAAATGGAGCATGTCTCCATAGCGCCCCCTACAAAATTTCAATCAATCAGCCCCGCCCACTACATGGACCGACATGAATAAAATTCAGCACAGTTGGAGAACGTTCCAGTACCTTCAAAAAAGTCTCTTGGACATATGGGCTAAATTCAACAGGAAGTCGGCCATTTTGAAAAAGGTGCCATTTTTGGGGTCATTTCTTTGCCATGCATTTTAAACAACTCCTCCTAGGGATATTGTCCAACTGACACCCAACTTGCACAGGATGCTCAGGAGGCATGTGTGATTTAAAGTTGTGTTATTTCTTCTAATAGAAGATTTAGTTTAGGAGGAGCGGGCCCTCAAAGTTTGATGTCTCATTAACAAAGACTTATTGCTAAAACTCCCACATAAAACAACATATCAGCACAGGAATCGACCCATTTGATGCCAGTTCCATGATGAACAAAATCTACAATGCAATAACATGACTATGAACTAGCCCCACCCCTTGGCAACAACAAGTGTCTGATATCATGAACCAGGAAGTACCTGTAACAAAGCCACGAAATTGTTGATCTTCACCATACTTGCCATGAGTCATGACAGTTATGTCCTTAATAGAGTAAAATTACAATATAGTGGAAAAGACAGTAAATGGCTCCATAGCGCCCCCTACAATATTTCAATCAATCAGCCCCGCCCACTACATGGACCGACATGGATAAAATTCAGCACAGTTGTAGAACCTTCCAGTACCTTCAAAAAAGTCTCTTGGACATATGGGCTAAATCAAACAGGAAGTCGGCCATTTTGAAAAAGGTGCCATTTTCGGGGTCATTTCTGTCATTTGCTTTGCCATGCATTTTGAGGAAGTCCTGCTAAGAATTTTATCTAACTTTAACCAAAATGATTCAGGATGCTCAAGAGGCATGTGTGATTAAAAGTTGGGTTATTTCTTTTAATAGGGGATATCGTTTAGGAGAGGCAGGGCAGCAAAGCAGATGTGATGCAATGAAAAGGAAAACTGACATAACTCCCACAAAAAACAACCAACCTGCACCAAATTTGCTACAGATGATGTCAGTCATATCTTTCACATTTGTGCATGTCAATAATTAGATGATAAGTTAGCCCCGCCCCTTGGTGACAGCAAGTGACCCTCCATAAGGCCTAAATGGCCTGAAGTGCAGTCTGGCTGTACTTTAGGTTGAGAGATGCATGGGAAGGACGTTGCCAGCGGAGGCGGTGGCATTATGCCGAGCGGCGCCATGGTGCGAGGGCCTATATCACCGCTTGCGGTTTTAATTATTAGGCCCGAGCACCTTGGCAGTGCGAAGGCCTATTGTAATTGCAGCGTTTATTATTATTAGGCCCGAGCACCTTGGCGGTGCGAAGGCCTATTGTAATTGCAGCGTTTATTATTATTATTATTATTATTATTATTATTATTATTATTCTCCTAATAAATGAATTGCTTTTTTGGAGGCCTGAACATGCTCAAAAACTCACCAAATTTTGCGTACCCCCCCAAGGGAATGCGAAAAATTTGATATTTTGAGGTGCTCCAGAATGTTTGGGCGAAACTGAATGAGAGCGCCACCTATTTTAGGTGCCCCGCCACTGCATGTCATTAATCTTTATGAAAATTCATACACATGATCTACATGCAAGGGCGAACAAAAAATCCTCTTAATGTCATGGTGAAATGTCGACAGGAAGGCGGCCATTTTAGGTCAAAGTCAATATTTTGGCGTTTTAGCACCTCGCATTTTAACGAACTCGTCCTAGGGCTTTTATCCCACTGAGCCACAAATTGCTCAGGATGTTCAGGAGGCATGTGTGATTAAATGTTGTGTTATTTCTTCTAATAGGAGACTTAGTTTACGAGGGGCGGGGCCTCAAAGTTTGATGTCTCGCCAGGAAAAATTAAACGGATATAACTCCCACATAAAGCAACATTTCTGCACCAAATTTGCTAGATATGATGGCAGTCCCCTCCTACAGAGTTCTATATGTCAATATTTTGATTATGAAATAGCCACGTCCCCTGGAGGTCAAAAGTGTTGTTTTTTGCTCACACACCCATAACTCTGGCTTGGTGGACACCACATGGCCCAAATTCACTCAGGCATCACAAAACATGTTGGTGAAGAGATCTGGTAAAGGACGTTGCTCTACGCTGCACGGCGTGCCCGTGACGCCATGGCGAAGTTCCATGCGGCGGCGTGACATCATAAATCACTATAAAATTGTCAATTTTGATCTGATCACCCTAAAACTTATAGGGATTAATAAGGTATCAGTCCTGAACAGATTACTGTGACCATTGCTGGTGTAGACCTAAACTCCGCCCACTTACAACAGGAAGTGTTTTTTTCCACGTTTGAGGGTCATGCTTCTAAGCAAATGGTCCAAAACACTTGAGCCTCCTCCAAAACATGTCAAACCCTTTCATGATGCCACAATAAAAACCTCAAGTCGCTACGCTAAACGGGACATGGCGAATGGCGGTCCAACGCCATGAAACAGGAAGTACCTGTGACCAAGCCATGGAACCTTGGACCGCAACCATACTTGCCATGACTGATGACAGTAAGGCCCTGAACTAAGCCCCATTGAAACATAATGGAATACATGGAGCATGTCTCTATAGCGCCCCCTACAAAATTTCAGTCAATCAGCCCCGCCCACTACATGGACCGACATGGATAAAATTCAGCACAGTTGGAGAACCTGCCAGTACCTTCAAAAAAGTCTCTTGGACATATCGGCTAAATTCAACAGGAAGTCGGCCATTTTGAAAAAGGTGCCATTTTTGGGGTCATTTCTTTGCCATGCATTTTAAACAACTCCTCCTAGGGATATTGTCCAACTGACACCCAACTTGCACAGGATGCTCAGGAGGCATGTGTGATGTAAAGTTGTGTTATTTCTTCTAATAGAAGATTTAGTTTAGGAGGGGCGGGCCCTCAAAGTTTTATGTCTCATTAACAATGACTTATTGCTAAAACTCCCACATAAAACAACATATCAGCACAGGAATCGACACATTTGATGCCAGTCCCATGATGAACAAAATCTACAATGCAATAATGGGACTATGAATTAGCCCCACCCCTTGGCAACAAGAAGTGTCTGATATCATGAACCAGGAAGTACCTGTAACAAAGCCATGAAACCTTTGATCTTCACCATACTTGCCATGAGTCATGAAAGTTATGCCCTTAATAGAGTAAAATTAAAATATAGTGGAGAAGATAGTAAATGGCTCCATAGCGCCCCCTACAATATTTCAATCAATCAGCCCCGCCCACTACATTGACTGACATGGATATGATTCGGCACAGTTTTAGAACCTTCCAGTACCTTCAAAAAAGTCTCTTGGACATATGGGCTAAATTAAACAGGAAGTCAGCCATTTTGAAAAAGGTGACATATTTGGGGTAATTTCTGTCATTTTCTTTGCCATGCATTTTGAGAAGTTCCTTCTAAGAATTTTGTCCAACTTTAACCCAAATGAGTTAGGATGCTCAAGAGGCATGTGTGATTAAAAGTTGTGCTATTTCTTTTAATAGGGGATATCATTTAGGAGAGGCGGGGCAGCAAAGCAGATGTGATGCAACGACAAGGAAAACTGACATAACTCCCACAAAAAACAACCAACCTGCACCAAATTCACTACAGATGATGCCAGTCATATTCTTCACATTTGTGCATGTCAATAATTAGATTATAAATTAGCCCCGCCCCTTGGTGACAGGAAGTGACCCTTCATAAGGCCTAAATGGCCTGAAGTGCAGTCTGGCTGCACTTTAGGTTGAGAGAGGCATGGGAAGGATGTTGGCAGGGGAGGCGGTGGCATTATGCCGAGCGGCGCCAAGGTGCGAGGGCCTATATCACCGCTTGCGGTTTTAATTATTATTATTATTTTTATTCGGACACTTCGCGTGCTTTTTTGGAGGCCTGAACGTGCTCGAAAACTCACCAAATTTTGCGTACCCCCCCAAAGGAATACGAAAAATTTGATATTTTGAGGAGCTCCAGAATGTTTGGGCGAAACTGAACGAGAGCGCCACCTATTTTAGGTGCCCCGCCACTGCATGTCGTTAATCTTTATGAAAATTCATACACATGATCTACATGCCAGGACAAACAAAAAATCCTCTTAATGTCATGGTGAAATGTCGACAGGAAGGCGGCTATTTTAGGTCAAAGTCAATATTTTGGCGTTTTAGATCCTCGCATTTTAACGAACTCGTCCTAGAGCTTTTAACCCACTGAGCCACAAATTGCTGAGGATGTTCAGGAGGCATGTGTGATTAAATGTTGTGTTATTTCTTCTAATAGGAGACTTAGTTTACGAGGGGTGGGGCCTCAAAGTTTGATGTCTCGCCATGAAAAATTAAACGGATATAACTCCCACATAAAGCAACATTTCTGCAACAAATTTGCAAGATATGATGGCAGTCCCCTCCTACAGAGTTCTATATGTCAAAATTTTGATTATGAAATAGCCACGCCCCCTGGAGGTCAAAAGTGTTGTTTTTTGCTCACACACCCATAACTCTGGCTTGGTGGACACCACATGGCCCAAATTCACTCAGGCATCACAAAACATGTTGGTGAAGAGATCTGATAAAGGACGTTGCTCTACGCTGCACGGCGTGCCCTTTGACGCCATGGCGAAGTTCCATGCGGCGGCGTGACATCATAAATCACTATAAAATTGTCAATTTTGATCTGATCACCCTAAAATTTATAGGGATTAATAAGGGATCAGTCCTGAACAGATTAATGTGACCATTGCTGGTCTAGACCTAAGCCCCGCCCACTTGCAACAGGAAGTGGTTTTTTCCACGTTTGAGGGTCATGCTTCTAAGCGAATGGTCCCAAACACTTGAGACTCCTCCAAAACATGTCAAACCCTTTCATGATGCCACAATCAAAACCTCAAGTCGCTACGCTAAACGGGACATGGCGAATGGCGGTCCAACGCCATGAAACAGGAAGTACTTGTGACCAAACCATGGAACCTTGGACCGCCACCAAACTTGCCATGACTGATGACAGTAAGGCCCTGAACTAAGCCCCATTGAAACATTATGGAATAAATGGAGCATGTCACCATAGCGCCCCCTACAAAATTTCAATCAATCAGCCCCGCCCACTACATGGACCGACATGGAAAAAATTCAGCACAGTTGGAGAACCTTCCAGTACCTTCAAAAAAGTCTCTTGGACATATAGGCTAAATTAAACAGGAAGTCGGCCATGTTGAAAAATGTGCCATTTTTGGGGTCATTTCTTTGCCATGCATTTTAAACAACTCCTCCTAGGGATATTGTCCAACTGACACCCAACTTGCACAGGATGCTCAGGAGGCATGTGTGATGTAAAGTTGTGTTATTTCTTCTAATAGAAGATTTAGTTTAGGAGGGGCGGGCCCTCAAAGTTTGATGTCTCATTAACAAAGACTTATTGCTAAAACTCCCACATAAAACAACATATCAGCACAGGAATCGACACATTTGATGCCAGTCCCATGATGAACAAAATCTGCAATGCAATAATGGGACTATGAATTAGCCCCACCCCTTGGCAACAAGAAGTGTCTGATATCATGAACCAGGAAGTACCTGTAACAAAGCCAGGAAATTGTTGATCTTCACCATACTTGCCATGAGTCATGACAGTTATGTCCTTAATAAAATAAAATTACAATATAATGGAAAAGATAGTAAATGGCTCGATAGCGCCCCCTACAATATTTCAATCAATCAGCCCCGTCCACTACATTGACTGACATGGATATGATTCGGGAAACTTGTAGACCCTCCCAGTACCTTCAAATAAGTCTCTTGGACATATGGGCTAAATCAAACAGGAAGTCGGCCATGTTGAAAAAAGGTGCCATTTTCGGGGTCATTTCTGTCATTTTCTTTGCCATGCTTTTTGAGGAAGTCCTGCTAAGATTTTTATCTAACTTTAATCCAAATGAGTCAGGATGCTCAAGAGGCATGTGTGATTAAAAGTTGTGCTATTTCTTTTAATAGGGGATATCGTTTAGGAGAGGCGGGGCAGCAAAGCAGATGTGATGCAATGAAAAGGAAAACTGACATAACTCCCACAAAAAACAACCAACCTGCACCAAATTTGCTACAGATGATGTCAGTCATATCCTTCACATTTGTGCATGGCAATAATTAGATGATAAGTTAGCCCCGCCCCTTGGTGACAGGAAGTGACCGTTCATAAGGCCTAAATGGCCTGAAGTGCAGTCTGGCTGCACTTTAGATTGAGAGAGGCATGGGAAGGATGTTGCCAGGGGAGGCGGTGGCATTATGCCGAGCGGCGCCATGGTGCGAGGGCCTATATCACCGCTTGCGGTTTTAATTAGGCCCGAGCACCTTGGCAGTGCGAAGGCCTATTGTAATTGCAGCGTTTATTATTATTATTATTATTTTTATTCGGACACTTCGCGTGCTTTTTTGGAGGCCTGAACGTGCTCGAAAACTCACCAAATTTTGCGTACCCCCCCAAGGGAATACGAAAAATTTGATATTTTGAGGTGCTCCAGAATGTTTGGGCGAAACTGAACGAGAGCGCCACCTATTTTAGGTGCCCCGCCACTGCATGTCGTTAATCTTTATGAAAATTCATACACATGATCTACATGACAGGACAAACAAAAAATCCTCTTAATGTCATGGTGAAATGTCGAAAGGAAGGCGGCCATTTTAGGTCAAAGTCAATATTTTGGCGTTTTAGCACCTCGCATTTTAACAAACTCGTCCTAGGGCTTTTATCCCACTGAGCCACAAATTGCTCAGGATGTTCAGGAGGCATGTGTGATTCAATGTTGTGTTATTTCTTCTAATAGGAGACTTAGTTTACGAGGGGCGGGGCCTCAAAGTTTGATGTCTCGCCATGAAAAATTAAACGGATATAACTCCCACATAAAGCAACATTTCTGCACCACATTTGCTAGATATGATGGCAGTCCCCTCCTACAGAGTTCTATATGTCAATATTTTGATTATGAAATAGCCACGCTCCCTGGAGGTCAAAAGTGTTGTTTTTTGCTCACACACCCATAACTCTGGCTTGGTGGACACCACATGGCCCAAATTCACTCAGGCATCACAAAACATGTTGGTGAAGAGATCTGGTAAAGGACGTTGCTCTACGCTGCACGGCGTGCCCGTGACGCCATGGCGAAGTTCCATGCGGCGGCGTGACATCATAAATCACTATGAAATTCTCAATTTTGATCTGATCACCCTAAAACTTATAGGGATTAATAAGGGATCAGTCCTGAACAGATTAATGTGACCATTGCTGGTGTATACCTAAGCCCCGCCCACTTACAACAGGAAGTGGTTTTTTCCACGTTTGAGGATCATGCTTCTAAGCAAATGATCCCAAACACTTGAGACTCCTCCAAAACATGTCAAACCCTTTCATGATGCCACAATAAAAACCTCAAGTCGCTACGCTAAACGGGACATGGCGAATGGCGGTCCAACGCCATGAAACAGGAAGTACCTGTGACCAAGCCATGGAACCTTGGACCGCCACCATACTTGCCATGACTGATGACAGTAAGGCCCGGAACTAAGCCCCATTGAAACATTATGGAATAAATGGAGCATGTCTCCATAGCGCCCCCTACAAAATTTCAATCAATCAGCCCCGCCCACTACATGGACCGACATGGATAAAATTCAGCACAGTTGGAGAACCTGCCAGTACCTTCAAAAAAGTCTCTTGGACATATGGGCCAAAACCAACAGGAAGTCGGCCATTTTGAAAAAGGTGCCATTTTTGGGGTCATTTCTTTGCCATGCATTTTAAACAACTCCTCCTAGGGATATTGTCCAACTGACACCCAACTTGCACAGGATGCTCAGGAGGCATGTGTGATTTAAAGTTGTGTTATTTCTTCTAATAGAAGATTTAGTTTAGGAGGGGCGGGCCCTCAAAGTTTTATGTCTCATTAACAATGACTTATTGCTAAAACTCCCACATAAAACAACATATCAGCACAGGAATCGACACATTTGATGCCAGTTCCATGATGAACAAAATCTACAATGCAATAACATGACTATGAACTAGCCCCGCCCCTTGGCAACAAGAAGTGTCTGATATCATGAACCAGGAAGTACCTGTAACAAAGCCATGAAATTGTTGATCTTCACCATACTTGCCATGACTCATGACAGTTATGTCCTTAATAGAGTAAAATTAAAATATAGTGGAAAAGATGGTAAATGGATCCATAGCGCCCCCTACAATATTTTAATCATTTAGCCCCTCCCACTACATTGACTGACATGGATAAAATTCAGCACACTTGTAGATGCTTCCAGTACCTTCAAAAAAGTCTCTTGGACATATGGGCTAAATCAAACAGGAAGTCGGCCATTTTGAAAAAGGTGCCATTTTTGGGGTCATTTCTGTCATTTTCTTTGCCATGCATTTTGAGGAAGTCCTGCTAAGATTTTTATCTAACTTTAACCCAAATGAGTCAGGATGCTCAAGAGGCATGTGTGACTAAAAATTGTGCTATTTCTTTTAATAGGGGATATCGTTTAGGAGAGGCGGGGCAGCAAAGCAGATGTGATGCAATAAAAAGGAAAACTGACATAACTCCCACAAAAAACAACCAACCTGCACCAAATTTGCTACAGATGATGCCAGGCATATCCTTCACATTTCTGTATAACAATAATTTGATTATAAATTAGCCCCGCCCCTTGGTGACAGGAACTGACCCTTCATAAGGCCTAAACGGCCTGAAGTGCAGTTTGGCTGCACTTTAGATTGAGAGAGGCATGGGAAGGATGTTGCCAGGGGAGGCGGTGGCATTATGCCGAGCGGCGCCATGGTGCGAGGGCCTATATCACCGCTTGCGGTTTTAATTATTATTAGGCCCGAGCACCTTGGCAGTGCGAAGGCCTATTGTAATTGCAGCGTTTATTATTATTATTATTATTTTTATTCGGACACTTCGCGTGCTTTTTTGGAGGCCTGAACGTGCTCGAAAACTCACCAAATTTCCCGAACCCCCCCAAGGGAATACGAAAAATTTGATATTTTGAGGTGCTCCAGAATGTTTGGGCGAAACTGAATGAGAGCGCCACCTATTTTAGGTGCCCCGCCACTGCATGTCGTAAATCTTTATGAAAATTCATACACATGATGTACATGCTAGGGCGAACAAAAAATCCTCTTAATGTCATGGTGAAATGTCGACAGGAAGGCGGCCATTTAAGGTCAAAGTCAATATTTTGGCGTTTTAGCACCTCGCATTTTAACGAACTCGTCCTAGAGCTTTTATCCCACTGAGCCACAAATTGCTCAGGATGTTCAGGAGGCATGTGTGAATAAATGTTGTGTTATTTCTTCTAATAGGAGACTTAGTTTACGAGGGGCGGGGCCTCAAAGTTTGATGTCTCGCCAGGAAAAATTAAACGGATATAACTCCCACATAAAGCAACATTTCTGCACCAAATTTGCTAGATATGATGGCAGTCCCCTCCTACAGAGTTCTATATGTCAATATTTTGATTATGAAATAGCCACGCCCCCTGGAGGTCAAAAGTGTTGTTTTTAGCTCACACACCCATAACTCTGGCTTGGTGGACACCACATGGCCCAAATTCACTCAGACATCACAAAACATGTTGGTGAAGAGATCTTATAAAGGACGTTGCTCTACGCTGCACGGCGTGCCCGTGACGCCATGGCGAAGTTCCATGCGGCGGCGTGACATCATAAATCACTATAAAATTGTCAATTTTGATCTGATCACCCTAAAACTTATAGGGATTAATAAGGGATCAGTCCTGAACAGATTAATGTGACCATTGCTGGTCTAGACCTAAGCCCCGCCCACTTACAACAGGAAGTGGTTTTTTTCCACGTTTGAGGGTCATGCTTCTAAGCAAATGGTCCCAAACACTTGAGACTCCTCCAAAACATGTCAAACCCTTTCATGATGCCACAATAAAAACCTCAAGTTGCTACGCTAAACGGTACATGGCGAATGGCGGTCCAACGCCATGAAACAGGAAGTACCTGTGACCAAGCCATGGAACCTTGGACCGCCACCAAACTTGCCATGACTGATGACAGTAAGGCCCTGAACTAAGCCCCATTGAAACATTATGGAATAAATGGAGCATGTCTCCATAGCGCCCCCTACAAAATTTCAATCAATCAGCCCCGCCCACTACGTGGACCGACATGGATAAAATTCAGCACAGTTGGAGAACCTTCCAGTACCTTCAAAAAAGTCTGTTGGACATATGGGCTAAATTCAACAGGAAGTCGGCCATTTTGAAAAAGGTGCCATTTTTGGGGTCATTTCTTTGCCATACATTTTAAACAACTCCTCCTAGGGATATTGTCCAACTGACACCCAACTTGCACAGGATGCTCAGGAGGCATGTGTGATTTAAAGTTGTGTTATTTCTTCTAATAGAAGATTTAGTTTAGGAGGGGCGGGCCCTCAAAGTTTTATGTCTCATTAACAAAGACTTATTGCTAAAACTCCCACAGAAAACAACATATCAGCACAGGAATCGACACATTTGATGCCAGTCCCATGATGAACAAAATCTAAAATGCAATGATATGACTATGAACTAGCCCCACCCCTTGGCAACAACAAGTGTCTGATATCATGAACCAGGAAGTACCTGTAACAAAGCCATGAAATTGTTGATCTTCACCATACTTGCCATGAGTCATGACAGTTATGTACTTAATAGAGTAAAATTACAATATAGTGGAGAAGATCGTAAATGGCTCCATAGCGCCCCCTACAATATTTCAATCAATCAGCCCCGCCCACTACATCGACTGACATGGATATGATTCGGGACACTTGTAGACTCTCCCATTGCCTTCAAAAAAGTCTCTTGGACATATGGGCTAAATTTAACAGGAAGTGGGCCATTTTGAAAAAGGTGCCATTTTTGGGGTCATTTCTGTCATTTTCTTTGTCATGCATTTTGAGAAGTTCCTTCTAAGAATTTTATCTAACTTTAACCCAAATGAGTCAGGATGCTCAAGAGGCATGTGTGATTAAAAGTTGTGCTATTTCTTTTAATAGGGGATATCGTTTAGGAGAGGCGGGGCAGCAAAGCAGATGTGATGCAATGAAAAGGAAAACTGACATAACTCCCCCAAAAAACAACCAACCTGCATCAAATTTGCTACAGATGATGCCAGTCATATCCTTCACATTTGTGCATGTCAATAATTAGATCATAAATTAGCCCCGCCCCTTGTTTACAGGAAGTGACCGTTCATAAGGCCTAAATGGCCTGAAGTGCAGTCTGGCTGCACTTTAGGTTGAGAGGGGCATGGGAAGGATGTTGCCAGGGGAGGCGGTGGCATTATGCCGAGTGGCGCCATGGTGCGAGGGCCTATATCACCGCCTGCGGTTTTAATTAGGCCCGAGCACCTTGGCGGTGCGAAGGCCTATTGTATTTGCAGTGTTTATTATTTTTATTCGGACACTTCGCGTGCTTTTTTGGAGGCCTGAACGTGCTCGAAAACTCACCAAATTTTGCGTACCCCTCCAAGGGAATACGAAAAATTTGATATTTTGAGGTGCTCCAGAATGTTTGGGCGAAACTGAACGAGAGCGCCACCTATTTTAGGTGCCCCGCCACTGCATGTCGTTAATCTTTATGAAAATTCATACACATGATCTACATGACAGGACAAACAAAAAATCCTCTTAATGTCATGGTGAAATGTCGACAGGAAGGCGGCCATTTTAGGTCAAAGTCAATATTTTGGCGTTTTAGCACCTCGCATTTTAACGAACTCGTCCTAGAGCTTTTATCCCACTGAGCCACAAATTGCTCAGGATGTTCAGGAGGCATGTGTGATTCAATGTTGTGTTATTTCTTCTAATAGGAGACTTAGTTTACGAGGGGCGGGGCCTCAAAGTTTGATGTCTCGCCATGAAAAATTAAACGGACATAACTCCCACATAAAGCAACATTTCTGCACCAAATTTGCTAGATATGATGGCAGTCCCCTCCTACAGAGTTCTATATGTCAATATTTTGATTATGAAATAGCCACGCCCCCTGGAGGTCAAAAGTGTTGTTTTTTGCTCACACACCCATAACTCTGGCTTGGTGGACACCACATGGCCCAAATTCACTCAGGCATCACAAAACATGTTGGTGAAGAGATCTGATAAAGGACGTTGCTCTACGCTGCACGGCGTGCCCGTGACGCCAGGGCGAAGTTCCATGCGGCGGCGTGACATCATAAATCACTATAAAATTCTCAATTTTGATCTGATCACCCTAAAACTTATAGGGATTAATAAGGGATCAGTCCTGAACAGATTAATGTGACCATTGCTGGTGTAGACCTAAGCCCCGCCCACTTACAACAGGAAGTGGTTTTTTCCACGTTTGAGGGTCATGCTTCTAAGCAAATGGTCCAAAACACTTGAGCCTCCTCCAAAACATGTCAAACCCATTCATGATGCCACAATAAAAACCTCAAGTCGCTACGCTAAACGGGACATGGCGAATGGCGGTCCAACGCCATGAAACAGGAAGTACCTGTGACCAAGCCATGGAACCTTGGACCGCCATCAAACTTGCCATGACTGATGACAGTAAGGCCCTGAACTAAGCCCCATTGAAACATTATGGAATAAATGGAGCATGTCTCCATAGCGCCCCCTACAAAATTTCAATCAATCAGCCCCGCCCACTACATTGATCGACATGAATAAAATTCAGCACAGTTGGAGAACCTGCCAGTACCTTCAAAAAGGTCTCTTGGACATATGGGCTAAATTCAACAGGAAGTCGGCCATTTTGAAAAAGGTGCCATTTTTGGGGTCATTTCTTTGCCATGCATTTTAAACAACTCCTCCTAGGGATATTGTCCAACTGACACCCAACTTGCACAGGATGCTCAGGAGGCATGTGTGATTTAAAGTTGTGTTATTTCTTCTAATAGAAGATTTAGTTTAGGAGGGGCGGGCCCTCAAAGTTTTATGTCTCATTAACAAAGACTTATTGCTAAAACTCCCACATAAAACAACATATCAGCACAGGAATCGCCACATTTGATGCCAGTCCTATGATGAACAAAATCTACAATGCAATAATATGACTCTGAACTAGCCCCACCCCTTGGCAACAACAAGTGTCTGATATCATGAACCAGGAAGTACCTGTAACAAAGCCGTGAAATTGTTGATCTTCACCATACTTGCCATGAGTCATGACAGTTATGTCCTTAATAGAGTAAAATTAAAATATAGTGGAGAAGATCGTAAATGGCTCCATAGCGCCCCCTACAATATTTCAATCAATCAGCCCCGCCCACTACATTGACTGACATGGATATGATTCGGGAAACTTGTAGACCCTCCCAGTACCTTCAAAAAAGTCTCTTGGACATATGGGCTAAATCCAATAGGAAGTCGGCCATTTTGAAAAGGGTGCCATTTTTGGGGTCATTTCTGTCATTTTCTTTGCCATGCATTTGGAGGAACTTGTCCTAAGAATTTTGTCCAACTTTAACCCAAATGAGTCAGGATGCTCAAGAGGCATGTGTGATTAAAAGTTGTGCTATTTCTTTTAATAGGGGATATCGTTTAGGAGAGGCGGGGCAGCAAAGCAGATGTGATGCAATGAAAAGGAAAACTGACATAACTCCCACAAAAAACAACCAACCTGCACCAAATTTGCTACAGATGATGCCAGTCATATCCTTCACATTTCTGTATGTCAATAATTAGATTATAAATTAGCCCCGCCCCTTGGTGACAGGAAGTGACCGTTCATAAGGTCTAAATGGCCTGAAGTGCAGTCTGGCTGCACTTTAGGTTGAGAGAGGCACGGGAAGGATGTTGCCAGGGGAGGCGGTGGCATTATGCCGAGTGGCGCCATGGTGCGAGGGCCTATATCACCGCTTGCGGTTTTAATTATTATTATTATTTTTATTCGGACACTTCGCGTGCTTTTTTGGAGGCCTGAACGTGCTCGAAAACTCACCAAATTTTGCGTACCCCCCCAAGGGAATACGAAAAATTTGATATTTTGAGGTGCTCCAGAATGTTTGGGTGAAACTGAACGAGAGCGCCACCTATTTTAGGTGCCCCGCCACTGCATGTCGTTAATCTTTATGAAAATTCATACACATGATCTACATGCTAGGGCAAACAAAAAATCCTCTTAATGTCATGGTGAAATGTCGACAGGAAGGCGGCCATTTTAGGTCAAAGTCAATATTTTGGCGTTTTAGCACCTCGCATTTTAACGAACTCGTCCTAGAGCTTTTATCCCACTGAGCCACAAATTGCTCAGGATGTTCAGGAGACATGTGTGATTAAATCTTGTGTTATTTCTTCTAATAGGAGACTTAGTTTACGAGGGGCGGGGCCTCAAAGTTTGATGTCTCGCCATGAAAAATTAAACGGATATAACTCCCACATAAAGCAACATTTCTGCACCAAATTTGCTAGATATGATGGCAGTCCCCTCCTACAGAGTTCTATATGTCAATATTTTGATTATGAAATAGCCACGCCCCCTGGAGGTCAAAAGTGTTGTTTTTTGCTCACACACCCATAACTCTGGCTTGGTGGACACCACATGGCCCAAATTCACTCAGGCATCACAAAACATGTTGGTGAAGAGATCTGATAAAGGACGTTGCTCTACACCGCACGGCGTGCCCGTGACGCCATGGCGAAGTTCCATGCGGCGGCGTGACATCATAAATCACTATAAAATTGTCAATTTTGATCTGATCACCCTAAAACTTATAGGGATTAATAAGGGATCAGTCCTGAACAGATTAATGTGACCATTGCTGGTCTAGACCTAAGCCCCGCCCACTTACAACAGGAAGTGGTTTTTTCCACGTTTGAGGGTCATGCTTCTAAGCAAATGTTCCCAAACACTTGAGACTCCTCCAAAACATGTCAAACCCTTTCATGATGCCACAATAAAAACCTCAAGTTGCTACGCTAAACGGTACATGGCGAATGGCGGTCCAACGCCATGAAACAGGAAGTACCTGTGACCAAGCCATGGAACCTTGGACCGCCACCATACTTGCCATGACTGATGACAGTAAGGCCCTGAACTAAGCCGCATTGACACATTATGGAATAAATGGAGCATGTCTCCATAGCGCCCCCTACAAAATTTCAATCAATCAGCCCCGCCCACTACATGGACCGACATGGATAAAATTCAGCACAGTTGGAGAACCTGCCAGTACCTTCAAAAAAGTCTCTTAGACATATGGGCTAAATTCAACAGGAAGTCGGCCATTTTGAAAAAGGTGCCATTTTTGGGGTCATTTCTTTGCCATGCATTTTAAACAACTCCTCCTAGGGATATTGTCCAACTGACACCCAACTTGCACAGGATGCTCAGGAGGCATGTGTGATGTAAAGTTGTGTTATTTCTTCTAATAGAAGATTTAGTTTAGGAGGGGCGGGCCCTCAAAGTTTGATGTCTTATTAACAAAGACTTTTTGCTAAAACTCCCACATAAAACAACATATCAGCACAGGAATCGCCACATTTGATGCCAGTTCCATGATGAACAAAATCTACAATGCAATAATATGACTATGAATTAGCCCCACCCCTTGGCAACAACAAGTGTCTGACATCATGAACCAGGAAGTACCTGTAACAAAGCCATGAAATTGTTGATCTTCACCATACTTGCCATGAGTCATGACAGTTATGCCCTTAATAGAGTAAAATTACAATATAGTGGAGAAGATAGTAAATGGCTCCATAGCGCCCCCTCCAATATTTCAATCAATCAGCCCCGCCCACTATATTGACTGACATGGATCAAATTCAGCAGACTTGTAAAACCTTCCAGTACCTTCAAAAAAGTCTCTTGGACATATGGGCTAAATCCAACAGGAAGTCGGCCATTTTGAAAAGGGTGCCATTTTTGGGGTCATTTCTGTCATTTTCTTTGCCATGCATTTTGAGGAACTTCTAAGAATTTTATCCAACTTTAACCCAAATGAGTCAGGATGCTCAAGAGACATGTGTGATTAAAAGTTGTGCTATTTCTTTTAATAGGGGATATCGTTTAGGAGAGGCGGGGCAGCAAAGCAGATGTGATGCAATGAAAAGGAAAACTGACATAACTCCCACAAAAAACAACCAACCTGCACCAAATTTGCTACAGATGATGCCAGGCATATCCTTCACATTTCTGTATGTCAATAATTAGATGATAAGTTAGCCCCGCCCCTTGGTGACAGGAAGTGACCCTTCATAAGGCCTTAATGGCCTGAAGTGCAGTCTGGCTGTACTTTAGATTGAGAGAGGCATGGGAAGGATGTTGCCCGGGGAGGCGGTGGCATTATGCCGAGTGGCGCCATGGTGCGAGGGCCTATATCACCGCTTGCGGTTTTAATTATTATTATTATTATTCTCCTAATAAATGAATTGCTTTTTTGGAGGCCTGAACATGCTCAAAAACTCACCAAATTTTGCGTACCCCCCCAAGGGAATGCGAAAAATTTGATATTTTGAGGTGCTCCAGAATGTTTGGGCGAAACTGAACGAGAGCGCCACCTATTTTAGGTGCCCCACCACTGCATGTCATTAATCTTTATGAAAATTCATACACATGATCTACATGCTAGGGCGAACAAAAAATCCTCTTAATGTCATGGTGAAATGTCGACAGGAAGGCGGCCATTTTAGGTCAAAGTCAATATTTTGGCGTTTTAGCACCTCGCATTTTAACGAACTCGTCCTAGAGCTTTTATCCCACTGAGCCACAAATTGCTGAGGATGTTCAGGAGGCATGTGTGATTAAATGTTGTGTTATTTCTTCTAATAGGAGACTTAGTTTACGAGGGGCGGGGCCTCAAAGTTTGATGTCTCGCCATGAAAAATTAAACGGATATAACTCCCACATAAAGCAACATTTCTGCACCAAATTTGCTAGATATGATGGCAGTCCACTCCTACAGAGTTCTATATGCCAATATTTTGATTATGAAATAGCCACGCCCCCTGGAGGTCAAAAGTGTTGTTTTTTGCTCACACACCCATAACTCTGGCTTGGTAGACACCACATGGCCCAAATTCACTCAGGCATCACAAAACATGTTGGTGAAGAGATCTGGTAAAGGACGTTGCTCTACGCTGCACGGCGTGCCCGTGACGCCATGGCAAAGTTCCGTGCGGCGGCGTGGCATCATAAATCACTATAAAATTGTCAATTTTGATCTGATCACCCTAAAACTTATAGGGATTAATAAGGGATCAGTCCTGAACAGATTAATGTGACCATTGCTGGTGTAGACCTAAGCCCCGCCCACTTACAACAGGAAGTGGTTTTTTCCACGTTTGAGGGTCATGCTTCTAAGCAAATGGTCCAAAACACTTGAGCCTCCTCCAAAACATGTCAAACCCATTCATGATGCCACAATAAAAACCTCAAGTTGCTACGCTAAACAGGACATGGCGAATGGCGGTCCAACGCCATGAAACAGGAAGTACCTGTGACCAAGCCATGGAACCTTGGACCGCCACCAAACTTGCCATGACTGATGACAGTAAGGCCCTGAACTAAGCCCCATTGAAACATTATGGAATAAATGGAGCATGTCTCCATAGCGCCCCCTACAAAATTTCAATCAATCAGCCCCGCCCACTACATGGACCGACATGAATAAAATTCAGCACAGTTGGAGAACCTTCCAGTACCTTCAAAAAAGTCTCTTGGACATATGGGCCACATCCAACAGGAAGTCGGCCATTTTGAAAAAGGTGCCATTTTTGGGGTCATTTCTTTGCCATGCATTTTAAACAACTCCTCCTAGGGATATTGTCCAACTGACACCCACAGAGCACAGGATGCTCAGGAGGCATGTGTGATTTAAAGTTGTGTTATTTCTTCTAATAGAAGATTTAGTTTAGGAGGGGCGGGCCTTCAAAGTTTTATGTCTCATTAACAAAGACTTATTGCTAAAACTCCCACATAAAACAACATATCAGCACAGGAATCGACCCATTTGATGCCAGTTCCATGATGAACAAAATCTACAATGCAATAACATGACTATGAACTAGCCCCGCCCCTTGGCAACAACAAGTGTCTGATATCATGAACCAGGAAGTACCTGTAACAAAGCCATGAAATTGTTGACCTTCACCATACTTGTCATGAGTCATGACAGTTATGTCCTTAATAAAATAAAATTACAATATAATGGAAAAGATAGTAAATGGCTCCATAGCGCCCCCTACAATATTTCAATCAATCAGCCCCGCCCACTGCATTGACTGACATGGATATGATTCGGGAAACTTGTAGACCCTCCCAGTACCTTGAAAAACGTCTCTTGGACATATGGCCTAAATCCAACAGGAAGTCAGCCATTTTGAAAAAGTTGTCATCTTCGGGGTCATTTCTGTCATTTGCTTTGCCATGCATTTTGAGGAAGTCCTGCTAAGAATTTTATCTAACTTTAACCCAAATGAGTCAGGATGCTCAAGAGGCATGTGTGATTAAAAGTTGTGTTGTTTCTTTTAATAGGGGATATCGTTTAGGAGAGGCGGGGCAGCAAAGCAGCTGTGATGCAATGAAAAGGAAAACTGACATAACTCCCACAAAAAACAACCAACATGCACCAAATTTGCTACAGATGATGTCAATCATATCCTTCACATTTCTGCATGTCAATAATTAGATTATTAGTTAGCCCCGCCCCTTGGTGACAGGAAGTGACCGTTCATAAGGCCTTAACAGCCTGAAGTGCAGTCTGGCTGCACTTTAGGTTGAGAGAGGCATGGGAAGGATGTTTGCAGGGGAGGCGGTGGCATTATGCCGAGCGGCGCCATGGTGCGAGGGCCTATATCACCGCCTGCGGTTTTAATTAGGCCCGAGCACCTTGGCGGTGCGAAGGCCTATTGTAATTGCAGTGTTTATTAGGCCCGAGCACCTTGGCGGTGCGAAGGCCTATTGTAATTGCAGTGTTTATTATTATTATTATTATTATTTTTATTCGGAGACTTCGCGTGCTTTTTTGGAGGCCTGAACGTGCTCGAAAACTCACCAAATTTGGCGTACCCCCCCAAGGGAATACGAAAAATTTGATATTTTGAGGTGCTCCAGAATGTTTGGGCGAAACTGAATGAGAGCGCCACCTATTTTAGGTGCCCCGCCACTGCATGTCGTTAATCTTTATGAAAATTCATACACATGATCTACATGCTAAGGCGAACAAAAAATCCTCTTAATGTCATGGTGAAATGTCGACAGGAAGGCGGCCATTTTAGGTCAAAGTCAATATTTTGGCGTTTTAGCACCTCGCATTTTAACGAACTCGTCCTAGGGCTTTTATCCCACTGAGCCACAAATTGCTCAGGATGTTCAGGAGGCATGTGTGATTAAATGTTGTGTTATTTCTTCTAATAGGAGACTTAGTTTACGAGGGGCGGGGCCTCAAAGTTTGATGTCTCGCCATGAAAAATTAAACGGATATAACTCCCACGTAAAGCAACATTTCTGCACCAAATTTGCTAGATATGATGGCAGTCCCCTCCTACAGAGTTCTATATGTCAATATTTTGATTATGAAATAGCCACGCCCCCTGGAGGTCAAAAGTGTTGTTTTTTGCTCACACACCCATAACTCTGGCTTGGTGAACACCACATGGCCCAAATTCACTCAGGCATCACAAAACATGTTGGTGAAGAGATCTGGTAAAGGACGTTGCTCTACGCTGCACGGCGTGCCCGTGACGCCATGGCAAAGTTCCATGCGGCGGCGTGACATCATAAATCACTATAAAACTCTCAATTTTGATCTGCTCACCCTAAAATTTATAGGGATTAATAAGGGATCAGTCCTGAACAGATTAATGTGACCATTGCTGGTGTAGACCTAAGCTCCACCCACTTACAACAGGAAGTGTTTTTTTCCACGTTTGAGGGTCATGCTTCTAAGCAAATGGTCCCAAACACTTGAGACTCCTCCAAAACATGTCAAACCCTTTCATGATGCCACAATAAAAACTTCAAGTCGCTACGCTAAACGGGACATGGCGAATGGTGGTCCAACGCCATGAAACAGGAAGTACCTGTGACGAAGCCATGGAACCTTGGACCGCCACCAAACTTGCCATGACTGATGACAGTCAGGTCCTGAACTAAGCCCCATTGAAACATAATGGAATAAATGCAGCATGTCTCCATAGCGCCCCCTACAAAATTTCAATCAATCAGCCCCGCCCACTACATTGATCGACATGGATAAAATTCAGCACACTTGGAGAACCTGCCAGTACCTTCAAAAAAGTCTCTTGGACATATGGGCTAAATTCAACAGGAAGTCGGCCATTTTGAAAAAGGTGCCATTTTTGGGGTCATTTCTTTGCCATGCATTTTAAACAACTCCTCCTAGGGATATTGTCCAACTGACACCCAACTTGCACAGGATGCTCAGGAGGCATGTGTGATTTAAAGTTGTGTTATTTCTTCTAATAGAAGATTTAGTTTAGGAGGGGCGGGCCCTCAAAGTTTTATGTCTCATTAACAAAGACTTATTGCTAATACTCCCACATAAAACAACATATCAGCACAGGAATCGACACATTTGATGCCAGTCCCATGATGAACAAAATATACAATGCAATAACATGACTATGAACTAGCCCCGCCCCTTGGCAACAACAAGTGTCTGATATCATGAACCAGGAAGTACCTGTAACAAAGCCATGAAATTGTTGACCTTCACCATACTTGCCATGAGTCATGAAAGTTATGCCCTTAATAGAGTAAAATTAAAATATAGTGGAGAAGATAGTAAATGGCTCCATAGCGCCCCCTACAATAATTTAATTAATCAGCCCCGCCCACTACATTGACTGACATGGATATGATTCGGGAAACTTGTAGACCCTCCCAGTACCTTCAAAAAAGTCTCTTGGACATATGGGCTAAATCAAACAGGATGTCGGCCATGTTGAAAAAGGTGCCATTTTTGGGGTCATTTCTGCCATTTTCTTTGCCATGCATTTTGAGGAAGTCCTGCTAAGAATTTTATCTAACTTTAACCCAAATGAGTCAGGATGCTCAAGAGGCATGTGTGATTAAAAGTTATGCTATTTCTTTTAATGGGGGATATCATTTAGTAGAGGCGGGGCAGCAAAGCAGATGTGATGCAATGAAAAGGAAAAATGACATAACCCACAAAAAACAACCAACCTGCACCAAATTTGCTACAGATGATTCCAGTTATATCCTTCACATTTCTGCATGTCAATAATTAGATTATAAGTTAGCCCCGCACTTTGGTGACAGGAAGGGACCCTTCATAAGGCCTAAATGGCCTGAAGTGCAGTCTGGCTGCACTTTAGGTTGAGAGAAACATGGGAAAGATTTTACCAGGGGAGGCGGTGGCATTATGCCGAGTGGCGCCATGGTGCGAGGGCCTATATCACCGCTTGCGGTTTTAATTATTATTATTATTATTAGGCCCGAGCACCTTGGCAGTGCGAAGGCCTATTGTAATTGCAGTGTTTATTATTATTATTATTATTATTAGGCCCGAGCACCTTGGCGGTGCGAAGGCCTATTGTAATTGCAATGTTTATTATTATTATTATTATTATTATTTTTATTCGGACACTTCGCGTGCTTTTTTGGAGGTCTGAACGTGCTCGAAAACTCACCAAATTTTGCTTACCCCCCCAAGGGAATACGAAAAATTTGATATTTTGAGGTGCTCCAGAATGTTTGGGCGAAACTGAACGAGAGCGCCACCTATTTTAGGTGCCCCGCCACTGCATGTCGTTAATCTTTATGAAAATTCATACACATGATCTACATGCTAGGGCGAACAAAAAATCCTCTTAATGTCATGGTGAAATGTCGACAGGAAGGCGGCCATTTTAGGTCAAAGTCAATATTTTGGCGTTTTAGCACCTCGCATTTTAACGAACTCGTCCTAGAGCTTTTATCCCACTGAGCCACAAATTGCTGAGGATGTTCAGGAGGCATGTGTGATTAAATGTTGTGTTATTTCTTCTAATAGGAGACTTAGTTTACGAGGGGCGGGGCCTCAAAGTTTGATGTCTCGCCATGAAAAATTAAACGGATATAACTCCCACATAAAGCAACATTTCCGCACCAAATCTGCTAGATATGATGGCAGTCCCCTCCTACAGAGTTCTATATGTCTATATTTTGATTATGAAATAGCCACGCCCCCTGGAGGTCAAAAGTGTTGTTTTTTGCTCACACACCCATAACTCTGGCTTGGTGGACACCACATGGCCCAAATTCACTCAGTCATCACAAAACATGTTGGTGAAGAGATCTGGTAAAGGACGTTGCTCTACGCTGCACGGCGTGCCCGTGATGCCATGGCGAAGTTCCATGCGGCGGCGTGACATCATAAATCACTATAAAATTGTCAATTTTGATCTGATCACCCTAAAACTTATAGGGATTAATAAGGGATCAGTCCTGAACAGATTAATATGACCATTGCTGGTGTAGACCTAAGCCCCGCCCACTTACAACAGGAAGTGGTTTTTTCCACGTTTGAGGGTCATGCTTCTAAGCAAATGGTCCCAAACACTTGAGCCTCCTCCAAAACATGTCAAACCCTTTCATGATGCCACAATAAAAACCTCAAGTCGCTACGCTAAACGGGACATGGCGAATGGCGGTCCAACGCCATGAAACAGGAAGTACCTGTGACCAAGCCATGGAGCCTTGGACCGCCACCAAACTTGCCATGACTGATGACAGTAAGGCCCTGAACTAAGCCCCATTGAAACATAATGGAATAAATGGAGCGTGCCTCCATAGCGCCCCCTACAAAATTTCAATCAATCAGCCCCGCCCACTACATGGACCGACAAGGATAAAATTCAGCACAGTTGGAGGACCTTCCAGTACCTTCAAAAAAGTCTCTTGGACATATGGGCCAAAACCAACAGGAAGTCGGCCATTTTGAAAAAGGTGCCATTTTTGGGGTCATTTCTTTGCCATGCATTTTAAACAACTCCTCCTAGGGATATTGTCCAACTGACACCCAACTTGCACAGGATGCTCAGGAGGCATGTGTGATTTAAAGTTGTGTTATTTCTTCTAATAGAAGATTTAGTTTAGGAGGGGCGGGCCCTCAAAGTTTTATGTCTCATTAACAAAGACTTATTGCTAAAACTCCCACATAAAACAACATATCAGCACAGGAATCGCCACATTTGATGCCAGTCCCATGATGAACAAAATCTGCAATGCAATAATGGGACTATGAATTAGCCCCACCCCTTGGCAACAACAAGTGTCTGATATCATGAACCAGGAAGTACCTGTAACAAAGCCATGAAACCTTTGATCTTCACCATACTTGCCATGAGTCATGAAAGTTATGCCCTTAATAGAGTAAAATTAAAATATAGTGGAGAAGATAGTAAATGGCTCTATAGCGCCCCCTCCAATATTTCAATCAATCAGCCCCGCCCACTATATTGACTGACATGGATCAAATTCAGCAGACTTGTAGACCCTTCCAGTACCTTCAAAAAAGTCTCTTGGACATATGGGCTATATCCAACAGGAAGTCGGCCATTTTGAAAAGGGTGCCATTCTTGGGGTCATTTCTGTCATTTTCTTTGCCATGCATTTGGAGGAACTTGTCCTAAGAATTTTGTCCAACTTTAACCCAAATGAGTCAGGATGCTCAAGAGGCATGTGTGATTAAAAGTTGTGCTATTTCTTTTAATAGGAGATATCATTTAGGAGAGGCGGGGCAGCAAAGCAGATGTGATGCAATGAAAAGGAAAACTAACATAACTCCCCCCAAAAAACAACCAACCTGCACCAAATTTGCTACAGATGATGCCAGTGATATCCTTCACATTTCTGTATGTCAATAATTAGATTATAAATTAGCCCCGCCCCTTGGTGACAGGAAGTGACCGTTCATAAGGTCTAAATGGCCTGAAGTGCAGTCTGGCTGCACTTTAGAGAGAGAGGCATGGGAAGGATGTTGCCAGGGGAGGCAGTGGCATTATGCCGAGCGGCGCCATGGTGCGAGGGCCTATATCACCGCTTGCGGTTTTAATTATTATTATTATTTTTATTCGGACACTTCGCGTGCTTTTTTGGAGGCCTGAACATGCTCAAAAACTCACCAAATTTTGCGTACCCCCCCAAGGGAATACGAAAAATTTGATATTTTGAGGTGCTCCAGAATGTTTGGGCGACACTGAATGAGAGCGCCACCTATTTTAGGTGCCCCGCCACTGCATGTCGTTAATCTTTATGAAAATTCATACACATGATCTACATGCTAGGGCGAAGAAAAAATCCTCTTAATGTCATGGTGAAATGTCGACAGGAAGGCGGCCATTTTAGGTCAAAGTCAATATTTTGGCGTTTTAGCACCTCGCATTTTAACGAACTCGTCCTAGGGCTTTTATCCCACTGAGCCACAAATTGCTCAGGATGTTCAGGAGGCATGTGTGATTAAATGTTGTGTTATTTCTTCTAATAGGAGACTTAGTTTACGAGGGGCGGGGCCTCAAATTTGGATGTCTCGCCATGAAAAATTAAACGGATATAACTCCCACATAAAGCAACATTTCTGCACCAAATTTGCTAGATATGATGGCAGTCCCCTCCTACAGAGTTCTATATGTCAATATTTTGATTATGAAATAGCCACGCCCCCTGGAGGTCAAAAGTGTTGTTTTTTGCTCACACACCCATAACTCTGGCTTGGTGGACACCACATGGCCCAAATTCACTCAGGCATCACAAAACATGTTGGTGAAGAGATCTTATAAAGGACGTTGCTCTACGCTGCACGGCGTGCCCGTGACGCCATGGCGAAGTTCCATGCGGCGGCGTGACATCATAAATCACTATAAAATTGTCAATTTTGATCTGATCACCCTAAAACTTATAGGGATTAATAAGGGATCAGTCCTGAACAGATTAATGTGACCATTGCTGGTGTAGACCTAAGCTCCGCCCACTTACAACAGGAAGTGTTTTTTTCCACGTTTGAGGGTCATGCTTCTAAGCAAATGGTCCCAAACACTTGAGACTCCTCCAAAACATGTCAAACCCTTTCATGATGCCACACTAAAAACCTCAAGTCGCTACGCTAAACGGGACATGGCGAATGGCGGTCCAACGCCATGAAACAGGAAGTACCTGTGACCAAGCCATGGAACCTTGGACCGCAACCATACTTCCCATGACTGATGACAGTAAGGCCCTGAACTAAGCCCCATTGAAACATAATGGAATACATGGAGCATGTCTCTATAGCGCCCCCTACAAAATTTCAATCAATCAGCCCCGCCCACTACATTGATCGACATGGATAAAATTCAGCACAGTTGGAGAACCTTCCAGTACCTTCAAAAAAGTCTCTTGGACATATGGGCTAAATTCAACAGGAAGTCGGCCATTTTGAAAAAGGTGCCATTTTTGGGGTCATTTCTTTGCCATGCATTTTAAACAACTCCTCCTAGGGATATTGTCCAACTGACACCCAACTTGCACAGGATGCTCAGGAGGCATGTGTGATTTAAAGTTGTGTTATTTCTTCTAATAGAAGATTTAGTTTAGGAGGGGCGGGCCCTCAAAGTTTTATGTCTCATTAACAAAGACTTATTGCTAAAACTCCCACATAAAACAACATATCAGCACAGGAATCACCACATTTGATGCCAGTCCCATGATGAACAATAACTACAATGCAATGATATGACTATGAACTAGCCCCACCCCTTGGCAACAACAAGTGTCTGATATCATGAACCAGGAAGTACCTGTAACAAAGCCATGAAATTGTTGATCTTCACCATACTTGCCATGAGTCATGACAGTTATGTCCTTAATAGAGTAAAATTACAACATAGTGGAAAAGATCGTAAATGGATCCATAGCGCCCCTTACAATATTTCAATCAATCAGCCCCGCCCACTACATTGACTGACATGGATATGATTCGGGACACTTGTAGACCCTCCCAGTACCTTCAAAAAAGTCTCTTGGACATATGGGCTAAATCCAACAGGAAGTCGGCCATGTTGAAAAAGGTGCCATTTTTGGGGTCATTTCTGTCATTTTCTTTGCCATGCATTTTGAGGAAGTCCTCCCAAGAATTTTGTCCAACTTTAACCCAAATGATTCAGGATGCTCAAGAGACATGTGTGATTAAAAGTTGTGCTATTTCTTTTAATAGGGGATATCGTTTAGGAGAGGCGTGGCAGCAAAGCAGATGTGATGCAATGAAAAGGAAAACTGACATAACTCCCACAAAAAACAACCAACCTGCACCAAATTTGCTACAGATGATGCCAGTCATATCCTTCACATTTCTGTATGTCAACAATTAGATGATAAGTTAGCCCCGCCCCTTGGTGACAGGAAGTGACCCTTCATAAGGCCTAAATGGCCTGAAGTGCAGTCTGGCTGCACTTTAGGTTGAGAGAGATATGGGAAGGATGTTGCCAGGGGAGGCGGTGGCATTTTGCCGAGCGGCGCCATGGTGCGAGGGCCTATATCACCGCTTGCGGTTTTAATTAGGCCCGAGCACCTTGGCGGTGCGAAGGCCTATTGTAATTGCAGTGTTTATTACTTTTATTCGGACACTTTGCGTGCTTTTTTGGAGGCCTAAACGTGCTCGAAAACTCACCAAATTTTGCGTACCCCCCCAAGGGAACACGAAAAATTTGATATTTTGAGGTGCTCCAGAATGTTTGGGCGAAACTGAACGAGAGCGCCACCTATTTTAGGTGCCCCGCCACTGCATGTCGTTAATCTTTATGAAAATTCATACACATGATCTACATGCTAGGGCGAACAAAAAATCCTCTTAATGTCATGGTGAAATGTCGACAGGAAGGCGGCCATTTTAGGTCAAAGTCAATATTTTGGCGTTTTAGCACCTCGCATTTTAACGAACTCGTCCTAGAGCTTTTATCCCACTGAGCCACAAATTGCTCAGGATGTTCAGGAGGCATGTGTGATTAAATGTTGTGTTATTTCTTCTAATAGGAGACTTAGTTAACGAGGGGCGTGGCCTCAAAGTTTGATGTCTCGCCATGAAAAATTTAACGGATATAACTCCCACATAAAGCAACATTTCTGCACCAAATTTGCTAGATATGATGGCAGTCCCCTCCTACAGAGTTCTATATGTCAATATTTTGATTATGAAATAGCCACGCCCCCTGGAGGTCAAAAGTGTTGTTTTTTGCTCACACACCCATAACTCTGGCTTGGTAGACACCACATGGCCCAAATTCACTCAGGCATCACAAAACATGTTGGTGAAGAGATCTGGTAAAGGACATTGCTCTACGCTGCACGGCGTGCCCGTGACGCCATGGCGAAGTTCCATGCGGCGGCGTGACATCATAAATCACTATAAAATTGTCAATTTTGATCTGATCACCCTAAAACTTATAGGGATTAATAAGGGATCAGTCCTGAACAGATTAATGTGACCATTGCTGGTGTAGACCTAAGCCCCGCCCACTTACAATAGGAAGTGGTTTTTTCCACGTTTGAGGGTCATGCTTCTAAGCAAATGGTCCAAAACACTTGAGCCTCCTCCAAAACATGTCAAACCCTTTCATGATGCCACAATAAAAACCTCAAGTCGCTACGCTAAACGGGACATGGCGAATGGCGGTCCAACGCCATGAAACAGGAAGTACCTGTGACCAAGCCATGGAACCTTGGACCGCCACCATACTTGTCATGACTGATGACAGTAAGGCCCTGAACTAAGCCCCATTGAAACATTATTTAATAAATGGAGCATGTCTCCATAGCGCCCCCTACAAAATTTCAATCAATCAGCCCCGCCCACTACATGGACCGACATGAATAAAATTCAGCACAGTTGGAGAACCTGCCAGTACCTTCAAAAAAGTCTCTTGGACATATGGGCTAAATTCAACAGGAAGTCGGCCATTTTGAAAAAGGTGCCATTTTTGGGGTCATTTCTTTGCCATGCATTTTAAACAACTCCTCCTAGGGATATTGTCCAACTGACACCCAACTTGCACAGGATGCTCAGGAGGCATGTGTGATTTAAAGTTGTGTTATTTCTTCTAATAGAAGATTTAGTTTAGGAGGAGCGGGCCCTCAAAGTTTGATGTCTCATTAACAAAGACTTATTGCTAAAACTCCCACATAAAACAACATATCAGCACAGGAATCGACCCATTTGATGCCAGTTCCATGATGAACAAAATCTACAATGCAATAACATGACTATGAACTAGCCCCACCCCTTGGCAACAACAAGTGTCTGATATCATGAACCAGGAAGTACCTGTAACAAAGCCACGAAATTGTTGATCTTCACCATACTTGCCATGAGTCATGACAGTTATGTCCTTAATAGAGTAAAATTACAATATAGTGGAAAAGACAGTAAATGGCTCCATAGCGCCCCCTACAATATTTCAATCAATCAGCCCCGCCCACTACATGGACCGACATGGATAAAATTCAGCACAGTTGTAGAACCTTCCAGTACCTTCAAAAAAGTCTCTTGGACATATGGGCTAAATCAAACAGGAAGTCGGCCATTTTGAAAAAGGTGCCATTTTCGGGGTCATTTCTGTCATTTGCTTTGCCATGCATTTTGAGGAAGTCCTGCTAAGAATTTTATCTAACTTTAACCAAAATGATTCAGGATGCTCAAGAGGCATGTGTGATTAAAAGTTGGGTTATTTCTTTTAATAGGGGATATCGTTTAGGAGAGGCAGGGCAGCAAAGCAGATGTGATGCAATGAAAAGGAAAACTGACATAACTCCCACAAAAAACAACCAACCTGCACCAAATTTGCTACAGATGATGTCAGTCATATCTTTCACATTTGTGCATGTCAATAATTAGATGATAAGTTAGCCCCGCCCCTTGGTGACAGCAAGTGACCCTCCATAAGGCCTAAATGGCCTGAAGTGCAGTCTGGCTGTACTTTAGGTTGAGAGATGCATGGGAAGGACGTTGCCAGCGGAGGCGGTGGCATTATGCCGAGCGGCGCCATGGTGCGAGGGCCTATATCACCGCTTGCGGTTTTAATTATTATTATTATTATTCTCCTAATAAATGAATTGCTTTTTTGGAGGCCTGAACATGCTCAAAAACTCACCAAATTTTGCGTACCCCCCAAGGGAATGCGAAAAATTTGATATTTTGAGGTGCTCCAGAATGTTTGGGAAAAACTGAATGAGAGCGCCACCTATTTTAGGTGCCCCGCCACTGCATGTCGTTAATCTTTATGAAAATTCATACACATGATCTACATGCTAGGGCGAACAAAAAATCCTCTTAATGTCATGGTGAAATGTCGACAGGAAGGCGGCCATTTTAGGTCAAAGTCAATATTTTGGCGTTTTAGCACCTCGCATTTTAACGAACTCGTCCTAGGGCTTTTATCCCACTGAGCCACAAATTGCTCAGGATGTTCAGGAGGCATGTGTGATTAGATGTTGTGTTATTTCTTCTAATAGGAGACTTAGTTTACGAGGGGCGGGGCCTCAAAGTTTGATGTCTCGCCATGAAAAATTAAACGGATATAACTCCCACATAAAGCAACATTTCTGCAATAAATTTGCTAGATATGATGGCAGTCCCCTCCTACAGAGTTCTATATGTCAATATTTTGATTATGAAATAGCCACGCCCCCTGGAGGTCAAAAGTGTTGTTTTTTGCTCACACACCCATAACTCTGGCTTGGTGGACACCACATGGCCCAAATTCACTCAGGCATCACAAAACATGTTGGTGAAGAGATCTGATAAAGGACGTTGCTCTACGCTGCACGGCGTGCCCGTGACGCCATGGCAAAGTTCCATGCGGCGGCGTGACATCATAAATCACTATGAAATTGTCAATTTTGATCTGATCACCCTAAAACTTATAGGGATTAATAAGGGATCAGTCCTGAACAGATTAATGTGACCATTGCTGGTCTAGACCTAAGCCCCGCCCACTTACAACAGGAAGTGGTTTTTTCCACATTTGAGGGTCATGCTTCTAAGCAAATGGTCCCAAACACTTGAGACTCCTCCAAAACATGTCAAACCCTTTCATGATGCCACAATAAAAACCTCAAGTTGCTACGCTAAACGGGACATGGCGAATTCCACTGAATTTTTCGGAAACATCACATTAGACCAGGTCCTGACAAAAAACTACAACACTTGGACTCTTAAAACCTGGGTTAAAATATTCCACATACTATGCAGATTCAATAAAACATAGTGTCTGATTTGTGAAATCTTTATTCTATTTGTGAAAATGCAAATAAGGGTCAGTTTTCCTTTTCATTGCATCACATCTGCTTCGCTGCCCCGCCTCTCCTAAACGATATCCCCTATTAAAAGAAATAACACAACTTTTAATCAGATATGCAGCTTGAGCATCCTGACTCATTTGGGTTACAGTTGGAGAAAATTCTTTGGAGGACCTTCTCAAAATGCATGGCAAAGAAAATGACAGAAATGACCCCAAAAATGGCACCTTTTTCAACATGGCCGACTTCCTGTTTGATTTAGCCCATATGTCCAAGAGACTTTTTTGAAGGTACGGGAAGGGGCTACAAGTGTGCTGAATTTGATCCATGTCGATCAATGTAGTGGGCGGGGCTGATTGATTGAAATATTGGAGGGGGCGCTATGGAGCCATTTACTATCTTTTCCACTATATTGTAATTTTACTCTATTAAGGACATAACTGTCATGACTCATGGCAAGTATGGTGAAGATCAAAGGTTTCATGGCTTTGTTACATGAAATTCACATGTTTTGTGATGCCTGAGTGAATTTGGGCCATGTGGTGTCCACCAAGCCAGAGTTATGGGTGTGTGAGCAAAAAAACAACACTTTTGACCTCCAGGGGGCGTGGCTATTTCATAATCAAAATATTGACATATAGAACTCTGTAGGAGGGGACTGCCATCATATCTAGCAAATTTGGTGCAGAAATGTTGCTTTATGTGGGAGTTATATCCGTTTAATTTTTCATGGCGAGACATCAAACTTTGAGGCCCCGCCCCTCGTAAACTAAGTCTCCTATTAGAAGAAATAACACAACATTTAATCACACATGCCTCCTGAACATCCTGAGCAATTTGTGGCTCAGTGGGATAAAAGCTCTAGGACGAGTTTGTTAAAATGCGAGGTGCTAAAACGCCAAAATATTGACTTTGACCTAAAATGGCCGCCTTCCTGTCGACATTTCACCATGACATTAAGAGGATTTTTTGTTCGCCCTTGCATGTAGATCATGTGTATGAATTTTCATAAAGATTAACGACATGCAGTGGCGGGGCACCTAAAATAGGTGGCGCTCTCATTCAGTTTCGCCCAAACATTCTGGAGCACCTCAAAATATCAAATTTTTCGCATTCCCTTGGGGGGGTACGCAAAATTTGGTGAGTTTTTGAGCATGTTCAGGCCTCCAAAAAAGCAATTCATTTATTAGGAGAATAATAATAATAATTAAAACCGCAAGCGGTGATATAGGCCCTCGCACCATGGCGCCGCTCGGCAGAATGCCACCGCCTCCCCTGCCAACATCCTTCCCATGCCTCTCTCAACCTAAAGTGCAGCCAGACTGCACTTCAGGCCATTTAGGCCTTATGAAGGGTCACTTCCTGTCACCAAGGGGCGGGGCTAATTTATAATGTAATTATTGACATGCACAAATGTGAAGAATATGACTGGCATCATCTGTAGTGAATTTGGTGCAGGTTGGTTGTTTTTTGTGGGAGTTATGTCAGTTTTCCTTTTCGTTGCATCACATCTGCTTTGCTGCCCCGCCTCTCCTAAATGATATCCCCTATTAAAAGAAATAGCACAACTTTTAATCACACATGCCTCTTGAGCATCCTAACTCATTTGGGTTAAAGTTGGACAAAATTCTTAGAAGGAACTTCTGAAAATGCATGACAAAGAAAATGACAGAAATGACCCCAAAAATGACACCTTTTTCAAAATGGCCGACTTCCTGTTTGATTTAGCCCATATGTCCAAGAGACTTTTTTGAAGGTGCTGGAATGGTCTATGAGTGTGCTGAATTTTATCCATGTCAGTCAATGTAGTGGGCGGGGCTGATTGATTGAAATATTGTAGGGGGCGCTATGGAGCCATTTACTATCTTTTCCACTATATTATAATTTTACTCTATTAAGGACATAACTGTCATGACTCATGGCAAGTATGGTGAAGATCAAAGGTTTCATGGCTTTGTTACAGGTACTTCCTGGTTCACGATATCAGACACTTGTTGTTGCCAAGGGGTGGTGCTAGTTCATAGTCATATTATTGCATTGTATATTTTGTTCATCATGGGACTGGCATCAAATGTGGTGATTCCTTTGCTGATATGTTGTTTTATGAGGGAGTTTTATCAATAAGTCTTTGTTAATGAGACATAAAACTTTGAAGGGCCGCCCCTCCTAAACTAAATCTTCTATTAGAAGAAATAACACAACTTTAAATCACACATGCCTCCTGAGCATCCTGTGCAAGTTGGGTGTCAGTTGGACAATATCCCTAGGAGGAGTTGTTTAAAATGCATGGCAAAGAAATGACCCCAAAAATGGCACCTTTTTCAAAATGGCCGACTTCCTGTTGAATTTAGCCCATATGTCCAAGAGACTTTTTTGAAGGTACTGGCAGGTTCTCCAACTGTGCTGAATTTTATTCATGTCGGTCCATGTAGTGGGCGGGGCTGATTGATTGAAATTTTGTAGGGGGCGCTATGGAGACATGCTCCATTTATTCCATAATGTTTCAATGGGGCTTAGTTCAGGGCCTTACTGTCATCAGTCATGGCAAGTTTGGTGGCGGTCCAAGGTTCCATGGCTTGGTCACAGGTACTTCCTGTTTCATGGCGTTGGACCGCCATTCGCCATGTCCTGTTTAGCGTAGCAACTTGAGGTTTTTATTGTGGCATCATGAAAGGGTTTGACATGTTTTGGAGGAGTCTCAAGTGTTTGGGACCATTTGCTTAGAAGCATGACCCTCAAACGTGGAAAAAACCACTTCCTGTTGTAAGTGGGCGGGGCTTAGGTCTACACCAGCAATGGTCACATTAATCTGTTCAGGACTGATCCCTTATTAATCCCTATAAGTTTTAGGATGATCAGATCAAAATTGACAATTTTATAGTGATTTATGATGTCACGCCGCCGCATGGAACTTTGCCATGGCGTCACGGGCACGCCATGCGGCGTAGAGCAACGTCCTTTATCAGATCTCTTCACCAACATGTTTTGTGATGCCTGAGTGAATTTGGGCCATGTGGTGTCCACCAAGCCAGAGTTATGGGTGTGTGAGCAAAAAACAACACTTTTGACCTCCAGGGGGCGTGGCTATTTCATAATCAAAATATTGGCATATAGAACTCTGTAGGAGGGGACTGCCATCATATCTAGCAAATTTGGTGCAGAAATGTTGCTTTATGTGGGAGTTATATCCGTTAAATTTTTCATGGCGAGACATCAAACTTTGAGGCCCCGCCCCTCGTAAACTAAGTCTCCTATTAGAAGAAATAACACAACATTTAATCACACATGCCTCCTGAACATCCTGAGCAATTTGTGGCTCAGTGGGATAAAAGCTCTAGGACGAGTTCGTTAAAATGCGAGGTGCTAAAACGCCAAAATATTGACTTTGACCTAAAATGGCCGCCTTCCTGTCGACATTTCACCATGACATTAAGAGGATTTTTTGTTCGCCCTAGCATGTAGATCATGTGTATTAAGTTTCATAAAGATTGACGACATGCAGTGGCGGGGCACCTAAAATAGGTGGCGCTCTCATTCAGCTTCGCCCAAACATTCTGGAGCACCTCAAAATATCAAATTTTTCGTATTCCCTTGGGGGGGTACGCAAAATTTGGTGAGTTTTCGAGCACGTTCAGGCCTCCAAAAAAGCACGCGAAGTGTCCGAATAAAAATAATAATAATTAAAACCGCAAGCGGTGATATAGGCCCTCGCACCATGGCGCCGCTCGGCAGAATGCCACCGCCTCCCCTGGCAACATCCTTCCCATGCCTCTCTCAACCTAAAGTGCAGCCAGACTGCACTTCAGGCCATTTAGGCCTTATGAACAGTCACTTCCTGTCACCAAGGGGCGGGGCTAACTTATCATCTAATTATTGACATGCACAAATGTGAAGGATATGCCTGGCATCATCTGTAGCAAATTTGGTGCAGGTTGGTTGTTTTTTGTGGGAGTTATGTCTGTTTTCCTTTTCATTGCATCACATCTGCTTTGCTGCCCCGCCTCTCCTAAACGATATCACCTATTAAAAGAAATAGCACAACTTTTAATCACACATGCTTCTTGAGCATCCTGACTCATTTGGGTTAAAGTTGGACAAAATTCTTAGGACAAGTTCCTCAAAATGCATGGCAAAGAAAATGACAGAAATGACCCCAAAAATGGCACCCTTTTCAAAATGGCCGACTTCCTGTTGGATTTAGCCCATATATCCAAGAGACTTTTTTGAAGGTACTGGAAGGGTCTATAAGTGTGCTGAATTTTATCCATATCAGTCAATGTAGTGGGCGGGGCTGATTGATTGAAATATTGTAGGGGGCGCTATGGAGCCATTTACTATCTTTTCCACTATGTTGTAATTTTTTTCTATTAAGTACATAACTGTCATGACTCATGGCAAGTATGGTGAAGATCAACAATTTCATGGCTTTGTTACAGGTACTTCCTGGTTCATGATATCAGACACTTGTTGTTGCCAAGGGGCGGGGCTAGTTCATAGTCATGTTATTGCATTGTAGATTTTGTTCATCATGGGACTGGCATCAAATGGGTCGATTCCTGTGCTGATATGTTGTTTTATGTGGGAGTTTTAGCAATAAGTCTTTGTTAATGAGACATCAAACTTTGAGGGCCCGCTCCTCCTAAACTAAATCTTCTATTAGAAGAAATAACACAACTTTAAATCACACATGCCTCCTGAGCATCCTGTGCAAGTTGGGTGTCAGTTGGACAATATCCCTAGGAGGAGTTGTTTAAAATGCATGGCAAAGAAATGACCCCAAAAATGGCACCTTTTTCAAAATGGCCGACTTCCTGTTGAATTTAGCCCATATGTCCAAGAGACTTTTTTGAAGGTACTGGCAGGTTCTCCAACTGTGCTGAACTTTATTCATGTCGGTCCATGTAGTGGGCGGGGCTGATTGATTGAAATTTTGTAGGGGGCGCTATGGAGACATGCTCCATTTATTCCATAATGTTTCAATGGGGCTTAGTTCAGGGCCTTACTGTCATCAGTCATGGCAAGTTTAGTGGCGGTCCAAGGTTCCATGGCTTGGTCACAGGTACTTCCTGTTTCATGGCGTTGGACCGCCATTCGCCATGTCCCGTTTAGCGTAGCGACTTGAGGTTTTTATTGTGGCATCATGAAAGGGTTTGACATGTTTTGGAGGAGGCTCAAGTGTTTGGGATCATTTGCTTAGAAGCATGACCCTCAAACGTGGAAAAAACCACTTCCTGTTGTAAGTGGGCGGGGCTTAGGTCTACACCAGCAATGGTCACATTAATCTGTTCAGGATTGATCCCTTATTAATCCCTATAAGTTTTAGGGTGATCAGATCAAAATTGACAATTTTATAGTGATTTATGATGTCACGCTGCCGCATGGAACTTCGCCATGGCGTCACGGGCACGCCGTGCAGCGTAGAGCAATGTCCTTTACCAGATCTCTTCACCAACATGTTTTGTGATGCCTGAGTGAATTTGGGCCATGTGGTGTCTACCAAGCCAGAGTTATGGGTGTGTGAGCAAAAAACAACACTTTTGACCTCCAGGGGGCGTGGCTATTTCATAATCAAAATATTGACATATAGAACTCTGTAGGAGGGGACTGCCATCATATCTAGCAAATTTGGTGCAGAAATGTTGCTTTATGTGGGAGTTATATCCGTTAAATTTTTCATGGCGAGACATCAAACTTTGAGGCCCCGCCCCTCGTAAACTAAGTCTCCTATTAGAAGAAATAACACAACATTTAATCACACATGCCTCCTGAACATCCTGAGCAATTTGTGGCTCAGTGGGATAAAAGCTCTAGGACGAGTTCGTTAAAATGCGAGGTGCTAAAACGCCAAAATATTGACTTTGACCTAAAATGGCCGCCTTCCTGTCGACATTTCACCATGACATTAAGAGGATTTTTTGTTCGCCCTTGCATGTAGATCATGTGTATGAATTTTCATAAAGATTAACGACATGCAGTGGCGGGGCACCTAAAATAGGTGGCGCTCTCATTCAGTTTCGCCCAAACATTCTGGAGCACCTCAAAATATCAAATTTTTCGCATTCCCTTGGGGGGGTACGCAAAATTTGGTGAGTTTTTGAGCATGTTCAGGCCTCCAAAAAAGCAATTCATTTATTAGGAGAATAATAATAATAATTAAAACCGCAAGCGGTGATATAGGCCCTCGCACCATGGCGCCGCTCGGCATAATGCCACCGCCTCCCCTGGCAACATCCTTTCCATGCCTCTCTCAACCTAAAGTGCAGCCAGACTGCACTTCAGGCCATTTAGGCCTTATGAACGGTCACTTCCTGTCAACAAGGGGCGGGGCTAATTTATGATCTAATTATTGACATGCACAAATGTGAAGGATATGACTGGCATCATCTGTAGCAAATTTGATGCAGGTCGGTTGTTTTTTGTGGGAGTTATGTCAGTTTTCCTTTTCATTGCATCACATCTGCTTTGCTGCCCCGCCTCTCCTAAATGATATCCCCTATTAAAGAAAATAGCACAACTTTGAATCACACATGCCTCTTGAGCATCCTGACTCATTTGGGTTAAAGTTAGATAAAATTCTTAGCAGGACTTCCTCAAAATGCATGGCAAAGAAAATGACAGAAATGACCCCAAAAATGGCAGCTTTTTTCAACATGGCCGACTTCCTGTTTGATTTAGCCCATATGTCCAAGAGACTTTTTTGAAGGTACTGGAATGGACTATAAGTGTGCTGAATTTTATCCATGTCAGTCAATGTAGTGGGCGGGGCTGATTGATTGAAATATTGTAGGGGGCGCTATGTAGCCATTTACTATCTTTTCCATTATATGGTAATTTTATTTTATTAAGGACATAACTGTTATGACTCATGGCAAGTATGGTGAAGATCAACAATTTCATGGCTTTGTTACAGGTACTTCCTGGTTCATGATATCAGACACTTGTTGTTGCCAAGGGGTGGGGCTAATTCATAGTCATATTATTGCATTGTAGATTTTGTTCATCATGGAACCGGCATCAAATGTGTCGATTCCTGTGCTGATATGTTGTTTTATGTGGGAGTTTTAGCAATAAGTCTTTGTTAATGAGACATCAAACTTTGAGGGCCCGCCCCTCCTAAACTAAATCTTCTATTAGAAGAAATAACACAACTTTACATCACACATGCCTCCTGAGCATCCTGTGCAAGTTGGGTGTCAGTTGGACAATATCCCTAGGAGGAGTTGTTTAAAATGCATGGCAAAGAAATGACCCCAAAAATGGCACCTTTTTCTAAATGCCCGACTTCCTGTTGGTTTTGGCCCATATGTCCAAGAGACTTTTTTGAAGGTACTGGCAGGTTCTCCAACTGTGCTGAATTTTATTCATGTCGGTCCATGTAGTGGGCGGGGCTGATTGATTGAAATTTTGTAGGGGGCGCTATGGAGACATGCTCCATTTATTCCATAATGTTTCAATGGGGCTTAGTTCAGGGCCTTACTGTCATCAGTCATGGCAAGTTTGGTGGCGGTCCAAGGTTCCATGGCTTGGTCACAGGTACTTCCTGTTTCATGGCGTTGGACCGCCATTCGCCATGTCCCGTTTAGCGTAGCGACTTGAGGTTTTTATTGTGGCATCATGAAAGGGTTTGACATGTTTTGGAGGAGGCTCAAGTGTTTTGGACCATTTGCTTAGAAGCATGACCCTCAAACGTGGAAAAAACCACTTCCTATTGTAAGTGGGCGGGGCTTAGGTCTACACCAGCAATGGTCACATTAATCTGTTCAGGACTGATCCCTTATTAATCCCTATAAGTTTTAGGGTGATCAGATCAAAATTGACAATTTTATAGTGATTTATGATGTCACGCCGCCGCATGGAACTTCGCCATGGCGTCACGGGCACGCCGTGCAGCGTAGAGCAATGTCCTTTACCAGATCTCTTCACCAACATGTTTTGTGATGCCTGAGTGAATTTGGGCCATGTGGTGTCTACCAAGCCAGAGTTATGGGTGTGTGAGCAAAAAACAACACTTTTGACCTCCAGGGGGCGTGGCTATTTCATAATCAAAATATTGACATATAGAACTCTGTAGGAGGGGACTGCCATCATATCTAGCAAATTTGGTGCAGAAATGTTGCTTTATGTGGGAGTTATATCCGTTAAATTTTTCCTGGCGAGACATCAAACTTTGAGGCCCCGCCCCTCGTAAACTAAGTCTCCTATTAGAAGAAATAACACAAAATTTAATCACACATGCCTCCTGAACATCCTGAGCAATTTGTGGCTCAGTGGGATAAAAGCTCTAGGACGAGTTCGTTAAAATGCGAGGTGCTAAAACGCCAAAATATTGACTTTGACCTAAAATGGCCGCCTTCCTGTCGACATTTCACCATGACATTAAGAGGATTTTTTGTTCGCCCTTGCATGTAGATCATGTGTATGAATTTTCATAAAGATTAACGACATGCAGTGGCGGGGCACCTAAAATAGGTGGCGCTCTCATTCAGTTTCGCTCAAACATTCTGGAGCACCTCAAAATATCAAATTTTTCGCATTCCCTTGGGGGGGTACGCAAAATTTGGTGAGTTTTTGAGCATGTTCAGGCCTCCAAAAAAGCAATTCATTTATTAGGAGAATAATAATAATAATAATAATTAAAACCGCAAGCGGTGATATAGGCCCTCGCACCATGGCGCCGCTCGGCATAATGCCACCGCCTCCCCTGGCAACATCCTTCCCATGCCTCTCTCTCTAAAGTGCAGCCAGACTGCACTTCAGGCCATTTAGACCTTATGAACGGTCACTTCCTGTCACCAAGGGGCGGGGCTAACTTATAATCTAATTATTGACATACAGAAATGTGAAGGATATCACTGGCATCATCTGTAGCAAATTTGGTGCAGGTTGGTTGTTTTTTGGGGGAGTTATGTTAGTTTTCCTTTTCATTGCATCACATCTGCTTTGCTGCCCCGCCTCTCCTAAATGATATCTCCTATTAAAAGAAATAGCACAACTTTTAATCACACATGCCTCTTGAGCATCCTGACTCATTTGGGTTAAAGTTGGACAAAATTCTTAGGACAAGTTCCTCCAAATGCATGGCAAAGAAAATGACAGAAATGACCCCAAGAATGGCACCCTTTTCAAAATGGCCGACTTCCTGTTGGATATAGCCCATATGTCCAAGAGACTTATTTGAAGGTACTGGAAGGGTCTACAAGTCTGCTGAATTTGATCCATGTCAGTCAATATAGTGGGCGGGGCTGATTGATTGAAATATTGGAGGGGGCGCTATAGAGCCATTTACTATCTTCTCCACTATATTTTAATTTTATTCTATTAAGGGCATAACTTTCATGACTCATGGCAAGTATGGTGAAGATCAAAGGTTTCATGGCTTTGTTACAGGTACTTCCTGGTTCATGATATCAGACACTTGTTGTTGCCAAGGGGTGGGGCTAATTCATAGTCCCATTATTGCATTGCAGATTTTGTTCATCATGGGACTGGCATCAAATGTGGCGATTCCTGTGCTGATATGTTGTTTTATGTGGGAGTTTTAGCAATAAGTCTTTGTTAATGAGACATAAAACTTTGAGGGCCCGCCCCTCCTAAACTAAATCTTCTATTAGAAGAAATAACACAACTTTAAATCACACATGCCTCCTGAGCATCCTGTGCAAGTTGGGTGTCAGTTGGACAATATCCCTAGGAGGAGTTGTTTAAAATGCACGGCAAAGAAATGACCCCAAAAATGGCACCTTTTTCAAAATGGCCGACTTCCTGTTGGTTTTGGCCCATATGTCCAAGAGACTTTTTTGAAGGTACTGGAAGGTCCTCCAACTGTGCTGAATTTTATCCATGTCGGTCCATGTAGTGGGCGGGGCTGATTGATTGAAATTTTGTAGGGGGCGCTATGGAGACATGCTCCATTTATTCCATAATGTCTCAATGGGGCTTAGTTCAGGGCCTTACTGTCATCAGTCATGGCAAGTTTGGTGGCGGTCCAAGGTTCCATGGCTTGGTCACAGGTACTTCCTGTTTCATGGCGTTGGACCGCCATTCGCCATGTCCCGTTTAGCGTAGCGACTTGAGGTTTTTATTGTGGCATCATGAAAGGGTTTGACATGTTTTGGAGGAGTCTCAAGTGTTTGGGATCATTTGCTTAGAAGCATGATCCTCAAACGTGGTAAAAACCACTTCCTGTTATAAGTGGGCGGGGCTTAGGTCTACACCAGCAATGGTCACATTAATCTGTTCAGGACTGATCCCTTATTAATCCCTATAAGTTTTAGGGTGATCAGATCAAAATTGACAATTTTATAGTGATTTATGATGTCACGCCGCCGCATGGAACTTCGCCATGGCGTGACGGGCACGCCTTGCAGCGTAGAGCAACGTCCTTTACCAGATCTCTTCACCGACATGTTTTGTGATGCCTGAGTGAATTTGGGCCATGTGGTGTCCACCAAGCCAGAGTTATGGGTGTGTGAGCAAAAAACAACACTTTTGACCTCCAGGGGGCGTGGCTATTTCATAATCAAAATATTGACATATAGAACTCTGTAGGAGGGGACTGCCATCATATCTAGCAAATTTGGTGCAGAAATGTTGCTTTATGTGGGAGTTATATCCGTTTAATTTTTCATGGCGAGACATCAAACTTTGAGGCCCCACCCTTCGTAAACTAAGTCTCCTATTAGAAGAAATAACACAACATTTAATCACACTTGCCTCCTGAACATCCTGAGCAATTTGTGGCTCAGTGGGATAAAAGCTCTAGGACGAGTTCGTTAAAATGCGAGGTGCTAAAACGCCAAAATATTGACTTTGACCTAAATTGGCCGCCTTCCTGTCGACATTTCACCATGACATTAAGAGGATTTTTTGTTCGCCCTAGCATGTAGATCATGTGTATGAATTTTCATAAAGCCTAACGACATGCAGTGGCGGGGCACCTAAAATAGGTGGCGCTCTCCTTCAGTTTCGCCCAAACATTCTGGAGCACCTCAAAATATCAAATTTTTCGTATTCCCTTGGGGGGGTACGCAAAATTTGGTGAGTTTTCAAGCACGTTCAGGCCTCCAAAAAAGCACGCGAAGTGTCCGAATAAAAATAATAATAATAATAATAATAAACACTGCAATTACAATAGGCCTTCGCACCGCCAAGGTGCTCGGGCCTAATAAACATTGCAATTACAATAGGCCTTCGCACCGCCAAGGTGCTCGGGCCTAATTAAAACCGCAAGCGGTGATATAGGCCCTCGCACCATGGCGCCGCTCGGCATAATGCCACCGCCTCCCCTGGCAACATCCTTCCCATGCCTCTCTCAACCTAAAGTGCAGCCAGACTGCACTTCAGGCCATTTAGGCCTTATGAACGGTCACTTCCTGTCACCAAGGGGCGGGGCTAACTTATCATCTAATTATTGCCATGCACAAATGTGAAGGATATGCCTGGCATCATCTGTAGCAAATTTGGTGCAGGTTGGTTGTTTTTTGTGGGAGTTATGTCTGTTTTCCTTTTCATTGCATCACATCTGCTTTGCTGCCCCGCCTCTCCTAAACGATATCCCCTATTAAAAGAAATAGCACAACTTTTAATCACACATGCTTCTTGAGCATCCTGACTCATTTGGGTTAAAGTTGGACAAAATTCTTGGGAGGACTTCCTCAAAATGCATGGCAAAGAAAATGACAGAAATGACCCCAAAAATGGCACCTTTTTCAACATGGCCGACTTCCTGTTTGATTTAGCCCATATGTCCAAGAGACTTTTTTGAAGGGGCTGGGAGGGTCTACAAGTGTCCCGAATCATATCCATGTCAGTCGATGTAGTGGGCGGGGCTGATTAATTAAAATATTGTAGGGGGCGCTATGGAGCCATTTACTATCTTCTCCACTATATTTTAATTTTACTCTATTAAGGGCATAACTTTCATGACTCATGGCAAGTATGGTGAAGATCAACAATTTCATGGCTTTGTTACAGGTACTTCCTGGTTCATGATATCAGACACATGTTGTTGCCAAGGGGTGGGGCTAATTCATAGTCATATCATTGCATTGTAGATTTTGTTCATCATGGGACTGGCATCAAATGTGGCGATTCCTGTGCTGATATGTTGTTTTATGTGGGAGTTTTAGCAATAAGTCTTTGTTAATAAGACATAAAACTTTGAGGGCCCGCCCCTCCTAAACTAAATCTTCTATTAGAAGAAATAACACAACTTTAAATCACACATGCCTCCTGAGCATCCTGTGCAAGTTGGGTGTCAGTTGGACAATATCCCTAGGAGGAGTTGTTTAAAATGCATGGCAAAGAAATGACCCCAAAAATGGCACCTTTTTCAAAATGGCCGACTTCCTGTTGAATTTAGCCCATATGTCCAAGAGACTTTTTTGAAGGTACTGGAAGGTTCTCCAACTGTGCTGAATTTTATCCATGTCGGTCCATGTAGTGGGCGGGGCTGATTGATTGAAATTTTGTAGGGGGCGCTATGGAGACATGCTCCATTTATTCCATAATGTTTCAATGGGGCTTAGTTCAGGGCCTTACTGTCATCAGTCATGGCAAGTTTGGTGGCGGTCCAAGGTTCCATGGCTTGGTCACAGGTACTTCCTGTTTCATGGCGTTGGACCGCCATTCGCCATGTCCCGTTTAGCGTAGCGACTTGAGGTTTTTATTGTGGCATCATGAAAGGGTTTGACATGTTTTGGAGGAGGCTCAAGTGTTTGGGACCATTTGCTTAGAAGCATGACCCTCAAACGTGGAAAAAACCACTTCCTGTTGTAAGTGGGCGGGGCTTAGGTCTAGACCAGCAATGGTCACATTAATCTGTTCAGGACTGATCCCTTATTAATCCCTATAAGTTTTAGGGTGATCAGATCAAAATTGACAATTTTATAGTGATTTATGATGTCACGCCGCCGCATGGAACTTCGCCATGGCGTCACGGGCACGCCGTGCAGCGTAGAGCAACGTCCTTTACCAGATCTCTTCACCAACATGTTTTGTGATGCCTGAGTGAATTTGGGCCACTGCATCTTATAATTATTTCCATAAGTGTAATGAACAACAAAGTTTACAAATGTGTATGAAGTCAGCAGCGAGGGTGCAACACATAAAACATGAACAGGAATTATTGACCTTCTATTGTGGAATCTAAACTTCACATCTTTTGTATATAGTTGTGTCTTCTGTTTGTGGATCATAGACTTTTCTCTGTGGGATTTGTGGTGTGTTTATACACTGTTAGATCTGTATTTATTACAGTCATAAATTGTAATAAACTTTTATCTTGTTCCTGTATGATCACATCCTACTGCAGTTATTTAGATGACTTGAATGTATTGAATAAATGGGGAAAAGCATTTAAATTTCTTTATTTTAAAAACGCTTCAAAGTGTACAAAGTAGCTCAAATTACTTAATTAGTAACACAAAGTTATAAGTAAGAAACAATACAATCAACGAACATGTAAACAATAGATTCCACAGAAATGCTATTAAATTGTGGTTTACTAGAAAAAAAAAAAAGAATCAAACACCAAAAATAAAACCAATGTTGTGTCTGTGCAGATCAGGAAACTGCTCTTCAGTAGCCACGCAGCAACTGGGAATCAAGCCTTGTTTCCTTCTGAGGAGCTGGGATGTGAGTCTTCTTAGGTCCTTCACATTTATGTCATCAAGACGTCTCTGCAAAATTATACAAAAGATTGGTTAGATAAATAGAGCCACATTTTACTAACTGATGGAAAACAAAGTGAAAAGTGAAAGATCAGATTTTTTAGTGAAGGTCTGTGTCTACCAACTTTGTTCAGAGACTAAGTTAATATATTACTGTAATATCTAAAACTAATGTCTGGATGCCAAAGCAACAAGTAACATATGGAAGACAGAGCAGTAGGTAACAAGCTCAAATATAAAATTACATTTATGTTACAACAACAAATAATACATAAAACAGTTACCATTGACGAGGCTGAAGTTAGCTTCCGATCCGCAGCTTATGGCTGCAATATGTGTAAAGGGCAATTACACTGAATTTTTTGGAAACACCACCACATTAGACCAGGTACTGACAAAAAACTGGTATAGTATGTGGAATATTTTAGCCCACATTTGAAGAGTCTAAGTGTTTTAGTTTTTTGTCAGGACCTGATGTAATGTGGTCCAGATGCCAAAAAAGTCATGAAATGACCCTTATTTGCATTTTCACAAATAGAATAAAGATTTCACAAATCAGACACTATGTTTTATTGAATCTGCATAGTATGTGGAATATTTTAACCCGGGTTTTAAGAGTCCAAGTGTTGGAGTTTTTTGTCAGGACCTGGTCTAATGTGGTGTTTCCGAAAAATTCAGTGGAATTGCCCTTTACACATATTGCGAATCGGAAGCTAACTTCAGCCTCGTTTACCATTGTTGGTTATTGGAATACTGTGGAATTCCTGTAATAAATGTTTTTTATCAGTAATATCTTGAGACAAAACAGTGAACATGAAACTGCATTTTACCTGTACTACAGCTAGCCAGTCACATCTCTGGAAGCTGCAGGTCGTCTTCCTCAGACTGACCCGCTTGTCCTCGGACCGTCCACCAGCCCTGCCTCGGCCTTCCTGGCAACCTTAACATGTCATATTCATCACTGAAAACAAGTGTGTACACGGATCATCGCTGTAACAACATTCAAACATGTAAATTCTGCATTATGTCAGTGTCTGACTGCCTGTGTTAGGCTGATTCAGTCTAACATCAGCTGAATATATGCAGAAATATTAATAAAGTTAGAATTAGCCTAACAACTATAGCTAGCTTAGCACGTAGCTTAGCCTCTTCTTAGTACCACCGTTTATTCCATACGCGATATTGTCATTTTTACGTACTACTTTGCAAAAAAAACACCATAAGAGAGTATCATTTTCAGCATGACGAAGAGCCTGTTGTGTTAACAGTTACTTACCGGTTCATGTCGAGCTGAAATACTGGATGTCATCACACAGTTTGTAAATAAACTTTGAGTCTTGTGGACGGTGACGGTTCCGCTGTATTTAGAGGATGGGAGGGGTGAGGAGCATGTTTAGCTCACTACTTCCGCCCTGTGGTGGTTTGTAGAGGTAGCAGTTGTGTGGTTTTGCTCACTACATGGCGTTTGCCACCTAGTGTTGGAAAGAATCGCTTTGAAATCTTACATACTCTGGCTTCAATACATTGAAAAAAATAATCTAAAAGTGGATCAAATATGCCACAGTGTTTAATGAAATTGAAAAAAAAAAATCCCACCAGTTTTCCATAAATGGATGTTACATTATTTTTACTTTATTCAAAACAAGAATTAGCTGCTCATTCTCAGAACCAAAGCCTCAGATTTTTTCTTTTTCATGTAATCCCCCACAGTACAGACAAAGACCAACAGGGAGGAATAATACATAAATGCTTCAAGTTTAGTTTTAATTCATTATGCTTATTAACATGCCTGTGACATTTGTTAAAAACTGTTAACATCATTTACATAAATATAGTTTTCAGTAACTTATTGTTGTAAGTATTAGCCGCACTGGATGTTTTAATCAATCCATCAACAGAGCTGATCCAATACCACTCTATCCAAGAATCTGAACAAATGTCTATAAATCAAAGAGCAATCAGTCTGCTTCTAAACAATAAAACACATATGAAACTGATTCACATAATTAATAATTCCTTCAGATGGACCTGCATGTTCATCTGTACATACATGTCTATAAATATGGTTGGTTGTTTTTTGTGGGAGTTATGTCAGTTTTCCTTTTCATTGCATCACATCTGCTTCGCTGCCCCGCCTCTCCTAAACGATATCCCCTATTAAAAGAAATAACACAACTTTTAATCAGATATGCAGCTTGAGCATCCTGACTCATTTGGGTTACAGTTGGAGAAAATTCTTTGGAGGACCTTCTCAAAATGCATGGCAAAGAAAATGACAGAAATGACCCCAAAAATGGCACCTTTTTCAACATGGCCGACTTCCTGTTTGATTTAGCCCATATGTCCAAGAGACTTTTTTGAAGGTACGGGAAGGGGCTACAAGTGTGCTGAATTTGATCCATGTCGATCAATGTAGTGGGCGGGGCTGATTGATTGAAATATTGGAGGGGGCGCTATGGAGCCATTTACTATCTTTTCCACTATATTGTAATTTTACTCTATTAAGGACATAACTGTCATGACTCTTGGCAAGTATGGTGAAGATCAAAGGTTTCATGGCTTTGTTACAGGTACTTCCTGGTTCACGGTATCAGACACTTGTTGTTGCCAAGGGGTGGAGCTAGTTCAGAGTCATATCATTGCATTGTAGATTTTGTTCATCATGGGACTGGCATTAAATGTGTCGATTCCTGTGCTGATATGTTGTTTTATATGGGAGTTTTGGCAATAAGTCTTTGTTAATAAGACATAAAACTTTGAGGGCCCGCCCCTCCTAAACTAAATCTTCTATTAGAAGAAATAACACAACTTTAAATCACACATGCCTCCTGAGCATCCTGTGCAAGTTGGGTGTCAGTTGGACAATATCCCTAGGAGGAGTTGTTTAAAATGCATGGCAAAGAAATGACCCCAAAAATGGCACCTTTTTCAAAATGGCCGACTTCCTGTTGAATTTAGCCCATATGTCCAAGAGACTTTTTTGAAGGTACTGGAAGGTTCTCCAACTGTGCTGAATTTTATCCATGTCGGTCCATGTAGTGGGCGGGGCTGATTGATTGAAATTTTGTAGGGGGCGCTATGGAGACATGCTCCATTTATTCCATAATGTTTCAATGGGGCTTAGTTCAGGGCCTTACTGTCATCAGTCATGGCAAGTTTGGTGGCGGTCCAAGGTTCCATGGCTTGGTCACAGGTACTTCCTGTTTCATGGCGTTGGACCGCCATTCGCCATGTCCCGTTTAGCGTAGCGACTTGAGGTTTTTATTGTGGCATCATGAAAGGGTTTGACATGTTTTGGAGGAGGCTCAAGTGTTTGGGACCATTTGCTTAGAAGCATGACCCTCAAACGTGGAAAAAACCACTTCCTGTTGTAAGTGGGCGGGGCTTAGGTCTAGACCAGCAATGGTCACATTAATCTGTTCAGGACTGATCCCTTATTAATCCCTATAAGTTTTAGGGTGATCAGATCAAAATTGACAATTTTATAGTGATTTATGATGTCACGCCGCCGCATGGAACTTCGCCATGGCGTCACGGGCACGCCGTGCAGCGTAGAGCAACGTCCTTTACCAGATCTCTTCACCAACATGTTTTGTGATGCCTGAGTGAATTTGGGCCACTGCATCTTATAATTATTTCCATAAGTGTAATGAACAACAAAGTTTACAAATGTGTATGAAGTCAGCAGCGAGGGTGCAACACATAAAACATGAACAGGAATTATTGACCTTCTATTGTGGAATCTAAACTTCACATCTTTTGTATATAGTTGTGTCTTCTGTTTGTGGATCATAGACTTTTCTCTGTGGGATTTGTGGTGTGTTTATACACTGTTAGATCTGTATTTATTACAGTCATAAATTGTAATAAACTTTTATCTTGTTCCTGTATGATCACATCCTACTGCAGTTATTTAGATGACTTGAATGTATTGAATAAATGGGGAAAAGCATTTAAATTTCTTTATTTTAAAAACGCTTCAAAGTGTACAAAGTAGCTCAAATTACTTAATTAGTAACACAAAGTTATAAGTAAGAAACAATACAATCAACGAACATGTAAACAATAGATTCCACAGAAATGCTATTAAATTGTGGTTTACTAGAAAAAAAAAAAAGAATCAAACACCAAAAATAAAACCAATGTTGTGTCTGTGCAGATCAGGAAACTGCTCTTCAGTAGCCACGCAGCAACTGGGAATCAAGCCTTGTTTCCTTCTGAGGAGCTGGGATGTGAGTCTTCTTAGGTCCTTCACATTTATGTCATCAAGACGTCTCTGCAAAATTATACAAAAGATTGGTTAGATAAATAGAGCCACATTTTACTAACTGATGGAAAACAAAGTGAAAAGTGAAAGATCAGATTTTTTAGTGAAGGTCTGTGTCTACCAACTTTGTTCAGAGACTAAGTTAATATATTACTGTAATATCTAAAACTAATGTCTGGATGCCAAAGCAACAAGTAACATATGGAAGACAGAGCAGTAGGTAACAAGCTCAAATATAAAATTACATTTATGTTACAACAACAAATAATACATAAAACAGTTACCATTGACGAGGCTGAAGTTAGCTTCCGATCCGCAGCTTATGGCTGCAATATGTGTAAAGGGCAATTACACTGAATTTTTTGGAAACACCACCACATTAGACCAGGTACTGACAAAAAACTGGTATAGTATGTGGAATATTTTAGCCCACATTTGAAGAGTCTAAGTGTTTTAGTTTTTTGTCAGGACCTGATGTAATGTGGTCCAGATGCCAAAAAAGTCATGAAATGACCCTTATTTGCATTTTCACAAATAGAATAAAGATTTCACAAATCAGACACTATGTTTTATTGAATCTGCATAGTATGTGGAATATTTTAACCCGGGTTTTAAGAGTCCAAGTGTTGGAGTTTTTTGTCAGGACCTGGTCTAATGTGGTGTTTCCGAAAAATTCAGTGGAATTGCCCTTTACACATATTGCGAATCGGAAGCTAACTTCAGCCTCGTTTACCATTGTTGGTTATTGGAATACTGTGGAATTCCTGTAATAAATGTTTTTTATCAGTAATATCTTGAGACAAAACAGTGAACATGAAACTGCATTTTACCTGTACTACAGCTAGCCAGTCACATCTCTGGAAGCTGCAGGTCGTCTTCCTCAGACTGACCCGCTTGTCCTCGGACCGTCCACCAGCCCTGCCTCGGCCTTCCTGGCAACCTTAACATGTCATATTCATCACTGAAAACAAGTGTGTACACGGATCATCGCTGTAACAACATTCAAACATGTAAATTCTGCATTATGTCAGTGTCTGACTGCCTGTGTTAGGCTGATTCAGTCTAACATCAGCTGAATATATGCAGAAATATTAATAAAGTTAGAATTAGCCTAACAACTATAGCTAGCTTAGCACGTAGCTTAGCCTCTTCTTAGTACCACCGTTTATTCCATACGCGATATTGTCATTTTTACGTACTACTTTGCAAAAAAAACACCATAAGAGAGTATCATTTTCAGCATGACGAAGAGCCTGTTGTGTTAACAGTTACTTACCGGTTCATGTCGAGCTGAAATACTGGATGTCATCACACAGTTTGTAAATAAACTTTGAGTCTTGTGGACGGTGACGGTTCCGCTGTATTTAGAGGATGGGAGGGGTGAGGAGCATGTTTAGCTCACTACTTCCGCCCTGTGGTGGTTTGTAGAGGTAGCAGTTGTGTGGTTTTGCTCACTACATGGCGTTTGCCACCTAGTGTTGGAAAGAATCGCTTTGAAATCTTACATACTCTGGCTTCAATACATTGAAAAAAATAATCTAAAAGTGGATCAAATATGCCACAGTGTTTAATGAAATTGAAAAAAAAAAATCCCACCAGTTTTCCATAAATGGATGTTACATTATTTTTACTTTATTCAAAACAAGAATTAGCTGCTCATTCTCAGAACCAAAGCCTCAGATTTTTTCTTTTTCATGTAATCCCCCACAGTACAGACAAAGACCAACAGGGAGGAATAATACATAAATGCTTCAAGTTTAGTTTTAATTCATTATGCTTATTAACATGCCTGTGACATTTGTTAAAAACTGTTAACATCATTTACATAAATATAGTTTTCAGTAACTTATTGTTGTAAGTATTAGCCGCACTGGATGTTTTAATCAATCCATCAACAGAGCTGATCCAATACCACTCTATCCAAGAATCTGAACAAATGTCTATAAATCAAAGAGCAATCAGTCTGCTTCTAAACAATAAAACACATATGAAACTGATTCACATAATTAATAATTCCTTCAGATGGACCTGCATGTTCATCTGTACATACATGTCTATAAATATGGTTGGTTGTTTTTTGTGGGAGTTATGTCAGTTTTCCTTTTCATTGCATCACATCTGCTTCGCTGCCCCGCCTCTCCTAAACGATATCCCCTATTAAAAGAAATAACACAACTTTTAATCAGATATGCAGCTTGAGCATCCTGACTCATTTGGGTTACAGTTGGAGAAAATTCTTTGGAGGACCTTCTCAAAATGCATGGCAAAGAAAATGACAGAAATGACCCCAAAAATGGCACCTTTTTCAACATGGCCGACTTCCTGTTTGATTTAGCCCATATGTCCAAGAGACTTTTTTGAAGGTACGGGAAGGGGCTACAAGTGTGCTGAATTTGATCCATGTCGATCAATGTAGTGGGCGGGGCTGATTGATTGAAATATTGGAGGGGGCGCTATGGAGCCATTTACTATCTTTTCCACTATATTGTAATTTTACTCTATTAAGGACATAACTGTCATGACTCTTGGCAAGTATGGTGAAGATCAAAGGTTTCATGGCTTTGTTACAGGTACTTCCTGGTTCACGGTATCAGACACTTGTTGTTGCCAAGGGGTGGAGCTAGTTCAGAGTCATATCATTGCATTGTAGATTTTGTTCATCATGGGACTGGCATTAAATGTGTCGATTCCTGTGCTGATATGTTGTTTTATATGGGAGTTTTGGCAATAAGTCTTTGTTAATGAGACATAAAACTTTGAGGGCCCGCCCCTCCTAAACTAAATCTTCTATTAGAAGAAATAACACAACTTTAAATCACACATGCCTCCTGAGCATCCTGTGCAAGTTGGGTGTCAGTTGGACAATATCCCTAGGAGGAGTTGTTTAAAATGCATGGCAAAGAAATGACCCCAAAAATGGCACCTTTTTCAAAATGGCCGACTTCCTGTTGGATTTAGCCCATATGTCCAAGAGACTTTTTTGAAGGTACTGGCAGGTTCTCCAACTGTGCTGAATTTTATCCATGTCGGTCCATGTAGTGGGCGGGGCTGATTGATTGAAATTTTGTAGGGGGCGCTATGGAGACATGCTCCATTTATTCCATAATGTTTCAATGGGGCTTAGTTCAGGGCCTTACTGTCATCAGTCATGGCAAGTTTGGTGGCGGTCCAAGGTTCCATGGCTTGGTCACAGGTACTTCCTGTTTCATGGCGTTGGACCGCCATTCGCCATGTCCCGTTTAGCGTAGCGACTTGAGGTTTTTATTGTGGCATCATGAAAGGGTTTGACATGTTTTGGAGGAGGCTCAAGTGTTTGGGACCATTTCCTTAGAAGCATGACCCTCAAACGTGGAAAAAACCACTTCCTGTTGTAAGTGGGCGGGGCTTAGGTATACACCAGCAATGGTCACATTAATCTGTTCAGGACTGATCACTTATTAATCCCTATAAGTTTTAGGGTGATCAGATCAAAATTGACAATTTTATAGTGATTTATGATGTCACGCCGCCGCATGGAACTTCGCCATGGCGTCACGGGCACGCCGTGCAGCGTAGAGTAACGTCCTTTATAAGATCTCTTCACCAACATGTTTTGTGATGCCTGAGTGAATTTGGGCCATGTGGTGTCCACCAAGCCAGAGTTATGGGTGTGTGAGCAAAAAACAACACTTTTGACCTCCAGGGGGCGTGGCTATTTCATAATCAAAATATTGGCATATAGAACTCTGTAGGAGGGGACTGCCATCATATCTAGCAAATTTGGTGCAGAAAAGTTGCTTTATGTGGGAGTTATATCCGTTTAATTTTTCATGGCGAGACATCAAACTTTGAGGCCCCGCCCCTCGTAAACTAAGTCTCCTATTAGAAGAAATAACACAACATTTAATCACACATGCCTCCTGAACATCCTGAGCAATTTGTGGCTCAGTGGGATAAAAGCTCTAGGACGAGTTCGTTAAAATGCGAGGCGCTAAAACGCCAAAATATTGACTTTGACCTAAAATGGCCGCCTTCCTGTCGACATTTCACCATGACATTAAGAGGATTTTTTGTTCACCCTAGCATGTAGATCATGCGTATGAATTTTCATAAAGATTAACGACATGCAGTGGCAGGGCACCTAAAATAGGTGGCGCTCTCGTTCAGTTTCGCCCAAACATTCTGGAGCACCTCAAAATATCAAATTTTTCGTATTCCCTTGGGGGGGTACGCAAAATTTGGTGAGTTTTCGAGCACGTTCAGGCCTCCAAAAAAGCACGCGAAGTGTCCGAATAAAAATAATAATAATAATAATAATAATAATTAAAACCGCAAGCGGTGATATAGGCCCTCGCACCATGGCGTCGCTCGGCATAATGCCACCGCCTCCCCTGGCAAAATCTTTCCCATGTTTCTCTCAACCTAAAGTGCAGCCAGACTGCACTTCAGGCCATTTAGGCCTTATGAAGGGTCCCTTCCTGTCACCAAAGGGCGGGGCTAACTTATAATCTAATTATTGACATGCAGAAATGTGAAGGATATAACTGGAATCATCTGTAGCAAATTTGGTGCAGGTTGGTTGTTTTTTGTGGGAGTTATGTCATTTTTCCTTTTCATTGCATCACATCTGCTTTGCTGCCCCGCCTCTACTAAATGATATCCCCCATTAAAAGAAATAGCATAACTTTTAATCACACATGCCTCTTGAGCATCCTGACTCATTTGGGTTAAAGTTGGACTAAATTCTTAGGAGAAGTTCCTCAAAATGCATGGCAAAGAAAATGACAGAAATGACCCCAAAAATGGCAGCCTTTTCAAAATGGCCGACTTCCTGTTGGATTTAGGCCATATGTCCAAGAGACGTTTTTCAAGGTACTGGGAGGGTCTACAAGTGTCCCGAATCATATCCATGTCAGTCAATGTAGTGGGCGGGGCTGATTGATTGAAATTTTGTAGGGGGCGCTATGGAGCCATTTACTATCTTCTCCACTATATTTTAATTTTACTCTATTAAGGGCATAACTTTCATGACTCATGGCAAGTATGGTGAAGATCAACAATTTCTATGCTTTGTTACAGGTACTTCCTGGTTCATGATATCAGACACTTGTTGTTGCCAAGGGGTGGGGCTAGTTCAGAGTCATATTATTGCATTGTAGATTTTGTACATCATGGGACTGGCATCAAATGTGTCGATTCCTGTGCTGATATGTTGTTTTATGTGGGAGTTTTAGCAATAAGTCTTTGTTAATGAGACATAAAACTTTGAGGGCCCGCCCCTCCTAAACTAAATCTTCTATTAGAAGAAATAACACAACTTTAAATCACACATGCCTCCTGAGCATCCTGTGCAAGTTGGGTGTCAGTTGGACAATATCCCTAGGAGGAGTTGTTTAAAATGCATGGCAAAGAAATGACCCCAAAAATGGCACCTTTTTCAAAATGGCCGACTTCCTGTTGAATTTAGCCCATATGTCCAAGAGACTTTTTTGAAGGTACTGGAAGGTTCTCCAACTGTGCTGAATTTTATCCATGTCGGTCCATGTAGTGGGCGGGGCTGATTGATTGAAATTTTGTAGGGGGCGCTATGGAGACATGCTCCATTTATTCCATAATGTTTCAATGGGGCTTAGTTCAGGGCCTTACTGTCATCAGTCATGGCAAGTTTGGTGGCGGTCCAAGGTTCCATGGCTTGGTCACAGGTACTTCCTGTTTCATGGCGTTGGGCCGCCATTCGCCATGTCCCGTTTAGCGTAGCGACTTGAGGTTTTTATTGTGGCATCATGAAAGGGTTTGACATGTTTTGGAGGAGTCTCAAGTGTTTGGGACCATTTCCTTAGAAGCATGACCCTCAAACGTGGAAAAAACCACTTCCTGTTGTAAGTGGGCGGGGCTTAGGTCTAGACCAGCAATGGTCACATTAATCTGTTCAGGACTGATCCCTTATTAATCCCTATAAGTTTTAGGGTGATCAGATCAAAATTGACAATTTTATAGTGATTTATGATGTCACGCCGCCGCATGGAACTTTGCCATGGCGTCACGGGCACGCCGTGCAGCGTAGAGCAACGTCCTTTACCAGATCTCTTCACCAACATGTTTTGTGATGCCTGAGTGAATTTGGGCCACTGCATCTTATAATTATTTCCATAAGTGTAATGAACAAAAAAGTTTACAAATGTGTATGAAGTCAGCAGCGAGGGTGCAACACATAAAACATGAACAGGAATTATTGACCTTCTATTGTGGAATCTAAACTTCACATCTTTTGTATATAGTTGTGTCTTCTGTTTGTGGATCATAGACTTTTCTCTGTGGGATTTGTGCTGTGTTTATACACTGTTAGATCTGTATTTATTACAGTCATAAATTGTAATAAACTTTTATCTTGTTCCTGTATGATCACATCCTACTGCAGTTATTTAGATGACTTGAATGTATTGAATAAATGGGGAAAAGCATTTAAATTTCTTTATTTTAAAAACGCTTCAAAGTGTACAAAGTAGCTCAAATTACTTAATTAGTAACACAAAGTTATAAGTAAGAAACAATACAATCAACGAACATGTAAACAATAGATTCCACAGAAATGCTATTAAATTGTGGTTTACTAGAAAAAAAAAAAAAGAATCAAACACCAAAAATAAAACCAATGTTGTGTCTGTGCAGATCAGGAAACTGCTCTTCAGTAGCCACACAGCAACTGGGAATCAAGCCTTGTTTCCTTCTGAGGAGCTGGGATGTGAGTCTTCTTAGGTCCTTCACATTTATGTCATCAAGACGTCTCTGCAAAATTATACAAAAGATTGGTTAGATAAATAGAGCCACATTTTACTAACTGATGGAAAACAAAGTGAAAAGTGAAAGATCAGATTTTTTAGTGAAGGTCTGTGTCTACCAACTTTGTTCAGAGACTAAGTTAATATATTACTGTAATATCTAAAACTAATGTCTGGATGCCAAAGCAACAAGTAACATATGGAAGACAGAGCAGTAGGTAACAAGCTCAAATATAAAATTACATTTATGTTACAACAACAAATAATACATAAAACAGTTACCATTGACGAGGCTGAAGTTAGCTTCCGATCCGCAGCTTATGGCTGCAATATGTGTAAAGGGCAATTACACTGAATTTTTTGGAAACACCACCACATTAGACCAGGTACTGACAAAAAACTGGTATAGTATGTGGAATATTTTAGCCCACATTTGAAGAGTCTAAGTGTTTTAGTTTTTTGTCAGGACCTGATGTAATGTGGTCCAGATGCCAAAAAAGTCATGAAATGACCCTTATTTGCATTTTCACAAATAGAATAAAGATTTCACAAATCAGACACTATGTTTTATTGAATCTGCATAGTATGTGGAATATTTTAACCCAGGTTTTAAGAGTCCAAGTGTTGGAGTTTTTTGTCAGGACCTGGTCTAATGTGGTGTTTCCGAAAAATTCAGTGGAATTGCCCTTTACACATATTGCGAATCGGAAGCTAACTTCAGCCTCGTTTACCATTGTTGGTTATTGGAATACTGTGGAATTCCTGTAATAAATGTTTTTTATCAGTAATATCTTGAGACAAAACAGTGAACATGAAACTGCATTTTACCTGTACTACAGCTAGCCAGTCACATCTCTGGAAGCTGCAGGTCGTCTTCCTCAGACTGACCCGCTTGTCCTCAGACCGTCCACCAGCCCTGCCTCGGCCTTCCTGGCAACCTTAACATGTCATATTCATCACTGAAAACAAGTGTGTACACGGATCATCGCTGTAACAACATTCAAACATGTAAATTCTGCATTATGTCAGTGTCTGACTGCCTGTGTTAGGCTGATTCAGTCTAACATCAGCTGAATATATGCAGAAATATTAATAAAGTTAGAATTAGCCTAACAACTATAGCTAGCTTAGCACGTAGCTTAGCCTCTTCTTAGTACCACCGTTTATTCCATACGCGATATTGTCATTTTTACGTACTACTTTGCAAAAAAAACACCATAAGAGAGTATCATTTTCAGCATGACGAAGAGCCTGTTGTGTTAACAGTTACTTACCGGTTCATGTGTAGCTGAAATACTGGATGTCATCACACAGTTTGTAAATAAACTTTGAGTCTTGTGGACGGTGACGGTTCCGCTGTATTTAGAGGATGGGAGGGGTGAGGAGCAAGTTTAGCTCACTACTTCCGCCCTGTGGTGGTTTGTAGAGGTAGCAGTTGTGTGGTTTTGCTCACTACATGGCGTTTGCCACCTAGTGTTGGAAAGAATCGCTTTGAAATCTTACATACTCTGGCTTCAATACATTGAAAAAAATAATCTAAAAGTGGATCAAATATGCCACAGTGTTTAATGAAATTGAAAAAAAAATCCCACCAGTTTTCCATAAATGGATGTTATATTATTTTTACTTTATTCAAAACAAGAATTAGCTGCTCATTCTCAGAACCAAAGCCTCAGATTTTTTCTTTTTCATGTAATCCCCCACAGTACAGACAAAGAGCAACAGGGAGGAATAATACATAAATGCTTCAAGTTTAGTTTTAATTCATTATGCTTATTAACATGCCTGTGACATTTGTTAAAAACTGTTAACATCATTTACATAAATATAGTTTTCAGTAACTTATTGTTGTAAGTATTAGCCGCACTGGATGTTTTAATCAATCCATCAACAGAGCTGATCCAATACCACTCTATCCAAGAATCCGAACAAATGTCTATAAATCAAAGAGCAATCAGTCTGCTTCTAAACAATAAAACACATATGAAACTGATTCACATAATTAATAATTCCTTCAGATGGACCTGCATGTTCATCTGTACATACATGTCTATAAATATGGTTGGTTGTTTTTTGTGGGAGTTATGTCAGTTTTCCTTTTCATTGGATCACATCTGCTTCGCTGCCCCGCCTCTCCTAAACGATATCCCCTATTAAAAGAAATAACACAACTTTTAATCAGATATGCAGCTTGAGCATCCTGACTCATTTGGGTTACAGTTGGAGAAAATTCTTAGGAGGACCTTCTCAAAATGCATGGCAAAGAAAATGACAGAAATGACCCCAAAAATGGCACCTTTTTCAACATGGCCGACTTCCTGTTTGATTTAGCCCATATGTCCAAGAGACTTTTTTGAAGGTACAGGAAGGGGCTACAAGTGTGCTGAATTTGATCCATGTCGATCAATGTAGTGGGCGGGGCTGATTGATTGAAATATTGGAGGGGGCGCTATGGAGCCATTTACTATCTTTTCCACTATATTGTAATTTTACTCTATTAAGGACATAACTGTCATGACTCATGGCAAGTATGGTGAAGATCAAAGGTTTCATGGCTTTGTTACAGGTACTTCCTGGTTCACGATATCAGACACTTGTTGTTGCCAAGGGGTGGGGCTAATTCATAGTCGTATTATTGCATTGTATATTTTGTTCATCATGGGACTGGCATCAAATGTGTCGATTCCTGTGCTGATATGTTGTTTTATGTGGGAGTTTTAGCAATAAGTCTTTGTTAATGAGACATAAAACTTTGAGGGCCCGCCCCTCCTAAACTAAATCTTCTATTAGAAGAAATAACACAACTTTAAATCACACATGCCTCCTGAGCATCCTGTGCAAGTTGGGTGTCAGTTGGACAATATCCCTAGGAGGAGTTGTTTAAAATGCATGGCAAAGAAATGACCCCAAAAATGGCACCTTTTTCAAAATGGCCGACTTCCTGTTGGATTTAGCCCATATGTCCAAGAGACTTTTTTGAAGGTACTTGCAGGTTCTCAAACTGTGCTGAATTTCATCCATGTCGGTCCGTGTAGTGGGCGGGGCTGACTGATTGAAATTTTGTAGGGGGCGCTATGGAGACATGCTCCATTTATTCCATAATGTTTCAATGGGGCTTAGTTCAGGGCCTTCCTGTCATCAGTCATGGCAAGTATGGTGGAGGTCCAAGGTTCCATGGCTTGGTCACAGGTACTTCCTGTTTCATGGCGTTGGACCGCCATTCGCCATGTCCCGTTTAGCGTAGCTACTTGAGGTTTTTATTGTGGCATCATGAAAGGGTTTGACATGTTTTGGAGGAGTCTCAAGTGTTTGGGATCATTTGCTTAGAAGCATGACCCTCAAACGTGGAAAAAACCACTTCCTGTTGTAAGTGGGCGGGGCTTAGGTCTACACCAGCAATGGTCACATTAATCTGTTCAGGACTGATCCCTTATTAATCCCTATAAGTTTTAGGGTGATCAGATCAAAATTGACAATTTTATAGTGATTTATGATGTCACGCCGCCACATGGAACTTCGCCATGGCGTCACGGGCACGCCGTGCAGCGTAGAGCAATGTCCTTTACCAGATCTCTTCACCAACATGTTTTGTGATGCCTGAGTGAATTTGGGCCATGTGGTGTCCACCAAGCCAGAGTTATGGGTGTGTGAGCAAAAAACAACACTTTTGACCTCCAGGGGGCGTGACTATTTCATAATCAAAATATTGACATACAGAACTCTGTAGGAGGGGACTGCCATCATATCTAGCAAATTTGGTGCAGAAATGTTGCTTTATGTGGGAGTTATATCCGTTTAATTTTTCATGGCGAGACATCAAACTTTGAGGCCCCGCCCCTCGTAAACTAAGTCTCCTATTAGAAGAAATAACACAACATTTAATCACACATGCCTCCTGAACATCCTGAGCAATTTGTGGCTCAGTGGGATAAAAGCTCTAGGACGAGTTCGTTAAAATGCGAGGTGCTAAAACGCCAAAATATTGACTTTGACCTAAAATGGCCGGCTTCTTGTCGACATTTCACCATGACATTAAGAGGATTTTTTGTTCGCCCTAGCATGTAGATCATGTGTATGAATTTTCATAAAGATTAATGACATGCAGTGGCGGGGCACCTAAAATAGGTGGCGCTCTCGTTCACTTTCGCCCAAACATTCTGGAGCACCTCAAAATATCAAATTTTTCGTATTCCCTTGGGGGGGTACGCAAAATTTGGTGAGTTTTCGAGCACGTTCAGGCCTCCAAAAAAGCACGCGAAGTGTCCGAATAAAAATAATAATAATAATTAAAACCGCAGGCGGTGATATAGGCCCTCGCACCATGGCGCCGCTCGGCATAATGCCACCGCCTCCCCTGCCAACATCCTTCCCATGCCTCTCTCAACCTAAAGTGCAGCCAGACTGCACTTCAGGCTGTTAAGGCCTTATGAACGGTCACTTCCTGTCACCAAGGGGCGGGGCTAACTAATAATCTAATTATTGACATGCAGAAATGTGAAGGATATGACTGACATCATCTGTAGCAAATTTGGTGCATGTTGGTTGTTTTTTGTGGGAGTTATGTCAGTTTTCCTTTTCATTGTATCACAGCTGCTTTTCTGCCCCGCCTCTCCTAAACGATATCCCCTATTAAAGAAAATAGCACAACTTTTAATCACACATGCCTCTTGAGCATCCTGACTCATTTGGGTTAAAGTTAGATAAAATTCTTAGCAGGACTTCCTCAAAATGCATGGCAAAGCAAATGACAGAAATGACCCCGAAAATGACAACTTTTTCAAAATGGCTGACTTCCTGTTGGATTTAGGCCATATGTCCAAGAGACGTTTTTCAAGGTACTGGGAGGGTCTACAAGTTTCCCGAATCATATCCATGTCAGTCAATACAGTGGGCGGGGCTGATTGATTGAAATATTGTAGGGGGCGCTATGGAGCCATTTACGATCTTCTCCACTATATTGTAATTTTACTCTATTAAGGACATAACTGTCATGACTCATGGCAAGTATGGTGAAGATCAACAATTTCACGGCTTTGTCACAGGTACTTCCTGGTTCATGATATCAGACACTTGTTGTTGCCAAGGGGTGGGGCTAATTCAGAGTCATATTATTGCATTGTAGATTTTGTTCATCATAGGACTGGCATCAAATGTGTCGATTCCTGTGCTGATATGTTGTTTTATGTGGGAGTTTTAGCAATAAGTCTTTGTTAATAAGACATCAAACTTTGAGGGCCCGCCCCTCCTAAACTAAATCTTCTATTAGAAGAAATAACACAACTTTAAATCACACATGCCTCCTGAGCATCCTGTGCTCTGTGGGTGTCAGTTGGACAATATCCCTAGGAGGAGTTGTTTAAAATGCATGGCAAAGAAATGACCCCAAAAATGGCACCTTTTTCAAAATGGCCGACTTCCTGTTGGATGTGGCCCATATGTCCAAGAGACTTTTTTGAAGGTACTGGAAGGTTCTCCAACTGTGCTGAATTTTATTCATGTCGGTCCATGTAGTGGGCGGGGCTGATTGATTGAAATTTTGTAGGGGGCGCTATGGAGACATGCTCCATTTATTCCATTATGTTTCAATGGGGCTTAGTTCAGGGCCTTACTGTCATCAGTCATGGCAAGTTTGGTGGCGGTCCAAGGTTCCATGGCTTGGTCACAGGTACTTCCTGTTTCATGGCGTTGGACCGCCATTCGCCATGTCCTGTTTAGCGTAGCAACTTGAGGTTTTTATTGTGGCATCATGAAAGGGTTTGACATGTTTTGGAGGAGGCTCAAGTGTTTTGGACCATTTGCTTAGAAGCATGACCCTCAAACGTGGAAAAAACCACTTCCTGTTGTAAGTGGGCGGAGCTTAGGTCTACACCAGCAATGGTCACATTAATCTGTTCAGGACTGATCCCTTATTAATGCCGATAAGTTTTAGGGTGATCAGATCAAAATTGACAATTTTATAGTGATTTATGATGCCACGCCGTCGCACGGAACTTTGCCATGGCGTCACGGGCACGCCGTGCAGTGTAGAGCAACGTCCTTTACCAGATCTCTTCACCAACATGTTTTGTGATGCCTGAGTGAATTTGGGCCATGTGGTGTCCACCAAGCCAGAGTTATGGGTGTGTGAGCAAAAAACAACACTTTTGACCTCCAGGGGGCGTGGCTATTTCATAATCAAAATATTGACATATAGAACTCTGTAGGAGGGGACTGCCATCATATCTAGCAAATTTGGTGCAGAAATGTTGCTTTATGTGGGAGTTATATCCGTTTAATTTTTCCTGGCGAGACATCAAACTTTGAGGCCCCGCCCCTCGTAAACTAAGTCTCCTATTAGAAGAAATAACACAACATTTAATCACACATGCCTCCTGAACATCCTCAGCAATTTGTGGCTCAGTGGGATAAAAGCTCTAGGACGAGTTCGTTAAAATGCGAGGTGCTAAAACGCCAAAATATTGACTTTGACCTAAAATGGCCGCCTTCCTGTCGACATTTCACCATGACATTAAGAGGATTTTTTGTTCGCCCTAGCATGTAGATCATGTGTATGAATTTTCATAAAGATTAACGACATGCACTGGCGGGGCACCTAAAATAGGTGGCGCTCTCATTCAGTTTCACCCAAACATTCTGGAGCACCTCAAAATATCAAATTTTTCACATTCCCTTGGGGGGGTACGCAAAATTTGGTGAGTTTTTGAGCATGTTCAGGCCTCCAAAAAAGCAATTCATTTATTAGGAGAATAATAATAATAATAATAATAATAATAATAATAAACGCTGCAATTACAATAGGCCTTCGCACCGCCAAGGTGCTCGGGCCTAATAAACACTGCAATTACAATAGGCCTTCGCACCGCCAAGGTGCTCGGGCCTAATTAAAACCGCAAGCGGTGATATAGGCCCTCGCACCATGGCGCCACTCGGCATAATGCCACCGCCTCCCCTGGCAACATCCTTCCCATGCCTCTCTCAACCTAAAGTGCAGCCAGACTGCACTTCAGGCCATTTAGGCCTTATGAAGGGTCACTTCCTGTCACCAAGGGGCGGGGCTAACTTATCATCTAATTATTGACATGCACAAATGTGAAGAATATGACTGGCATCATCTGTAGTGAATTTGGTGCAGGTTGGTTGATCTTTTGTATATAGTTGTGTCTTCTGTTTGTGGATCATAGACTTTTCTCTGTGGGATTTGTGGTGTGTTTATACACTGTTAGATCTGTATTTATTACAGTCATAAATTGTAATAAACTTTTATCTTGTTCCTGTATGATCACATCCTACTGCAGTTATTTAGATGACTTGAATGTATTGAATAAATGGGGAAAAGCATTTAAATTTCTTTATTTTAAAAACGCTTCAAAGTGTACAAAGTAGCTCAAATTACTTAATTAGTAACACAAAGTTATACGTAAGAAACAATACAATCAACGAACATGTAAACAATAGATTCCACAGAAATGCTATTAAATTGTGGTTTACTAGAAAAAAAAAAAAAAAGAATCAAACACCAAAAACAAAACCAATGTTGTGTCTGTGCAGATCAGGAAACTGCTCTTCAGTAGCCACACAGCAACTGGGAATCAAGCCTTGTTTCCTTCTGAGGAGCTGGGATGTGAGTCTTCTTAGGTCCTTCACATTTATGTCATCAAGACGTCTCTGCAAAATTATACAAAAGATTGGTTAGATAAATAGAGCCACATTTTACTAACTGATGGAAAACAAAGTGAAAAGTGAAAGATCAGATTTTTTAGTGAAGGTCTGTGTCTACCAACTTTGTTCAAAGACTAAGTTAATATATTACTGTAATATCTAAAACTAATGTCTGGATGCCAAAGCAAGAAGTAACATATGGAAGACAGAGCAGTAGGTAACAAGCTCAAATATAAAATTACATTTATGTTACAACAACAAATAATACATAAAACAGTTACCATTGACGAGGCTGAAGTTAGCTTCCGATCCGCAGCTTATGGCTGCAATATGTGTAAAGGGCAATTACACTGAATTTTTTGGAAACACCACCACATTAGACCAGGTACTGACAAAAAACTGGTATAGTATGTGGAATATTTTAGCCCACATTTGAAGAGTCTAAGTGTTTTAGTTTTTTGTCAGGACCTGATGTAATGTGGTCCAGATGCCAAAAAAGTCATGAAATGACCCTTATTTGCATTTTCACAAATAGAATAAAGATTTCACAAATCAGACACTATGTTTTATTGAATCTGCATAGTATGTGGAATATTTTAACCCAGGTTTTAAGAGTCCAAGTGTTGTAGTTTTTTGTCAGGACCTGGTCTAATGTGGTGTTTCCGAAAAATTCAGTGGAATTGCCCTTTACACATATTGCGAATCGGAAGCTAACTTCAGCCTCGTTTACCATTGTTGGTTATTGGAATACTGTGGAATTCCTGTAATAAATGTTTTTTATCAGTAATATCTTGAGACAAAACAGTGAACATGAAACTGCATTTTACCTGTACTACAGCTAGCCAGTCACATCTCTGGAAGCTGCAGCTCGTCTTCCTCAGACTGACCCGCTTGTCCTCGGACCGTCCACCAGCCCTGCCTCGGCCTTCCTGGCAACCTTAACATGTCATATTCATCACTGAAAACAAGTGTGTACACGGATCATCGCTGTAACAACATTCAAACATGTAAATTCTGCATTATGTCAGTGTCTGACTGCCTGTGTTAGGCTGATTCAGTCTAACATCAGCTGAATATATGCAGAAATATTAATAAAGTTAGAATTAGCCTAACAACTATAGCTAGCTTAGCACGTAGCTTAGCCTCTTCTTAGTACCACCGTTTATTCCATACGCGATATTGTCATTTTTACGTACTACTTTGCAAAAAAAACACCATAAGAGAGTATCATTTTCAGCATGACGAAGAGCCTGTTGTGTTAACAGTTACTTACCGGTTCATGTGGAGCTCAAATACTGGATGTCATCACACAGTTTGTAAATAAACTTTGAGTCTTGTGGACGGTGACGGTTCCGCTGTATTTAGAGGATGGGAGGGGTGAGGAGCAAGTTTAGCTCACTACTTCCGCCCTGTGGTGGTTTGTAGAGATAGCAGTTGTGTGGTTTTGCTCACTACATGGTGTTTGCCACCTAGTGTTGGAAAGAATCGCTTTGAAATCTTACATACTCTGGCTTCAATAAATTGAAAAAAATAATCTAAAAGTGGATCAAATATGCCACAGTGTTTAATGAAATTGAAAAAAAAATCCCACCAGTTTTCCATAAATGGATGTTACATTATTTTTACTTTATTCAAAACAAGAATTAGCTGCTCATTCTCAGAACCAAAGCCTCAGATTTTTTCTTTTTCATGTAATCCCCCACAGTACAGACAAAGAGCAACAGGGAGGAATAATACATAAATGCTTCAAGTTTAGTTTTAATTCATTATGCTTATTAACATGCCTGTGACATTTGTTAAAAACTGTTAACATCATTTACATAAATATAGTTTTCAGTAACTTATTGTTGTAAGTATTAGCCGCACTGGATGTTTTAATTAATCCATCAACAGAGCTGATCCAATACCACTCTATCCAAGAATCTGAACAAATGTCTATAAATCAAAGAGCAATCAGTCTGCTTCTAAACAAGAAAACACATATGAAACTGATTCACATAATTAATAATTCCTTCAGATGGACCTGCATGTTCATCTGTACATACATGTCTATAAATATGGTTGGTTGTTTTTTGTGGGAGTTATGTCAGTTTTCCTTTTCATTGGATCACATCTGCTTCGCTGCCCCGCCTCTCCTAAACGATATCCCCTATTAAAAGAAATAACACAACTTTTAATCAGATATGCAGCTTGACCATCCTGACTCATTTGGGTTACAGTTGGAGAAAATTCTTAGGAGGACCTTCTCAAAATGCATGGCAAAGAAAATGACAGAAATGACCCCAAAAATGGCACCTTTTTCAACATGGCCGACTTCCTGTTGGATTTAGCCCATATGTCCAAGAGACTTTTTTGAAGGTACTGGGAGGGTCTACAAGTATGCTGAATTTTATCCATGTCAGTCAATGTAGTGGGCGGGGCTGATTGATTGAAATATTGTAGGGGGCGCTATGGAGCCATTTACTATATTTTCCACTATATTGTAATTTTATTTTATTAAGGACATAACTGTCATGACTTATGGCAAGTATGGTGAAGATGAAAGGTTCCATGGCTTTGTTACAGGTACTTCCTGGTTCATGATATCAGACACTTCTTGTTGCCAAGGGGTGGGGCTAATTCATAGTCCCATTATTGCATTGTATATTTTGTTCATCATGGGACTGCCATCAAATGTGTCGATTCCTGTGGTGATATGTTGTTTTATGTGGGAGTTTTATCAATAAGTCTTTGTTAATGAGACATAAAACTTTGAGGGCCCGCCCCTCCTAAACTAAATCTTCTATTAGAAGAAATAACACAACTTTAAATCACACATGCCTCCTGAGCATCCTGTGCAAGTTGGGTGTCAGTTGGACAATATCCCTAGGAGGAGTTGTTTAAAATGCATGGCAAAGAAATGACCCCAAAAATGGCACCTTTTTCAAAATGGCCGACTTTCTGTTGGATTTAGCCCATATGTCCAAGAGACTTTTTTGAAGGTACTTGAAGGTTCTCCAACTGTGCTGAATTTTATCTATGTCAGTCCATGTAGTGGGCGGGGCTGATTGATTGAAATTTTGTAGGGGGCGCTATGGAGACATGCTCCATGTATTCCATAATGTTTCAATGGGGCTTAGTTCAGGGCCTTACTGTCATCAGTCATGGCAAGTATGGTGGCAGTCCAAGGTTCCATGGCTTGGTCACAGGTACTTCCTGTTTCATGGCGTTGGACCGCCATTCGCCATGTCCCGTTTAGCGTAGCGACTTGAGGTTTTTATTGTGGCATCATGAAAGGGTTTGACATGTTTTGGAGGAGTCTCAAGTGTTTGGGACCATTTGCTTAGAAGCATGACCCTCAAACGTGGAAAAAAAACACTTCCTGTTGTAAGTGGGCGGGGCTTAGGTCTACACCAGCAATGGTCACATTAATCTGTTCAGGACTGATCCCTTATTAATCCCTATAAGTTTTAGGGTGATCAGATCAAAATTGACAATTTTATAGTGATTTATGATGTCACGCCGCCGCATGGAACTTCGCCATGGCGTCACGGGCACGCCGTGCAGCGTAGAGCAACGTCCTTTATCAGATCTCTTCACCAACATGTTTTGTGATGCCTGAGTGAATTTGGGCCATGTGGTGTCCACCAAACCAGAGTTATGGGTGTGTGAGCAAAAAACAACACTTTTGACCTCCAGGGGGCGTGGCTATTTCATAATCAAAATATTGACATATAGAACTCTGTAGGAGGGGACTGCCATCATATCTAGCAAATTTGGTGCAGAAATGTTGCTTTATGTGGGAGTTATATCCGTTTAATTTTTCATGGCGAGACATCAAACTTTGAGGCCCCGCCCCTCGTAAACTAAGTCTCCTATTAGAAGAAATAACACAACATTTAATCACACATGTCTCCTGAACATCCTCAGCAATTTGTGGCTCAGTGGGATAAAAGCTCTAGGACGAGTTCGTTAAAATGCGAGGTGCTAAAACGCCAAAATATTGACTTTGACCTAAAATGGCCGCCTTCCTGTCGACATTTCACCATGACATTAAGAGGATTTTTTGTTCGCCCTTGCATGTAGATCATGTGTATGAATTTTCATAAAGATTAACGACATGCAGTGGCGGGGCACCTAAAATAGGTGGCGCTCTCGTTCAGTTTCACCCAAACATTCTGGAGCACCTCAAAATATCAAATTTTTCGTATTCCCTTGGGGGGGTACGCAAAATTTGGTGAGTTTTCGAGCACGTTCAGGCCTCCAAAAAAGCACGCGAAATGTCCGAATAAAAATAATAATAATAATAATAATAATAATAATAAACACTGCAATTACAATAGGCCTTCGCACCGCCAAGGTGCTCGGGCCTAATAATAATAATAATAATAATAAACACTGCAATTACAATAGGCCTTCGCACCGCCAAGGTGCTCGGGCCTAATAATAATAATAATAATAATAATAACAATAATAATAATAATTAAAACCGCAAGCGGTGATATAGGCCCTCGCACCATGGCGCCGCTCGGCATAATGCCATCGCCTCCCCTGGCAACATCCTTCCCATGCCTCTCTCAACCTAAAGTGCAGCCAGACTGCACTTCAGGCTGTTAAGGCCTTATGAACGGTCACTTCCTGTCACGAAGGGGCGGGGCTAACTTATCATCTAATTATTGGCATAGAGAAATGTGAAGGATATGACTGGCATCATCTGTAGCAAATTTGGTGCAGGTTGGTTGTTTATTGTGGGAGTTATGTCAGTTTTCCTTTTCATTGCATCACATCTGCTTTGCTGCCCCGCCTCTCCTAAACGATATCCCCTATTAAAAGAAATAGCACAACTTTTAATCACACATGCCTCTTGTGCATCCTGACTCATTTGGTTTAAAGTTGGACAAAATTCTTAGGAGAAGTTCCTCAAAATGCATGGCAAAGAAAATGACAGAAATGACCCCAAAAATGGCACCCTTTTCAAAATGGCCGACTTCCTGTTGGATTTAGGCCATATGTCCAAGAGACTTTTTTGAAGGTACTGGGAGGGTCTACAAGTTTCCCGAATCATATCCATGTCAGTCAATGTAGTGGGCGGGGCTGATTAATTAAAATATTGTAGGGGGCGCTATGGAGCCATTTACTATCTTCTCCACTATATTTTAATTTTACTCTATTAAGGAGATAACTGTCATGACTCATGGCAAGTATGGTGAAGATCAACAATTTCATGGCTTTGTTACAGGTACTTCCTGGTTCATGATATCAGACACTTGTTGTTGCCAAGGGGTGGGGCTAATTCATAGTCATATTATTGCATTGTATATTTTGTTCATCATGGGACTGGCATCAAATGTGTCGATTCCTGTGCTGATATGTTGTTTTATGTGGGAGTATTAGCAATAAGTCTTTGTTAATGAGACATAAAACTTTGAGCGCCCGCCCCTCCTAAACTAAATCTTCTATTAGAAGAAATAACACAACTTTAAATCACACATGCCTCCTGAGCATCCTGTGCAAGTTGGGTGTCAGTTGGACAATATCCCTAGGAGGAGTTGTTTAAAATGCATGGCAAAGAAATGACCCCAAAAATGGCACCTTTTTCAAAATGGCCGACTTCCTGTTGAATTTAGCCCATATGTCCAAGAGACTTTTTTGAAGGTACTGGCAGGTTCTCCAACTGTGCTCAATTTTATCCATGTCGGGCAATGTAGTGGGCGGGGCTGATTGATTGAAATTTTGTAGGGGGCGCTATGGAGACATGCTCCATTTATTCCATTATGTTTCAATGGGGCTTAGTTCAGGACCTGACTGTCATCAGTCATGGCAAGTTTGGTGGTGGTCCAAGGTTCCATGGCTTGGTCACAGGTACTTCCTGTTTCATGGCGTTGGACCGCCATTCGCCATGTCCCGTTTAGCGTAGCAACTTGAGGTTTTTATTGTGGCATCATGAAAGGGTTTGACATGTTTTGGAGGAGTCTCAAGTGTTTGGGACCATTTGCTTAGAAGTATGACCCTCAAACGTGGAAAAAACCACTTCCTGTTGTAAGTGGGCGGGGCTTAGGTCTACACCAGCAATGGTCACATTAATCTGTTCAGGACTGATCCCTTATTAATCCCTATAAGTTTTAGGGTGATCAGATCAAAATTGACAATTTTATAGTGATTTATGATGTCACGCCGCCGCATGGAACTTCGCCATGGCGTCACGGGCACGCCGTGCAGCGTAGAGTAACGTCCTTTACCAGATCTCTTCACCAACATGTTTTGTGATGCCTGAGTGAATTTGGGCCATGTGGTGTCCACCAAGCCAGAGTTATGGGTGTGTGAGCAAAAAACAACACTTTTGACCTCCAGGGGGCGTGGCTATTTCATAATCAAAATATTGACATATAGAACTCTGTAGGAGGGGACTGCCATCATATCTAGCAAATTTGGTGCAGAAATGTTGCTTTATGTGGGAGTTATATCCGTTTAATTTTTCATGGCGAGACATCAAACTTTGAGGCCCCGCCCCTCGTAAACTAAGTCTCCTATTAGAAGAAATAACACAACATTTAATCACACATGCCTCCTGAACATCCTGAGCAATTTGTGGCTCAGTGGGATAAAAGCTCTAGGACGAGTTCGTTAAAATGCGAGGTGCTAAAACGCCAAAATATTGACTTTGACCTTAAATGGCCGCCTTCCTGTCGACATTTCACCATGACATTACGAGGATTTTTTGTTTGCCCTAGCATGTAGATCATGTGTATGAATTTTCATAAAGATTAACGACATGCAGTGGCGGGGCACCTAAAATAGGTGGCGCTCTCGTTCAGTTTCACCCAAACATTCTGGAGCACCTCAAAATATCAAATTTTTCGTATTCCCTTTGGGGGGTACGCAAAATTTGGTGAGTTTTCGAGCACGTTCAGGCCTCCAAAAAAGCACGCGAAGTGTCCGAATAAAAATAATAATAATAATAATAATTAAAACCGCAGGCGGTGATATAGGCCCTCGCACCATGGCGCCGCTCGGCATAATGCCACCGCCTCCCCTGCAAACATCCTTCCCATGCCTCTCTCAACCTAAAGTGCAGCCAGACTGCACTTCAGGCTGTTAAGGCCTTATGAACGGTCACTTCCTGTCACCAAGGGGCGGGGCTAACTAATAATCTAATTATTGACATGCAGAAATGTGAAGGATATGACTGACATCATCTGTAGCAAATTTGGTGCATGTTGGTTGTTTTTTGTGGGAGTTATGTCAGTTTTCCTTTTCATTGCATCACAGCTGCTTTGCTGCCCCGCCTCTCCTAAACGATATCCCCTATTAAAAGAAACAACACAACTTCTAATCACACATGCCTCTTGAGCATCCTGACTCATTTGGGTTAAAGTTAGATAAAATTCTTAGCAGGACTTCCTCAAAATGCATGGCAAAGCAAATGACAGAAATGACCCCGAAAATGACAACTTTTTCAAAATGGCTGACTTCCTGTTGGATTTAGGCCATATGTCCAAGAGACGTTTTTCAAGGTACTGGGAGGGTCTACAAGTTTCCCGAATCATATCCATGTCAGTCAATGCAGTGGGCGGGGCTGATTGATTGAAATATTGTAGGGGGCGCTATGGAGCCATTTACTATCTTTTCCATTATATTGTAATTTTATTTTATTAAGGACATAACTGTCATGACTCATGACAAGTATGGTGAAGGTCAACAATTTCATGGCTTTGTTACAGGTACTTCCTGGTTCATGATATCAGACACTTGTTGTTGCCAAGGGGCGGGGCTAGTTCATAGTCATGTTATTGCATTGTAGATTTTGTTCATCATGGAACTGGCATCAAATGGGTCGATTCCTGTGCTGATATGTTGTTTTATGTGGGAGTTTTAGCAATAAGTCTTTGTTAATGAGACATAAAACTTTGAAGGCCCGCCCCTCCTAAACTAAATCTTCTATTAGAAGAAATAACACAACTTTAAATCACACATGCCTCCTGAGCATCCTGTGCAAGTTGGGTGTCAGTTGGACAATATCCCTAGGAGGAGTTGTTTAAAATGCATGGCAAAGAAATGACCCCAAAAATGGCACCTTTTTCAAAATGGCCGACTTCCTGTTGGATGTGGCCCATATGTCCAAGAGACTTTTTTGAAGGTACTGGAAGGTTCTCCAACTGTGCTGAATTTTATTCATGTCGGTCCATGTAGTGGGCGGGGCTGATTGATTGAAATTTTGTAGGGGGCGCTATGGAGACATGCTCCATTTATTCCATAATGTTTCAATGGGGCTTAGTTCAGGGCCTTACTGTCATCAGTCATGGCAAGTTTGGTGGCGGTCCAAGGTTCCATGGCTTGGTCACAGGTACTTCCTGTTTCATGGCGTTGGACCGCCATTCGCCATGTCCTGTTTAGCGTAGCAACTTGAGGTTTTTATTGTGGCATCATGAAAGGGTTTGACATGTTTTGGAGGAGGCTCAAGTGTTTTGGACCATTTGCTTAGAAGCATGACCCTCAAACGTGGAAAAAACCACTTCCTGTTGTAAGTGGGCGGGGCTTAGGTCTACACCAGCAATGGTCACATTAATCTGTTCAGGACTGATCCCTTATTAATCCCTATAAGTTTTAGGGTGATCAGATCAAAATTGACAATTTTATAGTGATTTATGATGCCACGCCGCCGCACGGTTCTTTGCCATGGCGTCACGGGCACGCCGTGCAGCGTAGAGCAACGTCCTTTACCAGATCTCTTCACCAACATGTTTTGTGATGCCTGAGTGAATTTGGGCCATGTGGTGTCTACCAAGCCAGAGTTATGGGTGTGTGAGCAAAAAACAACACTTTTGACCTCCAGGGGGCGTGGCTATTTCATAATCAAAATATTGACATATAGAACTCTGTAGGAGGGGACTGCCATCATATCTAGCAAATTTGGTGCAGAAATGTTGCTTTATGTGGGAGTTATATCCGTTTAATTTTTCCTGGCGAGACATCAAACTTTGAGGCCCCGCCCCTCGTAAACTAAGTCTCCTATTAGAAGAAATAACACAACATTTAATCACACATGCCTCCTGAACATCCTCAGCAATTTGTGGCTCAGTGGGATAAAAGCTCTAGGACGAGTTCGTTAAAATGCGAGGTGCTAAAACGCCAAAATATTGACTTTGACCTAAAATGGCCGCCTTCCTGTCGACATTTCACCATGACATTAAGAGGATTTTTTGTTCGCCCTAGCATGTAGATCATGTGTATGAATTTTCATAAAGATTAATGACATGCAGTGGTGGGGCACCTAAAATAGGTGGCGCTCTCGTTCAGTTTCGCCCAAACATTCTGGAGCACCTCAAAATATCAAATTTTTCGCATTCCCTTGGGGGGGTACGCAAAATTTGGTGAGTTTTTGAGCATGTTCAGGCCTCCAAAAAAGCAATTCATTTATTAGGAGAATAATAATAATAATAATAATAATAATAATAATAATAAACGCTGCAATTACAATAGGCCTTCGCACCGCCAAGGTGCTCGGGCCTAATAAACACTGCAATTACAATAGGCCTTCGCACCGCCAAGGTGCTCGGGCCTAATAATAATAAACACTGCAATTACAATAGGCCTTCGCACCGCCAAGGTGCTCGGGCCTAATTAAAGCCGCAAGCGGCATCCATCGGGTCCTCGCCTCATGCCGACCCCTCCACCCGAACTCGCCACAAAGCTTCCGGGTGGATGTGAAGTAAAAGGCATGAATCCAAAACTAGTTTGTTAAAAAACAATGCACATACAGTAATAAATGGGCATAAATGCCAAGATGGCGGACACCCCGTTGCCATGGTAACAGGTGGTCAATGCATTTTTTTACTCGCCTAGGGTTGTTACACATGTGTACCGAATTTCGTAGCCCTAGGTCTAAGTAGACAATCGGGCGCCTAGGGGCCACCCCGAAAAAGTGCCCCCCCACAATGCATTCTATAATGTGTTAAGGACCTACCAAATATTAATATTTACAGTTTTGGTGCACATCGCATGAATTTGTGCGAAGATATAAGCAAACTGTGTTTAATGGCGAGAAGGTTTTTTTCCAAGATGGCGGACACCCTGTTGCCATGGTAACGGATGCACAATGAAGTTTTTTGCTTGTCTTGGGTTGATACACATGTGTGCCGAATTTTAGCTCAAAGTAGACAATCGGGCCCCTAGGGGCCGCCCCCAAAATGTGCCCCCCCCACATTACATATTACAACGCGTTAAGGACCTACCAAATATGAATTATTGGAATTTTGGTTCCGATCGGATGCATTTTGGCAGAGATATAAGCAAACCGTGTTTCATGGCGAGAACGCTTTTTTCCATGGGTTGCCACGGTAACACGCTTTCTCCTATCAGAAAGATTTGAATAACTTTTGGTCCCCATCTTGTCACGAAGCTCCATGGCGAATGTCGAGCCAATAGCCTGAATCCCCTCAGACTAGTTTGTTGAAATACGATGTGCTTAAAGTGATAAAAAGGGCATAAACGCCAAGATGGCGGACACCCCGTTGCCATGGTAACAGGTTGTCAATAGAGTTTTTTGCTCGTCTTGGTTACTTATACATGTGTACCGAATTTCGTAGCCCTAGGTCAAAGTAGACGATCGGGCCCCTAGGGCCCCCCCCCAAAATGTGCCCCCCCCCCCCCCCACAATACATATTACAATGCGTTAAGGACCTGCCAAATATGAATTATTGGAATTTTGGTTCCGATCGGATGCATTTTGGCAGAGATATAAGCAAACCGTGTTTCATGGCGAGAACGCTTTTTTCCATGGGTTGCCACGGTAACACGCTTTCTCCTATCAGAAAGATTTGAATAACTTTTGGTCCCCATCTTGTCACGAAGCTCCATGGCGAATGTGGAGCCAATAGCCTGAATCCCCTCAGACTAGTTCGTTGAAATACGTTGTGCTTAAAGTGATAAAAAGGGCATAAACGCCAAGATGGCGGACACCCCGTTGCCATGGTAACAGGCTCTCAATCGAGTTTTTTTGCTCGTCTTGGTAACTTATACATGTGTACCGAATTTCGTAGCCCTAGGTCAAAGTAGACTATCGGGCCCCTAGGGGCCCCCCCAAAATGCGCCCCCCCCCACAATACATATTACAATGCGTGAAGGACCTACCAAACATGAATTATTGTAATTTTGGTTCCGATCGGATGTATTTCTGCGAAGATATGAGTGAACCGTGTTTCATGGCGAGATCGCTTTTTTCCATGGGTTGCCACGGTAACACGCTTTCGCCTATCAAAAAGATTTGAATAACTTTTGGTCCCCATCTTGTCACGAAGCTCCATGGCGAATGTGGAGTCAATAGCATGATTCGCCTCAGACTAGTTCGTTCAAATGCGATGCGCCCAAATTGACAAAAACGGGCAAAAAAATGGCCGCAAACGCCAAGATGGCGGAAAGCCCGTTGCCATGACAACAGACGTTTCAATGACTTTTTTACTTGTCTGGATGTGATAGACATGTGTACCGAATTTGGTCGTCCTACGTCAAACTAAAAATTTTTTCCCCCATTCTAGAGGCCATTTTTGGCGTTTCTAGGGGGCGCCGTCGAGGCATTTTCACATTGGCGTGCACGCGGACCCCAGAATATCGCTATTTTCGCCGGGACTGAGGTGTGTGCCAAGTTTCGCAACTTTTCACGGGGTCTAAGGGGGTCAAAATTGAGTGAGTTGTGCTGAGAAGAATAAACATTACAATAACAATAGGGCCTTGCCATACTTCGTATGGCTCGGACCCTAATAACAAGCGGCATCCATCGGGTCCTCGCCTCATGCCGAACCCTCCACCCGAGTCCTGGTTCTCCTAATGCTACATGTGAAGGACCCGCACAGCCAGTTCATTTTAATAGAGAAATACAATTCACATATTGAGAAAAGAATGTGTGGAAACGCCAAGATGGCGGACAGCCCGTTACCATGGCAACATGTGTTTCATTGACTTTTTAGCTTGTCTTGGGATGATACACATGTGTGCCGAATTTCGTAGCCCGAGATGAAAGTAGACGATCGGGCCCCTTGGGGCCCCCCCAAAAAGGTTCCCCCCACAATACATTCTATAATGTGTTAAGGACCTACCAAATATGAATAGTCACAGTTTTGGTGCACATCGTATGAATGTGTGCAAAGATATAAGCAAACCGTGTTTCATGGCAAGAAGGTTTTTTTCCAAGATGGCGGACACCCCGTTGCCATGGTAACGGCTGCACAATGAAGTGTTTTGCTTGTCTTGGGTTGATACACATGTGTGCCGAATTTCGTAGCCCTAGGTCAAAGTAGACGATCGGGCCCCTAGGGGCCCCCCCCAAAATGTGCCCCCCCCACAATACATATTACAATGTGTTAAGGACCTACCAAATATGAATTATTGGAATTTTGGTTCCGATTGGATGTATATCTGCAGGGATATGAGTGAACCGTGTTTCATGGTGAGAACGCTTTTTTCCATGGGTTGCCACGGTAACACGCTTTCTCCTATCAGAAAGATTTGAATAACTTTTTGTCCCCATCTTGTCACGAAGCTCCATGGCGAATGTGGAGCCAATAGCCTGAATCCCCTCAGACTAGTTCGTTGAAATACGTTGTGCTTAAAGTGAAAAAAAGGGCATAAACGCCAAGATGGTGGACACCCCGTTGCCATGGTAACAGGTTCTCAATGGAGTTTTTTGCTCGTCTTGGTTACTTATACATGTGTACCGAATTTCGTAGCCCTAGGTCAAAGTAGACTATCGGGCCCCTAGGGGCCCCCCCAAAATGCGCCCCCCCCCCCCACAATACATATTACAATGCGTGAAGGACCTACCAAACATGAATTATTGTAATTTTGGTTCCGATCGGATGTATTTCTGCGAAGATATGAGTGAACCGTGTTTCATGGCGAGATCGCTTTTTTCCATGGGTTGCCACTGTAACACGCTTTCGCATATCAAAAAGATTTGAATAACTTTTGGTCCCCATCTTGTCACGAAGCTCCATGGCGAATGTGGAGCCAATAGCATGATTCGCCTCAGACTAGTTCGTTCAAATGCGATGCGCCCAAATTGACAAAAACGGGCCAAAAAATGGCCGCAAACGCCAAGATGGCGGAAAGCCCGTTGCCATGACAACAGACGTTTCGATGACTTTTTTACTTGTCTGGATGTGATAGACATGTGTACCGAATTTCGTCGTCCTACGTCAAACTAAAATTTTTTTCCCCCATTCTAGAGGCCATTTTTGGCGTTTCTAGGGGGCGCCGTCGAGGCATTTTCACATTGGCGTGCACGCGGACCCCAGAATATCGCTATTTTCGCCGGGACTGAGGTGTGTGCCAAGTTTCGCAACTTTTCACGGGGTCTAAGGGGGTCAAAATTGAGTGAGTTGTGCTGAGAAGAATAAACATTACAATAACAATAGGGCCCTGCCATACTTCGTATGGCTCGGACCCTAATAAACATTACAATAACAATAGGGCCCTGCCATACTTCGTATGGCTCGGACCCTAACAAGCGGCATCCATCGGGTCCTCGCCTCATGCCCAACCCTCCACCCGAGTCCTGGTTCTCCTAATGCTACATGTGAAGGACCCGCACAGCCACTTCATTTTAATAGAGAAATACAATTCACATATTGAGAAAAGAATGTGTGTAAACGCCAAGATGGCGGACAGCCCGTTACCATGGCAACATATGTTTCATTGACTTTTTAGCTTGTCTTGGGATGATACACATGTGTGCCGAATTTCGTAGCCCGAGATGAAAGTAGACGATCGGGCCCCTTGGGGCCCCCCCAAAAAGGTTCCCCCCCACAATACATTCTATAATGTGTTAAGGACCTACCAAATATGAATAGTCACAGTTTTGGTGCACATCGTATGAATGTGTGCAAAGATATAAGCAAACCGTGTTTCATGGCGAGAAGGTTTTTGTCCAAGATGGCGGACACCCCATTGCCATGGTAACGGCTGCACAATGAAGTTTTTTGCTTGTCTTGGGTTGATACACATGTGTGCCGAATTTCGTAGCCCTAGGTCAAAGTAGACGATCGGGCCCCTAGGGGCCCCCCCCAAAATGTGCCCCCCCCACAATACATATTACAATGTGTTAAGGACCTACCAAATATGAATTATTGGAATTTTGGTTCCGATCGGATGTATATCTGCAGGGATATGAGTGAACCGTGTTTCATGGCGAGAACGCTTTTTTCCATGGGTTGCCACGGTAACACGCTTTCTCCTATCAGAAAGATTTGAATAACTTTTGGTCTCCATCTTGTCACGAAGCTCCATGGCGAATGTGGAGCCAATAGCATGAATCCCCTCAGACTAGTTCGTTCAAATACGATGCGCTTAAAGTGATAAAAAGGGCATAAACGCCAAGATGGCGGCCACCCCGTTGCCATGGTAACAGGTTGTCAATGGAGTTTTTTGCTCGTCTTGGTTACTTATACATGTGTACCGAATTTCGTAGCCCTAGGTCAAAGTAGACTATCGGGCCCCTAGGGGCCCCCCCAAAATGCGCCCCCCCCCACAATATATATTACAATGCGTGAAGGACCTACCAAACATGAATTATTGTAATTTTGGTTCCGATCGGATGTATTTCTGCGAAGATATGAGTGAACCGTGTTTCATGGCGAGATCGCTTTTTTCCATGGGTTGCCACGGTAACACGCTTTCACCTATCAAAAAGATTTGAATAACTTTTGGTCCCCATCTTGTCACGAAGCTCCATGGCGAATGTGGAGCCAATAGCATGATTCGCCTCAGACTAGTTCGTTCAAATGCGATGCGCCCAAATTGACAAATACGGGCAAAAAAATGGCCGCAAACGCCAAGATGGCGGAAAGCCCGTTGCCATGACAACAGACGTTTCAATGACTTTTTTACTTGTCTGGATGTGATAGACATGTGTACCGAATTTGGTCGTCCTACGTCAAACTAAAATTTTTTTCCCCCATTCTAGAGGCCATTTTTGGCGTTTCTAGGGGGCGCCGTCGAGGCATTTTCACATTGGCGTGCACGCGGACCCCAGAATATCGCTATTTTCGCCGGGACTGAGGTGTGTGCCAAGTTTCGCAACTTTTCACGGGGTCTAAGGGGGTCAAAATTGAGTGAGTTGTGCTGAGAAGAATAAACATTACAATAACAATAGGGCCTTGCCATACTTCGTATGGCTCGGACCCTAATAAACGCTGCAATTACAATAGGCCTTCGCACCGCCAAGGTGCTCGGGCCTAATAATAATAATAAACGCTGCAATTACAAAAGGCCTTCGCACCGCCAAGGTGCTCGGGCCTAATAATTAAAACCGCAAGCGGTGATATAGGCCCTCGCACCATGGCGCCACTCGGCATAATGCCACCGCCTCCCCTGGCAACATCCTTCCCATGCCTCTCTCAACCTAAAGTGCAGCCAGACTGCACTTCAGGCCATTTAGACCTTATGAACGGTCACTTCCTGTCACCAAGGGGCGGGGCTAATTTATAATCTAATTATTGACATACAGAAATGTGAAGGATATGACTGGCATCATCTGTAGCAAATTTGGTGCAGGTTGGTTGTTTTTTGTGGGAGTTATGTCAGTTTTCCTTTTCATTGCATCACATCTGCTTTGCTGCCCCGCCTCTCCTAAACGATATCCCCTATTAAAAGAAATAGCACAACTTTTAATCACACATGCCTCTTGAGCATCCTGACTCATTTGGGTTAAAGTTGGAGAAAATTCTTAGGACAAGTTCCTCCAAATGCATGGCAAAGAAAATGACAGAAATGACCCCAAAAATGGCACCCTTTTCAAAATGGCCGACTTCCTATTGGATTTAGCCCATATGTCCAAGAGACTTTTTTGAAGGTACTGGGAGGGTCTACAAGTTTCCCGAATCATATCCATGTCAGTCAATGTAGTGGGCGGGGCTGATTAATTAAAATATTGTAGGGGGCGCTATGGAGCCATTTACTATCTTCTCCACTATATTTTAATTTTACTCTATTAAGGGCATAACTTTCATGACTCATGGCAAGTATGGTGAAGATCAAAGGTTTCATGGCTTTGTTACAGGTACTTCCTGGTTCATGATATCAGACACTTGTTGTTGCCAAGGGGTGGGGCTAATTCATAGTCCCATTATTGCATTGCAGATTTTGTTCATCATGGGACTGGCATCAAATGTGTCGATTCCTGTGCTGATATGTTGTTTTATGTGGGAGTTTTAGCAATAAGTCTTTGTTAATGAGACATAAAACTTTGAGGGCCCGCCCCTCCTAAACTAAATCTTCTATTAGAAGAAATAACACAACTTTACATCACACATGCCTCCTGAGCATCCTGTGCAAGTTGGGTGTCAGTTGGACAATATCCCTAGGAGGAGTTGTTTAAAATGCATGGCAAAGAAATGACCCCAAAAATGGCACCTTTTTCAAAATGCCAGACTTCCTGTTGAATTTAGCCCATATGTCCAAGAGACTTTTTTGAAGGTACTGGCAGGTTCTCCAACTGTGCTGAATTTTATCCATGTCGATCAATGTAGTGGGCGGGGCTGATTGATTGAAATATTGTAGGGGGCGCTATGGAGACATGCTCCATTTATTCCATAATGTTTCAATGGGGCTTAGTTCAGGGCCTTACTGTCATCAGTCATGGCAAGTTTGATGGCGGTCCAAGGTTCCATGGCTTGGTCACAGGTACTTCCTGTTTCATGGCGTTGGACCGCCATTCGCCATGTCCCGTTTAGCGTAGCAACTTGAGGTTTTTATTGTGGCATCATGAAAGGGTTTGACATGTTTTGGAGGAGGCTCAAGTGTTTGGGACCATTTGCTTAGAAGCATGACCCTCAAACGTGGAAAAAACCACTTCCTGTTGTAAGTGGGCGGGGCTTAGGTCTACACCACCAATGGTCACAGTAATCTGTTCAGGACTGATCCCTTATTAATCCCTATAAGTTTTAGGGTGATCAGATCAAAATTTACAATTTTACAGTGATTTATGATGTCACGTCGCCGCATGGAACTTCGCCATGGCGTCACGGGCACGCCGTGCAGCGTAGAGCAACGTCCTTTACCAGATCTCTTCACCAACATGTTTTGTGATGCCTGAGTGAATTTGGGCCATGTGGTGTCCACCAAGCCAGAGTTATGGGTGTGTGAGCAAAAAACAACACTTTCGACCTCCAGGGGGCGTGGCTATTTCATAATCAAAATATTGACATATAGAACTCTGTAGGAGGGGACTGCCATCATATCTAGCAAATTTGGTGCAGAAATGTTGCTTTATGTGGGAGTTATATCCGTTTAATTTTTCATGGCGAGACATCAAACCTTGAGGCCCCACCCCTTGTAAACTAAGTCTCCTAATTAAAAAAATAACACAACATTTAATCACACATGCCTCCTGAACATCCTGAGCAATTTGTGGCTCAGTGGGATAAAAGCTCTAGGACGAGTTCGTTAAAATGCGAGGTGCTAAAACGCCAAAATATTGACTTTGACCTAGAATGGCCGTCTTCCTGTTGACATTTCACCATGACATTAAGAGGATTTTTTATTCGCCCTGTCATGTAGATCATGTGTATGAATTTTCATAAAGATTAACGACATGCAGTGGCGGGGCACCTAAAATAGGTGGCGCTCTCATTCAGTTTCGCCCAAACATTCTGGAGCACCTCAAAATATCAAATTTTTCGTATTCCCTTGGGGGGGTACGCCAAATTTGGTGAGTTTTCGAGCACGTTCAGGCCTCCAAAAAAGCATGCGAAGTGTCCGAATAAAAATAATAATAATAATAATAATTAAAACCGCAAGCGGTGATATAGGCCCTCGCACCATGGCGCCGCTCGGCATAATGCCACCGCCTCCCCTGGCAACATCCTTCCCATGCCTCTCTCAACCTAAAGTGCAGCCAGACTGCACTTCAGACCATTTAGGTCTTATGAAGGGTCACTTCCTGTCACCAAGGGGCGGGGGTAACTTATAATCTATTTATTGCCATGCACAAATGTGAAGGATATGACTGGCATCATCTGTAGCAAATTTGGTGCAGGTTGGTTGTTTTTTGTGGGAGTTATGTCAGTTTTCCTTTTCGTTGCATCACATCTGCTTTGCTGCCCCACCTCTCCTAAACGATATCCCCTATTAAAAGAAATAGCACAACTTTTAATCACACATGTCTCTTGAGCATCCTGACTCATTTGGGTTAAAGTTGGATAAAATTCTTAGGAGGAGTTGCTCAAAATGCATGGCAAAGAAAATGACAGAAATTACCCCAAATATGTCACCTTTTTCAAAATGGCTGACTTCCTGTTTGATTTAGCCCATATGTCCAAGAGACTTTTTTGAAGGTACTGGAAGGTTCTAAAACTGTGCCGAATCATATCCATGTCAGTCAATGTAGTGGGCGGGGCTGATTGATTGAAATATTGTAGGGGGCGCTATGGAGCCATTTACTATCTTCTCCACTATATTTTAATTTTACTCTATTAAGGGCATAACTTTCATGACTCATGGCAAGTATGGTGAAGATCAAAGGTTTCATGGATTTGTTACAGGTACTTCCTGGTTCATGATATCAGACACTTCTTGTTGCCAAGGGGTGGGGCTAATTCATAGTCCCATTATTGCATTGTAGATTTTGTTCATCATGGGACTGGCATCAAATGTGTCGATTCCTGTGCTGATATGTTGTTTTATGTGGGAGTTTTAGCAATAAGTCATTGTTAATGAGACATAAAACTTTGAGGGCCCACCCCTCCTAAACTAAATCTTCTATTAGAAGAAATAACACAACTTTACATCACACATGCCTCCTGAGCATCCTGTGCAAGTTGGGTGTCAGTTGGACAATATCCCTAGGAGGAGTTGTTTAAAATGCATGGCAAAGAAATGACCCCAAAAATGGCACCTTTTTCAAAATGGCCGACTTCCTGTTGAATTTAGCCCATATGTCCAAGAGACTTTTTTGAAGGTACTGGAAGGTTCTCCAACTGTGCTGAATTTTATCCATGTCGGTCCATGTAGTGGGCGGGGCTGATTGATTGAAATTTTGTAGGGGGCGCTATGGAGACATGCTCCATTTATTCCATAATGTTTCAATGGGGCTTAGTTCAGGGCCTTACTGTCATCAGTCATGGCAAGTTTAGTGGCGGTCCAAGGTTCCATGGCTTGGTCACAGGTACTTCCTGTTTCATGGCGTTGGACCGCCATTCGCCATGTCCCGTTTAGCGTAGCGACTTGAGGTTTTTATTGTGGCATCATGAAAGGGTTTGACATGTTTTGGAGGAGTCTCAAGTGTTTTGGACCATTTGCTTAGAAGCATGACCCTCAAACGTGCAAAAAAACACTTCCTGTTGTAAGTGGGCGGAGTTTAGGTCTACACCAGCAATGGTCACAGTAATCTGTTCAGGACTGATCCCTTATTAATCCCTAGAAGTTTTAGGGTGATCAGATCAAAATGGACAATTTTATAGTGATTTATGATGTCACGCCGCCGCATGGAACTTCGCCATGGCGTCACGGGCACGCCGTGCAGCGTAGAGCAACGTCCTTTATAAGATCTCTTCACCAACATGTTTTGTGATGCCTGAGTGAATTTGGGCCATGTGGTGTCCACCAAGCCAGAGTTATGGGTGTGTGAGCAAAAAACAACACTTTTGACCTCCAGGGGGCGTGGCTATTTCATAATCAAAATATTGACATACAGAACTCTGTAGGAGGGGACTGCCATCATATCTAGCAAATTTGGTGCAGAAATGTTGCTTTATGGGGGAGTTATATCCGTTTAATTTTTCACGGCGAGACATCAAACTTTGAGGCCCCGCCCCTCGTAAACTAAGTCTCCTATTAGAAGAAATAACACAACATTTAATCACACATGCCTCCTGAACATCCTGAGCAATTTGTGGCTCAGTGGGATAAAAGCTCTAGGACGAGTTCGTTAAAATGCGAGGTGCTAAAACGCCAAAATATTGACTTTGACCTTAAATGGCCGCCTTCCTGTCGACATTTCACCATGACATTAGGAGGATTTTTTGTTCGCCCTAGCATGTAGATCATGTGTATGAATTTTCATAAAGATTAACGACATGCAGTGGCGGGGCACCTAAAATAGGTGGCGCTCTCATTCAGTTTCGCCCAAACATTCTGGAGCACCTCAAAATATCAAATTTTTCGTATTCCCTTGGGGGGGTACGCAAAATTTGGTGAGTTTTCGAGCACGTTCAGGCCTCCAAAAAAGCACGCGAAGTGTCCGAATAAAAATAATAATAATTAAAACCGCAAGCGGTGATATAGGCCCTCGCACCATGGCGCCGCTCGGCATAATGCCACCGCCTCCCCTGGCAACATCCTTCCCATGCCTCTCTCAATCTAAAGTGCAGCCAGACTGCACTTCAGGCCATTTAGGCCTTATGAAGTGTCACTTCCTGTCACCAAGGGGCGGGGCTAATTTATAATCTAATTATTGACATACAGAAATGTGAAGGATATGACTGGCATCATCTGTAGCAAATTTGGTGCAGGTTGGTTGTTTTTTGTGGGAGTTATGTCAGTTTCCTTTTTCATTGCATCACGATCTGCTTTGCTGCCCCGCCTCTCCTAAACGATATCCCCTATTAAAAGAAATAGCACAACTTTTAATCACACATGTCTCTTGAGCATCCTGACTCATTTGGGTTAAAGTTGGACAAAATTCTTAGAAGGAACTTCTAGAAATGCATGACAAAGAAAATTACAGAAATTGCCCCAAAAATGACACCTTTTTCAAAATGGCCGACTTCCTGTTTGATTTAGCCCATATGTCCAAGAGACTTTTTTGAAGGTACTGGGAGGGTCTACAAGTTTCCCGAATCATATCCATGTCAGTCAATGTAGTGGGCGGGGCTGATTGATTGAAATTTTGTAGGGGGCGCTATGGAGACATGCTCCATTTATTCCATAATGTTTCAATGGGGCTTAGTTCAGGGCCTTACTGTCATCAGTCATGACAAGTTTGGTGGTGGTCCAAGGTTCCATGGCTTTGTCACAGGTACTTCCTGTTTCATGGCGTTGGACCGCTATTCGCCATGTCCCGTTTAGCGTAGCGACTTGAGGTTTTTATTGTGGCATCATGAAAGGGTTTGACATGTTTTGGAGGAGGCTCAAGTGTTTTGGACCATTTGCTTAGAAGCATGACCCTCAAACGTGGAAAAAAACACTTCCTGTTGTAAGTGGGCGGGGCTTAGGTCTAGACCAGCAATGGTCACATTAATCTGTTCAGGACTGATCCCTTATTAATCCCTATAAGTTTTAGGGTGATCAGATCAAAATTGACAATTTTATAGTGATTTATGATGTCACGCCGCCGCATGGAACTTTGCCATGGCGTCACGGGCACGCCGTGCAGCGTAGAGCAACGTCCTTTACCAGATCTCTTCACCAACATGTTTTGTGATGCCTGAGTGAATTTGGGCCACTGCATCTTATAATTATTTCCATAAGTGTAATGAACAAAAAAGTTTACAAATGTGTATGAAGTCAGCAGCGAGGGTGCAACACATAAAACATGAACAGGAATTATTGACCTTCTATTGTGGAATCTAAACTTCACATCTTTTGTATATAGTTGTGTCTTCTGTTTGTGGATCATAGACTTTTCTCTGTGGGATTTGTGCTGTGTTTATACACTGTTAGATCTGTATTTATTACAGTCATAAATTGTAATAAACTTTTATCTTGTTCCTGTATGATCACATCCTACTGCAGTTATTTAGATGACTTGAATGTATTGAATAAATGGGGAAAAGCATTTAAATTTCTTTATTTTAAAAACGCTTCAAAGTGTACAAAGTAGCTCAAATTACTTAATTAGTAACACAAAGTTATAAGTAAGAAACAATACAATCAACGAACATGTAAACAATAGATTCCACAGAAATGCTATTAAATTGTGGTTTACTAGAAAAAAAAAAAAAGAATCAAACACCAAAAATAAAACCAATGTTGTGTCTGTGCAGATCAGGAAACTGCTCTTCAGTAGCCACACAGCAACTGGGAATCAAGCCTTGTTTCCTTCTGAGGAGCTGGGATGTGAGTCTTCTTAGGTCCTTCACATTTATGTCATCAAGACGTCTCTGCAAAATTATACAAAAGATTGGTTAGATAAATAGAGCCACATTTTACTAACTGATGGAAAACAAAGTGAAAAGTGAAAGATCAGATTTTTTAGTGAAGGTCTGTGTCTACCAACTTTGTTCAGAGACTAAGTTAATATATTACTGTAATATCTAAAACTAATGTCTGGATGCCAAAGCAACAAGTAACATATGGAAGACAGAGCAGTAGGTAACAAGCTCAAATATAAAATTACATTTATGTTACAACAACAAATAATACATAAAACAGTTACCATTGACGAGGCTGAAGTTAGCTTCCGATCCGCAGCTTATGGCTGCAATATGTGTAAAGGGCAATTACACTGAATTTTTTGGAAACACCACCACATTAGACCAGGTACTGACAAAAAACTGGTATAGTATGTGGAATATTTTAGCCCACATTTGAAGAGTCTAAGTGTTTTAGTTTTTTGTCAGGACCTGATGTAATGTGGTCCAGATGCCAAAAAAGTCATGAAATGACCCTTATTTGCATTTTCACAAATAGAATAAAGATTTCACAAATCAGACACTATGTTTTATTGAATCTGCATAGTATGTGGAATATTTTAACCCAGGTTTTAAGAGTCCAAGTGTTGGAGTTTTTTGTCAGGACCTGGTCTAATGTGGTGTTTCCGAAAAATTCAGTGGAATTGCCCTTTACACATATTGCGAATCGGAAGCTAACTTCAGCCTCGTTTACCATTGTTGGTTATTGGAATACTGTGGAATTCCTGTAATAAATGTTTTTTATCAGTAATATCTTGAGACAAAACAGTGAACATGAAACTGCATTTTACCTGTACTACAGCTAGCCAGTCACATCTCTGGAAGCTGCAGGTCGTCTTCCTCAGACTGACCCGCTTGTCCTCGGACCGTCCACCAGCCCTGCCTCGGCCTTCCTGGCAACCTTAACATGTCATATTCATCACTGAAAACAAGTGTGTACACGGATCATCGCTGTAACAACATTCAAACATGTAAATTCTGCATTATGTCAGTGTCTGACTGCCTGTGTTAGGCTGATTCAGTCTAACATCAGCTGAATATATGCAGAAATATTAATAAAGTTAGAATTAGCCTAACAACTATAGCTAGCTTAGCACGTAGCTTAGCCTCTTCTTAGTACCACCGTTTATTCCATACGCGATATTGTCATTTTTACGTACTACTTTGCAAAAAAAACACCATAAGAGAGTATCATTTTCAGCATGACGAAGAGCCTGTTGTGTTAACAGTTACTTACCGGTTCATGTCGAGCTGAAATACTGGATGTCATCACACAGTTTGTAAATAAACTTTGAGTCTTGTGGACGGTGACGGTTCCGCTGTATTTAGAGGATGGGAGGGGTGAGGAGCAAGTTTAGCTCACTACTTCCGCCCTGTGGTGGTTTGTAGAGGTAGCAGTTGTGTGGTTTTGCTCACTACATGGTGTTTGCCACCTAGTGTTGGAAAGAATCGCTTTGAAATCTTACATACTCTGGCTTCAATAAATTGAAAAAAATAATCTAAAAGTGGATCAAATATGCCACAGTGTTTAATGAAATTGAAAAAAAAATCCCACCAGTTTTCCATAAATGGATGTTATATTATTTTTACTTTATTCAAAACAAGAATTAGCTGCTCATTCTCAGAACCAAAGCCTCAGATTTTTTCTTTTTCATGTAATCCCCCACAGTACAGACAAAGAGCAACAGGGAGGAATAATACATAAATGCTTCAAGTTTAGTTTTAATTCATTATGCTTATTAACATGCCTGTGACATTTGTTAAAAACTGTTAACATCATTTACATAAATATAGTTTTCAGTAACTTATTGTTGTAAGTATTAGCCGCACTGGATGTTTTAATCAATCCATCAACAGAGCTGATCCAATACCACTCTATCCAAGAATCCGAACAAATGTCTATAAATCAAAGAGCAATCAGTCTGCTTCTAAACAAGAAAACACATATGAAACTGATTCACATAATTAATAATTCCTTCAGATGGACCTGCATGTTCATCTGTACATACATGTCTATAAATATGGTTGGTTGTTTTTTGTGGGAGTTATGTCAGTTTTCCTTTTCATTGCATCACATCTGCTTTGCTGCCCCGCCTCTCCTAAATGATATCCCCTATTAAAAGAAATAACACAACTTTTAATCAGATATGCAGCTTGAGCATCCTGACTCATTTGGGTTAAAGTTGGACAAAATTCTTAGGAGAAGTTCCTCAAAATGCATGGCAAAGAAAATGACAGAAATGACCCCAAAAATGGCACTCTTTTCAAAATGGCCGACTTCCTGTTGGATTTAGCCCATATGTCCAAGAGACTTTTTTGAAGGTACTGGGAGGGTCTACAAGTTTTCCGAATCATATCCATGTCAGTCAATGTAGTGGGCGGGGCTAATTAATTAAAATATTGTAGGGGGCGCTATGGAGACATGCTCCATTAATTCCATAATGTTTCAATGGGGCTTAGTTCAGGGCCTTACTGTCATCAGTCATGGCAAGTTTGGTGGCGGTCCAAGGTTCCATGGCTTGGTCACAGGTACTTCCTGTTTCATGGCGTTGGACCGCCATTCGCCATGTCCCGTTTAGCGTAGCGACTTGAGGTTTTTATTGTGGCATCATGAAAGGGTTTGACATGTTTTGGAGGAGTCTCAAGTGTTTGGGACCATTTGCTTAGAAGCATGACCCTCAAACGTGGAAAAAACCACTTCCTGTTTTAAGTGGGCGGGGCTTAGGTCTACACCAGCAATGGTCACATTAATCTGTTCAGGACTGATCCCTTATTAATCCCTATAAGTTTTAGGGTGATCAGATCAAAATTGACAATTTTATAGTGATTTATGATGTCACGCCGCCGCATGGAACTTCGCCATGGCGTCACGGGCACGCCGTGCAGCGTAGAGCAACGTCCTTTACCAGATCTCTTCACCAACATGTTTTGTGATGCCTGAGTGAATTTGGGCCATGTGGTGTCTACCAAGCCAGAGTTATGGGTGTGTGAGCAAAAAACAACACTTTTGACCTCCAGGGGGCGTGGCTATTTCATAATCAAAATATTGACATATAGAACTCTGTAGGAGGGGACTGCCATCATATCTAGCAAATTTGGTGCAGAAATGTTGCTTTATGTGGGAGTTATATCCGTTAAATTTTTCCTGGCGAGACATCAAACTTTGAGGCCCCGCCCCTCGTAAACTAAGTCTCCTATTAGAAGAAATAACACAACATTTAATCACACATGCCTCCTGAACATCCTGAGCAATTTGTGGCTCAGTGGGATAAAAGCTCTAGGACGAGTTCGTTAAAATGCGAGGTGCTAAAACGCCAAAATATTGACTTTGACCTAAAATGGCCGCCTTCCTGTCGACATTTCACCATGACATTAAGAGGATTTTTTGTTCGCCCTTGCATGTAGATCATGTGTATGAATTTTCATAAAGATTAACGACATGCAGTGGCGGGGCACCTAAAATAGGTGGCGCTCTCGTTCAGTTTCGCCCAAACATTCTGGAGCACCTCAAAATATCAAATTTTTCGTATTCCCTTGGGGGGGTACGCAAAATTTGGTGAGTTTTCGAGCACGTTCAGGCCTCCAAAAAAGCACGCGAAGTGTCCGAATAAAAATAATAATAATAATAATAATAATTAAAACCGCAAGCGGTGATATAGGCCCTCGCACCATGGCGCCGCTCGGCATCATGCCACCGCCTCCCCTGGCAACATCCTTCCCATGCCTCTCTCAACCTAAAGTGCAGCCAGACTGCACTTCAGACCATTTAGGTTTTATGAAGGGTCACTTCCTGTCACCAAGGGGCGGGGCTAACTTATCATCTAATTATTGACATGCACAAATGTGAAGGATATGATTGGCATCATCTGTAGCAAATTTGGTGCAGGTTGGTTGTTTTTTTGGGGGATTTATGTCAGTTTTTCTTTTTGTTGCATCACATCTGCTTTGCTGCCCCGCCTCTCCTAAACGATATCCCCTATTAAAAGAAATAGCACAACTTCTAATCACACATGCCTCTTGAGCATCCTGACTCATTTGGGTTAAAGTTGGACAAAATTCTTAGGAGAAGTTCCTCAAAATGCATGGCAAAGAAAATGACAGAAATGACCCCAAAAATGGCACCTTTTTCAAAATGGCCAACTCCCTGTTTGATTTAGCCCATATGTCCAAGAGACTTTTTTGAAGGTACTGGGAGCGTCTACAAGTTTCCCGAATCATAACCATGTCAGTCAATGTAGTGGGCGGGGCTAATTAATTAAAATATTGTAGGGGGCGCTATGGAGCCATTTATTATCTTCTCCACTATATTGTAATTTTACTCTATTAAGGACTTTACTGTCATAAGTCATGGCAAGTATGGTGAAGATCAAAGGTTTCATGGCTTTGTTACAGGTACTTCCTGGTTCACGATATCAGACACTTGTTGTTGCCAAGGGGTGGGGCTAATTCATAGTCCCATTATTGCATTGTAGATTTTGTTCATCATGGGACTGGCATCAAATGTGGCGATTCCTGTGCTGATATGTTGTTTTATGTGGGAGTTTTATCAATAAGTCTTTGTTAATGAGACATAAAACTTTGAAGGGCCGCCCCTCCTAAACTAAATCTTCTATTAGAAGAAATAACACAACTTTAAATCACACATGCCTCCTGAGCATCCTGTGCAAGTTGGGTGTCAGTTGGACAATATCCCTAGGAGGAGTTGTTTAAAATGCATGGCAAAGAAATGACCCCAAAAATGGCACCTTTTTCAAAATGGCCGACTTCCTGTTGAATTTAGCCCATATGTCCAAGAGACTTTTTTGAAGGTACTGGAACGTTCTCCAACTGTGCTGAATTTTATTCATGTCGGTCCATGTAGTGGGCGGGGCTGATTGATTGAAATTTTGTAGGGGGCGCTATGGAGACATGCTCCATTTATTCCATAATGTTTCAATGGGGCTTAGTTCAGGGCCTTACTGTCATCAGTCATGGCAAGTTTAGTGGCGGTCCAAGGTTCCATGGCTTGGTCACAGGTACTTCCTGTTTCATGGCGTTGGACCGCCATTCGCCATGTCCTGTTTAGCGTAGCAACTTGAGGTTTTTATTGTGGCATCATGAAAGGGTTTGACATGTTTTGGAGGAGTCTCAAGTGTTTTGGACCATTTGCTTAGAAGCATGACCCTCGAACGTGGAAAAAAACACTTCCTGTTGTAAGTGGGCGGGGCTTAGGTCTACACCAGCAATGGTCACATTAATCTGTTCAGGACTGATCCCTTATTAATCCCTATAAGTTTTAGGGTGATCAGATCAAAATTGACAATTTTATAGTGATTTATGATGTCACGCCGCCGCATGGAACTTCGCCATGGCGTCACGGGCACGCCGTGCAGCGTAGAGCAACGTCCTTTATAAGATCTCTTCACCAACATGTTTTGTGATGCCTGAGTGAATTTGGGCCATGTGGTGTCCACCAAGCCAGAGTTATGGGTGTGTGAGCAAAAAACAACACTTTTCACCTCCAGGGGGCGTGGCTATTTCATAATCAAAATATTGACATATAGAACTCTGTAGGAGGGGACTGCCATCATATCTAGCAAATTTGGTGCAGAAATGTTGCTTTATGTGGGAGTTATATCCGTTTAATTTTTCCTGGCGAGACATCAAACTTTGAGGCCCCGCCCCTCGTAAACTAAGTCTCCTATTAGAAGAAATAACACAACATTTAATCACACATGCCTCCTGAACATCCTGAGCAATTTGTGGCTCAGTGGGATAAAAGCCCTAGGACGAGTTCGTTAAAATGCGAGGTGCTAAAACGCCAAAATATTGACTTTGACCTAAAATGGCCGCCTTCCTGTCGACATTTCACCATGACATTAAGAGGATTTTTTGTTCGCCCTAGCATGTAGATCATGTGTATGAATTTTCATAAAGATTAACGACATGCAATGGCGGGGCACCTAAAATAGGTGGCGCTCTCGTTCAGTTTCGCCCAAACATTCTGGAGCACCTCAAAATATCAAATTTTTCATATTCCCTTGGGGGGGTGCGCAAAATTTGGTGAGTTTTCGAGCACGTTCAGGCCTCCAAAAAAGCACGCGAAGTGTCCGAATAAAAATAATAATAATAATTAAAACCGCAAGCGGTGATATAGGCCCTCGCACCATGGCGCCGCTCGGCATAATGCCACCGCCTCCCCTGGCAACATCCTTCCCATGCCTCTCTCAATCTAAAGTGCAGCCAGACTGCACTTCAGGCCATTTAGGCCTTATGAAGGGTCACTTCCTGTCACCAAGGGGCGGGGCTAATTTATAATCTAATTATTGACATGCAGAAATGTGAAGGATATGACTGGCATCATCTGTAGCAAATTTGGTGCAGGTTGGTTGTTTTTTGTGGGAGTTATGTCAGTTTTCCTTTTCATTGCATCACATCTGCTTTGCTGCCCTGCCTCTCCTAAATGATATCCCCTATTAAAAGAAATAGCACAACTTTTAATCACACATGCCTCTTGAGCATCCTGACTCATTTGGGTTAAAGTTAGATAAAATTCTTAGCAGGACTTCCTCAAAATGCATGGCAAAGAAAATGACAGAAATGACCCCAAAAATGGCAGCTTTTTTCAACATGGCCGACTTCCTGTTTGATTTAGCCCATATGTCCAAGAGACTTTTTTGAAGGTACTGGAATGGACTATAAGTGTGCTGAATTTTATCCATGTCAGTCAATGTAGTGGGCGGGGCTGATTGATTGAAATATTGTAGGGGGCGCTATGTAGCCATTTACTATCTTTTCCATTATATGGTAATTTTATTTTATTAAGGACATAACTGTCATGACTCATGGCAAGTATGGTGAAGATCAACAATTTCATGGCTTTGTTACAGGTACTTCCTGGTTCATGATATCAGACACTTGTTGTTGCCAAGGGGTGGGGCTAATTCATAGTCATATTATTGCATTGTAGATTTTGTTCATCATGGAACCGGCATCAAATGTGTCGATTCCTGTGCTGATATGTTGTTTTATGTGGGAGTTTTAGCAATAAGTCTTTGTTAATGAGACATCAAACTTTGAGGGCCCGCCCCTCCTAAACTAAATCTTCTATTAGAAGAAATAACACAACTTTACATCACACATGCCTCCTGAGCATCCTGTGCAAGTTGGGTGTCAGTTGGACAATATCCCTAGGAGGAGTTGTTTAAAATGCATGGCAAAGAAATGACCCCAAAAATGGCACCTTTTTCTAAATGCCCGACTTCCTGTTGGTTTTGGCCCATATGTCCAAGAGACTTTTTTGAAGGTACTGGCAGGTTCTCCAACTGTGCTGAATTTTATTCATGTCGGTCCATGTAGTGGGCGGGGCTGATTGATTGAAATTTTGTAGGGGGCGCTATGGAGACATGCTCCATTTATTCCATAATGTTTCAATGGGGCTTAGTTCAGGGCCTTACTGTCATCAGTCATGGCAAGTTTGGTGGCGGTCCAAGGTTCCATGGCTTGGTCACAGGTACTTCCTGTTTCATGGCGTTGGACCGCCATTCACCATGTCCCGTTTAGCGTAGCGACTTGAGGTTTTTATTGTGGCATCATGAAAGGGTTTGACATGTTTTGGAGGAGGCTCAAGTGTTTTGGACCATTTGCTTAGAAGCATGACCCTCAAACGTGGAAAAAACCACTTCCTATTGTAAGTGGGCGGGGCTTAGGTCTACACCAGCAATGGTCACATTAATCTGTTCAGGACTGATCCCTTATTAATCCCTATAAGTTTTAGGGTGATCAGATCAAAATTGACAATTTTATAGTGATTTATGATGTCACGCCGCCGCATGGAACTTCGCCATGGCGTCACGGGCACGCCGTGCAGCGTAGAGCAATGTCCTTTACCAGATCTCTTCACCAACATGTTTTGTGATGCCTGAGTGAATTTGGGCCATGTGGTGTCTACCAAGCCAGAGTTATGGGTGTGTGAGCAAAAAACAACACTTTTGACCTCCAGGGGGCGTGGCTATTTCATAATCAAAATATTGACATATAGAACTCTGTAGGAGGGGACTGCCATCATATCTAGCAAATTTGGTGCAGAAATGTTGCTTTATGTGGGAGTTATATCCGTTAAATTTTTCCTGGCGAGACATCAAACTTTGAGGCCCCGCCCCTCGTAAACTAAGTCTCCTATTAGAAGAAATAACACAACATTTAATCACACATGCCTCCTGAACATCCTGAGCAATTTGTGGCTCAGTGGGATAAAAGCTCTAGGACGAGTTCGTTAAAATGCGAGGTGCTAAAACGCCAAAATATTGACTTTGACCTAAAATGGCCGCCTTCCTGTCGACATTTCACCATGACATTAAGAGGATTTTTTGTTCGCCCTTGCATGTAGATCATGTGTATGAATTTTCATAAAGATTAACGACATGCAGTGGCGGGGCACCTAAAATAGGTGGCGCTCTCATTCAGTTTCGCTCAAACATTCTGGAGCACCTCAAAATATCAAATTTTTCGCATTCCCTTGGGGGGGTACGCAAAATTTGGTGAGTTTTTGAGCACGTTCAGGCCTCCAAAAAAGCACGCGAAGTGTCCGAATAAAAATAATAATAATAATAATAATTAAAGCCGCAAGCGGCATCCATCGGGTCCTCGCCTCATGCCGAACCCTCCACCCGAGTCCTGGTTCTCCTAATGCTACATGTGAAGGACCCGCACAGCCAGTTCATTTTAATAGAGAAATACAATTCACATATTGAGAAAAGAATGTGTAAACGCCAAGATGGCGGACAGCCCGTTACCATGGCAACATGTGTTTCATTGACTTTTTAGCTTGTCTTGGGATGATACACATGTGTGCCGAATTTCGTAGCCCGAGATGAAAGTAGACGATCGGGCCCCTAGGGGCCCCCCCAAAAAGTGTCCCCCCCACAATACATTCTATAATGTGTTAAGGACCTACCAAATATGAATAGTTACAGTTTTGGTGCACATCGTATGAATTTGTGCAAAGATATAAGCAAACCGTGTTTCATGGCGAGAAGGTTTTTTTTCCAAGATGGCGGATACCCCGTTGCCATGGTAACGGCTGCACAATGAAGTTTTTTGCTTGTCTTGGGTTGATACACATGTGTGCCGAATTTCGTAGCCCTAGCTCAAAGTAGACGATCGGGCCCCTAGGGGCCGCCCCCAAAATGTGCCCCCCCCACAATACATATTACAACGCGTTAAGGACCTGCCAAATATGAATTATTGGAATTTTGGTTCCAATCGGATGCATTTTGGCAGAGATATAAGCAAACCGTGTTTCATGGCGAGAACGCGTTTTTCCATGGGTTGCCACGGTAACACGCTTTCTCCTATCAGAAAGATTTGAATAACTTTTTGTCCCCATCTTGTCACGAAGCTCCATGGGGAATGTGGAGCCAATAGCATGAATCCCCTCAGACTAGTTCGTTCAAATACGATGCGCTTAAAGTGATAAAAAGGGCATAAACGCCAAGATGGCGGCCACCCCGTTGCCATGGTAACAGGTTCTCAATAGAGTTTTTTGCTCGTCTTGGTTACTTATACATGTGTACCGAATTTCGTAGCCCTAGCTCAAAGTAGACGATCGGGCCCCTAGGGGCCCCCCCAAAATGCGCCCCCCCCACAATATATATTACAATGCGTGAAGGACCTACCAAATATGAATTATTTTAATTTTGGTTCCGATCGGATGTATTTCTGCGAAGATATGAGTGAACCGTGTTTCATGGCGAGATCGCTTTTTTCCATGGGTTGCCACGGTAACACGCTTTCGCCTATCAAAAAGATTTGAATAACTTTTGGTCCCCATCTCGTCACGAAGCTCCATGGCGAATGTGGAGCCAATAGCATGAATCGCCTCAGACTAGTTCGTTCAAATGCGATGCGCCCAAATTGACAAAAACGGGCAAAAAAATGGCCGCAAACGCCAAGATGGCGGAAAGCCCGTTGCCATGACAACAGGCGTTTCAATGACTTTTTTACTTGTCTTGATGTGATAGACATGTGTACCGAATTTCGTCGTCCTACGTCAAACTAAAATTTTTTTTCCCCATTCTAGAGGCCATTTTTGGCGTTTCTAGGGGGCGCTGTCGAGGCATTTTTGCATTGGCGTGCATACAAACGCCAAATTATCGAAATTTTCACCGGACGTGAGGTGTGTGCCAAGTTTCGCAACTTTTCACGGGGTCTAAGGGGGTCAAAATTGAGCGAGTTGTGCTTAAAATAATAAACATTACAATAACAATAGGGCCTTGCCATACTTCGTATGGCTCGGACCCTAATAATAATAATAATAATAATAATAATAAACACTGCAATTACAATAGGCCTTCGCACCGCCAAGGTGCTCGGGCCTAATTAAAACCGCAAGCGGTGATATAGGCCCTCGCACCATGGCGTCGCTCGGCATAATGCCACCGCCTCCCCTGGCAAAATCTTTCCCATGTTTCTCTCAACCTAAAGTGCAGCCAGACTGCACTTCAGGCCATTTAGGCCTTATGAAGGGTCCCTTCCTGTCACCAAAGGGCGGGGCTAACTTATAATCTAATTATTGACATGCAGAAATGTGAAGGATATAACTGGAATCATCTGTAGCAAATTTGGTGCAGGTTGGTTGTTTTTTGTGGGAGTTATGTCATTTTTCCTTTTCATTGCATCACATCTGCTTTGCTGCCCCGCCTCTACTAAATGATATCCCCCATTAAAAGAAATAGCATAACTTTTAATCACACATGCCTCTTGAGCATCCTGACTCATTTGGGTTAAAGTTGGACTAAATTCTTAGGAGAAGTTCCTCAAAATGCATGGCAAAGAAAATGACAGAAATGACCCCAAAAATGGCACCCTTTTCAAAATGGCCGACTTCCTGTTGGATTTAGGCCATATGTCCAAGAGACGTTTTTCAAGGTACTGGGAGGGTCTACAAGTGTCCCGAATCATATCCATGTCAGTCAATGTAGTGGGCGGGGCTGATTGATTGAAATTTTGTAGGGGGCGCTATGGAGCCATTTACTATCTTCTCCACTATATTTTAATTTTACTCTATTAAGGGCATAACTTTCATGACTCATGGCAAGTATGGTGAAGATCAACAATTTCTATGCTTTGTTACAGGTACTTCCTGGTTCATGATATCAGACACTTGTTGTTGCCAAGGGGTGGGGCTAGTTCAGAGTCATATTATTGCATTGTAGATTTTGTACATCATGGGACTGGCATCAAATGTGTCGATTCCTGTGCTGATATGTTGTTTTATGTGGGAGTTTTAGCAATAAGTCTTTGTTAATGAGACATAAAACTTTGAGGGCCCGCCCCTCCTAAACTAAATCTTCTATTAGAAGAAATAACACAACTTTAAATCACACATGCCTCCTGAGCATCCTGTGCAAGTTGGGTGTCAGTTGGACAATATCCCTAGGAGGAGTTGTTTAAAATGCATGGCAAAGAAATGACCCCAAAAATGGCACCTTTTTCAAAATGGCCGACTTCCTGTTGAATTTAGCCCATATGTCCAAGAGACTTTTTTGAAGGTACTGGAAGGTTCTCCAACTGTGCTGAATTTTATCCATGTCGGTCCATGTAGTGGGCGGGGCTGATTGATTGAAATTTTGTAGGGGGCGCTATGGAGACATGCTCCATTTATTCCATAATGTTTCAATGGGGCTTAGTTCAGGGCCTTACTGTCATCAGTCATGGCAAGTTTGGTGGCGGTCCAAGGTTCCATGGCTTGGTCACAGGTACTTCCTGTTTCATGGCGTTGGGCCGCCATTCGCCATGTCCCGTTTAGCGTAGCGACTTGAGGTTTTTATTGTGGCATCATGAAAGGGTTTGACATGTTTTGGAGGAGTCTCAAGTGTTTGGGACCATTTGCTTAGAAGCATGACCCTCAAATGTGGAAAAAACCACTTCCTGTTATAGGTGGGCGGGGCTTAGGTCTACACCAGCAATGGTCACATTAATCTGTTCAGGACTGATCCCTTATCAATGCCTATAAGTTTTAGGCTGATCAGATCAAAATTGACAATTTTATAGTGATTTATGATGACACGCCGCTGCATGGAAATTCGCCATGGCGTCACGGGCACGCCGTGCAGCGTAGAGCAACGTCCTTTACCAGATCTCTTCACCAACATGTTTTGTGATGCCTGAGTGAATTTGGGCCATGTGGTATCCACCAAGCCAGAGTTATGGGTGTGTGAGCAAAAAACAACACTTTTGGCCTCCAGGGGGCGTGGCTATTTCATAATCAAAATATTGACATATAGAACTCTGTAGGAGGGGACTGCCATCATATCTAGCAAATTTGGTGCAGAAATGTTGCTTTATTTGGGAGTTATATCCGTTTAATTTTTCATGGCGAGACATCAAACTTTGAGGCTGCGCCCCTTGTAAACTAAGTCTCCTATTAGAAGAAATAACACAACATTTAATCACACATGCCTCCTGAACATCCTGAGCAATTTGTGGCTCAGTGGGATAAAAGCTCTAGGACGAGTTCGTTAAAATGCGAGGTGCTAAAACGCCAAAATATTGACTTTGACCTAAAATGGCCGCCTTCCTGTCGACATTTCACCATGACATTAAGAGGATTTTTTGTTTGTCCTGTCATGTAGATCATGTGTATGAATTTTCATAAAGATTAACGACATGCAGTGGCGGGGCACCTTAAATAGGTGGCGCTCTCCTTCAGTTTCGCCCAAACATTCTGGAGCACCTCAAAATATCAAATTTTTCGTATTCCCTTGGGGGGGTACGCAAAATTTGGTGAGTTTTCGAGCACGTTCAGGCCTCCAAAAAAGCACGCGAAGTGTCCGAATAAAAATAATAATAATAATAATAATAAACACTGCAATTACAATAGGCCTTCGCACCGCCAAGGTGCTCGGGCCTAATTAAAACCGCAAGCGGTGATATAGGCCCTCGCACCATGGCGCCACTCGGCATAATGCCACCGCCTCCCCTGGCAACATCCTTCCCATGCCTCTCTCAATCTAAAGTGCAGCCAGACTGCACTTCAGGCCATTTAGGCCTTATGAAGTGTCACTTCCTGTCACCAAGGGGCGGGGCTAATTTATAATCTAATTATTGACATACAGAAATGTGAAGGATATGACTGGCATCATCTGTAGCAAATTTGGTGCAGGTTGGTTGTTTTTTGTGGGAGTTATGTCAGTTTCCTTTTTCATTGCATCACGATCTGCTTTGCTGCCCCGCCTCTCCTAAACGATATCCCCTATTAAAAGAAATAGCACAACTTTTAATCACACATGTCTCTTGAGCATCCTGACTCATTTGGGTTAAAGTTGGACAAAATTCTTAGAAGGAACTTCTAGAAATGCATGACAAAGAAAATTACAGAAATTGCCCCAAAAATGACACCTTTTTCAAAATGGCCGACTTCCTGTTTGATTTAGCCCATATGTCCAAGAGACGTTTTTGAAGGTACTGGGAGGGTCTACAAGTTTCCCGAATCATATCCATGTCAGTCAATGTAGTGGGCGGGGCTGATTGATTGAAATTTTGTAGGGGGCGCTATGGAGACATGCTCCATTTATTCCATAATGTTTCAATGGGGCTTAGTTCAGGGCCTTACTGTCATCAGTCATGACAAGTTTGGTGGTGGTCCAAGGTTCCATGGCTTTGTCACAGGTACTTCCTGTTTCATGGCGTTGGACCGCTATTCGCCATGTCCCGTTTAGCGTAGCGACTTGAGGTTTTTATTGTGGCATCATGAAAGGGTTTGACATGTTTTGGAGGAGGTTCAAGTGTTTTGGACCATTTGCTTAGAAGCATGACCCTCAAACGTGGAAAAAACCACTTCCTGTTGTAAGTGGGCGGGGCTTAGGTCTAGACCAGCAATGGTCACATTAATCTGTTCAGGACTGATCCCTTATTAATCCCTATAAGTTTTAGGGTGATCAGATCAAAATTGACAATTTTATAGTGATTTATGATGTCACGCCGCCGCATGGAACTTTGCCATGGCGTCACGGGCACGCCGTGCAGCGTAGAGCAACGTCCTTTACCAGATCTCTTCACCAACATGTTTTGTGATGCCTGAGTGAATTTGGGCCACTGCATCTTATAATTATTTCCATAAGTGTAATGAACAAAAAAGTTTACAAATGTGTATGAAGTCAGCAGCGAGGGTGCAACACATAAAACATGAACAGGAATTATTGACCTTCTATTGTGGAATCTAAACTTCACATCTTTTGTATATAGTTGTGTCTTCTGTTTGTGGATCATAGACTTTTCTCTGTGGGATTTGTGCTGTGTTTATACACTGTTAGATCTGTATTTATTACAGTCATAAATTGTAATAAACTTTTATCTTGTTCCTGTATGATCACATCCTACTGCAGTTATTTAGATGACTTGAATGTATTGAATAAATGGGGAAAAGCATTTAAATTTCTTTATTTTAAAAACGCTTCAAAGTGTACAAAGTAGCTCAAATTACTTAATTAGTAACACAAAGTTATAAGTAAGAAACAATACAATCAACGAACATGTAAACAATAGATTCCACAGAAATGCTATTAAATTGTGGTTTACTAGAAAAAAAAAAAAAGAATCAAACACCAAAAATAAAACCAATGTTGTGTCTGTGCAGATCAGGAAACTGCTCTTCAGTAGCCACACAGCAACTGGGAATCAAGCCTTGTTTCCTTCTGAGGAGCTGGGATGTGAGTCTTCTTAGGTCCTTCACATTTATGTCATCAAGACGTCTCTGCAAAATTATACAAAAGATTGGTTAGATAAATAGAGCCACATTTTACTAACTGATGGAAAACAAAGTGAAAAGTGAAAGATCAGATTTTTTAGTGAAGGTCTGTGTCTACCAACTTTGTTCAGAGACTAAGTTAATATATTACTGTAATATCTAAAACTAATGTCTGGATGCCAAAGCAACAAGTAACATATGGAAGACAGAGCAGTAGGTAACAAGCTCAAATATAAAATTACATTTATGTTACAACAACAAATAATACATAAAACAGTTACCATTGACGAGGCTGAAGTTAGCTTCCGATCCGCAGCTTATGGCTGCAATATGTGTAAAGGGCAATTACACTGAATTTTTTGGAAACACCACCACATTAGACCAGGTACTGACAAAAAACTGGTATAGTATGTGGAATATTTTAGCCCACATTTGAAGAGTCTAAGTGTTTTAGTTTTTTGTCAGGACCTGATGTAATGTGGTCCAGATGCCAAAAAAGTCATGAAATGACCCTTATTTGCATTTTCACAAATAGAATAAAGATTTCACAAATCAGACACTATGTTTTATTGAATCTGCATAGTATGTGGAATATTTTAACCCAGGTTTTAAGAGTCCAAGTGTTGGAGTTTTTTGTCAGGACCTGGTCTAATGTGGTGTTTCCGAAAAATTCAGTGGAATTGCCCTTTACACATATTGCGAATCGGAAGCTAACTTCAGCCTCGTTTACCATTGTTGGTTATTGGAATACTGTGGAATTCCTGTAATAAATGTTTTTTATCAGTAATATCTTGAGACAAAACAGTGAACATGAAACTGCATTTTACCTGTACTACAGCTAGCCAGTCACATCTCTGGAAGCTGCAGGTCGTCTTCCTCAGACTGACCCGCTTGTCCTCAGACCGTCCACCAGCCCTGCCTCGGCCTTCCTGGCAACCTTAACATGTCATATTCATCACTGAAAACAAGTGTGTACACGGATCATCGCTGTAACAACATTCAAACATGTAAATTCTGCATTATGTCAGTGTCTGACTGCCTGTGTTAGGCTGATTCAGTCTAACATCAGCTGAATATATGCAGAAATATTAATAAAGTTAGAATTAGCCTAACAACTATAGCTAGCTTAGCACGTAGCTTAGCCTCTTCTTAGTACCACCGTTTATTCCATACGCGATATTGTCATTTTTACGTACTACTTTGCAAAAAAAACACCATAAGAGAGTATCATTTTCAGCATGACGAAGAGCCTGTTGTGTTAACAGTTACTTACCGGTTCATGTCGAGCTGAAATACTGGATGTCATCACACAGTTTGTAAATAAACTTTGAGTCTTGTGGACGGTGACGGTTCCGCTGTATTTAGAGGATGGGAGGGGTGAGGAGCAAGTTTAGCTCACTACTTCCGCCCTGTGGTGGTTTGTAGAGGTAGCAGTTGTGTGGTTTTGCTCACTACATGGTGTTTGCCACCTAGTGTTGGAAAGAATCGCTTTGAAATCTTACATACTCTGGCTTCAATAAATTGAAAAAAATAATCTAAAAGTGGATCAAATATGCCACAGTGTTTAATGAAATTGAAAAAAAAATCCCACCAGTTTTCCATAAATGGATGTTACATTATTTTTACTTTATTCAAAACAAGAATTAGCTGCTCATTCTCAGAACCAAAGCCTCAGATTTTTTCTTTTTCATGTAATCCCCCACAGTACAGACAAAGAGCAACAGGGAGGAATAATACATAAATGCTTCAAGTTTAGTTTTAATTCATTATGCTTATTAACATGCCTGTGACATTTGTTAAAAACTGTTAACATCATTTACATAAATATAGTTTTCAGTAACTTATTGTTGTAAGTATTAGCCGCACTGGATGTTTTAATCAATCCATCAACAGAGCTGATCCAATACCACTCTATCCAAGAATCCGAACAAATGTCTATAAATCAAAGAGCAATCAGTCTGCTTCTAAACAAGAAAACACATATGAAACTGATTCACATAATTAATAATTCCTTCAGATGGACCTGCATGTTCATCTGTACATACATGTCTATAAATATGGTTGGTTGTTTTTTGTGGGAGTTATGTCAGTTTTCCTTTTCATTGCATCACATCTGCTTTGCTGCCCCGCCTCTCCTAAATGATATCCCCTATTAAAAGAAATAACACAACTTTTAATCAGATATGCAGCTTGAGCATCCTGACTCATTTGGGTTAAAGTTGGACAAAATTCTTAGGAGAAGTTCCTCAAAATGCATGGCAAAGAAAATGACAGAAATGACCCCAAAAATGGCACTCTTTTCAAAATGGCCGACTTCCTGTTGGATTTAGCCCATATGTCCAAGAGACTTTTTTGAAGGTACTGGGAGGGTCTACAAGTTTTCCGAATCATATCCATGTCAGTCAATGTAGTGGGCGGGGCTAATTAATTAAAATATTGTAGGGGGCGCTATGGAGACATGCTCCATTAATTCCATAATGTTTCAATGGGGCTTAGTTCAGGGCCTTACTGTCATCAGTCATGGCAAGTTTGGTGGCGGTCCAAGGTTCCATGGCTTGGTCACAGGTACTTCCTGTTTCATGGCGTTGGACCGCCATTCGCCATGTCCCGTTTAGCGTAGCGACTTGAGGTTTTTATTGTGGCATCATGAAAGGGTTTGACATGTTTTGGAGGAGTCTCAAGTGTTTGGGACCATTTGCTTAGAAGCATGACCCTCAAACGTGGAAAAAACCACTTCCTGTTTTAAGTGGGCGGGGCTTAGGTCTACACCAGCAATGGTCACATTAATCTGTTCAGGACTGATCCCTTATTAATCCCTATAAGTTTTAGGGTGATCAGATCAAAATTGACAATTTTATAGTGATTTATGATGTCACGCCGCCGCATGGAACTTCGCCATGGCGTCACGGGCACGCCGTGCAGCGTAGAGCAACGTCCTTTACCAGATCTCTTCACCAACATGTTTTGTGATGCCTGAGTGAATTTGGGCCATGTGGTGTCTACCAAGCCAGAGTTCTGGGTGTGTGAGCAAAAAACAACACTTTTGACCTCCAGGGGGCGTGGCTATTTCATAATCAAAATATTGACATAGAGAACTCTGTAGGAGGGGACTGCCATCATATCTAGCAAATGTGGTGCAGAAATGTTGCTTTATGTGGGAGTTATATCCGTTAAATTTTTCCTGGCGAGACATCAAACTTTGAGGCCCCGCCCCTCGTAAACTAAGTCTCCTATTAGAAGAAATAACACAACATTTAATCACACATGCCTCCTGAACATCCTGAGCAATTTGTGGCTCAGTGGGATAAAAGCTCTAGGACGAGTTCGTTAAAATGCGAGGTGCTAAAACGCCAAAATATTGACTTTGACCTAAAATGGCCGCCTTCCTGTCGACATTTCACCATGACATTAAGAGGATTTTTTGTTCGCCCTTGCATGTAGATCATGTGTATGAATTTTCATAAAGATTAACGACATGCAGTGGCGGGGCACCTAAAATAGGTGGCGCTCTCGTTCAGTTTCGCCCAAACATTCTGGAGCACCTCAAAATATCAAATTTTTCGTATTCCCTTGGGGGGGTACGCAAAATTTGGTGAGTTTTCGAGCACGTTCAGGCCTCCAAAAAAGCACGCGAAGTGTCCGAATAAAAATAATAATAATTAAAACCGCAAGCGGTGATATAGGCCCTCGCACCATGGCGCCGCTCGGCATAATGCCATCGCCTCCCCTGGCAACATCCTTCCCATGCCTCTCTCAACCTAAAGTGCAGCCAGACTGCACTTCAGGCTGTTAAGGCCTTATGAACGGTCACTTCCTGTCACGAAGGGGCGGGGCTAACTTATCATCTAATTATTGGCATAGAGAAATGTGAAGGATATGACTGGCATCATCTGTAGCAAATTTGGTGCAGGTTGGTTGTTTATTGTGGGAGTTATGTCAGTTTTCCTTTTCATTGCATCACATCTGCTTTGCTGCCCCGCCTCTCCTAAACGATATCCCCTATTAAAAGAAATAGCACAACTTTTAATCACACATGCCTCTTGTGCATCCTGACTCATTTGGTTTAAAGTTGGACAAAATTCTTAGGAGAAGTTCCTCAAAATGCATGGCAAAGAAAATGACAGAAATGACCCCAAAAATGGCACCCTTTTCAAAATGGCCGACTTCCTGTTGGATTTAGGCCATATGTCCAAGAGACTTTTTTGAAGGTACTGGGAGGGTCTACAAGTTTCCCGAATCATATCCATGTCAGTCAATGTAGTGGGCGGGGCTGATTAATTAAAATATTGTAGGGGGCGCTATGGAGCCATTTACTATCTTCTCCACTATATTTTAATTTTACTCTATTAAGGAGATAACTGTCATGACTCATGGCAAGTATGGTGAAGATCAACAATTTCATGGCTTTGTTACAGGTACTTCCTGGTTCATGATATCAGACACTTGTTGTTGCCAAGGGGTGGGGCTAATTCATAGTCATATTATTGCATTGTATATTTTGTTCATCATGGGACTGGCATCAAATGTGTCGATTCCTGTGCTGATATGTTGTTTTATGTGGGAGTATTAGCAATAAGTCTTTGTTAATGAGACATAAAACTTTGAGCGCCCGCCCCTCCTAAACTAAATCTTCTATTAGAAGAAATAACACAACTTTAAATCACACATGCCTCCTGAGCATCCTGTGCAAGTTGGGTGTCAGTTGGACAATATCCCTAGGAGGAGTTGTTTAAAATGCATGGCAAAGAAATGACCCCAAAAATGGCACCTTTTTCAAAATGGCCGACTTCCTGTTGAATTTAGCCCATATGTCCAAGAGACTTTTTTGAAGGTACTGGCAGGTTCTCCAACTGTGCTCAATTTTATCCATGTCGGGCAATGTAGTGGGCGGGGCTGATTGATTGAAATTTTGTAGGGGGCGCTATGGAGACATGCTCCATTTATTCCATTATGTTTCAATGGGGCTTAGTTCAGGACCTGACTGTCATCAGTCATGGCAAGTTTGGTGGTGGTCCAAGGTTCCATGGCTTGGTCACAGGTACTTCCTGTTTCATGGCGTTGGACCGCCATTCGCCATGTCCCGTTTAGCGTAGCAACTTGAGGTTTTTATTGTGGCATCATGAAAGGGTTTGACATGTTTTGGAGGAGTCTCAAGTGTTTGGGACCATTTGCTTAGAAGTATGACCCTCAAACGTGGAAAAAACCACTTCCTGTTGTAAGTGGGCGGGGCTTAGGTCTACACCAGCAATGGTCACATTAATCTGTTCAGGACTGATCCCTTATTAATCCCTATAAGTTTTAGGGTGATCAGATCAAAATTGACAATTTTATAGTGATTTATGATGTCACGCCGCCGCATGGAACTTCGCCATGGCGTCACGGGCACGCCGTGCAGCGTAGAGTAACGTCCTTTACCAGATCTCTTCACCAACATGTTTTGTGATGCCTGAGTGAATTTGGGCCATGTGGTGTCCACCAAGCCAGAGTTATGGGTGTGTGAGCAAAAAAACAACACTTTTGACCTCCAGGGGGCGTGGCTATTTCATAATCAAAATATTGACATATAGAACTCTGTAGGAGGGGACTGCCATCATATCTAGCAAATTTGGTGCAGAAATGTTGCTTTATGTGGGAGTTATATCCGTTTAATTTTTCATGGCGAGACATCAAACTTTGAGGCCCCGCCCCTCGTAAACTAAGTCTCCTATTAGAAGAAATAACACAACATTTAATCACACATGCCTCCTGAACATCCTGAGCAATTTGTGGCTCAGTGGGATAAAAGCTCTAGGACGAGTTCGTTAAAATGCGAGGTGCTAAAACGCCAAAATATTGACTTTGACCTTAAATGGCCGCCTTCCTGTCGACATTTCACCATGACATTACGAGGATTTTTTGTTTGCCCTAGCATGTAGATCATGTGTATGAATTTTCATAAAGATTAACGACATGCAGTGGCGGGGCACCTAAAATAGGTGGCGCTCTCGTTCAGTTTCACCCAAACATTCTGGAGCACCTCAAAATATCAAATTTTTCGTATTCCCTTTGGGGGGTACGCAAAATTTGGTGAGTTTTCGAGCACGTTCAGGCCTCCAAAAAAGCACGCGAAGTGTCCAAATAAAAATAATAATAATAATTAAAACCGCAAGCGGTGATATAGGCCCTCGCACCATGGCGCCGCTCGGCATAATGCCACCGCCTCCCCTGCCAACATCCTTCCCATGCCTCTCTCAACCTAAAGTGCAGCCAGACTGCACTTCAGGCCATTTAGGCCTTATGAAGGGTCACTTCCTGTCACCAAGGGGCGGGGCTAACTTATCATCTAATTATTGACATGCAGAAATGTGAAGGATATGACTGGCATCATCTGTAGTAATTTTGGTGCAGGTTGGTCGTTTTTTGTGGGAGTTATGTCAGTTTTCCTTTTCATTGCATCACATCTACTTTGCTGCCCCGCCTCTCCTAAATGATATCCCCTATTAAAAGAAATAGCACAACTTTTAATCACACATGCCTCTTGAGCATCCTGACTCATTTGGGTTAAAGTTGGATAAAATTCTTAGAAGGAATTTCTCAAAATGCATGGCAAAGCAAATGACAGAAATGACCCCAAAAATGGCACCTTTTTCAACATGGCCGACTTCCTGTTTGATTTAGCCCATATGTCCAAGAGACTTTTTTGAAGGGGCTGGGAGGGTCTACAAGTGTCCCGAATCATATCCATGTCAGTCGATGTAGTGGGCGGGGCTGATTAATTAAAATATTGTAGGGGGCGCTATGGAGCCATTTACTATCTTCTCCACTATATTTTAATTTTACTCTATTAAGGGCATAACTTTCATGACTCATGGCAAGTATGGTGAAGATCAAAGGTTTCATGGCTTTGTTACAGGTACTTCCTGGTTCACGGTATCAGACACTTGTTGTTGCCAAGGGGTGGAGCTAGTTCAGAGTCATATCATTGCATTGTAGATTTTGTTTATCATGGGACTGGCATTAAATGTGTCGATTCCTGTGCTGATATGTTGTTTTATATGGGAGTTTTGGCAATAAGTCTTTGTTAATGAGACATAAAACTTTGAGGGCCCGCCCCTCCTAAACTAAATCTTCTATTAGAAGAAATAACACAACTTTAAATCACACATGCCTCCTGAGCATCCTGTGCAAGTTGGGTGTCAGTTGGACAATATCCCTAGGAGGAGTTGTTTAAAATGCATGGCAAAGAAATGACCCCAAAAATGGCACCTTTTTCAAAATGGCCGACTTCCTGTTGGATTTAGCCCATATGTCCAAGAGACTTTTTTGAAGGTACTGGCAGGTTCTCCAACTGTGCTGAATTTTATCCATGTCGGTCCATGTAGTGGGCGGGGCTGATTGATTGAAATTTTGTAGGGGGCGCTATGGAGACATGCTCCATTTATTCCATAATGTTTCAATGGGGCTTAGTTCAGGGCCTTACTGTCATCAGTCATGGCAAGTTTGGTGGCGGTCCAAGGTTCCATGGCTTGGTCACAGGTACTTCCTGTTTCATGGCGTTGGACCGCCATTCGCCATGTCCCGTTTAGCGTAGCGACTTGAGGTTTTTATTGTGGCATCATGAAAGGGTTTGACATGTTTTGGAGGAGGCTCAAGTGTTTGGGACCATTTCCTTAGAAGCATGACCCTCAAACGTGGAAAAAACCACTTCCTGTTGTAAGTGGGCGGGGCTTAGGTCTACACCAGCAATGGTCACATTAATCTGTTCAGGACTGATCACTTATTAATCCCTATAAGTTTTAGGGTGATCAGATCAAAATTGACAATTTTATAGTGATTTATGATGTCACGCCGCCGCATGGAACTTCGCCATGGCGTCACGGGCACGCCGTGCAGCGTAGAGCAACGTCCTTTATAAGATCTCTTCACCAACATGTTTTGTGATGCCTGAGTGAATTTGGGCCATGTGGTGTCCACCAAGCCAGAGTTATGGGTGTGTGAGCAAAAAACAACACTTTTGACCTCCAGGGGGCGTGGCTATTTCATAATCAAAATATTGGCATATAGAACTCTGTAGGAGGGGACTGCCATCATATCTAGCAAATTTGGTGCAGAAATGTTGCTTTATGTGGGAGTTATATCCGTTTAATTTTTCATGGCGAGACATCAAACTTTGAGGCCCCGCCCCTCGTAAACTAAGTCTCCTATTAGAAGAAATAACACAACATTTAATCACACATGCCTCCTGAACATCCTGAGCAATTTGTGGCTCAGTGGGATAAAAGCTCTAGGACGAGTTCGTTAAAATGCGAGGCGCTAAAACGCCAAAATATTGACTTTGACCTAAAATGGCCGCCTTCCTGTCGACATTTCACCATGACATTAAGAGGATTTTTTGTTCACCCTAGCATGTAGATCATGCGTATGAATTTTCATAAAGATTAACGACATGCAGTGGCAGGGCACCTAAAATAGGTGGCGCTCTCGTTCAGTTTCGCCCAAACATTCTGGAGCACCTCAAAATATCAAATTTTTCGTATTCCCTTGGGGGGGTACGCAAAATTTGGTGAGTTTTCGAGCACGTTCAGGCCTCCAAAAAAGCACGCGAAGTGTCCGAATAAAAATAATAATAATAATAATAATAATAATAAACACTGCAATTACAATAGGCCTTCGCACCGCCAAGGTGCTCGGGCCTAATAATAATAAACACTGCAATTACAATAGGCCTTCGCACCGCCAAGGTGCTCGGGCCTAATTAAAACCGCAAGCGGTGATATAGGCCCTCGCACCATGGCGCCGCTCGGCATAATGCCACCGCCTCCCCTGCCAACATCCTTCCCATGCCTCTCTCAACCTAAAGTGCAGCCAGACTGCACTTCAGGCCATTTAGGCCTTATGAACGGTCACTTCCTGTCACCAAGGGGCGGGGCTAATTTATAATCTAATTATTGACATGCACAAATGTGAAGGATATGACTGGCATCATCTGTAGTGAATTTGGTGCAGGTTGGTTGTTTTTTGTGGGAGTTATGTCAGTTTTCCTTTTCGTTGCATCACATCTGCTTTGCTGCCCCGCCTGTCCTAAATGATATCCCCTATTAAAAGAAATAACACAACTTTTAATCACACATGCCTCTTGAGCATCCTAACTCATTTGGGTTAAAGTTGGACAAAATTCTTAGAAGGAACTTCTCAAAATGCATGACAAAGAAAATGACAGAAATGACCCCAAAAATGGCACCTTTTTCAAAATGGCCGACTTCCTGTTTGATTTAGCCCATGTGTCCAAGAGACTTTTTTGAAGGTGCTGGAATGGTCTATGAGTGTGCTGAATTTTATCCATGTCAGTCAATGTAGTGGGCGGGGCTGATTGATTGAAATATTGTAGGGGGCGCTATGGAGCCATTTACTATCTTCTCCACTATATTTTAATTTTACTCTATTAAGGGCATAACTTTCATGACTCATGGCAAGTATGGTGAAGATCAAAGGTTTCATGGCTTTGTTACAGGTACTTCCTGGTTCATGATATCAGACACTTGTTGTTGCCAAGGGGTGGGGCTAATTCATAGTCCCATTATTGCATTGTAGATTTTGTTCATCATGGGACTGGCATCAAATGTGGCGATTCCTGTGCTGATATGTTGTTTTATGTGGGAGTTTTAGCAATAAGTCTTTGTTAATAAGACATAAAACTTTGAGGGCCCGCCCCTCCTAAACTAAATCTTCTATTAGAAGAAATAACACAACTTTACATCACACATGCCTCCTGAGCATCCTGTGCAAGTTGGGTGTCAGTTGGACAATATCCCTAGGAGGAGTTGTTTAAAATGCATGGCAAAGAAATGACCCCAAAAATGGCACCTTTTTCAAAATGGCCGACTTCCTGTTGAATTTAGCCCATATGTCCAAGAGACTTTTTTGAAGGTACTGGAAGGTTCTCCAACTGTGCTGAATTTTATCCATGTCGGTCCATGTAGTGGGCGGGGCTGATTGATTGAAATTTTGTAGGGGGCGCTCTGGAGACATGCTCCATGTATTCCATTATGTTTCAATGGGGCTTAGTTCAGGGCCTTACTGTCATCAGTCATGGCAAGTATGGTTGCGGTCCAAGGTTCCATGGCTTGGTCACAGGTACTTCCTGTTTCATGGCGTTGGACCGCCATTCGCCATGTCCCGTTTAGCGTAGCGACTTGAGGTTTTTATTGTGGCATCATGAAAGGGTTTGACATGTTTTGGAGGAGGCTCAAGTGTTTTGGACCATTTGCTTAGAAGCATGACCCTCAAACGTGGAAAAAAACACTTCCTGTTGTAAGTGGGCGGAGTTTAGGTCTACACCAGCAATGGTCACAGTAATCTGTTCAGGACTGATCCCTTATTAATCCCTATAAGTTTTAGGGTGATCAGATCAAAATGGACAATTTTATAGTGATTTATGATGTCACGCCGCCGCATGGAACTTTGCCATGGCGTCACGGGCACGCCGTGCAGCGTAGAGCAACGTCCTTTACCAGATCTCTTCACCAACATGTTTTGTGATGCCTGAGTGAATTTGGGCCACTGCATCTTATAATTATTTCCATAAGTGTAATGAACAAAAAAGTTTACAAATGTGTATGAAGTCAGCAGCGAGGGTGCAACACATAAAACATGAACAGGAATTATTGACCTTCTATTGTGGAATCTAAACTTCACATCTTTTGTATATAGTTGTGTCTTCTGTTTGTGGATCATAGACTTTTCTCTGTGGGATTTGTGCTGTGTTTATACACTGTTAGATCTGTATTTATTACAGTCATAAATTGTAATAAACTTTTATCTTGTTCCTGTATGATCACATCCTACTGCAGTTATTTAGATGACTTGAATGTATTGAATAAATGGGGAAAAGCATTTAAATTTCTTTATTTTAAAAACGCTTCAAAGTGTACAAAGTAGCTCAAATTACTTAATTAGTAACACAAAGTTATAAGTAAGAAACAATACAATCAACGAACATGTAAACAATAGATTCCACAGAAATGCTATTAAATTGTGGTTTACTAGAAAAAAAAAAAAAGAATCAAACACCAAAAATAAAACCAATGTTGTGTCTGTGCAGATCAGGAAACTGCTCTTCAGTAGCCACACAGCAACTGGGAATCAAGCCTTGTTTCCTTCTGAGGAGCTGGGATGTGAGTCTTCTTAGGTCCTTCACATTTATGTCATCAAGACGTCTCTGCAAAATTATACAAAAGATTGGTTAGATAAATAGAGCCACATTTTACTAACTGATGGAAAACAAAGTGAAAAGTGAAAGATCAGATTTTTTAGTGAAGGTCTGTGTCTACCAACTTTGTTCAGAGACTAAGTTAATATATTACTGTAATATCTAAAACTAATGTCTGGATGCCAAAGCAACAAGTAACATATGGAAGACAGAGCAGTAGGTAACAAGCTCAAATATAAAATTACATTTATGTTACAACAACAAATAATACATAAAACAGTTACCATTGACGAGGCTGAAGTTAGCTTCCGATCCGCAGCTTATGGCTGCAATATGTGTAAAGGGCAATTACACTGAATTTTTTGGAAACACCACCACATTAGACCAGGTACTGACAAAAAACTGGTATAGTATGTGGAATATTTTAGCCCACATTTGAAGAGTCTAAGTGTTTTAGTTTTTTGTCAGGACCTGATGTAATGTGGTCCAGATGCCAAAAAAGTCATGAAATGACCCTTATTTGCATTTTCACAAATAGAATAAAGATTTCACAAATCAGACACTATGTTTTATTGAATCTGCATAGTATGTGGAATATTTTAACCCAGGTTTTAAGAGTCCAAGTGTTGTAGTTTTTTGTCAGGACCTGGTCTAATGTGGTGTTTCCGAAAAATTCAGTGGAATTGCCCTTTACACATATTGCGAATCGGAAGCTAACTTCAGCCTCGTTTACCATTGTTGGTTATTGGAATACTGTGGAATTCCTGTAATAAATGTTTTTTATCAGTAATATCTTGAGACAAAACAGTGAACATGAAACTGCATTTTACCTGTACTACAGCTAGCCAGTCACATCTCTGGAAGCTGCAGCTCGTCTTCTTCAGACTGACCCGCTTGTCCTCAGACCGTCCACCAGCCCTGCCTCGGCCTTCCTGGCAACCTTAACATGTCATATTCATCACTGAAAACAAGTGTGTACACGGATCATCGCTGTAACAACATTCAAACATGTAAATTCTGCATTATGTCAGTGTCTGACTGCCTGTGTTAGGCTGATTCAGTCTAACATCAGCTGAATATATGCAGAAATATTAATAAAGTTAGAATTAGCCTAACAACTATAGCTAGCTTAGCACGTAGCTTAGCCTCTTCTTAGTACCACCGTTTATTCCATACGCGATATTGTCATTTTTACGTACTACTTTGCAAAAAAAACACCATAAGAGAGTATCATTTTCAGCATGACGAAGAGCCTGTTGTGTTAACAGTTACTTACCGGTTCATGTCGAGCTGAAATACTGGATGTCATCACACAGTTTGTAAATAAACTTTGAGTCTTGTGGACGGTGACGGTTCCGCTGTATTTAGAGGATGGGAGGGGTGAGGAGCAAGTTTAGCTCACTACTTCCGCCCTGTGGTGGTTTGTAGAGGTAGCAGTTGTGTGGTTTTGCTCACTACATGGTGTTTGCCACCTAGTGTTGGAAAGAATCGCTTTGAAATCTTACATACTCTGGCTTCAATAAATTGAAAAAAATAATCTAAAAGTGGATCAAATATGCCACAGTGTTTAATGAAATTGAAAAAAAAATCCCACCAGTTTTCCATAAATGGATGTTACATTATTTTTACTTTATTCAAAACAAGAATTAGCTGCTCATTCTCAGAACCAAAGCCTCAGATTTTTTCTTTTTCATGTAATCCCCCACAGTACAGACAAAGAGCAACAGGGAGGAATAATACATAAATGCTTCAAGTTTAGTTTTAATTCATTATGCTTATTAACATGCCTGTGACATTTGTTAAAAACTGTTAACATCATTTACATAAATATAGTTTTCAGTAACTTATTGTTGTAAGTATTAGCCGCACTGGATGTTTTAATCAATCCATCAACAGAGCTGATCCAATACCACTCTATCCAAGAATCCGAACAAATGTCTATAAATCAAAGAGCAATCAGTCTGCTTCTAAACAAGAAAACACATATGAAACTGATTCACATAATTAATAATTCCTTCAGATGGACCTGCATGTTCATCTGTACATACATGTCTATAAATATGGTTGGTTGTTTTTTGTGGGAGTTATGTCAGTTTTCCTTTTCATTGCATCACATCTGCTTTGCTGCCCCGCCTCTCCTAAATGATATCCCCTATTAAAAGAAATAACACAACTTTTAATCAGATATGCAGCTTGAGCATCCTGACTCATTTGGGTTAAAGTTGGACAAAATTCTTAGGAGAAGTTCCTCAAAATGCATGGCAAAGAAAATGACAGAAATGACCCCAAAAATGGCACTCTTTTCAAAATGGCCGACTTCCTGTTGGATTTAGCCCATATGTCCAAGAGACTTTTTTGAAGGTACTGGGAGGGTCTACAAGTTTTCCGAATCATATCCATGTCAGTCAATGTAGTGGGCGGGGCTAATTAATTAAAATATTGTAGGGGGCGCTATGGAGACATGCTCCATTAATTCCATAATGTTTCAATGGGGCTTAGTTCAGGGCCTTACTGTCATCAGTCATGGCAAGTTTGGTGGCGGTCCAAGGTTCCATGGCTTGGTCACAGGTACTTCCTGTTTCATGGCGTTGGACCGCCATTCACCATGTCCCGTTTAGCGTAGCGACTTGAGGTTTTTATTGTGGCATCATGAAAGGGTTTGACATGTTTTGGAGGAGTCTCAAGTGTTTTGGACCATTTGCTTAGAAGCATGACCCTCAAACGTGGAAAAAAACACTTCCTGTTTTAAGTGGGCGGGGCTTAGGTCTACACCAGCAATGGTCACATTAATCTGTTCAGGACTGATCCCTTATTAATCCCTATAAGTTTTAGGGTGATCAGATCAAAATTGACAATTTTATAGTGATTTATGATGTCACGCCGCCGCATGGAACTTCGCCATGGCGTCACGGGCACGCCGTGCAGCGTAGAGCAACGTCCTTTACCAGATCTCTTCACCAACATGTTTTGTGATGCCTGAGTGAATTTGGGCCATGTGGTGTCTACCAAGCCAGAGTTCTGGGTGTGTGAGCAAAAAACAACACTTTTGACCTCCAGGGGGCGTGGCTATTTCATAATCAAAATATTGACATAGAGAACTCTGTAGGAGGGGACTGCCATCATATCTAGCAAATGTGGTGCAGAAATGTTGCTTTATGTGGGAGTTATATCCGTTTAATTTTTCATGGCGAGACATCAAACTTTGAGGCCCCGCCCCTCGTAAACTAAGTCTCCTATTAGAAGAAATAACACAACATTTAATCACACATGCCTCCTGAACATCCTGAGCAATTTGTGGCTCAGTGGGATAAAAGCTCTAGGACGAGTTCGTTAAAATGCGAGGTGCTAAAACGCCAAAATATTGACTTTGACCTAAAATGGCCGCCTTCCTGTCGACATTTCACCATGACATTAAGAGGATTTTTTGTTCGCCCTTGCATGTAGATCATGTGTATGAATTTTCATAAAGATTAACGACATGCAGTGGCGGGGCACCTAAAATAGGTGGCGCTCTCGTTCAGTTTCGCCCAAACATTCTGGAGCACCTCAAAATATCAAATTTTTCGTATTCCCTTGGGGGGGTACGCAAAATTTGGTGAGTTTTCGAGCACGTTCAGGCCTCCAAAAAAGCACGCGAAGTGTCCGAATAAAAATAATAATAATAATAATAATAATAATAATAATAAACACTGCAATTACAATAGGCCTTCGCACCGCCAAGGTGCTCGGGCCTAATAATAATAAACACTGCAATTACAATAGGCCTTCGCACTGCCAAGGTGCTCGGGCCTAATAATAATAATAATAATAATAATAATAATAAACGCTGCAATTACAATAGGCCTTCGCACCGCCAAGGTGCTCGGGCCTAATAATAAACACTGCAATTACAATAGGCCTTCGCACCGCCAAGGTGCTCGGGCCTAATAATAATAATAATAAACGCTGCAATTACAATAGGCCTTCGCACCGCCAAGGTGCTCGGGCCTAATAATTAAAACCGCAAGCGGTGATATAGGCCCTCGCACCATGGCGCCGTTCGGCATAATGCCACCGCCTCCCCTGGCAACATCCTTCCCATGCCTCTCTCAATCTAAAGTGCAGCCAGACTGCACTTCAGGCCATTTAGGCCTTATGAAGGGTCACTTCCTGTCACCAAGGGGCGGGTCTAACTTATCATCTAATTATTGACATGCAGAAATGTAAAGGATATGACTGGCATCATCTGTAGCAAATTTGGTGCAGGTTGGTTGTTTTTTGTGGGAGTTATGTCAGTTTTCCTTTTAATTGCATCAGAGCTGCTTTGCTGCCCCGCCTCTCCTAAACGATATCCCCTATTAAAAGAAATAGCACAACTTTTAATCACACATGCCTCTTGAGCATCCTGACTCATTTGGGTTAAAGTTGGACAAAATTCTTAGAAGGAACTTCTCAAAATGCATGACAAAGAAAATGACAGAAATTGCCCCAAAAATGACACCTTTTTTCAAAATGGCCGACTTCCTGTTTGATTTAGCCCATATGTCCAAGAGACTTTTTTCAAGGTACTGGAAGGTTCTACAACTGTGCCGAATCATATCAATGTCAGTCAATGCAGTGGGCGGGGCTGATTGATTGAAATATTGTAGGGGGCGCTATGGAGCCGTTTACGATTTTCTCCACTATATTGTAATTTTACTCTATTAAGGACATAACTGTCATGAGTCATGACAAGTATGGTGAAGATCAACAATTTCATGGCTTTGTTACAGGTACTTCCTGGTTCATGATATCAGACACTTGTTGTTGCCAAGGGGTGGGGCTAGTTCAGAGTCATATTATTGCATTGTAGATTTTGTTCATCATGGGACTGGCATCAAATGTGTCGATTCCTGTGCTGATATGTTGTTTTATGTGGGAGTTTTAGCAATAAGTCTTTGTTAATGAGACATCAAACTTTGAGGGCCCGCCCCTCCTAAACTAAATCTTCTATTAGAAGAAATAACACAACTTTAAATCACACATGCCTCCTGAGCATCCTGTGCAAGTTGGGTGTCAGTTGGACAATATCCCTAGGAGGAGTTGTTTAAAATGCATGGCAAAGAAATGACCCCAAAAATGGCACCTTTTTCAAAATGGCCGACTTCCTGTTGAATTTAGCCCATATGTCCAAGAGACTTTTTTGAAGGTACTGGCAGGTTCTCCAACTGTGCTGAATTTTATCCATGTCGATCAATGTAGTGGGCGGGGCTGATTGATTGAAATATTGTAGGGGGCGCTATGGAGACATGCTCCATTTATTCCATAATGTTTCAATGGGGCTTAGTTCAGGGCCTTACTGTCATCAGTCATGGCAAGTTTGATGGCGGTCCAAGGTTCCATGGCTTGGTCACAGGTACTTCCTGTTTCATGGCGTTGGACCGCCATTCGCCATGTCCCGTTTAGCGTAGCGACTTGAGGTTTTTATTGTGGCATCATGAAAGGGTTTGACATGTTTTGGAGGAGTCTCAAGTGTTTGGGACCATTTCCTTAGAAGCATGACCCTCAAACGTGGAAAAAACCACTTCCTGTTATAGGTGGGCGGGGCTTAGGTCTACACCAGCAATGGTCACATTAATCTGTTCAGGACTGATCCCTTATTAATCCCTATAAGTTTTAGGGTGCTCAGATCAAAATTGACAATTTTATAGTGATTTATGATGTCACGCCGCCGCATGGAACTTCGCCATGGCGTCACGGGCACGCCGTGCAGCGTAGAGCAACGTCCTTTACCAGATCTCTTCACCAACATGTTTTGTGATGCCTGAGTGAATTTGGGCCATGTGGTGTCCACCAACCCAGAGTTATGGGTGTGTGAGCAAAAAAACAACACTTTTGACCTCCAGGGGGCATGGCTATTTCATAATCAAAATATTGACATATAGAACTCTGTAGGAGGGGACTGCCATCATATCTAGCAAATTTGGTGCAGAAATGTTGCTTTATGTGGGAGTTATATCCGTTTAATTTTTCATGGCGAGACATCAAACTTTGAGGCCCCGCCCCTCGTAAACTAAGTCTCCTAATTAAAAAAATAACACAACATTTAATCACACATGCCTCCTGAACATCCTCAGCAATTTGTGGCTCAGTGGGATAAAAGCTCTAGGACGAGTTCGTTAAAATGCGAGGTGCTAAAACGCCAAAATATTGACTTTGACCTAAAATGGCCGCCTTCCTGTCAACATTTTACCATGACATTAAGAGGATTTTTTGTTCGCCCTAGCATGTAGATCATGTGTATGAATTTTCATAAAGATTAATGACATGCAGTGGCGGGGCACCTAAAATAGGTGGCGCTCTCATTCAGTTTCGCCCAAACATTCTGGAGCACCTCAAAATATCAAATTTTTCGCATTCCCTTGGGGGGGTACGCAAAATTTGGTGAGTTTTTGAGCATGTTCAGGCCTCCAAAAAAGCAATTCATTTATTAGGAGAATAATAATAATAATAATAATTAAAGCCGCAAGCGGCATCCATCGGGTCCTCGCCTCATGCCGAAACCTCCACCCGAACTTGCCACAAAGCTTCCGGGTGGATGTGAAGTAAAAGGCACGAATCCAAAAGTAGTTTGTCCAAAAACAATGCACATACAGTGCTAAATGGGCGTAAACGCCAAGATGGCGGACACCCCGTTGCCATGGTAACAGGTGGTCAATGCACTTTTTTACTCGCCTTGCGTTGTTACACATGTGTGTCGAATTTCATAGCCATAGGTGAAAGTAGACGATCGGGCCCCTGAGGGCCCCCCCCAAAAAACTGCCCCCCCCACAATACATTCTGTAATGTGTCAAGGACCTACCAAATATGAATAGTTAAAGTTTTGGTGCACATCGCATGAATTTGTGCAAAGATATAAGCAAACCGTGTTTCATGGCGAGAAGGCTTTTTTCCAAGATGGCGGACACTCCAGTGCCATGGTAACAGGTGCTTAATTGAGTTTTATGCTTGTCTCGGGCTGATACACATGTGTGCCGAATTTCGTAGCCCTAGCTCAAAGTAGACGATCGGGCCCCTAGGGGCCGCCCCCAAAATGTGCCCCCCCCATAATACCTATTACAACGCGTTAAGGACCTACCAAATATGAATTATTGGAATTTTGGTTCCGATCGGATGTATTTCTGCAGAAATATAAGCAAACCGTGTTTCATGGCGAGAACGCTTTTTTCCATGGGTTGCCACGGTAACACGCTTTCTCCTATCAGAAAGATTTGAATAACTTTTGGTCCCCATCTTGTCATGAAGCTCCATGGCGAATGTGGAGCCAATAGCCTGAATCCCCTCAGACTAGTTCGTTGAAATACGATGTGCTTAAAGTGATAAAAAGGGCATAAACGCCAAGATGGCGGACACCCCGTTGCCATGGTAACAGGTTGTCAATAGAGTTTTTTGCTCGTCTTGGTTACTTATACATGTGTACCGAATTTCGTAGCCCTAGGTCAAAGTAGACTATCTGGCCCCTAGGGGCCCCCCCAAAATGCGCCCCCCCCACAATACATATTACAATGCGTGAAGGACCTACCAAACATGAATTATCAGAATTTTGGTTCCGATCGGATGCATTTCTGCGAAGATATGAGTGAACCGTGTTTCATGGCGAGAACGCTTTTTTCCATGGGTTGCCACGGTAACACGCTTTCTCCTATCAAAAAGATTTGAATAACTTTTGATCCCAATCTTGTCATGAAGCTCCATGGCGAATGTGGAGCCAATAGCATGAATCCCCTCAGACTAGTTCGTTCAAATGCGATGCGCTTAAAGTGATAAAAAGGGCATAAACGCCAAGATGGCAGACACCCCGTTGCCATGGTAACAGGTTCTCAATAGAGTTTTTTGCTCGTCTTGGTTACTTATACATGTGTACCTAATTTCGTAGCCCTAGGTCAAAGTAGACTATCGGGCCCCTAGGGGCCCCCCCAAAATGCGCCCCCCCCACAATACATATTACAATGCATGAAGGACCTACCAAATATAAATTATTTTAATTTTGGTTCCGATCGGATGTATTTCTGCGAAGATATGAGTGAACCGTGTTTCATGGCGAGATCGCTTTTTTCCATGGGTTGCCACGGTAACACGCTTTCGCCTATCAAAAAGATTTGAATAACTTTTGGTCCCCATCTTGTCACGAAGCTCCATGGCGAACGTGGAGCCAATAGCATGAATCGCCTCAGACAAGTTCGTTCAAATGCGATGCGCCCAAATTGACAAAAACGGGCCAAAAAATGGCCGCAAACGCCAAGATGGCGGAAAGCCCATTGCCATGACAACAGGCGTTTCAATGACTTTTTTACTTGTCTTCATGTGATAGACATGTGTACCGAATTTCGTCGTCCTACGTCAAACTAAAATTTTTTTTCCCCATTCTGGAGGCCATTTTTGGCGTTTCTAGGGGGCGCCGTCGAGGCATTTTTACATTGGCGTGCACGCAGACCCCAGAATATCGCTATTTTCGCCGGGACTGAGGTGTGTGCCAAGTTTCGCAACTTTTCACGGGGTCTAAGGGGGTCAAAATTGAGTGAGTTGTGCTCAGAACGAGGAGAATAATAATAATAATAAACATTACAATAACAATAGGGCCCTGCCATACTTCGTATGGCTCGGACCCTAATTAAAACCGCAGGCGGTGATATAGGCCCTCGCACCATGGCGCCGCTCGGCATAATGCCACCGCCTCCCCTGCCAACATCCTTCCCATGCCTCTCTCAACCTAAAGTGCAGCCAGACTGCACTTCAGGCCATTTAGGCCTTATGAACGGTCACTTCCTGTCACCAAGGGGCGGGGCTAACTTATCATCTAATTATTGACATACAGAAATGTGAAGAATATGACTGGCATCATCTGTAGTGAATTTGGTGCAGGTTGGTTGAACTTTTGTATATAGTTGTGTCTTCTGTTTGTGGATCATAGACTTTTCTCTGTGGGATTTGTGGTGTGTTTATACACTGTTAGATCTGTATTTATTACAGTCATAAATTGTAATAAACTTTTATCTTGTTCCTGTATGATCACATCCTACTGCAGTTATTTAGATGACTTGAATGTATTGAATAAATGGGGAAAAGCATTTAAATTTCTTTATTTTAAAAACGCTTCAAAGTGTACAAAGTAGCTCAAATTACTTAATTAGTAACACAAAATTATAAGTAAGAAACAATACAATCAACGAACATGTAAACAATAGATTCCACAGAAATGCTATTAAATTATGGTTTACTAGAAAAAAAAAAAAAGAATCAAACACCAAAAACAAAACCAATATTGTGTCTGTGCAGATCAGGAAACTGCTCTTCAGTAGCCACACAGCAACTGGGAATCAAGCCTTGTTTCCTTCTGAGGAGCTGGGATGTGAGTCTTCTTAGGTCCTTCACATTTATGTCATCAAGACGTCTCTGCAAAATTATACAAAAGATTGGTTAGATAAATAGAGCCACATTTTACTAACTGATGGAAAACAAAGTGAAAAGTGAAAGATCAGATTTTTTAGTGAAGGTCTGTGTCTACCAACTTTGTTCAGAGACTAAGTTAATATATTACTGTAATATCTAAAACTAATGTCTGGATGCCAAAGCAACAAGTAACATATGGAAGACAGAGCAGTAGGTAACAAGCTCAAATATAAAATTACATTTATGTTACAACAACAAATAATACATAAAACAGTTACCATTGACGAGGCTGAAGTTAGCTTCCGATCCGCAGCTTATGGCTGCAATATGTGTAAAGGGCAATTACACTGAATTTTTTGGAAACACCACCACATTAGACCAGGTACTGACAAAAAACTGGTATAGTATGTGGAATATTTTAGCCCACATTTGAAGAGTCTAAGTGTTTTAGTTTTTTGTCAGGACCTGATGTAATGTGGTCCAGATGCCAAAAAAGTCATGAAATGACCCTTATTTGCATTTTCACAAATAGAATAAAGATTTCACAAATCAGACACTATGTTTTATTGAATCTGCATAGTATGTGGAATATTTTAACCCAGGTTTTAAGAGTCCAAGTGTTGTAGTTTTTTGTCAGGACCTGGTCTAATGTGGTGTTTCCGAAAAATTCAGTGGAATTGCCCTTTACACATATTGCGAATCGGAAGCTAACTTCAGCCTCGTTTACCATTGTTGGTTATTGGAATACTGTGGAATTCCTGTAATAAATATTTTTTATCAGTAATATCTTGAGACAAAACAGTGAACATGAAACTGCATTTTACCTGTACTACAGCTAGCCAGTCACATCTCTGGAAGCTGCAGCTCGTCTTCCTCAGACTGACCCGCTTGTCCTCAGACCGTCCACCAGCCCTGCCTCGGCCTTCCTGGCAACCTTAACATGTCATATTCATCACTGAAAACAAGTGTGTACACGGATCATCGCTGTAACAACATTCAAACATGTAAATTCTGCATTATGTCAGTGTCTGACTGCCTGTGTTAGGCTGATTCAGTCTAACATCAGCTGAATATATGCAGAAATATTAATCAAGTTAGAATTAGCCTAACAACTATAGCTAGCTTAGCACGTAGCTTAGCCTCTTCTTAGTACCACCGTTTATTCCATACGCGATATTGTCATTTTTACGTACTACTTTGCAAAAAAAACACCATAAGAGAGTATCATTTTCAGCATGACGAAGAGCCTGTTGTGTTAACAGTTACTTACCGGTTCATGTGGAGATGAAATACTGGATGTCATCACACAGTTTGTAAATAAACTTTGAGTCTTGTGGACGGTGACGGTTCCGCTGTATTTAGAGGATGGGAGGGGTGAGGAGCAAGTTTAGCTCACTACTTCCGCCCTGTGGTGGTTTGTAGAGGTAGCAGTTGTGTGGTTTTGCTCACTACATGGCGTTTGCCACCTAGTGTTGGAAAGAATCGCTTTGAAATCTTACATACTCTGGCTTCAATAAATTGAAAAAAATAATCTAAAAGTGGATCAAATATGCCACAGTGTTTAATGAAATTGAAAAAAAAATCCCACCAGTTTTCCATAAATGGATGTTACATTATTTTTACTTTATTCAAAACAAGAATTAGCTGCTCATTCTCAGAACCAAAGCCTCAGATTTTTTCTTTTTCATGTAATCCCCCACAGTACAGACAAAGAGCAACAGGGAGGAATAATACATAAATGCTTCAAGTTTAGTTTTAATTCATTATGCTTATTAACATGCCTGTGACATTTGTTAAAAACTGTTAACATCATTTACATAAATATAGTTTTCAGTAACTTATTGTTGTAAGTATTAGCCGCACTGGATGTTTTAATCAATCCATCAACAGAGCTGATCCAATACCACTCTATCCAAGAATCCGAACAAATGTCTATAAATCAAAGAGCAATCAGTCTGCTTCTAAACAAGAAAACACATATGAAACTGATTCACATAATTAATAATTCCTTCAGATGGACCTGCATGTTCATCTGTACATACATGTCTATAAATATGGTTGGTTGTTTTTTGTGGGAGTTATGTCAGTTTTCCTTTTCATTGCATCACATCTGCTTTGCTGCCCCGCCTCTCCTAAACGATATCCCCTATTAAAAGAAATAGCACAACTTTTAATCACACATGTCTCTTGAGCATCCTGACTCATTTGGGTTAAAGTTGGACAAAATTCTTAGGACAAGTTCCTCCAAATGCATGGCAAAGAAAATGACAGAAATGACCCCAAAAATGGCACCTTTTTCAACATGGCCGACTTCCTGTTTGATTTAGCCCATATGTCCAAGAGACTTTTTTGAAGGTACTGGAAGGTTCTCCAACTGTGCTGAATTTTATCCATGTCGGTCCATGTAGTGGGCGGGGCTGATTGATTGAAATATTGTAGGGGGCGCTATGGAGCCATTTACTATCTTCTCCATTATATTTTAATTTTACTCTATTAAGGACATAACTGTCATGAGTCATGGCAAGTATGGTGAAGATCAACAATTTCATGGCTTTGTTACAGGTACTTCCTGGTTCATGATATCAGACACTTGTTGTTGCCAAGGGGTGGGGCTAATTCATAGTCATATTATTGCATTGTATATTTTGTTCATCATGGGACTGGCATTAAATGTGGCGATTCCCGTGCTGATATGTTGTTTTATGTGGGAGTTTTAGCAATAAGTCTTTGATAATGAGACATCAAACTTTGAGAGCCCGCCCCTCCTAAACTAAATCTTCTATTAGAAGAAATAACACAACTTTACATCACACATGCCTCCTGAGCATCCTGTGCAAGTTGGGTGTCAGTTGGACCATATCCCTAGGAGGAGTTGTTTAAAATGCATGGCAAAGAAATGACCCCAAAAATGGCACCTTTTTCAAAATGGCCGACTTCCTGTTGAATTTAGCCCATATGTCCAAGAGACTTTTTTGAAGGTACTGGAAGGTTCTCCAACTGTGCTGAATTTTATCCATGTCGGTCCATGTAGTGGGCGGGGCTGATTGATTGAAATTTTGTAGGGGGCGCTATGGAGACATGCTCCATTTATTCCATAATGTTTCAATGGGGTTAAGTTCAGGGCCTTACTGTCATCAGTCATGGCAAGTATGGTGGCGGTCCAAGGTTCCATGGCTTGGTCACAGGTACTTCCTTTTTCATGGCGTTGGACCGCCATTCGCCATGTCCCGTTTAGCGTAGCGACTTGAGGTTTTTATTGTGGCATCATGAAAGGGTTTGACATGTTTTGGAGGAGTCTCAAGTGTTTGGGACCATTTGCTTAGAAGCATGACCCTCAAATGTGGAAAAAACCACTTCCTGTAGTAAGTGGGCGGGGCTTAGGTCTACACCAGCAATGGTCACATTAATCTGTTCAGGACTGATCCCTTATTAATCCCTATAAGTTTTAGGGTGATCAGATCAAAATTGACAATTTTATAGTGATTTATGATGTCACGCCGCCGCATGGAACTTTGCCATGGCGTCACGGGCACGCCGTGCGTCGTAGAGCAACGTCCTTTATCAGATCTCTTCACCAACATGTTTTGTGATGCCTGAGTGAATTTGGGCCATGTGGTGTCCACCAAGCCAGAGTTATGGGTGTGTGAGCAAAAAACAACACTTTTGACCTCCAGGGGGCGTGGCTATTTCATAATCAAAATATTGACATATAGAACTCTGTAGGAGGGGACTGCCATCATATCTAGCAAATTTGGTGCAGAAATGTTGCTTTATGTGGGAGTTATATCCGTTTAATTTTTCATGGCGAGACATCAAACTTTGAGGCCCCGCCCCTCGTAAACTAAGTCTCCTATTAGAAGAAATAACACAACATTTAATCACACATGCCTCCTGAACATCCTGAGCAATTTGTGGCTCAGTGGGATAAAAGCTCTAGGACGAGTTCGTTAAAATGCGAGGTGCTAAAACGCCAAAATATTGACTTTGACCTAAAATGGCCGCCTTCCTGTCGACATTTCACCATGACATTAAGAGGATTTTTTGTTCACCCTAGCATGTAGATCATGTGTATGAATTTTCATAAAGATTAACGACATGCAGTGGCGGGGCACCTAAAATAGGTGGCGCTCTCATTCAGTTTCACCCAAACATTCTGGAGCACCTCAAAATATCAAATTTTTCGTATTCCCTTGGGGGGGTACGCAAAATTTGGTGAGTTTTCGAGCACGTTCAGGCCTCCAAAAAAGCACGCGAAGTGTCCGAATAAAAATAATAATAAACACTGCAAATACAATAGGCCTTCGCACCGCCAAGGTGCTCGGGCCTAATAATTAAAACCGCAAGCGGTGATATAGGCCCTCTCACCATGGCGCCGCTCGGCATAATGCCACCGCCTCCCCTGCCAACATCCTTCCCATGCCTCTCTCAACCTAAAGTGCAGCCAGACTGCACTTCAGGCTGTTAAGGCCTTATGAACGGTCACTTCCTGTCACCAAGGGGCGGGGCTAACTAATAATCTAATTATTGACATGCACAAATGTGAAGGATATGACTGACATCATCTGTAGCAAATTTGGTGCATGTTGGTTGTTTTTTGTGGGAGTTATGTCTGTTTTCCTTTTCATTGCATCACATCTGCTTTGCTGCCCCGCCTCTCCTAAACGATATCCCCTATTAAAAGAAACAACACAAATTTTAATCACACATGCCTCTTGAGCATCCTGACTCATTTGGGTTAAAGTTGGACAAAATTCTTAGGAGAAGTTCCTCAAAATGCATGGCAAAGAAAATGACAGAAATGACCCCAAAAATGGCACTCTTTTCAAAATGGCCGACTTCCTGTTGGATTTAGGCCATATGTCCAAGAGACGTTTTTCAAGGTACTGGGAGGGTCTACAAGTTTCCCGAATCATATCCATGTCAGTCAATGCAGTGGGCGGGGCTGATTGATTGAAATATTGTAGGGGGCGCTATGGAGCCATTTACGATCTTCTCCACTATATTGTAATTTTACTCTATTAAGGACATAACTGTCATGACTCATGGCAAGTATGGTGAAGATCAACAATTTCACGGCTTTGTCACAGGTACTTCCTGGTTCATGATATGAGACACTTGTTGTTGCCAAGGGGTGGGGCTAATTCATAGTCCCATTATTGCATTGTAGATTTTGTTCATCATGGGACTGGCATCAAATGTGGCGATTCCTGTGCTGATATGTTGTTTTATGTGGGAGGTTTAGCAATAAGTCTTTGTTAATAAGACATCAAACTTTGAGGGCCCGCCCCTCCTAAACTAAATCTTCTATTAGAAGAAATAACACAACTTTAAATCACACATGCCTCCTGAGCATCCTGTGCAAGTTGGGTGTCAGTTGGACAATATCCCTAGGAGGAGTTGTTTAAAATGCATGGCAAAGAAATGACCCCAAAAATGGCACCTTTTTCAAAATGGCCGACTTCCTGTTGAATTTAGCCCATATGTCCAAGAGACTTTTTTGAAGGTACTGGAAGGTTCTCCAACTGTGCTGAATTTTATCCATGTCGGTCCATGTAGTGGGCGGGGCTGATTGATTGAAATATTGTAGGGGGCGCTATAGAGACATGCTCCATGTATTCCATTATGTTTCAATGGGGCTTAGTTCAGGGCCTTACTGTCATCAGTCATGGCAAGTATGGTTGCGGTCCAAGGTTCCATGGCTTGGTCACAGGTACTTCCTGTTTCATGGCGTTGGACCGCCATTCGCCATGTCCCGTTTAGCGTAGCGACTTGAGGTTTTTATTGTGGCATCATGAAAGGGTTTGACATGTTTTGGAGGAGGCTCAAGTGTTTTGGACCATTTGCTTAGAAGCATGACCCTCAAACGTGCAAAAAACACTTCCTGTTGTAAGTGGGCGGAGTTTAGGTCTACACCAGCAATGGTCACAGTAATCTGTTCAGGACTGATCCCTTATTAATCCCTATAAGTTTTAGGGTGATCAGATCAAAATTGACAATTTTATAGTGATTTATGATGTCACGCCGCCGCATGGAACTTCGCCATGGCGTCACGGGCACGCCGTGCAGCGTAGAGCAACGTCCTTTATCAGATGTCTTCACCAACATGTTTTGTGATGCCTGAGTGAATTTGGGCCATGTGGTGTCCACCAAGCCAGAGTTATGGGTGTGTGAGCAAAAAACAACACTTTTGACCTCCAGGGGGCGTGGCTATTTCATAATCAAAATATTGACATATAGTACTCTGTAGAAGGGGACTGTTATCATATCTAGCAAATTTGGTGCAGAAATGTTGCTTTATGTGGGAGTTATATCCGTTTAATTTTTCCTGGCGAGACATCAAACTTTGAGGCCCCGCCCCTCGTAAACTAAGTCTCCTATTAGAAGAAATAACACAACATTTAATCACACATGCCTCCTGAACATCCTGAGCAATTTGTGGCTCAGTGGGATAAAAGCTCTAGGATGAGTTCGTTAAAATGCGAGGTGCTAAAACGCCAAAATATTGACTTTGACCTAAAATGGCCGCCTTCCTGTCGACATTTCACCATGACATTAAGAGGATTTTTTGTTCGCCCTAGCATGTAGATCATGTGTATGAATTTTCATAAAGATTAATGACATGCAGTGGCGGGGCACCTAAAATAGGTGGCGCTCTCATTCAGTTTCGCCCAAACATTCTGGAGCACCTCAAAATATCAAATTTTTCGCATTCCCTTGGGGGGGTACGCAAAATTTGGTGAGTTTTTGAGCATGTTCAGGCCTCCAAAAAAGCAATTCATTTATTAGGAGAATAATAATAATAATAATAATTAAAACCGCAAGCGGTGATATAGGCCCTCGCACCATGGCGCCGCTCGGCATATTGCCACCGCCTCCCCTGCCAACATCCTTCCCATGCCTCTCTCAACCTAAAGTGCAGCCAGACTGCACTTCAGGCCATTTAGGCCTTATGAAGGGTCACTTCCTGTCACCAAGGGGCGGGGCTAACTTATCATCTAATTATTGACATGCAGAAATGTGAAGGACATGACTGACATCATCTGTAGTGAATTTGGTGCAGGTCGGTTGTTTTTTGTGGGAGTTATGTCAGTTTTCATTTTCGTCGCATCACAGCTGCTTTGCTGCCCCGCCTCTCCTAAATGATATCCTCTATTAAAAGAAATAGCACAACTTTTAATCACACATGCCTCTTGAGCATCCTGACTCATTTGGGTTAAAGTTAGATAAAATTCTTAGAAGGAATTTCTCAAAGTGCATGGCAAAGAAAATGACAGAAATGACCCCAAAAATGGCACCTTTTTCAACATGGCCGACTTCCTGTTTGATTTAGCCCATATGTCCAAGAGACTTTTCTTAAGGTGCTGGAAGGGTCTACAAGTGTCCCGAATCATATCCATGTCAGTCAATGCAGTGGGCGGGGCTGATTGATTGAAATATTGTAGGGGGCGCTATGGAGCCATTTACTATCTTTTCCATTATATTGTAATTTTATTTTATTAAGGACATAACTGTCATGACTCATGACAAGTATGGTGAAGGTCAACAATTTCATGGCTTTGTTACAGGTACTTCCTGGTTCATGATATCAGACACTTGTTGTTGCCAAGGGGTGGGGCTAGTTCATAGTCCCATTATTGCATTGTATATTTTGTTCATCATGGGACTGGCATCAAATGTGTCGATTCCTGTGCTGATATGTTGTTTTATGTGGGAGTTTTAGCAATAAGTCTTTGTTAATGAGACATAAAACTTTGAGGGCCCGCTCCTCCTAAACTAAATCTTCTATTAGAAGAAATAACACAACTTTAAATCACACATGCCTCCTGAGCATCCTGTGCAAGTTGGGTGTCAGTTGGACAATATCCCTAGGAGGAGTTGTTTAAAATGCATGGCAAAGAAATGACCCCAAAAATGGCACCTTTTTCAACATGGCCGACTTCCTGTTGAATTTAGCCCATATGTCCAAGAGACTTTTTTGAAGGTACTGGAAGGTTCTCCAACTGTGCTGAATTTTATCCATGTCGGTCCATGTAGTGGGCGGGGCTGATTGATTGAAATATTGTAGGGGGCGCTATGGAGACATGCTCCATTTATTCCATAATGTTTCAATGGGGCTTAGTTCAGGGCCTTACTGTCATCAGTCATGGCAAGTATGGTTGCGGTCCAAGGTTCCATGGCTTGGTCACAGGTACTTCCTGTTTCATGGCGTTGGACCGCCATTCGCCATGTCCCGTTTAGCGTAGCGACTTGAGGTTTTTATTGTGGCATCATGAAAGGGTTTGACATGTTTTGGAGGAGTCTCAAGTGTTTTGGACCATTTGCTTAGAAGCATGACCCTCAAACGTGGAAAAAACCACTTCCTGTTGTAAGTGGGCGGGGCTTAGGTCTACACCAGCAATGGTCACATTAATCTGTTCAGGACTGATCACTTATTAATCCCTATAAGTTTTAGGGTGATCAGATCAAAATTGACAATTTTATAGTGATTTATGATGTCACGCCGCCGCATGGAACTTCGCCATGGCGTCACGGGCACGCTGTGCAGCGTAGAGCAACGTCCTTTATAAGATCTCTTCACCAACATGTTTTGTGATGCCTGAGTGAATTTGGGCCATGTGGTGTCTACCAAGCCAGAGTTATGGGTGTGTGAGCAAAAAACAACACTTTTGACCTCCAGGGGGCGTGGCTATTTCATAATCAAAATATTGACATATAGAACTCTGTAGGAGGGGACTGCCATCATATCTAGCAAATTTGGTGCAGAAATGTTGCTTTATTTGGGAGTTTTATCCGTTTAATTTTTCATGGCGAGACATCAAACTTTGAGGCCCCGCCCCTCGTAAACTAAGTCTCCTATTAGAAGAAATAACACAACATTTAATCACACATGCCTCCTGAACATCCTGAGCAATTTGTGGCTCAGTGGGATAAAAGCTCTAGGACGAGTTCGTTAAAATGCGAGGCGCTAAAACGCCAAAATATTGACTTTGACCTAAAATGGCCGCCTTCCTGTCGACATTTCACCATGACATTAAGAGGATTTTTTTTTCGCCCTGTCATGTTGATCATGTGTATGAATTTTCATAAAGATTACCGACATGCAGTGGCGGGGCACCTAAAATAGGTGGCGCTCTCGTTCAGTTTCGCCCAAACATTCTGGAGCACCTCAAAATATCAAATTTTTCGTATTCCCTTGGGGGGGTACGCAAAATTTGGTGAGTTTTCGAGCACGTTCAGGCCTCCAAAAAAGCACGCGAAGTGTCCGAATAAAAATAATAATAATAATTAAAACCGCAAGCGGTGATATAGGCCCTCGCACCATGGCGTCGCTCGGCATAATGCCACCGCCTCCCCTGGCAAAATCTTTCCCATGTTTCTCTCAACCTAAAGTGCAGCCAGACTGCACTTCAGGCCATTTAGGCCTTATGAAGGGTCCCTTCCTGTCACCAAAGGGCGGGGCTAACTTATAATCTAATTATTGACATGCAGAAATGTGAAGGATATAACTGGAATCATCTGTAGCAAATTTGGTGCAGGTTGGTTGTTTTTTGTGGGAGTTATGTCATTTTTCCTTTTCATTGCATCACATCTGCTTTGCTGCCCCGCCTCTACTAAATGATATCCCCCATTAAAAGAAATAGCATAACTTTTAATCACACATGCCTCTTGAGCATCCTGACTCATTTGGGTTAAAGTTGGACTAAATTCTTAGGAGAAGTTCCTCAAAATGCATGGCAAAGAAAATGACAGAAATGACCCCAAAAATGGCACCCTTTTCAAAATGGCCGACTTCCTGTTGGATTTAGGCCATATGTCCAAGAGACGTTTTTCAAGGTACTGGGAGGGTCTACAAGTGTCCCGAATCATATCCATGTCAGTCAATGTAGTGGGCGGGGCTGATTGATTGAAATTTTGTAGGGGGCGCTATGGAGCCATTTACTATCTTCTCCACTATATTTTAATTTTACTCTATTAAGGGCATAACTTTCATGACTCATGGCAAGTATGGTGAAGATCAACAATTTCTATGCTTTGTTACAGGTACTTCCTGGTTCATGATATCAGACACTTGTTGTTGCCAAGGGGTGGGGCTAGTTCAGAGTCATATTATTGCATTGTAGATTTTGTACATCATGGGACTGGCATCAAATGTGTCGATTCCTGTGCTGATATGTTGTTTTATGTGGGAGTTTTAGCAATAAGTCTTTGTTAATGAGACATAAAACTTTGAGGGCCCGCCCCTCCTAAACTAAATCTTCTATTAGAAGAAATAACACAACTTTAAATCACACATGCCTCCTGAGCATCCTGTGCAAGTTGGGTGTCAGTTGGACAATATCCCTAGGAGGAGTTGTTTAAAATGCATGGCAAAGAAATGACCCCAAAAATGGCACCTTTTTCAAAATGGCCGACTTCCTGTTGAATTTAGCCCATATGTCCAAGAGACTTTTTTGAAGGTACTGGAAGGTTCTCCAACTGTGCTGAATTTTATCCATGTCGGTCCATGTAGTGGGCGGGGCTGATTGATTGAAATTTTGTAGGGGGCGCTATGGAGACATGCTCCATTTATTCCATAATGTTTCAATGGGGCTTAGTTCAGGGCCTTACTGTCATCAGTCATGGCAAGTTTGGTGGCGGTCCAAGGTTCCATGGCTTGGTCACAGGTACTTCCTGTTTCATGGCGTTGGGCCGCCATTCGCCATGTCCCGTTTAGCGTAGCGACTTGAGGTTTTTATTGTGGCATCATGAAAGGGTTTGACATGTTTTGGAGGAGTCTCAAGTGTTTGGGACCATTTGCTTAGAAGCATGACCCTCAAATGTGGAAAAAACCACTTCCTGTTATAGGTGGGCGGGGCTTAGGTCTACACCAGCAATGGTCACATTAATCTGTTCAGGACTGATCCCTTATCAATGCCTATAAGTTTTAGGCTGATCAGATCAAAATTGACAATTTTATAGTGATTTATGATGACACGCCGCTGCATGGAAATTCGCCATGGCGTCACGGGCACGCCGTGCAGCGTAGAGCAACGTCCTTTACCAGATCTCTTCACCAACATGTTTTGTGATGCCTGAGTGAATTTGGGCCATGTGGTGTCCACCAAGCCAGAGTTATGGGTGTGTGAGCAAAAAACAACACTTTTGGCCTCCAGGGGGCGTGGCTATTTCATAATCAAAATATTGACATATAGAACTCTGTAGGAGGGGACTGCCATCATATCTAGCAAATTTGGTGCAGAAATGTTGCTTTATTTGGGAGTTATATCCGTTTAATTTTTCATGGCGAGACATCAAACTTTAAGGCTGCGCCCCTTGTAAACTAAGTCTCCTATTAGAAGAAATAACACAACATTTAATCACACATGCCTCCTGAACATCCTGAGCAATTTGTGGCTCAGTGGGATAAAAGCTCTAGGACGAGTTCGTTAAAATGCGAGGTGCTAAAACGCCAAAATATTGACTTTGACCTAAAATGGCCGCCTTCCTGTCGACATTTCACCATGACATTAAGAGGATTTTTTGTTTGTCCTGTCATGTAGATCATGTGTATGAATTTTCATAAAGTTTAACGACATGCAGTGGCGGGGCACCTTAAATAGGTGGCGCTCTCCTTCAGTTTCGCCCAAACATTCTGGAGCACCTCAAAATATCAAATTTTTCGTATTCCCTTGGGGGGGTACGCAAAATTTGGTGAGTTTTCGAGCACGTTCAGGCCTCCAAAAAAGCACGCGAAGTGTCCGAATAAAAATAATAATAATAATTAAAACCGCAGGCGGTGATATAGGCCCTCGCACCATGGCGCCACTCGGCATAATGCCACCGCCTCCCCTGGCAACATCCTTCCCATGCCCCTCTCAACCTAAAGTGCAGCCAGACTGCACTTCAGGCCATTTAGGCCTTATGAACGGTCACTTCCTGTAAACAAGGGGCGGGGCTAATTTATGATCTAATTATTGACATGCACAAATGTGAAGGATATGACTGGCATCATCTGTAGCAAATTTGGTGCAGGTTGGTTGTTTTTTGGGGGAGTTATGTCAGTTTTCCTTTTCATTGCATCACATCTGCTTTGCTGCCCCGCCTCTCCTAAATGATATCCCCTATTAAAAGAAATAGCACAACTTTTAATCACACATGCCTCTTGAGCATCCTGACTCATTTGGGTTAAAGTTAGATAAAATTCTTAGAAGGAACTTCTCAAAATGCATGACAAAGAAAATGACAGAAATGACCCCAAAAATGGCACCTTTTTCAAAATGGCCCACTTCCTGTTAAATTTAGCCCATATGTCCAAGAGACTTTTTTGAAGGCAATGGGAGAGTCTACAAGTGTCCCGAATCATATCCATGTCAGTCGATGTAGTGGGCGGGGCTGATTGATTGAAATATTGTAGGGGGCGCTATGGAGCCATTTACTATCTTTTCCACTATATTGTAATTTTACTCTATTAAGTACATAACTGTCATGACTCATGGCAAGTATGGTGAAGATCAACAATTTCATGGCTTTGTTACAGGTACTTCCTGGTTCATGATATCAGACACTTGTTGTTGCCAAGGGGTGGGGCTAATTCATAGTCATATCATTGCATTTTAGATTTTGTTCATCATGGGACTGGCATCAAATGTGTCGATTCCTGTGCTGATATGTTGTTTTCTGTGGGAGTTTTAGCAATAAGTCTTTGTTAATGAGACATAAAACTTTGAGGGCCCGCCCCTCCTAAACTAAATCTTCTATTAGAAGAAATAACACAACTTTAAATCACACATGCCTCCTGAGCATCCTGTGCAAGTTGGGTGTCAGTTGGACAATATCCCTAGGAGGAGTTGTTTAAAATGTATGGCAAAGAAATGACCCCAAAAATGGCACCTTTTTCAAAATGGCCGACTTCCTGTTGAATTTAGCCCATATGTCCAACAGACTTTTTTGAAGGTACTGGAAGGTTCTCCAACTGTGCTGAATTTTATCCATGTCGGTCCACGTAGTGGGCGGGGCTGATTGATTGAAATTTTGTAGGGGGCGCTATGGAGACATGCTCCATTTATTCCATAATGTTTCAATGGGGCTTAGTTCAGGGCCTTACTGTCATCAGTCATGGCAAGTTTGGTGGCGGTCCAAGGTTCCATGGCTTGGTCACAGGTACTTCCTGTTTCATGGCGTTGGACCGCCATTCGCCATGTACCGTTTAGCGTAGCAACTTGAGGTTTTTATTGTGGCATCATGAAAGGGTTTGACATGTTTTGGAGGAGTCTCAAGTGTTTGGGACCATTTGCTTAGAAGCATGACCCTCAAACGTGGAAAAAAACCACTTCCTGTTGTAAGTGGGCGGGGCTTAGGTCTAGACCAGCAATGGTCACATTAATCTGTTCAGGACTGATCCCTTATTAATCCCTATAAGTTTTAGGGTGATCAGATCAAAATTGACAATTTTATAGTGATTTATGATGTCACGCCGCCGCATGGAACTTCGCCATGGCGTCACGGGCACGCCGTGCAGCGTAGAGCAACGTCCTTTATAAGATCTCTTCACCAACATGTTTTGTGATGTCTGAGTGAATTTGGGCCATGTGGTGTCCACCAAGCCAGAGTTATGGGTGTGTGAGCTAAAAACAACACTTTTGACCTCCAGGGGGCGTGGCTATTTCATAATCAAAATATTGACATATAGAACTCTGTAGGAGGGGACTGCCATCATATCTAGCAAATTTGGTGCAGAAATGTTGCTTTATGTGGGAGTTATATCCGTTTAATTTTTCCTGGCGAGACATCAAACTTTGAGGCCCCGCCCCTCGTAAACTAAGTCTCCTATTAGAAGAAATAACACAACATTTATTCACACATGCCTCCTGAACATCCTGAGCAATTTGTGGCTCATTGGGATAAAAGCTCTAGGACGAGTTCGTTAAAATGCGAGGTGCTAAAACGCCAAAATATTGACTTTGACCTTAAATGGCCGCCTTCCTGTCGACATTTCACCATGACATTAAGAGGATTTTTTGTTCGCCCTAGCATGTACATCATGTGTATGAATTTTCATAAAGATTTACGACATGCAGTGGCGGGGCACCTAAAATAGGTGGCGCTCTCATTCAGTTTCGCCCAAACATTCTGGAGCACCTCAAAATATCAAATTTTTCGTATTCCCTTGGGGGGGTTCGGGAAATTTGGTGAGTTTTCGAGCACGTTCAGGCCTCCAAAAAAGCACGCGAAGTGTCCGAATAAAAATAATAATAATAATAATAAACGCTGCAATTACAATAGGCCTTCGCACTGCCAAGGTGCTCGGGCCTAATAATAATAAACACTGCAATTACAATAGGCCTTCGCACCGCCAAGGTGCTCGGGCCTAATTAAAACCGCAAGCGGTGATATAGGCCCTCGCACCATGGCGCCGCTCGGCATAATGCCACCGCCTCCCCTGGCAACATCCTTCCCATGCCTCTCTCAACCTAAAGTGCAGCCAGACTGCACTTCAGGCCATTTAGGCCTTGTGAACGGTCACTTCCTGTCACCAAGGGGCGGGGCTAATTTATCATCTAATTATTGACATACAGAAATGTGAAGAATATGACTGACATCATCTGTAGTGAATTTGGCGCAGGTTGGTTGTTTTTTGTGGGAGTTATGTCAGTTTTCCTTTTCATTGCATCACAGCTGCTTTGCTGCCCCGCCTCTCCTAAATGATATCCCCTATTAAAGAAAATAGCACAACTTTTAATCACACATGCCTCTTGAGCATCCTGACTCATTTGGGTTAAAGTTGGATAAAATTCTTAGAAGGAACTTCTCAAAATGCATGGCAAAGAAAATAACAGAAATGACCCCCAAAATGGCACCTTTTTCAAAATGGCCGACTTCCTGTTTGATTTAGCCCATATGTCCAAGAGACTTTTTTGAAGGTACTGGGACGGTCTACAAGTTTCCTGAATCATATCCATGTCAGTCAATGTAGTGGGTGGGGCTGATTAATTAAAATATTGTAGGGGGCGCTATGGAGCCATTTACTATCTTCTCCACTATATTTCAATTTTACTCTATTAAGGGCATAACTTTCATGACTCATGGCAAGTATGGTGAAGATCAAAGGTTTCATGGCTTTGTTACAGGTACTTCCTGGTTCATGATATCAGACACTTGTTGTTGCCAAGGGTTGCGGCTAATTCATAGACGTATTATTGCATTGTATATTTTGTTCATCATGGGACTGGCATCAAATGTGTCGATTCCTGTGCTGATATGTTGTTTTATGTGGGAGTTTTAGCAATAAGTCTTTGTTAATGAGATATCAAACTTTGAAGGCCCGCCCCTCCTAAACTAAATCTTCTATTAGAAGAAATAACACAACTTTAAATCACACATGCCTCCTGAGCATCCTGTGCAAGTTGGGTGTCAGTTGGACAATATCCCTAGGAGGAGTTGTTTAAAATGCATGGCAAAGAAATGACCCCAAAAATGGCACCTTTTTCAAAATGGCCGACTTCCTGTTGGTTTTGGCCCATATGTCCAAGAGACTTTTTTGAAGGTACTGGAAGGTTCTCCAACTGTGCTGAATTTTATCCATGTCGATCAATGTAGTGGGCGGGGCTGATTGATTGAAATTTTGTAGGGGGCGCTATGGAGACATGCTCCATTTATTCCATAATGTTTCAATGGGGCTTAGTTCAGGGCCTTACTGTCATCAGTCATGGCAAGTTTGGTGGCGGTCCAAGGTTCCATGGCTTGGTCACAGGTACTTCCTGTTTCATGGCGTTGGACCGCCATTCGCCATGTCCCGTTTAGCGTAGCGACTTGAGGTTTTTATTGTGGCATCATGAAAGGGTTTGACATGTTTTGGAGGAGGCTCAAGTGTTTTGGACCATTTGCTTAGAAGCATGACCCTCAAACGTGGAAAAAACCACTTCCTGTTGTAAGTGGGCGGGGCTTAGGTCTACACCAGCAATGGTCACATTAATCTGTTCAGGACCGATCCCTTATTAATCCCTATAAGTTTTAGGGTGATCAGATCAAAATTGACAATTTTATAGTGATTTATGATGTCACGCCGCCGCATGGAACTTCGCCATGGCGTCACGGGCACGCCGTGCAGCGTAGAGCAACGTCCTTTATAAGATCTCTTCACCAACATGTTTTGTGATGCCTGAGTGAATTTGGGCCATGTGGTGTCCACCAAGCCAGAGTTATGCGTGTTTGAGCAACAAACAACACTTTTGACCTCCAGGGGGCGTGGCTATTTCATAATCAAAATATTGACATATAGAACTCTGTAGGAGGGGACTGCCATCATATCTAGCAAATTTGGTGCAGAAATGTTGCTTTATGTGGGAGTTATATCCGTTTAATTTTTCCTGGCGAGACATCAAACTTTGAGGCCCCGCCCCTCGTAAACTAAGTCTCCTATTAGAAGAAATAACACAACATTTAATCACACATGCCTCCTGAACATCCTGAGCAATTTGTGGCTCAGTGGGATAAAAGCTCTAGGACGAGTTCGTTAAAATGCGAGGTGCTAAAACGCCAAAATATTGACTTTGACCTAAAATGGCCGCCTTCCTGTCGACATTTCACCATGACATTAAGAGGATTTTTTGTTCGCCCTAGCATGTAGATCATGTGTATGAATTTTCATAAAGATTAACGACATGCAGTGGCGGGGCACCTAAAATAGGTGGCGCTCTCATTCAGTTTCACCCAAACATTCTGGAGCACCTCAAAATATCAAATTTTTCGCATTCCCTTGGGGGGGTACGCAAAATTTGGTGAGTTTTCGAGCACGTTCAGGCCTCCAAAAAAGCACGCGAAGTGTCCGAATAAAAATAATAATAATAATAAACACTGCAATTACAATAGGCCTTCGCACCGCCAAGGTGCTCGGGCCTAATAATAAACACTGCAATTACAATAGGCCTTCGCACCGCCAAGGTGCTCGGGCCTAATTAAAACCGCAAGCGGTGATATAGGCCCTCGCACCATGGCGCCGCTCGGCATCATGCCACCGCCTCCCCTGGCAACATCCTTCCCATGCCTCTCTCAACCTAAAGTGCAGCCAGACTGCACTTCAGACCATTTAGGTTTTATGAAGGGTCACTTCCTGTCACCAAGGGGCGGGGCTAACTTATCATCTAATTATTGACATGCACAAATGTGAAGGATATGATTGGCATCATCTGTAGCAAATTTGGTGCAGGTTGGTTGTTTTTTTGGGGGATTTATGTCAGTTTTTCTTTTTGTTGCATCACATCTGCTTTGCTGCCCCGCCTCTCCTAAACGATATCCCCTATTAAAAGAAATAGCACAACTTCTAATCACACATGCCTCTTGAGCATCCTGACTCATTTGGGTTAAAGTTGGACAAAATTCTTAGGAGAAGTTCCTCAAAATGCATGGCAAAGAAAATGACAGAAATGACCCCAAAAATGGCACCTTTTTCAAAATGGCCAACTCCCTGTTTGATTTAGCCCATATGTCCAAGAGACTTTTTTGAAGGTACTGGGAGCGTCTACAAGTTTCCCGAATCATAACCATGTCAGTCAATGTAGTGGGCGGGGCTAATTAATTAAAATATTGTAGGGGGCGCTATGGAGCCATTTATTATCTTCTCCACTATATTGTAATTTTACTCTATTAAGGACTTTACTGTCATAAGTCATGGCAAGTATGGTGAAGATCAAAGGTTTCATGGCTTTGTTACAGGTACTTCCTGGTTCACGATATCAGACACTTGTTGTTGCCAAGGGGTGGGGCTAATTCATAGTCCCATTATTGCATTGTAGATTTTGTTCATCATGGGACTGGCATCAAATGTGGCGATTCCTGTGCTGATATGTTGTTTTATGTGGGAGTTTTATCAATAAGTCTTTGTTAATGAGACATAAAACTTTGAAGGGCCGCCCCTCCTAAACTAAATCTTCTATTAGAAGAAATAACACAACTTTAAATCACACATGCCTCCTGAGCATCCTGTGCAAGTTGGGTGTCAGTTGGACAATATCCCTAGGAGGAGTTGTTTAAAATGCATGGCAAAGAAATGACCCCAAAAATGGCACCTTTTTCAAAATGGCCGACTTCCTGTTGAATTTAGCCCATATGTCCAAGAGACTTTTTTGAAGGTACTGGAACGTTCTCCAACTGTGCTGAATTTTATTCATGTCGGTCCATGTAGTGGGCGGGGCTGATTGATTGAAATTTTGTAGGGGGCGCTATGGAGACATGCTCCATTTATTCCATAATGTTTCAATGGGGCTTAGTTCAGGGCCTTACTGTCATCAGTCATGACAAGTATGGTGGCGGTCCAAGGTTCCATGGCTTGGTCACAGGTACTTCCTGTTTCATGGCGTTGGGCCGCCATTCGCCATGTCCCGTTTAGCGTAGCGACTTGAGGTTTTTATTGTGGCATCATGAAAGGGTTTGACATGTTTTGGAGGAGTCTCAAGTGTTTGGGACCATTTGCTTAGAAGCATGACCCTCAAATGTGGAAAAAACCACTTCCTGTTATAGGTGGGCGGGGCTTAGGTCTACACCAGCAATGGTCACATTAATCTGTTCAGGACTGATCCCTTATCAATGCCTATAAGTTTTAGGCTGATCAGATCAAAATTGACAATTTTATAGTGATTTATGATGACACGCCGCTGCATGGAAATTCGCCATGGCGTCACGGGCACGCCGTGCAGCGTAGAGCAACGTCCTTTACCAGATCTCTTCACCAACATGTTTTGTGATGCCTGAGTGAATTTGGGCCATGTGGTGTCCACCAAGCCAGAGTTATGGGTGTGTGAGCAAAAAACAACACTTTTGGCCTCCAGGGGGCGTGGCTATTTCATAATCAAAATATTGACATATAGAACTCTGTAGGAGGGGACTGCCATCATATCTAGCAAATTTGGTGCAGAAATGTTGCTTTATTTGGGAGTTATATCCGTTTAATTTTTCATGGCGAGACATCAAACTTTAAGGCTGCGCCCCTTGTAAACTAAGTCTCCTATTAGAAGAAATAACACAACATTTAATCACACATGCCTCCTGAACATCCTGAGCAATTTGTGGCTCAGTGGGATAAAAGCTCTAGGACGAGTTCGTTAAAATGCGAGGTGCTAAAACGCCAAAATATTGACTTTGACCTAAAATGGCCGCCTTCCTGTCGACATTTCACCATGACATTAAGAGGATTTTTTGTTTGTCCTGTCATGTAGATCATGTGTATGAATTTTCATAAAGTTTAACGACATGCAGTGGCGGGGCACCTTAAATAGGTGGCGCTCTCCTTCAGTTTCGCCCAAACATTCTGGAGCACCTCAAAATATCAAATTTTTCGTATTCCCTTGGGGGGGTACGCAAAATTTGGTGAGTTTTCGAGCACGTTCAGGCCTCCAAAAAAGCACGCGAAGTGTCCGAATAAAAATAATAATAATAATTAAAACCGCAGGCGGTGATATAGGCCCTCGCACCATGGCGCCACTCGGCATAATGCCACCGCCTCCCCTGGCAACATCCTTCCCATGCCCCTCTCAACCTAAAGTGCAGCCAGACTGCACTTCAGGCCATTTAGGCCTTATGAACGGTCACTTCCTGTAAACAAGGGGCGGGGCTAATTTATGATCTAATTATTGACATGCACAAATGTGAAGGATATGACTGGCATCATCTGTAGCAAATTTGGTGCAGGTTGGTTGTTTTTTGGGGGAGTTATGTCAGTTTTCCTTTTCATTGCATCACATCTGCTTTGCTGCCCCGCCTCTCCTAAATGATATCCCCTATTAAAAGAAATAGCACAACTTTTAATCACACATGCCTCTTGAGCATCCTGACTCATTTGGGTTAAAGTTAGATAAAATTCTTAGAAGGAACTTCTCAAAATGCATGACAAAGAAAATGACAGAAATGACCCCAAAAATGGCACCTTTTTCAAAATGGCCCACTTCCTGTTAAATTTAGCCCATATGTCCAAGAGACTTTTTTGAAGGCAATGGGAGAGTCTACAAGTGTCCCGAATCATATCCATGTCAGTCGATGTAGTGGGCGGGGCTGATTGATTGAAATATTGTAGGGGGCGCTATGGAGCCATTTACTATCTTTTCCACTATATTGTAATTTTACTCTATTAAGTACATAACTGTCATGACTCATGGCAAGTATGGTGAAGATCAACAATTTCATGGCTTTGTTACAGGTACTTCCTGGTTCATGATATCAGACACTTGTTGTTGCCAAGGGGTGGGGCTAATTCATAGTCATATCATTGCATTTTAGATTTTGTTCATCATGGGACTGGCATCAAATGTGTCGATTCCTGTGCGGATATGTTGTTTTCTGTGGGAGTTTTAGCAATAAGTCTTTGTTAATGAGACATAAAACTTTGAGGGCCCGCCCCTCCTAAACTAAATCTTCTATTAGAAGAAATAACACAACTTTAAATCACACATGCCTCCTGAGCATCCTGTGCAAGTTGGGTGTCAGTTGGACAATATCCCTAGGAGGAGTTGTTTAAAATGTATGGCAAAGAAATGACCCCAAAAATGGCACCTTTTTCAAAATGGCCGACTTCCTGTTGAATTTAGCCCATATGTCCAACAGACTTTTTTGAAGGTACTGGAAGGTTCTCCAACTGTGCTGAATTTTATCCATGTCGGTCCACGTAGTGGGCGGGGCTGATTGATTGAAATATTGTAGGGGGCGCTATGGAGCCATTTACTATCTTTTCCACTATATTGTAATTTTACTCTATTAAGTACATAACTGTCATGACTCATGGCAAGTATGGTGAAGATCAACAATTTCATGGCTTTGTTACAGGTACTTCCTGGTTCATGATATCAGACACTTGTTGTTGCCAAGGGGTGGGGCTAATTCATAGTCATATCATTGCATTTTAGATTTTGTTCATCATGGGACTGGCATCAAATGTGTCGATTCCTGTGCTGATATGTTGTTTTCTGTGGGAGTTTTAGCAATAAGTCTTTGTTAATGAGACATAAAACTTTGAGGGCCCGCCCCTCCTAAACTAAATCTTCTATTAGAAGAAATAACACAACTTTAAATCACACATGCCTCCTGAGCATCCTGTGCAAGTTGGGTGTCAGTTGGACAATATCCCTAGGAGGAGTTGTTTAAAATGTATGGCAAAGAAATGACCCCAAAAATGGCACCTTTTTCAAAATGGCCGACTTCCTGTTGAATTTAGCCCATATGTCCAACAGACTTTTTTGAAGGTACTGGAAGGTTCTCCAACTGTGCTGAATTTTATCCATGTCGGTCCACGTAGTGGGCGGGGCTGATTGATTGAAATTTTGTAGGGGGCGCTATGGAGACATGCTCCATTTATTCCATAATGTTTCAATGGGGCTTAGTTCAGGGCCTTACTGTCATCAGTCATGGCAAGTTTGGTGGCGGTCCAAGGTTCCATGGCTTGGTCACAGGTACTTCCTGTTTCATGGCGTTGGACCGCCATTCGCCATGTACCGTTTAGCGTAGCAACTTGAGGTTTTTATTGTGGCATCATGAAAGGGTTTGACATGTTTTGGAGGAGTCTCAAGTGTTTGGGACCATTTGCTTAGAAGCATGACCCTCAAACGTGGAAAAAAACCACTTCCTGTTGTAAGTGGGCGGGGCTTAGGTCTAGACCAGCAATGGTCACATTAATCTGTTCAGGACTGATCCCTTATTAATCCCTATAAGTTTTAGGGTGATCAGATCAAAATTGACAATTTTATAGTGATTTATGATGTCACGCCGCCGCATGGAACTTCGCCATGGCGTCACGGGCACGCCGTGCAGCGTAGAGCAACGTCCTTTATAAGATCTCTTCACCAACATGTTTTGTGATGTCTGAGTGAATTTGGGCCATGTGGTGTCCACCAAGCCAGAGTTATGGGTGTGTGAGCTAAAAACAACACTTTTGACCTCCAGGGGGCGTGGCTATTTCATAATCAAAATATTGACATATAGAACTCTGTAGGAGGGGACTGCCATCATATCTAGCAAATTTGGTGCAGAAATGTTGCTTTATGTGGGAGTTATATCCGTTTAATTTTTCCTGGCGAGACATCAAACTTTGAGGCCCCGCCCCTCGTAAACTAAGTCTCCTATTAGAAGAAATAACACAACATTTAATCACACATGCCTCCTGAACATCCTGAGCAATTTGTGGCTCAGTGGGATAAAAGCTCTAGGACGAGTTCGTTAAAATGCGAGGTGCTAAAACGCCAAAATATTGACTTTGACCTAAAATGGCCGCCTTCCTGTCGACATTTCACCATGACATTAAGAGGATTTTTTGTTCGCCCTAGCATGTAGATCATGTGTATGAATTTTCATAAAGATTAACGACATGCAGTGGCGGGGCACCTAAAATAGGTGGCGCTCTCATTCAGTTTCACCCAAACATTCTGGAGCACCTCAAAATATCAAATTTTTCGCATTCCCTTGGGGGGGTACGCAAAATTTGGTGAGTTTTCGAGCACGTTCAGGCCTCCAAAAAAGCACGCGAAGTGTCCGAATAAAAATAATAATTAAAACCGCAAGCGGTGATATAGGCCCTCGCACCATGGCGCCGCTCGGCATCATGCCACCGCCTCCCCTGGCAACATCCTTCCCATGCCTCTCTCAACCTAAAGTGCAGCCAGACTGCACTTCAGACCATTTAGGTTTTATGAAGGGTCACTTCCTGTCACCAAGGGGCGGGGCTGACTTATAATCTAATTATTGACATGCACAAATGTGAAGGATATGACTGGCATCATCTGTAGCAAATTTGGTGCAGGTTGGTTGTTTTTTGGGGGATTTATGTCAGTTTTTCTTTTTGTTGCATCACATCTGCTTTGCTGCCCCGCCTCTCCTAAACGATATCCCCTATTAAAAGAAATAGCACAACTTCTAATCACACATGCCTCTTGAGCATCCTGACTCATTTGGGTTAAAGTTGGACAAAATTCTTAGGAGAAGTTCCTCAAAATGCATGGCAAAGAAAATGACAGAAATGACCCCAAAAATGGCACCTTTTTCAAAATGGCCGACTCCCTGTTTGATTTAGCCCATATGTCCAAGAGACTTTTTTGAAGGTACTGGGAGCGTCTACAAGTTTCCCGAATCATAACCATGTCAGTCAATGTAGTGGGCGGGGCTAATTAATTAAAATATTGTAGGGGGCGCTATGGAGCCATTTACTATCTTCTCCACTATATTGTAATTTTACTCTATTAAGGACTTTACTGTCATAAGTCATGGCAAGTATGGTGAAGATCAAAGGTTTCATGGCTTTGTTACAGGTACTTCCTGGTTCACGATATCAGACACTTGTTGTTGCCAAGGGGTGGGGCTAATTCATAGTCCCATTATTGCATTGTAGATTTTGTTCATCATGGGACTGGCATCAAATGTGGCGATTCCTGTGCTGATATGTTGTTTTATGTGGGAGTTTTAGCAATAAGTCTTTGTTAATAAGACATCAAACTTTGAGGGCCCGCCCCTCCTAAACTAAATCTTCTATTAGAAGAAATAACACAACTTTAAATCACACATGCCTCCTGAGCATCCTATGCAAGTTGGGTGCCAGTTGGACAATATCCCTAGGAGGAGTTGTTTAAAATGCATGGCAAAGAAATGACCCCAAAAATGGCGCCTTTTTCAAAATGGCCGACTTCCTGTTGAATTTAGCCCATATGTCCAAGAGACTTTTTTGAAGGTACTGGAAGGTTCTCCAACTGTGCTGAATTTTATCCATGTCGGTCCATGTAGTGGGCGGGGCTGATTGATTGAAATTTTGTAGGGGGCGCTATAGAGACATGCTCCATGTATTCCATTATGTTTCAATGGGGCTAAGTTCAGGGCCTTACTGTCATCAGTCATGGCAAGTTTGGTGGCGGTCCAAGGTTCCATGGCTTGGTCACAGGTACTTCCTGTTTCATGGCGTTGGACCGCCATTCGCCATGTCCCGTTTAGCGTAGCGACTTGAGGTTTTTATTGTGGCATCATGAAAGGGTTTGACATGTTTTGGAGGAGGCTCAAGTGTTTTGGACCATTTGCTTAGAAGCATGACCCTCAAACGTGCAAAAAACCACTTCCTGTTGTAAGTGGGCGGAGTTTAGGTCTACACCAGCAATGGTCACAGTAATCTGTTCAGGACTGATCCCTTATTAATCCCTATAAGTTTTAGGGTGATCAGATCAAAATTGACAATTTTATAGTGATTTATGATGTCACGCCGCCGCATGGAACTTCGCCATGGCGTCACGGGCACGCCGTGCAGCGTAGAGCAACGTCCTTTATAAGATCTCTTCACCAACATGTTTTGTGATGCCTGAGTGAATTTGGGCCATGTGGTGTCCACCAAGCCAGAGTTATGGGTGTGTGAGCAAAAAACAACACTTTTGACCTCCAGGGGGCGTGGCTATTTCATAATCAAAATATTGACATATAGAACTCTGTAGGAGGGGACTGCCATCATATCTAGCAAATTTGGTGCAGAAATGTTGCTTTATGTGGGAGTTATATCCGTTTAATTTTTCCTGGCGAGACATCAAACTTTGAGGCCCCGCCCCTCATAAACTAAGTCTCCTATTAGAAGAAATAACACAACATTTAATCACACATGCCTCCTGAACATCCTGAGCAATTTGTGGCTCAGTGGGATAAAAGCTCTAGGACGAGTTCGTTAAAATGCGAGGTGCTAAAACGCCAAAATATTGACTTTGACCTTAAATGGCCGCCTTCCTGTCGACATTTCACCATGACATTAAGAGGATTTTTTGTTCGCCCTAGCATGTAGATCATGTGTATGAATTTTCATAAAGATTAACGACATGCAGTGGCGGGGCACCTAAAATAGGTGGCGCTCTCATTCAGTTTCGCCCAAACATTCTGGAGCACCTCAAAATATCAAATTTTTCGCATTCCCTTGGGGGGGTACGCAAAATTTGGTGAGTTTTTGAGCATGTTCAGGCCTCCAAAAAAGCAATTCATTTATTAGGAGAATAATAATAATAATAATAATAATAATAATAATAATAATAAACGCTGCAATTACAATAGGCCTTCGCACCGCCAAGGTGCTCGGGCCTAATAATAATAAACACTGCAATTACAATAGGCCTTCGCACCGCCAAGGTGCTCGGGCCTAATAATAAACACTGCAATTACAATAGGCCTTCGCACCGCCAAGGTGCTCGGGCCTAATTAAAACCGCAAGCGGTGATATAGGCCCTCGCACCATGGCGCCGCTCGGCATCATGCCACCGCCTCCCCTGGCAACATCCTTCCCATGCCTCTCTCAACCTAAAGTGCAGCCAGACTGCACTTCAGACCATTTAGGTTTTATGAAGGGTCACTTCCTGTCACCAAGGGGCGGGGCTAACTTATCATCTAATTATTGACATGCACAAATGTGAAGGATATGATTGGCATCATCTGTAGCAAATTTGGTGCAGGTTGGTTGTTTTTTTGGGGGATTTATGTCAGTTTTTCTTTTTGTTGCATCACATCTGCTTTGCTGCCCCGCCTCTCCTAAACGATATCCCCTATTAAAAGAAATAGCACAACTTCTAATCACACATGCCTCTTGAGCATCCTGACTCATTTGGGTTAAAGTTGGACAAAATTCTTAGGAGAAGTTCCTCAAAATGCATGGCAAAGAAAATGACAGAAATGACCCCAAAAATGGCACCTTTTTCAAAATGGCCAACTCCCTGTTTGATTTAGCCCATATGTCCAAGAGACTTTTTTGAAGGTACTGGGAGCGTCTACAAGTTTCCCGAATCATAACCATGTCAGTCAATGTAGTGGGCGGGGCTAATTAATTAAAATATTGTAGGGGGCGCTATGGAGCCATTTATTATCTTCTCCACTATATTGTAATTTTACTCTATTAAGGACTTTACTGTCATAAGTCATGGCAAGTATGGTGAAGATCAAAGGTTTCATGGCTTTGTTACAGGTACTTCCTGGTTCACGATATCAGACACTTGTTGTTGCCAAGGGGTGGGGCTAATTCATAGTCCCATTATTGCATTGTAGATTTTGTTCATCATGGGACTGGCATCAAATGTGGCGATTCCTGTGCTGATATGTTGTTTTATGTGGGAGTTTTATCAATAAGTCTTTGTTAATGAGACATAAAACTTTGAAGGGCCGCCCCTCCTAAACTAAATCTTCTATTAGAAGAAATAACACAACTTTAAATCACACATGCCTCCTGAGCATCCTGTGCAAGTTGGGTGTCAGTTGGACAATATCCCTAGGAGGAGTTGTTTAAAATGCATGGCAAAGAAATGACCCCAAAAATGGCACCTTTTTCAAAATGGCCGACTTCCTGTTGAATTTAGCCCATATGTCCAAGAGACTTTTTTGAAGGTACTGGAACGTTCTCCAACTGTGCTGAATTTTATTCATGTCGGTCCATGTAGTGGGCGGGGCTGATTGATTGAAATTTTGTAGGGGGCGCTATGGAGACATGCTCCATTTATTCCATAATGTTTCAATGGGGCTTAGTTCAGGGCCTTACTGTCATCAGTCATGACAAGTATGGTGGCGGTCCAAGGTTCCATGGCTTGGTCACAGGTACTTCCTGTTTCATGGCGTTGGACCGCCATTCGCCATGTCCTGTTTAGCGTAGCAACTTGAGGTTTTTATTGTGGCATCATGAAAGGGTTTGACATGTTTTGGAGGAGTCTCAAGTGTTTTGGACCATTTGCTTAGAAGCATGACCCTCGAACGTGGAAAAAAACACTTCCTGTTGTAAGTGGGCGGGGCTTAGGTCTACACCAGCAATGGTCACATTAATCTGTTCAGGACTGATCCCTTATTAATCCCTATAAGTTTTAGGGTGATCAGATCAAAATTGACAATTTTATAGTGATTTATGATGTCACGCCGCCGCATGGAACTTCGCCATGGCGTCACGGGCACGCCGTGCAGCGTAGAGCAACGTCCTTTATAAGATCTCTTCACCAACATGTTTTGTGATGCCTGAGTGAATTTGGGCCATGTGGTGTCCACCAAGCCAGAGTTATGGGTGTGTGAGCAAAAAACAACACTTTTGACCTCCAGGGGGCGTGGCTATTTCATAATCAAAATATTGACATATAGAACTCTGTAGGAGGGGACTGCCATCATATCTAGCAAATTTGGTGCAGAAATGTTGCTTTATGTGGGAGTTATATCCGTTTAATTTTTCCTGGCGAGACATCAAACTTTGAGGCCCCGCCCCTCGTAAACTAAGTCTCCTATTAGAAGAAATAACACAACATTTAATCACACATGCCTCCTGAACATCCTGAGCAATTTGTGGCTCAGTGGGATAAAAGCCCTAGGACGAGTTCGTTAAAATGCGAGGTGCTAAAACGCCAAAATATTGATTTTGACCTAAAATGGCCGCCTTCCTGTCGACATTTCACCATGACATTAAGAGGATTTTTTGTTCGCCCTAGCATGTAGATCATGTGTATGAATTTTCATAAAGATTAACGACATGCAATGGCGGGGCACCTAAAATAGGTGGCGCTCTCGTTCAGTTTCGCCCAAACATTCTGGAGCACCTCAAAATATCAAATTTTTCATATTCCCTTGGGGGGGTGCGCAAAATTTGGTGAGTTTTCGAGCACGTTCAGGCCTCCAAAAAAGCACGCGAAGTGTCCGAATAAAAATAATAATAATAATAATTAAAACCGCAAGCGGTGATATAGGCCCTCGCACCATGGCGCCGCTCGGCATAATGCCACCGCCTCCCCTGCCAACATCCTTCCCATGCCTCTCTCAACCTAAAATGCAGCCAGACTGCACTTCAGGCCATTAAGGCCTTATGAACGGTCACTTCCTGTCACCAAGGGGCGGGGCTAACTAATAATCTAATTATTGACATGCAGAAATGTGAAGGATATGACTGGCATCATCTGTAGCAAATTTGGTGCAGGTTGGTTGTTTTTTGTGGGAGTTATGTCAGTTTTCCTTTTCATTGCATCACATCTGCTTTGCTGCCCCGCCTCTCCTACACGATATCCCCTATTAAAAGAAATAGCACAACTTCTAATCACACATGCCTCTTGAGCATCCTGACTCATTTGGGTTAAAGTTAGATAAAATTCTTAGCAGGACTTCCTCAAAATGCATGGCAAAGAAAATGACAGAAATTGCCCCAAAAATGGCACCTTTTTCAAAATGGCCGACTTCCTGTTTGATTTAGCCCATATGTCCAAGAGACTTTTTTGAAGGTACTGGAAGGTTGTAAAACTGTGCCGAATCATATCCATGTCAGTCAATGTAGTGGGCGGGGCTGATTGATTGAAATATTGTAGGGGGCGCTATGGAGCCATTTACGATCTTCTCCACTATATTTTAATTTTACTCTATTAAGGACATAACTGTCATGACTCATGGCAAGTATGGTGAAGATCAACAATTTCACGGCTTTGTCACAGGTACTTCCTGGTTCACGATATCAGACACTTGTTGTTGCCAAGGGGTGGGGCTAGTTCATAGTCATATTATTGCATTATAGATTTTGTTCATCATGGGACTGGCATCAAATGTGTCGATTCCTGTGCTGATATGTTGTTTTATGTGGGAGTTTTAGCAATAAGTCTTTGTTAATGAGACATAAAACTTTGAAGGACCGCCCCTCCTAAACTAAATCTTCTATTAGAAGAAATAACACAACTTTAAATCACACATGCCTCCTGAGCATCCTGTGCAAGTTGGGTGTCAGTTGGACAATGTCCCTAGGAGGAGTTGTTTAAAATGCATGGCAAAGAAATGACCCCAAAAATGGCACCTTTTTCAAAATGGCCGACTTCCTGTTGAATTTAGCCCATATGTCCAAAAGACTTTTTTGAAGGTACTGGAAGGTTCTCCAACTGTGCTGAATTTCATCCATGTCGGTCCATGTAGTGGGCGGAGCTGATTGATTGAAATTTTGTAGGGGGCGCTATGGAGACATGCTCCATTTATTCCACAATGTTTCAATGGGGCTTAGTTCAGGGCCTTACTGTCATCAGTCATGGCAAGTTTGGTGGCGGTCCAAGGTTCCATGGCTTGGTCACAGGTACTTCCTGTTTCATGGCGTTGGACCGCCATTCGCCATGTCCCGTTTAGCGTAGCAACTTGAGGTTTTTATTGTGGCATCATGAAAGGGTTTGACATGTTTTGGAGGAATCTCAGGTGTTTGGGACCATTTGCTTAAAAGCATGACCCTCAAACGTGGAAAAAAACACTTCCTGTTGTAAGTGGGCGGGGCTTAGGTATACACCAGCAATGGTCACATTAATCTGTTCAGGACCGATCCCTTATTAATCCCTATAAGTTTTAGGGTGATCAGATCAAAATTGACAATTTTATAGTGATTTATGATGTCACGCCGCGGCATGGAACTTCGCCATGGCGTCACGGGCACGCCGTGCGGCGTAGAGCAACGTCCTTTATCAGATCTCTTCACCAACATGTTTTGTGATGCCTGAGTGAATTTGGGCCATGTGGTGTCTACCAAGCCAGAGTTATGGGTGTGTGAGCAAAAAACAACACTTTTGACCTCCAGGGGGCGTGGCTATTTCATAATCAAAATATTGGCATATAGAACTCTGTAGGAGGGGACTGCCATCATATCTAGCAAATTTGGTGCAGAAATGTTGCTTTATGTGGGAGTTATAGCTGTTTAATTTTTCATGGCGAGACATCAAACTTTGAGGCCCCGCCCCTCGTAAACTAAGTCTCCTATTAGAAGAAATAACACAACATTTAATCACACATGCCTCCTGAACATCCTGAGCAATTTGTGGCTCAGTGGCATAAAAGCTCTAGGACGAGTTCGTTAAAATGTGAGGTGCTAAAACGCCAAAATATTGACTTTGACCTAAAATGGCCGCCTTCCTGTCGACATTTCACCATGACATTAAGAGGATTTTTTGTTCGCCCTAGCATGTAGATCATGTGTATGAATTTTCATAAAGATTAACGACATGCAGTGGCGGGGCATCTAAAATAGGTGGCGCTCTCATTCAGTTTCGCCCAAACATTCTGGAGCACCTCAAAATATCAAATTTTTCGCATTCCCTTGGGGGGGTACGCAAAATTTGGTGAGTTTTTGAGCATGTTCAGGCCTCCAAAAAAGCAATTCATTTATTAGGAGAATAATAATAATTAAAACCGCAAGCGGTGATATAGGCCCTCGCACCATGGCGCCGCTCGGCATAATGCCACCGCCTCCCCTGGCAACATCCTTCCCATGCCTCTCTCAACCTAAAGTGCAGCCAGACTGCACTTAAGGCCATTTAGGCCTTATGAACGGTCACTTCCTGTCACCAAGGGGCGGGGCTAATTTATAATCTAATTATTGACATACAGAAATGTGAAGGATATGACTGGCATCATCTGTAGCAAATTTGGTGCAGGTTGGTTGTTTTTTGTGGGAGTTATGTCAGTTTTCCTTTTCATTGCATCACAGCTGCTTTGCTGCCCCTCCTCTCCTAAATGATATCCCCTATTAAAAGAAATAGCACAACTTTTAATCACACATGCCTCTTGAGCATCCTGACTCATTTGGGTTAAAGTTGGACAAAATTCTTAGAAGGAACTTCTCAAAATGCATGACAAAGAAAATGACAGAAATGACCCCAAAAATGACACCTTTTTCAAAATGGCCGACTTCCTGTTTGATTTAGCCCATATGTCCAAGAGACTTTTTTGAAGGTACTGGAATGGTCTACATGTGTGCTGAATTTTATCCATATCAGTCAATGTAGTGGGCGGGGCTGATTGATTGAATTATTGTAGGGGGCGCTATGGAGCCATTTACTATCTTCTCCACTATGTTGTCATTTCATTCTATTAATTACATAACTGTCATGACTCATGGCAAGTATGGTGAAGATCAACAATTTCATGGCTTTGTTACAGGTACTTCCTGGTTCATGATATCAGACACTTGTTGTTGCCTAGGGGTGGGGCTAATTCATAGTCCCATTATTGCATTGTAGATTTTGTTCATCATGGGACTGGCATCAAATGGGTCGATTCCTGTGCTGATATGTTGTTTTATGTGGGAGTTTTAGCAATAAGTCTTTGTTAATGAGACATCAAACTTTGAGGGCCCGCCCCTCCTAAACTAAATCTTCTATTAGAAGAAATAACACAACTTTAAATCACACATGCCTCCTGAGCATCCTGTGCAAGTTGGGTGTCAGTTGGACAATATCCCTAGGAGGAGTTGTTTAAAATGCATGGCAAAGAAATGACCCCAAAAATGGCACCTTTTTCAAAATGGCCGACTTCCTGTTGAATTTAGCCCATATGTCCAAGAGACTTTTTTGAAGGTACTGGCAGGTTCTCCAACTGTGCTGAATTTTATTCATGTCGGTCCATGTAGTGGGCGGGGCTGATTGATTGAAATTTTGTAGGGGGCGCTATGGAGACATGCTCCATTTATTCCATAATGTTTCAATGGGGCTTAGTTCAGGGCCTTACTGTCATCAGTCATGGCAAGTATGGTGGCGGTCCAAGGTTCCATGGCTTGGTCACAGGTACTTCCTGTTTCATGGCGTTGGACCGCCATTCGCCATGTCCCGTTTAGCGTAGCGACTTGAGGTTTTTATTGTGGCATCATGAAAGGGTTTGACATGTTTTGGAGGAGTCTCAAGTGTTTGGGACCATTTGCTTAGAAGCATGACCCTCAAACGTGTGAAAAAACCACTTCCTGTTGTAAGTGGGCGGGGCTTAGGTCTACACCAGCAATGGTCACATTAATCTGTTCAGGACTGATCCCTTATTAATCCCTATAAGTTTTAGGGTGATCAGATCAAAATTGACAATTTTATAGTGATTTATGATGTCACGCCGCCGCATGGAACTTCGCCATGGCGTCACGGGCACGCCGTGCAGCGTAGAGCAAGGTCCTTTACCAGATCTCTTCACCAACATGTTTTGTGATGCCTGAGTGAATTTGGGCCATGTGGTGTCCACCAAGCCAGAGTTATGGGTGTGTGAGCAAAAAACAACACTTTTGACCTCCAGGGGGCGTGGCTATTTCATAATCAAAATATTGACATATAGAACTCTGTAGGAGGGCACTGCCATCATATCTAGCAAATTTGGTGCAGAAATGTTGCTTTATGTGGGAGTTATAGCTGTTTAATTTTTCATGGCGAGACATCAAACTTTGAGGCCCCGCCCCTCGTAAACTAAGTCTCCTATTAGAAGAAATAACACAACATTTAATCACACATGCCTCCTGAACATCCTGAGCAATTTGTGGCTCAGTGGGATAAAAGCCCTAGGACGAGTTCGTTAAAATGCGAGGTGCTAAAACGCCAAAATATTGACTTTGACCTAAAATGGCCGCCTTCCTGTCGACATTTCACCATGACATTAAGAGGATTTTTTGTTCGGCCTAGCATGTAGATCATGTGTATGAATTTTCATAAAGATTAACGACATGCAGTGGCGGGGCACCTAAAATAGGTGGCGCTCTCATTCAGTTTTGCCCAAACATTCTGGAGCACCTCAAAATATCAAATTTTTCGCATTCCCTTGGGGGGGTACGCAAAATTTGGTGAGTTTTTGAGCATGTTCAGGCCTCCAAAAAAGCAATTCATTTATTAGGAGAATAATAATAATAATAATAATTAAAACCGCAGGCGGTGATATAGGCCCTCGCACCATGGCGCCGCTCGGCATCATGCCACCGCCTCCCCTGGCAACATCCTTCCCATGCCTCTCTCAACCTAAAGTGCAGCCAGACTGCACTTCAGACCATTTAGGTTTTATGAAGGGTCACTTCCTGTCACCAAGGGGCGGGGCTAACTTATCATCTAATTATTGACATGCACAAATGTGAAGGATATGACTGGCATCATCTGTAGCAAATTTGGTGCAGGTTGGTTGTTTTTTGGGGGATTTATGTCAGTTTTTCTTTTTGTTGCATCACATCTGCTTTGCTGCCCCGCCTCTCCTAAACGATATCCCCTATTAAAAGAAATAGCACAACTTCTAATCACACATGCCTCTTGAGCATCCTGACTCATTTGGGTTAAAGTTGGACAAAATTCTTACGAGAAGTTCCTCAAAATGCATGGCAAAGAAAATGACAGAACTGACCCCAAAAATGGCACCTTTTTCAAAATGGCCGACTCCCTGTTTGATTTAGCCCATATGTCCAAGAGACTTTTTTGAAGGTACTGGGAGTGTCTACAAGTTTCCCGAATCATAACCATGTCAGTCAATGTAGTGGGCGGGGCTAATTAATTAAAATATTGTAGGGGGCGCTATGGAGCCATTTACTATCTTCTCCACTATATTGTAATTTTACTCTATTAAGGACTTTACTGTCATAAGGCATGGCAAGTATGGTGAAGATCAAAGGTTTCATGGCTTTGTTACAGGTACTTCCTGGTTCACGATATCAGACACTTGTTGTTGCCAAGGGGTGGGGCTAATTCATAGTCCCATTATTGCATTGTAGATTTTGTTCATCATGGGACTGGCATCAAATGTGGCGATTCCTGTGCTGATATGTTGTTTTATGTGGGAGGTTTAGCAATAAGTCTTTGTTAATAAGACATCAAACTTTGAGGGCCCGCCCCTCCTAAACTAAATCTTCTATTAGAAGAAATAACACAACTTTAAATCACACATGCCTCCTGAGCATCCTGTGCAAGTTGGGTGTCAGTTGGACAATATCCCTAGGAGGAGTTGTTTAAAATGCATGGCAAAGAAATGACCCCAAAAATGGCACCTTTTTCAAAATGGCCGACTTCCTGTTGAATTTAGCCCATATGTCCAAGAGACTTTTTTGAAGGTACTGGAACGTTCTCCAACTGTGCTGAATTTTATCCATGTCGGTCCATGTAGTGGGCGGGGCTGATTGATTGAAATTTTGTAGGGGGCGCTATGGAGACATGCTCCATGTATTCCATTATGTTTCAATGGGGCTTAGTTCAGGGCCTTACTGTCATCAGTCATGGCAAGTATGGTTGCGGTCCAAGGTTCCATGGCTTGGTCACAGGTACTTCCTGTTTCATGGCGTTGGACCGCCATTCGCCATGTCCCGTTTAGCGTAGCAACTTGAGGTTTTTATTGTGGCATCATGAAAGGGTTTGACATGTTTTGGAGGAGGCTCAAGTGTTTTGGACCATTTGCTTAGAAGCATGACCCTCAAACGTGCAAAAAAACACTTCCTGTTGTAAGTGGGCGGAGTTTAGGTCTACACCAGCAATGGTCACAGTAATCTGTTCAGGACTGATCCCTTATTAATCCCTATAAGTTTTAGGGTGATCAGATCAAAATTGACAATTTTATAGTGATTTATGATGTCACGCCGCCGCATGGAACTTCGCCATGGCGTCACGGGCACGCCGTGCAGCGTAGAGCAACGTCCTTTATAAGATCTCTTCACCAACATGTTTTGTGATGCCAGAGTGAATTTGGGCCATGTGGTGTCCACCAAGCCAGAGTTATGGGTGTGTGAGCAAAAAACAACACTTTTGACCTCCAGGGGGCGTGGCTATTTCATAATCAAAATATTGACATATAGAACTCTGTAGGAGGGGACTGCCATCATATCTAGCAAATTTGGTGCAGAAATGTTGCTTTATGTGGGAGTTATATCCGTTTAATTTTTCATGGCGAGACATCAAACTTTGAGGCCCCGCCCCTCGTAAACTAAGTCTCCTATTAGAAGAAATAACACAACATTTAATCACACATGCCTCCTGAACATCCTCAGCAATTTGTGGCTCAGTGGGATAAAAGCTCTAGGACGAGTTCGTTAAAATGCGAGGTGCTAAAACGGCAAAATATTTACTTTGACCTAAAATGGCCGCCTTCCTGTCAACATTTTACCATGACATTAAGAGGATTTTTTGTTCGCCCTAGCATGTAGATCATGTGTATGAATTTTCATAAAGATTAATGACATGCAGTGGCGGGGCACCTAAAATAGGTGGCGCTCTCATTCAGTTTCGCCCAAACATTCTGGAGCACCTCAAAATATCAAATTTTTCGCATTCCCTTGGGGGGGTACGCAAAATTTGGTGAGTTTTTGAGCATGTTCAGGCCTCCAAAAAAGCAATTCATTTATTAGGAGAATAATAATAATAATAATAATAATAATAATAATAATAATAATAATAATAAACGCTGCAATTACAATAGGCCTTCGCACCGCCAAGGTGCTCGGGCCTAATAATAATAATAATAATAATAATAAACGCTGCAATTACAATAGGCCTTCGCACCGCCAAGGTGCTCGGGCCTAATAATAATAATAATAATAATAAACGCTGCAATTACAATAGGCCTTCGCACCGCCAAGGTGCTCGGGCCTAATAATAAACACTGCAATTACAATAGGCCTTCGCACTGCCAAGGTGCTCGGGCCTAATTAAAACCGCAAGCGGTGATATAGGCCCTCGCACCATGGCGCCGCTCGGCATAATGCCACCGCCTCCCCTGGCAACATCCTTCCCATGCCTCTCTCAACCTAAAGTGCAGCCAGACTGCACTTCAGGCCATTTAGGCCTTATGAAGGATCCTTTCCTGTCACCAAGGGGCGGGGCTAATTTATAATCTAATTATTGACATGCACAAATGTGAAGAATATGACTGGCATCATCTGTAGCAAATTTGGTGCAGGTTGGTTGTTTTTTGTGGGAGTTATGTCAGTTTTCCTTTTCATTGCATCACAGCTGCTTTTCTGCCCCGCCTCTCCTAAACGATATCCCCTATTAAAAGAAATAGCACAACTTTTAATCACACATGCCTCTTGAGCATCCTGACTCATTTGGGTTAAAGTTAGATAAAATTCTTACAAGGAATTTCTCAAAATGCGTGGCAAAGAAAATGACAGAAATGACCCTGAAAATGGCACCTTTTTCAACATGGCCGACTTCCTCTTTGATTTAGCCCATATGTCCAAGAGACTTTTTTGAAGGTACTGGGAGGGTCTACAAGTGTCCCGAATCATATCCATGTCAGTCAACGTAGTGGGCGGGGCTGATTAATTAAAATATTGTAGGGGGCGCTATGGAGCCGTTTACCATCTTTTCCACTATATTGTAATTTTACTCTATTAAGGACATAACTGTCATGACTCATGGCAAGTATGGTGAAGATCAACAATTTCATGGCTTTGTTACAGGTACTTCCTGGTTCATGATATCAGACACTTGTTGTTGCCAAGGGGTGGGGCTAGTTCATAGTCATGTTATTGCATTGTATATTTTGTTCATCATGGGACTGGCATCAAATGTGGCGATTCCTGTGCTGATATGTTGTTTTATGTGGGAGTTTTAGCAATAAGTCTTTGTTAATGAGACATAAAACTTTGAGGGCCCGCCCCTCCTAAACTAAATCTTCTATTAGAAGAAATAACACAACTTTAAATCACACATGCCTCCTGAGCATCCTGTGCAAGTTGGGTGTCAGTTGGACAATATCCCTAGGAGGAGTTGTTTAAAATGCATGGCAAAGAAATGACCCCAAAAATGGCACCTTTTTCAAAATGGCCGACTTCCTGTTGAATTTAGCCCATATGTCCAAGAGACTTTTTTGAAGGTACTGGCAGTTTCTCCAACTGTGCTGAATTTTATCCATGTCGGTCCATGTAGTGGGCGGGGCTGATTGATTGAAATTTTGTAGGGGGCGCTATGGAGACATGCTCCATTTATTCCATTATGTTTCAATGGGGCTTAGTTCAGGGCCTTACTGTCATCAGTCATGACAAGTATGGTTGCGGTCCAAGGTTCCATGGCTTGGTCACAGGTACTTCCTGTTTCATGGCGTTGGACCGCCATTCGACATGTCCCGTTTAGCGTAGCGACTTGAGGTTTTTATTGTGGCCTCATGAAAGGGTTTGACATGTTTTGGAGGAGTCTCAAGTGTTTGGGACCATTTGCTTTGAAGCATGACCCTCAAACGTGGAAAAAACCACTTCCTGTTGTAAGTGGGCGGGGCTTAGGTCTACACCAGCAATGGTCACATTAATCTGTTCAGGACTGATCCCTTATTAATCCATATAAATTTTAGGGTGATCAGATCAAAATTGAGAATTTTATAGTGATTTATGATGTCACGCCGCCGCATGGAACTTCGCCATGGCGTCACGGGCACGCCGTGCAGCGTAGAGCAACGTCCTTTATCAGATGTCTTCACCAACATGTTTTGTGATGCCTGAGTGAATTTGGGCCACTGCATCTTATAATTATTTCCATAAGTGTAATGAACAACAAAGTTTACAAATGTGTATGAAGTCAGCAGCGAGGGTGCAACACATAAAACATGAACAGGAATTATTGACCTTCTATTGTGGAATCTAAACTTCACATCTTTTGTATATAGTTGTGTCTTCTGTTTGTGGATCATAGACTTTTCTCTGTGGGATTTGTGCTGTGTTTATACACTGTTAGATCTGTATTTATTACAGTCATAAATTGTAATAAACTTTTATCTTGTTCCTGTATGATCACATCCTACTGCAGTTATTTAGATGACTTGAATGTATTGAATAAATGGGGAAAAGCATTTAAATTTCTTTATTTTAAAAACGCTTCAAAGTGTACAAAGTAGCTCAAATTACTTAATTAGTAACACAAAGTTATAAGTAAGAAACAATACAATCAACGAACATGTAAACAATAGATTCCACAGAAATGCTATTAAATTGTGGTTTACTAGAAAAAAAAAAAAAAGAATCAAACACCAAAAATAAAACCAATGTTGTGTCTGTGCAGATCAGGAAACTGCTCTTCAGTAGCCATGCAGCAACTGGGAATCAAGCCTTGTTTCCTTCTGAGGAGCTGGGATGTGAGTCTTCTTAGGTCCTTCACATTTATGTCATCAAGACGTCTCTGCAAAATTATACAAAAGATTGGTTAGATAAATAGAGCCACATTTTACTAACTGATGGAAAACAAAGTGAAAAGTGAAAGATCAGATTTTTTAGTGAAGGTCTGTGTCTACCAACTTTGTTCAGAGACTAAGTTAATATATTACTGTAATATCTAAAACTAATGTCTGGATGCCAAAGCAACAAGTAACATATGGAAGACAGAGCAGTAGGTAACAAGCTCAAATATAAAATTACATTTATGTTACAACAACAAATAATACATAAAACAGTTACCATTGACGAGGCTGAAGTTAGCTTCCGATCCGCAGCTTATGGCTGCAATATGTGTAAAGGGCAATTACACTGAATTTTTTGGAAACACCACCACATTAGACCAGGTACTGACAAAAAACTGGTATAGTATGTGGAATATTTTAGCCCACATTTGAAGAGTCTAAGTGTTTTAGTTTTTTGTCAGGACCTGATGTAATGTGGTCCAGATGCCAAAAAAGTCATGAAATGACCCTTATTTGCATTTTCACAAATAGAATAAAGATTTCACAAATCAGACACTATGTTTTATTGAATCTGCATAGTATGTGGAATATTTTAACCCAGGTTTTAAGAGTCCAAGTGTTGTAGTTTTTTGTCAGGACCTGGTCTAATGTGGTGTTTCCGAAAAATTCAGTGGAATTGCCCTTTACACATATTGCGAATCGGAAGCTAACTTCAGCCTCGTTTACCATTGTTGGTTATTGGAATACTGTGGAATTCCTGTAATAAATGTTTTTTATCAGTAATATCTTGAGACAAAACAGTGAACATGAAACTGCATTTTACCTGTACTACAGCTAGCCAGTCACATCTCTGGAAGCTGCAGCTCGTCTTCCTCAGACTGACCCGCTTGTCCTCGGACCGTCCACCAGCCCTGCCTCGGCCTTCCTGGCAACCTTAACATGTCATATTCATCACTGAAAACAAGTGTGTACACGGATCATCGCTGTAACAACATTCAAACATGTAAATTCTGCATTATGTCAGTGTCTGACTGCCTGTGTTAGGCTGATTCAGTCTAACATCAGCTGAATATATGCAGAAATATTAATAAAGTTAGAATTAGCCTAACAACTATAGCTAGCTTAGCACGTAGCTTAGCCTCTTCTTAGTACCACCGTTTATTCCATACGCGATATTGTCATTTTTACGTACTACTTTGCAAAAAAAACACCATAAGAGAGTATCATTTTCAGCATGACGAAGAGCCTGTTGTGTTAACAGTTACTTACCGGTTCATGTGTAGCTGAAATACTGGATGGAAATAAACTTTGAGTCTTGTGGACGGTGACGGTTCCGCTGTATTTAGAGGATGGGAGGGGTGAGGAGCATGTTTAGCTCACTACTTCCGCCCTGTGGTGGTTTGTAGAGGTAGCAGTTGTGTGGTTTTGCTCACTACATGGCGTTTGCCACCTAGTGTTGGAAAGAATCGCTTTGAAATCTTACATACTCTGGCTTCAATACATTGAAAAAAATAATCTAAAAGTGGATCAAATATGCCACAGTGTTTAATGAAATTGAAAAAAAAAAATCCCACCAGTTTTCCATAAATGGATGTTACATTATTTTTACTTTATTCAAAACAAGAATTAGCTGCTCATTCTCAGAACCAAAGCCTCAGATTTTTTCTTTTTCATGTAATCCCCCACAGTACAGACAAAGACCAACAGGGAGGAATAATACATAAATGCTTCAAGTTTAGTTTTAATTCATTATGCTTATTAACATGCCTGTGACATTTGTTAAAAACTGTTAACATCATTTACATAAATATAGTTTTCAGTAACTTATTGTTGTAAGTATTAGCCGCACTGGATGTTTTAATCAATCCATCAACAGAGCTGATCCAATACCACTCTATCCAAGAATCTGAACAAATGTCTATAAATCAAAGAGCAATCAGTCTGCTTCTAAACAATAAAACACATATGAAACTGATTCACATAATTAATAATTCCTTCAGATGGACCTGCATGTTCATCTGTACATACATGTCTATAAATATGGTTGGTTGTTTTTTGTGGGAGTTATGTCAGTTTTCCTTTTCATTGCATCACATCTGCTTCGCTGCCCCGCCTCTCCTAAACGATATCCCCTATTAAAAGAAATAACACAACTTTTAATCAGATATGCAGCTTGAGCATCCTGACTCATTTGGGTTACAGTTGGAGAAAATTCTTTGGAGGACCTTCTCAAAATGCATGGCAAAGAAAATGACAGAAATGACCCCAAAAATGGCACCTTTTTCAACATGGCCGACTTCCTGTTTGATTTAGCCCATATGTCCAAGAGACTTTTTTGAAGGTACGGGAAGGGGCTACAAGTGTGCTGAATTTGATCCATGTCGATCAATGTAGTGGGCGGGGCTGATTGATTGAAATATTGGAGGGGGCGCTATGGAGCCATTTACTATCTTTTCCACTATATTGTAATTTTACTCTATTAAGGACATAACTGTCATGACTCTTGGCAAGTATGGTGAAGATCAAAGGTTTCATGGCTTTGTTACAGGTACTTCCTGGTTCACGGTATCAGACACTTGTTGTTGCCAAGGGGTGGAGCTAGTTCAGAGTCATATCATTGCATTGTAGATTTTGTTTATCATGGGACTGGCATTAAATGTGTCGATTCCTGTGCTGATATGTTGTTTTATATGGGAGTTTTGGCAATAAGTCTTTGTTAATGAGACATAAAACTTTGAGGGCCCGCCCCTCCTAAACTAAATCTTCTATTAGAAGAAATAACACAACTTTAAATCACACATGCCTCCTGAGCATCCTGTGCAAGTTGGGTGTCAGTTGGACAATATCCCTAGGAGGAGTTGTTTAAAATGCATGGCAAAGAAATGACCCCAAAAATGGCGCCTTTTTCAAAATGGCCGACTTCCTGTTGAATTTAGCCCATATGTCCAAGAGACTTTTTTGAAGGTACTGGAAGGTTCTCCAACTGTGCTGAATTTTATCCATGTCGGTCCATGTAGTGGGCGGGGCTGATTGATTGAAATTTTGTAGGGGGCGCTATAGAGACATGCTCCATGTATTCCATTATGTTTCAATGGGGCTTAGTTCAGGGCCTTACTGTCATCAGTCATGGCAAGTATGGTTGCGGTCCAAGGTTCCATGGCTTGGTCACAGGTACTTCCTGTTTCATGGCGTTGGACCGCCATTCGCCATGTCCCGTTTAGCGTAGCGACTTGAGGTTTTTATTGTGGCATCATGAAAGGGTTTGACATGTTTTGGAGGAGGCTCAAGTGTTTTGGACCATTTGCTTAGAAGCATGACCCTCAAACGTGCAAAAAAACACTTCCTGTTGTAAGTGGGCGGAGTTTAGGTCTACAACAGCAATGGTCACAGTAATCTGTTCAGGACTGATCCCTTATTAATGCCTATAAGTTTTAGGGTGATCAGATCAAAATTGACAATTTTATAGTGATTTATGATGTCACGCCGCCGCATGGAACTTCGCCATGGCGTCACGGGCACACCGTGCAGCGTAGAGCAACGTCCTTTATAAGATCTCTTCACCAACATGTTTTGTAATGCCTGAGTGAATTTGGGCCATGTGGTGTCCACCAAGCCAGAGTTATGGGTGTGTGAGCAAAAAACAACACTTTTGACCTCCAGGGGGCGTGGCTATTTCATAATCAAAATATTGACATATAGAACTCTGTAGGAGGGGACTGCCATCATATCTAGCAAATTTGGTGCAGAAATGTTGCTTTATGTGGGAGTTATATCCGTTTAATTTTTCCTGGCGAGACATCAAACTTTGAGGCCCCGCCCCTCGTAAACTAAGTCTCCTATTAGAAGAAATAACACAACATTTAATCACACATGCCTCCTGAACATCCTGAGCAATTTGTGGCTCAGTGGGATAAAAGCTCTAGGACGAGTTCGTTAAAATGCGAGGTGCTAAAACGCCAAAATATTGACTTTGACCTAAAATGGCCGCCTTCCTGTCGACATTTCACCATGACATTAAGAGGATTTTTTGTTCGCCCTAGCATGTAGATCATGTGTATGAATTTTCATAAAGATTAATGACATGCAGTGGCGGGGCACCTAAAATAGGTGGCGCTCTCATTCAGTTTCGCCCAAACATTCTGGAGCACCTCAAAATATCAAATTTTTCGCATTCCCTTGGGGGGGTACGCAAAATTTGGTGAGTTTTCGAGCACGTTCAGGCCTCCAAAAAAGCACGCGAAGTGTCCGAATAAAAATAATAATAATAATAATAATTAAAACCGCAAGCGGTGATATAGGCCCTCGCACCATGGCGCCACTCGGCATAATGCCACCGCCTCCCCTGGCAACATCCTTCCCATGCCTCTCTCAACCTAAAGTGCAGCCAGACTTCACTTCAGGCCATTTAGACCTTATGAACGGTCACTTACTGTCACCAAGGGGCGGGGCTAATTTATAATCTAATTATTGACATACAGAAATGTGAAGGATATGACTGGCATCATCTGTAGTGAATTTGGTGCAGGTTGGTTGTTTTTTGTGGGAGTTATGTCAGTTTTCCTTTTCATTGCATCACATCTGCTTTGCTGCCCCGCCTCTCCTAAACGATATCCCCTATTAAAAGAAATAGCACAACTTTTAATCACACATGCCTCTTGAGCATCCTGACTCATTTGGGTTAAAGTTGGACAAAATTCTTAGGACAAGTTCCTCCAAATGCATGGCAAAGAAAATGACAGAAATGACCCCGAAAATGGCACCTTTTTTCAACATGGCCGACTTCCTGTTTGATTTAGCCCATATGTCCAAGAGACTTATTTGAAGGTACTGGGAGGGTCTACAAGTTTCCCGAATCATATCCATGTCAGTCAATGTAGTGGACGGGGCTGATTGATTGAAATATTGTAGGGGGCGCTATCGAGCCATTTACTATCTTTTCCATTATATTGTAATTTTATTTTATTAAGGACATAACTGTCATGACTCATGGCAAGTATGGTGAAGATCAACAATTTCCTGGCTTTGTTACAGGTCCTTCCTGGTTCATGATATCAGACACTTCTTGTTGCCAAGGGGTGGGGCTAATTCATAGTCCCATTATTGCATTGCAGATTTTGTTCATCATGGGACTGGCATCAAATGTGTCGATTCCTGTGCTGATATGTTGTTTTATGTGGGAGTTTTAGCAATAAGTCTTTGTTAATGAGACATCAAACTTTGAGGGCCCGCCCCTCCTAAACTAAATCTTCTATTAGAAGAAATAACACAACTTTACATCACACATGCCTCCTGAGCATCCTGTGCAAGTTGGTTGTCAGTTGGACAATATCCCTAGGAGGAGTTGTTTAAAATGCATGGCAAAGAAATGACCCCAAAAATGGCACCTTTTTCAACATGGCCGACTTCCTGTTTAATTTAGCCTATATGTCCAAGAGACTTTTTTGAAGGTACTGGAAGGTTCTCCAACTGTGCTGAATTTTTTCCATGTCGGTCCATGTAGTGGGCGGGGCTGATTGATTGAAATTTTGTAGGGGGCGCTATGGTGACATGCTCCATTTATTCCATAATGTTTCAATGGGGCTTAGTTCAGGGCCTTACTGTCATCAGTCATGGCAAGTTTGGTGGCGGTCCAAGGTTCCATGGTTTGGTCACAAGTACTTCCTGTTTCATGGCGTTGGACCGCCATTCGCCATGTCCCGTTTAGCGTAGCGACTTGAGGTTTTGATTGTGGCATCATGAAAGGGTTTGACATGTTTTGGAGGAGTCTCAAGTGTTTTGGACCATTTGCTTAGAAGCATGACCCTCAAACGTGGAAAAAACCACTTCCTGTTGCAAGTGGGCGGGGCTTAGGTCTAGACCAGCAATGGTCACATTAATCTGTTCAGGACTGATCCCTTATTAATCCCTATAAATTTTAGGGTGATCAGATCAAAATTGACAATTTTATAGTGATTTATGATGTCACGCCGCCGCATGGAACTTCGCCATGGCGTCAAAGGGCACGCCGTGCAGCGTAGAGCAACGTCCTTTATCAGATCTCTTCACCAACATGTTTTGTGATGCCTGAGTGAATTTGGGCCATGTGGTGTCCACCAAGCCAGAGTTATGGGTGTGTGAGCAAAAAACAACACTTTTGACCTCCAGGGGGCGTGGCTATTTCATAATCAAAATTTTGACATATAGAACTCTGTAGGAGGGGACTGCCATCATATCTTGCAAATTTGTTGCAGAAATGTTGCTTTATGTGGGAGTTATATCCGTTTAATTTTTCATGGCGAGACATCAAACTTTGAGGCCCCGCCCCTCGTAAACTAAGTCTCCTATTAGAAGAAATAACACAACATTTAATCACACATGCCTCCTGAACATCCTCAGCAATTTGTGGCTCAGTGGGTTAAAAGCTCTAGGACGAGTTCGTTAAAATGCGAGGATCTAAAACGCCAAAATATTGACTTTGACCTAAAATAGCCGCCTTCCTGTCGACATTTCACCATGACATTAAGAGGATTTTTTGTTTGTCCTGTCATGTAGATCATGTGTATGAATTTTCATAAAGATTAACGACATGCAGTGGCGGGGCACCTAAAATAGGTGGCGCTCTCGTTCAGTTTCGCCCAAACATTCTGGAGCACCTCAAAATATCAAATTTTTCGTATTCCTTTGGGGGGGTACGCAAAATTTGGTGAGTTTTCGAGCACGTTCAGGCCTCCAAAAAAGCACGCGAAGTGTCCGAATAAAAATAATAATAATAATAATAATTAAAACCGCAAGCGGTGATATAGGCCCTCGCACCATGGCGCCGCTCGGCAGAATGCCACCGCCTCCCCTGGCAACATCCTTCCCATGCCTCTCTCAACCTAAAGTGCAGCCAGACTGCACTTCAGGCCATTTAGGCCTTATGAACGGTCACTTCCTGTCACCAAGGGGCGGGGCTAACTTATCATCTAATTATTGACATGCACAAATGTGAAGGATATGCCTGGCATCATCTGTAGTGAATTTGGTGCAGGTTGGTTGTTTTTTGTGGGAGTTATGTCTGTTTTCCTTTTCATTGCATCACATCTGCTTTGCTGCCCCGCCTCTCCTAAACGATATCCCCTATTAAAAGAAATAGCACAACTTTTAATCACACATGCTTCTTGAGCATCCTGACTCATTTGGGTTAAAGTTGGACAAAATTCTTAGGACAAGTTCCTCAAAATGCATGGCAAAGAAAATGACAGAAATGACCCCAAAAATGGCACCCTTTTCAAAATGGCCGACTTCCTGTTGGATTTAGCCCATATATCCAAGAGACTTTTTTGAAGGTACTGGGAGGGTCTATAAGTGTGCTGAATTTTATCCATGTCAGTCAATGTAGTGGGCGGGGCTGATTGATTGAAATATTGTAGGGGGCGCTATGGAGCCATTTACTATCTTTTCCACTATGTTGTAATTTTATTCTATTAAGTACATAACTGTCATGACTCATGGCAAGTATGGTGAAGATCAACAATTTCATGGCTTTGTTACAGGTACTTCCTGGTTCATGATATCAGACACTTGTTGTTGCCAAGGGGCGGGGCTAGTTCATAGTCATATTATTGCATTGTAGATTTTGTTCATCATGGGACTGGCATCAAATGTGTCGATTCCTGTGCTGATATGTTGTTTTATGTGGGAGTTTTAGCAATAAGTCTTTGTTAATGAGACATCAAACTTTGAGGGCCCGCTCCTCCTAAACTAAATCTTCTATTAGAAGAAATAACACAACTTTACATCACACATGCCTCCTGAGCATCCTGTGCAAGTTGGGTGTCAGTTGGACAATATCCCTAGGAGGAGTTGTTTAAAATGCATGGCAAAGAAATGACCCCAAAAATGGCACCTTTTTCAAAATGGCCGACTTCCTGTTGAATTTAGCCCATATGTCCAAGAGACTTTTTTGAAGGTACTGGCAGGTTCTCCAACTGTGCTGAATTTTATTCATGTCGGTCCATGTAGTGGGCGGGGCTGATTGATTGAAATTTTGTAGGGGGCGCTATGGAGACATGCTCCATTTAGTCCATAATGTTTCAATGGGGCTTAGTTCAGGACCTTACTGTCATCAGTCATGACAAGTATGGTGGCGGTCCAAGGTTCCATGGCTTGGTCACAGGTACTTCCTGTTTCATGGCGTTGGACCGCCATTCGCCATGTCCCGTTTAGCGTAGCGACTTGAGGTTTTTATTGTGGCATCATGAAAGGGTTTGACATGTTTTGGAGGAGGCTCAAGTGTTTTGGACCATTTGCTTAGAAGCATGACCCTCAAACGTGGAAAAAACCACTTCCTATTGTAAGTGGGCGGGGCTTAGGTCTACACCAGCAATGGTCACATTAATCTGTTCAGGACTGATCCCTTATTAATCCCTATAAGGTTTAGGGTGATCAGATCAAAATTGACAATTTTATAGTGATTTATGATGTCACGCCGCCGCATGGAACTTCGCCATGGCGTCACGGGCACGCCGTGCAGCGTAGAGCAACGTCCTTTATCAGATCTCTTCACCAACATGTTTTGTGATGCCTGAGTGAATTTGGGCCACTGCATCTTATAATTATTTCCATAAGTGTAATGAACCAAAAAGTTTACAAATGTGTATGAAGTCAGCAGCGAGGGTGCAACACATAAAACATGAACAGGAATTATTGACCTTCTATTGTGGAATCTAAACTTCACATCTTTTGTATATAGTTGTGTCTTCTGTTTGTGGATCATAGACTTTTCTCTGTGGGATTTGTGCTGTGTTTATACACTGTTAGATCTGTATTTATTACAGTCATAAATTGTAATAAACTTTTATCTTGTTCCTGTATGATCACATCCTACTGCAGTTATTTAGATGACTTGAATGTATTGAATAAATGGGGAAAAGCATTTAAATTTCTTTATTTTAAAAACGCTTCAAAGTGTACAAAGTAGCTCAAATTACTTAATTAGTAACACAAAGTTATACGTAAGAAACAATACAATCAACGAACATGTAAACAATAGATTCCACAGAAATGCTATTAAATTGTGGTTTACTAGAAGAAAAAAAAAGATTCAAACACCAAAAATAAAACCAATGTTGTGTCTGTGCAGATCAGGAAACTGCTCTTCAGTAGCCACACAGCAACTGGGAATCAAGCCTTGTTTCCTTCTGAAGAGCTGGGATGTGAGTCTTCTTAGGTCCTTCACATTTATGTCATCAAGACGTCTCTGCAAAATTATACAAAAGATTGGTTAGATAAATAGAGCCACATTTTACTAACTGATGGAAAACAAAGTGAAAAGTGAAAGATCAGATTTTTTAGTGAAGGTCTGTGTCTACCAACTTTGTTCAGAGACTAAGTTAATATATTACTGTAATATCTAAAACTAATGTCTGGATGCCAAAGCAACAAGTAACATATGGAAGACAGAGCAGTAGGTAACAAGCTCAAATATAAAATTACATTTATGTTACAACAACAAATAATACATAAAACAGTTACCATTGACGAGGCTGAAGTTAGCTTCCGATCCACAGCTTATGGCTGCAATATGTGTAAAGGGCAATTACACTGAATTTTTTGGAAACACCACCACATTAGACCAGGTACTGACAAAAAACTGGTATAGTATGTGGAATATTTTAGCCCACATTTGAAGAGTCTAAGTGTTTTAGTTTTTTGTCAGGACCTGATGTAATGTGGTCCAGATGCCAAAAAAGTCATGAAATGACCCTTATTTGCATTTTCACAAATAGAATAAAGATTTCACAAATCAGACACTATGTTTTATTGAATCTGCATAGTATGTGGAATATTTTAACCCAGGTTTTAAGAGTCCAAGTGTTGTAGTTTTTTGTCAGGACCTGGTCTAATGTGGTGTTTCCGAAAAATTCAGTGGAATTGCCCTTTACACATATTGCGAATCGGAAGCTAACTTCAGCCTCGTTTACCATTGTTGGTTATTGGAATACTGTGGAATTCCTGTAATAAATGTTTTTTATCAGTAATATCTTGAGACAAAACAGTGAACATGAAACTGCATTTTACCTGTACTACAGCTAGCCAGTCACATCTCTGGAAGCTGCAGGTCGTCTTCCTCAGACTGACCCGCTTGTCCTCGGACCGTCCACCAGCCCTGCCTCGGCCTTCCTGGCAACCTTAACATGTCATATTCATCACTGAAAACAAGTGTGTACACGGATCATCGCTGTAACAACATTCAAACATGTAAATTCTGCATTATGTCAGTGTCTGACTGCCTGTGTTAGGCTGATTCAGTCTAACATCAGCTGAATATATGCAGAAATATTAATAAAGTTAGAATTAGCCTAACAACTATAGCTAGCTTAGCACGTAGCTTAGCCTCTTCTTAGTACCACCGTTTATTCCATACGCGATATTGTCATTTTTACGTACTACTTTGCAAAAAAAACACCATAAGAGAGTATCATTTTCAGCATGACGAAGAGCCTGTTGTGTTAACAGTTACTTACCGGTTCATGTGTAGCTGAAATACTGGATGGAAATAAACTTTGAGTCTTGTGGACGGTGACGGTTCCGCTGTATTTAGAGGATGGGAGGGGTGAGGAGCATGTTTAGCTCACTACTTCCGCCCTGTGGTGGTTTGTAGAGGTAGCAGTTGTGTGGTTTTGCTCACTACATGGCGTTTGCCACCTAGTGTTGGAAAGAATCGCTTTGAAATCTTACATACTCTGGCTTCAATACATTGAAAAAAATAATCTAAAAGTGGATCAAATATGCCACAGTGTTTAATGAAATTGAAAAAAAAAAATCCCACCAGTTTTCCATAAATGGATGTTACATTATTTTTACTTTATTCAAAACAAGAATTAGCTGCTCATTCTCAGAACCAAAGCCTCAGATTTTTTCTTTTTCATGTAATCCCCCACAGTACAGACAAAGACCAACAGGGAGGAATAATACATAAATGCTTCAAGTTTAGTTTTAATTCATTATGCTTATTAACATGCCTGTGACATTTGTTAAAAACTGTTAACATCATTTACATAAATATAGTTTTCAGTAACTTATTGTTGTAAGTATTAGCCGCACTGGATGTTTTAATCAATCCATCAACAGAGCTGATCCAATACCACTCTATCCAAGAATCTGAACAAATGTCTATAAATCAAAGAGCAATCAGTCTGCTTCTAAACAATAAAACACATATGAAACTGATTCACATAATTAATAATTCCTTCAGATGGACCTGCATGTTCATCTGTACATACATGTCTATAAATATGGTTGGTTGTTTTTTGTGGGAGTTATGTCAGTTTTCCTTTTCATTGCATCACATCTGCTTCGCTGCCCCGCCTCTCCTAAACGATATCCCCTATTAAAAGAAATAACACAACTTTTAATCAGATATGCAGCTTGAGCATCCTGACTCATTTGGGTTACAGTTGGAGAAAATTCTTTGGAGGACCTTCTCAAAATGCATGGCAAAGAAAATGACAGAAATGACCCCAAAAATGGCACCTTTTTCAACATGGCCGACTTCCTGTTTGATTTAGCCCATATGTCCAAGAGACTTTTTTTGAAGGTACGGGAAGGGGCTACAAATGTGCTGAATTTGATCCATGTCGATCAATGTAGTGGGCGGGGCTGATTGATTGAAATATTGGAGGGGGCGCTATGGAGCCATTTACTATCTTTTCCACTATATTGTAATTTTACTCTATTAAGGACATAACTGTCATGACTCATGGCAAGTATGGTGAAGATCAAAGGTTTCATGGCTTTGTTACAGGTACTTCCTGGTTCACGGTATCAGACACTTGTTGTTGCCAAGGGGTGGAGCTAGTTCAGAGTCATATCATTGCATTGTAGATTTTGTTTATCATGGGACTGGCATCAAATGTGTCGATTCCTGTGCTGATATGTTGTTTTATATGGGAGTTTTGGCAATAAGTCTTTGTTAATGAGACATAAAACTTTGAGGGCCCGCCCCTCCTAAACTAAATCTTCTATTAGAAGAAATAACACAACTTTAAATCACACATGCCTCCTGAGGATCCTGTGCAAGTTGGGTGTCAGTTGGACAATATCCCTAGGAGGAGTTGTTTAAAATGCATGGCAAAGAAATGACCCCAAAAATGGCACCTTTTTCAAAATGGCCGACTTCCTGTTGGATTTAGCCCATATGTCCAAGAGACTTTTTTGAAGGTACTGGCAGGTTCTCCAACTGTGCTGAATTTTATTCATGTCGGTCCATGTAGTGGGCGGGGCTGATTGATTGAAATTTTGTAGGGGGCGCTATGGAGACATGCTCCATTTATTCCATAATGTTTCAATGGGGCTTAGTTCAGGGCCTTACTGTCATCAGTCATGGCAAGTTTGGTGGCGGTCCAAGGTTCCATGGCTTGGTCACAGGTACTTCCTGTTTCATGGCGTTGGACCGCCATTCGCCATGTCCCGTTTAGCGTAGTGACTTGAGGTTTTTATTGTGGCATCATGAAAGGGTTTGACATGTTTTGGAGGAGTCTCAAGTGTTTGGGACCATTTGCTTAGAAGCATGACCCTCAAACGTGGAAAAAACCACTTCCTGTTGTAAGTGGGCGGAGCTTAGGTCTACACCAGCAATGGTCACATTAATCTTTTCAGGACTGATCCCTTATTAATCCCTATAAGTTTTAGGGTGATCAGATCAAAATTGAGAATTTTATAGTGATTTATGATGTCACGCCGCCGCATGGAACTTCGCCATGGCATCACGGGCACGCCGTGCAGCGCAGAGCAACGTCCTTTATCAGATCTCTTCACCAACATGTTTTGTGATGCCTGAGTGAATTTGGGCCATGTGGTGTCTACCAAGCCAGAGTTCTGGGTGTGTGAGCAAAAAACAACACTTTTGACCTCCAGGGGGCGTGGCTATTTCATAATCAAAATATTGACATATAGAACTCTGTAGGAGGGGACTGCCATCATATCTAGCAAATTTGGTGCAGAAATGTTGCTTTATGTGGGAGTTATATCCGTTTAATTTTTCCTGGCGAGACATCAAACTTTGAGGCCCCGCCCCTCGTAAACTAAGTCTCCTATTAGAAGAAATAACACAACATTTAATCACACATGTCTCCTGAACATCCTGAGCAATTTGTGGCTCAGTGGGATAAAAGCTCTAGGACGAGTTCGTTAAAATGCGAGGTGCTAAAACGCCAAAATATTGACTTTGACCTAAAATGGCCGCCTTCCTGTCGACATTTCACCATGACATTAAGAGGATTTTTTGTTCGCCCTTGCATGTAGATCATGTGTATGAATTTTCATAAAGATTAACGACATGCAGTGGCGGGGCACCTAAAATAGGTGGCGCTCTCATTCAGTTTCGCCCAAACATTCTGGAGCACCTCAAAATATCAAATTTTTCGCATTCCCTTGGGGGGGTACGCAAAATTTGGTGAGTTTTTGAGCATGTTCAGGCCTCCAAAAAAGCAATTCATTTATTAGGAGAATAATAATAATAATAATTAAAACCGCAAGCGGTGATATAGGCCCTCACACCATGGCGCCGCTCGGCAGAATGCCACCGCCTCCCCTGGCAACATCCTTCCCATGCCTCTCTCAACCTAAAGTGCAGCCAGACTGCACTTCAGGCCATTTATGCCTTATGAACGGTCACTTCCTGTCACCAAGGGGCGGGGCTAACTTATCATCTAATTATTGACATGCACAAATGTGAAGGATATGCCTGGCATCATCTGTAGCAAATTTGGTGCAGGTTGGTTGTTTTTTGTGGGAGTTATGTCAGTTTTCCTTTTCATTGCATCACATCTGCTTTGCTGCCCCGCCTCTCCTAAACGATATCCCCTATTAAAAGAAATAGCACAACTTTTAATCACACATGCTTCTTGAGCATCCTGACTCATTTGGGTTAAAGTTGGACAAAATTCTTAGGACAAGTTCCTCAAAATGCATGGCAAAGAAAATGACAAAAATGACCCCAAAAATGGCACCTTTTTCAAAATGGCCGACTTCCTGTTGGATTTAGCCCATATATCCAAGAGACTTTTTTGAAGGTACTGGGAGGGTCTATAAGTGTGCTGAATTTTATCCATGTCAGTCAATGTAGTGGGCGGGGCTGATTGATTGAAATATTGTAGGGGGCGCTATGGAGCCATTTACTATCTTTTCCACTATGTTGTAATTTTATTCTATTAAGTACATAACTGTCATGACTCATGGCAAGTATGGTGAAGATCAACAATTTCATGGCTTTGTTACAGGTACTTCCTGGTTCATGATATCAGACACTTGTTGTTGCCAAGGGGCGGGGCTAGTTCATAGTCATGTTATTGCATTGTAGATTTTGTTCATCATGGAACTGGCATCAAATGGGTCGATTCCTGTGCTGATATGTTGTTTTATGTGGGAGTTTTAGCAATAAGTCTTTGTTAATGAGACATCAAACTTTGAGGGCCCGCTCCTCCTAAACTAAATCTTCTATTAGAAGAAATAACACAACTTTAAATCACACATGCCTCCTGAGCATCCTGTGCAAGTTGGGTGTCAGTTGGACAATATCCCTAGGAGGAGTTGTTTAAAATGCATGGCAAAGAAATGACCCCAAAAATGGCACCTTTTTCAAAATGGCCGACTTCCTGTTGAATTTAGCCCATATGTCCAAGAGAGTTTTTTGAAGGTACTGGCAGGTTCTCCAACTGTGCTGAATTTCATTCATGTCGGTCCATGTAGTGGGCGGGGCTGATTGATTGAAATTTTGTAGGGGGCGCTATGGAGACATGCTCCATTTATTCCATAATGTTTCAATGGGGCTTAGTTCAGGGCCTTACTGTCATCAGTCATGACAAGTATGGTGGCGGTCCAAGGTTCCATGGCTTGGTCACAGGTACTTCCTGTTTCATGGCGTTGGACCGCCATTCGCCATGTCCCGTTTAGCGTAGCGACTTGAGGTTTTTATTGTGGCATCATGAAAGGGTTTGACATGTTTTGGAGGAGGCTCAAGTGTTTTGGACCATTTGCTTAGAAGCATGACTCTCAAACGTGGAAAAAACCACTTCCTATTGTAAGTGGGCGGGGCTTAGGTCGACACCAGCAATGGTCACATTAATCTGTTCAGGACTGATCCCTTATTAATCCCTATAAGTTTTAGGGTGATCAGATCAAAATTGACAATTTTATAGTGATTTATGATGTCACGCCGCCGCATGGAACTTCGCCATGGCGTCACGGGCACGCCGTGCAGCGTAGAGCAATGTCCTTTACCAGATCTCTTCACCAACATGTTTTGTGATGCCTGAGTGAATTTGGGCCATGTGGTGTCTACCAAGCCAGAGTTATGGGTGTGTGAGCAAAAAACAACACTTTTGACCTCCAGGGGGCGTGGCTATTTCATAATCAAAATATTGACATATAGAACTCTGTAGGAGGGGACTGCCATCATATCTAGCAAATTTGGTGCAGAAATTTTGCTTTATGTGGGACTTATATCCGTTTAATTTTTCCTGGCGAGACATCAAACTTTGAGGCCCCGCCCCTCGTAAACTAAGTCTCCTATTAGAAGAAATAACACAACATTTAATCACACATGTCTCCTGAACATCCTGAGCAATTTGTGGCTCAGTGGGATAAAAGCTCTAGGACGAGTTCGTTAAAATGCGAGGTGCTAAAACGCCAAAATATTGACTTTGACCTAAAATGGCCGCCTTCCTGTCGACATTTCACCATGACATTAAGAGGATTTTTTGTTCGCCCTTGCATGTAGATCATGTGTATGAATTTTCATAAAGATTAACGACATGCAGTGGCGGGGCACCTAAAATAGGTGGCGCTCTCATTCAGTTTCGCCCAAACATTCTGGAGCACCTCAAAATATCAAATTTTTCGCATTCCCTTGGGGGGGCACGCAAAATTTGGTGAGTTTTTGAGCATGTTCAGGCCTCCAAAAAAGCAATTCATTTATTAGGAGAATAATAATAATAATAATTAAAACCGCAAGCGGTGATATAGGCCCTCACACCATGGCGCCGCTCGGCAGAATGCCACCGCCTCCCCTGGCAACATCCTTCCCATGCCTCTCTCAACCTAAAGTGCAGCCAGACTGCACTTCAGGCCATTTATGCCTTATGAACGGTCACTTCCTGTCACCAAGGGGCGGGGCTAACTTATCATCTAATTATTGACATGCACAAATGTGAAGGATATGCCTGGCATCATCTGTAGCAAATTTGGTGCAGGTTGGTTGTTTTTTGGGGGAGTTATGTCTGTTTTCCTTTTCATTGCATCACATCTGCTTTGCTGCCCCGCCTCTCCTAAACGATATCCCCTATTAAAAGAAATAGCACAACTTTTAATCACACATGCTTCTTGAGCATCCTGACTCATTTGGGTTAAAGTTGGACAAAATTCTTAGGACAAGTTCCTCAAAATGCATGGCAAAGAAAATGACAGAAATGACCCCAAAAATGGCACCTTTTTCAAAATGGCCGACTTCCTGTTGGATTTAGCCCATATATCCAAGAGACTTTTTTGAAGGTACTGGGAGGGTCTATAAGTGTGCTGAATTTTATCCATGTCAGTCAATGTAGTGGGCGGGGCTGATTGATTGAAATATTGTAGGGGGCGCTATGGAGCCATTTACTATCTTTTCCACTATGTTGTAATTTTATTCTATTAAGTACATAACTGTCATGACTCATGGCAAGTATGGTGAAGATCAACAATTTCATGGCTTTGTTACAGGTACTTCCTGGTTCATGATATCAGACACTTGTTGTTGCCAAGGGGCGGGGCTAGTTCATAGTCATGTTATTGCATTGTAGATTTTGTTCATCATGGAACTGGCATCAAATGGGTCGATTCCTGTGCTGATATGTTGTTTTATGTGGGAGTTTTAGCAATAAGTCTTTGTTAATGAGACATCAAACTTTGAGGGCCCGCTCCTCCTAAACCAAATCTTCTATTAGAAGAAATAACACAACTTTAAATCACACATGCCTCCTGAGCATCCTGTGCAAGTTGGGTGTCAGTTGGACAATATCCCTAGGAGGAGTTGTTTAAAATGCATGGCAAAGAAATGACCCCAAAAATGGCACCTTTTTCAAAATGGCCGACTTCCTGTTGAATTTAGCCCATATGTCCAAGAGAGTTTTTTGAAGGTACTGGCAGGTTCTCCAACTGTGCTGAATTTCATTCATGTCGGTCCATGTAGTGGGCGGGGCTGATTGATTGAAATTTTGTAGGGGGCGCTATGGAGACATGCTCCATTTATTCCATAATGTTTCAATGGGGCTTAGTTCAGGGCCTTACTGTCATCAGTCATGACAAGTATGGTGGCGGTCCAAGGTTCCATGGCTTGGTCACAGGTACTTCCTGTTTCATGGCGTTGGACCGCCATTCGCCATGTCCCGTTTAGCGTAGCGACTTGAGGTTTTTATTGTGGCATCATGAAAGGGTTTGACATGTTTTGGAGGAGGCTCAAGTGTTTTGGACCATTTGCTTAGAAGCATGACTCTCAAACGTGGAAAAAACCACTTCCTATTGTAAGTGGGCGGGGCTTAGGTCGACACCAGCAATGGTCACATTAATCTGTTCAGGACTGATCCCTTATTAATCCCTATAAGTTTTAGGGTGATCAGATCAAAATTGACAATTTTATAGTGATTTATGATGTCACGCCGCCGCATGGAACTTCGCCATGGCGTCACGGGCACGCCGTGCAGCGTAGAGCAATGTCCTTTACCAGATCTCTTCACCAACATGTTTTGTGATGCCTGAGTGAATTTGGGCCATGTGGTGTCTACCAAGCCAGAGTTATGGGTGTGTGAGCAAAAAACAACACTTTTGACCTCCAGGGGGCGTGGCTATTTCATAATCAAAATATTGACATATAGAACTCTGTAGGAGGGGACTGCCATCATATCTAGCAAATTTGGTGCAGAAATGTTGCTTTATGTGGGAGTTATATCCGTTTAATTTTTCATGGCGAGACATCAAACTTTGAGGCCCCGCCCCTCGTAAACTAAGTCTCCTATTAGAAGAAATAACACAACATTTAATCACACATGCCTCCTGAACATCCTGAGCAATTTGTGGCTCAGTGGGATAAAAGCCCTAGGACGAGTTTGTTAAAATGCGAGGTGCTAAAACGCCAAAATATTGACTTTGACCTAAAATGGCCGCCTTCCTGTCGACATTTCACCATGACATTAAGAGGATTTTTTGTTCGCCCTAGCATGTAGATCATGTGTATGAATTTTCATAAAGATTAACGACATGCAGTGGCGGGGCACCTAAAATAGGTGGCGCTCTCATTCAGTTTCGCCCAAACATTCTGGAGCACCTCAAAATATCAAATTTTTCGCATTCCCTTGGGGGGGTACGCAAAATTTGGTGAGTTTTTGAGCATGTTCAGGCCTCCAAAAAAGCAATTCATTTATTAGGAGAATAATAATAATAATAATAATAATAATAATAATAAACGCTGCAATTACAATAGGCCTTCGCACCGCCAAGGTGCTCGGGCCTAATTATAATAAACGCTGCAATTACAATAGGCCTTCGCACCGCCAAGGTGCTCGGGCCTAATTAAAACCGCAAGCGGTGATATAGGCCCTCGCACCATGGCGCCGCTCGGCATAATGCCACCGCCTCCCCTGCCAACATCCTTCCCATGCCTCTCTCAACCTAAAGTGCAGCCAGACTGCACTTCAGGCCATTTAGGCCTTATGAAGGGTCACTTCCTGTCACCAAGGGGCGGGGCTAATTTATAATCTAATTATTGACATGCACAAATGTGAAGGATATGACTGGCATCATCTGCAGTGAATTTGGTGCAGGTTGGTTGATCTTTTGTATATAGTTGTGTCTTCTGTTTGTGGATCATAGACTTTTCTCTGTGGGATTTGTGGTGTGTTTATACACTGTTAGATCTGTATTTATTACAGTCATAAATTGTAATAAACTTTTATCTTGTTCCTGTATGATCACATCCTACTGCAGTTATTTAGATGACTTGAATGTATTGAATAAATGGGGAAAAGCATTTAAATTTCTTTATTTTAAAAACGCTTCAAAGTGTACAAAGTAGCTCAAATTACTTAATTAGTAACACAAAGTTATAAGTAAGAAACAATACAATCAACGAACATGTAAACAATAGATTCCACAGAAATGCTATTAAATTGTGGTTTACTAGAAAAAAGAAAAAAAAAGAATCAAACACCAAAAACAAAACCAATGTTGTGTCTGTGCAGATCAGGAAACTGCTCTTCAGTAGCCACACAGCAACTGGGAATCAAGCCTTGTTTCCTTCTGAGGAGCTGGGATGTGAGTCTTCTTAGGTCCTTCACATTTATGTCATCAAGACGTCTCTGCAAAATTATACAAAAGATTGGTTAGATAAATAGAGCCACATTTTACTAACTGATGGAAAACAAAGTGAAAAGTGAAAGATCAGATTTTTTAGTGAAGGTCTGTGTCTACCAACTTTGTTCAGAGACTAAGTTAATATATTACTGTAATATCTAAAACTAATGTCTGGATGCCAAAGCAACAAGTAACATATGGAAGACAGAGCAGTAGGTAACAAGCTCAAATATAAAATTACATTTATGTTACAACAACAAATAATACATAAAACAGTTACCATTGACGAGGCTGAAGTTAGCTTCCGATCCGCTGCTTATGGCTGCAATATGTGTAAAGGGCAATTACACTGAATTTTTTGGAAACACCACCACATTAGACCAGGTACTGACAAAAAACTGGTATAGTATGTGGAATATTTTAGCCCACATTTGAAGAGTCTAAGTGTTTTAGTTTTTTGTCAGGACCTGATGTAATGTGGTCCAGATGCCAAAAAAGTCATGAAATGACCCTTATTTGCATTTTCACAAATAGAATAAAGATTTCACAAATCAGACACTATGTTTTATTGAATCTGCATAGTATGTGGAATATTTTAACCCGGGTTTTAAGAGTCCAAGTGTTGTAGTTTTTTGTCAGGACCTGGTCTAATGTGGTGTTTCCGAAAAATTCAGTGGAATTGCCCTTTACACATATTGCGAATCGGAAGCTAACTTCAGCCTCGTTTACCATTGTTGGTTATTGGAATACTGTGGAATTCCTGTAATAAATGTTTTTTATCAGTAATATCTTGAGACAAAACAGTGAACATGAAACTGCATTTTACCTGTACTACAGCTAGCCAGTCACATCTCTGGAAGCTGCAGGTCGTCTTCCTCAGACTGACCCGCTTGTCCTCGGACCGTCCACCAGCCCTGCCTCGGCCTTCCTGGCAACCTTAACATGTCATATTCATCACTGAAAACAAGTGTGTACACGGATCATCGCTGTAACAACATTCAAACATGTAAATTCTGCATTATGTCAGTGTCTGACTGCCTGTGTTAGGCTGATTCAGTCTAACATCAGCTGAATATATGCAGAAATATTAATAAAGTTAGAATTAGCCTAACAACTATAGCTAGCTTAGCACGTAGCTTAGCCTCTTCTTAGTACCACCGTTTATTCCATACGCGATATTGTCATTTTTACGTACTACTTTGCAAAAAAAACACCATAAGAGAGTATCATTTTCAGCATGACGAAGAGCCTGTTGTGTTAACAGTTACTTACCGGTTCATGTGGAGCTCAAATACTGGATGTCATCACACAGTTTGTAAATAAACTTTGAGTCTTGTGGACGGTGACGGTTCCGCTGTATTTAGAGGATGGGAGGGGTGAGGAGCAAGTTTAGCTCACTACTTCCGCCCTGTGGTGGTTTGTAGAGGTAGCAGTTGTGTGGTTTTGCTCACTACATGGTGTTTGCCACCTAGTGTTGGAAAGAATCGCTTTGAAAGCTTACATACTCTGGCTTCAATAAATTGAAAAAAATAATCTAAAAGTGGATCAAATATGCCACAGTGTTTAATGAAATTGAAAAAAAAATCCCACCAGTTTTCCATAAATGGATGTTACATTATTTTTACTTTATTCAAAACAAGAATTAGCTGCTCATTCTCAGAACCAAAGCCTCAGATTTTTTCTTTTTCATGTAATCCCCCACAGTACAGACAAAGAGCAACAGGGAGGAATAATACATAAATGCTTCAAGTTTAGTTTTAATTCATTATGCTTATTAACATGCCTGTGACATTTGTTAAAAACTGTTAACATCATTTACATAAATATAGTTTTCAGTAGCTTATTGTTGTAAGTATTAGCCGCACTGGATGTTTTAATCAATCCATCAACAGAGCTGATCCAATACCACTCTATCCAAGAATCCGAACAAATGTATATAAATCAAAGAGCAATCAGTCTGCTTCTAAACAAGAAAACACATATGAAACTGATTCACATAATTAATAATTCCTTCAGATGGACCTGCATGTTCATCTGTACATACATGTCTATAAATATGGTTGGTTGTTTTTTGTGGGAGTTATGTCAGTTTTCCTTTTCATTGGATCACATCTGCTTTGCTGCCCCGCCTCTCCTAAACGATATCCTCTATTAAAAGAAATAGCACAACTTTTAATCACACATGCCTCTTGAGCATCCTGACTCATTTGGGTTAAAGTTGGATAAAATTCTTGGGAGGAGTTCCTCAAAATGCATGGCAAAGAAAATGACAGAAATGACCCCAAATATGTCACCTTTTTCAAAATGGCTGACTTCCTGTTTGATTTAGCCCATATGTCCAAGAGACTTTTTTGAAGGTACTGGAAGGTTCTAAAACTGTGCCGAATCATATCCATGTCAGTCAGTGTAGTGGGCGGGGCTGATTGATTGAAATATTGTAGGGGGCGCTATGGAGCCATTTACGATCTTCTCCACTATATTGTAATTTTACTCTATTAAGGACATAACTGTCATGACTCATGGCAAGTATGGTGAAAGATCAACAATTTCACGGCTTTGTCACAGGTACTTCCTGGTTCATGATATCAGACACTTGTTGTTGCCAAGGGGTGGGGCTAGTTCAGAGTCATATTATTGCATTGTAGATTTTGTTCATCATGGAACCGGCATCAAATGGGTCGATTCCTGTGCTGATATGTTGTTTTATGTGGGAGTTTTAGCAATAAGTCTTTGTTAATAAGACATAAAACTTTGAGGGCCCGCCCCTCCTAAACTAAATCTTCTATTAGAAGAAATAACACAACTTTAAATCACACATGCCTCCTGAGCATCCTGTGCAAGTTGGGCGTCAGTTGGACAATATCCCTAGGAGGAGTTGTTTAAAATGTATGGCAAAGAAATTACCCCAAAAATGGCACCTTTTTCAAAATGGCCGACTTCCTGTTGAATTCAGCCCATACGTCCAAGAGACTTTTTTGAAGGTACTGGCAGGTTCTCCAACTGTGCTGAATTTTATTCATGTCGGTCCATGTAGTGGGCGGGGCTGATTGATTGAAATTTTGTAGGGGGCGCTATGGAGACATGCTCCATTTATTCCATAATGTTTCAATGGGGCTTAGTTCAGGGCCTTACTGTCATCAGTCATGACAAGTATGGTGGCGGTCCAAGGTTCCATGGCTTGGTCACAGGTACTTCCTGTTTCATGGCGTTGGACCGCCATTCGCCATGTCCCGTTTAGCGTAGCGACTTGAGATTTTTATTGTGGCATCATGAAAGGGTTTGACATGTTTTGGAGGAGGCTCAAGTGTTTTGGACCATTTGCTTAGAAGCATGACCCTCAAACGTGGAAAAAACCACTTCCTCTTGTAAGTGGGCGGGGCTTAAGTCTACACCAGCAATGGTCACATTAATCTGTTCAGGACTGATCCCTTATTAATCCCTATAAGTTTTAGGGTGATCAGATCAAAATTGACAATTTTATAGTGATTTATGATGTCACGCCGCCGCATGGAACTTCGCCATGGCGTCACGGGCACGCCGTGCAGCGCAGAGCAACGTCCTTTACCAGATCTCTTCACCAACATGTTTTGTGATGCCTGAGTGAATTTGGGCCATGTGGTGTCCACCAAGCCAGAGTTCTGGGTGTGTGAGCAAAAAACAACACTTTTGACCTCCAGGGGGCGTGGCTATTTCATAATCAAAATATTGACATATAGTACTCTGTAGAAGGGGACTGCCATCATATCTAGCAAATTTGGTGCAGAAATGTTGCTTTATGGGGGAGTTATATCCGTTTAATTTTTCATGGCGAGACATCAAACTTTGAGGCCCCGCCCCTCGTAAACTAAGTCTCCTATTAGAAGAAATAACACAACATTTAATCACACATGCCTCCTGAACATCCTCAGCAATTTGTGGCACAGTGGGATAAAAGCTGTAGGACGAGTTCGTTAAAATGCGAGGTGCTAAAACGCCAAAATATTGACTTTGACCTAAAATGGCCGCCTTCCTGTCGACATTTCACCATGACATTAAGAGGATTTTTTGTTTGTCCTGTCATGTAGATCATGTGTATGAATTTTCATAAAGATTAACGACATGCAGTGGCGGGGCACCTAAAATAGGTGGCGCTCTCGTTCAGTTTCGCCCAAACATTCTGGAGCACCTCAAAATATCAAATTTTTTGTATTCCCTTGGGGGGGTACGCAAAATTTGGTGAGTTTTCGAGCACGTTCAGGCCTCCAAAAAAGCACGCGAAGTGTCCGAATAAAAATAATAATAATAATAATAATAACAAGCGGTGATATAGGCCCTCGCACCATGGCGCCGCTCGGCATAATGCCACCGCCTCCCCTGGCAACATCCTTCCCATGCCTCTCTCAACCTAAAGTGCAGCCAGACTGCACTTCAGGCCGTTTAGGCCTTATGAAGGGTCACTTCCTGTCACCAAGGGGCGGGGCTAACTTATCATCTAATTATTGACATGCACAAATGTGAAGGATATGACTGGCATCATCTGTAGCAAATTTGGTGCAGGTTGGTTGTTTTTTGTGGGAGTTATGTCAGTTTTACTTTTCGTTGCATCACATCTGCTTTGCTGCCCCGCCTCTCCTAAATGATATCCCCTATTAAAAGAAATAGCACAACTTTTAATCACACATGTCTCTTGAGCATCCTGACTCATTTGGGTTAAAGTTGGATAAAATTCTTGGGAGGAGTTGCTCAAAATGCATGGCAAAGAAAATGACAGAAATTACCCCAAATATGTCAGCTTTTTCAAAATGGCCGACTTCCTGTTTGATTTAGGCCATATGTCCAAGAGACTGTTTTGAAGGTACTGGAAGGTTCTAAAACTGTGCCGAATCATATCCATGTCAGTCAATGTAGTGGGCGGGGCTGATTGATTGAAATATTGTAGGGGGCGCTATGGAGCCATTTACGATCTTCTCCACTATGTTGTAATTTTACTCTATTAAGGACATAACTGTCATGACTCATGGCAAGTATGGTGAAGATCGACAATTTCACGGCTTTGTTACAGGTACTTCCTGGTTCATGATATCAGACACTTGTTGTTGCCAAGGGGTGGGGCTAGTTCAGAGTCATATTATTGCATTGTAGATTTTGTTCATCATGGGACTGGCATCAAATGGGTCGATTCCTGTGCTGATATGTTGTTTTATGTGGGAGTTTTAGCAATAAGTCTTTGTTAATAAGACATCAAACTTTGAGGGCCCGCCCCTCCTAAACTAAATCTTCTATTAGAAGAAATAACACAACTTTAAATCACACATGCCTCCTGAGCATCCTGTGCAAGTTGGGTGTCAGTTGGACAATATCCCTAGGAGGAGTTGTTTAAAATGCATGGCAAAGAAATGACCCCAAAAATGGCACCTTTTTCTAAATGCCCGACTTCCTGTTGAATTTAGCCCATATGTCCAAGAGACTTTTTTGAAGGTCCTGGAAGGTTCTCCAACTGTGCTGAATTTTATCCATGTCGGTCCATGTAGTGGGCGGGGCTGATTGATTGAAATTTTGTAGGGGGCGCTATGGAGACATGCTCCATTTATTCCATAATGTTTCAATGGGGCTTAGTTCAGGGCCTTACTGTCATCAGTCATGGCAAGTTTGGTGGCTGTCCAAGGTTCCATGGCTTGGTTACAGGTACTTCCTGTTTCATGGCGTTGGACCGCCATTCGCCATGTCCCGTTTAGCGTAGCGACTTGAGGTTTTTATTGTGGCATCATGAAAGGGTTTGACATGTTTTGGAGGAGTCTCAAGTGTTTTGGACCATTTGCTTAGAAGCATGACCCTTAAACGTGGAAAAAACCACTTCCTGTTGTAAGTGGGCGGGGCTTAGGTCTACACCAGCAATGGTCACATTAATCTGTTCAGGACTGATCCCTTATTAATCCCTATAAGTTTTAGGGTGATCAGATCAAAATTGACAATTTTATAGTGATTTATGATGTCACGCCGCCACATGGAACTTCGCCATGGCGTCACGGGCACGCCGTGCAGTGTAGAGCAACGTCCTTTATCAGATCTCTTCACCAACATGTTTTGTGATGCCTGAGTGAATTTGGGCCATGTGGTGTCCACCAAGCCAGAGTTACGGGTGTGTGAGCAAAAAACAACACTTTTGACCTCCAGGGGGCGTGGCTATTTCATAATCAAAATATTGGCATATAGAACTCTGTAGGAGGGGACTGCCATCATATCTAGCAAATTTGGTGCAGAAATGTTGCTTTATGTGGGAGTTATATCCGTTTAATTTTTCCTGGCGAGACATCAAACTTTGAGGTCCCGCCCCTCGTAAACTAAGTCTCCTATTAGAAGAAATAACACAACATTTAATTACACATGCCTCCTGAACATCCTGAGCAATTTGTGGCTCAGTGGGATAAAAGCTCTAGGACGAGTTCGTTAAAATGCGAGGTACTAAAACGCCAAAATATTGACTTTGACCTAAAATGGCCGCCTTCCTTTCGAGATTTCACCATGACATTAAGAGGATTTTTTGTTCGCCCTAGCATGTAGATCATGTGTATGAATTTTCATAAAGATTAACGACATGCAGTGGCGGGGCACCTAAAATAGGTGGCGCTCTCGTTCAGTTTCGCCCAAACATTCTGGAGCACCTCAAAATATCAAATTTTTCGTATTCCCTTGGGGGGGTACGCAAAATTTGGTGAGTTTTCGAGCACGTTCAGGCCTCCAAAAAAGCACGCGAAGTGTCCGAATAAAAATAATAATAATAATAATAATAATAATAATAATAATAATAATAATAAACACTGCAATTACAATAGGCCTTCGCACCGCCAAGGTGCTCGGGCCTAATTAAAACCGCAAGCGGTGATATAGGCCCTCGCACCATGGCGCCACTCTGCATAATGCCACCGCCTCCCCTGCCAACATCCTTCCCATGCCTCTCTCAACCTAAAATGCAGCCAGACTGCACCTCAGGCCATTTAGGCCTTATGAAGGGTCACTTCCTGTCACCTAGGGGCGGGGCTAACTTATCATCTAATTATTGACCTGCACAAATGTGAAGGATATGACTGGCATCATCTGTAGCAAATTTGGTGCAGGTTGGTTGTTTTTTGTGGGAGTTATGTCAGTTTTCCTTTTCATTGCGTCACATCTGCTTTGCTGCCACGCCTCTCCTAAACAATATCCCCTATTAAAAGAAATAGCACAAATTTTAATCACACATGTCTCTTGAGCATCCTGACTCATTTGGGTTAAAGTTGGATAAAATTCTTGGGAGGAGTTGCTCAAAATGCATGGCAAAGAAAATGACAGAAATGACCCCAAATATGTCACCTTTTTCAAAATGGCTGACTTCCTGTTTGATTTAGCCCATATGTCCAAGAGACTTTTTTGAAAGTACTGGAAGGTTCTAAAACTGTGCCAAATCATATCCATGTCAGTCAATGTAGTGGGCGGGGCTGATTGATTGAAATATTGTAGGGGGCGCTATGGAGCCATTTACGATCTTCTCCACTATATTTTAATTTTACTCTATTAAGGACATAACTGTCATGACTCATGGCAAGTATGGTGAAGATCAACAATTTCACGGCTTTGTTACAGGTACTTCCTGGTTCATGATATCAGACACTTGTTGTTGCCAAGGGGTGGGGCTAGTTCAGAGTCATATTATTGCATTGTAGATTTTGTTCATCATAGGACTGGCATCAAATGTGGCGATTCCTGTGCTGATATGTTGTTTTATGTGGGAGTTTTAGCAATAAGTCTTTGTTAATGAGACATAAAACTTTGAGGGCCCGCCCCTCCTAAACTAAATCTTCTATTAGAAGAAATAACACAACTTTAAATCACACATGCCTCCTGAGCATCCTGTGCAAGTTGGGTGTCAGTTGGACAATATCCCTAGGAGGAGTTGTTTAAAATGCATGGCAAAGAAATGACCCCAAAAATGGCACCTTTTTCAAAATGGCCGACTTCCTGTTGAATTTAGCCCATATGTCCAAGAGACCTTTTTGAAGGTACTGGCAGGTTCTCCAACTGTGCTGAATTTTATTCATGTCGATCAATGTAGTGGGCGGGGCTGATTGATTGAAATTTTGTAGGGGGCGCTATGGAGACATGCTCCATTTATTCCATAATGTTTCAATGGGGCTTAGTTCAGGGCCTTACTGTCATCAGTCATGGCAAGTTTGATGGCGGTCCAAGGTTCCATGGCTTGGTCACAGGTACTTCCTGTTTCATGGCGTTGGACCGCCATTCGCCATGTCCCGTTTAGCGTAGCAACTTGAGGTTTTTATTGTGGCATCATGAATGGGTTTGACATGTTTTGGAGGAGGCTCAAGTGTTTTGGACCATTTGCTTAGAAGCATGACCCTCAAACATGGAAAAAACCACTTCCTGTTGTAAGTGGGCGGGGCTTAGGTCTACACCAGCAATGGTCACATTAATCTGTTCAGGACTGATCCCTTATTAATCCCTATAAGTTTTAGGGTGATCAGATCAAAATTGAGAATTTTATAGTGATTTATGATGTCACGCCGCCGCATGGAACTTCGCCATGGCGTCACGGGCACGCCGTGCAGCGTAGAGCAACGTCCTTTATCAGATCTCTTCACCAACATGTTTTGTGATGCCTGAGTGAATTTGGGCCATGTGGTGTCCACCAAGCCAGAGTTATGGGTGTGTGAGCAAAAAACAACACTTTTGACCTCCAGGGGGCGTGGCTATTTCATAATCAAAATATTGACATATAGAACTCTGTAGGAGGGGACTGCCATCATATCTAGCAAATTTGGTGCAGAAATGTTGCTTTATGTGGGAGTTATGTCCGTTTAATTTTTCATGGCGAGACATCAAACTTTGAGGCCCCGCCCCTCGTAAACTAAGTCTCCTATTAGAAGAAATAACACAACATTGAATCACACATGCCTCCTGAACATCCTGAGCAATTTGTGGCTCAGTGGGATAAAAGCTCTAGGACGAGTTCGTTAAAATGCGAGGTGCTAAAACGCCAAAATATTGACTTTGACCTAAAATGGCCGCCTTCCTGTCGACATTTCACCATGACATTAAGAGGATTTTTTGTTTGTCCTGTCATGTAGATCATGTGTATGAATTTTCATAAAGATTAACGACATGCAGTGGCGGGGCACCTAAAATAGGTGGCGCTCTCGTTCAGTTTCGCCCAAACATTCTGGAGCACCTCAAAATATCAAATTTTTCGTATTCCCTTGGGGGGGTACGCAAAATTTGGTGAGTTTTCGAGCACGTTCAGGCCTCCAAAAAAGCACGTGAAGTGTCCGAATAAAAATAATAAACACTGCAAATACAATAGGCCTTCGCACCGCCAAGGTGCTCGGGCCTAATTAAAACCGCAAGCGGTGATATAGGCCCTCGCACCATGGCGCCGCTCGGCATAATGCCACCGCCTCCCCTGGCAACATCCTTCCCATGCCTCTCTCAACCTAAAGTGCAGCCAGACTGCACTTCAGGCCGTTTAGGCCTTATGAAGGGTCACTTCCTGTCACCAAGGGGCGGGGCTAACTTATCATCTAATTATTGACATGCACAAATGTGAAGGATATGACTGGCATCATCTGTAGCAAATTTGGTGCAGGTTGGTTGTTTTTTGTGGGAGTTATGTCAGTTTTACTTTTCGTTGCATCACATCTGCTTTGCTGCCCCGCCTCTCCTAAATGATATCCCCTATTAAAAGAAATAGCACAACTTTTAATCACACATGTCTCTTGAGCATCCTGACTCATTTGGGTTAAAGTTGGATAAAATTCTTGGGAGGAGTTGCTCAAAATGCATGGCAAAGAAAATGACAGAAATTACCCCAAATATGTCAGCTTTTTCAAAATGGCCGACTTCCTGTTTGATTTAGGCCATATGTCCAAGAGACTGTTTTGAAGGTACTGGAAGGTTCTAAAACTGTGCCGAATCATATCCATGTCAGTCAATGTAGTGGGCGGGGCTGATTGATTGAAATATTGTAGGGGGCGCTATGGAGCCATTTACGATCTTCTCCACTATGTTGTAATTTTACTCTATTAAGGACATAACTGTCATGACTCATGGCAAGTATGGTGAAGATCGACAATTTCACGGCTTTGTTACAGGTACTTCCTGGTTCATGATATCAGACACTTGTTGTTGCCAAGGGGTGGGGCTAGTTCAGAGTCATATTATTGCATTGTAGATTTTGTTCATCATGGGACTGGCATCAAATGGGTCGATTCCTGTGCTGATATGTTGTTTTATGTGGGAGTTTTAGCAATAAGTCTTTGTTAATAAGACATCAAACTTTGAGGGCCCGCCCCTCCTAAACTAAATCTTCTATTAGAAGAAATAACACAACTTTAAATCACACATGCCTCCTGAGCATCCTGTGCAAGTTGGGTGTCAGTTGGACAATATCCCTAGGAGGAGTTGTTTAAAATGCATGGCAAAGAAATGACCCCAAAAATGGCACCTTTTTCTAAATGCCCGACTTCCTGTTGAATTTAGCCCATATGTCCAAGAGACTTTTTTGAAGGTACTGGAAGGTTCTCCAACTGTGCTGAATTTTATTCATGTCGGTCCATGTAGTGGGCGGGGCTGATTGATTGAAATTTTGTAGGGGGCGCTATGGAGACATGCTCCATTTATTCCATAATGTTTCAATGGGGCTTAGTTCAGGGCCTTACTGTCATCAGTCATGGCAAGTTTGGTGGCTGTCCAAGGTTCCATGGCTTGGTTACAGGTACTTCCTGTTTCATGGCGTTGGACCGCCATTCGCCATGTCCCGTTTAGCGTAGCGACTTGAGGTTTTTATTGTGGCATCATGAAAGGGTTTGACATGTTTTGGAGGAGTCTCAAGTGTTTTGGACCATTTGCTTAGAAGCATGACCCTTAAACGTGGAAAAAACCACTTCCTGTTGTAAGTGGGCGGGGCTTAGGTCTACACCAGCAATGGTCACATTAATCTGTTCAGGACTGATCCCTTATTAATCCCTATAAGTTTTAGGGTGATCAGATCAAAATTGACAATTTTATAGTGATTTATGATGTCACGCCGCCACATGGAACTTCGCCATGGCGTCACGGGCACGCCGTGCAGCGTAGAGCAACGTCCTTTACCAGATCTCTTCACCAACATGTTTTGTGATGCCTGAGTGAATTTGGGCCATGTGGTGTCCACCAAGCCAGAGTTATGGGTGTGTGAGCAAAAAACAACACTTTTGACCTCCAGGGGGCGTGGCTATTTCATAATCAAAATATTGGCATATAGAACTCTGTAGGAGGGGACTGCCATCATATCTAGCAAATTTGGTGCAGAAATGTTGCTTTATGTGGGAGTTATATCCGTTTAATTTTTCCTGGCGAGACATCAAACTTTGAGGTCCCGCCCCTCGTAAACTAAGTCTCCTATTAGAAGAAATAACACAACATTTAATTACACATGCCTCCTGAACATCCTGAGCAATTTGTGGCTCAGTGGGATAAAAGCTCTAGGACGAGTTCGTTAAAATGCGAGGTACTAAAACGCCAAAATATTGACTTTGACCTAAAATGGCCGCCTTCCTTTCGAGATTTCACCATGACATTAAGAGGATTTTTTGTTCGCCCTAGCATGTAGATCATGTGTATGAATTTTCATAAAGATTAACGACATGCAGTGGCGGGGCACCTAAAATAGGTGGCGCTCTCGTTCAGTTTCGCCCAAACATTCTGGAGCACCTCAAAATATCAAATTTTTCGTATTCCCTTGGGGGGGTACGCAAAATTTGGTGAGTTTTCGAGCACGTTCAGGCCTCCAAAAAAGCACGCGAAGTGTCCGAATAAAAATAATAATAATAATAATAATAATAATAATAATAATAATAATAATAAACACTGCAATTACAATAGGCCTTCGCACCGCCAAGGTGCTCGGGCCTAATAATAATAATAATAATAATAAACACTGCAATTACAATAGGCCTTCGCACCGCCAAGGTGCTCGGGCCTAATAAACACTGCAATTACAATAGGCCTTCGCACCGCCAAGGTGCTCGGGCCTAATAATAATAATTAAAACCGCAAGCGGTGATATAGGCCCTCGCACCATGGCGCCACTCGGCATAATGCCACCGCCTCCCCTGGCAACATCCTTCCCATGCCTCTCTCAACCTAAAGTTCAGCCAGACTGCACTTCAGGCCATTTAGGTCTTATGAACGGTCACTTCCTGTCACCAAGGGGCGGGGCTAATTTATATTCTAATTATTGACATACAGAAATGTGAAGGATATGACTGGCATCATCTGTAGCAAATTTGGTGCAGGTTGGTTGTTTTTTGTGGGAGTTATGTCAGTTTTCCTTTTCATTGCATCACATCTGCTTTGCTACCCAGCCTCTCCTAAACGATATCCCCTATTAAAAGAAATAGCACAACTTTTAATAACACATGCCTCTTGAGCATCCTGACTCATTTGGGTTAAAGTTAGACAAAATTCTTTGGAGAAGTTCCTCAAAATGCATGGAAAAGAAAATGACAGAAATGACCCCAAAAATGGCACCTTTTTCAACATGGCCGACTTCCTGTTTGATTTAGCCCATATGTCCAAGAGACTTTTTTGAAGGTACTGGAAGCATCTACAAGTGTGCTGAATTTTATCCATGTCAGTCAATGTAGTGGGAGGGGCTAAATGATTAAAATATTGTAGGGGGCGCTATGGATCCATTTACTATCTTTTCCACTATGTTGTAATTTTACTCTATTAAGGACATAACTGTCATGACTCATGGCAAGTATGGTGAAGATCAAAGGTTTCATGGCTTTGTTACAGGTACTTCCTGGTTCATGATATCAGACACTTGTTGTTGCCAAGGGGGTGGGGCTAATTCATAGTCGTATTATTGCATTGTAGATTTTGTTCATCATGGGACTGGCATCAAATGTGTCGATTCCTGTGCTGATATGTTGTTTTATGTGGGAGTTTTATCATTAAGTCTTTGTTAATGAGACATTAAATTTTGAAGGCCCGCCGCTCCTAAACTAAATCTTCTATTAGAAGAAATAACACAACTTTAAATCACACATGCCTCCTGAGCATCCTGTGCAAGTTGGGTGTCAGTTGGACAATATCCCTAGGAGGAGTTGTTTAAAATGCATGGCAAAGAAATGACCCCAAAAATGGCACCTTTTTCAAAATGGCCGACTTCCTGTTGAATTTAGCCCATATGTCCAAGAGACTTTTTTGAAGGTACTGGCAGGTTCTCCAACTGTGCTGAATTTTATCCATGTCGGTCCATGTAGTGGGCGTGGCTGATTGATTGAAATATTGTAGAGGGCGCTATGGAGGCATGCTCCATTTATTCCATAATGTTTCAATGGGGCTTAGTTCAGGGCCTTACTGTCATCAGTCATGGCAAGTATGGTGGCGGTCCAAGGTTCCATGGCTTGGTCACAGGTACTTCCTGTTTCATGGTGTTGGACCGCCATTCGCCATGTCCCGTTTAGCGTAGCGACTTGAGGTTTTTATTGTGGCATCATGAAAGGGTTTGACATGTTTTGGAGGAGTCTCAAGTGTTTGGTACCATTTCCTTAGAAGCATGACCCTCAAACGTGGAAAAAACCACTTCCTGTTATAGGTGGGCGGGGCTTAGGTCTACACCAGCAATGGTCACATTAATCTGTTCAGGACTGATCCCTTATTAATCCCTATAAGTTTTAGGGTGATCAGATCAAAATTGACAATTTTATAGTGATTTATGATGTCACGCCGCCGCATGGAACTTCGCCATGGCGTCACGGGCACGCCTTGCAGCGTACAGCAACGTCCTTTACCAGATCTCTTCACAAACATGTTTTGTGATGCCTGAGTGAATATGGGCCTTGTGGTGTCCACCAAGCCAGAGTTATGGGTGTGTGAGCAAAAAACAACACTTTTGACCTCCAGGGGGCGTGGCTATTTCATAATCAAAATATTGACATATAGAACTCTGTAGGAGGGGACTGCCATCATATCTAGCAAATTTGGTGCAGAAATGTTGCTTTATGTGGGAGTTATATCCGTTTAAGTTTTCATGGCGAGACATCAAACTTTGAGGCCCCACCCTTCGTAAACTAAGTCTCCTATTAGAAGAAATAACACAACATTTAATCACACATGCCTCCTGAACATCCTGAGCAATTTGTGGCTCAGTGGCATAAAAGCTCTAGGACGAGTTCGTTAAAATGCGAGGTGCTAAAACGCCAAAATATTGACTTTGACCTAAAATGGCCGCCTTCCTGTCGACATTTCACCATGACATTAAGAGGATTTTTTGTTCGCCCTAGCATGTAGATCATGTGTATGAATTTTCATAAAGATTAACGACATGCAGTGGCGGGGCACCTAAAATAGGTGGCGCTCTCATTCAGTTTCGCCCAAACATTCTGGAGCACCTCAAAATATCAAATTTTTCGTATTCCCTTGGGGGGGTACGCAAAATTTGGTGAGTTTTTGAGCACGTTCAGGCCTCCAAAAAAGCACGCGAAGTGTCCGAATAAAAATAATAATAATAATTAAAACCGCAAGCGGTGATATAGGCCCTCGCACCATGGCGCCACTCGGCATAATGCCACCGCCTCCCCTGGCAACATCCTTCCCATGCCTCTCTCTCTAAACTGCAGCCAGACTGCACTTCAGGCCATTTAGGCCTTATGAAGGGTCACTTTCTGTCACCAAGGGGCGGGGCTAATTCATAATCTAATTATTGCCATGCACAAATGTGAAGGATATGACTGGCATCATCTGTAGCAAATTTGGTGCAGGTTGGTTGTTTTTTGTGGGAGTTATGTCAGTTTTCCTTTTCATTGCATCACATCTGCTTTGCTGCCCCGCCTCTCCTAAATGATATCCCCTATTAAAAGAAATAGCACAACTTTTAATCACACATGCCTCTTGAGCATCCTGACTCATTTGGGTTAAAGTTGGACAAAATTCTTAGGAGAAGTTCCTCAAAATGCATGGCAGAGAAAATGACAGAAATGACCCCAAAAATGGCACCTTTTTCAACATGGCCGACTTCCTGTTTGATTTAGCCCATATGTCCAAGAGACTTTTTTGAAGGTACGGGAAGGGGCTACAAGTGTGCTGAATTTGATCCATGTCGATCAATGTAGTGGGCGGGGCTGATTGATTGAAATATTGGAGGGGGCGCTATGGAGCCATTTACTATCTTTTCCACTATATTGTAATTGTATTCTATTAAGGGCATAACTGTCATGACTCATGGCAAGTATGGTGAAGATCAAAGGTTTCATGGCTTTGTTACAGGTACTTCCTGGTTCATGATATCAGACACTTGTTGTTGCCAAGGGGTGGGGCTAGTTCATAGTCATATTATTGCATTGTATATTTTGTTCATCATGGAACCGGCATCAAATGTGTTGATTCCTGTGCTGATATGTTGTTTTATGTGGGAGTTTTAGCAATAAGTCTTTGTTAATGAGACATAAAACTTTGAGGGCCCGCCCCTCCTAAACTAAATCTTCTATTAGAAGAAATAACACAACTTTAAATCACACATGCCTCCTGAGCATCCTGTGCAAGTTGGGTGTCAGTTGGACAATATCCCTAGGAGGAGTTGTTTAAAATGCATGGCAAAGAAATGGCCCCAAAAATGGCACCTTTTTCAAAATGGCCGAATTCCTGTTGGATTCAGCCCATATGTCCAAGAGACTTTTTTGAAGGTAGTGGAAGGTTCTCCAACTGTGCTCAATTTTATCCATGTCGGTCCATGTAGTGGGCGGGGCTGATTGATTGAAATTTTGTAGGGGGCGCTGTGGAGACATGCTCCATTTAGTCCATAATGTTTCAATGGGGCTTAGTTCAGGGCCTTACTGTCATCAGTCATGGCAAGTTTGATGGCGGTCCAAGGTTCCATGGCTTGGTCACAGGTACTTCCTGTTTCATGGCGTTGGACCGCTATTCGCCATGTCCCGTTTAGCGTAGCGACTTGAGGTTTTTATTGTGGCATCATGAAAGGGTTTGACATGTTTTGGAGGAGTCTCAAGTGTTTGGGACCATTTCCTTAGAAGCATGACCCTCAAACGTGGAAAAAACCACTTCCTGTTGTAAGTGGGCGGGGCTTAGGTCTAGACCAGCAATGGTCACATTAATCTGTTCAGGACTGATCCCTTATTAATCCCTATAAGTTTTAGGGTGATCAGATCAAAATTGACAATTTTATAGTGATTTATGATGTCACGCCGCCGCATGGAACTTTGCCATGGCGTCACGGGCACGCCGTGCAGCGTAGAGCAACGTCCTTTACCAGATCTCTTCACCAACATGTTTTGTGATGCCTGAGTGAATTTGGGCCACTGCATCTTATAATTATTTCCATAAGTGTAATGAACAAAAAAGTTTACAAATGTGTATGAAGTCAGCAGCGAGGGTGCAACACATAAAACATGAACAGGAATTATTGACCTTCTATTGTGGAATCTAAACTTCACATCTTTTGTATATAGTTGTGTCTTCTGTTTGTGGATCATAGACTTTTCTCTGTGGGATTTGTGGTGTGTTTATACACTGTTAGATCTGTATTTATTACAGTCATAAATTGTAATAAACTTTTATCTTGTTCCTGTATGATCACATCCTACTGCAGTTATTTAGATGACTTGAATGTATTGAATAAATGGGGAAAAGCATTTAAATTTCTTTATTTTAAAAACGCTTCAAAGTGTACAAAGTAGCTCAAATTACTTAATTAGTAACACAAAGTTATAAGTAAGAAACAATACAATCAACGAACATGTAAACAATAGATTCCACAGAAATGCTATTAAATTGTGGTTTACTAGAAAAAAAAAAAAGAATCAAACACCAAAAATAAAACCAATGTTGTGTCTGTGCAGATCAGGAAACTGCTCTTCAGTAGCCACACAGCAACTGGGAATCAAGCCTTGTTTCCTTCTGAGGAGCTGGGATGTGAGTCTTCTTAGGTCCTTCACATTTATGTCATCAAGACGTCTCTGCAAAATTATACAAAAGATTGGTTAGATAAATAGAGCCACATTTTACTAACTGATGGAAAACAAAGTGAAAAGTGAAAGATCAGATTTTTTAGTGAAGGTCTGTGTCTACCAACTTTGTTCAGAGACTAAGTTAATATATTACTGTAATATCTAAAACTAATGTCTGGATGCCAAAGCAACAAGTAACATATGGAAGACAGAGCAGTAGGTAACAAGCTCAAATATAAAATTACATTTATGTTACAACAACAAATAATACATAAAACAGTTACCATTGACGAGGCTGAAGTTAGCTTCCGATCCGCAGCTTATGGCTGCAATATGTGTAAAGGGCAATTACACTGAATTTTTTGGAAACGCCACCACATTAGACCAGGTACTGACAAAAAACTGGTATAGTATGTGGAATATTTTAGCCCACATTTGAAGAGTCTAAGTGTTTTAGTTTTTTGTCAGGACCTGATGTAATGTGGTCCAGATGCCAAAAAAGTCATGAAATGACCCTTATTTGCATTTTCACAAATAGAATAAAGATTTCACAAATCAGACACTATGTTTTATTGAATCTGCATAGTATGTGGAATATTTTAACCCAGGTTTTAAGAGTCCAAGTGTTGTAGTTTTTTGTCAGGACCTGGTCTAATGTGGTGTTTCCGAAAAATTCAGTGGAATTGCCCTTTACACATATTGCGAATCGGAAGCTAACTTCAGCCTCGTTTACCATTGTTGGTTATTGGAATACTGTGGAATTCCTGTAATAAATGTTTTTTATCAGTAATATCTTGAGACAAAACAGTGAACATGAAACTGCATTTTACCTGTACTACAGCTAGCCAGTCACATCTCTGGAAGCTGCAGGTCGTCTTCCTCAGACTGACCCGCTTGTCCTCGGACCGTCCACCAGCCCTGCCTCGGCCTTCCTGGCAACCTTAACATGTCATATTCATCACTGAAAACAAGTGTGTACACGGATCATCGCTGTAACAACATTCAAACATGTAAATTCTGCATTATGTCAGTGTCTGACTGCCTGTGTTAGGCTGATTCAGTCTAACATCAGCTGAATATATGCAGAAATATTAATAAAGTTAGAATTAGCCTAACAACTATAGCTAGCTTAGCACGTAGCTTAGCCTCTTCTTAGTACCACCGTTTATTCCATACGCGATATTGTCATTTTTACGTACTACTTTGCAAAAAAAACACCATAAGAGAGTATCATTTTCAGCATGACGAAGAGCCTGTTGTGTTAACAGTTACTTACCGGTTCATGTGTAGCTGAAATACTGGATGTCATCACACAGTTTGTAAATAAACTTTGAGTCTTGTGGACGGTGACGGTTCCGCTGTATTTAGAGGATGGGAGGGGTGAGGAGCAAGTTTAGCTCACTACTTCCGCCCTGTGGTGGTTTGTAGAGGTAGCAGTTGTGTGGTTTTGCTCACTACATGGCGTTTGCCACCTAGTGTTGGAAAGAATCGCTTTGAAATCTTACATACTCTGGCTTCAATACATTGAAAAAAATAATCTAAAAGTGGATCAAATATGCCACAGTGTTTAATGAAATTGAAAAAAAAATCCCACCAGTTTTCCATAAATGGATGTTATATTATTTTTACTTTATTCAAAACAAGAATTAGCTGCTCATTCTCAGAACCAAAGCCTCAGATTTTTTCTTTTTCATGTAATCCCCCACAGTACAGACAAAGAGCAACAGGGAGGAATAATACATAAATGCTTCAAGTTTAGTTTTAATTCATTATGCTTATTAACATGCCTGTGACATTTGTTAAAAACTGTTAACATCATTTACATAAATATAGTTTTCAGTAACTTATTGTTGTAAGTATTAGCCGCACTGGATGTTTTAATCAATCCATCAACAGAGCTGATCCAATACCACTCTATCCAAGAATCCGAACAAATGTCTATAAATCAAAGAGCAATCAGTCTGCTTCTAAACAATAAAACACATATGAAACTGATTCACATAATTAATAATTCCTTCAGATGGACCTGCATGTTCATCTGTACATACATGTCTATAAATATGGTTGGTTGTTTTTTGTGGGAGTTATGTCAGTTTTCCTTTTCATTGCATCACATCTGCTTCGCTGCCCCGCCTCTCCTAAACGATATCCCCTATTAAAAGAAATAACACAACTTTTAATCAGATATGCAGCTTGAGCATCCTGACTCATTTGGGTTACAGTTGGAGAAAATTCTTAGGAGGACCTTCTCAAAATGCATGGCAAAGAAAATGACAGAAATGACCCCAAAAATGGCACCTTTTTCAACATGGCCGACTTCCTGTTTGATTTAGCCCATATGTCCAAGAGACTTTTTTGAAGGTACAGGAAGGGGCTACAAGTGTGCTGAATTTGATCCATGTCGATCAATGTAGTGGGCGGGGCTGATTGATTGAAATATTGGAGGGGGCGCTATGGAGCCATTTACTATCTTTTCCACTATATTGTAATTTTACTCTATTAAGGACATAACTGTCATGACTCATGGCAAGTATGGTGAAGATCAAAGGTTTCATGGCTTTGTTACAGGTACTTCCTGGTTCACGATATCAGACACTTGTTGTTGCCAAGGGGTGGGGCTAATTCATAGTCGTATTATTGCATTGTATATTTTGTTCATCATGGGACTGGCATCAAATGTGTCGATTCCTGTGCTGATATGTTGTTTTATGTGGGAGTTTTAGCAATAAGTCTTTGTTAATGAGACATAAAACTTTGAGGGCCCGCCCCTCCTAAACTAAATCTTCTATTAGAAGAAATAACACAACTTTAAATCACACATGCCTCCTGAGCATCCTGTGCAAGTTGGGTGTCAGTTGGACAATATCCCTAGGAGGAGTTGTTTAAAATGCATGGCAAAGAAATGACCCCAAAAATGGCACCTTTTTCAAAATGGCCGAATTCCTGTTGGATTTAGCCCATATGTCCAAGAGACTTTTTTGAAGGTACTTGCAGGTTCTCAAACTGTGCTGAATTTCATCCATGTCGGTCCGTGTAGTGGGCGGGGCTGACTGATTGAAATTTTGTAGGGGGCGCTATGGAGACATGCTCCATTTATTCCATAATGTTTCAATGGGGCTTAGTTCAGGGCCTTCCTGTCATCAGTCATGGCAAGTATGGTGGAGGTCCAAGGTTCCATGGCTTGGTCACAGGTACTTCCTGTTTCATGGCGTTGGACCGCCATTCGCCATGTCCCGTTTAGCGTAGCTACTTGAGGTTTTTATTGTGGCATCATGAAAGGGTTTGACATGTTTTGGAGGAGTCTCAAGTGTTTGGGATCATTTGCTTAGAAGCATGACCCTCAAACGTGGAAAAAACCACTTCCTGTTGTAAGTGGGCGGGGCTTAGGTCTACACCAGCAATGGTCACATTAATCTGTTCAGGACTGATCCCTTATTAATCCCTATAAGTTTTAGGGTGATCAGATCAAAATTGACAATTTTATAGTGATTTATGATGTCACGCCGCCGCATGGAACTTCGCCATGGCGTCACGGGCACGCCGTGCAGCGTAGAGCAATGTCCTTTACCAGATCTCTTCACCAACATGTTTTGTGATGCCTGAGTGAATTTGGGCCATGTGGTGTCCACCAAGCCAGAGTTATGGGTGTGTGAGCAAAAAACAACACTTTTGACCTCCAGGGGGCGTGACTATTTCATAATCAAAATATTGACATACAGAACTCTGTAGGAGGGGACTGCCATCATATCTAGCAAATTTGGTGCAGAAATGTTGCTTTATGTGGGAGTTATATCCGTTTAATTTTTCATGGCGAGACATCAAACTTTGAGGCCCCGCCCCTCGTAAACTAAGTCTCCTATTAGAAGAAATAACACAACATTTAATCACACATGCCTCCTGAACATCCTGAGCAATTTGTGGCTCAGTGGGATAAAAGCTCTAGGACGAGTTCGTTAAAATGCGAGGTGCTAAAACGCCAAAATATTGACTTTGACCTAAAATGGCCGGCTTCTTGTCGACATTTCACCATGACATTAAGAGGATTTTTTGTTCGCCCTAGCATGTAGATCATGTGTATGAATTTTCATAAAGATTAATGACATGCAGTGGCGGGGCACCTAAAATAGGTGGCGCTCTCGTTCAGTTTCGCCCAAACATTCTGGAGCACCTCAAAATATCAAATTTTTCGCATTCCCTTGGGGGGGTACGCAAAATTTGGTGAGTTTTTGAGCATGTTCAGGCCTCCAAAAAAGCAATTCATTTATTAGGAGAATAATAATAATAATAATAATAATAATAATAATAAACGCTGCAATTACAATAGGCCTTCGCACCGCCAAGGTGCTCGGGCCTAATAATAATAAACACTGCAATTACAATAGGCCTTCGCACCGCCAAGGTGCTCGGGCCTAATAATAAACACTGCAATTACAATAGGCCTTCGCACCGCCAAGGTGCTCGGGCCTAATAATAATAATAATAATAAACACTGCAATTACAATAGGCCTTCGCACCGCCAAGGTGCTCGGGCCTAATTAAAGCCGCAAGCGGCATCCATCGGGTCCTCGCCTCATGCCGACCCCTCCACCCGAACTCGCCACAAAGCTTCCGGGTGGATGTGAAGTAAAAGGCATGAATCCAAAACTAGTTTGTTAAAAAACAATGCACATACAGTAATAAATGGGCATAAATGCCAAGATGGCGGACACCCCGTTGCCATGGTAACAGGTGGTCAATGCATTTTTTTACTCGCCTAGGGTTGTTACACATGTGTACCGAATTTCGTAGCCCTAGGTCTAAGTAGACAATCGGGCGCCTAGGGGCCACCCCGAAAAAGTGCCCCCCCACAATGCATTCTATAATGTGTTAAGGACCTACCAAATATTAATATTTACAGTTTTGGTGCACATCGCATGAATTTGTGCGAAGATATAAGCAAACTGTGTTTAATGGCGAGAAGGTTTTTTTCCAAGATGGCGGACACCCTGTTGCCATGGTAACGGATGCACAATGAAGTTTTTTGCTTGTCTTGGGTTGATACACATGTGTGCCGAATTTTAGCTCAAAGTAGACAATCGGGCCCCTAGGGGCCGCCCCCAAAATGTGCCCCCCCCACATTACATATTACAACGCGTTAAGGACCTACCAAATATGAATTATTGGAATTTTGGTTCCGATCGGATGCATTTTGGCAGAGATATAAGCAAACCGTGTTTCATGGCGAGAACGCTTTTTTCCATGGGTTGCCACGGTAACACGCTTTCTCCTATCAGAAAGATTTGAATAACTTTTGGTCCCCATCTTGTCACGAAGCTCCATGGCGAATGTGGAGCCAATAGCCTGAATCCCCTCAGACTAGTTCGTTGAAATACGTTGTGCTTAAAGTGATAAAAAGGGCATAAACGCCAAGATGGCGGACACCCCGTTGCCATGGTAACAGGTTCTCAATGGAGTTTTTTGCTCGTCTTGGTTACTTATACATGTGTACCGAATTTCGTAGCCCTAGGTCAAAGTAGACTATCGGGCCCCTAGGGGCCCCCCCAAAATGCGCCCCCCCCCACAATACATATTACAATGCGTGAAGGACCTACCAAACATGAATTATTGTAATTTTGGTTCCGATCGGATGTATTTCTGCGAAGATATGAGTGAACCGTGTTTCATGGCGAGATCGCTTTTTTCCATGGGTTGCCACGGTAACACGCTTTCGCCTATCAAAAAGATTTGAATAACTTTTGGTCCCCATCTTGTCACGAAGCTCCATGGCGAATGTGGAGCCAATAGCATGATTCGCCTCAGACTAGTTCGTTCAAATGCGATGCGCCCAAATTGACAAAAACGGGCAAAAAAATGGCCGCAAACGCCAAGATGGCGGAAAGCCCGTTGCCATGACAACAGACGTTTCAATGACTTTTTTACTTGTCTGGATGTGATAGACATGTGTACCGAATTTCGTCGTCCTACGTCAAACTAAAATTTTTTTCCCCCATTCTAGAGGCCATTTTTGGCGTTTCTAGGGGGCGCCGTCGAGGCATTTTCACATTGGCGTGCACGCGGACCCCAGAATATCGCTATTTTCGCCGGGACTGAGGTGTGTGGCAAGTTTCGCAACTTTTCACGGGGTCTAAGGGGGTCAAAATTGAGTGAGTTGTGCTGAGAAGAATAAACATTACAATAACAATAGGGCCTTGCCATACTTCGTATGGCTCGGACCCTAATAAACATTACAATAACAATAGGGCCCTGCCATACTTCGTATGGCTCGGACCCTAATAATAATAATAATAATAATTAAAGCCGCAAGCGGCATCCATCGGGTCCTCGTCTCATGCCGAACCCTCCACCCGAACTCACCACAAAGCTTCCGGGTAGATGTGAAGTAAAAGGCATGAATCCAAAACTAGTTTGTTAAAAAATAATGCACATTCAGTAATAAATAGGCATAAACGCCAAGATGGCGGACACCATGTTGCCATGGTAACAGGTGGTCAATGCACTTTTTTACTCGCCTTGGGTTGTTACACATGTGTGCCGAATTTTGTAGCCTAAGATGAAGGTAGACAATCGGGCCCCTGAGGGCCCCCCCCAAAAAGTGCCCCCCCCACAATACATTCTATAATGTGTTAAGGACCTACCAAATATGAATAGTTAAAGTTTTGGTGCACATCGCATGAATTTGTGCAAAGATATAAGCAAACCGTGTTTCATGGCGAGAAGGTTTTTTTCCAAGATGGCGGACACTCCAGTGCCATGGTAACAGGTGCTTAATTGAGTTTTATGCTTGTCTCGGGTTGATACACATGTGTGCCGAATTTCGTAGCCCTACGTCAAAGTAGACGATCGGGCCCCTAGGGGCCCCCCCCCAAAATGTGCCACCCCCACAATACATATTAAAATATGTTAAGGACCTACCAAATATGAATGTTTTCCACTTTGGTGCAGATCAGATGCATTTCTACCAAGATATGAGTGAACCGTGTTTCATGGTGAGGAGGATTTTTTTCAAGATGGCGGACACTCCAGTGCCATGGTAACAGGTGCTTAATTGAGTTTTATGCTTGTCGGGTTGATACACATGTGTGCCGAATTTCGTAGCCCTAGCTCAAAGTAGACAATCGGGCCCCTAGGGCCCCCCCCCCAAAATGTGCCCCCCCCACAATACATATTACAATGCGTTAAGGACCTACCAAATATGAATTATTGGAATTTTGGTTCCGATCGCATGCATTTCTGCAGAGATATAAGCAAACCGTGTTTCATGGCGAGAACGCTGGTTTCCATGGGTTGCCACGGTAACACGCTTTCTCCTATCAGAAAGATTTGAATAACTTTTGGTCCCCATCTTGTCACGAAGCTCCATGGCGAATGTGGAGCCAATAGCCTGAATCCCCTCAGACTAGTTCGTTCAAATACGATGCGCTTAAAGTGATAAAAAGGTCATAAACGCCAAGATGGCGGACACCCCGTTGCCATGGTAACAGGTTCTCAATAGAGTTTTTTGCTCGTCTTGGTTACTTATACATGTGTACCGAATTTCGTAGCCATAGGTCAAAGTAGACTATCGGGCCCCTCGGGGCCCCCCCCAAAATGCGCCCCCCCCACAATACATATTACAATGCGTGAAGGACCTACCAAACATGAATTATCAGAATTTTGGTTCCGATCGGAAGCATTTCTGCGAAGATATGAGTGAACCGTGTTTCATGGCGAGAACGCTTTTTTCCATGGGTTGCCACGGTAACACGCTTTCTCCTATCAAAAAGATTTGAATAACTTTTTGTCCCCATCTTGTCACGAAGCTCCATGGCGAATGTGGAGCCAATAGCATGAATCGCCTCAGACTAGTTCGTTCAAATGCGATGCGCCCAAATTGACAAAAACGGGCCAAAAAATGGCCGCAAACGCCAAGATGGCGGACAGCCCGTTGCCATGACAACAGGCGTTTCAATGAGTTTTTTACTTGTCTTGATGTGATAGACGTGTACCGAATTTCGTCATCCTACGTCAAACTAAAATTTTTTTCCCCCATTCTAGATGCCATTTTTGGCGTTTCTAGGGGGCGCTGTCTAGGCATTTTTGCATTGGCGTGCATACAAACGCCAAATTATCGAAATTTTCACCGGACGTTAGGTGTGTGCCAAGTTTCGCAACTTTTCACGGGGTCTAAGGGGGTCAAAATTGAGTGAGTTGTGCTTAGAACGAGAATAATAATAATAATTAAAGCCGCAAGCGGCATCCATCGGGTCCTCGCCTCATGCCGAACCCTCCACCCGAGTCCTGGTTCTCCTAATGCTACATGTGAAGGACCCGCACAGCCAGTTCATTTTAATAGAGAAATACAATTCACATATTGAGAAAAGAATGTGTGTAAACGCCAAGATGGCGGACAGCCCGTTACCATGGCAACATGTGTTTCATTGACTTTTTAGCTTGTCTTGGGATGATACACATGTGTGCCGAATTTCGTAGCCCGAGATGTAAGTAGACGATCGGGCCCCTAGGGGCCCCCCCAAAAAGTGTCCCCCCCACAATACATTCTATAATGTGTTAAGGACCTACCAAATATGAATAGTTACAGTTTTGGTGCACATCGTATGAATTTGTGCAAAGATATAAGCAAACCGTGTTTCATGGCGAGAAGGTTTTTTTTCCAAGATGGCGGATACCCCGTTGCCATGGTAACGGCTGCACAATGAAGTTTTTTGCTTGTCTTGGGTTGATACACATGTGTGCCGAATTTCGTAGCCCTAGCTCAAAGTAGACGATCGGGCCCCTAGGGGCCGCCCCCAAAATGTGCCCCCCCCACAATACATATTACAACGCGTTAAGGACCTGCCAAATATGAATTATTGGAATTTTGGTTCCAATCGGATGCATTTTGGCAGAGATATAAGCAAACCGTGTTTCATGGCGAGAACGCGTTTTTCCATGGGTTGCCACGGTAACACGCTTTCTCCTATCAGAAAGATTTGAATAACTTTTTGTCCCCATCTTGTCACGAAGCTCCATGGGGAATGTGGAGCCAATAGCATGAATCCCCTCAGACTAGTTCGTTCAAATACGATGCGCTTAAAGTGATAAAAAGGGCATAAACGCCAAGATGGCGGCCACCCCGTTGCCATGGTAACAGGTTCTCAATAGAGTTTTTTGCTCGTCTTGGTTACTTATACATGTGTACCGAATTTCGTAGCCCTAGCTCAAAGTAGACGATCGGGCCCCTAGGGGCCCCCCCAAAATGCGACCCCCCCACAATATATATTACAAAGCGTGAAGGACCTACCAAATATGAATTATTTTAATTTTGGTTCCGATCGGATGTATTTCTGCGAAGATATGAGTGAACCGTGTTTCATGGCGAGATCGCTTTTTTGCATGGGTTGCCACGGTAACACGCTTTCGCCTATCAAAAAGATTTGAATAACTTTTGGTCCCCATCTCGTCACGAAGCTCCATGGCGAATGTGGAGCCAATAGCATGAATCGCCTCAGACTAGTTCGTTCAAATGCGATGCGCCCAAATTGACAAAAACGGGCAAAAAAATGGCCGCAAACGCCAAGATGGCGGAAAGCCCGTTGCCATGACAACAGGCGTTTCAATGACTTTTTTACTTGTCTTGATGTGATAGACATGTGTACCGAATTTCGTCGTCCTACGTCAAACTAAAATTTTTTTTCCCCATTCTAGAGGCCATTTTTGGCGTTTCTAGGGGGCGCTGTCGAGGCATTTTTGCATTGGCGTGCATACAAACGCCAAATTATCGAAATTTTCACCGGACGTGAGGTGTGTGCCAAGTTTCGCAACTTTTCACGGGGCCTAAGGGGGTCAAAATTGAGTGAGTTGTGCTTAGGAGAATAATAATAAACATTTGGAAAACAATAGGGCCTTGCCATACTTCGTATGGCTCGGACCCTAATAATTAAAGCCGCAAGCGGCATCCATCGGGTCCTCGCCTCATGCCGAACCCTCCACCCGAGTCCTGGTTCTCCTAATGCTACATGTGAAGGACCCGCACAGCCAGTTCATTTTAATAGAGAAATACAATTCACATATTGAGAAAATAATGTGTGTAAACGCCAAGATGGCGGACAGGCCGTTACCATGGCAACATGTGTTTCATTGACTTTTTAGCTTGTCTTGGGATGATACACATGTGTGCCGAATTTCGTAGCCCGAGATGAAAGTAGACGATCGGGCCCCTAGGGGCCCCCCCAAAAAGTGTCCCCCCCACAATACATTCTATAATGTGTTAAGGACCTACCACATCTGAATAGTTACAGTTTTGGTGCACATCGTATGAATTTGTGCAAAGATATAAGCAAACCGTGTTTCATGGCGAGAAGGTTTTTTTTCCAAGATGGCGGACACCCCGTTGCCATGGTAATGGCTGCACAATGAAGTTTTTTGCTTGTCTTGGGTTGATACACATGTGTGCCGAATTTCGTAGCCCTAGGTCAAAGTAGACGATCGGGCCCCTAGGGCCCCCCCCCCCCCAAAATGTGCCCCCCCCCCCCACAATACATATTACAATGCGTTAAGGACCTACCAAATATGAATTATTGGAATTTTGGTTCCGATCGGATGTATATCTGCAGGGATATGAGTGAACCGTGTTTCATGGCGAGAACGCTTTTTTCCATGGGTTGCCACGGTAACACGCTTTCTCCTATCAGAAAGATTTGAATAACTTTTTGTCTCCATCTTGTCACGAAGCTCCATGGCGAATGTGGAGCCAATAGCATGAATCGCCTCAGACTAGTTCGTTCAAATACGATGCGCTTAAAGTGATAAAAAGGGCATAAACGCCAAGATGGCGGCCACCCCGTTGCCATGGTAACAGGTTCTCAATAGAGTTTTTTGCTCGTCTTTGTTACTTATACATGTGTACCGAATTTCGTAGCCATAGGTCAAAGTAGACTATCGGGCCCCTCGGGGCCCCCCCCCAAAATGCGCGCACCCCACAATACATATTACAAACCGTGAAGGACCTACCAAAGATGAATTATTTTAATTTTGGTTCCGATCGGGCGTATTTCTGCGAAGATATGAGTGAACCGTGTTTCATGGCGAGAACGCTTTTTTCCATGGGTTGCCACGGTAACACGCTTTCTCCTATCAAAAAGATTTGAATAACTTTTGGTCTCCATCTTGTCACGAAGCTCCATGGCGAATGTGGAGCCAATAGCATGAATCCCCTCAGACTAGTTCGTTAAAATGCGATGCGCCCAAATTGACAAAAACGGGCCAAAAAATGGCCGCAAACGCCAAGATGGCGGAAAGCCCGTTGCCATGACAACAGGTCTACCATTGACTTTTTTGGTCGTCTTGAGATCGTAGACATGTGTACCGAATTTCGTTGTCCTACGTCAAAGTAAACTTTTGACACCCCATTCTGGAGGCCATTTTTGGTGTTTCTAGGGGGCGCTGTCGAGGCATTTTTGCAGTGGCGTGCAGGCGGACACCAGAATATTGCTATTTTCGCCGGGCTTGAGGTGTGTGCCAAGTTTCGCAACTTTTCACGGGGTTTAAGGGGGTCAAAATTGAGTGAGTTGTGCTGACGAGGAGGAAAAAAATAATAATAATAATTAAAGCCGCAAGCGGCATCCATCGGGTCCTCGCCTCATGCCGAACCCTCCACCCGAACTCGCCACAAAGCTTCCGGGTGGATGTGAAGTAAAAGGCACGAATCCAAAACTAGTTTGTTAAAAAACAATGCACATACAGTGCTAAATGGGCGTAAACGCCAAGATGACGGACACCCCGTTGCCATGGTAACAGGTGGTCAATGCACTTTTTTACTCGCCTTGCGCTGTTACACATGTGTGTCGAATTTCGTAGCCATAGGTGAAAGTAGACGATCGGGCCCCTGAGGGCCCCCCCCAAAAAGTGTCCCCCCCACAATACATTCTATAATGTGTTAAGGACCTACCAAATATGAATAGTTAAAGTTTTGGTGCACATCGCATGAATTTGTGCAAAGATATAAGCAAACCGTGTTTCATGGCGAGAAGGTTTTTTTCCAAGATGGCGGACACCCCGTTGCCATGGTAACAGGTGCTTAATTGAGTTTTATGCTTGTCTCGGGTTGATACACATGTGTGCCGAATTTTGTAGCCCTCGCTCAAAGTAGACTATCGGGCCCCTAGGGGCCCCCCCCAAAATGCGCCCCCCCCCCACAATACATATTACAATGCGTGAAGGACCTACCAAATATGAATTATTTGAATTTTGGTTCCGATCGGATGCATTTCTGCGGAGATATAAACAAACCGTGTTTCATGGCGAGAACGCGTTTTTCCGTGGGTTGCCACGGTAACACGCTTTCTCCTATCAGAAAGATTTGAATAACTTTCTGTCCCCATCTTGTCAGGAAGCTCCATGGCGAATGTGGAGCCAATAGCATGAATCCCCTCAGACTAGTTCGTTCAAATACGATGCGCTTAAAGTGATAAAAAGGGCATAAACGCCAAGATGGCGGACACCCCGTTGCCATGGTAACAGGTTCTCAATAGAGTTTTTTGCTCGTCTTGGTTACTTATACATGTGTACCGAATTTCGTAGCCCTAGCTCAAAGTAGACGATCGGGCCCCTAGGGGCCCCCCCAAAATGCGCCCCCCCCACAATACATATTACAATGCGTGAAGGACCTACCAAATATGAATTATTTTAATTTTGGTTCCGATCGGATGTATTTCTGCGAAGATATGAGTGAACCGTGTTTCATGGCGAGATCGCTTTTCTCCATGGGTTGCCACGGTAACACGCTTTCGCCTATCAAAAAGATTTGAATAACTTTTGGTCCCCATCTTGTCAGGAAGCTCCATGGCGAATGTGGAGCCAATAGCATGAATCCCCTCAGACTAGTTCGTTCAAATGCGATGCGCCCAAATTGACAAAAACGGGCAAAAAAATGGCCGCAAACGCCAAGATGGCGGAAAGCCCGTTGCCATGACAACAGGCGTTTCAATGACTTTTTTACTTGTCTTCATGTGATAGACATGTGTACCGAATTTCGTCGTCCTACGTCAAACTAAAAACTTTTTTCCCCATTCTAGAGGCCATTTTTGGCGTTTCTAGGGGGCGCCGTCGAGGCATTTTCACATTGGCGTGCACGCGGACCCCAGAATATCGCTATTTTCGCCGGTCTTGAGGTGTGTGCCAAGTTTCGCAACTTTTCACGGGGTCTAAGGGGGTCAAAATTGAGTGAGTTGTGCTGAGAAGAATAAACATTACAATAACAATAGGGCCTTGCCATACTTCGTATGGCTCGGACCCTAATAAACATTACAATAACAATAGGGCCTTGCCATACTTCGTATGGCTCGGACCCTAATTAAAGCCGCAAGCGGCATCCATCGGGTCCTCGCCTCATGCCGAACCCTCCACCCGAGTCCTGGTTCTCCTAATGCTACATGTGAAGGACCCGCACAGCCACTTCATTTTAATAGAGAAATACAATTCACATATTGAGAAAAGAATGTGTGTAAACGCCAAGATGGCGGACAGCCCGTTACCATGGCAACATATGTTTCATTGACTTTTTAGCTTGTCTTGGGATGATACACATGTGTGCCGAATTTCGTAGCCCGAGATGAAAGTAGACGATCGGGCCCCTTGGGGCCCCCCCAAAAAGGTTCCCCCCCACAATACATTCTATAATGTGTTAAGGACCTACCAAATATGAATAGTCACAGTTTTGGTGCACATCGTATGAATGTGTGCAAAGATATAAGCAAACCGTGTTTCATGGCGAGAAGGTTTTTGTCCAAGATGGCGGACACCCCATTGCCATGGTAACGGCTGCACAATGAAGTTTTTTGCTTGTCTTGGGTTGATACACATGTGTGCCGATTTTCGTAGCCCTAGGTCAAAGTAGACGATCGGGCCCCTAGGGGCCCCCCCCAAAATGTGCCCCCCCCACAATACATATTACAATGTGTTAAGGACCTACCAAATATGAATTATTGGAATTTTGGTTCCGATCGGATGTATATCTGCAGGGATATGAGTGAACCGTGTTTCATGGCGAGAACGCTTTTTTCCTTGGGTTGCCACGGTAACACGCTTTCTCCTATCAGAAAGATTTGAATAACTTTTGGTCTCCATCTTGTCACGAAGCTCCATGGCGAATGTGGAGCCAATAGCATGAATCCCCTCAGACTAGTTCGTTCAAATACGATGCGCTTAAAGTGATAAAAAGGGCATAAACGCCAAGATGGCGGCCACCCCGTTGCCATGGTAACAGGTTGTCAATGGAGTTTTTTGCTCGTCTTGGTTACTTATACATGTGTACCGAATTTCGTAGCCCTAGGTCAAAGTAGACTATCGGGCCCCTAGGGGCCCCCCCAAAATGCGCCCCCCCCCACAATATATATTACAATGCGTGAAGGACCTACCAAACATGAATTATTGTAATTTTGGTTCCGATCGGATGTATTTCTGCGAAGATATGAGTGAACCGTGTTTCATGGCGAGATCGCTTTTTTCCATGGGTTGCCACGGTAACACGCTTTCGCCTATCAAAAAGATTTGAATAACTTTTGGTCCCCATCTTGTCACGAAGCTCCATGGCGAATGTGGAGCCAATAGCATGATTTGCCTCAGACTAGTTCGTTCAAATGCGATGCGCCCAAATTGACAAATACGGGCAAAAAAATGGCCGCAAACGCCAAGATGGCGGAAAGCCCGTTGCCATGACAACAGACGTTTCAATGACTTTTTTACTTGTCTGGATGTGATAGACATGTGTACCGAATTTCGTCGTCCTACGTCAAACTAAAATTTTTTTCCCCCATTCTAGAGGCCATTTTTGGCGTTTCTAGGGGGCGCCGTCGAGGCATTTTCACATTGGCGTGCACGCGGACCCCAGAATATCGCTATTTTCGCCGGGACTGAGGTGTGTGCCAAGTTTCGCAACTTTTCACGGGGTCTAAGGGGGTCAAAATTGAGTGAGTTGTGCTGAGAAGAATAAACATTACAATAACAATAGGGCCTTGCCATACTTCGTATGGCTCGGACCCTAATAAACGCTGCAATTACAATAGGCCTTCGCACCGCCAAGGTGCTCGGGCCTAATAATAATAATAAACGCTGCAATTACAATAGGCCTTCGCACCGCCAAGGTGCTCGGGCCTAATAATTAAAACCGCAAGCGGTGATATAGGCCCTCGCACCATGGCGCCACTCGGCATAATGCCACCGCCTCCCCTGGCAACATCCTTCCCATGCCTCTCTCAACCTAAAGTGCAGCCAGACTGCACTTCAGGCCATTTAGACCTTATGAACGGTCACTTCCTGTCACCAAGGGGCGGGGCTAATTTATAATCTAATTATTGACATACAGAAATGTGAAGGATATGACTGGCATCATCTGTAGCAAATTTGGTGCAGGTTGGTTGTTTTTTGTGGGAGTTATGTCAGTTTTCTTTTTCATTGCATCACATCTGCTTTGCTGCCCCGCCTCTCCTAAACGATATCCCCTATTAAAAGAAATAGCACAACTTTTAATCACACATGCCTCTTGAGCATCCTGACTCATTTGGGTTAAAGTTGGACAAAATTCTTAGGACAAGTTCCTCCAAATGCATGGCAAAGAAAATGACAGAAATGACCCCAAAAATGGCACCCTTTTCAAAATGGCCGACTTCCTATTGGATTTAGCCCATATGTCCAAGAGACTTTTTTGAAGGTACTGGGAGGGTCTACAAGTTTCCCGAATCATATCCATGTCAGTCAATGTAGTGGGCGGGGCTGATTAATTAAAATATTGTAGGGGGCGCTATGGAGCCATTTACTATCTTCTCCACTATATTTTAATTTTACTCTATTAAGGGCATAACTTTCATGACTCATGGCAAGTATGGTGAAGATCAAAGGTTTCATGGCTTTGTTACAGGTACTTCCTGGTTCATGATATCAGACACTTCTTGTTGCCAAGGGGTGGGGCTAATTCATAGTCCCATTATTGCATTGCAGATTTTGTTCATCATGGGACTGGCATCAAATGTGTCGATTCCTGTGCTGATATGTTGTTTTATGTGGGAGTTTTAGCAATAAGTCTTTGTTAATGAGACATAAAACTTTGAGGGCCCGCCCCTCCTAAACTAAATCTTCTATTAGAAGAAATAACACAACTTTACATCACACATGCCTCCTGAGCATCCTGTGCAAGTTGGGTGTCAGTTGGACAATATCCCTAGGAGGAGTTGTTTAAAATGCATGGCAAAGAAATGACCCCAAAAATGGCACCTTTTTCAAAATGCCAGACTTCCTGTTGAATTTAGCCCATATGTCCAAGAGACTTTTTTGAAGGTACTGGCAGGTTCTCCAACTGTGCTGAATTTTATCCATGTCGATCAATGTAGTGGGCGAGGCTGATTGATTGAAATATTGAAGGGGGCGCTATGGAGACATGCTCCATTTATTCCATAATGTTTCAATGGGGCTTAGTTCAGGGCCTTACTGTCATCAGTCATGGCAAGTTTGATGGCGGTCCAAGGTTCCATGGCTTGGTCACAGGTACTTCCTGTTTCATGGCGTTGGACCGCCATTCGCCATGTCCCGTTTAGCGTAGCGACTTGAGGTTTTTATTGTGGCATCATGAATGGGTTTGACATGTTTTGGAGGAGGCTCAAGTGTTTTGGACCATTTGCTTAGAAGCATGACCCTCAAACGTGGAAAAAACCACTTCCTGTTGTAAGTGGGCGGGGCTTAGGTCTACACCAGCAATGGTCACATTAATCTGTTCAGGACTGATCCCTTATTAATCCCTATAAGTTTTAGGGTGATCAGATCAAAATTGAGAATTTTATAGTGATTTATGATGTCACGCCGCCGCATAGAACTTCGCCATGGCGTCACGGGCACGCCGTGCAGCGTAGAGCAACGTCCTTTATCAGATCTCTTCACCAAGATGTTTTGTGATGCCTGAGTGAATTTGGGCCATGTGGTGTCCACCAAGCCAGAGTTATGGGTGTGTGAGCAAAAAACAACACTTTTGACCTCCAGGGGGCGTGGCTATTTCATAATCAAAATATTGACATATAGAACTCTGTAGGAGAGGACTGCCATCATATCTAGCAAATTTGGTGCAGAAATGTTGCTTTATGTGGGAGTTATATCCGTTTAATTTTTCCTGGCGAGACATCAAACTTTGAGGCCCCGCCCCTCGTAAACTAAGTCTCCTATTAGAAGAAATAACACAACATTTATTCACACATGCCTCCTGAACATCCTGAGAAATTTGTGGCTCAGTGGGTTAAAAGCTCTAGGACGAGTTCGTTAAAATGCGAGGTGCTAAAACGCCAAAATATTGACTTTGACCTAAAATGGCCGCCTTCCTGTCGACATTTCACCATGACATTAAGAGGATTTTTTGTTTGTCCTGTCATGTAGATCATGTGTATGAATTTTCATAAAGATTAACGACATGCAGTGGCGGGGCACCTAAAATAGGTGGCGCTCTCGTTCAGTTTCGCCCAAACATTCTGGAGCACCTCAAAATATCAAATTTTTCGTATTCCCTTGGGGGGGTACGCAAAATTTGGTGAGTTTTCGAGCACATTCAGGCCTCCAAAAAAGCACGCGAAGTGTCCGAATAAAAATAATAAACGCTGCAAATACAATAGGCCTTCGCACCGCCAAGGTGCTCGGGCCTAATAAACATTTCAATAACAATAGGGCCCTGCCATACTTCGTATGGCTCGGACCCTAATTAAAGCCACAAGCGGCATCCATCGGGTCCTCGCCTCATGCCGAACCCTCCACCCGAACTCACCACAAAGCTTCCGGGTAGATGTGAAGTAAAAGGCATGAATCCAAAACTAGTTTGTTAAAAAATAATGCACATTCAGTAATAAATAAGCATAAACGCCAAGATGGCGGACACCATGTTGCCATGGTAACAGGTGGTCAATGCACTTTTTTACTCGCCTTGGGTTGTTACACATGTGTGCCGAATTTCGTAGCCTAAGATGAAAGTAGACAATCGGGCCCCTGAGGGCCCCCCCCAAAAAGTGCCCCCCCCACAATACATTCCATAATGTTTTAAGGACCTACCAAATATGAATAGTTAAAGTTTTGGTGCACATCGCATGAATTTGTGCAAAGATATAAGCAAACCGTGTTTCATGGCGAGAAAGTTTTTTTCCAAGATGGCGGACACTCCAGTGCCATGGTAACAGGTGCTTAATTGAGTTTTATGCTTGTCTCGGGTTGATACACATGTGTGCCGAATTTCGTAGCCCTAGCTCAAAGTAGACTATCGGGCCCCTAGGGGCCCCCCCCAAAAATGTGCCCCCCCCCCCCCCCCCCCCCACAATACATATTACAATGCGTGAAGGACCTACCAAATATGAATAATTTGAATTTTGGTTCCGATCGGATGCATTTCTGCGAAGATATGAGTGAACCGTGTTTCATGGCGAGAACGCGTTTTTCCATGGGTTGCCACGGTAACACGCTTTCGCCTATCAAAAAGATTTGAATAACTTTTGGTCCCCATCTTGTCACGAAGCTCCATGGCGAATGTGGAGCCAATAGCATGATTCGCCTCAGACTAGTTCGTTCAAATGCGATGCGCCCAAATTGACAAAAACGGGCAAAAAAATGGCCGCAAACGCCAAGATGGCGGAAAGCCCGTTGCCATGACAACAGACGTTTCAATGACTTTTTTACTTGTCTGGATGTGATAGACATGTGTACCGAATTTCGTCGTCCTACGTCAAACTAAAATTTTTTTCCCCCATTCTAGAGGCCATTTTTGGCGTTTCTAGGGGGCGCCGTCGAGGCATTTTCACATTGGCGTGCACGCGGACCCCAGAATATCGCTATTTTCGCCGGGACTGAGGTGTGTGGCAAGTTTCGCAACTTTTCACGGGGTCTAAGGGGGTCAAAATTGAGTGAGTTGTGCTGAGAAGAATAAACATTACAATAACAATAGGGCCTTGCCACACTTCGTATGGCTCGGACCCTAATAATAATTAAAGCCGCAAGCGGCATCCATCGGGTCCTCGCCTCATGCCGAAGACACCCCGCCCCCCCCCTCCATTGTGGACCATGTTAAGGACCTACAAAATAGAAATGCAGTTAACTTTGATGCCGATCCAATGTTTTTTTATGGACATAAACAATGTCTATCCAGTGGGGAAAAAAAAAATGTACTGGTCTACCAAACCATGACTCATGTGGATATGCTGTTCAACCAGTTTCAGAAATTAAACATCAACCCTGTCTGGATTAAAACTCTTTTTCAGAGGTTTAAAGACAACATGCTCAACATCAGGTAAATATTTATATTTATATAAATTATAATTTATTGTTTACTCAGAAAGTTATTGTTAAATAGAGCAGTCACTCATTTAAGACTGTAAAAGCCATAAGTTTATTGACTTGACATCACAGCAAATTATTCTTATGAAGCACATCGCATTTTATTCTTTTGGTATTTAAAGAAAGATTCTTTTAAGTTTTATGATAAACCTTTTCTTAATCCAGACTGTGACCTAAACAGGTCAAGTGATTTATATTATTATGGTGTTTCATGAGTGTTTTTAGTGCATAAAAACCTGAATTATGTTATTATGTTGTTTGGACCAGGATGTCAGTTCCGTCTCTCTGTGAGGACAGCACTGCTGGACAGCCGGTGAAGAGACAGGATGCTGGGACCAGGAGAACAACAGAGGCTGGCTACAGAGGCCAGTCATATTTTCAGTCAAATCCATGTAGTTTATATTCTTACTTTGGTCACATGATGCTAGAACAATACTGAAGATCTGGTACAGAATTATTGACACCCCTTATAAATAGAATTGCTAAGGTCTAACTTTCTTATAATTGAAAACTTTTGATGTTTGCTTCAGGTCTGTGAGACCATCCTGGTGCACGCTGAGAAGCAGCTAAACACGACTGTTGAGGCATGTCCCATGTTGGACAAGGCCAAGGCAGAACTATCCCTCTTCTACAGGAACGGTGAAGTTAAAGGTTGTGGTGCAGCAGTGCCTCTGTAGCAGTTTTTCATAAAGAACAACCTGCAGATGAGTCACAGGCTTCTCCAGATCATTATGTCAACACCATAACAACTGCTGAATCTGAGAAATGCTTTTCTACTCTACTGTGAGAAACTCCATGACACAGGATCGCCTCAACGCCATGCCATGCTCTTCATGGAGAATAAGCTTGTGGGGGACATTCAGACTTTAATAGGAGGATTATTGAGAGATTTGCCTTAAATAAGGAGAGGAAAACTAAATTGTTCTACCAGTTTTATTTGATCTTTTGTTGTTCTTGGAGAAAACCAAATATGAAATCAGTTCATTCATCAGGTTCTAGTGTTCATTATTTAGTGGTCAAAGAATTATTACTGAATGTAGATTGTTGCAAAAGTCCTGTCAAAAGTTTGAGTGAGGTTAGATTTTTTAAGGAAAGGTATGCTGGTGTTTACTTTCTGTAGCTGACACCAAAAGCACTTCTCATGCCTATGTCTTATTAAGGCTTGTGACAAATATTTATGTGTAGATTTGTTTTACCACTGTTTATATTTCAAAATATATTATGAGCTAATTAATCTTTTTTTTTTTTTTTTTTACAAAAATATTTGTATTAAATAAGATGTTAAATACAATCCTGTCATTATAAAACAAAATTTTCTTTTGAGATTATGAATTTCTGGTATTTGTCATTGTTGTCATTTTATGATATAATAAAGTATTTGTGAAATACATAACTTGTAAAGTAGAATTTTTTGATTGCTATAATTATTGTCTTCAACAATCAGTACATTTGACAAAGCCCCACCTGAAAAATAATAAATTATATTTATATATATATATATATATATATATATATATATATATATATATACATATATATATAATGTGTGTGTGTGTGTGTGTGTGTGTGTGTGTGTGTGTGTGTGTGTATGTGGACATTTATGGGTCAGTGAATACAAAATATACTCTATTTTTATTTTATTTATTTATATTTATTCATCCATGTCCAAGGTGTCATCACCTTAATCCCCACCGTTTTCAAGATGACAACGAGGTGTTCTCTGTCTTGTACCACGGTGATTTGTCTTTTACAGGGACATCCGTGAAAAGTGCTTTTTCCAGCTGTAATCCTCATATTCATGTCCCGATCCACATCTTTTTTCGTCTCAGCCTTCTACCACATCCGAATAAGTTTTCCGTGGAGCTGCGGCAAAGTGCTTCAATGCTGCGTCACAAAATCATGCAGGCTTTTGAGTAAAAAAAAAAAAAAAAAAAAAAAAAACTTCACTCTCCTGTTTTCCTTGTATGGAAGAGAGACTTTTTGTGTTATTTATTTGTTTATTGACACAACAGGGCTGTCATTCATAAAACTAGCAGCATCCCCACAGTCATTATAAACACAAAAACTCCTATTTAGCAAATAACTCCTAAATGTTGATATTTGATAGAAAATTCGTTTTGTAAAACTGGCTTTGTTCAATAAAGTTTATTGAAAAAAAAAAAAAAAACGTTCGTCAGAGCTGCTGCTGCGCTGCAAACTGCAGGTGCACGTCGGCTCCTTTGATGTGTCCGGTCGGACATCTTGTTTTCTAGAAGCTTCCAGAAGCTTCTCCGGTCTTTCAGATCGAGCTTCTGACCTGACCGCACGTCTCGTTGAGAGCCTGTCTGAATATTGGTGGATTATTGTCACTTCATCCAGAGATTTTCGAGCTTTTCAACCGGGAGAACTTCTTATAAAGCCTTCCTGTCTTCGACTGGTAAGTTTATCATTTTTCTTTTGATCAACTAGATGTTTTTCACCGTGTTACCTTACTTAGCTTAGCTTAGCTTAAGTGGAGCTTAGCTTCGTGTAGCCTGTAACCTGTTTATCCTCCTGCATTGAAATTATAGTTCGATGTTTTTTGGGTTTTTTTGTTTGAATTGTTTTTTTTTTTTTTTAACGTGAGCTACAAAAATGATGTCTTAACAGCGGCACACAAAGCGAATGGTGTTTTTATTAACTAAATGCCTCTCTTACATGGATATCTAAGCTAAGCTAATTTAGCTTAGGAGATGATTCATAATAAGTTGTTACTGGTCATAGCTTTAAATTTGCTGAGCATTTTATTCAGTTTTTCTGTGAAAATGGATTGATTTTACTGAAGATATAGTTAATGCACCAAAACATGACATGATGCTATAAAGTTGGGATGTTTTTTAGATTAAGTTCTGAAGAATCTGAAAATAAATGTAAAAGTTAAAAACAATTTAATTGATATATTAATTGATATATAAGAATAATAATTAATATACTAAGACACCGTATTACAGAAAAAAGCTAAATAAGACTAAAAATGATATAAAAAGCATTTTGGGAATATTAAATCAACTTAGAAAGAGTGGGACAAAGAAAACGACATATCCAGATATTTTACTGGTAATAGTGGTGTTAAATATGACATGAAAGAGTATTGGGCTGATTCTGGATTACCAGTCGCTTCACACTCTGTTTTGTTAACTGATATTACTGTAGTTACAGTACTGTGTGGAGGTGTGGGGTAACAATTACAAAACCACACTTATCAAATGTCCAGAAATGATAATTGAGCAAGACAGAAATAGTATAGAATGCAGACATATTACATAAACTGAGTAGTTCTGTTATTATTGATATAATTGTTGTTATTTTTGTTGGTGTTGCTGCATTGCTCCATTACTGTAGTTGATTGTTGTATTCTTATAGATTATGAGATATTGAGGATATTGTACAGGTATCACTGATATACTGGGTGGTTGTTTTTGTGTTGCTGCTACTGCTGCTGCTGTTGTTGTATTTTGTTGTGCTATTTTTTTTTATCACTGGGGGCAGGTTTCATTATTATCATTTCAAGTCCGCTAAACCCATACAGTTGGACTCAGTACCTCATATACTACTTGCACAGAAACTATGAAGTACTTCTACTGTGTACTTTTCCTGTTATTCATTTATAGTGTCAAACACGTGAAATGAAAGACCTTTTTGGATGATTCTGAAGTGGATTAAAATTAATTTCTTTAATAGTTAGTCTGCCAAACCCATACAGTTGGACCCAGTACCTCATATACTACTTGTACAGAAACTATGAAGTACTTACAGTACAGGTTTCGTGTACTAACTATTCAAGAAATGAATTATATCATACCTCAAAGTTAGCTGATAATGCATTTTATTTCCATGTGTAAGGAACTTTCTGAATGCATTACAGGTAAAGTACACAATAAAAGTATTTCATTGTTTTTGTGCAAGTAGTACATAAAGTACTGAGTCCAACTGTACAGATTTGGTGGACTAACTTTTTAAGCAATACATTTTTTTACATTTGAAAATCATCCAAAAAGGTCTTTGATTATTCACATGTATGGGATTTTATGAATTGATTACAGGAAAAGCACACAGTAAAAGTATTGAATAGTTTCTGTACAAGTAGCATATGAGGTATTTAGAACTGTACAGTTTGGTAGACTAACTATTGAAGAAATTAATTTTATTACACTTCAAAATCATCCCAAAAGGTCTTTCATCAATTATGTGTAAGACATTTAATCAATTGATTACAGGAAAAGTATACAGTAAAAGTACCTCATTAAAAACAATGAGTACATGGGTTTGGTGGACTAACTATTGAAAAAATTATTTATATTACACGTCAAAGTCTTCCAAAAAGGGCTTTAATAATTATGTGTAAGACTGTTTGTCAATGGATTATAGGAAATGTACACAGCAACTTTGTAGTTACTTTATAGTTAGTTATAGTACTTTATAGTATTGGTCAAAGTAGTTTATGAGGTACTTAGAACTGTACAGTTTAGTAGACTAATTATTGAAGAAATTCATTTTATTACACTTCAAAATCATCCCAAAAGGTTTTTCATCAATTATGTGTAAGACATTTTATCAATAGATTACAGAAAAAGTATACAGTAAAAGTACTTCATTGTTTTTGTGCAAGCAGTACATAGGGTACTGAGTCCAACCATATGGGTTTGGTGGACTAACTATTGAAAAAGTTACTATTGAAGAAATTAATTTTATTACATTTGAAAATCATCCAAAAAGGTCTTTGATTATTCACGTGTATGGGATTTTATTAACTGATTACAGGAAAAGTAAGTCATAGTGTTTATGCAAGTAGTATATGAGGTACTAAGTCCAACTGTACAGGTGTGGTGGACAAACTATTGAATATATTCATTTTATTGCACTTTTCACGTGTTGAGCAACAATTTTTTTTTTTTTTTTTAGTTTTTATAATTATTATCATATCACTTTAACAAAGCTGTATGCTATTGCTCTATTTAAAAAAATAAAAGCTGCTAGACAAGGATTAAATAAGAAAAAAAGAGATGTTTTTTTTTAAAAAATCCGAAGTAATTGTTTGTAGAAGTTGGCTTTACCATAAAGTTGAAAGTGAACGCGCACTTAAAATAAAGTGTAGGCTGGCTTGACCAGTTGTTGTTTCTTCATCACTGTAGTTGATTCTTGTATTCGTATAGATTATGAGAGAGTGAGGATATCATTGTACAGGTATCACTGATGGGTGGTTGCTGCTGTTGTGTTTCTGCTACTGCTGTTTTTGTTGTTATATTTCTTTATCACTGGGACAGGTTTCATTATAAGCTTATGCTTCTACCCACTCTAGAGGCAATAAAAATTAATTATGAATGTGTCACTTGTGATTTTTTTTGTCCTTTTCCATAATTGTGGTGATTTACCTTTTCTTTAGTCTTGTGGAGTTTCATTTGGTAAAAGCAGAAATATGTTGTCTTCATTGCAATTGATGATGGCTTGCAAATGTTTGTGTTATACCACTATCATTCACGTAGACGTACCACATATCATTCAGTTTTTTTCTTGATGCTTATTTTTCTGTATTTTGTCTAACCTATTTTGTCTCTTTATACAGCTTTTGTGTAAGACTGTTTGTGTGAGCGCCTGTCTCTCTGTTGGGGGTGTTTGTGTGTGTGCAGGTGAGTGTGTGTGTGTTGTGGTTTTTTTTTTGTTTTTTTTTTTGCAGAGATGCCGAGAAAGAAGAACTTCCGGAGATGCCAGGCAGCCATGAGGAGGGCAGCCAACAGACTGACGATCGAGGCCTCTCCTCAGCCTCCCGAGGTCCACTGTGCGCGTATGTATCTCTTATTTGCACCTTATCTGCCTGTATTCATATTTCATATATTTTTATACTTCATATATTTTTCATCTTTGTATATTTTAATAGTTTTTACTGTATGGCTACCCCTGCACAACAATTGCCTGCCTAATAAAGTTCTTATCCAAGCATTTTATGTATTTTTAGTTAGTTAGTTATTCTGTTATTGATCTATTTTCTCTGTATGTCTGTAGCGCACGGAACTGGGCACCGACATCAGGTGGAGAAGTGGGAGACGTCGGTGTTCACCGGGCGGCAGCACAAACTGGTCCTCCCGCAGGAGTCCCATGGCAAGAAGGTAATGTTGTGTTTGAAATAGACTAACATAATAGTTACCCAAGTGAACAGTACATATTGATATAAATACAAAAATCTTCTCATTCAGGTGGTCTTAGCCATTGGTGACTCCCATCTTCGAAGCCTTGCAGGTATTTATATAACTATTTTGTATGTTCAATAAAGTATTCATTTGTGCTGTATGCGTTTTTTTATAAAAATGTTTTACAGATAGAAACAATTACAGTAGAAACTTTTTTTATTTTTTATTTTAGATGGCATCGTGCAGGTCGACGGGAAGCGTCTGGCGTGGGGGTTCATGTCAACGCCCGGAGCTGGCGCCCGAGAGTTGAGGACAGAGGTGATTAACGCAGTAGTCCCTCTGACACCCGACTTGGTGTGCGTTTTAGCTCCGAGCAATGACTTGACTTCCAAGCACACCATCGGTCACGTGGCTGCAGACTTTGAGAGGTACCTGGCCGCCGTCTGCAGTCGCTGGCCTAAGGTAAGCACACCCTGAAATTACAGTCTTTGTGGCAGGCATGATTAGCTTCTCCCTTGTATTTTACATGTAAAAGCTGTTTTCTCTGAATACAGCTCAAACACTTATGTAAAATGCATATTTTTGTTTTTAATGTTTTGATACTGCATATGTAAGAGCAGTCTTTCAGAAGTCCATTTTCCTAAATGACTAAAAGTGTTTTTGTAGTATGTTTAAACTCAGTAGTGTGAACAGAATTTCATCCGATAAAAGTTGACAGAAAAATGTGTAAATTGATAGCCTTCTGACTGTTCAAGAAAAGATCAGAAAACGAGAGATGTTGATGAGTTGTTTCTCTACAGGTGTGTGTGCTGGACTTTCCCCCGAGGCTGACTGTCGAGGAATCCCTGCAAGAGCTCTACCGTCAGGAGTTTCACCGCGTGGCAACCCGCATGGGTACGTTAAAATATGTACTTGTGCTGTTGCATGTTTATCAAAGAAGACATCAGACATGTGTCGTGATTGTATTTTATTTTCAGCATCGTGGTATATAGATGTATGTAATTGTGGTGTTTTGCAAGCATAAAGAGCTGTGCTATGTGTTTTTGTTTGAAAGCTGTGAAGTACTACCACCTCGTGGATTACTTCCCCCGGCGGTGCCTCAGCATGTGGAGTCGTGACGGTGTAAGTAAATCTTTTGTCTTGATGAAGTTGGATGCACTCGTGCTCAAGTCAGTGGCTGGGATGGAATCCAGGACCTTCTGATCCAGAGATGACAAACTGTTTGAATAGAGCTGTGTGTATTTAGTGAGAGATGTTGTGGAGAAACTTAACATTCATCATTCATGTCGTTGTACTAGGTGCACCTGAGTGATGACGTCGGGATGGTGCGCTTTGCAGAGTTGCTGTTCGACGTCGCTTACCTGGTTTGCCCTTTTTTATTTAAAACACTTTTTACCTTACAAACATTCACCTGGATGTGATTTTGGCTGCTGACCAAGTATGTAAAAAGCTATATTGTTCATAATTATTATGTCTTCATTTTTTATTGAAGCAACTGGAGACCGTGCCACCAGCCCCCCCGGTGTGTCGTCCGTCACCACCTCCTCGCTTCACTCCCCGTGTGGTTGTGAAGGGAGAGGTGCGTGTCCGTCGGAGTCCAGGCCCCGAGGAGTGGATTGCTGTTCGTCCGGGCGGCAAGGTAATAATAATATGGCAGGAAATGTCACAGCTCTAAGGTTTTTAGTGTTGTCACTGTTCCACAGACAAAAATTATCCGTGTTTATATTTTTAATTTTTTTTTTTTTTTTCAGTCCTCTGGAAAATGCAGTGCAGTTCAGCGGGAGGTCAGTGTGATAATTGTACAGAAAGACGTTTGAAGAAATGTTTGCTCCAATTGGAAAAGCAGTAAAAGTCACTGCTTATGTTTCTGTTTTTGTATTTCTAGCTTGCTGGCATCCCCCTGAATCCTGTGCTGTTCAGCAGTGAGATGTTGGAGGAGATGGAGAAGGTTTCACCATCAAATCTGACATCTCCTACTGTCTTCGCTGGTGTTTCACCACCAAAGGTAAAGTGCATAAAGACAAACATGTTTATGGGTTGTCATAAAATGTTTTGTTCTGAAAGAGTCATTGATTAACGATAGACTTCTATAATGCTGAATGTGTTCAGTGTCCATATCAAATTCACGGTGTGCAAATCTTTGTGTTTTGGACAGAGGCAGCGCGTGAAACACCAGTCCAAGAGGACTCGCCCGGACAAGCGAAGGGTAAGGAGATTTGGCAATGAAAATTTTTGTATTGAATCTTTTTCCTGTGACGATGTAGTAAAATAAAGTTGTTGTTTTTTTTTGTTGTTTTTTTTTAATCCCCAGACCGAGACGACATCCAGCCGAGGGATGTCGTCTGACTCCAAGGCTACTGTGGAGTCGAAGAAGGTAAGAAATGTTATTTTGTGTTTAAAGGTCTTTTTAAATTATAAATATGTGTATATGTTCATATTTCTGTATTGTATGGGGGGGGAAAAATTTCTCATGTATTTTATTTATTTCTATTTTGGGTATATGTATAGTAAAATACACTTGTTTTGGTTTCTCTTTAGACCGACACTTCATCCAGCCGAGGGTCGTCGTCGGAGTCCGAGACCACTGTGGAGGTGAAGACGGTAAGGAATATTATTCTTAAAGACTCGCATCAAATATTTTATTATTACACATGACAGTGTTTTGAGGCCATTGCTTGTTGATTTCCTTGCTTAGGTTGAGACATCACAGAGCCAGGGTGTGTTGTCTTCTACTGATGAAGATGAGGGAGCTACTGTGGAGGTAAGTGAGGTGAGTATGGCTAATGCTGATGTTGTTCGGGGTTCATTTCACCAGGGGCACGGTCAGTTTAGGAATCCAGGAGTTCAGTGCATGGCGATAGCTTTGGTCAGTTTAGCCAGACATATGGTGTCTAGTGTGATGAATTGGAGGACACAAGATTTAGATTTAGCTCTGTGGTTAGGAGATGACCTCTATAGTGATCTAAAGGACCGTGGTATAATCCCTTCAGGAGAAAACTTTTTGATGGTCCCAGAGTTGCCGAGACAGAGGGTTTTGTACTGGCAGAACTTTAAGTTTGAGTTCCCCGATACTCTGAGTGGGGATGTCACTGTGACTGAGGGAGAGTTTATTGAGTGTGGAGCATATGTGACTTTAGAAAATGGGCTGGAAAGGATGCTATCTCAGTACCAGACATGTCTTTTGACCTTGTGTTCAAATACATGTGCTGTCATATCTGCTGGTGGTAGGTATGCCGTGGTAGACTCTCATTCCCGTAGTGCTACTGGCCTGTTGGACGTCAATGGTACCAGTGTTGTTTTGTACTTTGGTTCCATTAGGGAAGTGTTTGATCACTTCAGTCGTTTGGCAGTGATGTTAGGTGGTCGTAGCAAGCCTTTTGAGATAAATGGTGTTGATGTTAGCAGGGAGTGTGTTGACGATGTGCCGAGTAGCTTATTTGGTTGTGATTCTGATGATGACAAGCGAGGAGTAAAACGTCAGGTGTCAGCAGATTGGGATGAAACAGACCTTTCCAGCCCATCTGAACATGTGGCAAAGAAACGTCATCATGTTTCAGATGAAGAGTTTGATGTTGAGGAACAGGTTTTCTTAAGTCAGCAAGTTAGTTCAGATGTGGAGCTAGTCAGTGAAGAACATGAACAGCTTATGTTTAACCCTCTCTGTGAAAGTACTTGCCAAAGCTTGTGTACCAAATTAAAAATAGAGTATGAAAGTGTAAATAGTGCTGCGTCTAGTCGTGTCGGCGTGTTAGGCGTTCCGTGCCAAAATAGAGACATAGTTGCTGACGGTAGCTGCTACTTTAGGGCCGTTTCTCAGGCAGTGAGTGGCACACAAAAGCATCACATCAAAATTAGGAGAGCGGTTATTAAACATTTATTAAAAAATGACTTCAAATATAAAACTAGTCTAAGAGAAGGTTATTCCTCTGTGGCAGAGTACATAGACAAATCAAAAATGAAATATGTTAGCACCTGGGCCACAGAATTAGAAATCCAAGCGACAGCAGATTTATTGGGCATTAATGTATTTACATTTTATGGTGGTCGTTGGTTAAAGTATGGATGCAGTAGCAGTGTGTCAGAAAAATCCATTTATTTGGAAAACTGCCTGGGTAATCATTATGAGACTGTAGTTTGTGTTAAAGAACCTGAACTAGAAAGTTGTTATGAGTACTGTAAAGTAGATTGTTCAGAAGCGTATCGTACTAGATTGTCAGGCAAAGGTTTAAGTAGAGAGGCTTCACCTGAAAGTGACACATCCAGTTACAAAAAGAACTATATGTCAAAATATCGAAACGTAATGAGAAAAACTCAAATTAAGGATATAAATAAAATAAAATATGCAGTTGATGCGCGTCACCGGGAAAATGTGAAGGGCCAACACAAAATAAAATATGCAGAAGATGCGCGTTTCCGACAAAACGTGAAGGACCAGCAGAAAACAAAATATACACGGGATGCGCGTCACCGACAAAATGTGAAGGCCCAACACAAAATAAAATATGCAGTTAATGCGCGTCACCGACAAAATGTGAAGGGCCAACACAAAATAAAATATGCAGTTAATGCGCGTTACCGACAAAACGTGAAGGACCAAAAGAAAAGAAAATATGCTCAGGATGCGCATCATCGGCAAAACGTGAAGGAAAAAAGCAAAATAAAATATGCAAAGGATGCGCGTCACCGACAAATCGTGAAGGACCAGAGCAAAATAAAATATGCAAAGGATGCGCGTCACAGAGAAATGGTTAAAAGAGTAGTGAAATTAAAGAGGCAAGAAATAAAAGACAAAGATAAAACACAGAATATTGAGTTCTTCACAGAGAGGTTTTTAAACAAAGTTGAAGATGGTCCAGAGTATGTCTGTTGTGTCTGTTTCAGGCTGTTGTTTCCCCATCAGGTGTTGAGTTGTAGGAAGGCTGCCTATAACAAGACTAAGATAATAGCTTCTTTAGCAGATAGGTGTATTAGAACTGACTATTTACATGAATGTAGTGAGGATTGTGTTCAGCCCTGTCAGATAATGAGTTCTAGTAGAGGACATCTTTGGATTTGTTACACTTGTCATCGTAAACTTTCACTTGGCCAAATGCCTGCTGAAAGTGTAACAAATAATTTGGCTGTAGATCCAGTTCCCCCAGAATTAGCTTGTTTAAATAGGTTAGAACAACATTTGATTGCTTTAAATATTCCGTTCATGAAAATGCTCGCGTTGCCCAAAGGCGGCCAAAATGGAGTTCATGGACCAGTAACCTGCGTTCCATCGAATGTAGTTCAGACATCTAACATGTTGCCCCGCTCAAATATGGAGGGCTCTTTATTGGCAGTAAAATTAAAACGCAAGTTAACTTATAAAGGCCATTATGAGTATGAGTTTGTAGATACGATGCACATTCGGCAAGCTTTACGGGTTTTAAAGCAATCAAATAAGTTTTATAAAGACATAGATTTTAATGAGGAATGGGTGAATGAGTTGTGTAGCTTAGACCATCTTGAGGATGAAGAAAAGGAAAAGAAGGAAGTAGTTGAGAGTGCTGCAGATGATGCTGACAATGAGGACATGCTGCATGATCGGCAGCAACATTGCATGTTTTCAGACACGTGTCTGATGCCGGTAGATATTGGTCAGGAAGTTCTAGATCAGTATTTTGACAGTATAGTTAATGTTGCACCAGCTGAGGGCAATAACCCAGTTAAGTTGTTGTCGGATCATGAAAATGAAGCAAAGTGTTTCCCGGTGTTGTTTCCTAGTGGTCGTAATATGTATCATGAAAGGCGTGCTTATGATGTGACATTGTCGCGTTACTTTAACAACAGAATTCTACATGCTGATAGAAGGTTTGCGCAGAACATTGAGTATATTTTCTTTGCTCAGTACATGTCTGAGGTAGAGCAAGTTGTTTCTAAGGTTAGTATTGCATTAAGAAAAGGAAAAGGAGGTGAGGTGAATGTAGAAAATGAGGAGTCCCTGAAGCAGTTGTTAGAGGTGGATGATGGTTTCCGGTTTCTTAAGCCTATTAGAGGGACTCCAGCCTTTTGGCAGGGAGTACAGAAAGACCTGATGGCCTGTGTTCGGCAACTTGGGATTCCAACGTGGTTTTGTTCATTCTCTTCCGCGGATCTGAGATGGCAAAACCTTCTTAAAACGATTTTAAAACAGGAAGGTCGAACACAAACATTAGAAGACTTGGAGTGGACTGATAGATGTGATCTGTTGCGACGTAATCCTGTCACTGCCGCCAGAATGTTTGATTTCCGCTGGCATTGTTTTCTGAAGGAGGTCCTTATGTCTCCTTCAAATCCAATAGGAAAAATTATTGATTACTTTTACCGGGTAGAGTTTCAATGCCGCGGGAGTCCTCATGTGCACTGTCTTTTCTGGATAGAAAATGCACCTAAAATAGATACAAACACAGATGAAGAAGTGGTAGCTTTTATTGATAAGTATGTAACATGCGAGCTACCAGCACAGGATGAGACATTATTGGAGAAGGTCACATCTGTGCAGCAACATTCAAAGAGACATTCAAAAAGTTGTAAAAAAGGTGGCACTGAATGTCGCTTTAATTTCCCCAGACCAGTGTCAGGTAGGACATTTGTTGTTAATGTTAATTTGAATCCAAATGAGTGTGATAAATGCAAGAAACGAAAAGAAAAGAAAATGAGTGATTCAGATTCTGATTCGGATAAAAAATATGAAGTAAAAAGGTGCACATGTGGTAATGAGTACTACTATAACCTGCTTAAGGTAGATAAGGATTTGGCATTAAAAACTCTGGAGGCAGTGAAAAAAGCGGTAAAAGAGGAGACTTTTAATAGTCTAGATGAGTTGTTCCAGCATCTAAATATTAATCAGCAAATATTTCAGATTTGTTACAAGCGACTGAATATGTGCAAAACCAAAATTATTTATAAAAGAGACATTAAAGAGGCATGGATAAATCCATACAACAAGTCTCTTTTAAAATGCTGGAATGCAAATTTAGATATTCAATATGTAACTGATGCGTACGCCGTTATAGTTTACATTATTTCATACATCAGTAAATCAGAAAAAGAGGTAGGACTGTTACTTAGTAAAGCGCATAAAGAAGCGACAAAAGATGGAAACGTGAATGCTCAACATGCACTGAAAACAATTGGCAGCGTTTATCTCAACAGTCGTGACGTGTCTGCTCAAGAGGCAGTTTATAGATTAACGGGAATGCATTTAAAGGAGAATTCACGTAAAGTAGAGTTTATACCAACAGGGGACAAAATAGTTAAAATGAGTAAACCGATTAGTTTAATCCAAGAAAGTGGACTATCTGGAGACGACGTGTGGATGGTTAGTGTCGTAGATCGCTATAAAAGTAGGCCTAATAATAGCACTTTTAATGATATGTGCATTGCGACGTTCGTGTCTGAATATCGTGTTATGAGAGGAAATGAAAAGTCAAAGGATGCGATACAGTTGCAAAGGGGGTTAGGGTTTATTCTAAAACGAACACGAACAAAACCCGCTGTAGTTCGTTATGCGCGCTTTTCAAAAACAAAAAACCCCGAATTATATTACAAAAGTCAGTTACAGTTGTTTCTTCCGTACCGCGTCGAAGACGATCTAAAAGCTGCTGACTGTGCGACGTTCGAACAGTTTTATGAAAATGGTTCCGTGATCTTTAGTGATGGATCAGAACACACAGTTAAATCTGTCGTCGATGAGAATAGGAACAAATTCGAGGTAGAAGATTCAGACGAATTAGAAGAGTTACAGAATAAACTTGAAAATGAGGAAGGCCCAGTAGATGCTTGGGCAAATCTCTGCCCTGAACAGGAATTAGAGCGTTTAGAATGTAAAGAAGAAGTTAAAGCAAAAGAACAGGCACCAGAGGAAGATGTAGAAGTAGGTCAGGAGCCCATCGACAACATTCCAGATTTAGCTCTTAGGAACGATCAGGCGTGTCAGTTAGAAAAAACTAATAACCTAATGAGTAGAAGTGAGGGCCTAGAATTAATTAGATCTCTGAATGAGAAGCAGCTCTCGGTCTTTTATAAATCCGCAACTGGTGTTTAGACAAAGTAAATGGTAGAAACCCAGAACCCCTCCACGTGTTTATATCTGGAGGAGCTGGAGTCGGAAAGAGCTACCTAGTTAGAGCGATTCAGTATGAGGCTACGAGGTTATTGTCACCAAGTTGTCAGAAGCCAGATAATATTTCTGTTTTATTAACGGCTCCTACAGGAATAGCTGCTTATCATTTAAATGCAGCGACTATCCACAGTACATTTGGCATTGGCAAAGACGTCAGCCTTCCTTACACACCTTTGAGTGAGGAAAAGCTGAACTCTTTGCGTGTTAAATATGCTGATTTGCAGATAGTCATAATTGACGAAATCTCCATGGTCAATCATAATCTATTAGCTTATATCCATGGCAGATTGAGACAAATCAAACAAACTGGTGACTATAACCCTTTCGGTAACGTCAGCATTATCGCGGTCGGAGATTTTTATCAGTTGCCCCCGGTAAAGGGGAAAGCGTTGTATGTGCAGGATGTAAATATGAACTTGTGGTCTAGTTTATTTCAGCTCGTCGAGTTGACAACAGTCGTTCGGCAACAAGATGAAGAGTTTGCGCAATTATTAAATAGGATGCGAACGCATAAAAAAGGCACACAGATGTTAGCACGCGATATAAATATCTTGAAAAAGTGTGAAACAGGTGAAGAGAGCACAGCCTTACACATTTTTGCTACAAATTCCCAGGTTGATGAATATAATGAGAAACAGTTAACAAGCATATGTCCTGACTACATAATTATAACTGCTCAGGACTTTGGTTACATTAAAAAAACTGGTAAATTAGAATTAAAGTCAGATCATCATGTTAGGGCCAAGAAAACTAGTTTACCAAGGGAGTTGTATTTGGGTAAAAATGCTCGAGTCATGTTGTCTCAGAGCATTGATGTAAATGATGGTTTAGTGAATGGTGTATGTGGCACAGTGATTCACATTGAACAGCCTGTTAAAAATGAGTTTCCTCTCAGAGTTTATGTTAAATTTGATGATGAGAAGATAGGCATCAAGACGAAGAAACAAACCACTTACCCATCAGCAGAGTTAGTAGGTTCAGTACCAATTGAACCTCAGGAAGAGAGAGCCAATAAAAAAGGCATGAGACGACAGTTTCCATTAAAGTTAGCCTGGGCCTGTACTGTACACAAAGTACAGGGCCTTACAGTAGATAGTGCTGTCGTCTCTTTAGCTAAGATCTTTGCACCAGGACAGGCTTATGTGGCATTAAGTAGAGTTAGAAGCTTGTCTGGTTTGATTATTCAGAAGTTTAAAGAAAAAGTTGTTTATTGTAATGACAGCATTAAAGAGGCCATCAATAATATGCCACCATTTATAACTGAAAGCCACACAGTAGAAAATGATGGTTTTAGAGTATTTCTAATGAATGTTCAGAGTTTAAATCGCCATGTTTCAGATTTGGCCCACTGTACACAGCATTTGCAGCCTAACTGTATTGCTGTGACAGAGACATGGATACCTGCTGATGTTAGCTTAGATTCTGTAGAAATCACTGGATATAGGTTTAGTAATGCTCCACGTAGTTTAGCCTACACAAACATTAATCCAGTGTTAACTTCACTTAAAAGTCAACAGCGTGGTGGCGTTGGTATGTACTGTGACAGTAATGTAGAATTTGAAAGTGTCACAGTAGCAGGTTTAAATGTAGAGTGTTTAGCTGTAAAATGTGCCACATACAACATTTTAATAGCAGTCATTTACAGGCCACCCTCATATCCTGTGTCTCTCTTTTTCAGACATTTTGAAGCATTGCTAAATGTATTAGAGTCACATAGTGGAACAATAGTTGTTTTTGGTGATTTCAATGAGGACATTTTGAAGTCCTCAACAATTTGTCAGAAAATGAAAGACAGAGGATATGAACAACATGTTTCGTCAGCCACAACAGAGAAAGGCACCTTAATTGACCATGTTTATGTTAAAAATAGTAATTATAGAGTAGAAGCGGTAGTGGTGCCTACATATTTTAGTGATCATGAGGGCATCATATGTTCCTTTAAGTAAGGCAGCCCACATGCTTTTAACTTAAGAAATGTTTTCTCCACTGTCAATATATTTAACATGTAGTTGCTGTGCTGCTCTTCACCTGAGTTCCCTGTTTGAAATCATTTGCGCGTAATAAGTTAATTTAGTCCTCTCTTGGTATCCATTATATTGTGTACAACTGTTAGTCCATGTTCCAAGGTATTCTGTGCTCCCTGTCTAGGAAGTAGTGAAAGTGTTAAAATAGTTAGATTTGTTGGTGGTTGAATAGAAAATAAATGGTTTTTAAGTTGTTAGTGTTAGTGTAGTGTAGTGATCCAAGTTGCAAAGTTGTCGATACAGGCTTTGTTGCGCTGTGTGGTTAGGTTGTTGGATGTTGTTTAGGATCATGCCTCTTTTTCTATTGGTTTTATTAAATTGGATCATTTTAGTTGTATGTAACTGTTGTGTTTAAGTGTAATTACAGAGATAATTAAGTGAACAGGTAACTGCAGCCAAGGTAGGTACACAAGTAAATGTAAGTATTCATTATCCTATACAGTTACTTTTTCACACAATTAGACTCGTGACACACTTCAGTAAGTCTTGGTTTAAAAAAAATATTCTTGAGTGTTTTTATATCTGGTTTATATTAGTAGTTTATCTTTAGCTAACAGAAGCCAATGATGAACAAAGTTACACTGAGCTCTGTTGGTGGTCCTGATCCTCATTAGGCCTGTGAAGAGCATGAAAAAAGCTGTAACCTGAGGCTTCATATTTAATAGTTGCACTGTGTATTTACGGTTATTACAGAGGCACAGTCGCTGTATCCTTGTTAGACCTTGACCAGTCTGTAGCATTAGTATCGCTTGTGTTATAGTAATCCAAAACTGTATTTTATAGTGTTACTATAAAATACAGTAGTATCTAGTCCTGTTTTTTTTTATTAAAAAAACAGGACTAGATACTACTGTTCTTGCAAATTACAGGCCTATCTCTAAATTGCCTTTTATCTCAAAAATCCTCGAGAAGATAGTTTGCAGCCAATTAATGGTTTTTCTGGAAGAGCAAAAAATTCTTGAGGTCTTCCAATCTGGTTTTAAAACCTTGCACAGCACCGAATCAGCTCTTCTAAGAGTTTTTAATGATATCTTTTTAGCTACTGACTCCGGTGATTGTGTTATTCTTGTGCTTCTAGATTTAACTGCTGCATTTGACACAGTGGACCATGAACTTTTAATCTCTCGTCTGAAACAGTGGGTGGGTGTCAGGGGTGTAGCACTGGAGTGGTTCAGGTCATACTTGGCTGATCGAACTTTCTGTGTCAGCCTTGGTGACTCTGTGTCCTCCTCTGCTCGTCTCTCATGTGGGGTCCCACAGGGCTCAGTTTTAGGCCCTCTTCTCTTTTCTCTCTACTTGCTTCCACTTGGTTCCATACTTAGGAAGCATGGTATTTCTTTCCACTGTTACGCAGATGACAGTCAGATTTATGTCCCTCTCAAAAAGAAAGATGCATATTCTGTTAAACCACTACTCAGGTGTCTTGACGACATAAAGGCCTGGATGGCTATAAACTTTTTAAATTTTAATGAGAAAAAGACAGAGGTGATGGTTTTTGGTGGCACCACTGGGGCCCCCCTTGTAGATCTGGGTCCCTTGGCCCAGTTCATTAAGCCAACCATCACAAATCTTGGGGTTAAAGTGGATACTGATCTCAAGCTCGACTGTCAGATCAGTTCAGTCGTTAAATCGAGCTTCTTCCAGTTGAGGCAGCTGGCCAAAATTAAACCTATTCTTTCAAGGCAGCACTTCGAAACAGTAATCCACGCCTTTGTGACCACTAGGCTGGATTACTGTAATGCACTTTATGTGGGGGTTAGTGGGTCCTCCGTGGCCCGTCTTCAGATGGTGCAAAATGCTGCTGCACGTCTTTTAACTGGCACACGTAAACACGAGCACATTTCCCCCATTTTAGCCTCACTTCACTGGCTGCCCATACGTTTTAGGATCAGTTTTAAAATTCTTTTATTTACTTTTAAATCCCTCAATGGTCTTGCCCCGCTCTACCTTTCCGAGCTGCTGCAGCCTTATACACCCCCCCGCTCTCTCAGGTCAGCTGATCAACTGCTCCTGAGTGTACCTAAAACGAAGCGCAAGCTGAGAGGTGACCGTGCCTTTGCTGTGGCAGCTCCTAAACTATGGAATGATCTGCCTCTCCACATCAGACAGGCCTCCTCTCTGTCTGTTTTTAAATCTCATCTTAAAACCCATCTTTTCTCCTTGGCTTTTGACACCATGTGAGATGTTGAATGTACTATTATTTTTATTTTATTTTTTATTATTTATTTATTTTTTTTTGTTTTGTTTTTGTTTATTGTTTTAATTGTATAGCTGTTTTATGTCTTATTCTTCTGTACAGCACTTTGGTCCACTGTGGTTGTTTTAAAGTGCTTTACAAATAAAGTTGGATTGGATTGGATATATTGAGTAGAGAAGTGATGTCTAGAATAAAACATTGCCTGATGCAATTATGTATCTTTCATGTGATTGATGCTTGCAATATGCATGTGTGTGTGTATGCGTGCGGGGCATATGTACATTTACATATGCACACACTCATACATTTGTTTTGTCATTTCCCTAGGAGACTTTGGCTTGTAGCAGTTGGCAAGAAGGTGTTCACCAAGATGAATTGGAAGACAGTCTTTTGTATTATTTTCCCTAATTTTTCCCTTTCTTATTTTTTTAACCCATTACATATCCTGTGTATAGTGGTAAAAATAAACTGTAGAATTGTAGCAACAGTGGAGTTTAGATAATAGTCTATACATAGCATTTTTTAATGAACTTGAGTTCTAATTTGTTGCCATATGAATAAATTCCTTTTTAAGTTATACAGCATGTCTTTGGAGTTTTTGTCGGTCATGGTACAAAAAAATAATGCAAATGAGAAAAAAATATTGTATAGATATGATGTATCTGTTGTAATTGGTGAACTGGTTTACTATAAACACATGAATGTTATGGTCAAAACGGATTATAATAAACCAATTTTTTGCTATTTATTTTCTAACAAAAGTCTGAAGTAAATATTTAGTCATTGAAAATATTTGTCATTGGTTAGGGCACACGCAGTTGTTTTCTGAGCATTTGCACTCAATTGTAAAAACTTGAAATACACAGCATTTTATCAGTCATGGTGAGTGTGAAGTGTGCAGAAATAAAGGTAGGTGCAGGAGCACTGTGAACCCCAAGGAAGAATGTACAGCTGACAAAGGAGGTCATGTTATTTATTGCTGCAAAGCATTTTCCATGAATTTATGTAAAATTATTTTGTATTCACAAAATGCATGTTTTATGCTAAAAGACTTTATAAAACAAAATGGAAGAAATTCAGAAGACATCAAAAATACAACATGGTGATATACTTGCTAACATGATCTGCTAAGTAATAATGGTTGTGTTGTAGCCAGCTAACCTTTTTGATTACATACTGGCATTTTGGTTATCACTGTGGCCCCCCGCCGACCATATCGTGCCTATTTAGGCAGAGTATAATGTGGTTGGAAGCAAAAAGGAAAATAAATGCTGCCAATTTTAGTGTATATATGGGTGAATTTTACTTTATGAGAGAGGACTGTTTTTCTGTGGGTTGCCATTCCTATTGGAAAGATTGGAATAACTTTTGATCCCCATCGTGTGACAAAGCTCCCTGCTGTCATCTGCAGGAATCCCAATCAGTCAGTCAATCAATTTTCTTTAAACACAATATGCATTCAGTAAACAAATGGACACAAAATCCAAGATGGCAGACAATCTGTTGCCATGGTAATGGACTTTATGGACTACTTTTGCTGTTCTTGTGTTATACGTGTGGCAAATTTCATTTTCCCCCATCAAAGTGGAGATTTGGGGACCCACATGACCCCCCCCTATAAGCAGCCCCCACAGTGCATAGTGTAATGTGTCATGGGCCTAACAAATATAAATGCTGTAAATATTGGTGCAGATCACATGTATTTCTGCAGAGATGTGAGTAAACTGTTTTGCATGGAGAGAAGGCTTTGTTTCATTGGTTGCCATGGTAACACCGTTTCTCCTATTAGAAAGATTAGAACAACTTTTGATCTTGTCACTAAGCTTACTTCCAAATTTGGAGTCAGTCGCATAAATTCCCACAAAATTGTTTAGGTACAGTGTGCAATAAGTGGGGGAAAAAAAAAAAAGCTTTAAAACGGCAGGATGGCGGACACCCTGTTGCCATTCCAACAGGTGCGTAATGGACTTTTATACTCCATGTGGGTTATTATCTGTGCGGAATTTGAATTTCCTACGTAAAAGTAGACATGAGTCGCATGAAGCTCCTCAGACTACTTCGTTCAAATACAATGCGCTTCAAGTGATAAAAAGTGCATAAATGGTAAGATCGCGGACAACCCGTTGTACTGGTAACAGGTGCTTAATTTAGTTTTTTTTTTTTGCTTGTCTTGGGTTAATACATGTGTGCCAAATTTCATAGCCCTCTGTCAAAGTAGTTGTTCCGGACCCTCGGGGACCCCCCCCCCCCTCAACAATGCATGTTCCAATGTGTTAAGGACCTACCAAATATGAAAGTTTACATTTTTGGTGCAGATCGCATGCATTTTTGCAGAGATATAAGCAAACCGTCTTTCATGGCGAGAACACATTTTTCCATGGGTTGCCACAGTGACACGTTCTGTCCTGTTGGAAAGATTTCACTAACTTTTGTTCCCCATCTTGTAACGAAGCTCCTTGCTGAGCATGGAGTCAATCGCATGAATTCCCTCAGACTAGTTTGTTCAAATATGATGCACTTAAAGTGATCAAAAGGGCACAAACACCAAGATGGCGGACACCCCGTTGCCATGGTAACAGGTTCTTAATTGACTTTTTTTGCTCGTCTTGGTTACTTATACATGTGTACCAAATTTCATAGCCCTAGGTCAAAGTAGACGATAGGGGCCCCTAGGGGCCCCCCACAAAATGTGCTCCCCCCACAATACATATTACAATGGGTTAAGGACCTACCAAATATGAATTATTTAATTTTGATTCCGATCTGATGTATTTCTGCGAAGATATGAGTGAACCGTGTTTCATGGCGAGAACGCATTTTTCCGTGGGTTGCCACGGTAACATGCTTTGTCCTACTGGAAAGATTTCACTAACTTTTGCTCCCCATCTTGTAACGAAGCTTCCTGCTGAGTATGGAGCCAATCGCATGAATCCCCTCAGACTAGTTCGTTCAAATACGATGCGCTTAAAGGGATTAAAAGGGCATGAACGCCAAGATGGCGGACACCCCGTTGCCATGGTAACAGGTGGTCAATTGAGTTTTTTGCTCGTCGTGGGGTGCTACACATGTGTGCCGAATTTCGTAGACCTAGGTCAAAGTAGACGATCGGGCCCCTAGGGGCCCCCCCAAAATGTGCCCCCACCCCCACAATACATATTACAATGCGTTAAGGACCTACCAAATAAGAATTATTGGAATTTAGGTTCCAATCGGATGTATTTCTGCGAAGAAATGAGTGAACCGTGTTTCATGGCAAGGAGTATTTTTTTCAAGATGGCGGACACACCGTTGCCATGGTAACAGGTGCTTAATTGAGTTTTACGCTTGTCTAGGGTTTATACACATGTGTGCCGAATTTCGCAGCTCTAGCTCAAAGTGGACGATCGGGCCCCTAGGGGCCCCCCCCCAAAATGCACTCCCCCCACAATACATATTACAATGCGTGAAGGACCTACCAAATATGAATTATTTTAATTTTGGTTCCGATCGGATGTATTTCTGCAGGGATATAAGCAAACCGTGTTTCATGGCGAGAACGCAGTTTTACATGGGTTGCCACGGTAACACGCTTTCTCCTATCAGAAAGATTTGAATAACTTTTGGTCCCCATCTTGTCACGAAGCTCCATTGCGAATGTGGAGCCAATAGCCTGAATCCCCTCAGACTAGTTCGTTCAAATACGATGCGCTTAAAGTGATAAAAAGGGCATAAACGCCAAGATGGCGGACACCCTGTATCCGTGGTAATAGGTTCTTAATAGAGTTTTTTGCTCGTCTTGGTTACTCATACATGTGTGCCGAATTTCGTAGCCATAGCTCAAAGTAGACGATCGGGCCCCTAGGGGCCCCCCCCAAAATGCGCTCCCCCCACAATACATATTACAATGCGTGAAGGACCTACCAAATATGAATTATTTTAATTTTGGTTCCGATCGGATGTATTTCTGCAGGGATATAAGCAAACCGTGTTTCATGGCGAGAACGCAGTTTTACATGGGTTGCCACGGTAACACGCTTTCTCCTATCAGAAAGATTTGAATAACTTTTGGTCCCCATCTTGTCACGAAGCTCCATTGCGAATGTGGAGCCAATAGCCTGAATCCCCTCAGACTAGTTCGTTCAAATACGATGCGCTTAAAGTGATAAAAAGGGCATAAACGCCAAGATGGCGGACACCCTGTATCCGTGGTAACAGGTTCTCAGTAGAGTTTTTTGCTCGTCTTGGTTACTTATACATGTGTACCGAATTTCGTAGCCATAGGTCAAAGTAGACTATCGGGCCCCTCGAGGCCCCCCCCAAAATGCGCCCCCCCCCCCACAATACATATTACAATGCGTGAAGGACCTACCAAACATGAATTATCAGAATTTTGGTTCCGATCGGATGCATTTCTGCGAAGATATGAGTGAACCGTGTTTCATGGCGAGAACGCTTTTTTCCATGGGTTGCCACGGTAACACGCTTTCTCCTATCAAAAAGATTTGAATAACTTTTTGTCCCCATCTTGTCACGAAGCTCCATGGCGAATGTGGAGCCAATAGCATGAATCCCCTCAGACTAGTTCGTTCAAATACGATGCGCCCAAATTGACAAAAACGGGCCAAAAAATGGCCGCAAACGCCAAGATGGCGGACAGCCCGTTGCCATGACAACAGGCGTTTCAATGAGTTTTTTACTTGTCTTGATGTGATAGACATGTGTATCGAATTTCGTCGTCCTACGTCAAACTAAAAAATTTTTTCCCCATTCTAGATGCCATTTTTGGCGTTTCTAGGGGGCGCTGTCTAGGCATTTTTGCATTGGCGTGCATACAAACGCCAAATTATCGAAATTTTCAGCGGACGTGAGGTGTGTGCCAAGTTTCGCAACTTTTCACGGGGTCTAAGGGGGTCAAAATTGAGTGAGTTGTGCTTAGAACGAGAATAATAATAAATTAAAGCCGCAAGCGGCATCCATCGGGTCCTCGCCTCATGCCGAAACCTCCACCCGAACTCGCCACAAAGCTTCCGGGTGGATGTGAAGTAAAAGGCATGAATCCAAAACTAGTTTGTTCAAAAAAATTGCACATACAGTAATAAATGGGCATAAACGCCAGAATGGCGGACACCCCGTTGCCATGGTAACACGTGGTCAATGCACTTTTTTACTCGCCTTGGGTTGTTACACATGTGTACCGAATTTCGTAGCCCTAGGTCTAAGTAGACAATCGGGCCCCTAGGGGCCACCCCGAAAAGGGGCCCCCCACAATACATTCTATAATGTGTTAAGGACCTACCAAATATGAATAATTACAGTTTTGGTGCACATCGCATGAATTTGTGCGAAGATATAAGCAAACCGTGTTTAATGGCGAGAAGGTTTTTTTCCAAGATGGCGGACACCCTGTTGCCATGGTAGTGGCTGCACAATGAAGTTTTTTGCTTGTCTCGGGTTGATACACATGTGTGCCGAATTTCGTAGCACTAGCTCAAAGTAGACGATCGGGCCCCTAGGGGCCCCCCCCCAAAAATGTGCCCCCCCCCACAATACGTATTACAATGCGTGAAGGACCTACCAAATACAAATTATTTTAATTTTGGTTCCGATCGGATGTATTTCTGCGAAGATATGAGTGAACCGTGTTTCATGGCGAGAACGCTTTTTTCCATGGGTTGCCACGGTAACACGCTTTCTCCTATCAGAAAGATTTGAATAACTTTTGGTCCCCATCTTGTCACGAAGCTCCATGGGGAATGTGGAGCCAATAGCATGAATCCCCTCAGACTAGTTCGTTCAAATACGATATGCTTAAAGTGATAAAAAGGGCATAAACGCCAAGATGGCGGACACCCCGTTGCCATGGTAACAGGTTCTCAATAGAGTTTTTTGCTCGTCTTGGTTACTTATACATGTGTACCTAATTTCGTAGCCCTAGGTCAAAGTAGACTATCGGGCCCCTCGGGGCCCCTCCAAAAATGCGCCCCCCCCACAATACATATTACAATGCGTGAAGGACCTACCAAACATGAATTATTTTAATTTTGGTTCCGATCGGATGTATTTCTGCGAAGATATGAGTGAACCGTGTTTCATGGCGAGATCGCTTTTTTCCATGGGTTGCCACGGTAACACGCTTTCGCCTATCAAAAAGATTTGAATAACTTTTGCTCCCCATCTTGTCACGAAGCTCCATGGCGAATGTGGAGCCAATAGCATGAATCGCCTCAGACTAGTTCGTTCAAATGCGATGCGCCCAAATTGACAAAAACGGGCAAAAAAATGGCCGCAAACGCCAAGATGGCGGACAGCCCGTTGCCAAGACAACAGGCGTTTCAATGACTTTTTTACTTGTCTTGATGTGATAGACATGTGTACCGAATTTCGTCGTCCTACGTCAAACTAAAATTTTTTTCCCCCATTCTAGATGCCATTTTTGGCGTTTCTAGGGGGCGCCGTCGTGGCATTTTTGCATTGGCGTGCACGCGGACCCCAGAATATCGCTATTTTTGCCGGGACTGAGGTGTGTGCCAAGTTTCGCAACTTTTCACGGGGTCTAAGGGGGTCAAAATTGAGTGAGTTGTGCTGAGAAGAATAAACATTACAATAACAATAGGGCCTTGCCATACTTCGTATGGCTCGGACCCTAATTAAAGCCGCAAGCGGCATCCATCGGGTCCTCGCCTCATGCCGAACCCTCCACCCGAGTCCTGGTTCTCCTAATGCTACATGTGAAGGACCCGCACAGCCAGTTCATTTTAATAGAGAAATACAATTCACATATTGAGAAAAGAATGTGTGTAAACGCCAAGATGGCGGACAGCCCGTTACCATGGCAACATGTGTTTCATTGACTTTTTAGCTTGTCTTGGGATGATACACATGTGTGCCGAATTTCGTAGCCCGAGATGAAAGTAGACGATCGGGCCCCTTGGGGCCCCCCCAAAAAGGTTCCCCGCCACAATACATTCTATAATGTGTTAAGGACCTACCAAATATGAATAGTCACAGTTTTGGTGCACATCGTATGAATGTGTGCAAAGATATAAGTAAACCGTGTTTCATGGCGAGAAGGTTTTTTTTCCAAGATGGCGGACACCCCATTGCCATGGTAACGGCTGCACAATGAAGTTTTTTGCTTGTCTTGGGTTGATACACATGTGTGCCGAATTTCGTAGCCCTAGGTCAAAGTAGACGATCGGGCCCCTAGGGGCCCCCCCCAAAATGTGCCCCCCCCACAATACATATTACAATGTGTTAAGGACCTACCAAATATGAATTATTGGAATTTTGGTTCCGATCGGATGTATATCTGCAGGGATATGAGTGAACCGTGTTTCATGGCGAGAACGCTTTTTTCCATGGGTTGCCACGGTAACACGCTTTCTCCTATCAGAAAGATTTGAATAACTTTTGGTCTCCATCTTGTCACGAAGCTCCATGGCGAATGTGGAGCCAATAGCATGAATCCCCTCAGACTAGTTTGTTCAAATACGATGCGCTTAAAGTGATAAAAAGGGCATAAACGCCAAGATGGCGGACACCCCGTTGCCATGGTAACAGGTTCTCAATAGAGTTTTTTGCTCGTCTTGGTTACTTATACATGTGTACCGAATTTCGTAGCCCTAGGTCAAAGTAGACTATCGGGCCCCTAGGGGCCCCCCCCAAAATGCGCCCCCCCCCCCACAATACATATTACAATGCGTGAAGGACCTACCAAACATGAATTATTGTAATTTTGGTTCCGATCGGATGTATTTCTGCGAAGATATGAGTGAACCGTGTTTCATGGCGAGATCGCTTTTTTCCATGGGTTGCCACGGTAACACGCTTTCGCCTATCAAAAAGATTTGAATAACTTTTGGTCCCCATCTTGTCACGAAGCTCCATGGCGAATGTGGAGCCAATAGCATGATTCGCCTCAGACTAGTTCGTTCAAATGCGATGCGCCCAAATTGACAAAAACGGGCAAAAACATGGCCGCAAACGCCAAGATGGCGGAAAGCCCGTTGCCATGACAACAGACGTTTCAATGACTTTTTTACTTGTCTGGATGTGATAGACATGTGTACCGAATTTCGTCGTCCTACGTCAAACTAAAAATTTTTTCCCCCATTCTAGAGGCCATTTTTGGCGTTTCTAGGGGGCGCCGTCGAGGCATTTTCACATTGGCGTGCACGCGGACCCCAGAATATCGCTATTTTCGCCGGGACTGAGGTGTGTGCCAAGTTTCGCAACTTTTCACGGGGTCTAAGGGGGTCAAAATTGAGTGAGTTGTGCTGAGAAGAATAAACATTACAATAACAATAGGGCCTTGCCATACTTCGTATGGCTCGGACCCTAATAATTAAAACCGCAAGCGGTGATATAGGCCCTCGCACCATGGCGCCGCTCGGCATAATGCCACCGCCTCCCCTGGCAACATCCTTCCCATGCCTCTCTCAACCTAAAGTGCAGCCAGACTGCACTTCAGACCATTTAGGTCTTATGAAGGGTCACTTCCTGTCACCAAGGGGCGGGGCTAACTTATCATCTAATTATTGACATGCACAAATGTGAAGGATATGACTGGCATCATCTGTAGTGAATTTGGTGCAGGTTGGTTGTTTTTTGTGGGAGTTATGTCAGTTTTCCTTTTCATTGCATCACATCTGCTTTGCTGCCCCGCCTCTCCTAAATGATATCCCCTATTAAAGAAAATAGCACAACTTTTAATGACACATGCCTCTTGAGCATCCTGACTCATTTGGGTTAAAGTTGGACAAAATTCTTAGGAGAAGTTCCTCAAAATGCATGGCAAAGAAAATGACAGAAATGACCCCAAAAATGGCACCTTTTTCAAAATGGCCGACTTCCTGTTGGATTTAGGCCATATGTCCAAGAGACGTTTTTCAAGGTACTGGGAGGGTCTACAAGTGTCCCGAATCATATCCATGTCAGTCAATGTAGTGGGCGGGGCTGATTGATTGAAATTTTGTAGGGGGCGCTATGTAGCCATTTACTATCTTTTCCATTATATGGTAATTTTATTTTATTAAGGACATAACTGTCATGTGTCATGGCAAGTATGGTGAAGATCAACAATTTCATGGCTTTGTTACAGGTACTTCCTGGTTCATGATATCAGACACTTGTTGTTGCCAAGGGGTGGGGCTAATTCATAGTCATATTATTGCATTGTAGATTTTGTTCATCATGGAACCGGCATCAAATGTGTCGATTCCTGTGCTGATATGTTGTTTTATGTGGGAGTATTAGCAATAAGTCTTTGTTAATGAGACATAAAACTTTGAGGGCCCGCCCCTCCTAAACTAAATCTTCTATTAGAAGAAATAACACAACTTTAAATCACACATGCCTCCTGAGCATCCTGTGCAAGTTGGGTGTCAGTTGGACAATATCCCTAGGAGGAGTTGTTTAAAATGCATGGCAAAGAAATGACCCCAAAAATGGCACCTTTTTCAAAATGGCCGACTTCCTGTTGGTTTTGGCCCATATGTCCAAGAGACTTTTTTGAAGGTACTGGAAGGTTCTCCAACTGTGCTGAATTTTATCCATGTCGGTCCATGTAGTGGGCGGGGCTGATTGATTGAAATTTTGTAGGGGGCGCTATGGAGACATGCTCCATTTATTCCATAATGTTTCAATGGGGCTTAGTTCAGGGCCTTACTTTCATCAGTCATGACAAGTATGGTGGCGGTCCAAGGTTCCATGGCTTGGTCACAGGTACTTCCTGTTTCATGGCGTTGGGCCGCCATTCGCCATGTCCCGTTTAGCGTAGCGACTTGAGGTTTTTATTGTGGCATCATGAAAGGGTTTGACATGTTTTGGAGGAGGCTCAAGTGTTTGGGACCATTTGCTTAGAAGCATGACCCTCAAACGTGGAAAAAACCACTTCCTGTTGTAAGTGGGCGGGGCTTAGGTCTAGACCAGCAATGGTCACATTAATCTGTTCAGGACTGATCCCTTATTAATCCCTATAAGTTTTAGGGTGCTCAGATCAAAATTGACAATTTTATAGTGATTTATGATGTCACGCCGCCGCATGGAACTTCGCCATGGCGTCACGGGCACGCCGTGCAGCGTAGAGCAACGTCCTTTATCAGATCTCTTCACCAACATGTTTTCTGATGCCTGAGTGAATTTGGGCCATGTGGTGTCCACCAAGCCAGAGTTATGGGTGTGTGAGCAAAAAACAACACTTTTGACCTCCAGGGGGCGTGGCTATTTCATAATCAAAATATTGACATATAGAACTCTGTAGGAGGGGACTGCCATCATATCTAGCAAATTTGGTGCAGAAATGTTGCTTTATGTGGGAGTTATATCCGTTTAATTTTTCATGGCGAGACATCAAACTTTGAGGCCCCGCCCCTCGTAAACTAAGTCTCCTATTAGAAGAAATAACACAACATTTAATCACACATGCCTCCTGAACATCCTGAGCAATTTGTGGCTCAGTGGGATAAAAGCTCTAGGACGAGTTCGTTAAAATGCGAGGTGCTAAAACGCCAAAATGTTGACTTTGACCTTAAATTGCCGCCTTCCTGTCGACATTTCACCATGACATTAAGAGGATTTTTTGTTCGCCCTAGCATGTAGGTCATGTGTATGAATGTTCATAAAGATTAATGACATCCAGTGGCGGGGCACCTAAAATAGGTGGCGCTCTCATTCAGTTTCGCCCAAACATTCTGGAGCACCTCAAAATATCAAATTTTTCGTATTCCCTTGGGGGGGTACGCAAAATTTGGTGAGTTTTCGAGCACGTTCAGGCCTCCAAAAATGCACGCGAAGTGTCCGAATAAAAATAATAATAATAATTAAAACCGCAGGCGGTGATATAGGCCCTCGCACCATGGCGCCACTCGGCATAATGCCACCGCCTCCCCTGGCAACATCCTTCCCATGCCCCTCTCAACCTAAAGTGCAGCCAGACTGCACTTCAGGCCATTTAGGCCTTATGAACGGTCACTTCCTGTCAACAAGGGGCGGGGCTAATTTATGATCTAATTATTGACATGCACAAATGTGAAGGATATGACTGGCATCATCTGTAGCAAATTTGATGCAGGTTGGTTGTTTTTTGGGGGAGTTATGTCAGTTTTCCTTTTCATTGCATCACATCTGCTTTGCTGCCCCGCCTCTCCTAAATGATATCCCCTATTAAAAGAAATAGCACAACTTTTAATCACACATGCCTCTTGAGCATCCTGACTCATTTGGGTTAAAGTTAGATAAAATTCTTAGAAGGAACTTCTCAAAATGCATGACAAAGAAAATGACAGAAATGACCCCAAAAATGGCACCTTTTTCAAAATGGCCCACTTCCTGTTAAATTTAGCCCATATGTCCAAGAGACTTTTTTGAAGGCAATGGGAGAGTCTACAAGTGTCCCGAATCATATCCATGTCAGTCGATGTAGTGGGCGGGGCTGATTGATTGAAATATTGTAGGGGGCGCTATGGAGCCATTTACTATCTTTTCCACTATATTGTAATTTTACTCTATTAAGTACATAACTGTCATGACTCATGGCAAGTATGGTGAAGATCAACAATTTCATGGCTTTGTTACAGGTACTTCCTGGTTCATGATATCAGACACTTGTTGTTGCCAAGGGGTGGGGCTAGTTCATAGTCATATCATTGCATTTTAGATTTTGTTCATCATGGGACTGGCATCAAATGTGTCGATTCCTGTGCTGATATGTTGTTTTCTGTGGGAGTTTTAGCAATAAGTCTTTGTTAATGAGACATCAAACTTTGAGGGCCCGCCCCTCCTAAACTAAATCTTCTATTAGAAGAAATAACACAACTTTAAATCACACATGCCTCCTGAGCATCCTGTGCAAGTTGGGTGTCAGTTGGACAATATCCCTAGGAGGAGTTGTTTAAAATGTATGGCAAAGAAATGACCCCAAAAATGGCGCCTTTTTCAAAATGGCCGACTTCCTGTTGAATTTAGCCCATATGTCCAACAGACTTTTTTGAAGGTACTGGAAGGTTCTCCAACTGTGCTGAATTTTATCCATGTCGGTCCACGTAGTGGGCGGGGCTGATTGATTGAAATTTTGTAGGGGGCGCTATGGAGACATGCTCCATTTATTCCATAATGTTTCAATGGGGCTTAGTTCAGGGCCTTACTGTCATCAGTCATGGCAAGTTTGGTGGCGGTCCAAGGTTCCATGGCTTGGTCACAGGTACTTCCTGTTTCATGGCGTTGGACCGCCATTCGCCATGTACCGTTTAGCGTAGCAACTTGAGGTTTTTATTGTGGCATCATGAAAGGGTTTGACATGTTTTGGAGGAGTCTCAAGTGTTTGGGACCATTTGCTTAGAAGCATGACCCTCAAACGTGGAAAAAACCACTTCCTGTTGTAAGTGGGCGGGGCTTAGGTCTAGACCAGCAATGGTCACATTAATCTGTTCAGGACTGATCCCTTATTAATCCCTATAAGTTTTAGGGTGATCAGATCAAAATTGAGAATTTTATAGTGATTTATGATGTCACGCCGCCGCATGGAACTTCGCCATGGCGTCACGGGCACGCCGTGCGGTGTAGAGCAACGTCCTTTATCAGATCTCTTCACCAACATGTTTTGTGATGCCTGAGTGAATTTGGGCCATGTGGTGTCCACCAAGCCAGAGTTATGGGTGTGTGAGCAAAAAACAACACTTTTGACCTCCAGGGGGCGTGGCTATTTCATAATCAAAATATTGACATATAGAACTCTGTAGGAGGGGACTGCCATCATATCTAGCAAATGTGGTGCAGAAATGTTGCTTTATGGGGGAGTTATATCCGTTTAAGTTTTCATGGCGAGACATCAAACTTTGAGGCCCCACCCCTCGTAAACTAAGTCTCCTATTAGAAGAAATAACACAACATTTAATCACACATGCCTCCTGAACATCCTGAGCAATTTGTGGCTCAGTGGGATAAAAGCTCTAGGACGAGTTCGTTAAAATGCGAGGTGCTAAAACGCCAAAATATTGACTTTGACCTAAAATGGCCGCCTTCCTGTCGACATTTCACCATGACATTAAGAGGATTTTTTTTTCGCCCTTGCATGTAGATCATGTGTATGAATTTTCATAAAGATTAACGACATGCAGTGGCGGGGCACCTAAAATAGGTGGCGCTCTCGTTCAGTTTCGCCCAAACATTCTGGAGCACCTCAAAATATCAAATTTTTCGCATTCCCTTGGGGGGGTACGCAAAATTTGGTGAGTTTTCGAGCACGTTCAGGCCTCCAAAAAAGCACGCGAAGTGTCCGAATAAAAATAATAATAATAATTAAAACCGCAGGCGGTGATATAGGCCCTCGCACCATGGCGCCGCTCGGCATAATGCCACCGCCTCCCCTGCCAACATCCTTCCCATGCCTCTCTCAACCTAAAGTGCAGCCAGACTGCACTTCAGACCATTTAGGTCTTATGAAGGGTCACTTCCTGTCACCAAGGGGCGGGGCTAACTTATCATCTAATTATTGACATGCACAAATGTGAAGGATATGACTGGCATCATCTGTAGCAAATTTGGTGCAGGTTGGTTGTTTTTTGGGGGAGTTATGTCAGTTTTTCTTTTCGTTGCATCACATCAGCTTTGCTGCCCCACCTCTCCTAAACGATATCCCCTATTAAAAGAAATAGCACAACTTTTAATCACACATGCCTCTTGAGCATCCTGACTCATTTGGGTTAAAGTTGGACAACATTCTTAGGAGAAGTTCCTCAAAATGCATGGCAAAGAAAATGACAGAAATGACCCCAAAAATGGCACCTTTTTCAAAATGGCCGACTCCCTGTTTGATTTAGCCCATATGTCCAAGAGACTTTTTTGAAGGTACTGGGAGCGTCTACAAGTTTCCCGAATCATATCCATGTCAGTCAATGTAGTGGGCGGGGCTAATTAATTAAAATATTGTATGGGGCGCTATGGAGCCATTTACTATCTTCTCCACTATATTTTAATTTTACTCGATTAAGGACATAACTTTCATGACTCATGGCAAGTATGGTGAAGATCAACAATTTCATGGCTTTGTTACAGGTACTTCCTGGTTCACGATATCAGACACTTGTTGTTGCCAAGGGGTGGGGCTAATTCATAGTCCCATTATTGCATTGTAGATTTTGTTCATCATGGGACTGGCATCAAATGTGGCGATTCCTGTGCTGATATGTTGTTTTATGTGGGAGTTTTAGCAATAAGTCTTTGTTAATGAGACATCAAATTTTGAGGGCCTGCCCCTCCTAAACTAAATCTTCTATTTGAAGAAATAACACAACTTTAAATCACACATGCCTCCTGAGCATCCTGTGCAAGTTGGGTGTCAGTTGGACAATATCCCTAGGAGGAGTTGTTTAAAATGCATGGCAAAGAAATGACCCCAAAAATGGCACCTTTTTCAAAATGGCCGACTTCCTGTTGAATTTAGCCCATATGTCCAAGAGACTTTTTTGAAGGTACTGGAAGGTTCTCCAACTGTGCAGAATTTTATCCATGTCGGTCCATGTAGTGGGCGGGGCTGATTGATTGAAATATTGTAGGGGGCGCTATGGAGACATGCTCCATGTATTCCATTATGTTTCAATGGGGCTTAGTTCAGGGCCTTACTGTCATCAGTCATGGCAAGTATGGTTGCGGTCCAAGGTTCCATGGCTTGGTCACAGGTACTTCCTGTTTCATGGCGTTGGATCACCATTCGCCATGTCCCGTTTAGCGTAGCGACTTGAGGTTTTTATTGTGGCATCATGAAAGGGTTTGACATGTTTTGGAGGAGTCTCAAGTGTTTTGGACCATTTGCTTAGAAGCATGACCCTCAAACGTGGAAAAAACCACTTCCTGTTTTAAGTGGGCGGGGCTTAGGTCTACACCAGCAATGGTCACATTAATCTGTTCAGGACTGATCCCTTATTAATCCCTATAAGTTTTAGGGTGATCAGATCAAAATTGACAATTTTATAGTGATTTATGATGTCACACCGCCGCATGGAACTTCGCCATGGCGTCACGGGCACGCCGTGCAGCGTAGAGCAACGTCCTTTATCAGATCTCTTCACCAACATGTTTTGTGATGCCTGAGTGAATTTGGGCCATGTGGTGTCCACCAAGCCAGAGTTATGGGTGTGTGAGCAAAAAAACAACACTTTTGACCTCCAGGGGGCGTGGCTATTTCATAATCAAAATATTGACATATAGAACTCTGTAGGAGGGGACTGCCATCATATCTAGCAAATTTGGTGCAGAAATGTTGCTTTATGTGGGAGTTATATCCGTTTAATTTTTCATGGCGAGACATCAAACTTTGAGGCCCCGCCCCTCGTAAACTAAGTCTCCTATTAGAAGAAATAACACAACATTTAATCACACATGCCTCCTGAACATCCTGAGCAATTTGTGGCTCAGTGGGATAAAAGCCCTAGGACGAGTTCGTTAAAATGCGAGGTGCTAAAACGCCAAAATATTGACTTTGACCTAAAATGGCCGCCTTCCTGTCGACATTTCACCATGACATTAAGAGGATTTTTTGTTCGCCCTAGCATGTAGATCATGTGTATGAATTTTCATAAAGATTAACGACATGCAGTGGCGGGGCACCTAAAATAGGTGGCGCTCTCATTCAGTTTTGCCCAAACATTCTGGAGCACCTCAAAATATCAAATTTTTCGCATTCCCTTGGGGGGGTACGCAAAATTTGGTGAGTTTTTGAGCATGTTCAGGCCTCCAAAAAAGCAATTCATTTATTAGGAGAATAATAATAATAATAATAATAATAATAATAATAATAATAAACGCTGCAATTACAATAGGCCTTCGCACCGCCAAGGTGCTCGGGCCTAATAATTAAAACCGCAAGCGGTGATATAGGCCCTCGCACCATGGCGCCGCTCGGCATAATGCCACCGCCTCCCCTGGCAACATCCTTCCCATGCCTCTCTCAATCTAAAGTGCAGCCAGACTGCACTTCAGGCCATTTAGGCCTTATGAACGGTCACTTCCTGTCACCAAGGGGCGGGGCTAACTTATCATCTAATTATTGACATACAGAAATGTGAAGGATATGACTGACATCATCTGTAGCAAATTTGGTGCAGGTTGGTTGTTTTTTGTGGGAGTTATGTCAGTTTTCCTTTTCATTGCATCACATCTGCTTTGCTGCCCCGCCTCTCCTAAACGATATCCCCTATTAAAAGAAATAGCACAACTTTTAATCACACATGTCTCTTGAGCATCCTGACTCATTTGGGTTAAAGTTGGACAAAATTCTTAGAAGGAACTTCTAGAAATGCATGACAAAGAAAATGACAGAAATTGCCCCAAAAATGACACCTTTTTCAAAATGGCCGACTTCCTGTTTGATTTAGCCCATATGTCCAAGAGACTTTTTTGAAGGTACTGGGAGGGTCTACAAGTTTCCCGAATCATATCCATGTCAGTCAATGTAGTGGGCGGGGCTGATTGATTGAAATTTTGTAGGGGGCGCTATGGAGACATGCTCCATTTATTCCATAATGTTTCAATGGGGCTTAGTTCAGGGCCTTACTGTCATCAGTCATGACAAGTTTGGTGGTGGTCCAAGGTTCCATGGCTTGGTCACAGGTACTTCCTGTTTCATGGCGTTGGACCGCTATTCGCCATGTCCCGTTTAGCGTAGCGACTTGAGGTTTTTATTGTGGCATCATGAAAGGGTTTGACATGTTTTGGAGGAGGCTCAAGTGTTTTGGACCATTTGCTTAGAAGCATGACCCTCAAACGTGGAAAAAACCACTTCCTGTTGTAAGTGGGCGGGGCTTAGGTCTAGACCAGCAATGGTCACATTAATCTGTTCAGGACTGATCCCTTATTAATCCCTATAAGTTTTAGGGTGATCAGATCAAAATTGACAATTTTATAGTGATTTATGATGTCACGCCGCCGCATGGAACTTTGCCATGGCGTCACGGGCACGCCGTGCAGCGTAGAGCAACGTCCTTTACCAGATCTCTTCACCAACATGTTTTGTGATGCCTGAGTGAATTTGGGCCACTGCATCTTATAATTATTTCCATAAGTGTAATGAACAAAAAAGTTTACAAATGTGTATGAAGTCAGCAGCGAGGGTGCAACACATAAAACATGAACAGGAATTATTGACCTTCTATTGTGGAATCTAAACTTCACATCTTTTGTATATAGTTGTGTCTTCTGTTTGTGGATCATAGACTTTTCTCTGTGGGATTTGTGCTGTGTTTATACACTGTTAGATCTGTATTTATTACAGTCATAAATTGTAATAAACTTTTATCTTGTTCCTGTATGATCACATCCTACTGCAGTTATTTAGATGACTTGAATGGATTGAATAAATGGGGAAAAGCATTTAAATTTCTTTATTTTAAAAACGCTTCAAAGTGTACAAAGTAGCTCAAATTACTTAATTAGTAACACAAAGTTATAAGTAAGAAACAATACAATCAACGAACATGTAAACAATAGATTCCACAGAAATGCTATTAAATTGTGGTTTACTAGGAAAAAAAAAAAGAATCAAACACCAAAAATAAAACCAATGTTGTGTCTGTGCAGATCAGGAAACTGCTCTTCAGTAGCCACACAGCAACTGGGAATCAAGCCTTGTTTCCTTCTGAGGAGCTGGGATGTGAGTCTTCTTAGGTCCTTCACATTTATGTCATCAAGACGTCTCTGCAAAATTATACAAAAGATTGGTTAGATAAATAGAGCCACATTTTACTAACTGATGGAAAACAAAGTGAAAAGTGAAAGATCAGATTTTTTAGTGAAGGTCTGTGTCTACCAACTTTGTTCAGAGACTAAGTTAATATATTACTGTAATATCTAAAACTAATGTCTGGATGCCAAAGCAACAAGTAACATATGGAAGACAGAGCAGTAGGTAACAAGCTCAAATATAAAATTACATTTATGTTACAACAACAAATAATACATAAAACAGTTACCATTGACGAGGCTGAAGTTAGCTTCCGATCCGCAGCTTATGGCTGCAATATGTGTAAAGGGCAATTACACTGAATTTTTTGGAAACACCACCACATTAGACCAGGTACTGACAAAAAACTGGTATAGTATGTGGAATATTTTAGCCCACATTTGAAGAGTCTAAGTGTTTTAGTTTTTTGTCAGGACCTGATGTAATGTGGTCCAGATGCCAAAAAAGTCATGAAATGACCCTTATTTGCATTTTCACAAATAGAATAAAGATTTCACAAATCAGACACTATGTTTTATTGAATCTGCATAGTATGTGGAATATTTTAACCCAGGTTTTAAGAGTCCAAGTGTTGTAGTTTTTTGTCAGGACCTGGTCTAATGTGGTGTTTCCGAAAAATTCAGTGGAATTGCCCTTTACACATATTGCGAATCGGAAGCTAACTTCAGCCTCGTTTACCATTGTTGGTTATTGGAATACTGTGGAATTCCTGTAATAAATGTTTTTTATCAGTAATATCTTGAGACAAAACAGTGAACATGAAACTGCATTTTACCTGTACTACAGCTAGCCAGTCACATCTCTGGAAGCTGCAGGTCGTCTTCCTCAGACTGACCCGCTTGTCCTCGGACCGTCCACCAGCCCTGCCTCGGCCTTCCTGGCAACCTTAACATGTCATATTCATCACTGAAAACAAGTGTGTACACGGATCATCGCTGTAACAACATTCAAACATGTAAATTCTGCATTATGTCAGTGTCTGACTGCCTGTGTTAGGCTGATTCAGTCTAACATCAGCTGAATATATGCAGAAATATTAATAAAGTTAGAATTAGCCTAACAACTATAGCTAGCTTAGCACGTAGCTTAGCCTCTTCTTAGTACCACCGTTTATTCCATACGCGATATTGTCATTTTTACGTACTACTTTGCAAAAAAAACACCATAAGAGAGTATCATTTTCAGCATGACGAAGAGCCTGTTGTGTTAACAGTTACTTACCGGTTCATGTCGAGCTGAAATACTGGATGGAAATAAACTTTGAGTCTTGTGGACGGTGACGGTTCCGCTGTATTTAGAGGATGGGAGGGGTGAGGAGCATGTTTAGCTCACTACTTCCGCCCTGTGGTGGTTTGTAGAGGTAGCAGTTGTGTGGTTTTGCTCACTACATGGCGTTTGCCACCTAGTGTTGGAAAGAATCGCTTTGAAATCTTACATACTCTGGCTTCAATACATTGAAAAAAATAATCTAAAAGTGGATCAAATATGCCACAGTGTTTAATGAAATTGAAAAAAAAAAATCCCACCAGTTTTCCATAAATGGATGTTACATTATTTTTACTTTATTCAAAACAAGAATTAGCTGCTCATTCTGAGAACCAAAGCCTCAGATTTTTTCTTTTTCATGTAATCCCCCACAGTACAGACAAAGAGCAACAGGGAGGAATAATACATAAATGCTTCAAGTTTAGTTTTAATTCATTATGCTTATTAACATGCCTGTGACATTTGTTAAAAACTGTTAACATCATTTACATAAATATAGTTTTCAGTAACTTATTGTTGTAAGTATTAGCCGCACTGGATGTTTTAATCAATCCATCAACAGAGCTGATCCAATACCACTCTATCCAAGAATCCGAACAAATGTCTATAAATCAAAGAGCAATCAGTCTGCTTCTAAACAATAAAACACATATGAAACTGATTCACATAATTAATAATTCCTTCAGATGGACCTGCATGTTCATCTGTACATACATGTCTATAAATATGGTTGGTTGTTTTTTGTGGGAGTTATGTCAGTTTTCCTTTTCATTGCATCACATCTGCTTCGCTGCCCCGCCTCTCCTAAACGATATCCCCTATTAAAAGAAATAACACAACTTTTAATCAGATATGCAGCTTGAGCATCCTGACTCATTTGGGTTAAAGTTGGACAAAATTCTTTGGAGGACCTTCTCAAAATGCATGGCAAAGAAAATGACAGAAATGACCCCAAAAATGGCACCTTTTTCAAAATGGCCGACTCCCTGTTTGATTTAGCCCATATGTCCAAGAGACTTTTTTGAAGGTACGGGAAGGGGCTACAAGTGTGCTGAATTTGATCCATGTCGATCAATGTAGTGGGCGGGGCTGATTGATTGAAATATTGGAGGGGGCGCTATGGAGCCATTTACTATCTTTTCCACTATATTGTAATTTTACTCTATTAAGGACATAACTGTCATGACTCATGGCAAGTATGGTGAAGATCAAAGGTTTCATGGCTTTGTTACAGGTACTTCCTGGTTCATGATATCAGACACTTGTTGTTGCCAAGGGGTGGAGCTAGTTCAGAGTCATATCATTTCATTGTAGATTTTGTTCATCATGGGACTGGCATCAAATGTGTCGATTCCTGTGCTGATATGTTGTTTTATATGGGAGTTTTGGCAATAAGTCTTTGTTAATGAGACATAAAACTTTGAGGGCCCGCCCCTCCTAAACTAAATCTTCTATTAGAAGAAATAACACAACTTTAAATCACACATGCCTCCTGAGGATCCTGTGCAAGTTGGGTGTCAGTTGGACAATATCCCTAGGAGGAGTTGTTTAAAATGCATGGCAAAGAAATGACCCCAAAAATGGCACCATTTTCAAAATGGCCGACTTCCTGTTGGATTTAGCCCATATGTCCAAGAGACTTTTTTGAAGGTACTGGCAGGTTCTCCAACTGTGCTGAATTTTATCCATGTCGGTCCATGTAGTGGGCGGGGCTGATTGATTGAAATTTTGTAGGGGGCGCTATGGAGACATGCTCCATTTATTCCATAATGTTTCAATGGGGCTTAGTTCAGGGCCTTACTGTCATCAGTCATGGCAAGTTTGGTGGCGGTCCAAGGTTCCATGGCTTGGTCACAGGTACTTCCTGTTTCATGGCGTTGGACCGCCATTCGCCATGTCCCGTTTAGCGTAGCGACTTGAGGTTTTTATTGTGGCATCATGAAAGGGTTTGACATGTTTTGGAGGAGGCTCAAGTGTTTTGGACCATTTCCTTAGAAGCATGACCCTCAAACGTGGAAAAAACCACTTCCTGTTGTAAGTGGGCGGGGCTTAGGTCTACACCAGCAATGGTCACATTAATCTGTTCAGGACTGATCCCTTATTAATCCCTATAAGTTTTAGGGTGATCAGATCAAAATTGACAATTTTATAGTGATTTATGATGTCACGTCGCCGCACGGAACTTCGCCATGGCGTCACGGGCACGCCGTGCAGCGTAGAGCAACGTCCTTTATAAGATCTCTTCACCAACATGTTTTGTGATGCCTGAGTGAATTTGGGCCATGTGGTGTCCACCAAGCCAGAGTTATGGGTGTGTGAGCAAAAAACAACACTTTTGACCTCCAGGGGGCGTGGCTATTTCATAATCAAAATATTGGCATATAGAACTCTGTAGGAGGGGACTGCCATCATATCTAGCAAATTTGGTGCAGAAATGTTGCTTTATGTGGGAGTTATATCCGTTTAATTTTTCATGGCGAGACATCAAACTTTGAGGCCCCGCCCCTCGTAAACTAAGTCTCCTATTAGAAGAAATAACACAACATTTAATCACACATGCCTCCTGAACATCCTGAGCAATTTGTGGCTCAGTGGGATAAAAGCTCTAGGACGAGTTCGTTAAAATGCGAGGCGCTAAAACGCCAAAATATTGACTTTGACCTAAAATGGCCGCCTTCCTGTCGACATTTCACCATGACATTAAGAGGATTTTTTGTTCGCCCTAGCATGTAGATCATGCGTATGAATTTTCATAAAGATTAACGACATGCAGTGGCAGGGCACCTAAAATAGGTGGCGCTCTCATTCAGTTTCGCCCAAACATTCTGGAGCACCTCAAAATATCAAATTTTTCGTATTCCCTTGGGGGGGTACGCAAAATTTGGTGAGTTTTCGAGCACGTTCAGGCCTCCAAAAAAGCACGCGAAGTGTCCGAATAAAAATAATAATAATAATTAAAACCGCAAGCGGTGATATAGGCCCTCGCACCATGGCGCCGCTCGGCATGATGCCACCGCCTCCCCTGCCAACATCCTTCCCATGCCTCTCTCAATCTAAAGTGGAGCCAGACTGCACTTCAGGCCATTTAGGCCTTATGAACGGTCACTTCCTGTCACCAAGGGGCGGGGCTAACTTATCATCTAATTATTGACATGCACAAATGTGAAGAATATGACTGACATCATCTGTAGTGAATTTGGTGCAGGTTGGTTGTTTTTTGTGGGAGTTATGTCAGTTTTCCTTTTCATTGCATCACATCTGCTTTGCTGCCCCGCCTCTCCTAAATGATATCCCCTATTAAAAGAAATAGCACAACTTCTAATCACACATGTCTTTTGAGCATCCTGACTCATTTGGGTTAAAGTTGGATAAAATTCTTGGGAGGAGTTGCTCAACATGCATGGCAAAGAAAATGACAGAAATGACCCCAAATATGTCACCTTTTTCAAAATGGCTGACTTCCTGTTTGATTTAGCCCATATGTCCAAGAGACTTTTTTGAAGGTACTGGAAGGTTCTAAAACTGTGCCGAATCATATCCATGTCAGTCAATGTAGTGGGCGGGGCTGATTGATTGAAATATTGTAGGGGGCGCTATGGAGCCAGGATAGTACTGGCATCATCTGTAGCATCAGATATCACCAGATTTGACATGAGTAGAATCTGGAGATATCCGGACTACAGATATCACTTGTGTTCAGACTGCAAATATGGTCACAGGCTACATATACAGAATCCTGACCCCAGATATGATGGATATATTCACATCACCAGATTTGACTTTATTAGAATCTTGAAATATCCTGTCCGGGTATCTCTAGTGTAGGGATACTTTCCGAATATGGGCCTTGACCAGTATCCCATATCCGGAGAAAATCTGAACTACAGATTCTACTAGTATCAAAGTGGTCCCATACCGGGAGTTGATATGCTCCTGACATGACATCTGAAGCTGTCATGGTCGGAGAGTATCCAGGACAGATATCACCATGCTTGAGCCATATCTGAAGGTATCCAGGCAAAGATATGTCTGGATTCCCGGGGGTTTTTGCGCAGTGTTTACTTTTCTTTTGAAGGATCAATGCTTTAGCGTACTTAGAGATGGAAGATGGTGGGAGTTGATTGGCTGAAATAATTTGTGTGTGTTTCTGTGTTTTATTTTATATTATTGGCTTTTAAAGTTTGTTTAAAATGTGTTAGTTCATTGTTGCATGGCTTTCATGCAACAATGAACTAACACATTTATATATGATGTTGCTAGCTTGTTATTATTTTAAGTGTGTAAATTCTTTAAGTTGCAGCTGTTTGTGCCAAGCTGGGAAAGCTGCAGAATTAGCATTATAAAGGAAGTCAAATGTTGTCACCTCACTTCTGAGTGCTTTGTTCATTTAAGGAGGAAAGTGCTTACAGGTAGAGGGAAACAGTCTGTTAAAGATGTGTATAAGATCATTTCTCTGAATAATTGTGTTCTCTGAAGGATCAAATATTAGGACGGAAATTTGATGCAAGTTAAATTTGTTGTGATATCAAGTTCAGATTGTAGACCTGCTTTGGTCTTAATGTCATGAGTCAGATTGGAAAAAGTTACTGCTCAGAAAGTCAGGGATAAAAGTTTTTGTATTTTTGTGTCAATTATTTCTGTAAAAGCTGCATTATGTAAAGTTTATATACATGGTGATGGTAAAGCATGTTTATGTCTTTAATGTTTTCTTGTTAGTATGTGGTAAAATGCAAAAGTTTATAAATATTTTCTTGAGGCAGGAAGTTGAGATTATTTTATGTTCATATTTTAGAATGTTATCTGACATTATGTGTGTAACAGAATTAATTGGGGTTGAGTAAATGTAGATGATGGTTTTTGGTGGTAGTCTGTGATTAGTACAGTTATGTGTGTTTGTACATGTTAATGTTTGATAAATTGGTATTTATAAGATACTAATTTTATATAGTATTTTTGATAAATGGATACATTTAGTGCATAGATTTTAAGTTTTGTAGTGCTTTTACAGTTATAGTAAATTAATTTATTTGTAACTATCTGTCCCAAGCTGGGAAGGCTTTGAAATTAGCATGTTAAAGCGATTGAACTTACTTTGGAGTGCTTTGCTTTTAAGAAGGAAACTGGTTCCAGGTGGTGGAAAAAAGCCTTCTTTTTCAAGAGGCATTTTACATGGATTTACTTTATCAGAGGAACACCAGCTTTCTGGCAGTCAGCACAGCGTGATCTTTTAGCTTGTGTTCGTCAGCTTGGTGTACCAACTTGGTTTTGTTCATTTTCATCAGCTGATATGCGTTGGACTAATCTTCTAAGTAGTATTTTAAAACAGGAAGGTAGGACACAGACGGTAGAAGATTTAGAGTGGGCAGACAGATGTGAACTCCTGCGACGGAATCCTGTTACTGCGGCTCGAATGTTTGATTTTCGCTGGCATTGCTTTTTGAGAGAGGTTCTGATGTCGCCGTCCCATCCCATTGGTGAAATCACAGATTACTATTATCGTATAGAATTTCAGCAGCGTGGCAGTCCTCACGTGCATGCTCTATTTTGGGTTAAAAATGCACCTTTTATTGATAAAAACTCAGATGAAGAGGTGGTTAACTTCATAGATAGATATGTAACTTGTGAATTGCCACCAGAAGATGACAAACTATTTGAAGTAGTTACATCTGTACAACAACATTCAAAGCGGCATTCCAAAACATGCAAAAAGAAGAAGACAGTTTGTCGTTTCAATTTTCCTAGACCAGCATCTGTCCGAACATTTATATCTCGAGGGCAAAATTCAGAAGAGGAGTCCTGTAAATGTAAGAAAAACAAAACAGATGAAGTCATTCAGTGTACATGTAAGAAACAGAAAACAAATGACAAAATGAACAGTGAGACTGCTAAAGAAATTTTGACCAAACTCAAAGAAGTTGTTTTAGATGAAAATAGACCTCTTACTACTGTAAAAGAATTATTTGGTAGTTTGGGTCTAACTCAAGAGCTATTTGAAGCAGCTTATAAACGTTGTGGTCGAAGTACCCAGGTTGTCTTGAAAAGGGAGGTTAATGAAGTCTGGATTAATCAATATAGCAGGCCACTTTTAAAAGCTTGGAATGCAAATATAGATATCCAGTATTGTGTTGACGCATATGCTTGTGTTGTTTATATTATTTCTTACATGTCCAAGAGTGAACGTGAAATGGGGTTGTTGTTGGGAAATGCTCAAAGAGAAGCTTCCAGAGAAAATAATCTCAGTGCAAGAGAGGCATTGAAAAGTCTAGGTAGTGTTTATTTGCATAACAGAGATGTGAGTGCACAAGAGGCAGTGTACAGGTTGACAAATATGCATCTAAAGGAGTGTTCCCGGAAGGTTGTATTTATTGCTACAGTGGATAGTGTTAAAATGAGTTTGCCGTTGGGTGTTTTGAGGCAAAGAGCAAAATCACAGAATTTTAACACAGAACATATGTGGATGACTAGTTTAGTGGATCGATACAAGAACAGGCCAAATAATGAGGAGTTTGATAACATGTGTCTTGCAAAGTTTGCTTCTGAATATCGTGTATTATCACAAAATGAAAGGGGTAAAAATGCAATCAAGTTACAGAACAATTTTGGATATGTAGCTAAACGTACTCGAACACAGCCAGCCGTTGTACGTTATGCACGTTTTTCTGAAACAAAGGATCCAGAAAAGTTTTTCAACAGCATAATTCAGTTGTTTCTGCCATATCGTTTAGATATCGAACTAAAGCCATCAAACTTTGAAACCTTTCAGGAATTTTATCATGGTGGTTCTGTTAGGGTTACAGATGGATCTAGACAGTCAGTGAAAGCAGTTGTGGATCTCAATAGAACCGTGTTTGAACCAGAAGCCAAGCAATTAGAAGATATTCAAAATACAATCGATATTAATGGTGTAGTGGAAGATGCTTGGTGTGAACTGTGTCCTGCCCAAGAGTTGGAACGTCTGGAGTGTTTGGAAGAACTGAAAGACAATGAAAGGATTGTGGAAGAAGAGGCTGAACAAATTCCAGATTTAGGAAGTGGTAATGAACAGGTCAGAAATGTTGAGAAGAAAAATAACATCATGAATAGAACTGATGCTTTGGCCTTATTTAGGTCACTTAATGACAAACAGTTGTCTGTGTTTTATCAGGTTAGACAGTGGTGTTTAGCTAAGATAAATGGCAGAAATCCTGAACCATTGCATGTATTTATTACAGGAGGTGCAGGCACTGGCAAAACTCATCTAATAAAAGCAATTCAGTATGAAGCCATGCGTTTGTTGTCCCCAGGATGTCGCCATCCTGACAGCATATGTGTGTTATTGACTGCTCCTACAGGCATAGCTGCATTTACTTTGCAAGCTTCTACAATTCATACAACATTCAGTATTGGGAAAGATGTGCGCTTACCATACACTCCTTTAGGTGAAGAAAAGCTTAATTCTTTACGTACAAAATATAGTGATTTACAGCTTTTGATAATAGACGAGATTTCCATGGTAGATCAAAATCTATTCTCATACATTCATGGTAGGTTGAGACAAATAAAACAAACTGGTAATTTTGCACCATTTGGAAATGTTAGTGTGATTGCAGTCGGAGATTTTTTCCAGTTGCCTCCAGTAAAAGGTAAACCTCTATATGTTGACGGAGCACAAAATACTTTGTGGTCTCCTTTATTCAAGGTGGCAGAATTAACAAAAATAGTTCGACAGAAAGATAATACGTTTGCTGAGTTGTTGAATCGGGTTAGAACTCATTCAAAGGGGACATCCATGTTGGACAGTGATGTGGAAATATTAAAAAACTGTGATACTGGTGAGGTCAGCTCAGCCTTGCATATATTTGCAACAAATCGACAAGTAAATGAGCACAATTTAAAAGAGTTGATCAGAATTTGTCCCGACTATGTAGAAATTAAGGCACAGGATTATGTTAATGATAGGAAAACCGGCAAGCTGAGATTGTTAGATGGTCATCATACCAAAGCAACAAACACATGCTTATCAGACACGTTGTGTTTAGGTAAAAATGCACGTGTAATGTTGTGCAAAAACGTGGACATTGAAGATGGATTAGTTAATGGTGTTTGTGGCATTGTTACAGACATAGTCATTTCCATAAAGAACAAGTTTCCTCAGAAAATATACATCAAATTTGATGACAGTCGTGTAGGTGCACAAAGGAGGAGAAGACAGCAAATGTCTTCATTAGATTTAGCAGGTTCCACTGCTATTGAGCCAGAAGAAGAGAGGGCAACATGTAAGGGTGGATTGCGCAGACAATTTCCACTGAAATTAGCCTGGGCCTGTACCGTTCATAAAGTACAAGGTATTAGTGTTGATCGCTCTGTGGTTTCTTTGAAAAAGATATTTGCAGCTGGTCAAGCATATGTTGCATTAAGTCGTGTCAGAACTTTGCCTGGGTTAGTCATTCAAGATTTTGATGAGACAAAAATATATTGTAGGGAAGATGTCAAAGATGCTATTAAGAATATGCCACCCTTTGTGGTAGAAACCATACCAAGATACCAAATTCATCAACAAACCTTCCGTCTATTTCTAATGAATGTGCAATCCTTGGTTCATCATGTGTCAGATTTGGCTTCATGTACACAACAATTACAGCTTAACTGTATTGCTGTGACAGAAACATGGCTACCTGCAGCTGTCCCATTAGAAGCAGTGAAGATTGCTGGTTTTAGTTTCCACAACTCTCCAAGAAGTTCATCATACACTGGCAGTCATCCAATACTGAAGGCATTACAACAGCAGCAGCATGGCGGTGTTGGCATCTATTGTGCTAATGGTACGATATGTAACCTTTTGAGTGTACCAGATGTCAACATTGAATGTTTAGCATATGAATTTGTTAGTTATAACATCATAGTGATCATTGTTTACCGACCACCTTCTTATCCTCTTTCCTTGTTTAAAAAACATCTAGGTGAGATTCTTGATTGGCTCCATCCACTAGATAAAACCATTGTAGTGATGGGAGATTTCAATGATGATATTTTAAAATCATCAACAATTTCACAATTTGTGACTACTAGAGGATATTTACAAGTAGTGTCAGAACCCACCACTGAGAAAGGCACATTAATTGATCATGTCTATGTAAAGACTACACAGTATGAGGTGGCAGCAACTGTGCTACAAACTTATTTCAGTGATCATGAGGCAGTAATATGCACTTTTAAGTAGTTAGTTGGGAAGTGTTCTGTGGCTGTTTAATGAAAGATGAAATATTCTCTTGCATACATCAGTAAAAGAGCAAATGGGGAACAGATTTGTGAACAAGTTTTTGACACTGTAATAAAACAAATTCTATATGATTTGGGGAACAGTTTATAATTGTATAGAAAATATTTCTGCATTTCTAGATACATTTCTATAAATTGAAAGAAATCATTTCTTCCGTTTTAAGTGTTCATTTGAGAAGTAAGTTAAGGTTTCGTTTCCTGCATTAAGACAGCATTGTATGATAAATTGGAAATTATGATACAACACATGGCTGGGAATTATGTACCAGAAAACATATCATTAATTGTAAATTAATGACATTGGGTGATAAATATGCTGTTCTTGATGCAGGTTTTGCTTTACCTTGTCATGTCATACAAAAAAGCAAAAGGCACTGGTATGGTACTCTCAGCAATGGGATGGGGTTCAATTCCCTGCGGTGCCCTGCTTCACTTGACATTGACATAAAAATAAATACTTTTGAATAAAGTAAAATAGGGGTGTAAAGTATTAAACTCTTTCAGTAGTCATAAAATGGTAATATTATAATAAGTATTTCTACAAAGGATACAAACAGGTGTAGGCAGAGTATAAATTTAAAATACATGCAATGTTGGCTTCAGTAATGTCTTCCATATCTCAAACTTACTGACCACTACAGGACATTTACAAGTACAGTCAGAACCCACCAGTGAGAGGCATATTCATTGATCATGTGTGTATATAAGGAGTACACAGTATGAGGTAGAAGCAGCATATCTCAAACTTAGTTAGAGATATGGGTGTATTGGTTCATGCCAGTTATAGTACACATGGGTGTTACTTTGTTAGTTACTAGTACTTCCTGTTTCATGGTGTCAGAATGCCATTCACCATTGTAACATTTACCCTTGTAATGTCAGATTTTTATTATAAATACATAAAAGGGTTTTACATGCTCTGGAGTAGTTTAAAATGTTTGGGATTATTTACTGAGGAGGATAACCAACTGCTAACTTTTTGTCACCAAGGGGCAGAGTTTATTCATAATATGATTCTGGACATGCACATATGTTCAGCATGGAACTGGTATTATATATGTCAGTTTTGGTGCAAATGTCTTCTTTGTGGAGTGACATTTTTCTCTTTATAGCATTAACATGTATGTCTCCTGTCTCAGCAGGTCTCCCTGGCCGGGAGTAGCAGTTCCTGTTGTCTGTTGTCTTTCTGTCCTCTTCCCCCCACACAGCAGAGGCAGATGGCTGCCTGTCCTGAGCCGGGTTCTGCCGGAGGTTTCCTTCCTGTTAAAAGGGAGTTTTTTCCTTCCCACTGTTGCCAGTGTGCTTGCTCAGGATGGGAGATTGAGTTGGACTCAACTCAATCTGTTGGTTTCCTTATATAGGCTGTTATGAATTGGCTTTCATTATGTTTTCTTCTCTGTCTGTAAAGCGTCTTGAGATGGCATTGCCGTGATTTGACGCTATATAAATAAAGTTGAATTGAATTGAATGTTGTGTCCAACAAACTACTTTACTTTATGCTGTGTCCTTCATCAGGTCCAGAATTCAACACCAATCTTCTCTCTGTGTCAGGATGTTGTCTGACCTACAATGACGATCAACACCCAGTGCAAAGCAAATGCAAAATCCACATCACAACAAATGCTGCATTAGTTCACCTGTCAACCTTCTGCTCTGTTCCTCCTCTATTATGAAGACTCAGTGTCACAAGTCCCACACTTGAAACAGGACCTGATCCCAACCCAGAGGAAGTAATCTAAATTTCCCCACTGGGTATATGCTCTCAGATTTGGAGCCAATTTCCATCCTAGACTGATCTGCTCCACTAAAAGCTAAAGGTTACTGTCAAGGTTTTCAAAAAGCAAAGATCAACCCCCTCAACCCCCTTACTGCATCTTATAATTATTTCCATAAGTGTAATGAACAAAAAAGTTTACAAATGTGTATGAAGTCAGCAGCGAGGGTGCAACACATAAAACATGAACAGGAATTTGTTCATGTTGTATATAGTTGTGTCTTCTGTTTGTGGATCATAGACTTTTCTCTGTGGGATTTGTGGTGTGTTTATACACTGTTAGATCTGTATTTATTACAGTCATAAATTGTAATAAACTTTTATCTTGTTCCTGTATGATCACATCCTACTGCAGTTATTTAGATGACTTGAATGTATTGAATAAATGGGGAAAAGCATTTAAATTTCTTTATTTTAAAAACGCTTCAAAGTGTACAAAGTAGCTCAAATTACTTAATTAGTAACACAAAGTTATAAGTAAGAAACAATACAATCAACGAACATGTAAACAATAGATTCCACAGAAATGCTATTAAATTGTGGTTTACTAGAAAAAAAAAAAAAGAATCAAACACCAAAAACAAAACCAATGTTGTGTCTGTGCAGATCAGGAAACTGCTCTTCAGTAGCCACACAGCAACTGGGAATCAAGCCTTGTTTCCTTCTGAGGAGCTGGGATGTGAGTCTTCTTAGGTCCTTCACATTTATGTCATCAAGACGTCTCTGCAAAATTATACAAAAGATTGGTTAGATAAATAGAGCCACATTTTACTAACTGATGGAAAACAAAGTGAAAAGTGAAAGATCAGATTTTTTAGTGAAGGTCTGTGTCTACCAACTTTGTTCAGAGACTAAGTTAATATATTACTGTAATATCTAAAACTAATGTCTGGATGCCAAAGCAACAAGTAACATATGGAAGACAGAGCAGTAGGTAACAAGCTCAAATATAAAATTACATTTATGTTACAACAACAAATAATACATAAAACAGTTACCATTGACGAGGCTGAAGTTAGCTTCCGATCCGCAGCTTATGGCTGCAATATGTGTAAAGGGCAATTACACTGAATTTTTTGGAAACACCACCACATTAGACCAGGTACTGACAAAAAACTGGTATAGTATGTGGAATATTTTAGCCCACATTTGAAGAGTCTAAGTGTTTTAGTTTTTTGTCAGGACCTGATGTAATGTGGTCCAGATGCCAAAAAAGTCATGAAATGACCCTTATTTGCATTTTCACAAATAGAATAAAGATTTCACAAATCAGACACTATGTTTTATTGAATCTGCATAGTATGTGGAATATTTTAACCCAGGTTTTAAGAGTCCAAGTGTTGTAGTTTTTTGTCAGGACCTGGTCTAATGTGGTGTTTCCGAAAAATTCAGTGGAATTGCCCTTTACACATATTGCGAATCGGAAGCTAACTTCAGCCTCGTTTACCATTGTTGGTTATTGGAATACTGTGGAATTCCTGTAATAAATGTTTTTTTATCAGTAATATCTTGAGACAAAACAGTGAACATGAAACTGCATTTTACCTGTACTACAGCTAGCCAGTCACATCTCTGGAAGCTGCAGCTCGTCTTCCTCAGACTGACCCGCTTGTCCTCGGACCGTCCACCAGCCCTGCCTCGGCCTTCCTGGCAACCTTAACATGTCATATTCATCACTGAAAACAAGTGTGTACACGGATCATCGCTGTAACAACATTCAAACATGTAAATTCTGCATTATGTCAGTGTCTGACTGCCTGTGTTAGGCTGATTCAGTCTAACATCAGCTGAATATATGCAGAAATATTAATAAAGTTAGAATTAGCCTAACAACTATAGCTAGCTTAGCACGTAGCTTAGCCTCTTCTTAGTACCACCGTTTATTCCATACGCGATATTGTCATTTTTACGTACTACTTTGCAAAAAAAAACACCATAAGAGAGTATCATTTTCAGCATGACGAAGAGCCTGTTGTGTTAACAGTTACTTACCGGTTCATGTCGAGCTGAAATACTGGATGTCATCTCACAGTTTGTAAATAAACTTTGAGTCTTGTGGACGGTGACGGTTCCGCTGTATTTAGAGGATGGGAGGGGTGAGGAGCAAGTTTAGCTCACTACTTCCGCCCTGTGGTGGTTTGTAGAGGTAGCAGTTGTGTGGTTTTGCTCACTACATGGCGTTTGCCACCTAGTGTTGGAAAGAATCGCTTTGAAATCTTACATACTCTGGCTTCAATACATTGAAAAAAATAATCTAAAAGTGGATCAAATATGCCACAGTGTTTAATGAAATTGAAAAAAAAATCCCACCAGTTTTCCATAAATGGATGTTATATTATTTTTACTTTATTCAAAACAAAAATTAGCTGCTCATTCTCAGAACCAAAGCCTCAGATTTTTTCTTTTTCATGTAATCCCCCACAGTACAGACAAAGAGCAACAGGGAGGAATAATACATAAATGCTTCAAGTTTAGTTTTAATTCATTATGCTTATTAACATGCCTGTGACATTTGTTAAAAACTGTTAACATCATTTACATAAATATAGTTTTCAGTAACTTATTGTTGTAAGTATTAGCCGCACTGGATGTTTTAATCAATCCATCAACAGAGCTGATCCAATACCACTCTATCCAAGAATCCGAACAAATGTCTATAAATCAAAGAGCAATCAGTCTGCTTCTAAACAATAAAACACATATGAAACTGATTCACATAATTAATAATTCCTTCAGATGGACCTGCATGTTCATCTGTACATACATGTCTATAGATATGGTTGGTTGTTTTTTGTGGGAGTTATGTCAGTTTTCCTTTTCATTGCATCACATCTGCTTCGCTGCCCCGCCTCTCCTAAACGATATCCCCTATTAAAAGAAATAACACAACTTTTAATCAGATATGCAGCTTGAGCATCCTGACTCATTTGGGTTACAGTTAGAGAAAACTCTTAGGAGGACCTTCTCAAAATGCATGGCAAAGAAAATGACAGAAATGACCCCAAAAATGGCACCTTTTTCAACATGGCCGACTTCCTGTTTGATTTAGCCCATATGTCCAAGAGACTTTTTTGAAGGTACAGGAAGGGGCTACAAGTGTGCTGAATTTGATCCATGTCGATCAATGTAGTGGGCGGGGCTGATTGATTGAAATATTGGAGGGGGCGCTATGGAGCCATTTACTATCTTTTCCACTATATTGTAATTTTACTCTATTAAGGGCATAACTGTCATGACTCATGGCAAGTATGGTGAAGATCAACAATTTCATGGCTTTGTTACAGGTACTTCCTGGTTCATGATGTCAGACACTTGTTGTTGCCAAGGGGTGGGGCTAATTCATAGTCATATTATTGCATTGTAGATTTTGTTAATCATGGGACTGGCATCAAATGTGTCGATTCCTGTGCTGATATGTTGTTTTATGTGGGAGTTTTAGCAATAAGTCTTTGTTAATGAGACATCAAACTTTGAGGGCCCGCCCCTCCTAAACTAAATCTTCTATTAGAAGAAATAACACAACTTTAAATCACACATGCCTCCTGAGCATCCTGTGCAAGTTGGGTGTCAGTTGGACAATATCCCTAGGAGGAGTTGTTTAAAATGCATGGCAAAGAAATGACCCCAAAAATGGCACCTTTTTCAAAATGGCCAACATCCTGTTGAATTTAGCCCATATGTCCAAGAGACTTTTTTGAAGGTACTGGCAGTATCTCCAACTGTGCTGAATTTTATCCATGTCGGTCCATGTAGTGGGCGGGGCTGATTGATTGAAATTTTGTAGGGGGCGCTATGGAGACATGCTCCATTTATTCCATAATGTTTCAATGGGGCTTAGTTCAGGGCCTTACTATCATCAGTCATGGCAAGTTTGATGGCGGTCCAAGGTTCCATGGCTTGGTCACAGGTACTTCCTGTTTCATGGCGTTGGACCGCCATTCGCCATGTCCCGTTTAGCGTAGCGACTTGAGGTTTTTATTGTGGCATCATGAAAGGGTTTGACATGTTTTGGAGGAGGCTCAAGTGTTTTGGACCATTTGCTTAGAAGCATGACCCTCAAACGTGGAAAAAACCACTTCCTGTTGTAAGTGGGCGGGGCTTAGGTCTACACCAGCAATGGTCACATTAATCTGTTCAGGACTGATCCCTTATTAATCCCTATAAGTTTTAGGGTGATCAGATCAAAATTGACAATTTTATAGTGATTTATGATGTCACGCCGCCGCATGGAACTTCGCCATGGCGTCACGGGCACGCCGTGCAGCGTAGAGCAACGTCCTTTACCAGATCTCTTCATCAACATGTTTTGTGATGCCTGAGTGAATTTGGGCCATGTGGTGTCCACCAAGCCAGAGTTATGGGTGTGTGAGCAAAAAACAACACTTTTGACCTCCAGGGGGCGTGGCTATTTCATAATCAAAATATTGACATATAGAACTCTGTAGGAGGGGACTGCCATCATATCTAGCAAATTTGGTGCAGAAATGTTGCTTTATGGGGGAGTTATATCTGTTTAATTTTTCATGGCGAGACATCAAACTTTGAGGCCCCGCCCCTCGTAAACTAAGTCTCCTATTAGAAGAAATAACACAACATTTAATCACACATGTCTCCTGAACATCCTGAGCAATTTGTGGCTCAGTGGGATAAAAGCCCTAGGACGAGTTCGTTAAAATGCGAGGTGCTAAAACGCCAAAATATTGACTTTGACCTAAAATGGCCGCCTTCCTGTCGACATTTCACCATGACATTAAGAGGATTTTTTGTTCGCCCTAGCATGTAGATCATGTGTATGAATTTTCATAAAGATTAACGACATGCAGTGGCGGGGCACCTAAAATAGGTGGCGCTCTCATTCAGTTTCGCCCAAACATTCTGGAGCACCTCAAAATATCAAATTTTTCGTATTCCCTTGGGGGGGTACGCAAAATTTGGTGAGTTTTCGAGCACGTTCAGGCCTCCAAAAAAGCACGCGAAGTGTCCGAATAAAAATAATAATAATAATATTAAAACCGCAAGCGGTGATATAGGCCCTCGCACCATGGCGCCGCTCGGCAGAATGCCACCGCCTCCCCTGGCAACATCCTTCCCATGCCTCTCTCAACCTAAAGTGCAGCCAGACTGCACTTCAGGCCATTTAGGCCTTATGAACGGTCACTTCCTGTCACCAAGGGGCGGGGCTAACTTATCATCTAATTATTGACATGCACAAATGTGAAGGATATGCCTGACATCTGTAGCAAATTTGGTGCAGGTTGGTTGTTTTTTGTGGGAGTTATGTCTGTTTTCCTTTTCATTGCATCACATCTGCTTTCCTGCCCCGCCTCTCCTAAACGATATCCCCTATTAAAAGAAATAGCACAACCTTTAATCACACATGCTTCTTGAGCATCCTGACTCATTTGGGTTAAAGTTGGACAAAATTCTTAGGACAAGTTCCTCAAAATGCATAGCAAAGAAAATGACAGAAATGACCCCAAAAATGGCACCCTTTTCAAAATGGCCGACTTCCTGTTGGATTTAGGCCATATGTCCATGAGACGTTTTTGAAGGTACTGGGAGGGTCTACAAGTGTCCCGAATCATATCCATGTCAGTCAATGTAGTGGGCGGGGCTGATTGATTGAAATTTTGTAGGGGGCGCTATGTAGCCATTTACTATCTTTTCCATTATATGGTAATTTTATTTTATTGAGGACATAACTGTCATGACTCATGGCAAGTATGGTGAAGATCAACAATTTCATGGCTTTGTTACAGGTACTTCCTGGTTCATGATATCAGACGCTTGTTGTTGCCAAGGGGTGGGGCTAATTCATAGTCATATTATTGCATTGTATATTTTGTTCATCATGGGACTGGCATCAAATGTGTCGATTCCTGTGCTGATATGTTGTTTTATGTGGGAGTTTTAGCAATAAGTCTTTGTTAATGAGACATCAAACTTTGAGGGCCCGCCCCTCCTAAACTAAATCTTCTATTAGAAGAAATAACACAACTTTAAATCACACATGCCTCCTGAGCATCCTGTGCAAGTTGGGTGTCAGTTGGACAATATCCCTAGGAGGAGTTGTTTAAAATGCATGGCAAAGAAATGACCCCAAAAATGGCACCTTTTTCAAAATGGCCGACTTCCTCGTGAATTTAGCCCATATGTCCAAGAGACTTTTTTGAAGGTACTGGTAGGTTCTCCAAGTGTGCTGAATTTTATCCATGTCGATCAATGTAGTGGGCGGGGCTGATTGATTGAAATTTTGTAGGGGGCGCTATGGAGACATGCTCCATTTGTTCCATAATGTTTCAATGGGGCTTAGTTCAGGGCCTTACTGTCATCAGTCATGGCAAGTATGGTGGCGGTCCAAGGTTCCATGGCTTGGTCACAGGTACTTCCTGTTTCATGGCGTTGGGCCGCCATTCGCCATGTCCCGTTTAGCGTAGCGACTTGAGGTTTTTATTGTGGCATCATGAAAGGGTTTGACATGTTTTGGAGGAGTCTCAAGTGTTTGGGACCATTTGCTTAGAAGCATGACCCTCAAATGTGGAAAAAACCACTTCCTGTTTTAAGTGGGCGGGGCTTAGGTCTACACCAGCAATGGTCACATTAATCTGTTCAGGATTGATCCCTTATTAATCCCTATAAGTTTTAGGGTGATCAGATCAAAATTGAGAATTTTATAGTGATTTATGATGTCACGCCGCCGCATGGAACTTCGCCATGGCGTCACGGGCACGCCGTGCAGCGTAGAGCAACGTCCTTTACCAGATCTCTTCACCAACATGTTTTGTGATGCCTGAGTGAATTTGGGCCATGTGGTGTCCACCAAGCCAGAGTTATGGGTGTGTGTGAGCAAAAAACAACACTTTTGACCTCCAGGGGGCGTGGCTATTTCATAATCAAAATATTGACATATAAAACTCTGTAGGAGGGGACTGCCATCATATCTAGAAAATTTGGTGCAGAAATGTTGCTTTATGTGGGAGTTATATCCGTTTAATTTTTCATGGCGAGACATCAAACTTTGAGGCCCCGCCCCTCGTAAACTAAGTCTCCTATTAGAAGAAATAACACAACATTTAATCACACATGCCTCCTGAACATCCTGAGCAATTTGTGGCTCAGTGGGATAAAAGCTCTAGGACGAGTTCGTTAAAATGCGAGGTGCTAAAATGCCAAAATATTGACTTTGACCTAAAATGGCCGCCTTCCTGTCGACATTTCACCATGACATTAAGAGGATTTTTTGTTCGCCCTTGCATGTAGATCATGTGTATGAATTTTCATAAAGATTAACGACATGCAGTGGCGGGGCACCTAAAATAGGTGGCGCTCTCATTCAGTTTCGCCCAAACATTCTGGAGCACCTCAAAATATCAAATTTTTCGTATTCCCTTGGGGGGGTACGCAAAATTTGGTGAGTTTTCGAGCACGTTCAGGCCTCCAAAAAAGCACGCGAAGTGTCCGAATAAAAATAATAATAATAATAATAATAATAATAATAATAATAATAATAATAATAATAATAATAATAATAATAATAATAATAAACACTGCAATTACAATAGGCCTTCGCACCGCCAAGGTGCTCGGGCCTAATAATAAACGCTGCAATTACAATAGGCCTTCGCACCGCCAAGGTGCTCGGGCCTAATAATTAAAACCGCAAGCGGTGATATAGGCCCTCGCACCATGGCGCCGCTCGGCATAATGCCACCGCCTCCCCTGGCAACATCCTTCCCATGCCTCTCTCAATCTAAAGTACAGCCAGACTGCACTTCAGGCCATTTAGGCCTTATGAAGGATCACTTCCTGTCACCAAGGGGCGGGGCTAACTTATAATCTAATTATTGACATGCACAAATGTAAAGGATATGACTGGCATCATCTGTAGCAAATTTGGTGCAGGTTGGTTGTTTTTTGTGGGAGTTATGTCAGTTTTCCTTTTCATTGCATCACATCTGCTTTGCTGCCCCGCCTCTCCTAAACGATATCCCCTATTAAAAGAAATAGCACAACTTTTAATCACACATGTCTCTTGAGCATCCTGACTCATTTGGGTTAAAGTTGGATAAAATTCTTAGGAGGAACTTCTCAAAATGCATGACAAAGAAAATGACAGAAATGACCCCAAAAATGGCAGCTTTTTCAACATGGCCGACTTCCTGTTTGATTTAGCCCATATGTCCAAGAGACTTTTTTGAAGGTACTGGAACGTTCTACAACTGTGCCGAATCATATCCATGTCAGTCAATGCAGTGGGCGGGGCTGATTGATTGAAATATTGTAGGGGGCGCTATGGAGCCATTTACTATCTTCTCCACTATATTGTAATTTTACTCTATTAAGGACTTTACTGTCATAAGTCATGGCAAGTATGGTGAAGATCAAAGGTTTCATGGCTTTGTTACAGGTACTTCCTGGTTCACGATATCAGACACTTGTTGTTGCCAAGGGGTGGGGCTAATTCATAGTCCCATTATTGCATTGCAGATTTTGTTCATCATGGGACTGGCATCAAATGTGGCGATTCCTGTGCTGATATGTTGTTTTATGTGGGAGGTTTTTTCAATAAGTCTTTGTTAATAAGACATCAAACTTTGAGGGCCCGCCCCTCCTAAACTAAATCTTCTATTAGAAGAAATAACACAACTTTAAATCACACATGCCTCCTGAGCATCCTGTGCAAGTTGGGTGTCAGTTGGACAATATCCCTAGGAGGAGTTGTTTAAAATGCATGGCAAAGAAATGACCCCAAAAATGGCGCCTTTTTCAAAATGGCCGACTTCCTGTTGAATTTAGCCCATATGTCCAAGAGACTTTTTTGAAGGTACTGGAAGCTTCTCCAACTGTGCTGAATTTTATCCATGTCGGTCCATGTAGTGGGCGGGGCTGATTGATTGAAATTTTGTAGGGGGCGCTATAGAGACATGCTCCATGTATTCCATTATGTTTCAATGGGGCTTAGTTCAGGGCCTTACTGTCATCAGTCATGGCAAGTTTGGTGGCGGTCCACGGTTCCATGGCTTGGTCACAGGTACTTCCTGTTTCATGGCGTTGGACCGCCATTCGCCATGTCCCGTTTAGCGTAGCGACTTGAGGTTTTTATTGTGGCATCATGAAAGGGTTTGACATGTTTTGGAGGAGTCTCAAGTGTTTGGGACCATTTGCTTAGAAGCATGACCCTCAAACGTGGAAAAAAACACTTCCTGTTGTAAGTGGGCGGGGCTTAGGTCTACACCAGCAATGGTCACATTAATCTGTTCAGGACTGATCCCTTATTATTCCCTATAAGTTTTAGGGTGATCAGATCAAAATTGACAATTTCATAGTGATTTATGATGTCACGCCACCGCATGGAACTTCGCCATGGCGTCACGGGCACGCCGTGCAGCGTAAAGAAACGTCCTTTACCAGATCTCTTCACCAACATGTTTTGTGATGCCTGAGTGAATTTGGGCCATGTGGTGTCCACCAAGCCAGAGTTATGGGTGTGTGAGCAAAAAACAACACTTTTGACCTCCAGGGGGCGTGGCTATTTCATAATCAAAATATTGACATATACAACTCTGTAGGAGGGGACTGCCATCATATCTAGCAAATTTGGTGCAGAAATGTTGCTTTATGTGGGAGTTATATCCGTTTAATTTTTCATGGCGAGACATCAAACTTTGAGGCCCCGCCCCTCGTAAACTAAGTCTCCTATTAGAAGAAATAACACAACATTTAATCACACATGCCTCCTGAACATCCTGAGCAATTTGTGGTTCAGTGGGATAAAAGCTCTAGGACGAGTTCGTTAAAATGCGAGGTGCTAAAACGCCAAAATATTGACTTTGACCTAAAATGGCCGCCTTCCTGTCGACATTTCACCATGACATTAAGAGGATTTTTTCTTCGCCCTAGCATGTAGATCATGTGTATAAATTTTCATAAAGATTAACGACATGCAGTGGCGGGGCACCTAAAATAGGTGGCGCTCTCGTTCAGTTTCGCCCAAACATTCTGGAGCACCTCAAAATATCAAATTTTTCGTATTCCCTTGGGGGGGTACGCAAAATTTGGTGAGTTTTCGAGCACGTTCAGGCCTCCAAAAAAGCACGCGAAGTGTCCGAATAAAAATAATAATAATAATAATAAACACTGCAATTACAACAGGCCTTCGCACCGCCAAGGTGCTCGGGCCTAAATAATAAACGCTGCAATTACAATAGGCCTTCGCACCGCCAAGGTGCTCGGGCCTAATAATAATAAACACTGCAATTACAATAGGCCTTCGCACTGCCAAGGTGCTCGGGCCTAATAAACACTGCAATTACAATAGGCCTTCGCACCGCCAAGGTGCTCGGGCCTAATTAAAACCGCAAGCGGTGATATAGGCCCTCACACCATGGTGCCGCTCGGCATAATGCCACCGCCTCCCCTGGCAACATCCTTCCCATGCCTCTCTCAACCTAAAGTGCAGCCAGACTGCACTTCAGGCCATTTAGGCCTTATGAACGGTCACTTCCTGTCACCAAGGGGCGGGGCTAACTTATCATCTAATTATTGGCATACAGAAATGTGAAGGATATGACTGGCATCATCTGTAGCAAATTTGGTGCAGGTTGGTTGTTTTTTGTGGGAGTTATGTCAGTTTCCTTTTCATTGCATCACATCTGCTTTGCTGCCCCGCCTCTCCTAAACGATATCCCCTATTAAAAGAAATAGCACAACTTTTAATCACACATGCCTCTGGAGCATCCTGACTCATTTGGGTTAAAGTTGGACAAAATTCTTAGGAGAAGTTCCTAAAAATGCATGGCAAAGAAAATGACAGAAATGACCCCAAAAATGACACCTTTTTCAAAATGGCCGACTTCCTGTTTGATTTAGCCCATATGTCCAAGAGACTTTTTTGAAGGTACTGGGAGGGTCTACAAGTTTCCCGAATCATATCCATGTCAGTCAATGTAGTGGGCGGGGCTGATTAATTAAAATATTGTAGGGGGCGCTATGGAGCCATTTACTATCTTCTCCACTATATTTTAATTTTACTCTATTAAGGGCATAACTTTCATGACTCATGGCAAGTATGGTGAAGATCAACAATTTCATGGCTTTGTTACAAGTACTTCCTGGTTCATGATATCAGACACTTGTTGTTGCCAAGGGGTGGGGGCTAATTCATAGTCCCATTATTGCATTGTAGATTTTGTTCATCATGGGACTGGCATCAAATGTGGCGATTCCTGTGCTGATATGTTGTTTTATGTGGGAGATTTAGCAATAAGTCTTTGTTAATGAGACATCAAACTTTGAGGGCCCGCCCCTCCTAAACTAAATCTTCTATTAGAAGAAATAACACAACTTTACATCACACATGCGTCCTGAGCATCCTGTGCAAGTTGGGTGTCAGTTGGACAATATCCCTAGGAGGAGTTGTTTAAAATGCATGGCAAAGAAATGACCCCAAAAATGGCACCTTTTTCAAAATGGCCGACTTCCTGTTGAATTTAGCCCATATGTCCAAGAGACTTTTTTGAAGGTACTGGAAGGTTCTCCAACTGTGCTGAATTTTATCCATGTCGGTCCATGTAGTGGGCGGGGCTGATTGATTGAAATTTTGTAGGGGGCGCTATGGAGACATGCTCCATTTATTCCATAATGTTTCAATGGGGCTTAGTTCAGGGCCTTACTGTCATCAGTCATGGCAAGTTTGGTGGCGGTCCAAGGTTCCATGGCTTGGTCACAGGTACTTCCTGTTTCATGGCGTTGGACCGCCATTTGCCATGTCCCGTTTAGCGTAGCGACTTGAGGTTTTTATTGTGGCATCATGAAAGGGTTTGACATGTTTTGGAGGAGTCTCAAGTGTTTGGGACCATTTGCTTAGAAGCATGACCCTCAAATGTGGAAAAAACCACTTCCTGTAGTAAGTGGGCGGGGCTTAGGTCTAGACCAGCAATGGTCACATTAATCTGTTCAGGACTGATCCCTTATTAATCCCTATAAGTTTTAGGGTGATCAGATCAAAATTGACAATTTTATAGTGATTTATGATGTCACGCCGCTGCATGAAACTTCGCCATGGCGTCACGGGCACGCCGTGCGGCGTAGAGCAACGTCCTTTATCAGATCTCTTCACCAACATGTTTTGTGATGCCTGAGTGAATTTGGGCCATGTGGTGTCCACCAAGCCAGAGTTATGGGTGTGTGAGCAAAAAACAACACTTTTGACCTCCAGGGGGCGTGGCTATTTCATAATCAAAATATTGACATATAGAACTCTGTAGGAGGGGACTGCCATCATATCTAGCAAATTTGGTGCAGAAATGTTGCTTTATGTGGGAGTTATATCCGTTTAATTTTTCATGGCGAGACATCAAACTTTGAGGCCCCGCCCCTCGTAAACTAAGTCTCCTATTAGAAGAAATAACACAACATTTAATCACACATGCCTCCTGAACATCCTGAGCAATTTGTGGCTCAGTGGGATAAAAGCTCTAGGACGAGTTCGTTAAAATGCAAGGTGCTAAAACGCCAAAATATTGACTTTGACCTAAAATGGCCGCCTTCCTGTCGACATTTCACCATGACATTAAGAGGATTTTTTTGTTCGCCCTAGCATGTAGATCATGTGTATTAAGTTTCATAAAGATTGACGACATGCAGTGGCGGGGCACCTAAAATAGGTGGCGCTCTCATTCAGCTTCGCCCAAACATTCTGGAGCACCTCAAAATATCAAATTTTTCGTATTCCTTTCGGGGGGTACGCAAAATTTGGTGAGTTTTCGAGCACGTTCAGGCCTCCAAAAAAGCACGCGAAGTGTCCGAATAAAAAAAATAATAATAATAATTAAAACCGCAAGCGGTGATATAGGCCCTCGCACCATGGCGCCGCTCGGCATGATGCCACCGCCTCCCCTGGCAACATCCTTCCCATGCCTCTCTCAATCTAAAGTGGAGCCAGACTGCACTTCAGGCCATTTAGGCCTTATGAACGGTCACTTCCTGTCACCAAGGGGCGGGGCTAACTTATCATCTAATTATTGACATGCACAAATGTGAAGAATATGACTGACATCATCTGTAGTGAATTTGGTGCAGGTTGGTTGTTTTTTGTGGGAGTTATGTCAGTTTTCCTTTTCATTGCATCACATCTGCTTTGCTGCCCCGCCTCTCCTAAACGATATCCCCTATTAAAAGAAATAGCACAACTTTTAATCACACATGTCTCTTGAGCATCCTGACTCATTTGGGTTAAAGTTGGACAAAATTCTTAGAAGGAACTTCTAGAAATGCATGACAAAGAAAATGACAGAAATTGCCCCAAAAATGACACCTTTTTCAAAATGGCCGACTTCCTGTTTGATTTAGCCCATATGTCCAAGAGACTTTTTTGAAGGTACTGGGAGGGTCTACAAGTTTCCCGAATCATATCCATGTCAGTCAATGTAGTGGGCGGGGCTGATTGATTGAAATTTTGTAGGGGGCGCTATGGAGACATGCTCCATTTATTCCATAATGTTTCAATGGGGCTTAGTTCAGGGCCTTACTGTCATCAGTCATGACAAGTTTGGTGGTGGTCCAAGGTTCCATGGCTTGGTCACAGGTACTTCCTGTTTCATGGCGTTGGACCGCTATTCGCCATGTCCCGTTTAGCGTAGCGACTTGAGGTTTTTATTGTGGCATCATGAAAGGGTTTGACATGTTTTGGAGGAGGCTCAAGTGTTTTGGACCATTTGCTTAGAAGCATGACCCTCAAACGTGGAAAAAACCACTTCCTGTTGTAAGTGGGCGGGGCTTAGGTCTAGACCAGCAATGGTCACATTAATCTGTTCAGGACTGATCCCTTATTAATCCCTATAAGTTTTAGGGTGATCAGATCAAAATTGACAATTTTATAGTGATTTATGATGTCACGCCGCCGCATGGAACTTTGCCATGGCGTCACGGGCACGCCGTGCAGCGTAGAGCAACGTCCTTTACCAGATCTCTTCACCAACATGTTTTGTGATGCCTGAGTGAATTTGGGCCACTGCATCTTATAATTATTTCCATAAGTGTAATGAACAACAAAGTTTACAAATGTGTATGAAGTCAGCAGCGAGGGTGCAACACATAAAACATGAACAGGAATTATTGACCTTCTATTGTTAGCATTATAAAGGAAGTCAAATGTTGTCACCTCACTTCTGAGTGCTTTGTTCATTTAAGGAGGAAAGTGCTTACAGGTAGAGGGAAACAGTCTGTTAAAGATGTGTATAAGATCATTTCTCTGAATAATTGTGTTCTCTGAAGGATCAAATATTAGGACGGAAATTTGATGCAAGTTAAATTTGTTGTGATATCAAGTTCAGATTGTAGACCTGCTTTGGTCTTAATGTCATGAGTCAGATTGGAAAAAGTTACTGCTCAGAAAGTCAGGGATAAAAGTTTTTGTATTTTTGTGTCAATTATTTCTGTAAAAGCTGCATTATGTAAAGTTTATATACATGGTGATGGTAAAGCATGTTTATGTCTTTAATGTTTTCTTGTTAGTATGTGGTAAAATGCAAAAGTTTATAAATATTTTCTTGAGGCAGGAAGTTGAGATTATTTTATGTTCATATTTTAGAATGTTATCTGACATTATGTGTGTAACAGAATTAATTGGGGTTGAGTAAATGTAGATGATGGTTTTTGGTGGTAGTCTGTGATTAGTACAGTTATGTGTGTTTGTACATGTTAATGTTTGATAAATTGGTATTTATAAGATACTAATTTTATATAGTATTTTTGATAAATGGATACATTTAGTGCATAGATTTTAAGTTTTGTAGTGCTTTTACAGTTATAGTAAATTAATTTATTTGTAACTATCTGTCCCAAGCTGGGAAGGCTTTGAAATTAGCATGTTAAAGCGATTGAACTTACTTTGGAGTGCTTTGCTTTTAAGAAGGAAACTGGTTCCAGGTGGTGGAAAAAAGCCTTCTTTTTCAAGAGGCATTTTACATGGATTTACTTTTGTGAATATTTACTTTTCTTTTGAAGGATCAATGCTTTAGCGTACTTAGAGATGGAAGATGGTGGGAGTTGATTGGCTGAAATAATTTGTGTGTGTTTCTGTGTTTTATTTTATATTATTGGCTTTTAAAGTTTGTTTAAAATGTGTTAGTTCATTGTTGCATGGCTTTCATGCAACAATGAACTAACACATTTATATATGATGTTGCTAGCTTGTTATTATTTTAAGTGTGTAAATTCTTTAAGTTGCAGCTGTTTGTGCCAAGCTGGGAAAGCTGCAGAATTAGCATTATAAAGGAAGTCAAATGTTGTCACCTCACTTCTGAGTGCTTTGTTCATTTAAGGAGGAAAGTGCTTACAGGTAGAGGGAAACAGTCTGTTAAAGATGTGTATAAGATCATTTCTCTGAATAATTGTGTTCTCTGAAGGATCAAATATTAGGACGGAAATTTGATGCAAGTTAAATTTGTTGTGATATCAAGTTCAGATTGTAGACCTGCTTTGGTCTTAATGTCATGAGTCAGATTGGAAAAAGTTACTGCTCAGAAAGTCAGGGATAAAAGTTTTTGTATTTTTGTGTCAATTATTTCTGTAAAAGCTGCATTATGTAAAGTTTATATACATGGTGATGGTAAAGCATGTTTATGTCTTTAATGTTTTCTTGTTAGTATGTGGTAAAATGCAAAAGTTTATAAATATTTTCTTGAGGCAGGAAGTTGAGATTATTTTATGTTCATATTTTAGAATGTTATCTGACATTATGTGTGTAACAGAATTAATTGGGGTTGAGTAAATGTAGATGATGGTTTTTGGTGGTAGTCTGTGATTAGTACAGTTATGTGTGTTTGTACATGTTAATGTTTGATAAATTGGTATTTATAAGATACTAATTTTATATAGTATTTTTGATAAATGGATACATTTAGTGCATAGATTTTAAGTTTTGTAGTGCTTTTACAGTTATAGTAAATTAATTTATTTGTAACTATCTGTCCCAAGCTGGGAAGGCTTTGAAATTAGCATGTTAAAGCGATTGAACTTACTTTGGAGTGCTTTGCTTTTAAGAAGGAAACTGGTTCCAGGTGGTGGAAAAAAGCCTTCTTTTTCAAGAGGCATTTTACATGGATTTACTTTTGTGAATATTTACTTTTCTTTTGAAGGATCAATGCTTTAGCGTACTTAGAGATGGAAGATGGTGGGAGTTGATTGGCTGAAATAATTTGTGTGTGTTTCTGTGTTTTATTTTATATTATTGGCTTTTAAAGTTTGTTTAAAATGTGTTAGTTCATTGTTGCATGGCTTTCATGCAACAATGAACTAACACATTTATATATGATGTTGCTAGCTTGTTATTATTTTAAGTGTGTAAATTCTTTAAGTTGCAGCTGTTTGTGCCAAGCTGGGAAAGCTGCAGAATTAGCATTATAAAGGAAGTCAAATGTTGTCACCTCACTTCTGAGTGCTTTGTTCATTTAAGGAAGAAAGTGCTTACAGGTAGAGGGAAACAGTCTGTTAAAGATGTGTATAAGATCATTTCTCTGAATAATTGTGTTCTCTGAAGGATCAAATATTAGGACGGAAATTTGATGCAAGTTAAATTTGTTGTGATATCAAGTTCAGATTGTAGACCTGCTTTGGTCTTAATGTCATGAGTCAGATTGGAAAAAGTTACTGCTCAGAAAGTCAGGGATAAAAGTTTTTGTATTTTTGTGTCAATTATTTCTGTAAAAGCTGCATTATGTAAAGTTTATATACATGGTGATGGTAAAGCATGTTTATGTCTTTAATGTTTTCTTGTTAGTATGTGGTAAAATGCAAAAGTTTATAAATATTTTCTTGAGGCAGGAAGTTGAGATTATTTTATGTTCATATTTTAGAATGTTATCTGACATTATGTGTGTAACAGAATTAATTGGGGTTGAGTAAATGTAGATGATGGTTTTTGGTGGTAGTCTGTGATTAGTACAGTTATGTGTGTTTGTACATGTTAATGTTTGATAAATTGGTATTTATAAGATACTAATTTTATATAGTATTTTTGATAAATGGATACATTTAGTGCATAGATTTTACAGCAAATGTCTTCATTAGATTTAGCAGGTTCCACTGCTATTGAGCCAGAAGAAGAGAGGGCAACATGTAAGGGTGGATTGCGCAGACAATTTCCACTGAAATTAGCCTGGGCCTGTACCGTTCATAAAGTACAAGGTATTAGTGTTGATCGCTCTGTGGTTTCTTTGAAAAAGATATTTGCAGCTGGTCAAGCATATGTTGCATTAAGTCGTGTCAGAACTTTGCCTGGGTTAGTCATTCAAGATTTTGATGAGACAAAAATATATTGTAGGGAAGATGTCAAAGATGCTATTAAGAATATGCCACCCTTTGTGGTAGAAACCATACCAAGATACCAAATTCATCAACAAACCTTCCGTCTATTTCTAATGAATGTGCAATCCTTGGTTCATCATGTGTCAGATTTGGCTTCATGTACACAACAATTACAGCTTAACTGTATTGCTGTGACAGAAACATGGCTACCTGCAGCTGTCCCATTAGAAGCAGTGAAGATTGCTGGTTTCAGTTTCCACAACTCTCCAAGAAGTTCATCATACACTGGCAGTCATCCAATACTGAAGGCATTACAACAGCAGCAGCATGGCGGTGTTGGCATCTATTGTGCTAATGGTACGATATGTAACCTTTTGAGTGTACCAGATGTCAACATTGAATGTTTAGCATATGAATTTGTTAGTTATAACATCATAGTGATCATTGTTTACCGACCACCTTCTTATCCTCTTTCCTTGTTTAAAAAACATCTAGGTGAGATTCTTGATTGGCTCCATCCACTAGATAAAACCATTGTAGTGATGGGAGATTTCAATGATGATATTTTAAAATCATCAACAATTTCACAATTTGTGACTACTAGAGGATATTTACAAGTAGTGTCAGAACCCACCACTGAGAAAGGCACATTAATTGATCATGTCTATGTAAAGACTACACAGTATGAGGTGGCAGCAACTGTGCTACAAACTTATTTCAGTGATCATGAGGCAGTTATTTGCACTTTTAAGTAGTTAGTTGGGAAGTGTTCTGTGGCTGTTTAATGAAAGATGAAATATTCTCTTGCATACATCAGTAAAAGAGCAAATGGGGAACAGATTTGTGAACAAGTTTTTGACACTGTAATAAAACAAATTCTATATGATTTGGGGAACAGTTTATAATTGTATAGAAAATATTTCTGCATTTCTAGATACATTTCTATAAATTGAAAGAAATCATTTCTTCCGTTTTAAGTGTTCATTTGAGAAGTAAGTTAAGGTTTCGTTTCCTGCATTAAGACAGCATTGTATGATAAATTGGAAATTATGATACAACACATGGCTGGGAATTATGTACCAGAAAACATATCATTAATTGTAAATTAATGACATTGGGTGATAAATATGCTGTTCTTGATGCAGGTTTTGCTTTACCTTGTCATGTCATACAAAAAAGCAAAAGGCACTGGTATGGTACTCTCAGCAATGGGATGGGGTTCAATTCCCTGCAGTGCCCTGCTTCACTTGACATTGACATAAAAATAAATACTTTTGAATAAAGTAAAATAGGGGTGTAAAGTATTAAACTCTTTCAGTAGTCATAAAATGGTAATATTATAATAAGTATTTCTACAAAGGATACAAACAGGTGTAGGCAGAGTATAAATTTAAAATACATGCAATGTTGGCTTCAGTAATGTCTTCCATATCTCAAACTTACTGACCACTACAGGACATTTACAAGTACAGTCAGAACCCACCAGTGAGAGGCACATTAATTGATCATGTGTGTATATAAGGAGTACACAGTATGAGGTAGAAGCAGCATATCTCAAACTTAGTTAGAGATATGGGTGTATTGGTTCATGCCAGTTATAGTACACATGGGTGTTACTTTGTTAGTTACTAGTACTTCCTGTTTCATGGTGTCAGAATGCCATTCACCATTGTAACATTTACCCTTGTAATGTCAGATTTTTATTGTAAATACATAAAAGGGTTTTACATGCTCTGGAGTAGTTTAAAATGTTTGGGATTATTTACTGAGGAGGATAACCAACTGCTAACTTTTTGTCACCAAGGGGCAGAGTTTATTCATAATATGATTCTGGACATGCACATATGTTCAGCATGGAACTGGTATTATATATGTCAGTTTTGGTGCAAATGTCTTCTTTGTGGAGTGACATTTTTCTCTTTATAGCATTAACATGTATGTCTCCTGTCTCAGCAGGTCTCCCTGGCCGGGAGTAGCAGTTCCTGTTGTCTGTTGTCTTTCTGTCCTCTTCCCCCCACACAGCAGAGGCAGATGGCTGCCTGTCCTGAGCCGGGTTCTGCCGGAGGTTTCCTTCCTGTTAAAAGGGAGTTTTTTCCTTCCCACTGTTGCCAGTGTGCTTGCTCAGGATGGGAGATTGAGTTGGACTCAACTCAATCTGTTGGTTTCCTTATATAGGCTGTTATGAATTGGCCTTCATTATGTTTTCTTCTCTGTCTGTAAAGCGTCTTGAGATGGCATTGCCGTGATTTGACGCTATATAAATAAAGTTGAATTGAATTGAATGTTGTGTCCAACAAACTACTTTACTTTATGCTGTGTCCTTCATCAGGTCCAGAATTCAACACCAATCTTCTCTCTGTGTCAGGATGTTGTCTGACCTACAATGACGATCAACACCCAGTGCAAAGCAAATGCAAAATCCACATCACAACAAATGCTGCATTAGTTCACCTGTCAACCTTCTGCTCTGTTCCTCCTCTATTATGAAGACTCAGTGTCACAAGTCCCACACTTGAAACAGGACCTGATCCCAACCCAGAGGAAGTAATCTAAATTTCCCCACTGGGTATATGCTCTCAGATTTGGAGCCAATTTCCATCCTAGACTGATCTGCTCCACTAAAAGCTAAAGGTTACTGTCAAGGTTTTCAAAAAGCAAAGATCAACCCCCTCAACCCCCTTACTGCATCTTATAATTATTTCCATAAGTGTAATGAACAAAAAAGTTTACAAATGTGTATGAAGTCAGCAGCGAGGGTGCAACACATAAAACATGAACAGGAATTTGTTCATGTTGTATATAGTTGTGTCTTCTGTTTGTGGATCATAGACTTTTCTCTGTGGGATTTGTGGTGTGTTTATACACTGTTAGATCTGTATTTATTACAGTCATAAATTGTAATAAACTTTTATCTTGTTCCTGTATGATCACATCCTACTGCAGTTATTTAGATGACTTGAATGTATTGAATAAATGGGGAAAAGCATTTAAATTTCTTTATTTTAAAAACGCTTCAAAGTGTACAAAGTAGCTCAAATTACTTAATTAGTAACACAAAGTTATAAGTAAGAAACAATACAATCAACGAACATGTAAACAATAGATTCCACAGAAATGCTATTAAATTGTGGTTTACTAGAAAAAAAAAAAAAGAATCAAACACCAAAAACAAAACCAATGTTGTGTCTGTGCAGATCAGGAAACTGCTCTTCAGTAGCCACACAGCAACTGGGAATCAAGCCTTGTTTCCTTCTGAGGAGCTGGGATGTGAGTCTTCTTAGGTCCTTCACATTTATGTCATCAAGACGTCTCTGCAAAATTATACAAAAGATTGGTTAGATAAATAGAGCCACATTTTACTAACTGATGGAAAACAAAGTGAAAAGTGAAAGATCAGATTTTTTAGTGAAGGTCTGTGTCTACCAACTTTGTTCAGAGACTAAGTTAATATATTACTGTAATATCTAAAACTAATGTCTGGATGCCAAAGCAACAAGTAACATATGGAAGACAGAGCAGTAGGTAACAAGCTCAAATATAAAATTACATTTATGTTACAACAACAAATAATACATAAAACAGTTACCATTGACGAGGCTGAAGTTAGCTTCCGATCCGCAGCTTATGGCTGCAATATGTGTAAAGGGCAATTACACTGAATTTTTTGGAAACACCACCACATTAGACCAGGTACTGACAAAAAACTGGTATAGTATGTGGAATATTTTAGCCCACATTTGAAGAGTCTAAGTGTTTTAGTTTTTTGTCAGGACCTGATGTAATGTGGTCCAGATGCCAAAAAAAGTCATGAAATGACCCTTATTTGCATTTTCACAAATAGAATAAAGATTTCACAAATCAGACACTATGTTTTATTGAATCTGCATAGTATGTGGAATATTTTAACCCAGGTTTTAAGAGTCCAAGTGTTGTAGTTTTTTGTCAGGACCTGGTCTAATGTGGTGTTTCCGAAAAATTCAGTGGAATTGCCCTTTACACATATTGCGAATCGGAAGCTAACTTCAGCCTCGTTTACCATTGTTGGTTATTGGAATACTGTGGAATTCCTGTAATAAATGTTTTTTTATCAGTAATATCTTGAGACAAAACAGTGAACATGAAACTGCATTTTACCTGTACTACAGCTAGCCAGTCACATCTCTGGAAGCTGCAGCTCGTCTTCCTCAGACTGACCCGCTTGTCCTCGGACCGTCCACCAGCCCTGCCTCGGCCTTCCTGGCAACCTTAACATGTCATATTCATCACTGAAAACAAGTGTGTACACGGATCATCGCTGTAACAACATTCAAACATGTAAATTCTGCATTATGTCAGTGTCTGACTGCCTGTGTTAGGCTGATTCAGTCTAACATCAGCTGAATATATGCAGAAATATTAATCAAGTTAGAATTAGCCTAACAACTATAGCTAGCTTAGCACGTAGCTTAGCCTCTTCTTAGTACCACCGTTTATTCCATACGCGATATTGTCATTTTTACGTACTACTTTGCAAAAAAAAACACCATAAGAGAGTATCATTTTCAGCATGACGAAGAGCCTGTTGTGTTAACAGTTACTTACCGGTTCATGTCGAGCTGAAATACTGGATGTCATCACACAGTTTGTAAATAAACTTTGAGTCTTGTGGACGGTGACGGTTCCGCTGTATTTAGAGGATGGGAGGGGTGAGGAGCAAGTTTAGCTCACTACTTCCGCCCTGTGGTGGTTTGTAGAGGTAGCAGTTGTGTGGTTTTGCTCACTACATGGCGTTTGCCACCTAGTGTTGGAAAGAATCGCTTTGAAATCTTACATACTCTGGCTTCAATACATTGAAAAAAATAATCTAAAAGTGGATCAAATATGCCACAGTGTTTAATGAAATTGAAAAAAAAATCCCACCAGTTTTCCATAAATGGATGTTATATTATTTTTACTTTATTCAAAACAAAAATTAGCTGCTCATTCTCAGAACCAAAGCCTCAGATTTTTTCTTTTTCATGTAATCCCCCACAGTACAGACAAAGAGCAACAGGGAGGAATAATACATAAATGCTTCAAGTTTAGTTTTAATTCATTATGCTTATTAACATGCCTGTGACATTTGTTAAAAACTGTTAACATCATTTACATAAATATAGTTTTCAGTAACTTATTGTTGTAAGTATTAGCCGCACTGGATGTTTTAATCAATCCATCAACAGAGCTGATCCAATACCACTCTATCCAAGAATCCGAACAAATGTCTATAAATCAAAGAGCAATCAGTCTGCTTCTAAACAATAAAACACATATGAAACTGATTCACATAATTAATAATTCCTTCAGATGGACCTGCATGTTCATCTGTACATACATGTCTATAAATATGGTTGGTTGTTTTTTGTGGGAGTTATGTCAGTTTTCCTTTTCATTGCATCACATCTGCTTCGCTGCCCCGCCTCTCCTAAACGATATCCCCTATTAAAAGAAATAACACAACTTTTAATCAGATATGCAGCTTGAGCATCCTGACTCATTTGGGTTACAGTTAGAGAAAACTCTTAGGAGGACCTTCTCAAAATGCATGGCAAAGAAAATGACAGAAATGACCCCAAAAATGGCACCTTTTTCAACATGGCCGACTTCCTGTTTGATTTAGCCCATATGTCCAAGAGACTTTTTTGAAGGTACAGGAAGGGGCTACAAGTGTGCTGAATTTGATCCATGTCGATCAATGTAGTGGGCGGGGCTGATTGATTGAAATATTGGAGGGGGCGCTATGGAGCCATTTACTATCTTTTCCACTATATTGTAATTTTACTCTATTAAGGGCATAACTGTCATGACTCATGGCAAGTATGGTGAAGATCAACAATTTCATGGCTTTGTTACAGGTACTTCCTGGTTCATGATGTCAGACACTTGTTGTTGCCAAGGGGTGGGGCTAATTCATAGTCATATTATTGCATTGTAGATTTTGTTAATCATGGGACTGGCATCAAATGTGTCGATTCCTGTGCTGATATGTTGTTTTATGTGGGAGTTTTAGCAATAAGTCTTTGTTAATGAGACATCAAACTTTGAGGGCCCGCCCCTCCTAAACTAAATCTTCTATTAGAAGAAATAACACAACTTTAAATCACACATGCCTCCTGAGCATCCTGTGCAAGTTGGGTGTCAGTTGGACAATATCCCTAGGAGGAGTTGTTTAAAATGCATGGCAAAGAAATGACCCCAAAAATGGCACCTTTTTCAAAATGGCCAACATCCTGTTGAATTTAGCCCATATGTCCAAGAGACTTTTTTGAAGGTACTGGGGTTTGACATGTTTTGGAGGAGGCTCAAGTGTTTTGGACCATTTGCTTAGAAGCATGACCCTCAAACGTGGAAAAAACCACTTCCTGTTGTAAGTGGGCGGGGCTTAGGTCTACACCAGCAATGGTCACATTAATCTGTTCAGGACTGATCCCTTATTAATCCCTATAAGTTTTAGGGTGATCAGATCAAAATTGACAATTTTATAGTGATTTATGATGTCACGCCGCCGCATGGAACTTCGCCATGGCGTCACGGGCACGCCGTGCAGCGTAGAGCAACGTCCTTTACCAGATCTCTTCATCAACATGTTTTGTGATGCCTGAGTGAATTTGGGCCATGTGGTGTCCACCAAGCCAGAGTTATGGGTGTGTGAGCAAAAAACAACACTTTTGACCTCCAGGGGGCGTGGCTATTTCATAATCAAAATATTGACATATAGAACTCTGTAGGAGGGGACTGCCATCATATCTAGCAAATTTGGTGCAGAAATGTTGCTTTATGGGGGAGTTATATCTGTTTAATTTTTCATGGCGAGACATCAAACTTTGAGGCCCCGCCCCTCGTAAACTAAGTCTCCTATTAGAAGAAATAACACAACATTTAATCACACATGTCTCCTGAACATCCTGAGCAATTTGTGGCTCAGTGGGATAAAAGCCCTAGGACGAGTTCGTTAAAATGCGAGGTGCTAAAACGCCAAAATATTGACTTTGACCTAAAATGGCCGCCTTCCTGTCGACATTTCACCATGACATTAAGAGGATTTTTTGTTCGCCCTAGCATGTAGATCATGTGTATGAATTTTCATAAAGATTAACGACATGCAGTGGCGGGGCACCTAAAATAGGTGGCGCTCTCATTCAGTTTCGCCCAAACATTCTGGAGCACCTCAAAATATCAAATTTTTCGTATTCCCTTGGGGGGGTACGCAAAATTTGGTGAGTTTTCGAGCACGTTCAGGCCTCCAAAAAAGCACGCGAAGTGTCCGAATAAAAATAATAATAATAATAATAATAATTAAAACCGCAAGCGGTGATATAGGCCCTCGCACCATGGCGCCGCTCGGCATAATGCCACCGCCTCCCCTGCCAACATCCTTCCCATGCCTCTCTCTATCTAAAGTGCAGCCAGACTGCACTTCAGGCCATTTAGGCCTTATGAAGGGTCACTTCCTGTCACCAAGGGGCGGGGCTAATTTATAATCTAATTATTGACATGCACAAATGTGAAGAATATGACTGGCATCATCTGTAGTGAATTTGGTGCAGGTTGGTTGTTTTTTGTGGGAGTTATGTCAGTTTTCCTTTTCGTTGCATCACATCTGCTTTGCTGCCCCGCCTCTCCTAAATGATATCCCCTATTAAAAGAAATAGCACAACTTTTAATCACACATGCCTCTTGAGCATCCTAACTCATTTGGGTTAAAGTTGGACAAAATTCTTAGAAGGAACTTCTCAAAATGCATGACAAAGAAAATGACAGAAATGACGCCAAAAATGACACCTTTTTCAAAATGGCCGACTTCCTGTTTGATTTAGCCCATGTGTCCAAGAGACTTTTTTGAAGGTGCTGGAATGGTCTATCAGTGTGCTGAATTTTATCCATGTCAGTCAATGTAGTGGGCGGGGCTGATTGATTGAAATATTGTAGGGGGCGCTATGGAGCCATTTACTTTCTTTTCCACTATATTATAATTTTACTCTATTAAGGACATAACTGTCATGACTCATGGCAAGTATGGTGAAGATCAAAGGTTTCATGGCTTTGTTACAGGTACTTCCTGGTTCACGATATCAGACACTTGTTGTTGCCAAGGGGTGGTGCTAGTTCATAGTCATATTATTGCATTGTATATTTTGTTCATCATGGGACTGGCATCAAATGTGGTGATTCCTGTGCTGATATGTTGTTTTATGTGGGAGTTTTATCAATAAGTCTTTGTTAATGAGACATAAAACTTTGAAGGGCCGCCCCTCCTAAACTAAATCTTCTATTAGAAGAAATAACACAACTTTAAATCACACATGCCTCCTGAGCATCCTGTGCAAGTTGGGTGTCAGTTGGACAATATCCCTAGGAGGAGTTGTTTAAAATGCATGGCAAAGAAATGACCCCAAAAATGGCACCTTTTTCAAAATGGCCGACTTCCTGTTGAATTTAGCCCATATGTCCAAGAGACTTTTTTGAAGGTACTGGCAGGTTCTCCAACTGTGCTGAATTTTATCCATGTCGGGCAATGTAGTGGGCGGGGCTGATTGATTGAAATTTTGTAGGGGGCGCTATGGAGACATGCTCCCTTTATTCCATTATGTTTCAATGGGGCTTAGTTCAGGACCTGACTGTCATCAGTCATGGCAAGTTTGGTGGCGGTCCAAGGTTCCATGGCTTGGTCACAGGTACTTCCTGTTTCATGGCGTTGGACCGCCATTCGCCATGTCCCGTTTAGCGTAGCGACTTGAGATTTTTATTGTGGCATCATGAAAGGGTTTGACATGTTTTGGAGGAGGCTCAAGTGTTTTGGACCATATGCTTAGAAGCATGACCCTCAAACGTGGAAAAAACCACTTCCTGTTGTAAGTGGGCGGGGCTTAAGTCTAGACCAGCAGTGGTCACATTAATCTGTTCAGGACTGATCCCTTATTAATCCCTATAAGTTTTAGGGTGATCAGATCAAAATTGACAATTTTATAGTGATTTATGATGTCACGCCGCCGCATGGAACTTCGCCATGGCGTCACGGGCACGCCGTGCAGCGTAGAGCAACGTCCTTTACCAGATCTCTTCACCAACATGTTTTGTGATGCCTGAGTGAATTTGGGCCATGTGGTGTCTACCAAGCCAGAGTTCTGGGTGTGTGAGCAAAAAACAACACTTTTGACCTCCAGGGGGCGTGGCTATTTCATAATCAAAATATTGACATATAGAACTCTGTAGGAGGGGACTGCCATCATATCTAGCAAATTTGGTGCAGAAATGTTGCTTTATGGGGGAGTTATATCCGTTTAATTTTTCATGGCGAGACATCAAACTTTGAGGCCCCGCCCCTCGTAAACTAAGTCTCCTATTAGAAGAAATAACACAACATTTAATCACACATGCCTCCTGAACATCCTGAGCAATTTGTGGCTCAATGGGATAAAAGCTCTAGGACGAGTTCGTTAAAATGCGAGGTGCTAAAACGCCAAAATATTTACTTTGACCTAAAATGGCCGCCTTCCTGTCAACATTTCACCATGACATTAAGAGGATTTTTTGTTCACCCTAGCATGTAGATCATGTGTATAAATTTTCATAAAGATTAACGACATGCAGTGGCGGGGCACCTAAAATAGGTGGCGCTCTCATTCAGTTTCGCCCAAACATTTTGGAGCACCTCAAAATATCAAATTTTTCGTATTCCCTTGGGGGGGTTCGCGAAATTTGGTGAGTTTTCGAGCACGTTCAGGCCTCCAAAAAAGCACGCGAAGTGTCCGAATAAAAATAATAATAATAATAATAATTAAAACCGCAGGCGGTGATATAGGCCCTCGCACCATGGCGCCACTCGGCATAATGCCACCGCCTCCCCTGGCAACATCCTTCCCATGCCCCTCTCAACCTAAAGTGCAGCCAGACTGCACTTCAGGCCATTTAGGCCTTATGAACGGTCACTTCCTGTCAACAAGGGGCGGGGCTAATTTATGATCTAATTATTGACATGCACAAATGTGAAGGATATGACTGGCATCATCTGTAGCAAATTTGATGCAGGTTGGTTGTTTTTTGGGGGAGTTATGTCAGTTTTCCTTTTCATTGCATCACATCTGCTTTGCTGCCCCGCCTCTCCTAAATGATATCCCCTATTAAAAGAAATAGCACAACTTTTAATCACACATGCCTCTTGAGCATCCTGACTCATTTGGGTTAAAGTTAGATAAAATTCTTAGAAGGAACTTCTCAAAATGCATGACAAAGAAAATGACAGAAATGACCCCAAAAATGGCACCTTTTTCAAAATGGCCGACTTCCTGTTGGATTTAGCCCATATATCCAAGAGACTTTTTTGAAGGTACTGGGAGGGTCTATAAGTGTGCTGAATTTTATCCATGTCAGTCGATGTAGTGGGCGGGGCTGATTAATTAAAATATTGTAGGGGGCGCTATGGAGCCATTTACTATCTTCTCCACTATATTTTAATTTTACTCTATTAAGGGCATAACTTTCATGACTCATGGCAAGTATGGTGAAGATCAACAATTTCATGGCTTTGTTACAGGTACTTCCTGGTTCATGATATCAGACACATGTTGTTGCCAAGGGGTGGGGCTAATTCATAGTCATATCATTGCATTGTAGATTTTGTTCATCATGGGACTGGCATCAAATGTGGCGATTCCTGTGCTGATATGTTGTTTTATGTGGGAGTTTTAGCAATAAGTCTTTGTTAATAAGACATAAAACTTTGAGGGCCCGCCCCTCCTAAACTAAATCTTCTATTAGAAGAAATAACACAACTTTAAATCACACATGCCTCCTGAGCATCCTGTGCAAGTTGGGTGTCAGTTGGACAATATCCCTAGGAGGAGTTGTTTAAAATGCATGGCAAAGAAATGACCCCAAAAATGGCACCTTTTTCAAAATGGCCGACTTCCTGTTGAATTTAGCCCATATGTCCAAGAGACTTTTTTGAAGGTACTGGAAGGTTCTCCAACTGTGCTGAATTTTATCCATGTCGGTCCATGTAGTGGGCGGGGCTGATTGATTGAAATTTTGTAGGGGGCGCTATGGAGACATGCTCCATTTATTCCATAATGTTTCAATGGGGCTTAGTTCAGGGCCTTACTGTCATCAGTCATGGCAAGTTTGGTGGCGGTCCAAGGTTCCATGGCTTGGTCACAGGTACTTCCTGTTTCATGGCGTTGGACCGCCATTCGCCATGTCCCGTTTAGCGTAGCGACTTGAGGTTTTTATTGTGGCATCATGAAAGGGTTTGACATGTTTTGGAGGAGGCTCAAGTGTTTTGGACCATTTGCTTAGAAGCATGACCCTCAAACGTGGAAAAAACCACTTCCTGTTGTAAGTGGGCGGGGCTTAGGTCTAGACCAGCAATGGTCACATTAATCTGTTCAGGACTGATCCCTTATTAATCCCTATAAGTTTTAGGGTGATCAGATCAAAATTGACAATTTTATAGTGATTTATGATGTCACGCCGCCGCATGGAACTTTGCCATGGCGTCACGGGCATGCCGTGCAGCGTAGAGCAACGTCCTTTACCAGATCTCTTCACCAACATGTTTTGTGATGCCTGAGTGAATTTGGGCCACTGCATCTTATAATTATTTCCATAAGTGTAATGAACAACAAAGTTTACAAATGTGTATGAAGTCAGCAGCGAGGCTGCAACACATAAAACATGAACAGGAATTATTGACCTTCTATTGTGGAATCTAAACTTCACATCTTTTGTATATAGTTGTGTCTTCTGTTTGTGGATCATAGACTTTTCTCTGTGGGATTTGTGCTGTGTTTATACACTGTTAGATCTGTATTTATTACAGTCATAAATTGTAATAAACTTTTATCTTGTTCCTGTATGATCACATCCTACTGCAGTTATTTAGATGACTTGAATGTATTGAATAAATGGGGAAAAGCATTTAAATTTCTTTATTTTAAAAACGCTTCAAAGTGTACAAAGTAGCTCAAATTACTTAATTAGTAACACAAAGTTATAAGTAAGAAACAATACAATCAACGAACATGTAAACAATAGATTCCACAGAAATGCTATTAAATTGTGGTTTACTAGAAAAAAAAAAAAAGAATCAAACACCAAAAATAAAACCAATGTTGTGTCTGTGCAGATCAGGAAACTGCTCTTCAGTAGCCACGCAGCAACTGGGAATCAAGCCTTGTTTCCTTCTGAGGAGCTGGGATGTGAGTCTTCTTAGGTCCTTCACATTTATGTCATCAAGACGTCTCTGCAAAATTATACAAAAGATGGGTTAGATAAATAGAGCCACATTTTACTAACTGATGGAAAACAAAGTGAAAAGTGAAAGATCAGATTTTTTAGTGAAGGTCTGTGTCTACCAACTTTGTTCAGAGACTAAGTTAATATATTACTGTAATATCTAAAACTAATGTCTGGATGCCAAAGCAACAAGTAACATATGGAAGACAGAGCAGTAGGTAACAAGCTCAAATATAAAATTACATTTATGTTACAACAACAAATAATACATAAAACAGTTACCATTGACGAGGCTGAAGTTAGCTTCCGATCCGCAGCTTATGGCTGCAATATGTGTAAAGGGCAATTACACTGAATTTTTTGGAAACACCACCACATTAGACCAGGTACTGACAAAAAACTGGTATAGTATGTGGAATATTTTAGCCCACATTTGAAGAGTCTAAGTGTTTTAGTTTTTTGTCAGGACCTGATGTAATGTGGTCCAGATGCCAAAAAAGTCATGAAATGACCCTTATTTGCATTTTCACAAATAGAATAAAGATTTCACAAATCAGACACTATGTTTTATTGAATCTGCATAGTATGTGGAATATTTTAACCCAGGTTTTAAGAGTCCAAGTGTTGTAGTTTTTTGTCAGGACCTGGTCTAATGTGGTGTTTCCGAAAAATTCAGTGGAATTGCCCTTTACACATATTGCGAATCGGAAGCTAACTTCAGCCTCGTTTACCATTGTTGGTTATTGGAATACTGTGGAATTCCTGTAATAAATGTTTTTTATCAGTAATATCTTGAGACAAAACAGTGAACATGAAACTGCATTTTACCTGTACTACAGCTAGCCAGTCACATCTCTGGAAGCTGCAGCTCGTCTTCCTCAGACTGACCCGCTTGTCCTCGGACCGTCCACCAGCCCTGCCTCGGCCTTCCTGGCAACCTTAACATGTCATATTCATCACTGAAAACAAGTGTGTACACGGATCATCGCTGTAACAACATTCAAACATGTAAATTCTGCATTATGTCAGTGTCTGACTGCCTGTGTTAGGCTGATTCAGTCTAACATCAGCTGAATATATGCAGAAATATTAATAAAGTTAGAATTAGCCTAACAACTATAGCTAGCTTAGCACGTAGCTTAGCCTCTTCTTAGTACCACCGTTTATTCCATACGCGATATTGTCATTTTTACGTACTACTTTGCAAAAAAAACACCATAAGAGAGTATCATTTTCAGCATGACGAAGAGCCTGTTGTGTTAACAGTTACTTACCGGTTCATGTGTAGCTGAAATACTGGATGGAAATAAACTTTGAGTCTTGTGGACGGTGACGGTTCCGCTGTATTTAGAGGATGGGAGGGGTGAGGAGCAAGTTTAGCTCACTACTTCCGCCCTGTGGTGGTTTGTAGAGGTAGCAGTTGTGTGGTTTTGCTCACTACATGGCGTTTGCCACCTAGTGTTGGAAAGAATCGCTTTGAAATCTTACATACTCTGGCTTCAATACATTGAAAAAAATAATCTAAAAGTGGATCAAATATGCCACAGTGTTTAATGAAATTGAAAAAAAAAAATCCCACCAGTTTTCCATAAATGGATGTTACATTATTTTTACTTTATTCAAAACAAGAATTAGCTGCTCATTCTCAGAACCAAAGCCTCAGATTTTTTCTTTTTCATGTAATCCCCCACAGTACAGACAAAGACCAACAGGGAGGAATAATACATAAATGCTTCAAGTTTAGTTTTAATTCATTATGCTTATTAACATGCCTGTGACATTTGTTAAAAACTGTTATCATTTACATAAATATAGTTTTCAGTAACTTATTGTTGTAAGTATTAGCCGCACTGGATGTTTTAATCAATCCATCAACAGAGCTGATCCAATACCACTCTATCCAAGAATCTGAACAAATGTCTATAAATCAAAGAGCAATCAGTCTGCTTCTAAACAATAAAACACATATGAAACTGATTCACATAATTAATAATTCCTTCAGATGGACCTGCATGTTCATCTGTACATACATGTCTATAAATATGGTTGGTTGTTTTTTGTGGGAGTTATGTCAGTTTTCCTTTTCATTGCATCACATCTGCTTCGCTGCCCCGCCTCTCCTAAACGATATCCCCTATTAAAAGAAATAACACAACTTTTAATCAGATATGCAGCTTGAGCATCCTGACTCATTTGGGTTACAGTTGGAGAAAATTCTTTGGAGGACCTTCTCAAAATGCATGGCAAAGAAAATGACAGAAATGACCCCAAAAATGGCACCTTTTTCAACATGGCCGACTTCCTGTTTGATTTAGCCCATATGTCCAAGAGACTTTTTTGAAGGTACGGGAAGGGGCTACAAGTGTGCTGAATTTGATCCATGTCGATCAATGTAGTGGGCGGGGCTGATTGATTGAAATATTGGAGGGGGCGCTATGGAGCCATTTACTATCTTTTCCACTATATTGTAATTTTACTCTATTAAGGACATAACTGTCATGACTCTTGGCAAGTATGGTGAAGATCAAAGGTTTCATGGCTTTGTTACAGGTACTTCCTGGTTCACGGTATCAGACACTTGTTGTTGCCAAGGGGTGGAGCTAGTTCAGAGTCATATCATTGCATTGTAGATTTTGTTTATCATGGGACTGGCATTAAATGTGTCGATTCCTGTGCTGATATGTTGTTTTATATGGGAGTTTTGGCAATAAGTCTTTGTTAATGAGACATAAAACTTTGAGGGCCCGCCCCTCCTAAACTAAATCTTCTATTAGAAGAAATAACACAACTTTAAATCACACATGCCTCCTGAGCATCCTGTGCAAGTTGGGTGTCAGTTGGACAATATCCCTAGGAGGAGTTGTTTAAAATGCATGGCAAAGAAATGACCCCAAAAATGGCACCTTTTTCAAAATGGCCGACTTCCTGTTGGATTTAGCCCATATGTCCAAGAGACTTTTTTGAAGGTACTGGCAGGTTCTCCAACTGTGCTGAATTTTATCCATGTCGGTCCATGTAGTGGGCGGGGCTGATTGATTGAAATTTTGTAGGGGGCGCTATGGAGACATGCTCCATTTATTCCATAATGTTTCAATGGGGCTTAGTTCAGGGCCTTACTGTCATCAGTCATGGCAAGTTTGGTGGCGGTCCAAGGTTCCATGGCTTGGTCACAGGTACTTCCTGTTTCATGGCGTTGGACCGCCATTCGCCATGTCCCGTTTAGCGTAGCGACTTGAGGTTTTTATTGTGGCATCATGAAAGGGTTTGACATGTTTTGGAGGAGGCTCAAGTGTTTGGGACCATTTCCTTAGAAGCATGACCCTCAAACGTGGAAAAAACCACTTCCTGTTGTAAGTGGGCGGGGCTTAGGTCTACACCAGCAATGGTCACATTAATCTGTTCAGGACTGATCACTTATTAATCCCTATAAGTTTTAGGGTGATCAGATCAAAATTGACAATTTTATAGTGATTTATGATGTCACGCCGCCGCATGGAACTTCGCCATGGCGTCACGGGCACGCCGTGCAGCGTAGAGCAACGTCCTTTATAAGATCTCTTCACCAACATGTTTTGTGATGCCTGAGTGAATTTGGGCCATGTGGTGTCCACCAAGCCAGAGTTATGGGTGTGTGAGCAAAAAACAACACTTTTGACCTCCAGGGGGCGTGGCTATTTCATAATCAAAATATTGGCATATAGAACTCTGTAGGAGGGGACTGCCATCATATCTAGCAAATTTGGTGCAGAAATGTTGCTTTATGTGGGAGTTATATCCGTTTAATTTTTCATGGCGAGACATCAAACTTTGAGGCCCCGCCCCTCGTAAACTAAGTCTCCTATTAGAAGAAATAACACAACATTTAATCACACATGCCTCCTGAACATCCTGAGCAATTTGTGGCTCAGTGGGATAAAAGCTCTAGGACGAGTTCGTTAAAATGCGAGGCGCTAAAACGCCAAAATATTGACTTTGACCTAAAATGGCCGCCTTCCTGTCGACATTTCACCATGACATTAAGAGGATTTTTTGTTCACCCTAGCATGTAGATCATGCGTATGAATTTTCATAAAGATTAACGACATGCAGTGGCAGGGCACCTAAAATAGGTGGCGCTCTCGTTCAGTTTCGCCCAAACATTCTGGAGCACCTCAAAATATCAAATTTTTCGTATTCCCTTGGGGGGGTACGCAAAATTTGGTGAGTTTTCGAGCACGTTCAGGCCTCCAAAAAAGCACGCGAAGTGTCCGAATAAAAATAATAATAATAATAATAATAATAATAAACACTGCAATTACAATAGGCCTTCGCACCGCCAAGGTGCTCGGGCCTAATTAAAACCGCAAGCGGTGATATAGGCCCTCGCACCATGGCGCCGCTCGGCATAATGCCACCGCCTCCCCTGGCAACATCCTTCCCATGCCTCTCTCAACCTAAAGTGCAGCCAGACTGCACTTCAGACCATTTAGGTCTTATGAAGGGTCACTTCCTGTCACCAAGGGGCGGGGGTAACTTATAATCTATTTATTGCCATGCACAAATGTGAAGGATATGACTGGCATCATCTGTAGCAAATTTGGTGCAGGTTGGTTGTTTTTTGTGGGAGTTATGTCAGTTTTCCTTTTCGTTGCATCACATCTGCTTTGCTGCCCCACCTCTCCTAAACGATATCCCCTATTAAAAGAAATAGCACAACTTTTAATCACACATGTCTCTTGAGCATCCTGACTCATTTGGGTTAAAGTTGGATAAAATTCTTAGGAGGAGTTGCTCAAAATGCATGGCAAAGAAAATGACAGAAATTACCCCAAATATGTCACCTTTTTCAAAATGGCTGACTTCCTGTTTGATTTAGCCCATATGTCCAAGAGACTTTTTTGAAGGTACTGGAAGGTTCTAAAACTGTGCCGAATCATATCCATGTCAGTCAATGTAGTGGGCGGGGCTGATTGATTGAAATATTGTAGGGGGCGCTATGGAGCCATTTACTATCTTCTCCACTATATTTTAATTTTACTCTATTAAGGGCATAACTTTCATGACTCATGGCAAGTATGGTGAAGATCAAAGGTTTCATGGATTTGTTACAGGTACTTCCTGGTTCATGATATCAGACACTTCTTGTTGCCAAGGGGTGGGGCTAATTCATAGTCCCATTATTGCATTGTAGATTTTGTTCATCATGGGACTGGCATCAAATGTGTCGATTCCTGTGCTGATATGTTGTTTTATGTGGGAGTTTTAGCAATAAGTCATTGTTAATGAGACATAAAACTTTGAGGGCCCGCCCCTCCTAAACTAAATCTTCTATTAGAAGAAATAACACAACTTTACATCACACATGCCTCCTGAGCATCCTGTGCAAGTTGGGTGTCAGTTGGACAATATCCCTAGGAGGAGTTGTTTAAAATGCATGGCAAAGAAATGACCCCAAAAATGGCACCTTTTTCAAAATGGCCGACTTCCTGTTGAATTTAGCCCATATGTCCAAGAGACTTTTTTGAAGGTACTGGAAGGTTCTCCAACTGTGCTGAATTTTATCCATGTCGGTCCATGTAGTGGGCGGGGCTGATTGATTGAAATTTTGTAGGGGGCGCTATAGAGACATGCTCCATGTATTCCATTATGTTTCAATGGGGCTTAGTTCAGGGCCTTACTGTCATCAGTCATGGCAAGTATGGTGGCGGTCCAAGGTTCCATGGCTTGGTCACAGGTACTTCCTGTTTCATGGCGTTGGACCGCCATTCGCCATGTCCCGTTAAGCGTAGCGACTTGAGGTTTTTATTGTGGCATCATGAAAGGGTTTGACATGTTTTGGAGGAGTCTCAAGTGTTTTGGACCATTTGCTTAGAAGCATGACCCTCAAACGTGCAAAAAAACACTTCCTGTTGTAAGTGGGCGGAGTTTAGGTCTACACCAGCAATGGTCACAGTAATCTGTTCAGGACTGATCCCTTATTAATCCCTAGAAGTTTTAGGGTGATCAGATCAAAATGGACAATTTTATAGTGATTTATGATGTCACGCCGCCGCATGGAACTTCGCCATGGCGTCACGGGCACGCCGTGCAGCGTAGAGCAACGTCCTTTATAAGATCTCTTCACCAACATGTTTTGTGATGCCTGAGTGAATTTGGGCCATGTGGTGTCCACCAAGCCAGAGTTATGGGTGTGTGAGCAAAAAACAACACTTTTGACCTCCAGGGGGCGTGGCTATTTCATAATCAAAATATTGACATATAGAACTCTGTAGGAGGGGACTGCCATCATATCTAGCAAATTTGGTGCAGAAATGTTGCTTTATGGGGGAGTTATATCCGTTTAATTTTTCACGGCGAGACATCAAACTTTGAGGCCCCGCCCCTCGTAAACTAAGTCTCCTATTAGAAGAAATAACACAACATTTAATCACACATGCCTCCTGAACATCCTGAGCAATTTGTGGCTCAGTGGGATAAAAGCTCTAGGACGAGTTCGTTAAAATGCGAGGTGCTAAAACGCCAAAATATTGACTTTGACCTTAAATGGCCGCCTTCCTGTCGACATTTCACCATGACATTAGGAGGATTTTTTGTTCGCCCTAGCATGTAGATCATGTGTATGAATTTTCATAAAGATTAACGACATGCAGTGGCGGGGCACCTAAAATAGGTGGCGCTCTCATTCAGTTTCGCCCAAACATTCTGGAGCACCTCAAAATATCAAATTTTTCGTATTCCCTTGGGGGGGTACGCAAAATTTGGTGAGTTTTCGAGCAAGTTCAGGCCTCCAAAAAAGCACGCGAAGTGTCCGAATAAAAATAATAATAATTAAAACCGCAAGCGGTGATATAGGCCCTCGCACCATGGCGCCGCTCGGCATAATGCCACCGCCTCCCCTGGCAACATCCTTCCCATGCCTCTCTCAATCTAAAGTGCAGCCAGACTGCACTTCAGGCCATTTAGGCCTTATGAAGTGTCACTTCCTGTCACCAAGGGGCGGGGCTAATTTATAATCTAATTATTGACATACAGAAATGTGAAGGATATGACTGGCATCATCTGTAGCAAATTTGGTGCAGGTTGGTTGTTTTTTGTGGGAGTTATGTCAGTTTCCTTTTTCATTGCATCACGATCTGCTTTGCTGCCCCGCCTCTCCTAAACGATATCCCCTATTAAAAGAAATAGCACAACTTTTAATCACACATGTCTCTTGAGCATCCTGACTCATTTGGGTTAAAGTTGGACAAAATTCTTAGAAGGAACTTCTAGAAATGCATGACAAAGAAAATTACAGAAATTGCCCCAAAAATGACACCTTTTTCAAAATGGCCGACTTCCTGTTTGATTTAGCCCATATGTCCAAGAGACTTTTTTGAAGGTACTGGGAGGGTCTACAAGTTTCCCGAATCATATCCATGTCAGTCAATGTAGTGGGCGGGGCTGATTGATTGAAATTTTGTAGGGGGCGCTATGGAGACATGCTCCATTTATTCCATAATGTTTCAATGGGGCTTAGTTCAGGGCCTTACTGTCATCAGTCATGACAAGTTTGGTGGTGGTCCAAGGTTCCATGGCTTTGTCACAGGTACTTCCTGTTTCATGGCGTTGGACCGCTATTCGCCATGTCCCGTTTAGCGTAGCGACTTGAGGTTTTTATTGTGGCATCATGAAAGGGTTTGACATGTTTTGGAGGAGGCTCAAGTGTTTTGGACCATTTGCTTAGAAGCATGACCCTCAAACGTGGAAAAAACCACTTCCTGTTGTAAGTGGGCGGGGCTTAGGTCTAGACCAGCAATGGTCACATTAATCTGTTCAGGACTGATCCCTTATTAATCCCTATAAGTTTTAGGGTGATCAGATCAAAATTGACAATTTTATAGTGATTTATGATGTCACGCCGCCGCATGGAACTTTGCCATGGCGTCACGGGCACGCCGTGCAGCGTAGAGCAACGTCCTTTACCAGATCTCTTCACCAACATGTTTTGTGATGCCTGAGTGAATTTGGGCCACTGCATCTTATAATTATTTCCATAAGTGTAATGAACAAAAAAGTTTACAAATGTGTATGAAGTCAGCAGCGAGGGTGCAACACATAAAACATGAACAGGAATTATTGACCTTCTATTGTGGAATCTAAACTTCACATCTTTTGTATATAGTTGTGTCTTCTGTTTGTGGATCATAGACTTTTCTCTGTGGGATTTGTGCTGTGTTTATACACTGTTAGATCTGTATTTATTACAGTCATAAATTGTAATAAACTTTTATCTTGTTCCTGTATGATCACATCCTACTGCAGTTATTTAGATGACTTGAATGTATTGAATAAATGGGGAAAAGCATTTAAATTTCTTTATTTTAAAAACGCTTCAAAGTGTACAAAGTAGCTCAAATTACTTAATTAGTAACACAAAGTTATAAGTAAGAAACAATACAATCAACGAACATGTAAACAATAGATTCCACAGAAATGCTATTAAATTGTGGTTTACTAGAAAAAAAAAAAAAGAATCAAACACCAAAAATAAAACCAATGTTGTGTCTGTGCAGATCAGGAAACTGCTCTTCAGTAGCCACACAGCAACTGGGAATCAAGCCTTGTTTCCTTCTGAGGAGCTGGGATGTGAGTCTTCTTAGGTCCTTCACATTTATGTCATCAAGACGTCTCTGCAAAATTATACAAAAGATTGGTTAGATAAATAGAGCCACATTTTACTAACTGATGGAAAACAAAGTGAAAAGTGAAAGATCAGATTTTTTAGTGAAGGTCTGTGTCTACCAACTTTGTTCAGAGACTAAGTTAATATATTACTGTAATATCTAAAACTAATGTCTGGATGCCAAAGCAACAAGTAACATATGGAAGACAGAGCAGTAGGTAACAAGCTCAAATATAAAATTACATTTATGTTACAACAACAAATAATACATAAAACAGTTACCATTGACGAGGCTGAAGTTAGCTTCCGATCCGCAGCTTATGGCTGCAATATGTGTAAAGGGCAATTACACTGAATTTTTTGGAAACACCACCACATTAGACCAGGTACTGACAAAAAACTGGTATAGTATGTGGAATATTTTAGCCCACATTTGAAGAGTCTAAGTGTTTTAGTTTTTTGTCAGGACCTGATGTAATGTGGTCCAGATGCCAAAAAAAGTCATGAAATGACCCTTATTTGCATTTTCACAAATAGAATAAAGATTTCACAAATCAGACACTATGTTTTATTGAATCTGCATAGTATGTGGAATATTTTAACCCAGGTTTTAAGAGTCCAAGTGTTGTAGTTTTTTGTCAGGACCTGGTCTAATGTGGTGTTTCCGAAAAATTCAGTGGAATTGCCCTTTACACATATTGCGAATCGGAAGCTAACTTCAGCCTCGTTTACCATTGTTGGTTATTGGAATACTGTGGAATTCCTGTAATAAATGTTTTTTATCAGTAATATCTTGAGACAAAACAGTGAACATGAAACTGCATTTTACCTGTACTACAGCTAGCCAGTCACATCTCTGGAAGCTGCAGGTCGTCTTCCTCAGACTGACCCGCTTGTCCTCGGACCGTCCACCAGCCCTGCCTCGGCCTTCCTGGCAACCTTAACATGTCATATTCATCACTGAAAACAAGTGTGTACACGGATCATCGCTGTAACAACATTCAAACATGTAAATTCTGCATTATGTCAGTGTCTGACTGCCTGTGTTAGGCTGATTCAGTCTAACATCAGCTGAATATATGCAGAAATATTAATAAAGTTAGAATTAGCCTAACAACTATAGCTAGCTTAGCACGTAGCTTAGCCTCTTCTTAGTACCACCGTTTATTCCATACGCGATATTGTCATTTTTACGTACTACTTTGCAAAAAAAACACCATAAGAGAGTATCATTTTCAGCATGACGAAGAGCCTGTTGTGTTAACAGTTACTTACCGGTTCATGTCGAGCTGAAATACTGGATGTCATCACACAGTTTGTAAATAAACTTTGAGTCTTGTGGACGGTGACGGTTCCGCTGTATTTAGAGGATGGGAGGGGTGAGGAGCAAGTTTAGCTCACTACTTCCGCCCTGTGGTGGTTTGTAGAGGTAGCAGTTGTGTGGTTTTGCTCACTACATGGTGTTTGCCACCTAGTGTTGGAAAGAATCGCTTTGAAATCTTACATACTCTGGCTTCAATAAATTGAAAAAAATAATCTAAAAGTGGATCAAATATGCCACAGTGTTTAATGAAATTGAAAAAAAAATCCCACCAGTTTTCCATAAATGGATGTTACATTATTTTTACTTTATTCAAAACAAGAATTAGCTGCTCATTCTCAGAACCAAAGCCTCAGATTTTTTCTTTTTCATGTAATCCCCCACAGTACAGACAAAGAGCAACAGGGAGGAATAATACATAAATGCTTCAAGTTTAGTTTTAATTCATTATGCTTATTAACATGCCTGTGACATTTGTTAAAAACTGTTAACATCATTTACATAAATATAGTTTTCAGTAACTTATTGTTGTAAGTATTAGCCGCACTGGATGTTTTAATCAATCCATCAACAGAGCTGATCCAATACCACTCTATCCAAGAATCCGAACAAATGTCTATAAATCAAAGAGCAATCAGTCTGCTTCTAAACAAGAAAACACATATGAAACTGATTCACATAATTAATAATTCCTTCAGATGGACCTGCATGTTCATCTGTACATACATGTCTATAAATATGGTTGGTTGTTTTTTGTGGGAGTTATGTCAGTTTTCCTTTTCATTGCATCACATCTGCTTTGCTGCCCCGCCTCTCCTAAATGATATCCCCTATTAAAAGAAATAACACAACTTTTAATCAGATATGCAGCTTGAGCATCCTGACTCATTTGGGTTAAAGTTGGACAAAATTCTTAGGAGAAGTTCCTCAAAATGCATGGCAAAGAAAATGACAGAAATGACCCCAAAAATGGCACTCTTTTCAAAATGGCCGACTTCCTGTTGGATTTAGCCCATATGTCCAAGAGACTTTTTTGAAGGTACAGGAAGGGTCTACAAGTTTTCCGAATCATATCCATGTCAGTCAATGTAGTGGGCGGGGCTAATTAATTAAAATATTGTAGGGGGCGCTATGGAGACATGCTCCATTAATTCCATAATGTTTCAATGGGGCTTAGTTCAGGGCCTTACTGTCATCAGTCATGGCAAGTTTGGTGGCGGTCCAAGGTTCCATGGCTTGGTCACAGGTACTTCCTGTTTCATGGCGTTGGACCGCCATTCGCCATGTCCCGTTTAGCGTAGCGACTTGAGGTTTTTATTGTGGCATCATGAAAGGGTTTGACATGTTTTGGAGGAGTCTCAAGTGTTTGGGACCATTTGCTTAGAAGCATGACCCTCAAACGTGGAAAAAACCACTTCCTGTTTTAAGTGGGCGGGGCTTAGGTCTACACCAGCAATGGTCACATTAATCTGTTCAGGACTGATCCCTTATTAATCCCTATAAGTTTTAGGGTGATCAGATCAAAATTGACAATTTTATAGTGATTTATGATGTCACGCCGCCGCATGGAACTTCGCCATGGCGTCACGGGCACGCCGTGCAGCGTAGAGCAACGTCCTTTACCAGATCTCTTCACCAACATGTTTTGTGATGCCTGAGTGAATTTGGGCCATGTGGTGTCTACCAAGCCAGAGTTCTGGGTGTGTGAGCAAAAAACAACACTTTTGACCTCCAGGGGGCGTGGCTATTTCATAATCAAAATATTGACATAGAGAACTCTGTAGGAGGGGACTGCCATCATATCTAGCAAATGTGGTGCAGAAATGTTGCTTTATGTGGGAGTTATATCCGTTAAATTTTTCCTGGCGAGACATCAAACTTTGAGGCCCCGCCCCTCGTAAACTAAGTCTCCTATTAGAAGAAATAACACAACATTTAATCACACATGCCTCCTGAACATCCTGAGCAATTTGTGGCTCAGTGGGATAAAAGCTCTAGGACGAGTTCGTTAAAATGCGAGGTGCTAAAACGCCAAAATATTGACTTTGACCTAAAATGGCCGCCTTCCTGTCGACATTTCACCATGACATTAAGAGGATTTTTTGTTCGCCCTTGCATGTAGATCATGTGTATGAATTTTCATAAAGATTAACGACATGCAGTGGCGGGGCACCTAAAATAGGTGGCGCTCTCGTTCAGTTTCGCCCAAACATTCTGGAGCACCTCAAAATATCAAATTTTTCGTATTCCCTTGGGGGGGTACGCAAAATTTGGTGAGTTTTCGAGCACGTTCAGGCCTCCAAAAAAGCACGCGAAGTGTCCGAATAAAAATAATAATAATAATTAAAACCGCAAGCGGTGATATAGGCCCTCGCACCATGGCGCCGCTCGGCATAATGCCACCGCCTCCCCTGGCAACATCCTTCCCATGCCTCTCTCAACCTAAAGTGCAGCCAAAATGCACCTCAGGCCATTTAGGCCTTATGAAGGGTCACTTCCTGTCACCAAGGGGCGGGGCTAATTTATAATCTAATTATTGACATGCAGAAATGTGAAGGATATGCCTGGCATCATCTCTAGCAAATTTGGTGCAGGTTGGTCGTTTTTTGTGGGAGTTATGTCAGTTTTCCTTTTCATTTCATCACATCTGCTTTGCTGCCCCGCCTCTCCTAAATGATATCCCCTATTAAAAGAAATAGCACAACTTTTAATAACACATGCCTCTTGAGTATCCTGACTCATTTGGGTTAAAGTTGGACAAAATTCTTAGAAGGAACTTCTCAAAATGCATGACAAAGAAAATGACAGAAATTGCCCCAAAAATGACACCTTTTTCAAAATGGCCGACTTCCTGTTTCATTTAGCCCATATGTCCAAGAGACTTTTTTGAAGGTGCTGGAATGGTCTATAAGTGTGCTTAATTTTATCCTTGTCAGTCAATGTAGTGGGCGGGGCTGATTGATTGAAATATTGTAGGGTGCGCTATGGAGCCATTTACTATCTTCTCCACTATATTGTAATTTTATTCTATTAAGGACATAACTGTCATGAGTCATGGCAAGTATGGTGAAGATCAACAATTTCATGGCTTTGTTACAGGTACTTCCTGGTTCATGATATCAGACACTTGTTGTTGCCAAGGGGTGGGGCTAATTCATAGTCATGTTATTGCATTGTAGATTTTGTTCAACATGGAACTGGCATCAAATGGGTCGATTCCTGTGCTGATATGTTGTTTTATGTGGGAGTTTTAGCAATAAGTCTTTGTTAATGAGACATCAAACTTTGAGGGCCCGCCCCTCCTCAACTAAATCTTCTATTAGAAGAAATAACACAACTTTAAATCACACATGCCTCCTGAGCATCCTGTGCAAGTTGGGTGTCAGTTGGACAATATCCCTAGGAGGAGTTGTTTAAAATGCATGGCAAAGAAATGACCCCAAAAATGGCACCTTTTTCAAAATGGCCGACTTCCTGTTGAATTTAGCCCATATGTCCAAGAGACTTTTTTGAAGGTACTGGAAGGTTCTCCAACTGTGCTTAATTTTATCCATGTCGGTCCATGTAGTGGGCGGGGCTGATTGATTGAAATTTTGTAGGGGGCGCTATGGAGACATGCTCCATTTATTCCATAATGTTTCAATGGGGCTTAGTTCAGGGCCTTACTGTCATCAGTCATGACAAGTATGGTGGCGGTCCAAGGTTCCATGGCTTGGTCACAGGTACTTCCTGTTTCATGGCGTTGGACCGCCATTCGCCATGTCCCGTTTAGCGTAGCAACTTGAGGTTTTCATTGTGGCATCATGAAAGGGTTTGACATGTTTTGGAGGAGTCTCAAGTGTTTGGGACCATGTGCTTAGAAGTATGACCCTCAAACGTGGAAAAAACCACTTCCTGTTGTAAGTGGGCGGGGCTTAGGTCTACACCAGCAATGGTCACATTAATCTGTTCAGGACTGATCCCTTATTAATCCCTATAAGTTTTAGGGTGATCAGATCAAAATTGACAATTTTATAGTGATTTATGATGTCACGCCGCCGCATGGAACTTTGCCATGGCGTCACGGGCACGCCGTGCAGCGTAGAGCAACGTCCTTTACCAGATCTCTTCACCAACATGTTTTGTGATGCCTGAGTGAATTTGGGCCATGTGGTGTCCACCAAGCCAGAGTTATGGGTGTGTGAGCAAAAAACAACACTTTTGACCTCCAGGGGGCGTGGCTATTTCATAATCAAAATATTGACATATAGAACTCTGTAGGAGGGGACTGCCATCATATCTAGCAAATTTGGTGCAGAAATGTTGCTTTATGTGGGAGTTATATCCGTTTAATTTTTCCTGGCGAGACATCAAACTTTGAGGCCCCGCCCCTCGTAAACTAAGTCTCCTATTAGAAGAAATAACACAACATTTAATCACACATGCCTCCTGAACATCCTCAGCAATTTGTGGCTCAGTGGGATAAAAGCTCTAGGACGAGTTCGTTAAAATGTGAGGTGCTAAAACGCCAAAATATTGACTTTGACCTTAAATGGCCGCCTTCCTGTCGACATTTCACCATGACATTAAGAGGATTTTTTGTTCGCCCTAGCATGTAGATCATGTGTATGAATTTTCATAAAGATTAATGACATGCATTGGCGGGGCACCTAAAATAGGTGGCGCTCTCATTCAGTTTCGCCCAAACATTCTGGAGCACCTCAAAATATCAAATTTTTCGCATTCCCTTGGGGGGGTACGCAAAATTTGGTGAGTTTTTGAGCATGTTCAGGCCTCCAAAAAAGCAATTCATTTATTAGGAGAATAATAATAATAATAATAATTAAAACCGCAAGCGGTGATATAGGCCCTCGCACCATGGCGCCGCTCGGTATAATGCCACCGCCTCCCCTGGCAACATCCTTCCCATGCCTCTCTCAACCTAAAGTGCAGCCAGACTGCTCTTCAGGCCATTTAGGCCTTATGAAGGGTCACTTCCTGTCACCAAGGGGCGGGGCTAATTTATAATCTAATTATTGACATACAGAAATGTGAAGGATATGACTGGCATCATCTGTAGCAAATTTGGTGCAGGTTGGTTGTTTTTTGTGGGAGTTATGTCAGTTTTCCTTTTCATTGCATCACATCTGCTTTGCTGCCCCGCCTCTCCTAAATGATATCCCCTATTAAAAGAAATAGCACAACTTTTAATCACACATGTCTCTTGAGCATCCTGACTCATTTGGGTTAAAGTTAGATAAAAATCTTAGCAGGACTTCCTCAAAATGCATGACAAAGAAAATGACAGAAATTGCCCCAAAAATGACACCTTTTTCAAAATGGCCGACTTCCTGTTTTATTTAGCCCATATGTCCAAGAGACTTATTTGAAGGTACTGGAAGCATCTACAAGTGTGCTGAATTTTTTCCATGTCAGTCAATGTAGTGGGAGGGGCTAAATGATTAAAATATTGTAGGGGGCGCTATGGATCCATTTACCATCTTTTCCACTATATTTTAATTTTACTCTATTAAGGACATAACTGTCATGAGTCATGGCAAGTATGGTGAAGATCAACAATTTCATGGCTTTGTTACAGGTACTTCCTGGTTCATGATATCAGACACTTGTTGTTGCCAAGGGGTGGGGCTAATTCATAGTCATATTATTGCATTGTACATTTTGTTCGTCATGGGACTGGCATCAAATGTCGCGATTCCTGTGCTGATATGTTGTTTTATGTGGGAGTTTTAGCAATAAGTCTTTGTTAATGAGACATCAAACTTTGAGGGCCCGCCCCTCCTAAACTAAATCTTCTATTAGAAGAAATAACACAACTTTAAATCACACATGCCTCCTGAGCATCCTGTGCAAGTTGGGTGTCAGTTGGACAATATCCCTAGGAGGAGTTGTTTAAAATGCATGGCAAAGAAATGACCCCAAAAATGGCACCTTTTTCAAAATGGCCGACTTCCTGTTGGTTTTGGCCCATATGTCCAAGAGACTTTTTTGAAGGTACTGGCAGGTTCTCCAACTGTGCTGAATTTTATCCATGTCGGTCCATGTAGTGGGCGGGGCTGATTGATTGAAATTTTGTAGGGGGCGCTATGGAGACATGCTCCATGTATTCCATAATGTTTCAATGGGGCTTATTTCAGGGCCTTACTGTCATCAGTCATGACAAGTATGGTGGCGGTCCAAGGTTCCATGGCTTGGTCACAGGTACTTCCTGTTTCATGGCATTGGACCGCCATTCGCCATGTCCCGTTTAGCGTAGCGACTTGAGGTTTTTATTGTGGCATCATGAAAGGGTTTGACATGTTTTGGAGGAGGCTCAAGTGTTTGGGACCATTTGCTTAGAAGCATGACCCTCAAACGTGGAAAAAACCACTTCCTGTTGTAAGTGGGCGGGGCTTAGGTCTAGACCAGCAATGGTCACATTAATCTGTTCAGGACTGATCCCTTATTAATCCCTATAAGTTTTAGGGTGATCAGATCAAAATTGACAATTTTATAGTGATTTATGATGTCACGCCGCCGCATGGAACTTCGCCATGGCGTCACGGGCACGCCGTGCAGCGTAGAGCAACGTCCTTTACCAGATCTCTTCACCAACATGTTTTGCGATGCCTGAGTGAATTTGGGCCATGTGGTGTCCACCAAGCCAGAGTTATGGGTGTGTGAGCAAAAAACAACACTTTTGACCTCCAGGGGGCGTGGCTATTTCATAATCAAAATATTGGCATATAGAACTCTGCAGGAGGGGACTGCCATCATATCTAGCAAATTTGGTGCAGAAATGTTGCTTTATGTGGGAGTTATATCCGTTTAATTTTTCATGGCGAGACATCAAACTTTGAGGCCCCGCCCTTCGTAAACTAAGTCTCCTATTAGAAGAAATAACACAACATTTAATCACACATGCCTCCTGAACATCCTGAGCAATTTGTGGCTCAGTGGGATAAAAGCTCTAGGACGAGTTCGTTAAAATGCGAGGTGCTAAAACGCCAAAATATTGACTTTGACCTAAAATGGCCGCCTTCCTGTCGACATTTCACCATGACATTAAGAGGATTTTTTGTTCAGCCTAGCATGTAGATCATGTGTATAAATTTTCATAAAGATTAACGACATGCAGTGGCGGGGCACCTAAAATAGGTGGCGCTCTCATTCAGTTTCGCCCAAACATTCTGGAGCACCTCAAAATATCAAATTTTTCGTATTCCCTTGGGGGGGTACGCAAAATTTGGTGAGTTTTCGAGCACGTTCAGGCCTCCAAAAAAGCACGCGAAGTGTCCGAATAAAAATAATAATAATAATTAAAACCGCAAGCGGTGATATAGGCCCTCGCACCATGGCGCCGCTCGGCATAATGCCACCGCCTCCCCTGCCAACATCCTTCCCATGCCTCTCTCAACCTAAAGTGCAGCCAGACTGCACTTCAGGCCATTTAGGCCTTATGAAGGGTCACTTCCTGTCACCAAGGGGCGGGGCTAACTTATAATCTAATTATTGACATGCACAAATGTGAAGGATATGACTGGCATCATCTGTAGCAAATTTGGTGCAGGTTGGTTGTTTTTTGTGGGAGTTATGTCAGTTTTCTTTTTCATTGCATCACGATCTGCTTTGCTGCCCCGCCTCTCCTAAACGATATCCCCTATTAAAAGAAATAGCACATCTTTTAATCACACATGTCTCTTGAGCATCCTGACTCATTTGGGTTAAAGTTGGACAAAATTCTTAGAAGGAACTTCTAGAAATGCATGACAAAGAAAATGACAGAAATTGCCCCAAAAATGACACCTTTTTCAAAATGGCCGACTTCCTGTTTGATTTAGCCCATATGTCCAAGAGGCTTTTTTGAAGGTGCTGGAAGGATCTACAAGTGTGCTGAACTTGATCCATGTCAGTCAATAAAGTGGGCGGGGCTGATTGATTGAAATATTGGAGGGGGCGCTATAGAGCCATTTATTATCTTCTCCACTATATTGTAATTTTACTCTATTAAGGACATAACTGTCATGACTCATGGCAAGTATGGTGAAGATCAAAGGTTTCATGGCTTTGTTACAGGTACTTCCTGGTTCATGATATCAGACACTTGTTGTTGCCAAGGGGTGGGGCTAATTCATAGTCCCATTATTGCATTGTATATTTTGTTCATCATGGGACTGGCATCAAAAGGGTCGATTCCTGTGCTGATATGTTGTTTTATGTGGGAGTTGTAGCAATAAGTCTTTGTTAATGAGACATCAAAATTTGAGGGCCCGCCCCTCCTAAACTAAATCTTCTATTAGAAGAAATAACACAACTTTAAATCACACATGCCTCCTGAGCGTCTTGTGCAAGTTGGGTGTCAGTTGGACAATGTCCCTAGGAGGAGTTGTTTAAAATGTATGGCAAAGAAATAACCCCAAATATGGCACCTTTTTCAAAATGGCCGACTTCCTGTATGATTTAGCCCATATGTCCAAGAGACTTTTTTGAAAGTACTGGAAGTTTCTACAACTGTGCTGAATTTTATCCATGTCGGTCCATGTAGTGGGCGGGGCTGATTGATTGAAATTTTGTAGGGGGCGCTATGGAGACATGCTCCATTTATTCCATAATGTTTCAATGGGGCTTAGTTCAGGGCCTTACTGTCATCAGTCATGGCAAGTATGGTGGCGGTCCAAGGTTCCATGGCTTGGTCACAGGTACTTCCTGTTTCATGGCGTTGGACCGCCATTCGCCATGTCCCGTTTAGCGTAGCAACTTGAGGTTTTTATTGTGGCATCATGAAAGGGTTTTACATGTTTTGGAGGAGGCTCAAGTGTTTTGGACCATTTGCTTAGAAGCATGACCCTCAAACGTGGAAAAAACCACTTCCTGTTGTAAGTGGGCGGAGATTAGGTCTACACCAGCAATGTTCACATTAATCTGTTCAGGACTGATCCCTTATTAATCCCTATAAGTTTTAGGGTGATCAGATCAAAATTGACAATTTTATAGTGATTTATGATGTCACGCCGCCGCATGGAACTTCGCCATGGCGTCACGGGCACGCCGTGCAGCGTAGAGTGACGTCCTTTACCAGATCTCTTCACCAACATGTTTTGTGATGCCTGAGTGAATTTGGGCCATGTGGTGTCCACCAAGCCAGAGTTATGGGTGTGTGAGCAAAAAACAACACTTTTGACCTCCAGGGGGCGTGGCTATTTCATAATCAAAATATTGGCATATAGAACTCTGTAGGAGGGGACTGCCATCATATCTTGCAAATTTGTTGCAGAAATGTTGCTTTATGTGGGAGTTATATCCGTTTAATTTTTCATGGCGAGACATCAAACTTTGAGGCCCCGCCCCTCGTAAACTAAGTCTCCTATTAGAAGAAATAACACAACATTTAATCACACATGCCTCCTGAACATCCTGAGCAATTTGTGGCTCAGTGGGATAAAAGCTCTAGGACGAGTTCGTTAAAATGCGAGGTGCTAAAACGCCAAAAAAGGCACTCTTTTCAAAATGGCCGACTTCCTGTTGGATTTAGCCCATATGTCCAAGAGACTTTTTTGAAGGTACTGGGAGGGTCTACAAGTTTTCCGAATCATATCCATGTCAGTCAATGTAGTGGGCGGGGCTGATTGATTGAAATATTGTAGGGGGCGCTATGGAGCCATTTACTATCTTTTCCACTATATTGTAATTTTATTCTATTAAGGACATAACTGTCATGACTCATGGCAAGTATGGTGAAGATGAACAATTTCATGGCTTTGTTACAGGTACTTCCTGGTTCACGATATCAGACACTTGTTGTTGCCAAGGGGTGGGGCTAGTTCATAGTCATATTATTGCATTGTAGATTTTGTTCATCATGGGACTGGCATCAAATGTGTCGATTCCTGTGCTGATATGTTGTTTTATGTGGGAGTTTTAGCAATAAGTCTTTGTTAATGAGACATCAAACTTTGAGGGCCCGCCCCTCCTAAACTAAATCTTCTATTAGAAGAAATAACACAACTTTAAATCACACATGCCTCCTGAGCATCCTGTGCAAGTTGGGTGTCAGTTGGACAATATCCCTAGGAGGAGTTGTTTAAAATGCATGGCAAAGAAATGACCCCAAAAATGGCACCTTTTTCAAAATGGCCGACTTCCTAGTGAATTTAGCCCATATGTCCAAGAGACTTTTTTGAAGGTACTGGCAGGTTCTCCAACTGTGCTGAATTTTATCCATGTCGGTCCATGTAGTGGGCGGGGCTGATTGATTGAAATTTTGTAGGGGGCGCTATGGAGACATGCTCCATTTATTCCATAATGTTTCAATGGGGCTTAGTTCAGGGCCTTACTGTCATCAGTCATGGCAAGTTTGGTGGCGGTCCAAGGTTCCATGGCTTGGTCACAGGTACTTCCTGTTTCATGGCGTTGGACCGCCATTCGCCATGTCCCGTTTAGCGTAGCGACTTGAGGTTTTTATTGTGCCATCATGAAAGGGTTTGACATGTTTTGGAGGAGTCTCAAGTGTTTGGGATCATTTGCTTAGAAGCATGATCCGCAAACGTGGAAAAAACCACTTCCTGTTGTAAGTGGGCGGGGCTTAGGTCTACACCAGCAATGGTCACATTAATCTGTTCAGGACTGATCCCTTATTAATCCCTATAAGTTTTAGGGTGATCAGATCAAAATTGACAATTTTATAGTGATTTATGATGTCACGCCGCCGCATGGAACTTCGCCATGGCGTCACGGGCACGCCGTGCAGTGTAGAGCAACGTCCTTTACCAGATCTCTTCACCAACATGTTTTGTGATGCCTGAGTGAATTTGGGCCATGTGGTGTCCACTAAGCCAGAGTTCTGGGTGTGTGGGCAAAAAACAACACTTTTGACCTCCAGGGGGCGTGGCTATTTCATAATCAAAATATTGGCATATAGAACTCTGTAGGAGGGGACTGCCATCATATCTAGCAAATTTGGTGCAGAAATGTAGCTTTATGTGGGAGTTATATCCGTTTAATTTTTCCTGGCGAGACATCAAACTTTGAGGCCCCGCCCCTCGTAAACTAAGTCTCCTATTAGAAGAAATAACACAACATTTAATCACACATGCCTCCTGAACATCCTGAGCAATTTGTGGCTCAGTGGGATAAAAGCTCTAGGACGAGTTCGTTAAAATGCGAGGTGCTAAAACGCCAAAATGTTGACTTTGACCTTAAATTGCCGCCTTCCTGTCGACATTTCACCATGACATTAAGAGGATTTTTTGTTCGCCCTAGCATGTAGATCATGTGTATGAATTTTCATAAAGATTAACGACATGCAGTGGCGGGGCACCTAAAATAGGTGGCGCTCTCGTTCAGTTTCGCCTAAACATTCTGGAGCACCTCAAAATATCAAATTTTTCGTATTCCCTTGGGGGGGTACGCAAAATTTGGTGAGTTTTCGAGCACGTTCAGGCCTCCAAAAAAGCACGCGAAGTGTCCGAATAAAAATAATAATAATAATAATAATAATAATAATTAAAACCGCAGGCGGTGATATAGGCCCTCGCACCATGGCGCCGCTCGGCATCATGCCACCGCCTCCCCTGGCAACATCCTTCCCATGCCTCTCTCAACCTAAAGTGCAGCCAGACTGCACTTCAGACCATTTAGGTTTTATGAAGGGTCACTTCCTGTCACCAAGGGGCGGGGCTAACTTATCATCTAATTATTGACATGCACAAATGTGAAGGATATGACTGGCATCATCTGTAGCAAATTTGGTGCAGGTTGGTTGTTTTTTGGGGGATTTATGTCAGTTTTTCTTTTTGTTGCATCACATCTGCTTTGCTGCCCCGCCTCTCCTAAACGATATCCCCTATTAAAAGAAATAGCACAACTTCTAATCACACATGCCTCTTGAGCATCCTGACTCATTTGGGTTAAAGTTGGACAAAATTCTTAGGAGAAGTTCCTCAAAATGCATGGCAAAGAAAATGACAGAAATGACCCCAAAAATGGCACCTTTTTCAAAATGGCCGACTCCCTGTTTGATTTAGCCCATATGTCCAAGAGACTTTTTTGAAGGTACTGGGAGCGTCTACAAGTTTCCCGAATCATAACCATGTCAGTCAATGTAGTGGGCGGGGCTAATTAATTAAAATATTGTAGGGGGCGCTATGGAGCCATTTACTATCTTCTCCACTATATTGTAATTTTACTCTATTAAGGACTTTACTGTCATAAGTCATGGCAAGTATGGTGAAGATCAAAGGTTTCATGGCTTTGTTACAGGTACTTCCTGGTTCACGATATCAGACACTTCTTGTTGCCAAGGGGTGGGGCTAATTCATAGTCCCATTATTGCATTGTAGATTTTGTTCATCATGGGACTGGCATCAAATGTGGCGATTCCTGTGCTGATATGTTGTTTTATGTGGGAGGTTTAGCAATAAGTCTTTGTTAATAAGACATAAAACTTTGAGGGCCCGCCCCTCCTAAACTAAATCTTCTATTAGAAGAAATAACACAACTTTAAATCACACATGCCTCCTGAGCATCCTGTGCAAGTTGGGTGTCAGTTGGACAATATCCCTAGGAGGAGTTGTTTAAAATGCATGGCAAAGAAATGACCCCAAAAATGGCGCCTTTTTCAAAATGGCCGACTTCCTGTTGAATTTAGCCCATATGTCCAAGAGACTTTTTTGAAGGTACTGGAAGGTTCTCCAACTGTGCTGAATTTTATCCATGTCGGTCCATGTAGTGGGCGGGGCTGATTGATTGAAATTTTGTAGGGGGCGCTATAGAGACATGCTCCATGTATTCCATTATGTTTCAATGGGGCTTAGTTCAGGGCCTTACTGTCATCAGTCATGGCAAGTATGGTTGCGGTCCAAGGTTCCATGGCTTGGTCACAGGTACTTCCTGTTTCATGGCGTTGGACCGCCATTCGCCATGTCCCGTTTAGCGTAGCGACTTGAGGTTTTTATTGTGGCATCATGAAAGGGTTTGACATGTTTTGGAGGAGGCTCAAGTGTTTTGGACCATTTGCTTAGAAGCATGACCCTCAAACGTGCAAAAAAACACTTCCTGTTGTAAGTGGGCGGGGCTTAGGTCAACACCAGCAATGGTCACATTAATCTGTTCAGGACTGATCCCTTATTAATCCCTATAAGTTTTAGGGTGATCAGATCAAAATTGAGAATTTTATAGTGATTTATGATGTCACGCCGCAGCATGGAACTTCGCCATGGCGTCACGGGTACGCCGTGCAGCGTAGAGCAACGTCCTTTATCAGATCTCTTCACCAACATGTTTTGTGATGCCTGAGTGAATTTGGGCCATGTGGTGTCCACCAAGCCCGAGTTATGGGTGTGTGAGCAAAAAACAACACTTTTGACCTCCAGGGGGCGTGGCTATTTCATAATCAAAATATTGACATATAGAACTCTGTAGGAGGGGACTGCCATCATATCTAGCAAATGTGGTGCAGAAATGTTGCTTTATGTGGGAGTTATATCTGTTTAATTTTTCATGGCGAGACATCAAACTTTGAGGCCCCACCCCTCGTAACCTAAGTCTCCTATTAGAAGAAATAACACAACATTTAATCACACATGCCTCCTGAACATCCTGAGCAATTTGTGGCTCAGTGGGATAAAAGGTCTAGGACGAGTTCGTTAAAATGCGAGGTGCTAAAACGCCAAAATATTGACTTTGACCTAAAATGGCCGCCTTCCTGTCGACATTTCACCATGACATTAAGAGGATTTTTTGTTCGCCCTAGCATGTAGATCATGTGTATGAATTTTCATAAAGATTAACGACATGCAGTGGCGGGGAACCTAAAATAGGTGGCGCTCTCATTCAGTTTCGCCCAAACATTCTGGAGCACCTCAAAATATCAAATTTTTCGTATTCCCTTGGGGGGGTACGCAAAATTTGGTGAGTTTTCGAGCACGTTCAGGCCTCCAAAAAAGCACGCGAAGTGTCCGAATAAAAATAATAATAATAAACACTGCAATTACAATAGGCCTTCGCACCGCCAAGGTGCTCGGGCCTAATAATAATAATAATAATAATAATAATAATAAACGCTGCAATTACAATAGGCCTTCGCACCGCCAAGGTGCTCGGGCCTAATAAAACCGCAAGCGGTGATATAGGCCCTCGCACCATGGCGCCGCTCGGCATAATGCCACCGCCTCCCCTGGCAACATCCTTCCCATGCCTCTCTCAACCTAAAGTGCAGCCAGACTGCACTTCAGGCCATTTAGGCCTTATGAAGGGTCACTTCCTGTCACCAAGGGGCAGGGCTAACTTATCATCTAATTATTGACATGCAGAAATGTAAAGGATATGACTGGCATCATCTGTAGCAAATTTGGTGCAGGTTGGTTGTTTTTTGTGGGAGTTATGTCAGTTTTCCTTTTAATTGCATCACAGCTGCTTTGCTGCCCCGCCTCTCCAAAATGATATCCCCTATTAAAAGAAATAGCACAATTTTAATCACACATGCCTCTTGAGCATCCTGACTCATTTGGGTTAAAGTTGGACAAAATTCTTAGAAGGAACTTCTCAAAATGCATGACAAAGAAAATGACAGAAATTGCCCCAAAAATGACACCTTTTTTCAAAATGGCCGACTTCCTGTTTTATTTAGCCCATATGTCCAAGAGACTTTTTTCAAGGTACTGGAAGGTTCTACAACTGTGCCGAATAGTATCAATGTCAGTCAATGCAGTGGGCGGGGCTGATTGATTGAAATATTGTAGGGGGCGCTATGGAGCCGTTTACGATTTTCTCCACTATATTGTAATTTTACTCTATTAAGGAAATAACTGTCATGACTCATGACAAGTATGGTGAAGATCAACAATTTCATGGCTTTGTTACAGGTACTTCCTGGTTCATGATATCAGACACTTGTTGTTGCCAAGGGGTGGGGCTAATTCATAGTCCCATTATTGCATTGTATATTTTGTTCATCATGGGACTGGCATCAAATGTGGCGATTCCTGTGCTGATATGTTGTTTTATGTGGGAGTTTTAGCAATAAGTCTTTGTTAATGAGACATAAAACTTTGAAGGCCCGCCCCTCCTAAACTAAATCTTCTATTAGAAGAAATAACACAACTTTACATCACACATGCCTCCTGAGCATCCTGTGCAAGTTGGGTGTCAGTTGGACAATATCCCTAGGAGGAGTTGTTTAAAATGCATGGCAAAGAAATGACCCCAAAAATGGCACCTTTTTCAAAATGGCCGACTTCCTGTTGAATTTAGCCCATATGTCCAAGAGACTTTTTTGAAAGGTACTGGCAGGTTCTCCAACTGTGCTGAATTTTATCCATGTCGGTCCATGTAGTGGGCGGGGCTGATTGATTGAAATTTTGTAGGGGGCGCTATGGAGACATGCTCCATTTATTCCATAATGTTTCAATGGGGTTAAGTTCAGGGCCTTACTGTCATCAGTCATGGCAAGTATGGTGGCGGTCCAAGGTTCCATGGCTTGGTCACAGGTACTTCCTTTTTCATGGCGTTGGACCGCCATTCGCCATGTCCCGTTTAGCGTAGCGACTTGAGGTTTTTATTGTGGCATCATGAAAGGGTTTGACATGTTTTGGAGGAGTCTCAAGTGTTTGGGACCATTTGCTTAGAAGCATGACCCTCAAATGTGGAAAAAACCACTTCCTGTAGTAAGTGGGCGGGGCTTAGGTCTACACCAGCAATGGTCACATTAATCTGTTCAGGACTGATCCCTTATTAATCCCTATAAGTTTTAGGGTGATCAGATCAAAATTGACAATTTTATAGTGATTTATGATGTCACGCCGCCGCATGGAACTTTGCCATGGCGTCACGGGCACGCCGTGCGTCGTAGAGCAACGTCCTTTATCAGATCTCTTCACCAACATGTTTTGTGATGCCTGAGTGAATTTGGGCCATGTGGTGTCCACCAAGCCAGAGTTATGGGTGTGTGAGCAAAAAACAACACTTTTGACCTCCAGGGGGCGTGGCTATTTCATAATCAAAATATTGACATATAGAACTCTGTAGGAGGGGACTGCCATCATATCTAGCAAATTTGGTGCAGAAATGTTGCTTTATGTGGGAGTTATATCCGTTTAATTTTTCATGGCGAGACATCAAACTTTGAGGCCCCGCCCCTCGTAAACTAAGTCTCCTATTAGAAGAAATAACACAACATTTAATCACACATGCCTCCTGAACATCCTGAGCAATTTGTGGCTCAGTGGGATAAAAGCTCTAGGACGAGTTCGTTAAAATGCGAGGTGCTAAAACGCCAAAATATTGACTTTGACCTAAAATGGCCGCCTTCCTGTCAACATTTCACCATAACATTAAGAGGATTTTTTGTTCGCCCTAGCATGTAGATCACGTGTATGAATTTTCATAAAGATTAACGACATGCAGTGGCGGGGCACCTAAAATAGGTGGCGCTCTCATTCAGTTTCACCCAAACATTCTGGAGCACCTCAAAATATCAAATTTTTCGTATTCCCTTGGGGGGGTACGCAAAATTTGGTGAGTTTTCGAGCACGTTCAGGCCTCCAAAAAAGCACGCGAAGTGTCCGAATAAAAATAATAATAATAATAATAATAATAATAATAATAATAATAATAATAAACACTGCAATTACAATAGGCCTTCGCACTGCCAAGGTGCTCGGGCCTAATTAAAGCCGCAAGCGGCATCCATCGGGTCCTCGCCTCATGCCGAACCCTCCACCCGAGTCCTGGTTCTCCTAATGCTACATGTGAAGGACCCACAGAGACAGTTCATTTTAATAGAGAAATACAATTCACATATTGAGAAAAGAATGTGTGTAAACGCCAAGATGGCGGACAGCCCGTTACCATGGCAACATGTGTTTCATTGACTTATCAGCTCGTCTTGGGATGTTAGACATGTGTGCCGAATTTCGTAGCCCTACGTCAAAGTAGACGATCGGGCCCCTAGGGGCCCCCCCCAAAATGTGCCACCCCCACAATACATATTAAAATATGTTAAGGACCTACCAAATATGAATGTTTTCCTCTTTGGTGCAGATCAGATGCATTTCTACCAAGATATGAGTGAACCGTGTTTCATGGCGAGGAGGATTTTTTTCAAGATGGCGGACACTCCAGTGCCATGGTAACAGGTGCTTAATTGAGTTTTATGCTTGTCTCGGGTTGATACACATGTGTGCCGAATTTCGTAGCCCTAGCTCAATTATTAATTATTTTAATTTTGGTTCCGATCGGATGTATTTCTGCAGGGATATAAGCAAACCGTGTTTCATGGCGAGAACGCAGTTTTACATGGGTTGCCACGGTAACACGCTTTCTCCTATCAGAAAGATTTGAATAACTTTTGGTCCCCATCTTGTCACGAAGCTCCATTGCGAATGTGGAGCCAATAGCCTGAATCCCCTCAGACTAGTTCGTTCAAATACGATGCGCTTAAAGTGATAAAAAGGGCATGAACGCCAAGATGGCGGACACCCCGTTGACATGGTAACAGGTTCTCAATAGAGTTTTTTGCTCGTCTTGGTTACTTATACATGTGTACCGAATTTCGTAGCCATAGGTCAAAGTAGACTATCGGGCCCCTCGGGGCCCCCCCCAAAATGCGCCCCCCCCCACAATACATATTACAATGCGTGAAGGACCTACCAAACATGAATTATCAGAATTTTGGTTCCGATCGGATGCATTTCTGCGAAGATATGAGTGAACCGTGTTTCATGGCGAGATCGCTTTTTTCCATGGGTTGCCACGGTAACACGCTTTCGCCTATCAAAAAGATTTGAATAACTTTTGGTCCCCATCTTGTCACGAAGCTCCATGGCGATTGTGGAGCCAATAGCATGAATCCCCTCAGACTAGTTCGTTCAAATGCGATGCGCCCAAATTGACAAAAACGGGCCAAAAAATGGCCGCAAACGCCAAGATGGCGGACACCCGGTTACCATGTCAACAGGTCTACGATTGACTTTTTTGGTCGACCTGAGGTGATAGACATGTGTACCGAATTTCGTCGTCCTACGTCAAACTAAATTTTGCAGACCCCATTCTACGGGCCATATTATGGCGTTTCTAGGGGGCGCTGTCGAGCCGTTTTTGCAATGGCTTGTACACAAACGCCAGATTTTCAAAATTTTCGCCGGGCGGGAGGTGTGTGGCAAGTTTGGCAACTTTTCACGGGGGCTAAGGGGGTCAAAATTGAGCGAGTTGTGCTTTAAATAATAATAATAATTAAAGCCGCAAGCGGCATCCATCGGGTCCTCGCCTCATGCCGAACCCTCCACCCGAACTCGCCACAAAGCTTCCGGGTGGATGTGAAGTAAAAGGCACGAATCCAAAACTAGTTTGTCCAAAAACAATGCACATACAGTGCTAAATGGGCGTAAACGCCAAGATGGCGGACACCCCGTTGCCATGGTAACAGGTGGTCAATGCACTTTTTTACTCGCCTTGCGTTGTTACACATGTGTACCGAATTTCGTATCCCTAGGTCTAAGTAGACAATCGGGCCCCTGAGGGCCCCCCCCAAAGAACTGCCCCCCCCCACAATACATTCTGTAATGTGTCAAGGACCTACCAAATATGAATAGTTAAAGTTTTGGTGCACATCGCATGAATTTGTGCAAAGATATAAGCAAACCGTGTTTAATGGCGAGAAAGTTTTTTTCCAAGATGGCGGACACCCTGTTGCCATGGTAATGGCTGCACAATGAAGTTTTTTGCTTGTGTCGGGTTGATACACATGTGTGCCGAATTTCGTAGCCCTAGCTCAAAGTAGACAATCGGGCCCCTAGGGGCCGCCCCCAAAATGTGCCCCCCCCACAATACATATTACAACGTGTTAAGGACCTACCAAATATGAATTATTGGAATTTTGGTTCCGATCGGACGTATTTCTGCGAAGATATGAGTGAACCGTGTTTCATGGCGAGAACGCTTTTTTCCATGGGTTGCCACGGTAACACGCTTTCTCCTATCAAAAAGATTTGAATAACTTTTGGTCCCCATCTTGTCACGAAGCTCCATGGCGAATGTGGAGCCAATAGCATGAATCGCCTCAGACTAGTTCGTTCAAATACGACGCGCCCAAATCGACAAAAACGGGCAAAAAAATGGCAGCAAACGCCAAGATGGCGGACAGCCTGTTGCCATGACAACAGGTCTACCATTGACTTTTTTGGTCGTCTTGAGATGGTAGACATGTGTACCGAATTTCGTTGTCCTACGTCAAAGTAAACTTTTGACACCCCATTCTACGGGCCATCTTTGGCGTTTCTAGGGGGCACTGTCGAGGCATTTTTGCATTGGCGTGCAGGCGGACACCAGAATATTGCTATTTTCGCCGGGCTTGAGGTGTGTGCCAAGTTTCGCAACTTTTCACGGGGTCTAAGGGGGTCAAAATTGAGTGAGTTGTGCTGACGAGGAGGAAAAAAATAATAATAATAAACATTACAATAAGAATAGGGCCTTGCCATACTTCGTATGGCTCGGACCCTAATAATAAACATTACAATAACAATAGGGCCCTGCCATACTTCGTATGGCTCGGAGCCTAATAAACATTTCAATAACAATAGGGCCCTGCCATACTTCGTATGGCTCGGACCCTAATAAACATTACAATAACAATAGGGCCCTGCCATACTTCGTATGGCTCGGACCCTAACAAGCGGCATCCATCGGGTCCTCGCCTCATGCCGAACCCTCCACCCGAACTCACCACAAAGCTTCCGGGTAAATGTGAAGTAAAAGGCATGAATCCAAAACTAGTTTGTTAAAAAATAATGCACATTCAGTAATAAATAGGCATAAACGCCAAGATGGCGGACACCATGTTGCCATGGTAACAGGTGGTCAATGCACTTTTTTACTCGCCTTGGGTTGTTACACATGTGTGCCGAATTTCGTAGCCTAAGATGAAAGTAGACAATCGGGCCCCTGAGGGCCCCCCCAAAAAGTGCCCCCCCCACAATACATTCTATAATGTGTTAAGGACCTACCAAATATGAATAGTTAAAATTTTGGTGCACATCGCATGAATTTGTGCAAAGATATAAGCAAACCGTGTTTCATGGCGAGAAGGCTTTTTTCCAAGATGGCGGACACTCCAGTGCCATGGTAACAGGCTCTTAATTGAGTTTTATGCTTGTCTCGGGTTGATACACATGTGTGCCGAGTTTCGTAGCCCTAGCTGAAAGTAGACTATCGGGCCCCTAGGGGCCCCCCCAAAATGTGCCCCCCCCACAATACATATTACAACACGTTAAGGACCTACCAAATATGAATTATTGGAATTTTGGTTCCGATCTGATGTATTTCTGCAGAAATATAAGCAAACCGTGTTTCATGGCGAGAACGCTGTTTTCCATGGGTTGCCACGGTAACACGCTTTCTCCTATCAGAAAGATTTGAATAACTTTTGGTCCCCATCTTGTCACGAAGCTCCATGGCGAATGTGGAGCCAATAGCCTGAATCCCCTCAGACTAGTTCGTTGAAATACGATGCGCTTAAAGTGATAAAAAGGGCATAAACGCCAAGATGGCGGACACCCCGTTGCCATGGTAACAGGTTCTCAATAGAGTTTTTTGCTCGTCTTGGTTACTTATACATGTGTACCGAATTTCGTAGCCATAGGTCAAAGTAGAATATCGGGCCCCTCGGGGCCCCCCCCAAAATGCGCCCCCCCCACAATACATATTACAATGCGTGAAGGACCTACCAAACATGAATTATCAGAATTTTGGTTCCGATCGGATGCATTTCTGCGAAGATATGAGTGAACCGTGTTTCATGGCGAGAACGCTTTTTTCCATGGGTTGCCACGGTAACACGCTTTCTCCTATCAAAAAGATTTGAATAACTTTTTGTCCCCATCTTGTCACGAAGCTCCATGGCGAATGTGGAGCCAATAGCATGAATCCCCTCAGACTAGTTCGTTCAAATACGATGCGCCCAAATTGACAAAAATGGGCCAAAAAATGGCCGCAAACGCCAAGATGGCGGACAGCCCGTTGCCAAGACAACAGGCGTTTCAATGACTTTTTTACTTGTCTTGATGTGATAGACATGTGTACCGAATTTCGTCGTCCTACGTCAAACTAAAATTTTTTTTCCCCATTCTAGATGCCATTTTTGGCGTTTCTAGGGGGCGCTGTCTAGGCATTTTTGCATTGGCGTGCATACAAACGCCAAATTATCGAAATTTTCACCGGACGTGAGGTGTGTGCCAAGTTTCGCAACTTTTCACGGGGTCTAAGGGGGTCAAAATTGAGTGAGTTGTGCTTAGAACGAGAACGAGAATAATAATAATTAAAGCCGCAAGCGGCATCCATCGGGTCCTCGCCTCATGCCGAACCCTCCACCCGAACTCACCACAAAGCTTCCGGGTGGATGTGAAGTAAAAGGCACGAATCCAAAAGTGGTTTGTTCAAAAACAATGCACATACAGTGCTAAATGGGCGTAAACGCCAAGATGGCGGACACCCCGTTGCCATGGTAACAGGTGGTCAATGCACTTTTTTACTCCCCTTGGGTTGTTACACATGTGTGCCGAATTTCGTAGCCATAGGTGAAAGTAGACGATCGGGCCCCTGAGGGCCCCCCCCAAAGAGTGCCCCCCCACAATACATTCTATAATGTGTTAAGGACCTACCAAAGTGGAATATTTACAGTTTTGGTGCACATCGTGTGAATTAGTGCAAAGATATAAGCAAACCGTGTTTCATGGCGAGAAGGGTTTTTTCCAAGATGGCGGACACCCCATTGCCATGGTAACGGCTGCACAATGAAGTTTTTTGCTTGTCTTGGGTTGATACACATGTGTGCCGAATTTCGTAGCCCTATGTCAAAGTAGACGATCGGGCCCCTAGGGCCCCCCCCCCAAAATGTGCCCCCCCCACAATACATATTACAATGTGTTAAGGACCTACCAAATATGAATGTTTTCCACTTTGGTGCAGATCAGATGCATTTCTACCAAGATATGAGTGAACCGTGTTTCATGGCGAGGAGGATTTTTTCCAAGATGGCGGACACCCCGTTGCCATGGTAACGGCTGCACAATGAAGTTTTTTGCTTGTCTTGGGTTGATACACATGTGTGCCGAATTTCGTAGCCCTAGGTCAAAGTAGACGATCGGGCCCCTAAGGGCCCCCCCCAAAAAGCGCCCCCCCCACAATACATTCTATAATGTGTTAAGGACCTACCAAATATGAATAGTTAAAGTTTTGGTGCACATCGCATGAATTTGTGGAAAGATATAAGCAAACCGTGTTTCATGGCGAGAAGGATTTTTTCCAAGATGGCGGACACTCCAGTGCCATGGTAACAGGTGCTTAATATAGTTTTTTGCTTGTGTATGGTTGATACACATGTGTGCCGAATTTCGTAGCCCTAGCTCAAAGTAGACAATTGGGCCCTTAGGGGCCCCCCCAAAATGTGCCCCCCCCACAATACATATTACAATGCGTTAAAGACCTACCAAATATCAATTATTGGAATTTTGGTTCCGATCGGATGCATTTCTGCAGAGATATAAGCAAACCGTGTTTCATGGCGAGAACGCTTTATTCCATGGGTTGCCACGGTAACACGCTTTCTCCTATCAGAAAGATTTGAATAACTTTTGATCCCAATCTTGTCATGAAGCTCCATGGCGAATGTGGAGCCAATAGCATGAATCCCCTCAGACTAGTTCGTTCAAATGCGATGCGCTTAAAGTGATAAAAAGGGCATAAACGCCAAGATGGCAGACACCCCGTTGCCATGGTAACAGGTTCTCAATAGAGTTTTTTGCTCGTCTTGGTTACTTATACATGTGTACCTAATTTCGTAGCCCTAGGTCAAAGTAGACTATCGGGCCCCTAGGGGCCCCCCCAAAATGCGCCCCCCCCACAATACATATTACAATGCATGAAGGACCTACCAAATATAAATTATTTTAATTTTGGTTCCGATCGGATGTATTTCTGCGAAGATATGAGTGAACCGTGTTTCATGGCGAGATCGCTTTTTTCCATGGGTTGCCACGGTAACACGCTTTCGCCTATCAAAAAGATTTGAATAACTTTTGGTCCCCATCTTGTCACGAAGCTCCATGGCGAACGTGGAGCCAATAGCATGAATCGCCTCAGACAAGTTCGTTCAAATGCGATGCGCCCAAATTGACAAAAACGGGCCAAAAAATGGCCGCAAACGCCAAGATGGCGGAAAGCCCATTGCCATGACAACAGGCGTTTCAATGACTTTTTTACTTGTCTTCATGTGATAGACATGTGTACCGAATTTCGTCGTCCTACGTCAAACTAAAATTTTTTTTCCCCATTCTGGAGGCCATTTTTGGCGTTTCTAGGGGGCGCCGTCGAGGCATTTTTACATTGGCGTGCACGCAGACCCCAGAATATCGCTATTTTCGCCGGGACTGAGGTGTGTGCCAAGTTTCGCAACTTTTCACGGGGTCTAAGGGGGTCAAAATTGAGTGAGTTGTGCTCAGAACGAGGAGAATAATAATAATAATAAACATTACAATAACAATAGGGCCCTGCCATACTTCGTATGGCTCGGACCCTAATTAAAGCCGCAAGCGGCATCCATCGGGTCCTCGCCTCATGCCGAACCCTCCACCCGAACTCGCCACAAAGCTTCCGGGTGGATGTGAAGTAAAAGGCACGAATCCAAAGCTAGTTTGTTCAAAAACAATGTACATACAGTGCTAAATGGGCGTAAACACCAAGATGGCGGACACCCCGTTGCCATGGTAACAGGTGGTCAATGCACTTTTTTACTCGCCTTGGGTTGTTACACATGTGTGCCGGATTTCGTAGCCATAGGTGAAAGTAGACAATCGGGCTCCTGAGGGCCCCCCCCAGAAAGTGCCCCCCCCCCACAATACATTCTATAATGTGTTAAGGACCTACCAAATATGAATAGTTAAAGTTTTGGTGCACATCGCATGAATTTGTGCAAAGATATAAGCAAACCGTGTTTCATGGCGAGAAGGTTTTTTTCCAAGATGGCGGACACTCCATTGCCATGGTAACAGGTGCTTAATTGAGTTTTTTGCTTGTCTAGGGTTGATACACATGTGTGCCGGATTTCGTAGCCCTAGCTCAAAGTAGACGATCGGGCCCCTAGGGGCCCCCCCAAAATGTGCCCCCCCCCCCTACAATACATATTACAATGCGTTAAGGACCTACCAAATATGAAGTATTGGAATTTTGGTTCCGATCGGATGTATTTCTGCGAAGATATGAGTGAACCGTGTTTCATGGCGAGGAGTATTTTTTTCAAGATGGCGGACACCCCGTTGCCATGGTAACAGGTTCTCAATAGAGTTTTTTGCTCGTCTTGGTTACTTATACATGTGTACCGAATTTCGTAGCCCTAGGTCAAAGTAGACGATCGGGCCCCTAGGGGCCGCCCCCAAAATGTGCCCCCTCCACAATACATATTACAATGCGTTAAGGACCTACCAAATATGAATGATTGGAATTTTGGTTCCGATCGGATGCATTTCTGCAGAGATATAAGCAAACCGTGTTTCATGGCGAGAACGCTTTTTTCCATGGGTTGCCACGGTAACAAGCTTTCTCCTATCAGAAAGATTTGAATAACTTTTGGTCCCCATCTTGTCACGAAGCTCCATGGCGAATGTGGAGCCAATAGCATGAATCGCCTCAGACTAGTTCGTTCAAATACGATGCGCTTAAAGTGATAAAAAGGGCATAAACGCCAAGATGGCGGACACCCCGTTGCCATGGTAACAGGATCTCAATAGAGTTTTTTTGCTCGTCTTGGTTACTTATACATGTGTACCGAATTTCGTAGCCATAGGTCAAAGTAGACAATCGGGCCCCTAGGGGCCCCCCCGAAAATGTGCCCCCCCCCACAATACATATTACAATGCGTTAAGGACCTACCAAATATGAATTATCTGAATTTTGGTTCCGATCGGATGTATTTCTGCGAAGATATGAGTGAACCGTGTTTCATGGCGAGAACGCTTTTTTCCATGGGTTGCCACGGTAACACGCTTTCTCCTATCAGAAAGATTTGAATAGCTTTTGGTCCCCATCTTGTCACGAAGCTCCATCGCGAATGTGGAGCCAATAGCCTGAATCCCCTCAGACTAGTTCGTTCAAATGCGATGCGCTTAAAGTGATAAAAAGGGCATAAACGCCAAGATGGCGGACACCCCGTTGCCATGGTAACAGGTTCTCAATAGAGTTTTTTGCTCGTCTTGGTTACTTATACATGTGTACCAAATTTCATAGCCATAGGTCAAAGTAGACTATCGGGCCACTAGGGGCCCCCCCCCAAAATGCGCCCCACCCACAATACATATTACAATGCGTGAAGGACCTACCAAACATGAATTATTTTAATTTTGGTTCCGATCGGATGTATTTCTGCGAAGATATGAGTGAACCGTGTTTCATGGCGAGAACGCTTTTTTCCATGGGTTGCCACGGTAACACGCTTTCTCCTATCAAAAAGATTTGAATAACTTTTGGTACCCATCTTGTCACGAAGCTCCATGGCGAATGTGGAGCCAATAGCATGAATCGCCTCAGACTAGTTCGTTCAAATGCGATGCGCCCAAATTGACAAAAACGGGCCAAAAAATGGCCGCAAACGCCAAGATGGCGGAAAGCCCGTTGCCATGACAACAGGCGTTTCAATGACTTTTTTACTTGTCTTGATGTGATAGACATGTGTACCGAATTTTGTCGTCCTACGTCAAACTAAATTTTTTTGACCCCATTCTAGAGGCCATTTTTGGCGTTTCTAGGGGGCGCCGTCGAGGCATTTTTGCATTGGCGTGCACGCGGACCCCAGAATATCGCTATTTTCGCCGGGACTGAGGTGTGTGCCAAGTTTCGCAACTTTTCACGGGGCCTAAGGGGGTGAAAAATAGCCGAGTTGTGCTCAGAACGAGGAGAATAATAATAAACATTACAATAACAATAGGGCCCTGCCATACTTCGTATGGCTCGGACCCTAATTAAAGCCGCAAGCGGCATCCATCGGGTCCTCGCCTCATGCCGAACCCTCCACCCGAGTCCTGGTTCTCCTAATGCTACATGTGAAGGACCCGCACAGCCAGTTCATTTTAATAGAGAAATACAATTCACATATTGAGAAAAGAATGTGTGTAAACGCCAAGATGGCGGACAGCCCGTTACCATGGCAACATGTGTTTCATTGACTTTTTAGCTTGTCTTGGGATGATACACATGTGTGCCGAATTTCGTAGCCCGAGATGTAAGTAGACGATCGGGCCCCTAGGGGCCCCCCCAAAAAGTGTCCCCCCCACAATACATTCTATAATGTGTTAAGGACCTACCAAATATGAATAGTTACAGTTTTGGTGCACATCGTATGAATTTGTGCAAAGATATAAGCAAACCGTGTTTCATGGCGAGAAGGTTTTTTTTCCAAGATGGCGGATACCCCGTTGCCATGGTAACGGCTGCACAATGAAGTTTTTTGCTTGTCTTGGGTTGATACACATGTGTGCCGAATTTCGTAGCCCTAGCTCAAAGTAGACGATCGGGCCCCTAGGGGCCGCCCCCAAAATGTGCCCCCCCCACAATACATATTACAACGCGCTAAGGACCTGCCAAATATGAATTATTGGAATTTTGGTTCCAATCGGATGCATTTTGGCAGAGATATAAGCAAACCGTGTTTCATGGCGAGAACGCGTTTTTCCATGGGTTGCCACGGTAACACGCTTTCTCCTATCAGAAAGATTTGAATAACTTTTTGTCCCCATCTTGTCACGAAGCTCCATGGGGAATGTGGAGCCAATAGCATGAATCCCCTCAGACTAGTTCGTTCAAATACGATGCGCTTAAAGTGATAAAAAGGGCATAAACGCCAAGATGGCGGCCACCCCGTTGCCATGGTAACAGGTTCTCAATAGAGTTTTTTGCTCGTCTTGGTTACTTATACATGTGTACCGAATTTCGTAGCCCTAGCTCAAAGTAGACGATCGGGCCCCTAGGGGCCCCCCCAAAATGCGACCCCCCCACAATATATATTACAAAGCGTGAAGGACCTACCAAATATGAATTATTTTAATTTTGGTTCCGATCGGATGTATTTCTGCGAAGATATGAGTGAACCGTGTTTCATGGCGAGATCGCTTTTTTCCATGGGTTGCCACGGTAACACGCTTTCGCCTATCAAAAAGATTTGAATAACTTTTGGTCCCCATCTCGTCACGAAGCTCCATGGCGAATGTGGAGCCAATAGCATGAATCGCCTCAGACTAGTTCGTTCAAATGCGATGCGCCCAAATTGACAAAAACGGGCAAAAAAATGGCCGCAAACGCCAAGATGGCGGAAAGCCCGTTGCCATGACAACAGGCGTTTCAATGACTTTTTTACTTGTCTTGATGTGATAGACATGTGTACCGAATTTCGTCGTCCTACGTCAAACTAAAAAATTTTTTCCCCATTCTAGAGGCCATTTTTGGCGTTTCTAGGGGGCGCTGTCGAGGCATTTTTGCATTGGCGTGCATACAAACGCCAAATTATCGAAATTTTCACCGGACGTGAGGTGTGTGCCAAGTTTCGCAACTTTTCACGGGGTCTAAGGGGGTCAAAATTGAGTGAGTTGTGCTTAGGAGAATAATAATAATAATAAACATTACAATAACAATAGGGCCTTGCCATACTTCGTATGGCTCGGACCCTAATAATTAGGGTCCGAGCCATACGAAGTATGGCAAGGCCCTATTGTTATTGTAATGTTTATGTTTATTTAGGGTCCGAGCCATACGAAGTATGGCAAGGCCCTATTGTTATTGTAATGTTTATTATTATTATTCTCCTAAGCACAACTCACTCAATTTTGACCCCCTTAGACCCCGTGAAAAGTTGCGAAACTTGGCACACACCTCACGTCCGGTGAAAATTTCGATAATTTGGCGTTTGTATGCACGCCAATGCAAAAATGCCTCGACAGCGCCCCCTAGAAACGCCAAAAATGGCCTCTAGAATGGGGAAAAAATTTTTTAGTTTGACGTAGGACGACGAAATTCGGTACACATGTCTATCACATCAAGACAAGTAAAAAAGTCATTGAAACGCCTGTTGTCATGGCAACGGGCTTTCCGCCATCTTGGCGTTTGCGGCCATTTTTTTGCCCGTTTTTGTCAATTTGGGCGCATCGCATTTGAACGAACTAGTCTGAGGCGATTCATGCTATTGGCTCCACATTCGCCATGGAGCTTCGTGACGAGATGGGGACCAAAAGTTATTCAAATCTTTTTGATAGGCGAAAGCGTGTTACCGTGGCAACCCATGGAAAAAAGCGATCTCGCCATGAAACACGGTTCACTCATATCTTCGCAGAAATACATCCGATCGGAACCAAAATTAAAATAATTCATATTTGGTAGGTCCTTCACGCTTTGTAATATATATTGTGGGGGGGGCGCATTTTGGGGGGGCCCCTAGGGGCCCGATCGTCTACTTTGAGCTAGGGCTACGAAATTCGGTACACATGTATAAGTAACCAAGACGAGCAAAAAACTCTATTGAGAACCTGTTACCATGGCAACGGGGTGGCCGCCATCTTGGCGTTTATGCCCTTTTTATCACTTTAAGCGCATCGTATTTGAACGAACTAGTCTGAGGGGATTCATGCTATTGGCTCCACATTCCCCATGGAGCTTCGTGACAAGATGGGGACAAAAAGTTATTCAAATCTTTCTGATAGGAGAAAGCGTGTTACCGTGGCAACCCATGGAAAAACGCGTTCTCGCCATGAAACACGGTTTGCTTATATCTCTGCCAAAATGCATCCGATTGGAACCAAAATTCCAATAATTCATATTTGGCAGGTCCTTAACGCGTTGTAATATGTATTGTGGGGGGGGCACATTTTGGGGGGGGCCCCTAGGGGCCCGATCGTCTACTTTGAGCTAGGGCTACGAAATTCGGCACACATGTGTATCAACCCAAGACAAGCAAAAAACTTCATTGTGCAGCCGTTACCATGGCAACGGGGTATCCGCCATCTTGGAAAAAAAACCTTCTCGCCATGAAACACGGTTTGCTTATATCTTTGCACAAATTCATACGATGTGCACCAAAACTGTAACTATTCATATTTGGTAGGTCCTTAACACATTATAGAATGTATTGTGGGGGGGACACTTTTTGGGGGGGCCCCTAGGGGCCCGATCGTCTACTTACATCTCGGGCTACGAAATTCGGCACACATGTGTATCATCCCAAGACAAGCTAAAAAGTCAATGAAACACATGTTGCCATGGTAACGGGCTGTCCGCCATCTTGGCGTTTACACACATTCTTTTCTCAATATGTGAATTGTATTTCTCTATTAAAATGAACTGGCTGTGCGGGTCCTTCACATGTAGCATTAGGAGAACCAGGACTCGGGTGGAGGGTTCGGCATGAGGCGAGGACCCGATGGATGCCGCTTGCGGCTTTAATTATTATTATTATTCTCCTAAGCACAACTCACTCAATTTTGACCCCCTTAGACCCCGTGAAAAGTTGCGAAACTTGGCACACACCTCAGTCCCGGCGAAAATAGCAATATTCTGGGGTCCGCGTGCACGCCAATGTGAAAATGCCTCGACGGCGCCCCCTAGAAACGCCAAAAATGGCCTCTAGAATGGGGGAAAAAAATTTTAGTTTGACGTAGGACGACGAAATTCGGTACACATGTCTATCACATCCAGACAAGTAAAAAAGTCATTGAAATGCCTGTTGTCATGGCAACGGGCTTTCCGCCATCTTGGCGTTTGCGGCCATTTTTTTGCCCGTTTTTGTCAATTAGGGCGCATCGCATTTGAACGAACTAGTCTGAGGGGATTCATGCTATTGGCTCCACATTCGCCATGGAGCTTCGTGACAAGATGGGGACCAAAAGTTATTCAAATCTTTCTGATAGGAGAAAGCGTGTTACCGTGGCAACCCATGGAAAAAAGCGTTCTCGCCATGAAACACGGTTTGCTTATATCTTCGCAGAAATGCATCCGATCGGAACCAAAATTCCAATAATTCATATTTGGTAGGTCCTTCACGCATTGTAATATGTATTGTGGGGGGGGCGCATTTTGGGGGGGCCCCTAGGGGCCCGATCGTCTACTTTGACCTATGGCTACGAAATTCGGTACACATGTATAAGTAACCAAGACGAGCAAAAAACTCTATTGAGAACCTGTTACCATGGCAACGGGGTGGCCGCCATCTTGGCGTTTATGCTCTTTTTATCAATTTGGGCGCATCGCATTTGAACGAACTAGTCTGAGGGGATTCATGCTATTGGCTCCACGTTCGCCATGGAGCTTCGTGACAAGATGGGGACCAAAAGTTATTCAAATCTTTTTGATAGGTGAAAGCGTGTTACCGTGGCAACCCATGGAAAAATGCGTTCTCGCCATGAAACACGGTTTGCTTAAATCTCTGCAGAAATGCATCCGATCGGAACCAAAATTCCAATAATTCATATTTGGTAGGTCCTTAACGCATTGATATATGTATTGTGGGGGGGGCACATTTTGGGGGGGGGCCCTAGGGGCCCGATCGTCTACTTTGAGCTAGGGCTACGAAATTCGGCACACATGTGTATCAACCCTAGACAAGCAAAAAACTATATTAAACACCTGTTACCATGGCACTGGAGTGTCCACCATCTTGGAAAAAAACCTTCTCGCCATGAAACACGGTTTGCTTATATCTTTGCACAAATTCATGCGATGTGCACCAAAACTGTAAATATTAATATTTGGTAGGTCCTTAACACATTATAGAATGTATTGTGGGGGGGACACTTTTTGGGGGGGCCCCCAGGGGCCCGATCGTCTACTTTCATCTCGGGCTACGAAATTCGGCACACATGTGTATCATCCCAAGACAAGCATAAAACTCAATTAAGCACCTGTTACCATGGCACTGGAGTGTCCGCCATCTTGGAAAAAAACCTTCTCGCCATGAAACACGGTTTGCTTATATCTTTGCACAAATTCATGCGATGTGCACCAAAACTTTAACTATTCATATTTGGTAGGTCCTTAACACATTATAGAATGTATTGTGGGGGGGGCACTTTTTGGGGGGGGCCCTCAGGGGCCCGATTGTCTACTTTCATCTTAGGCTACGAAATTCGGCACACATGTGTAACAACCCAAGGCGAGTAAAAAAGTGCATTGACCACCTGTTACCATGGCAACATGGTGTCCGCCATCTTGGCGTTTATGCCTATTTATTACTGAATGTGCATTATTTTTTAACAAACTACTTTTGGATTCATGCCTTTTACTTCACATCTACCCGGAAGCTTTGTGGTGAGTTCGGGTGGAGGGTTCGGCATGAGGCGAGGACCCGATGGATGCCGCTTGCGGCTTTAATTATTATTATTATTATTATTCTCCTCGTTCTCAGCACAACTCGGCCATTTTTGACCCCCTTAGACCCCGTGAAAAGTTGCGAAACTTGGCACACACCTCAGTCCCGGCGAAAATAGCGATATTCTGGGGTCCGCGTGCACGCCAATGTAAAAATGCCTCGACGGCGCCCCCTAGAAACGCCAACAATGGCCTCCAGAATGGGGTCAAAAAAATTTAGTTTGACGTAGGACGACGAAATTCGGTACACATGTCTAACATCCCAAGACGAGCTAACAAGTCAATGAAACACATGTTGCCATGGTAACGGGCTGTCCGCCATCATGGCGTTTACACACAATCTTTTCTCAATATGTGAATTGTATTTCTCTATTAAAATGAACTGGCTGTGCGGGTCCTTCACATGTAGCATTAGGAGAACCAGGACTCGGGTGGAGGGTTCGGCATGAGGCGAGGACCCGATGGATGCCGCTTGCGGCTTTAATTATTAGGGTCCGAGCCATACGAAGTATGGCAAGGCCCTATTGTTATTGTAATGTTTATTATTAGGGTCCGAGCCATACGAAGTATGGCAAGGCCCTATTGTTATTGTAATGTTTATTATTATTATTAGGGTCCGAGCCATACGAAGTATGGCAGGACCCTATTGTTATTGTAATGTTTATTAGGGTCCGAGCCATACGAAGTATGGCAAGGCCCTATTGTTATTGTAATGTTTATTATTATTATTCTCCTAAGCACAACTCACTCAATTTTGACCCCCTTAGACCCCGTGAAAAGTTGCGAAACTTGGCACACACCTCACGTCCGGTTAAAATTTCGATAATTTGGCGTTTGTATGCACGCCAATGCAAAAATGCCTCGACAGCGCCCCCTAGAAACGCCAAAAATGGCCTCTAGAATGGGGAAAAAAATTTTTAGTTTGACGTAGGACGACGAAATTCGGTACACATGTCTATCACATCAAGACAAGTAAAAAAGTCATTGAAACGCCTGTTGTCATGGCAACGGGCTTTCCGCCATCTTGGCGTTTGCGGCCATTTTTTTGCCCGTTTTTGTCAATTTGGGCGCATCGCATTTGAACGAACTAGTCTGAGGCGATTCATGCTATTGGCTCCACATTCGCCATGGAGCTTCGTGACGAGATGGGGACCAAAAGTTATTCAAATCTTTTTGATAGGCGAAAGCGTGTTACCGTGGCAACCCATGGAAAAAAGCGATCTCGCCATGAAACACGGTTCACTCATATCTTCGCAGAAATACATCCGATCGGAACCAAAATTAAAATAATTCATATTTGGTAGGTCCTTCACGCTTTGTAATATATATTGTGGGGGGGGCGCATTTTGGGGGGGCCCCTAGGGGCCTGATCGTCTACTTTGAGCTAGGGCTACGAAATTCGGTACACATGTATAAGTAACCAAGACGAGCAAAAAACTCTATTGAGAACCTGTTACCATGGCAACGGGGTGGCCGCCATCTTGGCGTTTATGCCCTTTTTATCACTTTAAGCGCATCGTATTTGAACGAACTAGTCTGAGGGGATTCATGCTATTGGCTCCACATTCCCCATGGAGCTTCGTGACAAGATGGGGACAAAAAGTTATTCAAATCTTTCTGATAGGAGAAAGCGTGTTACCGTGGCAACCCATGGAAAAACGCGTTCTCGCCATGAAACACGGTTTGCTTATATCTCTGCCAAAATGCATCCGATTGGAACCAAAATTCCAATAATTCATATTTGGCAGGTCCTTAACGCGTTGTAATATGTATTGTGGGGGGGGCACATTTTGGGGGCGGCCCCTAGGGGCCCGATCGTCTACTTTGAGCTAGGGCTACGAAATTCGGCACACATGTGTATCAACCCAAGACAAGCAAAAAACTTCATTGTGCAGCCGTTACCATGGCAACGGGGTATCCGCCATCTTGGAAAAAAAACCTTCTCGCCATGAAACACGGTTTGCTTATATCTTTGCACAAATTCATACGATGTGCACCAAAACTGTAACTATTCATATTTGGTAGGTCCTTAACACATTATAGAATGTATTGTGGGGGGGACACTTTTTGGGGGGGCCCCTAGGGGCCCGATCGTCTACTTACATCTCGGGCTACGAAATTCGGCACACATGTGTATCATCCCAAGACAAGCTAAAAAGTCAATGAAACACATGTTGCCATGGTAACGGGCTGTCCGCCATCTTGGCGTTTACACACATTCTTTTCTCAATATGTGAATTGTATTTCTCTATTAAAATGAACTGGCTGTGCGGGTCCTTCACATGTAGCATTAGGAGAACCAGGACTCGGGTGGAGGGTTCGGCATGAGGCGAGGACCCGATGGATGCCGCTTGCGGCTTTAATATTATTATTATTCTCCTCGTTCTGAGCACAACTCACTCAATTTTGACCCCCTTAGACCCCGTGAAAAGTTGCGAAACTTGGCACACACCTCAGTCCCGGCGAAAATAGCGATATTCTGGGGTCTGCGTGCACGCCAATGTAAAAATGCCTCGACTGCGCCCCCTAGAAACGCCAAAAATGGCCTCTAGAATGGGGAAAAAAAATTTTAGTTTGACGTAGGACGACGAAATTCGGTACACATGTCTATCACATGAAGACAAGTAAAAAAGTCATTGAAACGCCTGTTGTCATGGCAACGGGCTTTCCGCCATCTTGGCGTTTGCGGCCATTTTTTGGCCCGTTTTTGTCAATTTGGGCGCATCGCATTTGAACGAACTAGTCTGAGGGGATTCATGCTATTGGCTCCACGTTCGCCATGGAGCTTCGTGACAAGATGGGGACCAAAAGTTATTCAAATCTTTTTGATAGGCGAAAGCGTGTTACCGTGGCAACCCATGGAAAAAAGCGATCTCGCCATGAAACACGGTTCACTCATATCTTCGCAGAAATACATCCGATCGGAACCAAAATTAAAATAATTTATATTTGGTAGGTCCTTCATGCATTGCAATATGTATTGTGGGGGGGGCGCATTTTGGGGGGGCCCCTAGGGGCCCGATAGTCTACTTTGACCTAGGGCTACGAAATTAGGTACACATGTATAAGTAACCAAGACGAGCAAAAAACTCTATTGAGAACCTGTTACCATGGCAACGGGGTGTCCGCCATCTTGGCGTTTATGCCCTTTTTATCACTTTAAGCGCATCGTATTTGAACGAACTAGTCTGAGGGGATTCATACTATTGGCTCCACATTCCCCATGGAGCTTCGTGACAAGATGGGGACAAAAAGTTATTCAAATCTTTTTGATAGGAGAAAGCGTGTTACCGTGGCAACCCATGGAAAAAAGCGATCTCGCCATGAAACACGGTTCGCTCATATCCCTGCAGATATACATCCGATCGGAACCAAAATTCCAATAATTCATATTTGGCAGGTCCTTAACGCATTGTAATATGTATTGTGGGGGGGGGCACATTTTGGGGGGGGCCCCTAGGGGCCCGATCGTCTACTTTGACCTAGGGCTACGAAATTCGGCACACATGTGTATCAACCCAAGACAAGCAAAAAACTTCATTGTGCAGCCGTTACCATGGCAATGGGGTGTCCGCCATCTTGGAAAAAAACCTTCTCGCCATGAAACACGGTTTGCTTATATCTTTGCACACATTCATACGATGTGCACCAAAACTGTGACTATTCATATTTGGTAGGTCCTTAACACATTATAGAATGTATTGTGGGGGGGAACCTTTTTGGGGGGGCCCCAAGGGGCCCGATCGTCTACTTTCATCTCGGGCTACGAAATTCGGCACACATGTGTATCATCCCAAGACAAGCTAAAAAGTCAATGAAACACATGTTGCCATGGTAACGGGCTGTCCGCCATCTTGGCGTTTACACACATTCTTTTCTCAATATGTGAATTGTATTTCTCTATTAAAATGAACTGGCTGTGCGGGTCCTTCACATGTAGCATTAGGAGAACCAGGACTCGTTATTATTATTCTCGTTCTAAGCACAACTCACTCAATTTTGACCCCCTTAGACCCCGTGAAAAGTTGCGAAACTTGGCAAACACCTCACGTCCGGTGAAAATTTCGATAATTTGGCGTTTGTATGCACGCCAATGCAAAAATGCCTAGACAGCGCCCCCTAGAAACGCCAAAAAGTGCATCTAGAATGGGGAAAAAAATTTTTAGTTTGACGTAGGACGACGAAATTCGGTACACATGTCTATCACATCAAGACAAGTAAAAAACTCATTGAAACGCCTGTTGTCATGGCAACGGGCTGTCCGCCATCTTGGCGTTTGCGGCCATTTTTTGGCCCGTTTTTGTCAATTTGGGCGCATCGTATTTGAACGAACTAGTCTGAGGGGATTCATGCTATTGGCTCCACATTCGCCATGGAGCTTCGTGATAAGATGGGGACAAAAAGTTATTCAAATCTTTTTGATAGGAGAAAGCGTGTTACCGTGGCAACCCATGGAAAAAAGCGTTCTCGCCATGAAACACGGTTCACTCATATCTTCGCAGAAATGCATCCGATCGGAACCAAAATTCTGATAATTCATGTTTGGTAGGTCCTTCACGCATTGTAATATGTATTGTGGGGGGGGCGAATTTTGGGGGGGGCCCCGAGGGGCCCGATCGTCTACTTTGACCTAAGGCTACGAAATTCGGTACACATGTATAAGTAACCAAGACGAGCAAAAAACTCTATTGACAACCTGTTACCATGGCAACGGGGTGTCCGCCATCTTGGCGTTTATGCCCTTTTTATCACTTTAAGCACATCGTATTTCAACGAACTAGTCTGAGGGGATTCAGGCTATTGGCTCTACATTCGCCATGGAGCTTCGTGACAAGATGGGGACCAAAAGTTATTCAAATCTTTCTGATAGGAGAAAGCGTGTTACCGTGGCAACCCATGGAAAAAAGCGTTCTCGCCATGAAACACGGTTTGCTTATATTTCTGCAGAAATACATCCGATCGGAACCAAAATTCCAATAATTCATATTTGGTAGGTCCTTAACGCATTGTAATATGTATTGTGGGGGGGGGGGGCGCATTTTGGGGGGGCCCCTAGGGGCCCGATCGTCTACTTTGAGCTAGGGCTACGAAATTCGGCACACATGTGTATCAGCCCGAGACAAGCATAAAACTCAATTAAGCACCTGTTACCATGGCACTGGAGTGTCCGCCATCTTGGAAAAAAGCCTTCTCGCCATGAAACACGGTTTGCTTATATCTTTGCACAAATTCATGCGATGTGCACCAAAACTTTAACTATTCATATTTGGTAAGTCCTTGACACATTACAGAATGTATTGTGGGGGGGGCAGTTTTTTGGGGGGGGCCCTCAGGGGCCCGATCGTCTACTTTCACCTATGGCTATGAAATTCGACACACATGTGTAACAACGCAAGGCGAGTAAAAAAGTGCATTGACCACCTGTTACCATGGCAACGGGGTGTCCGCCATCTTGGCGTTTACGTCCATTTAGCACTGTATGTGCATTGTTTTTGGACAAACTAGTTTTGGATTCGTGCCTTTTACTTCACATCCACCCGGAAGCTTTGTGGCGAGTTCGGGTGGAGGGTTCGGCATGAGGCGAGGACCCGATGGATGCCGCTTGCGGCTTTAATTAGGGTCCGAGCCATACGAAGTATGGCAGGGCCCTATTGTTATTGTAATGTTTATTATTATTATTTTTTTCCTCCTCGTCAGCACAACTCACTCAATTTTGACCCCCTTAGACCCCGTGAAAAGTTGCGAAACTTGGCACACACCTCAAGACCGGCGAAAATAGCAATATTCTGGTGTCCGCATGCACGCCAATGCAAAAATAACTCGACAGCGCCCCCTAGAAACGCCAAAGATGGCCCGTAGAATGGTGTGTCAAAAGTTTACTTTGACGTAGGACTACGAAATTCGATACACATGTCTAACAACATAAGACAACCAAAAAAGTCAATCGTAGACCTGTTGTCATGGCAACGGGTTGTCCGCCATCTTGGCGTTTGCGGCCATTTTTTGCCCCGTTTTTGTCAATTTGGGCGCATCGCATTTGAACGAACTAGTCTGAGGGGATTCATGCTATTGGCTCCACATTCGCCATGGAGCTTCGTGACAAGATGGGGACCAAAAGTTATTCAAATCTTTTTGATAGGAGAAAGCGTGTTACCGTGGCAACCCATGGAAAAAAGCGTTCTCGCCATGAAACACGGTTCACTCATATCTTCGCAGAAATGCGTCCGATCGGAACCAAAATTCCAATAATTCATGTTTGGTAGGTCCTTCACGCTTTGTAATATGTATTGTGGGGGGGGGCACATTTTGGGGGGGGCCCCTAGGGGCCCGATCGTCTACTTTGACCTAGGGCTACGAAATTCGGCACACATGTATAAGTAACCAAGACGAGCAAAAAACTCTATTGACAACCTGTTACCATGGCAACGGGGTGTCCGCCATCTTGGCGTTTATGCCCTTTTTATCACTTTAAGCGCATCATATTTGAACAAACTAGTCTGAGGCGATTCATGCTATTGGCTCCACATTCGCCATGGAGCTTCGTGACAAGATGGGGACCAAAAGTTATTCAAATCTTTCTGATAGGAGAAAGCGTGTTACCGTGGCAACCCATGGAAAAAAGCGTTCTCGCCATGAAACACAGTTCACTCTCATCCCTGCAGAAATACATCCGATCGGAACCAAAATTCTGATAATTCATATTTGGTGGGTCCGTCACACATTGTAATATGTATTGTGGGGGGGGCACCTTTTGGGGGGGGGGCCCTAGGGGCCCGATCGTCTACTTTGAGCTAGGGCTACGAAATTCGGCACACATGTGTATCAACCCTAGACAAGCATAAAACTCGATTAAGCACCTGTTACCATGGCAACGGTGTGTCCGCCATCTTGAAAAAAATCCTCGCCATGAAACACGGTTCACTCATATCTTGGTCGAAATGCATCTGATCTGCACCAAAGTGGAAAACATTCATATTTGGTAGGTCCTTAACATATTTTAATATGTATTCTGGGGGTGGCACATTTTGTGGGGGGCCCCTAGGGGCCCGATCGTCTACTTTGACGTAGGGCTACGAAATTTGGTACACATGTCTAACATCCCAAGATGAGCTGAAAAGTCAATGAAACACATGTTGCCATGGTAACGGGCTGTCCGCCATCTTGGCGTTTACACATTCTTTTCTCAATATGTGAATTGTATTTCTCTATTAAAATGAACTGTCTCTGCGGGTCCTTCAGATGTAGCATTAGGAGAACCAGGACTCGGGTGGAGGGTTCGGCATGAGGCGAGGACCCGATGGATGCCGCTTGCGGCTTTAATTAGGGTCCGAGCCATACGAAGTATGGCAAGGCCCTATTGTTATTGTAATGTTTATTAGGGTCCGAGCCATACGAAGTATGGCAGGGCCCTATTGTTATTGTAATGTTTATTATTATTATTTTTGTCAGCACAACTCGGCCATTTTTGACCCACTCAGCCCCCGTGAAAAGTTGCGAAACTTGGCACACACCTCAGTCCCGGCGAAAATAGCGATATTCTGGGGTCCGCGTGCACGCCAATGTGAAAATGCCTCGACGGCGCCCCCTAGAAACGCCAAAAATGGCCTCTAGAATGGGGGAAAAAAATTTTAGTTTGACGTAGGACGACGAAATTCGGTACACGTCTATCACATCCAGACAAGTAAAAAAGTCATTGAAACGTCTGTTGTCATGGCAACGGGCTTTCCGCCATCTTGGCGTTTGCGGCCATTTTTTTGCCCGTTTTTGTCAATTTGGGCGCATCGCATTTGAACGAACTAGTCTGAGGCGATTCATGCTATTGGCTCCACATTCGCCATGGAGCTTCGTGACAAGATGGGTACCAAAAGTTATTCAAATCTTTTTGATAGGAGAACGCGTGTTACCGTGGCAACCCATGGAAAAAAGCGTTCTCGCCATGAAACACGGTTCACTCATATCTTCGCAGAAATACATCCCATCGGAACCAAAATTAAAATAATTCATATTTGGTAGGTCCTTCACGCATTGTAATATGTATTGTGGGTGGGGCGCATTTTGGGGGGGGCCCCTAGGGGCCCGATCGTCTATTTTGACCTATGGCTACGAAATTCGGTACACATGTATAAGTAACCAAGACGAGCAAAAAACTCTATTGAGAACCTGTTACCATGGCACCGGGGTGGCCGCCATCTTGGCGTTTATGCCCTTTTTATCACTTTAAGCGCATCGAATTTGAACGAACTAGTCTGAGGGGATTCATGCTATTGGCTCCACATTCACCATGGAGCTTCCTGACAAGATGGGGACCAAAAGTTATTCAAATCTTTCTGATAGGAGAAAGTGTGTTACCGTGGCAACCCATGGAAAAACGCGTTCTCTCCATGAAACACGGTTTGCTTATATCTTCGCAGAAATGCATCCGATCGGAACCAAAATTCCAATAATTCATATTTGGTAGGTCCTTCACGCATTGTAATATGTATTGTGGGGGGGGGGGCACATTTTGGGGGGGGCCCCTAGGGGCCCGATTGTCTACTTTGAGCTAGGGCTACGAAATTCGGCACACATGTGTATCAACCCGAGACAAGCATAAAACTCAATTAAGCACCTGTTACCATGGCACTGGAGTGTCCGCCATCTTGGAAAAAAACCTTCTCGCCATGAAACACGGTTTGCTTATATCTTTGCACAAATTCATGCGATGTGCACCAAAACTTTAACTATTCATATTTGGTAGGTCCTTAACACATTATAGAATGTATTGTGGGGGGGGCACTTTTTGGGGGGGGCCCTCAGGGGCCCGATTGTCTACTTTCATCTTAGGCTACGAAATTCGGCACACATGTGTAACAACCCAAGGCGAGTAAAAAAGTGCATTGACCACCTGTTAACTTGGCAACATGGTGTCCGCCATCTTGGCGTTTATGCCTATTTATTACTGAATGTGCATTATTTTTTAACAAACTAGTTTTGGATTCATGCCTTTTACTTCACATCTACCCGGAAGCTTTGTGGTGAGTTCGGGTGGAGGGTTCGGCATGAGGCGAGGACCCGATGGATGCCGCTTGCGGCTTTAATTATTATTAGGGTCCGAGCCATACGAAGTATGGCAGGGCCCTATTGTTATTGTAATGTTTATTATTAGGGTCCTCGCCATACGAAGTATGGCAGGGCCCTATTGTTATTGTAATGTTTATTATTATCATTATTATTTTTTTCCTCAGCACAACTCACTCAATTTTGACCCCCTTAGACCTGGTGAAAAGTTGCGAAACTTGGCACACACCTCAGTCCCGGCGAAAATAGCGATATTCTGGGGTCCATGTGCACGCCAATGTAAAAATGCCTCGACGGCGCCCCCTAGAAACGCCAAAGATGGAAAATAAAATGGGGTGTCAAAAGTCTACTTTCACGTAGGACAACGAAATTCGGTACACATGTCTACCACCTCAAGACGACCAAAAAAGTCAATCGTAGACCTGGCGTCATGGCAACGGGATGTCAGCCATCTTGGCGTTTGCGGCCATTTTTTTGCCCGTTTTTGTCAATTTGGGCGCATCGCATTTGAACGAACTAGTCTGAGGCGATTCATGCTATTGGCTCCACATTCGCCATGGAGCTTCGTGACAAGATGGGGACCAAAAGTTATTCAAATCTTTTTGATAGGTGAAAGCGTGTTACCGTGGCAACCCATGGAAAAAAGCGATCTCGCCATGAAACACGGTTCACTCATATCTTCGCAGAAATACATCCGATCGGAACCAAAATTAAAATAATTCATATTTGGTAGGTCCTTCACGCATTGTAATATATATTGTGGGGGGGGCGCATTTTGGGGGGGCCCCTAGGGGCCCGATCGTCTACTTTGAGCTAGGGCTACGAAATTCGGTACACATGTATAAGTAACCAAGACGAGCAAAAAACTCTATTGAGAACCTGTTACCATGGCAACGGGGTGGCCGCCATCTTGGCGTTTATGCCCTTTTTATCACTTTAAGCGCATCGTATTTGAACGAACTAGTCTGAGGGGATTCATGCTATTGGCTCCACATTCCCCATGGAGCTTTGTGACAAGATGGGGACCAAAAGTTATTCAAATCTTTTTGATAGGTGAAAGCGTGTTACCGTGGCAACCCATGGAAAAATGCGTTCTCGCCATGAAACACGGTTTGCTTATATCTCTGCAGAAATTCATCCGATCGGAACCAAAATTCCAATTATTCATATTTGGTAGGTCCTTAACGCATTGTAATATGTATTGTGGGGGGGGCACATTTTGGGGGGGGCCCCTAGGGGCCCGATCGTCTACTTTGAGCTAGGGCTACGAAATTCGGCACACATGTGTATCAACCCGAGACAAGCATAAAACTCAATTAAGAGCCTGTTACCATGGCACTGGAGTGTCCGCCATCTTGGAAAAAAGCCTTCTCGCCATGAAACACGGTTTGCTTATATCTTTGCACAAATTCATGCGATGTGCACCAAAATTTTAACTATTCATATTTGGTAGGTCCTTAACACATTATAGAATGTATTGTGGGGGGGGCACTTTTTGGGGGGGCCCTCAGGGGCCCGATTGTCTACTTTCATCTTAGGCTACGAAATTCGGCACACATGTGTAACAACCCAAGGCGAGTAAAAAAGTGCATTGACCACCTGTTACCATGGCAACATGGTGTCCACCATCTTGGCGTTTATGCCTATTTATTACTGAATGTGCATTATTTTTTAACAAACTAGTTTTGGATTCATGCCTTTTACTTCACATCTACCCGGAAGCTTTGTGGTGAGTTCGGGTGGAGGGTTCGGCATGAGGCGAGGACCCGATGGATGCCGCTTGCGGCTTTAATTATTATTATTATTATTCTCCTAAGCACAACTCACTCAATTTTGACCCCCTTAGACCCCGTGAAAAGTTGCGAAACTTGGCACACACCTCACGTCCGGTGAAAATTTCGATAATTTGGCGTTTGTATGCACGCCAATGCAAAAATGCCTCGACAGCGCCCCCTAGAAACGCCAAAAATGGCCTCTAGAATGGGGAAAAAAATTTTTAGTTTGACGTAGGACGACGAAATTCGGTACACATGTCTATCACATCAAGACAAGTAAAAAAGTCATTGAAACGCCTGTTGTCATGGCAACGGGCTTTCCGCCATCTTGGCGTTTGCGGCCATTTTTTTGCCCGTTTTTGTCAATTTGGGCGCATCGCATTTGAACGAACTAGTCTGAGGCGATTCATGCTATTGGCTCCACATTCGCCATGGAGCTTCGTGACGAGATGGGGACCAAAAGTTATTCAAATCTTTTTGATAGGCGAAAGCGTGTTACCGTGGCAACCCATGGAAAAAAGCGATCTCGCCATGAAACACGGTTCACTCATATCTTCGCAGAAATGCATCCGATCGGAACCAAAATTAAAATAATTCATATTTGGTAGGTCCTTCACGCTTTGTAATATATATTGTGGGGGGGGCGCATTTTGGGGGGGCCCCTAGGGGCCCGATCGTCTACTTTGAGCTAGGGCTACGAAATTCGGTACACATGTATAAGTAACCAAGACGAGCAAAAAACTCTATTGAGAACCTGTTACCATGGCAACGGGGTGGCCGCCATCTTGGCGTTTATGCCCTTTTTATCACTTTAAGCGCATCGTATTTGAACGAACTAGTCTGAGGGGATTCATGCTATTGGCTCCACATTCCCCATGGAGCTTCGTGACAAGATGGGGACAAAAAGTTATTCAAATCTTTCTGATAGGAGAAAGCGTGTTACCGTGGCAACCCATGGAAAAACGCGTTCTCGCCATGAAACACGGTTTGCTTATATCTCTGCCAAAATGCATCCGATTGGAACCAAAATTCCAATAATTCATATTTGGCAGGTCCTTAACGCATTGTAATATGTATTGTGGGGGGGGCACATTTTGGGGGCGGCCCCTAGGGGCCCGATCGTCTACTTTGAGCTAGGGCTACGAAATTCGGCACACATGTGTATCAACCCAAGACAAGCAAAAAACTTCATTGTGCAGCCGTTACCATGGCAACGGGGTATCCGCCATCTTGGAAAAAAAACCTTCTCGCCATGAAACACGGTTTGCTTATATCTTTGCACAAATTCATACGATGTGCACCAAAACTGTAACTATTCATATTTGGTAGGTCCTTAACACATTATAGAATGTATTGTGGGGGGGACACTTTTTGGGGGGGCCCCTAGGGGCCCGATCGTCTACTTACATCTCGGGCTACGAAATTCGGCACACATGTGTATCATCCCAAGACAAGCTAAAAAGTCAATGAAACACATGTTGCCATGGTAACGGGCTGTCCGCCATCTTGGCGTTTACACACATTCTTTTCTCAATATGTGAATTGTATTTCTCTATTAAAATGAACTGGCTGTGCGGGTCCTTCACATGTAGCATTAGGAGAACCAGGACTCGGGTGGAGGGTTCGGCATGAGGCGAGGACCCGATGGATGCCGCTTGCGGCTTTAATTAGGGTCCGAGCCATACGAAGTATGGCAAGGCCCTATTGTTATTGTAATGTTTATTATTATTATTCTCCTAAGCACAACTCACTCAATTTTGACCCCCTTAGACCCCGTGAAAAGTTGCGAAACTTGGCACACACCTCACGTCCGGTGAAAATTTCGATAATTTGGCGTTTGTATGCACGCCAATGCAAAAATGCCTCGACAGCGCCCCCTAGAAACGCCAAAAATGGACTCTAGAATGGGAAAAAAATTTTTAGTTTGACGTAGGACGACGAAATTCGGTACACATGTCTATCACATCAAGACAAGTAAAAAAGTCATTGAAACGCCTGTTGTCATGGCAACGGGCTTTCCGCCATCTTGGCGTTTGCGGCCATTTTTTTGCCCGTTTTTGTCAATTTGGGCGCATCGCATTTGAACGAACTAGTCTGAGGCGATTCATGCTATTGGCTCCACAATCGCCATGGAGCTTCGTGACAAGATGGGGACCAAAAGTTATTCAAATCTTTTTGATAGGCGAAAGCGTGTTACCGTGGCAACCCATGGAAAAAAGCGATCTCGCCATGAAGCACGGTTCACTCATATCTTCGCAGAAATACATCCGATCGCAACCAAAATTAAAATAATTCATGTTTGGTAGGTCCTTCACGCATTGTAATATGTATTGTGGGGGGGGCACATTTTGGGGGGGGCCCCTAGGGGCCCGTTAGTCTACTTTGACCTAGGGCTACGAAATTCGGCACACATGTATAAGTAACCAAGACGAGCAAAAAACTCTATTGAGAACCTGTTACCATGGCAACGGGGTGGCCGCCATCTTGGCGTTTATGCTCTTTTTATCAATTTGGGCGCATCGCATTTGAACGAACTAGTCTGAGGGGATTCATGCTATTGGCTCCACGTTCGCCATGGAGCTTCGTGACAAGATGGGGACCAAAAGTTATTCAAATCTTTCCGATAGGAGAAAGCATGTTACCGTGGCAACCCATGGAAAAAAGCGATCTCGCCATGAAACACGGTTTGCTTATATCTCTGCAGAAGTGCATCCGATTGGAACCAGAATTCCAATAATTCATATTTGGTAGGTCCTTAAAGCATTGTAATGTGTATTGTGGGGGGGTGCACATTTTGGGGGGGCCCCTAGGGGCCCGATCATCTACTTTGAGCTAGGGCTACGAAATTCGGCACACATGTGTATCAACCCTACACAAGCAAAAAACTATATTAAGCACCTGTTACCATGGCAACGGAGTGTCCGCCATCTTGGAAAAAAAACCTTCTCGCCATGAAACACGGTTTGCTTATATCTTTGCACAAATTCATGCGATGTGCACCAAAACTTTAACTATTCATATTTGTGAGGTCCTTAACACATTATAGAATGTATTGTGGGGGGGGGGCACTTTTTGGGGGGGCCCCTAGGGGCCCGATCGTCTACTTTGAGCTATGGCTACGAAATTCGGCACACATGTATAAGTAACCAAGACGAGCAAAAAACTCTATTAAGAACCTGTTACCACGGATACAGGGTGTCCGCCATCTTGGCGTTTATGCCCTTTTTATCACTTTAAGCGCATCGTATTTGAACGAACTAGTCTGAGGGGATTCAGGCTATTGGCTCCACATTCGCCATGGAGCTTCGTGACAAGATGGGGACCAAAAGTTATTCAAATCTTTCTGATAGGAGAAAGCGTGTTAACGTGGCAACCCATGTAAAACTGCGTTCTCGCCATGAAACACGGTTTGCTTATATCTCTGCAGAAATACATCCGATCGGAACCAAAATTAAAATAATTCATATTTGGTAGGTCCTTCACGCATTGTAATATGTATTGTGGGGGGAGTGCATTTTGGGGGGGGCCCCTAGGGGCCCGATCGTCCACTTTGAGCTAGAGCTGCGAAATTCGGCACACATGTGTATAAACCCTAGACAAGCGTAAAACTCAATTAAGCACCTGTTACCATGGCAACGGTGTGTCCGCCATCTTGAAAAAAATACTCCTCGCCATGAAACACGGTTCACTCATTTCTTCGCAGAAATACATCCGATTGGAACCTACATTCCAATAATTCTTATTTGGTAGGTCCTTAACGCATTGTAATATGTATTGTGGGGGTGGGGGCACATTTTGGGGGGGGCCCTAGGGGCCCGATCGTCTACTTTGACCTAGGTCTACGAAATTCGGCACACATGTGTAGCACCCCACGACGAGCAAAAAACTCAATTGACCACCTGTTACCATGGCAACGGGGTGTCCGCCATCTTGGCGTTCATGCCCTTTTAATCCCTTTAAGCGCATCGTATTTGAACGAACTAGTCTGAGGGGATTCATGCGATTGGCTCCATACTCAGCAGGAAGCTTCGTTACAAGATGGGGAGCAAAAGTTAGTGAAATCTTTCCAGTAGGACAAAGCATGTTACCGTGGCAACCCACGGAAAAATGCGTTCTCGCCATGAAACACGGTTCACTCATATCTTCGCAGAAATACATCAGATCGGAATCAAAATTAAATAATTCATATTTGGTAGGTCCTTAACGCATTGTAATATGTATTGTGGGGGGAGCACATTTTGTGGGGGGCCCCTAGGGGCCCCTATCGTCTACTTTGACCTAGGGCTATGAAATTTGGTACACTTGTATAAGTAACCAAGACGAGCAAAAAAAGTCAATTAAGAACCTGTTACCATGGCAACGGTGTGTCCGCCATCTTGGCGTTTGTGCCCTTTTGATCACTTTAAGTGCATCATATTTGAACAAACTAGTCTGAGGGAATTCATGCGATTGACTCCATGCTCAGCAAGGAGCTTCGTTACAAGATGGGGAACAAAAGTTAGTGAAATCTTTCCAACAGGACAGAACGTGTCACTGTGGCAACCCATGGAAAAATGTGTTCTCGCCATGAAAGACGGTTTGCTTATATCTCTGCAAAAATGCATGCGATCTGCACCAAAAATGTAAACTTTCATATTTGGTAGGTCCTTAACACATTGGAACATGCATTGTGGAGGGGGGGGGGGGGGGGGGTCCCCGAGGGTCCGGAACAACTACTTTGACAGAGGGCTATGAAATTTGGCACACATGTATTAACCCAAGACAAGCAAAAAAAAAACTCAATTAAGCACCTGTTACCAGTACAACGGGTTGTCCGCCATCTTACCATTTATGCACTTTTTATCACTTGAAGCGCATTGTATTTGAACGAAGTAGTCTGAGGAGCTTCATGCGACTCGTGTCTACTTTTACGTAGGAAATTCAAATTCCGCACAGATAATAACTCACATGGAGTATAAAAGTCCATTACGCACCTGTTGGAATGGCAACAGGGTGTCCGCCATCCTGCCGTTTTAAAGCTTTTTTTTTTTCCCCCACTTATTGCACACTGTACCTAAACAATTTTGTGGGAATTTATGCGACTGACTCCAAATTTGGAAGTAAGCTTAGTGACAAGATCAAAAGTTGTTCTAATCTTTCTAATAGGAGAAACGGTGTTACCATGGCAACCAATGAAACAAAGCCTTCTCTCCATGCAAAACAGTTTACTCACATCTCTGCAGAAATACATGTGATCTGCACCAATATTTACAGCATTTATATTTGTTAGGCCCATGACACATTACACTATGCACTGTGGGGGCTGCTTATAGGGGGGGTCATGTGGGTCCCCAAATCTCCACTTTGATGGGGGAAAATGAAATTTGCCACACGTATAACACAAGAACAGCAAAAGTAGTCCATAAAGTCCATTACCATGGCAACAGATTGTCTGCCATCTTGGATTTTGTGTCCATTTGTTTACTGAATGCATATTGTGTTTAAAGAAAATTGATTGACTGACTGATTGGGATTCCTGCAGATGACAGCAGGGAGCTTTGTCACACGATGGGGATCAAAAGTTATTCCAATCTTTCCAATAGGAATGGCAACCCACAGAAAAACAGTCCTCTCTCATAAAGTAAAATTCACCCATATATACACTAAAATTGGCAGCATTTATTTTCCTTTTTGCTTCCAACCACATTATACTCTGCCTAAATAGGCACGATATGGTCGGCGGGGGGCCATAGTGCTAACCAAAATGCCAGTATGTAATCAAAAAGGTTAGCTGGCTACAATAACACAACCATTATTACTAAGCAGATCATGTTAGCAAGTATATCACCATGTTGTATTTTTGATGTCTTCTGAATTTCTTCCATTTTGTTTTATAAAGTCTTTTAGCATAAAACATGCATTTTGTGAATACAAAATAATTTTACATAAATTCATGGAAAATGCTTTGCAGCAATAAATAACATGACCTCCTTTGTCAGCTGTACATTCTTCCTTGGGGTTCACAGTGCTCCTGCACCTACCTTTATTTCTGCACACTTCACACTCACCATGACTCTGATAAAATGCTGTGTATTTCAAGTTTTTACAATTGAGTGCAAATGCTCAGAAAACAACTGTGTGTGCCCTAACCAATGACAAATATTTTCAATGACTAAATATTTACTTCAGACTTTTGTTAGAAAATAAATAGCAAAAAATTGGTTTATTATAATCCGTTTTGACCATAACATTCATGTGTTTATAGTAAACCAGTTCACCAATTACAACAGATACATCATATCTATACAATATTTTTTTCTCATTTGCATTATTTTTTTGTACCATGACCGACAAAAACTCCAAAGACATGCTGTATAACTTAAAAAGGAATTTATTCATATGGCAACAAATTAGAACTCAAGTTCATTAAAAAATGCTATGTATAGACTATTATCTAAACTCCACTGTTGCTACAATTCTACAGTTTATTTTTACCACTATACACAGGATATGTAATGGGTTAAAAAAATAAGAAAGGGAAAAATTAGGGAAAATAATACAAAAGACTGTCTTCCAATTCATCTTGGTGAACACCTTCTTGCCAACTGCTACAAGCCAAAGTCTCCTAGGGAAATGACAAAAAAAATGTATGAGTTTGTGCATATGTAAATGTACATATGCCCCGCACGCATACACACACATGCATATTGCAAGCATCAATCACATGAAAGATACATAATTGCATCAGGCAATGTTTTATTCTAGACATCACTTCTCTACTCAATATAGTAACACTATAAAATACAGTTTTGGATTACTATAACACAAGCGATACTAATGCTACAGACTGGTCAAGGTCTAACAAGGATACAGCGACTGTGCCTCTGTAATAACCGTAAATACACAGTGCAACTATTAAATATGAAGCCTCAGGTTACAGCTTTTTTCATGCTCTTCACAGGCCTAATGAGGATCAGGACCACCAACAGAGCTCAGTGTAACTTTGTTCATCATTGGCTTCTGTTAGCTAAAGATAAACTACTAATATAAACCAGATATAAAAACACTCAAGAATATTTTTTTTAAACCAAGACTTACTGAAGTGTGTCACGAGTCTAATTGTGTGAAAAAGTAACTGTATAGGATAATGAATACTTACATTTACTTGTGTACCTACCTTGGCTGCAGTTACCTGTTCACTTAATTATCTCTGTAATTACACTTAAACACAACAGTTACATACAACTAAAATGATCCAATTTAATAAAACCAATAGAAAAAGAGGCATGATCCTAAACAACATCCAACAACCTAACCACACAGCGCAACAAAGCCTGTATCGACAACTTTGCAACTTGGATCGCTACACTACACTAACACTAACAAATTAAAAACCATTTATTTTCTATTCAACCACCAACAAATCTAACTATTTTAACACTTTCACTACTTCCTAGACAGGGAGCACAGAATACCTTGGAACATGGACTAACAGTTGTACACAATATAATGGATACCAAGAGAGGACTAAATTAACTTATTACGCGCAAATGATTTCAAACAGGGAACTCAGGTGAAGAGCAGCACAGCAACTACATGTTAAATATATTGACAGTGGAGAAAACATTTCTTAAGTTAAAAGCATGTGGGCTGCCTTACTTAAAGGAACATATGATGCCCTCATGATCACTAAAATATGTAGGCACCACTACCGCTTCTACTCTATAATTACTATTTTTAACATAAACATGGTCAATTAAGGTGCCTTTCTCTGTTGTGGCTGACGAAACATGTTGTTCATATCCTCTGTCTTTCATTTTCTGACAAATTGTTGAGGACTTCAAAATGTCCTCATTGAAATCACCAAAAACAACTATTGTTCCACTATGTGACTCTAATACATTTAGCAATGCTTCAAAATGTCTGAAAAAGAGAGAAACAGGATATGATGGTGGCCTGTAAATGACTGCTATTAAAATGTTGTATGTGGCACATTTTACAGCTAAACACTCTACATTTAAACCTGCTACTGTGACACTTTCAAATTCTACATTACTGTCACAGTACATACCAACGCCACCACGCTGTTGACTTTTAAGTGAAGTTAACACTGGATTAATGTTTGTGTAGGCTAAACTACGTGGAGCATTACTAAACCTATATCCAGTGATTTCTACAGAATCTAAGCTAACATCAGCAGGTATCCATGTCTCTGTCACAGCAATACAGTTAGGCTGCAAATGCTGTGTACAGTGGGCCAAATCTGAAACATGGCGATTTAAACTCTGAACATTCATTAGAAATACTCTAAAACCATCCTTTTCTACTGTGTGGCTTTCAGATATAAATGGTGGCATATTATTGATGGCCTCTTTAATGCTGTCATTACAATAAACAACTTTTTCTTTAAACTTCTGAATAATCAAACCAGACAAGCTTCTAACTCTACTTAATGCCACATAAGCCTGTCCTGGTGCAAAGATCTTAGCTAAAGAGACGACAGCACTATCTACTGTTAGGCCCTGTACTTTGTGTACAGTACAGGCCCAGGCTAACTTTAATGGAAACTGTCGTCTCATGCCTTTTTTATTGGCTCTCTCTTCCTGAGGTTCAATTGGTACTGAACCTACTAACTCTGCTGATGGATAAGTGGTTTGTTTCTTCGTCTTGATGCCTATCTTCTCATCATCAAATTTAACATAAACTCTGAGAGGAAACTCATTTTTAACAGGCTGTTCAATGTGAATCACTGTGCCACATACACCATTTACTAAACCATCATTTACATCAATGTTCTGAGACAACATGACTCGAGCATTTTTACCTAAATACAACTCCCTTGGTAAACTAGTTTTCTTGGCCCTAACATGATGATCTGACTTTAATTCTAATTTACCAGTTTTTTTATTGTAACCAAAGTCCTGAGCAGTTATAATTATGTAGTCAGGACATATGCTTGTTAACTGTTTCTCATTATATTCATCAACCTGGGAATTTGTAGCAAAAATGTGTAAGGCTGTGCTCTCTTCACCTGTTTCACACTTTTTCAAGATGTTTATATCGCGTGCTAACATCTGTGTGCCTTTTTTATGCGTTCGCATCCTATTTAATAATTGCGCAAACTCTTCATCTTGTTGCCGAACGACTGTTGTCAACTCCACGAGCTGAAATAAACTAGACCACAACGTCATATTTACATCCTGCACATACAACGCTTTTCCCTTTACCGGGGGCAACTGATAAAAATCTCCGACCGCGATAATGCTGACGTTACCGAAAGGGTTATAGTCACCAGTTTGTTTGATTTGTCTCAATCTGCCATGGATATAAGCCAATAGATTATGATTGACCATGGAGATTTCGTCAATTATGACTATCTGCAAATCAGCATATTTAACACGCAAAGAGTTCAGCTTTTCCTCACTCAAAGGTGTGTAAGGAAGGCTGACGTCTTTGCCAATGCCAAATGTACTGTGGATAGTCGCTGCATTTAAATGATAAGCAGCTATTCCTGTAGGAGCCGTTAATAAAACACAAATATTATCTGGCTTCTGACAAGTTGGTGACAATAACCTCATAGCCTCATACTGAATCGCTCTAACTAGGTAGCTCTTTCCGACTCCAGCTCCTCCAGATATAAACACGTGGAGGGGTTCTGGGTTTCTACCATTTACTTTGTCTAAACACCAGTTGCGGATTTTATAAAAGACCGAGAGCTGCTTCTCATTCAGAGATCTAATTAATTCTAGGCCCTCACTTCTACTCATTAGGTTATTAGTTTTTTCTAACTGACACGCCTGATCGTTCCTAAGAGCTAAATCTGGAATGTTGTCGATGGGCTCCTGACCTACTTCTACATCTTCCTCTGGTGCCTGTTCTTTTGCTTTAACTTCTTCTTTACATTCTAAACGCTCTACTTCCTGTTCAGGGCAGAGATTTGCCCAAGCATCTACTGGGCCTTCCTCATTTTCAAGTTTATTCTGTAACTCTTCTAATTCGTCTGAATCTTCTACCTCGAATTTGTTCCTATTCTCATCGACGACAGATTTAACTGTGTGTTCTGATCCATCACTAAAGATCACGGAACCATTTTCATAAAACTGTTCGAACGTCGCACAGTCAGCAGCTTTTAGATCGTCTTCGACGCGGTATGGAAGAAACAACTGTAACTGACTTTTGTAATATAATTCGGGGTTTTTTGTTTTTGAAAAGCGCGCATAACGAACTACAGCGGGTTTTGTTCGTGTTCGTTTTAGAATAAACCCTAACCCCCTTTGCAACTGTATCGCATCCTTTGACTTTTCATTTCCTCTCATAACACGATATTCAGACACGAACGTCGCAATGCACATATCATTAAAAGTGCTATTATTAGGCCTACTTTTATAGCGATCTACGACACTAACCATCCACACGTCGTCTCCAGATAGTCCACTTTCTTGGATTAAACTAATCGGTTTACTCATTTTAACTATTTTGTCCCCTGTTGGTATAAACTCTACTTTACGTGAATTCTCCTTTAAATGCATTCCCGTTAATCTATAAACTGCCTCTTGAGCAGACACGTCACGACTGTTGAGATAAACGCTGCCAATTGTTTTCAGTGCATGTTGAGCATTCACGTTTCCATCTTTTGTCGCTTCTTTATGCGCTTTACTAAGTAACAGTCCTACCTCTTTTTCTGATTTACTGATGTATGAAATAATGTAAACTATAACGGCGTACGCATCGGTTACATATTGAATATCTAAATTTGCATTCCAGCATTTTAAAAGAGACTTGTTATATGGATTTATCCATGCCTCTTTAATGTCTCTTTTATAAATAATTTTGGTTTTGCACATATTCAGTCGCTTGTAACAAATCTCAAATATTTGCTGATTAATATTTAGATGCTGGAACAACTCATCTAGACTATTAAAAGTCTCCTCTTTTACCGCTTTTTTCACTGCCTCCAGAGTTTTTAATGCCAAATCCTTATCTACCTTAAGCAGGTTATAATAGTACTCATTACCACATGTGCACCTTTTTACTTCATATTTTTTATCCGAATCAGAATCTGAATCACTTATTTTCTTTTCTTTTCGTTTCTTGCATTTATCACACTCATTTGGATTCAAATTAACATTAACAACAAATGTCCTACCTGACACTGGTCTGGGGAAATTAAAGCGACATTCAGTGCCACCTTTTTTACAACTTTTTGAATGTCTCTTTGAATGTTGCTGCACAGATGTGACCTTCTCCAATAATGTCTCATCCTGTGCTGGTAGCTCACATGTTACATACTTATCAATAAAAGCTACCACTTCTTCATCTGTGTTTGTATCTATTTTAGGTGCATTTTCTATCCAGAAAAGACAGTGCACATGAGGACTCCCGCGGCATTGAAACTCTACCCGGTAAAAGTAATCAATAATTTTTCCTATTGGATTTGAAGGAGACATAAGGACCTCCTTCAGAAAACAATGCCAGCGGAAATCAAACATTCTGGCGGCAGTGACAGGATTACGTCGCAACAGATCACATCTATCAGTCCACTCCAAGTCTTCTAATGTTTGTGTTCGACCTTCCTGTTTTAAAATCGTTTTAAGAAGGTTTTGCCATCTCAGATCCGCGGAAGAGAATGAACAAAACCACGTTGGAATCCCAAGTTGCCGAACACAGGCCATCAGGTCTTTCTGTACTCCCTGCCAAAAGGCTGGAGTCCCTCTAATAGGCTTAAGAAACCGGAAACCATCATCCACCTCTAACAACTGCTTCAGGGACTCCTCATTTTCTACATTCACCTCACCTCCTTTTCCTTTTCTTAATGCTATGCTAACCTTAGAAACAACTTGCTCTACCTCAGACATGTACTGAGCAAAGAAAATATACTCAATGTTCTGCGCAAACCTTCTATCAGCATGTAGAATTCTGTTGTTAAAGTAACGCGACAATGTCACATCATAAGCACGCCTTTCATGATACATATTACGACCACTAGGAAACAACACCGGGAAACACTTTGCTTCATTTTCATGATCCGACAACAACTTAACTGGGTTATTGCCCTCAGCTGGTGCAACATTAACTATACTGTCAAAATACTGATCTAAAACTTCCTGACCAATATCTACAGGCATCAGACACGTGTCTGAAAACATGCAATGTTGCTGCCGATCATGCAGCATCTCCTCATTGTCAGCATCATCTGCAGCACTCTCAACTACTTCCTTCTTTTCCTTTTCTTCATCCTCAAGATGGTCTAAGCTACACAACTCATTCACCCATTCCTCATTAAAATCTATGTCTTTATAAAACTTATTTGATTGCTTTAAAACCCGTAAAGCTTGCCGAATGTGCATGGTATCTACAAACTCATACTCATAATGGCCTTTATAAGTTAACTTGCGTTTTAATTTTACTGCCAATAAAGAGCCCTCCATATTTGAGCGGGGCAACATGTTAGATGTCTGAACTACGTTTGATGGAACGCAGGTTACTGGTCCATGAACTCCATTTTGGCCGCCTTTGGGCAACGCGAGCATTTTCATGAACGGAATATTTAAAGCAATCAAATGTTGTTCTAACCTATTTAAACAAGCTAATTCTGGGGGAACTGGATCTACTGCCAAATTATTTGTTACACTTTCAGCAGGCATTTTGCCATTTGAAATTTTATGGCGACAAGTGTAACAAATCCAAAGATGTCCTCTACTTGAAGTCAGTATCTGACAGGGCTGAACACAATCCTCACTACATTCATGTAAATAGTCAGTTCTAATACACCTATCTGCTAAAGAAGCTATTATCTTAGTCTTGTTATAGGCAGCCTTCCTACAACTCAACACCTGATGGGGAAACAACAGCCTGAAACAGACACAACAGACATACTCTGGACCATCTTCAACTTTGTTTAAAAACCTCTCTGTGAAGAACTCAATATTCTGTGTTTTATCTTTGTCTTTTATTTCTTGCCTCTTTAATTTCACTACTCTTTTAACCATAAACAATTAAAGCCGCAAGCGGCATCCATCGGGTCCTCGCCTCATGCCGAACCCTCCACCCGAACTCGCCACAAAGCTTCCGGGTGGATGTGAAGTAAAAGGCACGAATCCAAAAGTAGTTTGTCCAAAAACAATGCACATACAGTGCTAAATGGGCGAAAACGCCAAGATGGTGGACACCCCGTTGCCATGGTAACAGGTGGTCAATGCACTTTTTTACTCGCCTTGCGTTGTTACACATGTGTGTGGAATTTCATAGCCATAGGTGAAAGTAGACGATCGGGCCTCTGAGGACCCCCCCCAAAAAACTGCCCCCCCCACAATACATTCTGTAATGTGTCAAGGACATAACAAATATGAATAGTTAAAGTTTTGGTGCACATCGCATGAATTTGTGCAAAGATATAAGCAAACCGTGTTTCATGGCGAGGAGGATTTTTTTCCAAGATGGCGGACACACCGTTGCCATGGTAACAGGTTCTCAATAGAGTTTTTTGCTCGTCTTGGTTACTTATACATGTGTACCGAATTTCGTAGCCCTAGCTCAAAGTAGACGATCGGGCCCCTAGGGGCCCCCCCAAAATGCGACCCCCCCACAATATATATTACAAAGCGTGAAGGACCTACCAAATATGAATTATTTTAATTTTGGTTCCGATCGGATGTATTTCTGCGAAGATATGAGTGAACCGTGTTTCATGGCGAGATCGCTTTTTTGCATGGGTTGCCACGGTAACACGCTTTCGCCTATCAAAAAGATTTGAATAACTTTTGGTCCCCATCTCGTCACGAAGCTCCATGGCGAATGTGGAGCCAATAGCATGAATCGCCTCAGACTAGTTCGTTCAAATGCGATGCGCCCAAATTGACAAAAACGGGCAAAAAAATGGCCGCAAACGCCAAGATGGCGGAAAGCCCGTTGCCATGACAACAGGCATTTCAATGACTTTTTTACTTGTCTTGATGTGATAGACATGTGTACCGAATTTCGTCGTCCTACGTCAAACTAAAATTTTTTTTCCCCATTCTAGAGGCCATTTTTGGCGTTTCTAGGGGGCGCTGTCGAGGCATTTTTGCATTGGCGTGCATACAAACGCCAAATTATCGAAATTTTCACCGGACGTGAGGTGTGTGCCAAGTTTCGCAACTTTTCACGGGGTCTAAGGGGGTCAAAATTGAGTGAGTTGTGCTTAGGAGAATAATAATAATAATAATAATAATTAAAGCCGCAAGCGGCATCCATCGGGTCCTCGCCTCATGCCGAACCCTCCACCCAAGTCCTGGTTCTCCTAATGCTACATGTGAAGGACCCGCACAGCCAGTTCATTTTAATAGAGAAATACAATTCACATATTGAGAAAAGAATGTGTGTAAACGCCAAGATGGCGGACAGCCCGTTACCATGGCAACATGTGTTTCATTGACTTTTTAGCTTGTCTTGGGATGATACACATGTGTGCCGAATTTCGTAGCCCGAGATGAAAGTAGACGATCGGGCCCCTTGGGGCCCCCCCAAAAAGGTTCCCCGCCACAATACATTCTATAATGTGTTAAGGACCTACCAAATATGAATAGTCACAGTTTTGGTGCACATCGTATGAATGTGTGCAAAGATATAAGCAAACCGTGTTTCATGGCGAGAAGGTTTTTTTCCAAGATGGTGGACACCCCATTGCCATGGTAACGGCTGCACAATGAAGTTTTTTGCTTGTCTTGGGTTGATACACATGTGTGCCGAATTTCGTAGCCCTAGCTCAAAGTAGACGATCGGGCCCCTAGGGGCCCCCCCAAAATGCGACCCCCCCACAATATATATTACAAAGCGTGAAGGACCTACCAAATATGAATTATTTTAATTTTGGTTCCGATCGGATGTATTTCTGCGAAGATATGAGTGAACCGTGTTTCATGGCGAGATCGCTTTTTTGCATGGGTTGCCACGGTAACACGCTTTCGCCTATCAAAAAGATTTGAATAACTTTTGGTCCCCATCTCGTCACGAAGCTCCATGGCGAATGTGGAGCCAATAGCATGAATCGCCTCAGACTAGTTCGTTCAAATGCGATGCGCCCAAATTGACAAAAACGGGCAAAAAAATGGCCGCAAACGCCAAGATGGCGGAAAGCCCGTTGCCATGACAACAGGCGTTTCAATGACTTTTTTACTTGTCTTGATGTGATAGACATGTGTACCGAATTTCGTCGTCCTACGTCAAACTAAAAATTTTTTTCCCCATTCTAGAGGCCATTTTTGGCGTTTGTAGGGGGCGCTGTCGAGGCATTTTTGCATTGGCGTGCATACAAACGCCAAATTATCGAAATTTTCACCGGACGTGAGGTGTGTGCCAAGTTTCGCAACTTTTCACGGGGTCTAAGGGGGTCAAAATTGAGTGAGTTGTGCTTAGGAGAATAATAATAATAATAATAATTAAAGCCGCAAGCGGCATCCATCGGGTCCTCGCCTCATGCCGAACCCTCCACCCGAGTCCTGGTTCTCCTAATGCTACATGTGAAGGACCCACAGAGACAGTTCATTTTAATAGAGAAATACAATTCACATATTGAGAAAAGAATGTGTGTAAATGCCAAGATGGCAGACAGCCCGTTACCATGGCAACATGTGTTTCATTGACTTATCAGCTCGTCTTGGGATGTTAGACATGTGTGCCGAATTTCGTAGCCCTACGTCAAAGTAGACGATCGGGCCCCTAGGGGCCCCCCCCCAAAATGTGCCACCCCCACAATACATATTAAAATATGTTAAGGACCTACCAAATATGAATGTTTTCCACTTTGGTGCGGATCAGATGCATTTCTACCAAGATATGAGTGAACCGTGTTTCATGGCGAGGAGTATTTTTTTCAAGATGGCGGACACACCGTTGCCATGGTAACATGTGCTTAATCGAGTTTTATGCTTGTCTATGGTTGATACACATGTGTGCCGAATTTCGTAGCCCTAGATCAAAGTAGACGATCGGGCCCCTAAGGGCCCCCCCAAAAATGTGCCCCCCCCCACAATACATATTACAATGCGTGAAGGACCTACCAAATATGAATAATTGGAATTTTGGTTCCGATCGGATGCATTTCTGCAGAGATATAAGCAAACCGTGTTTCATGGCGAGAACGCATTTTTCCATGGGTTGCCACGGTAACACGCTTTCTCCTATCAAAAAGATTTGAATAACTTTTGGTCCCCATCTTGTCACAAAGCTCCATGGCGAATGTGGAGCCAATAGCATGAATCCCCTCAGACTAGTTCGTTCAAATACGTTGCACTTAAAGTGATAAAAAGGGCATAAACGCCAAGATGGCGGACACCCCGTTGCCATGGTAACAGGTTCTCAATAGAGTTTTTTGCTCGTCTTGGTTACTTATACATGTGTACCGAATTTCGTAGCCATAGGTCAAAGTAGACGATCGGGCCCCTAGGGCCCCCCCCCAAAATGCGCCCCCCCCACAATGCATATTACAATGCGTGAAGGACCTACCAAACATGAATTATTTTAATTTTGGTTCCGATCGGATGTATTTCTGCGACGATATGAGTGAACCGTGTTTCATGGCGAGAACGCTGTTTTCCATGGGTTGCCACGGTAACACGCTTTCTCCTATCAGAAAGATTTGAATAACTTTTGCTCCCCATCTTGTCACGAAGCTCCATGGCGAATGTGGAGCCAATAGCACGAATCGCCTCAGACTAGTTCGTTCAAATGCGATGCGCCCAAATTGACAAAAACGGGCAAAAAAATGGCCGCAAACGTCAAGATGGCGGACAGCCCGTTGCCATGACAACAGGCGTTTCAATGACTTTTTTACTTGTCTTGATGTGATAGACATGTGTACCGAATTTCGTCGTCCTACGTCAAACTAAAAATTTTTTGCCCCATTCTAGAGGCCATTTTTGGCGTTTCTAGGGGGCGCCGTCGAGGCATTTTTGCATTGGCGTGCATACAAACGCCAAATTATCGAAATTTTCACCGGACGTGAGGTGTGTGCCAAGTTTCGCAACTTTTCACGGGGCCTAAGGGGGTCAAAATTGAGTGAGTTGTGCTTAGGAGAATAATAATAAACATTTGGAAAACAATAGGGCCTTGCCATACTTCGTATGGCTCGGACCCTAATTAAAGCCGCAAGCGGCATCCATCGGGTCCTCGCCTCATGCCGAACCCTCCACCCGAACTCACCACAAAGCTTCCGGGTAGATGTGAAGTAAAAGGCATGAATCCAAAAGTAGTTTGTTAAAAAATAATGCACATTCAGTAATAAATAGGCATAAACGCCAAGATGGCGGACACCATGTTGCCATGGTAACAGGTGGTCAATGCACTTTTTTACTCGCCTTGGGTTGTTACACATGTGTGCCGAATTTCGTAGCCTAAGATGAAAGTAGACAATCGGGCACCTGAGGGCCCCCCCCAAAAAGTGCCCCCCCCACAATACATTCTATAATGTGTTAAGGACCTACCAAATATGAATAGTTAAAGTTTTGGTGCACATCGCATGAATTTGTGCAAAGATATAAGCAAACCGTGTTTCATGGCGAGAAGGTTTTTTTCCAAGATGGCGGACACTCCAGTGCCATGGTAACAGGTGCTTAATTGAGTTTTATGCTTGTCTTGGGATGATACACATGTGTGCCGAATTTCGTAGCCCGAGATGAAAGTAGACGATCGGGCCCCTGGGGGCCCCCCCAAAAAGTGTCCCCCCCACAATACATTCTATAATGTGTTAAGGACCTACCAAATATTAATATTTACAGTTTTGGTGCACATCGCATGAATTTGTGCAAAGATATAAGCAAACCGTGTTTCATGGCGAGAAGGTTTTTTTCCAAGATGGTGGACACTCCAGTGCCATGGTAACAGGTGTTTAATATAGTTTTTTGCTTGTCTAGGGTTGATACACATGTGTGCCGAATTTCGTAGCCCTAGCTCAAAGTAGACGATCGGGCCCCTAGGGCCCCCCCCCAAAATGTGCCCCCCCCACAATACATATATCAATGCGTTAAGGACCTACCAAATATGAATTATTGGAATTTTGGTTCCGATCGGATGCATTTCTGCAGAGATTTAAGCAAACCGTGTTTCATGGCGAGAACGCATTTTTCCATGGGTTGCCACGGTAACACGCTTTCACCTATCAAAAAGATTTGAATAACTTTTGGTCCCCATCTTGTCACGAAGCTCCATGGCGAACGTGGAGCCAATAGCATGAATCCCCTCAGACTAGTTCGTTCAAATGCGATGCGCCCAAATTGATAAAAAGAGCATAAACGCCAAGATGGCGGCCACCCCGTTGCCATGGTAACAGGTTCTCAATAGAGTTTTTTGCTCGTCTTGGTTACTTATACATGTGTACCGAATTTCGTAGCCATAGGTCAAAGTAGACGATCGGGCCCCTAGGGGCCCCCCCAAAATGCGCCCCCCCCACAATACATATTACAATGCGTGAAGGACCTACCAAATATGAATTATTGGAATTTTGGTTCCGATCGGATGCATTTCTGCAAAGATATAAGCAAACCGTGTTTCATGGCGAGAACGCTTTTTTCCATGGGTTGCCACGGTAACACGCTTTCTCCTATCAGAAAGATTTGAATAACTTTTGGTCCCCATCTTGTCACGAAGCTCCATGGCGAATGTGGAGCCAATAGCATGAATCCCCTCAGACTAGTTCGTTCAAATGCGATGCGCCCTAATTGACAAAAACGGGCAAAAAAATGGCCGCAAACGCCAAGATGGCGGAAAGCCCGTTGCCATGACAACAGGCATTTCAATGACTTTTTTACTTGTCTGGATGTGATAGACATGTGTACCGAATTTCGTCGTCCTACGTCAAACTAAAATTTTTTTCCCCCATTCTAGAGGCCATTTTTGGCGTTTCTAGGGGGCGCCGTCGAGGCATTTTCACATTGGCGTGCACGCGGACCCCAGAATATTGCTATTTTCGCCGGGACTGAGGTGTGTGCCAAGTTTCGCAACTTTTCACGGGGTCTAAGGGGGTCAAAATTGAGTGAGTTGTGCTTAGGAGAATAATAATAATAATAATTAAAGCCGCAAGCGGCATCCATCGGGTCCTCGCCTCATGCCGAACCCTCCACCCGAGTCCTGGTTCTCCTAATGCTACATGTGAAGGACCCGCACAGCCAGTTCATTTTAATAGAGAAATACAATTCACATATTGAGAAAAGAATGTGTGTAAACGCCAAGATGGCGGACAGCCCGTTACCATGGCAACATGTGTTTCATTGACTTTTTAGCTTGTCTTGGGATGATACACATGTGTGCCGAATTTCGTAGCCCGAGATGTAAGTAGACGATCGGGCCCCTAGGGGCCCCCCCAAAAAGTGTCCCCCCCACAATACATTCTATAATGTGTTAAGGACCTACCAAATATGAATAGTTACAGTTTTGGTGCACATCGTATGAATTTGTGCAAAGATATAAGCAAACCGTGTTTCATGGCGAGAAGGTTTTTTTTCCAAGATGGCGGATACCCCGTTGCCATGGTAACGGCTGCACAATGAAGTTTTTTGCTTGTCTTGGGTTGATACACATGTGTGCCGAATTTCGTAGCCCTAGCTCAAAGTAGACGATCGGGCCCCTAGGGGCCGCCCCCAAAATGTGCCCCCCCCACAATACATATTACAACGCGTTAAGGACCTGCCAAATATGAATTATTGGAATTTTGGTTCCAATCGGATGCATTTTGGCAGAGATATAAGCAAACCGTGTTTCATGGCGAGAACGCGTTTTTCCATGGGTTGCCACGGTAACACGCTTTCTCCTATCAGAAAGATTTGAATAACTTTTTGTCCCCATCTTGTCACGAAGCTCCATGGGGAATGTGGAGCCAATAGCATGAATCCCCTCAGACTAGTTCGTTCAAATACGATGCGCTTAAAGTGATAAAAAGGGCATAAACGCCAAGATGGCGGCCACCCCGTTGCCATGGTAACAGGTTCTCAATAGAGTTTTTTGCTCGTCTTGGTTACTTATACATGTGTACCGAATTTCGTAGCCCTAGCTCAAAGTAGACGATCGGGCCCCTAGGGGCCCCCCCCAAAATGCGCCCCCCCCACAATACATATTACAATGCGTGAAGGACCTACCAAACATGAATTATTTTAATTTTGGTTCCGATCGGATGTATTTCTGCGAAGATATGAGTGAACCGTGTTTCATGGCGAGAACGCTTTTTTCCATGGGTTGCCACGGTAACACGCTTTCTCCTATCAAAAAGATTTGAATAACTTTTGCTCCCCATCTTGTCACGAAGCTCCATGGCGAATGTGGAGCCAATAGCATGAATCCCCTCAGACTAGTTCGTTCAAATGCGATGCGCCCAAATTGACAAAAACGGGCAAAAAATTGGCCGCAAACGCCAAGATGGCGGACAGCCCGTTGCCATGACAACAGGCATTTCAATGACTTTTTTACTTGTCTTGATGTGATAGACATGTGTACCGAATTTCGTCGTCCTACGTCAAACTAAAAATTTTTTTCCCCATTCTAGAGGCCATTTTTGGCGTTTCTAGGGGGCGCTGTCGAGGCATTTTTGCATTGGCGTGCATACACACGCCAGATTATCAAAATTTTCACCGGACGTGAGGTGTGTGCCAAGTTTCGCAACTTTTCACGGGGTGTAAGGGGGTCAAAATTGAGTGAGTTGTGCTTAGAACGAGAATAATAAACATTACAATAACAATAGGGCCTTGCCATACTTCGTATGGCTCGGACCCTAACAAGCGGCATCCATCGGGTCCTCGCCTCATACCGAACCCTCCACCCGAGTCCTGGTTCTCCTAATGCTACATGTGAAGGACCCGCACAGCCAGTTCATTTTAATAGAGAAATACAATTCACATATTGAGAAAAGAATGTGTGTAAAGGCCAAGATGGCGGACAGCCCGCTACCATGGCAACATGTGTTTCATTGACTTGTTAGCTTGTCTTGGGATGATACACATGTGTGCCGAATTTCGTAGCCCGAGATGAAAGTAGACGATCGGGCCCCTAGGGGCCCCCCCAAAAAGTGTCCCCCCCACAATACATTCTATAATGTGTTAAGGACCTACCAAATATGAATAGTTACAGTTTTGGTGCACATCGTATGAATTTGTGCAAAGATATAAGCAAACCGTGTTTCATGGCGAGAAGGTATTTTTCCAAGATGGCGGACTCTCCAGTGCCACGGTAACAGGTGCTAAATTGAGTTTTTTGCTTGTCTAGGGTTGATACACATATGTGCCGAATTTCGTAGCCCTAGCTCAAAGTAGACGATCAGGCCCCTAGGGGCCCCCCCCAAAATTTGTCCCCCCCACAATACATATTACAATGCGTTAAGGACCCTCGAAATATGAATTAGTGGAATTTTGGTTCCGATCGGATGCATTTCTGCAGAGATATAAGCAAACCGTGTTTCATGGCGAGAACGCTTTTTTCCATGGGTTGCCACGGTAACACGCTTTCTCCTATCGGAAAGATTTGTATAACTTTTGGTCCCCATCTTGTCACGAAGCTCCATGGCGAACGTGGAGCCAATAGCATGAATCCCCTCAGACTAGTTCGTTCAAATGCGATGCGCCCAAATTGATAAAAAGAGCATAAACGCCAAGATGGCGGCCAACCCGTTGCCATGGTAACAGGTTCTCAATAGAGTTTTTTGCTCGTCTTGGTTACTTATACATGTGTACCGAATTTCGTAGCCCTAGGTCAAAGTAGACTATCGGGCCCCTAGGGGCCCCCCCCAAAATGCGCCCCCCCCACAATACATATTACAATGCGTGAAGGACCTACCAAACATGAATTATTTTAATTTTGGTTCCGATCGGATGTATTTCTGCGAAGATATGAGTGAACCGTGTTTCATGGCGAGATCGCTTTTTTCCATGGGTTGCCACGGTAACACGCTTTCGCCTATCAAAAAGATTTGAATAACTTTTGGTCCCCATCTTGTCACGAAGCTCCATGGCGAATGTGGAGCCAATAGCATGAATCCCCTCAGACTAGTTCGTTCAAATGCGATGCGCCCAAATTGACAAAAACGGGCAAAAAAATGGCCGCAAACGCCAAGATGGCGGAAAGCCCGTTGCCATGACAACAGGCGTTTCAATGACTTTTTTACTTGTCTTGATGTGATAGACATGTGTACCGAATTTCGTCGTCCTACGTCAAACTAAATTTTTTTTTCCCCATTCTAGAGGCCATTTTTGGCGTTTCTAAGGGGCGCTGTCGAGGCATTTTTGCATTGGCGTGCATACAAACGCCAAATTATCGAAATTTTCACCGGACGTGAGGTGTGTGCCAAGTTTGGCAACTTTTCACGGGGTCTAAGGGGGTCAAAATTGAGTGAGTTGTGCTTAGGAGAATAATAATAATAAACATTACAATAACAATAGGGCCTTGCCATACTTCGTATGGCTCGGACCCTAATAATAAACATTACAATAACAATAGGGCCTTGCCATACTTCGTATGGCTCGGACCCTAATTAAAGCCGCAAGCGGCATCCATCGGGTCCTCGCCTCATGCCGAACCCTCCACCCGAGTCCTGGTTCTCCTAATGCTACATGTGAAGGACCCACAGAGACAGTTCATTTTAATAGAGAAATACAATTCACATATTGAGAAAAGAATGTGTGTAAACGCCAAGATGGCGGACAGCCCGTTACCATGGCAACATGTGTTTCATTGACTTATCAGCTCGTCTTGGGATGTTAGACATGTGTGCCGAATTTCGTAGCCCTACGTCAAAGTAGACGATCGGGCCCCTAGGGGCCCCCCCCAAAATGTGCCACCCCCACAATACATATTAAAATATGTTAAGGACCTACCAAATATGAATGTTTTCCACTTTGGTGCAGATCAGATGCATTTCTACCAAGATATGAGTGAACCGTGTTTCATGGCGAGGAGGATTTTTTTTCAAGATGGCGGACACTCCAGTGCCATGGTAACAGGTGCTTAATTGAGTTTTATGCTTGTCTCGGGTTGATACACATGTGTGCCGAATTTCGTAGCCCTAGCTCAAAGTAGACAATCGGGCCCCAGGGCCCCCCCCCAAAATGTGCCCCCCCCACAATACATATTACAATGCGTTAAGGACCTACCAAACATGAATTATCAGAATTTTGGTTCCGATCGGATGCATTTCTGCGAAGATATGAGTGAACCGTGTTTCATGGCGAGAACGCTTTTTTCCATGGGTTGCCACGGTAACACGCTTTCTCCTATCAAAAAGATTTGAATAACTTTTGGTCCCCATCTTGTCACGAAGCTCCATGGCGAATGTGGAGCCAATAGCATGAATCGCCTCAGACTAGTTCGTTCAAATGCGATGCACCCAAATTGACAAAAACGGGCCAAAAAATGGCCGCAAATGCCAAGATGGCGGACGGCCCGTTGCCATGAAAACAGGCGTTTCAATGACTTTTTTACTTGTCTTGATGTGATAGACATATGTACCGAATTTCGTCGTCCTACGTCAAACTAAATTTTTTTGACCCCATTCTAGAGGCCATTTTTGGCGTTTCTAGGGAGCGCCGTCGAGGCATTTTTACATTGGCGTGCACGCGGACCCCAGAATATCGCTATTTTCGCCGGGACTGAGGTGTGTGCCAAGTTTCGCAACTTTTCACGGGGCCTAAGGGGGTCAAAAATGGCCGAGTTGTGCTCAGAACGAGGAGAATAATAATAATAATAATAATTAAAGCCGCAAGCGGCATCCATCGGGTCCTCGCCTCATGCCGAACCCTCCACCCGAGTCCTGGTTCTCCTAATGCTACATGTGAAGGACCCGCACAGCCAGTTCATTTTAATAGAGAAATACAATTCACATATTGAGAAAAGAATGTGTGTAAACGCCAAGATGGCGGACAGCCCGTTACCATGGCAACATGTGTTTCATTGACTTTTTAGCTTGTCTTGGGATGATACACATGTGTGCCGAATTTCGTAGCCCGAGATGTAAGTAGACGATCGGGCCCCTAGGGGCCCCCCCAAAAAGTGTCCCCCCCACAATACATTCTATAATGTGTTAAGGACCTACCAAATATGAATAGTTACAGTTTTGGTGCACATCGTATGAATTTGTGCAAAGATATAAGCAAACCGTGTTTCATGGCGAGAAGGTTTTTTTTCCAAGATGGCGGATACCCCGTTGCCATGGTAACGGCTGCACAATGAAGTTTTTTGCTTGTCTTGGGTTGATACACATGTGTGCCGAATTTCGTAGCCCTAGCTCAAAGTAGACGATCGGGCCCCTAGGGGCCGCCCCCAAAATGTGCCCCCCCCACAATACATATTACAACGCGTTAAGGACCTGCCAAATATGAATTATTGGAATTTTGGTTCCAATCGGATGCATTTTGGCAGAGATATAAGCAAACCGTGTTTCATGGCGAGAACGCGTTTTTCCATGGGTTGCCACGGTAACACGCTTTCTCCTATCAGAAAGATTTGAATAACTTTTTGTCCCCATCTTGTCACGAAGCTCCATGGGGAATGTGGAGCCAATAGCATGAATCCCCTCAGACTAGTTCGTTCAAATACGATGCGCTTAAAGTGATAAAAAGGGCATAAACGCCAAGATGGCGGCCACCCCGTTGCCATGGTAACAGGTTCTCAATAGAGTTTTTTGCTCGTCTTGGTTACTTATACATGTGTACCGAATTTCGTAGCCCTAGCTCAAAGTAGACGATCGGGCCCCTAGGGGCCCCCCCAAAATGCGACCCCCCCACAATATATATTACAAAGCGTGAAGGACCTACCAAATATGAATTATTTTAATTTTGGTTCCGATCGGATGTATTTCTGCGAAGATATGAGTGAACCGTGTTTCATGGCGAGATCGCTTTTTTGCATGGGTTGCCACGGTAACACGCTTTCGCCTATCAAAAAGATTTGAATAACTTTTGGTCCCCATCTCGTCACGAAGCTCCATGGCGAATGTGGAGCCAATAGCATGAATCGCCTCAGACTAGTTCGTTCAAATGCGATGCGCCCAAATTGACAAAAACGGGCAAAAAAATGGCCGCAAACGCCAAGATGGCGGAAAGCCCGTTGCCATGACAACAGGCGTTTCAATGACTTTTTTACTTGTCTTGATGTGATAGACATGTGTACCGAATTTCGTCGTCCTACGTCAAACTAAAATTTTTTTTCCCCATTCTAGAGGCCATTTTTGGCGTTTCTAGGGGGCGCTGTCGAGGCATTTTTGCATTGGCGTGCATACAAACGCCAAATTATCGAAATTTTCACCGGACGTGAGGTGTGTGCCAAGTTTCGCAACTTTTCACGGGGCCTAAGGGGGTCAAAATTGAGTGAGTTGTGCTTAGGAGAATAATAATAAACATTTGGAAAACAATAGGGCCTTGCCATACTTCGTATGGCTCGGACCCTAATTAAAGCCGCAAGCGGCATCCATCGGGTCCTCGCCTCATGCCGAACCCTCCACCCGAACTCGCCACAAAGCTTCCGGGTGGATGTGAAGTAAAAGGCACGAATCCAAAACTAGTTTGTTAAAAAACAATGCACATACAGTGCTAAATGGGCGTAAACGCCAAGATGGCGGACACCCCGTTGCCATGGTAACAGGTGGTCAATGCACTTTTTTACTCGCCTTGCGTTGTTACACGTGTGTCGAATTTCGTAGCCATAGGTGAAAGTAGACGATCGGGCCCCTGAGGGCCCCCCCCAAAAAGTGCCCCCCCACAATACATTCTATAATATGGAAAGGACCTACCAAACATGAATAGTTAAAGTTTTGGTGCACATCGCATGAATTTGTGCAAAGATATAAGCAAACCGTGTTTCATGGCGAGAAGGTTTTTTTCCAAGATGGCGGACACTCCGTTGCCATGGTAACAGGTTGTTAATTGAGTTTTTTGCTTGTCTAGGGTTGATACACATGTGTGCCGAATTTCGTAGCCCTAGCTCAAAGTAGACGATCGGGCCCCTAGGGGCCCCCCCCAAAATGCGCCATCCCCACAATACATATTACAATGCGTGAAGGACCTACCAAATATGAATTATTGGAATTTTGGTTCCGATCGGATGCATTTCTGCAAAGATATGAGTGAACCGTGTTTCATGGCGAGAACGCTTTTTTCCATGGGTTGCCACGGTAACACGCTTTCTCCTATCAGAAAGATTTGAATAAATTTTGGTCCACATCTTGTCACGAAGCTCCATTGCGAATGTGGAGCCAATAGCCTGAATCCCCTCAGACTAGTTCGTTCAAATACGATGCGCTTAAAGTGATAAAAAGGGCATAAACGCCAAGATGGCGGACACCCCGTTGCCATGGTAACAGGTTCTCAATAGAGTTTTTTGCTCGTCTTGGTTACTTATACATGTGTACCGAATTTCGTAGCCATAGGTCAAAGTAGACGATCGGGCCCCTCGGGGCCCCCCCCAAAATGCGCCCCCCCCCACAATACATATTACAATGCGTGAAGGACCTACCAAACATGAATTATCAGAATTTTGGTTCCGATCGGATGCATTTCTGCGAAGATATGAGTGAACCGTGTTTCATGGCGAGAACGCTTTTTTCCATGGGTTGCCACGGTAACACGCTTTCTCCTATCAAAAAGATTTGAATAACTTTTTGTCCCCATCTTGTCACGAAGCTCCATGGCGAATGTGGAGCCAATAGCATGAATCCCCTCAGACTAGTTCGTTCAAATACGATGCGCCCAAATTGACAAAAACGGGCCAAAAAATGGCCGCAAACGCCAAGATGGCGGAAAGCCCGTTGCCATGACAACAGGCGTTTCAATGACTTTTTTACTTGTCTTCATGTGATAGACATGTGTACCGAATTTCGTCGTCCTACGTCAAACTAAAATTTTTTTTCCCCATTCTAGAGGCCATTTTTGGCGTTTCTAGGGGGCGCAGTCGAGGCATTTTTACATTGGCGTGCACGCAGACCCCAGAATATCGCTATTTTCGCCGGGACTGAGGTGTGTGCCAAGTTTCGCAACTTTTCACGGGGTCTAAGGGGGTCAAAATTGAGTGAGTTGTGCTCAGAACGAGGAGAATAATAATAATTAAAGCCGCAAGCGGCATCCATCGGGTCCTCGCCTCATGCCGAACCCTCCACCCGAACTCACCACAAAGCTTCCGGGTAGATGTGAAGTAAAAGGCATGAATCCAAAACTAGTTTGTTAAAAAATAATGCACATTCAGTAATAAATAGGCATAAACGCCAAGATGGTGGACACCATGTTGCCATGGTAACAGGTGGTCAATGCACTTTTTTACTCGCCTTGGGTTGTTACACATGTGTGCCGAATTTCGTAGCCTAAGATGAAAGTAGACAATCGGGCCCCTGAGGGCCCCCCCAAAAAGTGCCCCCCCCACAATACATTCTATAATGTGTTAAGGACCTACCAAATATGAATAGTTAAAATTTTGGTGCACATCGCATGAATTTGTGCAAAGATATAAGCAAACCGTGTTTCATGGCGAGAAGGCTTTTTTCCAAGATGGCGGACACTCCAGTGCCATGGTAACAGGCTCTTAATTGAGTTTTATGCTTGTCTCGGGTTGATACACATGTGTGCCGAATTTCGTAGCCCTAGCTCAAAGTAGACGATCGGGCCCCTAGGGGCCCCCCCCAAAATGTGCCCCCCCCCACAATACATATTACAATGCGTTAAGGACCTACCAAATATGAATAATTGGAATTTTGGTTCCGATCGGATGAATTTCTGCAGAGATATAAGCAAACCGTGTTTCATGGCGAGAACGCATTTTTCCATGGGTTGCCACGGTAACACGCTTTCACCTATCAAAAAGATTTGAATAACTTTTGGTCCCCATCTTGTCACAAAGCTCCATGGGGAATGTGGAGCCAATAGCATGAATCCCCTCAGACTAGTTCGTTCAAATACGATGCGCTTAAAGTGATAAAAAGGGCATAAACGCCAAGATGGCGGCCACCCCGTTGCCATGGTAACAGGTTCTCAATAGAGTTTTTTGCTCGTCTTGGTTACTTATACATGTGTACCGAATTTCGTAGCCCTAGCTCAAAGTAGACGATCGGGCCCCTAGGGGCCCCCCCAAAATGCGCCCCCCCCACAATATATATTACAATGCGTGAAGGACCTACCAAATATGAATTATTTTAATTTTGGTTCCGATCGGATGTATTTCTGCGAAGATATGAGTGAACCGTGTTTCATGGCGAGATCGCTTTTTTCCATGGGTTGCCACGGTAACACGCTTTCACCTATCAAAAAGATTTGAATAACTTTTGGTCCCCATCTTGTCACGAAGCTCCATGGCGAATGTGGAGCCAATAGCATGAATCGCCTCAGACTAGTTCGTTCAAATGCGATGCGCCCAAATTGACAAAAACGGGCAAAAAAATGGCCGCAAACGCCAAGATGGCTGACATCCCGTTGCCATGACGCCAGGTCTACGATTGACTTTTTTGGTCGTCTTGAGGTGGTAGACATGTGTACCGAATTTCGTTGTCCTACGTGAAAGTAGACTTTTGACACCCCATTTTATTTTCCATCTTTGGCGTTTCTAGGGGGCGCCGTCGAGGCATTTTTACATTGGCGTGCACATGGACCCCAGAATATCGCTATTTTCGCCGGGACTGAGGTGTGTGCCAAGTTTCGCAACTTTTCACCAGGTCTAAGGGGGTCAAAATTGAGTGAGTTGTGCTGAGGAAAAAAATAATAATAATAATAATAAACATTACAATAACAATAGGGCCCTGCCATACTTCGTATGGCGAGGACCCTAATAATAAACATTACAATAACAATAGGGCCTTGCCATACTTCGTATGGCTCGGACCCTAATTAAAGCCGCAAGCGGCATCCATCGGGTCCTCGCCTCATGCCGAACCCTCCACCCGAGTCCTGGTTCTCCTAATGCTACATGTGAAGGACCCGCACAGCCAGTTCATTTTAATAGAGAAATACAATTCACATATTGAGAAAAGAATGTGTGTAAACGCCAAGATGGCGGACAGCCCGTTACCATGGCAACATGTGTTTCATTGACTTTTTAGCTTGTCTTGGGATGATACACATGTGTGCCGAATTTCGTAGCCCGAGATGTAAGTAGACGATCGGGCCCCTAGGGGCCCCCCCAAAAAGTGTCCCCCCCACAATACATTCTATAATGTGTTAAGGACCTACCAAATATGAATAGTTACAGTTTTGGTGCACATCGTATGAATTTGTGCAAAGATATAAGCAAACCGTGTTTCATGGCGAGAAGGTTTTTTTCCAAGATGGCGGATACCCCGTTGCCATGGTAACGGCTGCACAATGAAGTTTTTTGCTTGTCTTGGGTTGATACACATGTGTGCCGAATTTCGTAGCCCTAGCTCAAAGTAGACGATCGGGCCCCTAGGGGCCGCCCCCAAAATGTGCCCCCCCCACAATACATATTACAACGCGTTAAGGACCTGCCAAATATGAATTATTGGAATTTTGGTTCCAATCGGATGCATTTTGGCAGAGATATAAGCAAACCGTGTTTCATGGCGAGAACGCGTTTTTCCATGGGTTGCCACGGTAACACGCTTTCTCCTATCAGAAAGATTTGAATAACTTTTTGTCCCCATCTTGTCACGAAGCTCCATGGGGAATGTGGAGCCAATAGCATGAATCCCCTCAGACTAGTTCGTTCAAATACGATGCGCTTAAAGTGATAAAAAGGGCATAAACGCCAAGATGGCGGCCACCCCGTTGCCATGGTAACAGGTTCTCAATAGAGTTTTTTGCTCGTCTTGGTTACTTATACATGTGTACCGAATTTCGTAGCCCTAGCTCAAAGTAGACGATCGGGCCCCTAGGGGCCCCCCCAAAATGCGCCCCCCCCACAATATATATTACAAAGCGTGAAGGACCTACCAAATATGAATTATTTTAATTTTGGTTCCGATCGGATGTATTTCTGCGAAGATATGAGTGAACCGTGTTTCATGGCGAGATCGCTTTTTTCCATGGGTTGCCACGGTAACACGCTTTTGCCTATCAAAAAGATTTGAATAACTTTTGGTCCCCATCTCGTCACGAAGCTCCATGGCGAATGTGGAGCCAATAGCATGAATCGCCTCAGACTAGTTCGTTCAAATGCGATGCGCCCAAATTGACAAAAACGGGCAAAAAAATGGCCGCAAACGCCAAGATGGCGGAAAGCCCGTTGCCATGACAACAGGCGTTTCAATGACTTTTTTACTTGTCTTGATGTGATAGACATGTGTACCGAATTTCGTCGTCCTACGTCAAACTAAAAATTTTTTTCCCCATTCTAGAGGCCATTTTTGGCGTTTCTAGGGGGCGCTGTCGAGGCATTTTTGCATTGGCGTGCATACAAACGCCAAATTATCGAAATTTTCACCGGACGTGAGGTGTGTGCCAAGTTTCGCAACTTTTCACGGGGTCTAAGGGGGTCAAAATTGAGTGAGTTGTGCTTAGGAGAATAATAATAATAATAATTAAAGCCGCAAGCGGCATCCATCGGGTCCTCGCCTCATGCCGAACCCTCCACCCGAGTCCTGGTTCTCCTAATGCTACATGTGAAGGACCCACAGAGACAGTTCATTTTAATAGAGAAATACAATTCACATATTGAGAAAAGAATGTGTGTAAATGCCAAGATGGCAGACAGCCCGTTACCATGGCAACATGTGTTTCATTGACTTATCAGCTCGTCTTGGGATGTTAGACATGTGTGCCGAATTTCGTAGCCCTACGTCAAAGTAGACGATCGGGCCCCTAGGGGCCCCCCCCCAAAATGTGCCACCCCCACAATACATATTAAAATATGTTAAGGACCTACCAAATATGAATGTTTTCCACTTTGGTGCGGATCAGATGCATTTCTACCAAGATATGAGTGAACCGTGTTTCATGGCGAGGAGTATTTTTTTCAAGATGGCGGACACACCGTTGCCATGGTAACATGTGCTTAATCGAGTTTTATGCTTGTCTATGGTTGATACACATGTGTGCCGAATTTCGTAGCCCTAGATCAAAGTAGACGATCGGGCCCCTAAGGGCCCCCCCAAAAATGTGCCCCCCCCCACAATACATATTACAATGCGTGAAGGACCTACCAAATATGAATAATTGGAATTTTGGTTCCGATCGGATGCATTTCTGCAGAGATATAAGCAAACCGTGTTTCATGGCGAGAACGCATTTTTCCATGGGTTGCCACGGTAACACGCTTTCTCCTATCAAAAAGATTTGAATAACTTTTGGTCCCCATCTTGTCACAAAGCTCCATGGCGAATGTGGAGCCAATAGCATGAATCCCCTCAGACTAGTTCGTTCAAATACGTTGCACTTAAAGTGATAAAAAGGGCATAAACGCCAAGATGGCGGACACCCCGTTGCCATGGTAACAGGTTCTCAATAGAGTTTTTTGCTCGTCTTGGTTACTTATACATGTGTACCGAATTTCGTAGCCATAGGTCAAAGTAGACGATCGGGCCCCTAGGGCCCCCCCCCAAAATGCGCCCCCCCCACAATGCATATTACAATGCGTGAAGGACCTACCAAACATGAATTATTTTAATTTTGGTTCCGATCGGATGTATTTCTGCGACGATATGAGTGAACCGTGTTTCATGGCGAGAACGCTGTTTTCCATGGGTTGCCACGGTAACACGCTTTCTCCTATCAGAAAGATTTGAATAACTTTTGCTCCCCATCTTGTCACGAAGCTCCATGGCGAATGTGGAGCCAATAGCACGAATCGCCTCAGACTAGTTCGTTCAAATGCGATGCGCCCAAATTGACAAAAACGGGCAAAAAAATGGCCGCAAACGTCAAGATGGCGGACAGCCCGTTGCCATGACAACAGGCGTTTCAATGACTTTTTTACTTGTCTTGATGTGATAGACATGTGTACCGAATTTCGTCGTCCTACGTCAAACTAAAAATTTTTTGCCCCATTCTAGAGGCCATTTTTGGCGTTTCTAGGGGGCGCCGTCGAGGCATTTTTGCATTGGCGTGCATACAAACGCCAAATTATCGAAATTTTCACCGGACGTGAGGTGTGTGCCAAGTTTCGCAACTTTTCACGGGGCCTAAGGGGGTCAAAATTGAGTGAGTTGTGCTTAGGAGAATAATAATAAACATTTGGAAAACAATAGGGCCTTGCCATACTTCGTATGGCTCGGACCCTAATTAAAGCCGCAAGCGGCATCCATCGGGTCCTCGCCTCATGCCGAACCCTCCACCCGAACTCACCACAAAGCTTCCGGGTAGATGTGAAGTAAAAGGCATGAATCCAAAACTAGTTTGTTAAAAAATAATGCACATTCAGTAATAAATAGGCATAAACGCCAAGATGGCGGACACCATGTTGCCATGTTAACAGGTGGTCAATGCACTTTTTTACTCGCCTTGGGTTGTTACACATGTGTGCCGAATTTCGTAGCCTAAGATGAAAGTAGACAATCGGGCCCCTGAGGGCCCCCCCCAAAAAGTGCCCCCCCCACAATACATTCTATAATGTGTTAAGGACCTACCAAATATGAATAGTTAAAGTTTTGGTGCACATCGCATGAATTTGTGCAAAGATATAAGCAAACCGTGTTTCATGGCGAGAAGGTTTTTTTCCAAGATGGCGGACACTCCAGTGCCATGGTAACAGGTGCTTAATTGAGTTTTATGCTTGTCTCGGGTTGATACACATGTGTGCCGAATTTCGTAGCCCTAGCTCAAAGTAGACAATCGGGCCCCTAGGGGCCCCCCCCAAAATGTGCCCCCCCCCACAATACATATTACAATGCGTGAAGGACCTACCAAATATGAATTATTGGAATTTTGGTTCCGATCGGATGCATTTCTGCGAAGATATAAGCAAACCGTGTTTCATGGCGAGAACGCGTTTTTCCATGGGTTGCCACGGTAACACACTTTCTCCTATCAGAAAGATTTGAATAACTTTTGGTCCCCATCTTGTCAGGAAGCTCCATGGTGAATGTGGAGCCAATAGCATGAATCCCCTCAGACTAGTTCGTTCAAATTCGATGCGCTTAAAGTGATAAAAAGGGCATAAACGCCAAGATGGCGGACACCCCGTTGCCATGGTAACAGGTTCTCAATAGAGTTTTTTGCTCGTCTTGGTTACTTATACATGTGTACCGAATTTCGTAGCCATAGGTCAAAATAGACGATCGGGCCCCTAGGGGCCCCCCCCAAAATGCGCCCCACCCACAATACATATTACAATGCGTGAAGGACCTACCAAATATGAATTATTTTAATTTTGGTTCCGATGGGATGTATTTCTGCGAAGATATGAGTGAACCGTGTTTCATGGCGAGAACGCTTTTTTCCATGGGTTGCCACGGTAACACGCGTTCTCCTATCAAAAAGATTTGAATAACTTTTGGTACCCATCTTGTCACGAAGCTCCATGGCGAATGTGGAGCCAATAGCATGAATCGCCTCAGACTAGTTCGTTCAAATGCGATGCGCCCAAATTGACAAAAACGGGCAAAAAAATGGCCGCAAACGCCAAGATGGCGGAAAGCCCGTTGCCATGACAACAGACGTTTCAATGACTTTTTTACTTGTCTGGATGTGATAGACATGTGTACCGAATTTCGTCGTCCTACGTCAAACTAAAAATTTTTTCCCCCATTCTAGAGGCCATTTTTGGCGTTTCTAGGGGGCGCCGTCGAGGCATTTTCACATTGGCGTGCACGCGGACCCCAGAATATCGCTATTTTTGCCGGGACTGAGGTGTGTGCCAAGTTTCGCAACTTTTCACGGGGGCTGAGTGGGTCAAAAATGGCCGAGTTGTGCTGACAAAAATAATAATAATAAACATTACAATAACAATAGGGCCCTGCCATACTTCGTATGGCTCGGACCCTAATTAAAGCCGCAAGCGGCATCCATCGGGTCCTCGCATCATGCCGAACCCTCCACCCGAGTCCTGGTTCTCCAAATGCTACATGTAAAGGACCCTCAGAGACAGTTCATTTTGATAGAGATATACAATTCACATATTGAGAAAAGAATGTGTGTAAATGCCAAGATGGTGGACAGCCCGTTACCATGGCAACATGTGTTTCATTGACTTTTTAGCTTGTCTTGGGATGTTACACATGTGTGCCGAATTTCGTAGCCCTAGGTCAAAGTAGACTGCCGGGCCCCTAGGGACCCCCCCTCAAAAAGTGCCCCCCCCCCACAACACATTCTATAATGTGTTAAGGACCTACCAAATATGAATAGTTACAGTTTTGGTGCACATCGCATGAATTTGTGCAAAGATATAAGCAAACCGTGTTTCATGGCGAGAAGGTTTTTTTTCCAAGATGGCGGACACTCCGTTGCCATGGTGACAGGTGCTTAATTGAGTTTTATGCTTGTCTAGGGTTGATACACATGTGTGCCGAATTTCGTAGCCCTAGCTCAAAGTAGACAATCGGGCCCCTAGGGGCCCCCCCCAGAATGCGCCCCCCCCACCATACATATTACAATGCGTTAAGGACCTACCAAACATGAATTATTTTAATTTTGGTTCCAATCGGATGTATTTCTGCGAAGATATGAGTGAACCATGTTTCATGGCGAGAACGCTTTTTTCCATGGGTTGCCACGGTAACACGCTTTCTCCTATCAGAAAGATTTGAATAACGTTTGGTCCCCATCTTGTCACGAAGCTCCATGGTGAATGTGGAGCCAATAGCATGAATCGCCTCAGACTAGTTCGTTCAAATACGATGCGCTTAAAGTGATAAAAAGGGCATAAACGCCATGATGGCGGACACCCCGTTGCCATGGTAACAGGTTCTCAATAGAGTTTTTTGCTCGTCTTGGTTACTTATACATGTGTACCGAATTTCGTAGCCATAGGTCAAAGTAGACTATCGGGCCCCTAGGGCCCCCCCCCAAAATGCGCCCCCCCCACAATACATATTACAATGCGTGAAGGACCTACCAAACATGAATTATCAGAATTTTGTTTCCGATCGGATGCATTTCTGCGAAGATATGAGTGAACCGTGTTTCATGGCGAGAACGCTTTTTTCCATGGGTTGCCACGGTAACATGCTTTGTCCTATCAAAAAGATTTGAATAACTTTTGGTCCCCATCTTGTCACGAAGCTCCATGGCGAATGTGGAGCCAATAGCATGAATCGCCTCAGACTAGTTCGTTCAAATGCGATGCGCCCAAATTGACAAAAACGGGCAAAAAAATGGCCGCAAACGCCAAGATGGCGGACAGCCCGTTGCCATGACAACAGGCGTTTCAATGACTTTTTTACTTGTCTTGATGTGATAGACATGTGTACCGAATTTCGTCGTCCTACGTCAAACTAAAAATTTTTTGCCCCATTCTAGAGGCCATTTTTGGCGTTTCTAGGGGGCGCCGTCGAGGCATTTTTGCATTGGCGTGCATACAAACGCCAAATTATCGAAATTTTCACCGGACGTGAGGTGTGTGCCAAGTTTCGCAACTTTTCACGGGGCCTAAGGGGGTCAAAATTGAGTGAGTTGTGCTTAGGAGAATAATAATAAACATTTGGAAAACAATAGGGCCTTGCCATACTTCGTATGGCTCGGACCCTAATTAAAGCCGCAAGCGGCATCCATCGGGTCCTCGCCTCATGCCGAACCCTCCACCCGAACTCACCACAAAGCTTCCGGGTAGATGTGAAGTAAAAGGCATGAATCCAAAAGTAGTTTGTTAAAAAATAATGCACATTCAGTAATAAATAGGCATAAACGCCAAGATGGCGGACACCATGTTGCCATGGTAACAGGTGGTCAATGCACTTTTTTACTCGCCTTGGGTTGTTACACATGTGTGCCGAATTTCGTAGCCTAAGATGAAAGTAGACAATCGGGCCCCTGAGGGCCCCCCCCAAAAAGTGCCCCCCCCCACAATACATTCTATAATGTGTTAAGGACCTACCAAATATGAATAGTTAAAGTTTTGGTGCACATCGCATGAATTTGTGCAAAGATATAAGCAAACCGTGTTTCATGGCGAGAAGGTTTTTTTCCAAGATGGCGGACACTCCAGTGCCATGGTAACAGGTGTTTAATATAGTTTTTTGCTTGTCTAGGGTTGATACACATGTGTGCCGAATTTCGTAGCCCTAGCTCAAAGTAGACGATCGGGCCCCTAGGGCCCCCCCCCAAAGTGTGCCCCCCCCGACAATACATATATCAATGCGTTAAGGACCTGCCAAATATGAATTATTGGAATTTTGGTTCCGATCGGATGCATTTCTGCAGAGATATAAGCAAACCGTGTTTCATGGCGAGAACGCTTTTTTCCATGGGTTGCCACGGTAACACGCTTTCTCCTATCAGAAAGATTTGAATAACTTTTGGTCCCCATCTTGTCACGAAGCTCCATGGCGAATGTGGAGCCAATAGCATGAATCCCCTCAGACTAGTTCGTTCAAATACGATGCGCTTAGTGATAAAAAGGGCATAAACGCCAAGATGGCGGACACCCCGTTGCCATGGTAACAGGTTGTCAATAGAGTTTTTTGCTCGTCTTGGTTACTTATACATGTGTACCGAATTTCGTAGCCCTAGCTCAAAGTAGACTATCGGGCCCCTAGGGGCCCCCCCAAAATGTGCCCCCCCCCCCCCCCCACAATACATATTACAAAGCGTGAAGGACCTACCAAATATGAATTATTTTAATTTTGGTTCCGATCGGATGTATTTCTGCAAAGATATGAGTGAACCGTGTTTCATGGCGAGAACGCTTTTTTCCATGGGTTGCCACGGTAACATGCTTTCTCCTATTGAAAAGATCTCACTAACTTTTGCTCCCCATCTTGTAACGAAGCTTCCTGCTGAGTATGGAGCCAATCGCATGAATCCCCTCAGACTAGTTTGTTCAAATACGATGCGCTTAAAGTGATTAAAAGGGCATAAACGCCAAGATGGCGGACACCCCGTTGCCATGGTAACGGCTGCACAATGAAGTTTTTTGCTTGTCTTGGGTTGATACACATGTGTGCCGAATTTCGTAGCCCTAGGTCAAAGTAGACGATCGGGCCCCTAGGGGCCCCCCCCAAAATGTGCCCCCCCCCACAATACATATTACAATGCGTTAAGGACCAACCAAATATGAATTATTGGAATTTTGGTTCCGATCGGATGTATATCTGCAGGGATATGAGTGAACCGTGTTTCATGGCGAGAATGCTTTTTTCCATGGGTTGCCACGGTAACACGCTTTCTCCTATCAGAAAGATTTGAATAACTTTTGGTCTCCATCTTGTCACGAAGCTCCATGGCGAATGTGGAGCCAATAGCATGAATCGCCTCAGACTAGTTCGTTCAAATATGATGCGCTTAAAGTGATAAAAAGGGCATAAACGCCAAGATGGCGGCCACCCCGTTGCCATGGTAACAGGTTCTCAATAGAGTTTTTTGCTCGTCTTGGTTACTTATACATGTGTACCGAATTTCGTAGCCATAGGTAAAAGTAGACTATCGGGCCCCTCGGGGCCCCCCCCAAAATGCGCCCCACCCACAATACATATTACAATGCGTGAAGGACCTACCAAATATGAATTATTGGAATTTTGGTTCCGATCGGATGTATATCTGCAGGGATATGAGTGAACCGTGTTTCATGGCGAGAATGCTTTTTTCCATGGGTTGCCACGGTAACACGCTTTCTCCTATCAGAAAGATTTGAATAACTTTTGGTCTCCATCTTGTCACGAAGCGCCATGGCGAATGTGGAGCCAATAGCATGAATCGCCTCAGACTAGTTCATTCAAATATGATGCGCTTAAAGTGATAAAAAGGGCATAAACGCCAAGATGGCGGCCACCCCGTTGCCATGGTAACAGGTTCTCAATAGAGTTTTTTGCTCGTCTTGGTTACTTATACATGTGTACCGAATTTCGTAGCCATAGGTAAAAGTAGACTATCGGGCCCCTCGGGGCCCCCCCCAAAATGCGCCCCACCCACAATACATATTACAATGCGTGAAGGACCTACCAAACATGAATTATTTTAATTTTGGTTCCGATCGGATGCATTTCTGCGAAGATATGAGTGAACCGTGTTTCATGGCGAGAACGCTTTTTTCCATGGGTTGCCACGGTAACACGCTTTCTCGTATCAAAAAGATTTGAATAACTTTTGGTACCCATCTTGTCACGAAGCTCCATGGCGAATGTGGAGCCAATAGCATGAATCGCCTCAGACTAGTTCGTTCAAATGCGATGCGCCCAAATTGACAAAAACGGGCCAAAAAATGGCCGCAAACGCCAAGATGGCGGAAAGCCCGTTTCCATGAGAACAGGCATTTCAATGACTTTTTTACTTGTCTTGATGTGATAGACATGTGTACCGAATTTCGTCGTCCTATGTCAAACTAAATTTTTTTTACCCCATTCTAGAGGCCATTTTTGGCGTTTCTAGGGGGCGCCGTCGAGGCATTTTTGCATTGGCGTGCAGACGGACCCCAGAATATCGCTATTTTCGCCGGGACTGAGGTGTGTGCCAAGTTTCGCAACTTTTCACGGGGCCTAAGGGGGTCAAAAATGGCCGAGTTGTGCTCAGAACGAGGAGAATAATAATAATAATAAACATTACAATAACAATAGGGCCCTGCCATACTTCGTATGGCTCGGACCCTAATTAAAGCCGCAAGCGGCATCCATCGGGTCCTCGCCTCATGCCGAACCCTCCACCCGAGTCCTGGTTCTCCTAATGCTACATGTGAAGGACCCGCACAGCCAGTTCATTTTAATAGAGAAATACAATTCACATATTGAGAAAAGAATGTGTGTAAACGCCAAGATGGCGGACAGCCCGTTACCATGGCAACATGTGTTTCATTGACTTTTTAGCTTGTCTTGGGATGATACACATGTGTGCCGAATTTCGTAGCCCGAGATGTAAGTAGACGATCGGGCCCCTAGGGGCCCCCCCAAAAAGTGTCCCCCCCACAATACATTCTATAATGTGTTAAGGACCTACCAAATATGAATAGTTACAGTTTTGGTGCACATCGTATGAATTTGTGCAAAGATATAAGCAAACCGTGTTTCATGGCGAGAAGGTTTTTTTCCAAGATGGCGGACACCCTGTTGCCATGGTAACGGCTGCACAATGAAGTTTTTTGCTTGTCTTGGGTTGATACACATGTGTGCCGAATTTCGTAGCCCTAGCTCAAAGTAGGCGATCGGGCCCCTAGGGCCCCCCCGAAAATGTGCCCCCCCCCACAATACATATTACAATGCGTTAAGGACCTACCAAATATGAATTATCTGAATTTTGGTTCCGATCGGATGCATTTCTGCAGAGATATAAGCAAACCGTGTTTCATGGCGAGAACGCTTTTTTCCATGGGTTGCCACGGTAACACGCTTTCTCCTATCAGAAAGATTTGAATAGCTTTTGGTCCCCATCTTGTCACGGAGCTCCATGGCGAATGTGGAGCCAATAGCCTGAATCCCCTCAGACTAGTTCGTTCAAATACGATGCGCTTAAAGTGATAAAAAGGGCATAAACGCCAAGATGGCGGCCACCCCGGTGCCATGGTAACAGGTTCTCAATAGAGTTTTTTGCTCGTCTTGGTTACTTATACATGTGTACCGAATTTCGTAGCCCTAGCTCAAAGTAGACTATCGGGCCCCTAGGGGCCCCCCCAAAATGCGCCCCCCCCACAATACATATTACAATGCGTGAAGGACCTACCAAATATGAATTATTTTAATTTTGGTTCCGATCGGATGTATTTCTGCGAAGATATGAGTGAACCGTGTTTCATGGCGAGATCGCTTTTTTCCATGGGTTGCCACGGTAACACGCTTTCGCCTATCAAAAAGATTTGAATAACTTTTGGTCCCCATCTTGTCACGAAGCTCCATGGCGAATGTGGAGCCAATAGCATGAATCGCCTCAGACTAGTTCGTTCAAATGCGATGCGCCCAAATTGACAAAAACGGGCAAAAAAATGGCCGCAAACGCCAAGATGGCGGAAAGCCCGTTGCCATGACAACAGGTGTTTCAATGACTTTTTTACTTGTCTTCATGTGATAGACATGTGTACCGAATTTCGTCGTCCTACGTCAAACTAAAAAAATTTTTCCCCATTCTAGAGGCCATTTTTGGCGTTTCTAGGGGGCGCCGTCGAGGCATTTTTACATTGGCGTGCACGCGGACCCCAGAATATCGCTATTTTCGCCGGGACTGAGGTGTGTGCCAAGTTTCGCAACTTTTCACGGGGTCTAAGGGGGTCAAAATTGAGTGAGTTGTGCTGAGAATAATAATAATAATAATAATTAAAGCCGCAAGCGGCATCCATCGGGTCCTCGCCTCATGCCGAACCCTCCACCCGAACTCACCACAAAGCTTCCGGGTAGATGTGAAGTAAAAGGCATGAATCCAAAACTAGTTTGTTAAAAAATAATGCACATTCAGTAATAAATAGGCATAAACGCCAAGATGGCGGACACCATGTTGCCATGGTAACAGGTGGTCAATGCACTTTTTTACTCGCCTTGGGTTGTTACACATGTGTGCCGAATTTCGTAGCCTAAGATGAAAGTAGACAATCGGGCCCCTGAGGGCCCCCCCAAAAAGTGCCCCCCCCCACAATACATTCTATAATGTGTTAAGGACCTACCAAATATGAATAGTTAAAATTTTGGTGCACATCGCATGAATTTGTGCAAAGATATAAGCAAACCGTGTTTCATGGCGAGAAGGCTTTTTTCCAAGATGGCGGACACTCCAGTGCCATGGTAACAGGTGCTTAATTGAGTTTTATGCTTGTCTCGGGCTGATACACATGTGTGCCGAATTTCGTAGCCTTAGCTCAAAGTAGACGATCGGGCCCCTAGGGGCCGCCCCCAAAATGTGCCCCCCCCACAATACATATTACAACGCGTTAAGGACCTACCAAATATGAATTATTGGAATTTTGGTTCCGATCGGATGTATTTCTGCAGAAATATAAGCAAACCGTGTTTCATGGCGAGAACGCTTTTTTCCATGGGTTGCCACGGTAACACGCTTTCTCCTATCAGAAAGATTTGAATAACTTTTGGTCCCCATCTTGTCACAAAGCTCCATGGCGAATGTGGAGCCAACAGCCTGAATCCCCTCAGACTAGTTCGTTGAAATACGATGTGCTTAAAGTGATAAAAAGGGCATAAACGCCAAGATGGCGGACACCCCGTTGCCATGGTAACAGGTTGTCAATAGAGTTTTTTGCTCGTCTTGGTTACTTATACATGTGTACCTAATTTCGTAGCCCTAGGTCAAAGTAGACTATCGGGCCCCTAGGGGCCCCTCCAAAAATGCGCCCCCCCCACAATACATATTACAATGCGTGAAGGACCTACCAAACATGAATTATTTTAATTTTGGTTCCGATCGGATGTATTGCTGCGAAGATATGAGTGAACCGTGTTTCATGGCGAGATCGCTTTTTTCCATGGGTTGCCACGGTAACACGCTTTCGCCTATCAGAAAGGTTTGAATAACTTTTTGTCCCCATCTTGTCACGAAGCTCCATGGCGAATGTGGAGCCAATAGCATGAATCGCCTCAGACTAGTTTGTTCAAATACGATGCGCTTAAAGTGATAAAAAGGGCATAAACGCCAAGATGGCGGACACCCTGTTGCCATGGTAACAGGTTCTCAATAGAGTTTTTTGCTCGTCATTGTTACTTATACATGTGTACCGAATTTCGTAGCCCTAGCTCAAAGTAGACGATCGGGCCCCTAGGGGCCCCCCCCAGAATGCGCCCCCCCCCACCATACATATTACAATGCGTTAAGGACCTACCAAACATGAATTATTTTAATTTTGGTTCCAATCGGATGTATTTCTGCGAAGATATGAGTGAACCGTGTTTCATGGCGAGATCGCTTTTTTCAATGGGTTGCCACGGTAACACGCTTTCGCTTATCAAAAAGATTTGAATAACTTTTGGTCCCCATCTTGTCACGAAGCTCCATGGTGAATGTGGAGCCAATAGCATGAATCGCCTCAGACTAGTTCGTTCAAATGCGATGCGCCCAAATTGAGAAAAACGGGCAAAAAAATGGCCGCAAACGCCAAGATGGCGGACAGCCCGTTGCCATGACAACAGGCGTTTCAATGACTTTTTTACTTGTCTTGATGTGATAGACATGTGTACCAAATTTCGTCGTCCTACGTCAAACTAAAAATTTTTTGCCCCATTCTAGAGGCCATTTTTGGCGTTTCTAGGGGGCGCCTTCGAGGCATTTTTGCATTGGCGTGCATACAAACGCCAAATTATCGAAATTTTCACCGGACGTGAGGTGTGTGCCAAGTTTCGCAACTTTTCACAGGGCCTAAGGGGGTCAAAATTGAGTGAGTTGTGCTTAGGAGAATAATAATAAACATTTGGAAAACAATAGGGCCTTGCCATACTTCGTATGGCTCGGACCCTAATTAAAGCCGCAAGCGGCATCCATCGGGTCCTCGCCTCATGCCGAACCCTCCACCCGAGTCCTGGTTCTCCTAATGCTACATGTGAAGGACCCGCACAGCCAGTTCATTTTAATAGAGAAATACAATTCACATATTGAGAAAAGAATGTGTGTAAACGCCAAGATGGCGGACAGCCCGTTACCATGGCAACATGTGTTTCATTGACTTTTTAGCTTCTCTTGGGATGATACACATGTGTGCCGAATTTCGTAGCCCGAGATGAAAGTAGACGATCGGGCCCCTTGGGGCCCCCCCAAAGAGTGTCTCCCCCACAATACATTCTATAATATGTTAAGGACCTACCAAATATGAATAGTTACAGTTTTGGTGCACATCGTATGAATTTGTGCAAAGATATAAGCAAACCGTGTTTCATGGCGATAAGGTTTTTTCCAAGATGGCGGACACCCCGTTGCCATGGTAACGGCTGCACAATGAAGTTTTTTGCTTGTCTTGTGTTGATACACATGTGTGCCGAATTTCGTAGCCCTAGCTCAAAGTAGACGATCGGGCCCCTAGGGGCCGCCCCCAAAATGTGCCCCCCCCACAATACATATTACAACGCGTTAAGGACCTACCAAATATGAATTATTGGAACTTTGGTTCCGATCGGATGTATTTCTGCAGAAATATAAGCAAACCGTGTTTCATGACGAGAACGCTTTTTTCCATGGGTTGCCACGGTAACACGCTTTCTCCTATCAGAAAGATTTGAATAACTTTTGGTCCCCATCTTGTCACGAAGCTCCATGGCGAATATGGAGCCAATAACCTGAATCCCCTCAGACTAGTTCGTTGAAATACGATGTGCTTAAAGTGATAAAAAGGGCATAAACGCCAAGATGGCGGACACCCCGTTGCCATGGTAACAGGTTGTCAATAGAGTTTTTTGCTCGTCTTGGTTACTTATACATGTGTACCGAATTTCGTAGCCATAGGTCAAAGTAGACTATTGGGCCCCTAAGGGCCCCCCCCGAAATGCGCCCCCCCCCCACAATACATATTGCAATGCGTGAAGGACCTACCAAACATGAATTATTTTAATTTTGGTTCCGATCGGATGTATTTCTGCGAAGATATGAGTGAACCGTGTTTCATGGCGAGATCGCTTTTTTCCATGGGTTGCCACGGTAACACGCTTTCGCCTATCAAAAAGATTTGAATAACTTTTGGTCCCCATCTTGTCACGAAGCTCCATGGCGAATGTGGAGCCAATAGCATGAATCGCCTCAGACTAGTTCGTTCAAATGCGATGCGCCCAAATTGACAAAAACGGGCAAAAAAATGGCCGCAAACGCCAAGATGGCGGAAAGCCCGTTGCCGTGACCACAGGCGTTTCAATGACTTTTTTACTTGTCTTGATGTGATAGACATGTGTACCGAATTTCGTCGTCCTACGTCAAACTAAAATTTTTTTTCCCCATTCTAGAGGCCATTTTTGGCGTTTCTAGGGGGCGCTGTCGAGGCATTTTTGCATTGGCGTGCATACAAACGCCAAATTATCGAAATTTTCACCGGACGTGAGGTGTGTGCCAAGTTTCGCAACTTTTCACGGGGTCTAAGGGGGTCAAAATTGAGTGAGTTGTGCTTAGGAGAATAATAATAATAATAATTAAAGCCGCAAGCGGCATCCATCGGGTCCTCGCCTCATGCCAAACCCTCCAACCGAACTCGCCACAAAGCTTCCGGGTGGATGTGAAGTAAAAGGCACGAATCCAAAACTAGTTTGTTCAAAAACAATGCACATACAATGCCAAATGGGCGTAAACGCCAAGATGGCGGACACCCCGTTGCCATGGTAACAGGTGGTCAATGCACTTTTTTACTCGCCTTGGGTTGTGACACATGTATGCCAAATTTCGTAGCCATAGGTGAAAGTAGACGATCGGGCCCCTGAGGGCCCCCCCCAAAAAGTGCCCACCCCACAATACATTCTATAATGTGTTAAGGACCTACCAAATATGAATAGTTAAAGTTTTGGTTCACATCGCATGAATTTGTGCAAAGATATAAGCAAACCGTGTTTCATGGCGAGAACGCTTTTTTCCATGGGTTGCCACGGTAACACGCTTTCTCCTATCAGAAAGATTTGAATAACTTTTGGTCCCCATCTTGTCACGAAGCTCCATGGCGAATGTGGAGCCAATAGCATGAATCCCCTCAGACTAGTTCGTTCAAATACGATGCGCTTAAAGTGATAAAAAGGGCATAAATGCCAAGATGGCGGCCACCCCGTTGCCATGGTAACAGGTTCTCAATAGAGTTTTTTGCTCGTCTTGGTTACTTATACATGTGTACCGAATTTCGTAGCCCTAGCTCAAAGTAGACGATCGGGCCCCTAGGGGCCCCCCCAAAATGCGCCCCCCCCACAATATATATTACAATGCGTGAAGGACCTACCAAATATGAATTATTTTAATTTTGGTTCCGATCGGATGTATTTCTGCGAAGATATGAGTGAACCGTGTTTCATGGCGAGATCGCTTTTTTCCATGGGTTGCCACGGTAACACGCTTTCGCCTATCAAAAAGATTTGAATAACTTTTGGTCCCCATCTCGTCACGAAGCTCCATGGCGAATGTGGAGCCAATAGCATGAATCGCCTCAGACTAGTTCGTTCAAATGCGATGCGCCCAAATTGACAAAAACGGGCAAAAAAATGGCCGCAAATGCCAAGATGGCGGAAAGCCCATTGCCATGACAACAGGCGTTTCAATGACTTTTTTACTTGTCTTGATGTGATAGACATGTGTACCGAATTTCGTCGTCCTACGTCAAACTAAAATTTTTTTTCCCCATTCTAGAGGCCATTTTTGGCGTTTCTAGGGGGCGCTGTCGAGGCATTTTTGCATTGGCGTGCATACAAACGCCAAATTATCGAAATTTTCACCGGACGTGAGGTGTGTGCCAAGTTTCGCAACTTTTCACGGGGTCTAAGGGGGTCAAAATTGAGTGAGTTGTGCTTAGGAGAATAATAATAATAAACATTAAAGCCGCAAGCGGCATCCATCGGGTCCTCGCCTCATGCCGAACCCTCCACCCGAGTCCTGGTTCTCCTAATGCTACATGTGAAGGACCCGCACAGCCAGTTCATTTTAATAGAGAAATACAATTCACATATTGAGAAAAGAATGTGTGTAAACGCCAAGATGGCGGACAGCCCGTTACCATGGCAACATGTGTTTCATTGACTTTTTAGCTTGTCTTGGGATGATACACATGTGTGCCGAATATCGTAGCCCGAGATGTAAGTAGACGATCGGGCCCCTAGGGGCCCCCCCAAAAAGTGTCCCCCCCACAATACATTCTATAATGTGTTAAGGACCTACCAAATATGAATAGTTACAGTTTTGGTGCACATCGTATGAATTTGTGCAAAGATATAAGCAAACCGTGTTTCATGGCGAGAAGGTTTTTTTTCCAAGATGGCGGATACCCCGTTGCCATGGTAACGGCTGCACAATGAAGTTTTTTGCTTGTCTTGGGTTGATACACATGTGTGCCGAATTTCGTAGCCCTAGCTCAAAGTAGACGATCGGGCCCCTAGGGGCCGCCCCCAAAATGTGCCCCCCCCACAATACATATTACAACGCGTTAAGGACCTGCCAAATATGAATTATTGGAATTTTGGTTCCAATCGGATGCATTTTGGCAGAGATATAAGCAAACCGTGTTTCATGGCGAGACGCGTTTTTCCATGGGTTGCCACGGTAACACGCTTTCTCCTATCAGAAAGATTTGAATAACTTTTTGTCCCCATCTTGTCACGAAGCTCCATGGGGAATGTGGAGCCAATAGCATGAATCCCCTCAGACTAGTTCGTTCAAATACGATGCGCTTAAAGTGATAAAAAGGGCATAAACGCCAAGATGGCGGCCACCCCGTTGCCATGGTAACAGGTTCTCAATAGAGTTTTTTGCTCGTCTTGGTTACTTATACATGTGTACCGAATTTCGTAGCCCTAGCTCAAAGTAGACGATCGGGCCCCTAGGGGCCCCCCCAAAATGCGACCCCCCCACAATATATATTACAAAGCGTGAAGGACCTACCAAATATGAATTATTTTAATTTTGGTTCCGATCGGATGTATTTCTGCGAAGATATGAGTGAACCGTGTTTCATGGCGAGATCGCTTTTTTGCATGGGTTGCCACGGTAACACGCTTTCGCCTATCAAAAAGATTTGAATAACTTTTGGTCCCCATCTCGTCACGAAGCTCCATGGCGAATGTGGAGCCAATAGCATGAATCGCCTCAGACTAGTTCGTTCAAATGCGATGCGCCCAAATTGACAAAAACGGGCAAAAAAATGGCCGCAAACGCCAAGATGGCTGACATCCCGTTGCCATGACGCCAGGTCTACGATTGACTTTTTTGGTCGTCTTGAGGTGGTAGACATGTGTACCGAATTTCGTTGTCCTACGTGAAAGTAGACTTTTGACACCCCATTTTATTTTCCATCTTTGGCGTTTCTAGGGGGCGCCGTCGAGGCATTTTTACATTGGCGTGCACATGGACCCCAGAATATCGCTATTTTCGCCGGGACTGAGGTGTGTGCCAAGTTTCGCAACTTTTCACCAGGTCTAAGGGGGTCAAAATTGAGTGAGTTGTGCTGAGGAAAAAAATAATAATAATAATAATTAAAGCCGCAAGCGGCATCCATCGGGTCCTCGCCTCATGCCGAACCCTCCACCCGAGTCCTGGTTCTCCTAATGCTACATGTGAAGGACCCGCACAGCCAGTTCATTTTAATAGAGAAATACAATTCACATATTGAGAAAAGAATGTGTGTAAACGCCAAGATGGCGGACAGCCCGTTACCATGGCAACATGTGTTTCATTGACTTTTTAGCTTGTCTTGGGATGATACACATGTGTGCCGAATATCGTAGCCCGAGATGTAAGTAGACGATCGGGCCCCTAGGGGCCCCCCCAAAAAGTGTCCCCCCCACAATACATTCTATAATGTGTTAAGGACCTACCAAATATGAATAGTTACAGTTTTGGTGCACATCGTATGAATTTGTGCAAAGATATAAGCAAACCGTGTTTCATGGCGAGAAGGTTTTTTTTCCAAGATGGCGGATACCCCGTTGCCATGGTAACGGCTGCACAATGAAGTTTTTTGCTTGTCTTGGGTTGATACACATGTGTGCCGAATTTCGTAGCCCTAGCTCAAAGTAGACGATCGGGCCCCTAGGGGCCCCCCCAAAACGCGCCCCCCCCCACAATACATATTACAATGCGTGAAGGACCTACCAAATATGAATTATTGGAATTTTGGTTCCGATCGGATGCATTTCTGCGAAGATATAAGCAAACCGTGTTTCATGGCGAGAACGCTTTTTTCCATGGGTTGCCACGGTAACACGCTTTCTCCTATCAGAAAGATTTGAATAACTTTTGGTCCCCATCTTGTCACGAAGCTCCATGGCGAATGTGGAGCCAATAGCATGAATCCCCTCAGACTAGTTCGTTCAAATGCGATGCGCCCTAATTGACAAAAACGGGCAAAAAAATGGCCGCAAACGCCAAGATGGCGGAAAGCCCGTTGCCATGACAACAGGCGTTTCAATGACTTTTTTACTTGTCTGGATGTGATAGACATGTGTACCGAATTTCGTCGTCCTACGTCAAACTAAAATTTTTTTCCCCCATTCTAGAGGCCATTTTTGGCGTTTCTAGGGGGCGCCGTCGAGGCATTTTCACATTGGCGTGCACGCGGACCCCAGAATATCGCTATTTTCGCCGGGACTGAGGTGTGTGCCAAGTTTCGCAACTTTTCACGGGGTCTAAGGGGGTCAAAATTGAGTGAGTTGTGCTTAGGAGAATAATAATAATAATAATTAAAGCCGCAAGCGGCATCCATCGGGTCCTCGCCTCATGCCGAACCCTCCACCCGAACTCGCCACAAAGCTTCCGGGTGGATGTGAAGTAAAAGGCACGAATCCAAAACTAGTTTGTTCAAAAACAATGCACATACAGTGCTAAATGGGCGTAAACGCCAAGATGGCGGACACCCCATTGCCATGGTAACAGGTGGTCAATGCACTTTTTTACTCGCCTTGGGTTGTTACACATGTGTACCGAATTTCGTATCCCTAGGTCTAAGTAGACAATCGGGCCCCTAGGGGCCACCCCCAAAAAGTGCCCCCCCCACAATACATTCTATAATTTGTTAAGGACCTACCAAATATTAATATTTACAGTTTTGGTGCACATCGCATGAATATGTGCGAAGATATAAGCAAACCGTGTTTCATGGCGAGAAGGTTTTTTTCCAAGATGGCGGACACTCCGTTGCCATGGTAACAGGTTGTTAATTGAGTTTTTTGCTTTACTTGGGTTGATACACATGTGTGCCGAATTTCATAGCCCTAAGTGAAAGTAGACGATCGGGCCCCCAGGGGCCCCCCAAAAATGTGACCCCCCCCACAATACATATGACAATGCATTAAGGACCTATCAAATATGAATTATTGGAATTTTGGTTCCAATGGGATCTATTTCTGCGAAGATATGAGTGAACCGTGTTTCATGGCGAGGAGTATTTTTTTCAAGATGGCGGACACACCGTTGCCATGGTAACAGGTGCTTAATTGAGTTTTTTGCTCGTCTTGGTTACTTATACATGTGTACCGAATTTCGTAGCCCTAGGTCAAAGTAGACGATCGGGCCCCTAGGGGCCGCCCCCAAAATGTGCCCCCTCCACAATACATATTACAATGCGTTAAGGACCTACCAAATATGAATGATTGGAATTTTGGTTCCGATCGGATGCATTTCTGCAGAGATATAAGCAAACCGTGTTTCATGGCGAGAACGCTTTTTTCCATGGGTTGCCACGGTAACAAGCTTTCTCCTATCAGAAAGATTTGAATAACTTTTGGTCCCCATCTTGTCACGAAGCTCCATGGCGAATGTGGAGCCAATAGCATGAATCGCCTCAGACTAGTTCGTTCAAATACGATGCGCTTAAAGTGATAAAAAGGGCATAAACGCCAAGATGGCGGACACCCCGTTGCCATGGTAACAGGTTCTCAATAGAGTTTTTTTGCTCGTCTTGGTTACTTATACATGTGTACTGAATTTCGTAGCCATAGGTCAAAGTAGACAATCGGGCCCCTAGGGGCCCCCCCGAAAATGTGCCCCCCCCCACAATACATATTACAATGCGTTAAGGACCTACCAAATATGAATTATCTGAATTTTGGTTCCGATCGGATGTATTTCTGCGAAGATATGAGTGAACCGTGTTTCATGGCGAGAACGCTTTTTTCCATGGGTTGCCACGGTAACACGCTTTCTCCTATCAGAAAGATTTGAATAGCTTTTGGTCCCCATCTTGTCACGAAGCTCCATCGCGAATGTGGAGCCAATAGCCTGAATCCCCTCAGACTAGTTCGTTCAAATGCGATGCGCTTAAAGTGATAAAAAGGGCATAAACGCCAAGATGGCGGACACCCCGTTGCCATGGTAACAGGTTCTCAATAGAGTTTTTTGCTCGTCTTGGTTACTTATACATGTGTACCGAATTTCATAGCCATAGGTCAAAGTAGACTATCGGGCCCCTAGGGGCCCCCCCCCAAAATGCGCCCCACCCACAATACATATTACAATGCGTGAAGGACCTACCAAACATGAATTATTTTAATTTTGGTTCCGATCGGATGTATTTCTGCGAAGATATGAGTGAACCGTGTTTCATGGCGAGAACGCTTTTTTCCATGGGTTGCCACGGTAACACGCTTTCTCCTATCAAAAAGATTTGAATAACTTTTGGTACCCATCTTGTCACGAAGCTCCATGGCGAATGTGGAGCCAATAGCATGAATCGCCTCAGACTAGTTCGTTCAAATGCGATGCGCCCAAATTGACAAAAACGGGCCAAAAAATGGCCGCAAACGCCAAGATGGCGGAAAGCCCGTTGCCATGACAACAGGCGTTTCAATGACTTTTTTACTTGTCTTGATGTGATAGACATGTGTACCGAATTTTGTCGTCCTACGTCAAACTAAATTTTTTTGACCCCATTCTAGAGGCCATTTTTGGCGTTTCTAGGGGGCGCCGTCGAGGCATTTTTGCATTGGCGTGCACGCGGACCCCAGAATATCGCTATTTTCGCCGGGACTGAGGTGTGTGCCAAGTTTCGCAACTTTTCACGGGGCCTAAGGGGGTGAAAAATAGCCGAGTTGTGCTCAGAACGAGGAGAATAATAATAAACATTACAATAACAATAGGGCCCTGCCATACTTCGTATGGCTCGGACCCTAATTAAAGCCGCAAGCGGCATCCATCGGGCCCTCGCCTCATGCCGAACCCTCCACCCGAACTCGCCACAAAGCTTCCGGGTGGATGTTAAGTAAAAGGCACGAATCCAAAACTAGTTTGTTAAAAAACAATGCACATACAGTGCTAAATGGGCGTAAACGCCAAGATGGCGGACACCCTGTTGCCATGGTAACAGGTGGTCAATGCACTTTTTTACTCGCCTTGGGTTGTTACACATGTGTGCCGAATTTCGTAGCCATAGGTGAAAGTAGACGATGGGGCTCCTGAGGGCCACTACCAAAAAGTGCCCCCCCCCACAATACATTCTATAATGTGTTAAGGACCTACCAAATATGAATAGTTAAAGTTTTGGTGCACATCGCATGAATTTGTGCAAAGATATAAGCAAACCGTGTTTCATGGCGAGAAGGTTTTTTTCCAAGATGGCGGACTCTCCAGTGCCATGGTAACAGGTGCAAAATTGAGTTTTTTGCTTGTCTAGGGTTGATACACATGTGTGCCGAATTTCATAGCCCGAGATGAAAGTAGACGATCGGGCCCCTAGGGGCCCCCCCAAAAAGTGTCCCCCCCACAATACATTCTATAATGTGTTAAGGACCTACCAAATATGAATAGTTACAGTTTTGGTGCACATCGTATGAATTTGTGCAAAGATATAAGCAAACCGTGTTTCATGGCGAGAAGGTTTTTTTTCCAAGATGGCGGATACCCCGTTGCCATGGTAACGGCTGCACAATGAAGTTTTTTGCTTGTCTTGGGTTGATACACATGTGTGCCGAATTTCGTAGCCCTAGCTCAAAGTAGACGATCGGGCCCCTAGGGGCCGCCCCCAAAATGTGCCCCCCCCACAATACATATTACAACGCGCTAAGGACCTGCCAAATATGAATTATTGGAATTTTGGTTCCAATCGGATGCATTTTGGCAGAGATATAAGCAAACCGTGTTTCATGGCGAGAACGCGTTTTTCCATGGGTTGCCACGGTAACACGCTTTCTCCTATCAGAAAGATTTGAATAACTTTTTGTCCCCATCTTGTCACGAAGCTCCATGGGGAATGTGGAGCCAATAGCATGAATCCCCTCAGACTAGTTCGTTCAAATACGATGCGCTTAAAGTGATAAAAAGGGCATAAACGCCAAGATGGCGGCCACCCCGTTGCCATGGTAACAGGTTCTCAATAGAGTTTTTTGCTCGTCTTGGTTACTTATACATGTGTACCGAATTTCGTAGCCCTAGCTCAAAGTAGACGATCGGGCCCCTAGGGGCCCCCCCAAAATGCGCCCCCCCCACAATATATATTACAAAGCGTGAAGGACCTACCAAATATGAATTATTTTAATTTTGGTTCCGATCGGATGTATTTCTGCGAAGATATGAGTGAACCGTGTTTCATGGCGAGATCGCTTTTTTCCATGGGTTGCCACGGTAACACGCTTTCGCCTATCAAAAAGATTTGAATAACTTTTGGTCCCCATCTCGTCACGAAGCTCCATGGCGAATGTGGAGCCAATAGCATGAATCGCCTCAGACTAGTTCGTTCAAATGCGATGCGCCCAAATTGACAAAAACGGGCAAAAAAATGGCCGCAAACGCCAAGATGGCGGAAAGCCCGTTGCCATGACAACAGGCGTTTCAATGACTTTTTTACTTGTCTTGATGTGATAGACATGTGTACCGAATTTCGTCGTCCTACGTCAAACTAAAATTTTTTTTCCCCATTCTAGAGGCCATTTTTGGCGTTTCTAGGGGGCGCTGTCGAGGCATTTTTGCATTGGCGTGCATACAAACGCCAAATTATCGAAATTTTCACCGGACGTGAGGTGTGTGCCAAGTTTCGCAACTTTTCACGGGGTCTAAGGGGGTCAAAATTGAGTGAGTTGTGCTTAGGAGAATAATAATAATAATTAAAGCCGCAAGCGGCATCCATCGGGTCCTCGCCTCATGCCGAACCCTCCACCCGAGTCCTGGTTCTCCTAATGCTAAATGTGACGGACCCGCACAGCCAGTTCCTTTTAATAGAGAAATACAATTCACATATTGAGAAAAGAATGTGTGTAAACGCCAAGATGGCGGACAGCCCGTTACCATGGCAACATGTGTTTCATTGACTTTTTAGCTTGTCTTGGGATGATACACATGTGTGCCGAATTTCGTAGCCCGAGATGAAAGTAGACGATCGGGCCCCTTGGGGCCCCCCCAAAAAGTGTCTCCCCCACAATACATTCTATAATGTGTTAAGGACCTACCAAATATGAATAGTTACCGTTTTGGTGCACATCGTATGAATTTGTGCAAAGATATAGGCAAACCGTGTTTGATGGCGAGAAGGTTTTTTTGCAAGATGGCGGACACCCTGTTGCCATGGTAACGGCTGCACAATGAAGTTTTTTGCTTGTCTTGGGTTGATACACATGTGTGCCGAATTTCGTAGCCCTAGGTCAAAGTAGACGATCGGGCCCCTAGGGGCCCCCCCTAAAATGTGCCCCCCCCACAATACATATTACAATGCGTTAAGGACCTGCCAAATATGAATTATTGGAATTTAGGTTCCGATCGGATGCATTTTGGCAGAGATATAAGCAAACCGTGTTTCATGGCGAGAACTCTGTTTTCCATGGGTTGCCACGGTAACATGCTTTCTCCTATCATAAAGATTTGAATAACTTTTTGTCCCCATCTTGTCACGAAGCTCCATGGGGAATGTGGAGCCAATAGTATGAATCCCCTCAGACTAGTTCGTTCAAATACGATGCGCTTAAAGTGATAAAAAGGGCATAAACGCCAAGATGGCGGACACCCCGTTGCCATGGTAACAGGTTCTCAATAGAGTTTTTTGCTCGTCTTGGTTACTTATACATGTGTACCTAATTTCGTAGCCCTAGGTCAAAGTAGACTATCGGGCCCCTAGGGGCCCCCCCAAAATGCGCCCCCCCCACAATACATATTGCAATGCATGAAGGACCTACCAAATATAAATTATTTTAATTTTGGTTCCGATCGGATGTATTTCTGCGAAGATATGAGTGAACCGTGTTTCATGGCGAGATCGCTTTTTTCCATGGGTTGCCACGGTAACACGCTTTCGCCTATCAAAAAGATTTGAATAACTTTTGGTCCCCATCTTGTCACGAATCTCCATGGCGAACGTGGAGCCAATAGCATGAATCCCCTCAGACTAGTTCGTTCAAATGCGATGCGCCCAAATTGACAAAAACGGGCCAAAAAATGGCCGCAAACGCCAAGATGGCGGAAAGCCCGTTGCCATGACAACAGGCGTTTCAATGACTTTTTTACTTGTCTTCATGTGATAGACATGTGTACCGAATTTCGTCGTCCTACGTCAAACTAAAATTTTTTTTCCCCATTCTAGAGGCCATTTTTGGCGTTTCTAGGGGGCGCAGTCGAGGCATTTTTACATTGGCGTGCACGCAGACCCCAGAATATCGCTATTTTCGCCGGGACTGAGGTGTGTGCCAAGTTTCGCAACTTTTCACGGGGTCTAAGGGGGTCAAAATTGAGTGAGTTGTGCTCAGAACGAGGAGAATAATAATAATAATTAAAGCCGCAAGCGGCATCCATCGGGTCCTCGCTTCATGCCGAACCCTCCACCGAGTCCTGGTTCTCCTAATGCTAAATGTGAAGGACCCGCACAGCCAGTTCATTTTAATAGAGAAATACAATTCACATATTGAGAAAAGAATGTGTGTAAACGCCAAGATGGCGGACAGCCCGTTACCATGGCAACATGTGTTTCATTGACTTTTTAGCTTGTCTTGGGATGATACACATGTGTGCCGAATTTCGTAGCCCGTGATGAAAGTAGACAACCGGGCCCCTAGGGGCCCCCCCAAAAAGTGTCCCCCCCACAATACATTCTATAATGTGTTAAGGACCTACCAAATATGAATAATTGGAATTTTGGTTCCGATCGGATGCATTTCTGCAGAGATATAAGCAAACCGTGTTTCATGGCGAGAAGGTTTTTTTCCAAGATGGCGGACACCCTGTTGCCATGGTAACGGCTGCACAATGAAGTTTTTTGCTTGTCTTGGGTTGATACACATGTGTGCCGAATTTCGTAGCCCTAGCTCAAAGTAGACGATCGGGCCCCTAGGGGCCCCCCCCAAAATGTGCCCCCCCCACAATACATATTACAATGCGTTAAGGACCTACCAAATATGAATAATTGGAATTTTGGTTCCGATCGGATGAATTTCTGCAGAGATATAAGCAAACCGTGTTTCATGGCGAGAACGCATTTTTCCATGGGTTGCCACGGTAACACGCTTTCACCTATCAAAAAGATTTGAATAACTTTTGGTCCCCATCTTGTCACAAAGCTCCATGGGGAATGTGGAGCCAATAGCATGAATCCCCTCAGACTAGTTCGTTCAAATACGATGCGCTTAAAGTGATAAAAAGGGCATAAACGCCAAGATGGCGGCCACCCCGTTGCCATGGTAACAGGTTCTCAATAGAGTTTTTTGCTCGTCTTGGTTACTTATACATGTGTACCGAATTTCGTAGCCCTAGCTCAAAGTAGACGATCGGGCCCCTAGGGGCCCCCCCAAAATGCGCCCCCCCCACAATATATATTACAATGCGTGAAGGACCTACCAAATATGAATTATTTTAATTTTGGTTCCGATCGGATGTATTTCTGCGAAGATATGAGTGAACCGTGTTTCATGGCGAGATCGCTTTTTTCCATGGGTTGCCACGGTAACACGCTTTCACCTATCAAAAAGATTTGAATAACTTTTGGTCCCCATCTTGTCACGAAGCTCCATGGCGAATGTGGAGCCAATAGCATGAATCGCCTCAGACTAGTTCGTTCAAATGCGATGCGCCCAAATTGACAAAAACGGGCAAAAAAATGGCCGCAAACGCCAAGATGGCTGACATCCCGTTGCCATGACGCCAGGTCTACGATTGACTTTTTTGGTCGTCTTGAGGTGGTAGACATGTGTACCGAATTTCGTTGTCCTACGTGAAAGTAGACTTTTGACACCCCATTTTATTTTCCATCTTTGGCGTTTCTAGGGGGCGCCGTCGAGGCATTTTTACATTGGCGTGCACATGGACCCCAGAATATCGCTATTTTCGCCGGGACTGAGGTGTGTGCCAAGTTTCGCAACTTTTCACCAGGTCTAAGGGGGTCAAAATTGAGTGAGTTGTGCTGAGGAAAAAAATAATAATAATAATAATAAACATTACAATAACAATAGGGCCCTGCCATACTTCGTATGGCGAGGACCCTAATAATAAACATTACAATAACAATAGGGCCCTGCCATACTTCGTATGGCTCGGACCCTAATAAACATTACAATAACAATAGGGCCTTGCCATACTTCGTATGGCTCGGACCCTAATTAAAGCCGCAAGCGGCATCCATCGGGTCCTCGCCTCATGCCGAACCCTCCACCCGAGTCCTGGTTCTCCTAATGCTACATGTGAAGGACCCGCACAGCCAGTTCATTTTAATAGAGAAATACAATTCACATATTGAGAAAAGAATGTGTGTAAACGCCAAGATGGCGGACAGCCCGTTACCATGGCAACATGTGTTTCATTGCCTTTTTAGCTTGTCTTGGGATGATACACATGTGTGCCGAATTTCGTAGCCCGAGATGAAAGTAGACGATCGGGCCCCTAGGGGCCCCCCCAAAAAGTGTCCCCCCCACAATACATTATATAATGTGTTAAGGACCTACCAAATCTGAATAGTTACAGTTTTGGTGCACATCGTATGAATTTGTGCAAAGATATAAGCAAACCGTGTTTCATGGCGAGAAGGTTTTTTTTCCAAGATGGCGGACACCTCGTTGCCATGGTAACGGCTGCACAATGAAGTTTTTTGCTTGTCTTGGGTTGATACACATGTGTGCCGAATTTCGTAGCCCTAGCTCAAAGTAGACGATCGGGCCCCTAGGGGCCACCCCCAAAATGTGCCCCCCCCACAATACATATTACAATGCGTTAAGGACCTGCCAAATATGAATTATTGGAATTTTGGTTCCGATCGGATGCATTTTGGCAGAGATATAAGCAAACCGTGTTTCATGGCGAGAACGCTTTTTTCCATGGGTTGCCACGGTAACACGCTTTCTCCTATCAGAAAGATTTGAATAACTTTTTGTCCCCATCTTGTCACGAAGCTCCATGGGGAATGTGGAGCCAATAGCATGAATCCCCTCAGACTAGTTCGTTCAAATATGATGCGCTTAAAGTGATAAAAAGGGAATAAACGCCAAGATGGCGGACACCCCGTTGCCATGGTAACAGGTTGTCAATAGAGTTTTTTGCTCGTCTTGGTTACTTATACATGTGTACCGAATTTCGTAGCCCTAGGTCAAAGTAGACTATCGGGCCCCTAGGGGCCCCCCCCAAAATGCGCCCCCCCCACAATACATATTACATTGCGTGAAGGACCTACCAAACATGAATTATTTTAATTTTGGTTCCGATCGGATGTATTTCTGCGAAGATATGAGTGAACCGTGTTTCATGGCGAGATCGCTTTTTTCCATGGGTTGCCACGGTAACATGCTTTCGCCTATCAAAAAGATTTGAATAACTTTTGGTCCCCATCTTGTCACGAAGCTCCATGGCGAATGTGGAGCCAATAGCATGAATCGCCTCAGACTAGTTCGTTCAAATGCGATGCGCCCAAATTGACAAAAACGGGCAAAAAAATGGCCGCAAACGCCAAGATGGCGGAAAGCCCGTTGCCATGACAACAGGCGTTTCAATGACTTTTTTACTTGTCTTGATGTGATAGACATGTGTACCGAATTTCGTCATCCTACGTCAAACTAAAATGTTTTTTCCCCATTCTAGAGGCCATTTTTGGCGTTTCTAGGGGGCGCCGTCGAGGCATTTTTACATTGGCGTGCACGCGGACCCCAGAATATCGCTATTTTCGCCGGGACTGAGGTGTGTGCCAAGTTTCGCAACTTTTCACGGGGCCTAAGGGGGTCAAAAATGGCCGAGTTGTGCTGACAAAAATAATAATAATAATAATAATTAAAGCCGCAAGCGGCATCCATCGGGTCCTCGCCTCATGCCGAACCCTCCACCCGAACTCACCACAAAGCTTCCGGGTAGATGTGAAGTAAAAGGCATGAATCCAAAAGTAGTTTGTTAAAAAATAATGCACATTCAGTAATAAATAGGCATAAACGCCAAGATGGCGGACACCATGTTGCCATGGTAACAGGTGGTCAATGCACTTTTTTACTCGCCTTGGGTTGTTACACATGTGTGCCGAATTTCGTAGCCTAAGATGAAAGTAGACAATCGGGCCCCTGAGGGCCCCCCCCAAAAAGTGCCCCCCCCACAATACATTCTATAATGTGTTAAGGACCTACCAAATATGAATAGTTAAAGTTTTGGTGCACATCGCATGAATTTGTGCAAAGATATAAGCAAACCGTGTTTCATGGCGAGAAGGTTTTTTTCCAAGATGGCGGACACTCCAGTGCCATGGTAACAGGTGCTTAATTGAGTTTTATGCTTGTCTTGGGATGATACACATGTGTGCCGAATTTCGTAGCCCGAGATGAAAGTAGACGATCGGGCCCCTGGGGGCCCCCCCAAAAAGTGTCCCCCCCACAATACATTCTATAATGTGTTAAGGACCTACCAAATATTAATATTTACAGTTTTGGTGCACATCGCATGAATTTGTGCAAAGATATAAGCAAACCGTGTTTCATGGCGAGAAGGTTTTTTTCCAAGATGGTGGACACTCCAGTGCCATGGTAACAGGTGTTTAATATAGTTTTTTGCTTGTCTAGGGTTGATACACATGTGTGCCGAATTTCGTAGCCCTAGCTCAAAGTAGACGATCGGGCCCCTAGGGCCCCCCCCCAAAATGTGCCCCCCCCACAATACATATATCAATGCGTTAAGGACCTACCAAATATGAATTATTGGAATTTTGGTTCCGATCGGATGCATTTCTGCAGAGATTTAAGCAAACCGTGTTTCATGGCGAGAACGCATTTTTCCATGGGTTGCCACGGTAACACGCTTTCACCTATCAAAAAGATTTGAATAACTTTTGGTCCCCATCTTGTCACGAAGCTCCATGGCGAACGTGGAGCCAATAGCATGAATCCCCTCAGACTAGTTCGTTCAAATGCGATGCGCCCAAATTGATAAAAAGAGCATAAACGCCAAGATGGCGGCCACCCCGTTGCCATGGTAACAGGTTCTCAATAGAGTTTTTTGCTCGTCTTGGTTACTTATACATGTGTACCGAATTTCGTAGCCATAGGTCAAAGTAGACGATCGGGCCCCTAGGGGCCCCCCCAAAATGCGCCCCCCCCACAATACATATTACAAATACCTACCAAATATGAATTATTGGAATTTTGGTTCCGATCGGATGCATTTCTGCGAAGATATAAGCAAACCGTGTTTCATGGCGAGAACGCTTTTTTCCATGGGTTGCCACGGTAACACGCTTTCTCCTATCAGAAAGATTTGAATAACTTTTGGTCCCCATCTTGTCACGAAGCTCCATGGCGAATGTGGAGCCAATAGCATGAATCCCCTCAGACTAGTTCGTTCAAATGCGATGCGCCCTAATTGACAAAAACGGGCAAAAAAATGGCCGCAAACGCCAAGATGGCGGAAAGCCCGTTGCCATGACAACAGGCATTTCAATGACTTTTTTACTTGTCTGGATGTGATAGACATGTGTACCGAATTTCGTCGTCCTACGTCAAACTAAAATTTTTTTCCCCCATTCTAGAGGCCATTTTTGGCGTTTCTAGGGGGCGCCGTCGAGGCATTTTCACATTGGCGTGCACGCGGACCCCAGAATATTGCTATTTTCGCCAGGACTGAGGTGTGTGCCAAGTTTCGCAACTTTTCACGGGGTCTAAGGGGGTCAAAATTGAGTGAGTTGTGCTTAGGAGAATAATAATAATAATAATTAAAGCCGCAAGCGGCATCCATCGGGTCCTCGCCTCATGCCGAACCCTCCACCCGAGTCCTGGTTCTCCTAATGCTACATGTGAAGGACCCGCACAGCCAGTTCATTTTAATAGAGAAATACAATTCACATATTGAGAAAAGAATGTGTGTAAACGCCAAGATGGCGGACAGCCCGTTACCATGGCAACATGTGTTTCATTGACTTTTTAGCTTGTCTTGGGATGATACACATGTGTGCCGAATTTCGTAGCCCGAGATGTAAGTAGACGATCGGGCCCCTAGGGGCCCCCCCAAAAAGTGTCCCCCCCACAATACATTCTATAATGTGTTAAGGACCTACCAAATATGAATAGTTACAGTTTTGGTGCACATCGTATGAATTTGTGCAAAGATATAAGCAAACCGTGTTTCATGGCGAGAAGGTTTTTTTTTCCAAGATGGCGGATACCCCGTTGCCATGGTAACGGCTGCACAATGAAGTTTTTTGCTTGTCTTGGGTTGATACACATGTGTGCCGAATTTCGTAGCCCTAGCTCAAAGTAGACGATCGGGCCCCTAGGGGCCGCCCCCAAAATGTGCCCCCCCCACAATACATATTACAACGCGTTAAGGACCTGCCAAATATGAATTATTGGAATTTTGGTTCCAATCGGATGCATTTTGGCAGAGATATAAGCAAACCGTGTTTCATGGCGAGAACGCGTTTTTCCATGGGTTGCCACGGTAACACGCTTTCTCCTATCAGAAAGATTTGAATAACTTTTTGTCCCCATCTTGTCACGAAGCTCCATGGGGAATGTGGAGCCAATAGCATGAATCCCCTCAGACTAGTTCGTTCAAATACGATGCGCTTAAAGTGATAAAAAGGGCATAAACGCCAAGATGGCAGCCACCCCGTTGCCATGGTAACAGGTTCTCAATAGAGTTTTTTGCTCGTCTTGGTTACTTATACATGTGTACCGAATTTCGTAGCCCTAGCTCAAAGTAGACGATCGGGCCCCTAGGGGCCCCCCCAAAATGCGCCCCCCCCACAATATATATTACAAAGCGTGAAGGACCTACCAAATATGAATTATTTTAATTTTGGTTCCGATCGGATGTATTTCTGCGAAGATATGAGTGAACCGTGTTTCATGGCGAGATCGCTTTTTTCCATGGGTTGCCACGGTAACACGCTTTCGCCTATCAAAAAGATTTGAATAACTTTTGGTCCCCATCTCGTCACGAAGCTCCATGGCGAATGTGGAGCCAATAGCATGAATCGCCTCAGACTAGTTCGTTCAAATGCGATGCGCCCAAATTGACAAAAACGGGCAAAAAAATGGCCGCAAACGCCAAGATGGCGGAAAGCCCGTTGCCATGACAACAGGCGTTTCAATGACTTTTTTACTTGTCTTGATGTGATAGACATGTGTACCGAATTTCGTCGTCCTACGTCAAACTAAAAATTTTTTTCCCCATTCTAGAGGCCATTTTTGGCGTTTCTAGGGGGCGCTGTCGAGGCATTTTTGCATTGGCGTGCATACAAACGCCAAATTATCGAAATTTTCACCGGACGTGAGGTGTGTGCCAAGTTTCGCAACTTTTCACGGGGTCTAAGGGGGTCAAAATTGAGTGAGTTGTGCTTAGGAGAATAATAATAAACATTACAATAACAATAGGGCCTTGCCATACTTCGTATGGCTCGGACCCTAATTAAAGCCGCAAGCGGCATCCATCGGGTCCTCGCCTCATGCCGAACCCTCCACCCGAACTCACCACAAAGCTTCCGGGTAGATGTGAAGTAAAAGGCATGAATCCAAAACTAGTTTGTTAAAAAATAATGCACATTCAGTAATAAATAGGCATAAACGCCAAGATGGCGGACACCATGTTGCCATGGTAACAGGTGGTCAATGCACTTTTTTACTCGCCTTAGGTTGTTACACATGTGTGCCGAATTTCGTAGCCTAAGACAATCGGGCCCCTGAGGGCCCCCCCAAAAAGTGCCCCCCCCACAATACATTCTATAATGTGTTAAGGACCTACCAAATATGAATAATTGGAATTTTGGTTCCGATCGGATGCATTTCTGCAGAGATATAAGCAAACCGTGTTTCATGGCGAGAAGGTTTTTTTCCAAGATGGCGGACACCCTGTTGCCATGGTAACGGCTGCACAATGAAGTTTTTTGCTTGTCTTGGGTTGATACACATGTGTGCCGAATTTCGTAGCCCTAGCTCAAAGTAGACGATCGGGCCCCTAGGGGCCCCCCCTAAAATGTGGCCCCCCCACAATACATATTACAATGCGTGAAGGAGCTACCAAACATGAATTATTTTAATTTTGGTTCCGATCGGGTGTATTTCTGTGAAGATATGAGTGAACCGTGTTTCATGGCGAGAACGCTTTTTTCCATGGGTTGCCACGGTAACACGCTTTCGCCTATCAAAAAGATTTGAATAACTTTTGGTCCCCATCTCGTCACGAAGCTCCATGGCGAATGTGGAGCCAATAGCATGAATCGCCTCAGACTAGTTCGTTCAAATGCGATGCGCCCAAATTGACAAAAACGGGCAAAAAAATGGCCGCAAACGCCAAGATGGCGGAAAGCCCGTTGCCATGACAACAGGCATTTCAATGACTTTTTTACTTGTCTTGATGTGATAGACATGTGTACCGAATTTCGTCGTCCTACGTCAAACTAAAATTTTTTTTCCCCATTCTATAGGCCATTTTTGGCGTTTCTAGGGGGCGCTGTCGAGGCATTTTTGCATTGGCGTGCATACAAACGCCAAATTATCGAAATTTTCACCGGACGTGAGGTGTGTGCCAAGTTTCGCAACTTTTCACGGGGTCTAAGGGGGTCAAAATTGAGTGAGTTGTGCTTAGGAGAATAATAATAATAAACATTACAATAACAATAGGGCCTTGCCATACTTCGTATGGCTCGGACCCTAATTAAAGCCGCAAGCGGCATCCATCGGGTCCTCGCCTCATGCCGAACCCTCCACCCGAGTCCTGGTTCTCCTAATGCTACATGTGAAGGACCCGCACAGCCAGTTCATTTTAATAGAGAAATACAATTCACATATTGAGAAAAGAATGTGTGTAAACGCCAAGATGGCGGACAGCCCGTTACCATGGCAACATGTGTTTCATTGACTTTGTAGCTTGTCTTGGGATGATACACATGTATGCCGAATTTCGTAGCCCGAGATGAAAGTAGACGATCGGGCCCCTTGGGGCCCCCCCAAAAAGTGTCCCCCCCACAATACATTCTATAATGTGTTAAGGACCTACCAAATATGAATAGTCACAGTTTTGGTGCACATCGTATGAATTTGTGCAAAGATATAAGCAAACCGTGTTTCATGGCGAGAAGGTTTTTGTCCAAGATGGCGGACACCCTGTTGCCATGGTAACGGCTGCACAATGAAGTTTTTTGCTTGTCTTGGGTTGATACACATGTGTGCCGAATTTCGTAGCCCTAGGTCAAAGTAGACGATCGGGCCCCTAGGGGCCGCCCCCAAAATGTGCCCCCCCCACAATACATATTACAATGCGTGAAGGACCTACCAAACATGAATTATTTTAATTTTGGTTCCGATCGGATGTATTTCTGCGAAGATATGAGTGAACCGTGTTTCATGGCGAGAACGCATTTTTCCGTGGGTTGCCACGGTAACATGCTTTGTCCTACTGGAAAGATTTCACTAACTTTTGCTCCCCATCTTGTAACGAAGCTTCCTGCTGAGTATGGAGCCAATCGCATGAATCCCCTCAGACTAGTTCGTTCAAATACGATGCGCTTAAAGGGATTAAAAGGGCATGAACGCCAAGATGGCGGACACCCCGTTGCCATGGTAACAGGTGGTCAATTGAGTTTTTTGCTCGTCGTGGGGTGCTACACATGTGTGCCGAATTTCGTAGACCTAGGTCAAAGTAGACGATCGGGCCCCTAGGGGCCCCCCCAAAATGTGCCCCCACCCCCACAATACATATTACAATGCGTTAAGGACCTACCAAATAAGAATTATTGGAATTTAGGTTCCAATCGGATGTATTTCTGCGAAGAAATGAGTGAACCGTGTTTCATGGCGAGGAGTATTTTTTTCAAGATGGCGGACACACCGTTGCCATGGTAACAGGTGCTTAATTGAGTTTTACGCTTGTCTAGGGTTTATACACATGTGTGCCGAATTTCGCAGCTCTAGCTCAAAGTGGACGATCGGGCCCCTAGGGGCCCCCCCCAAAATGCACTCCCCCCACAATACATATTACAATGCGTGAAGGACCTACCAAATATGAATTATTTTAATTTTGGTTCCGATCGGATGTATTTCTGCAGAGATATAAGCAAACCGTGTTTCATGGCGAGAACGCAGTTTTACATGGGTTGCCACGTTAACACGCTTTCTCCTATCAGAAAGATTTGAATAACTTTTGGTCCCCATCTTGTCACGAAGCTCCATGGCGAATGTGGAGCCAATAGCCTGAATCCCCTCAGACTAGTTCGTTCAAATACGATGCGCTTAAAGTGATAAAAAGGGCATAAACGCCAAGATGGCGGACACCCTGTATCCGTGGTAACAGGTTCTTAATAGAGTTTTTTGCTCGTCTTGGTTACTTATACATGTGTGCCGAATTTCGTAGCCATAGCTCAAAGTAGACGATCGGGCCCCTAGGGGCCCCCCCAAAAAGTGCCCCCCCCCCCACAATACATTCTATAATGTGTTAAGGACCTCACAAATATGAATAGTTAAAGTTTTGGTGCACATCGCATGAATTTGTGCAAAGATATAAGCAAACCGTGTTTCATGGCGAGAAGGTTTTTTTTCCAAGATGGCGGACACTCCGTTGCCATGGTAACAGGTGCTTAATATAGTTTTTTGCTTGTGTAGGGTTGATACACATGTGTGCCGAATTTCGTAGCCCTAGCTCAAAGTAGATGATCGGGCCCCTAGGGGCCCCCCCAAAATGTGCACCCCCCCACAATACACATTACAATGCTTTAAGGACCTACCAAATATGAATTATTGGAATTCTGGTTCCAATCGGATGCACTTCTGCAGAGATATAAGCAAACCGTGTTTCATGGCGAGATCGCTTTTTTCCATGGGTTGCCACGGTAACATGCTTTCTCCTATCGGAAAGATTTGAATAACTTTTGGTCCCCATCTTGTCACGAAGCTCCATGGCGAACGTGGAGCCAATAGCATGAATCCCCTCAGACTAGTTCGTTCAAATGCGATGCGCCCAAATTGATAAAAAGAGCATAAACGCCAAGATGGCGGCCACCCCGTTGCCATGGTAACAGGTTCTCAATAGAGTTTTTTGCTCGTCTTGGTTACTTATACATGTGTGCCGAATTTCGTAGCCCTAGGTCAAAGTAGACTAACGGGCCCCTAGGGGCCCCCCCCAAAATGTGCCCCCCCCCACAATACATATTACAATGCGTGAAGGACCTACCAAACATGAATTATTTTAATTTTGGTTGCGATCGGATGTATTTCTGCGAAGATATGAGTGAACCGTGCTTCATGGCGAGATCGCTTTTTTCCATGGGTTGCCACGGTAACACGCTTTCGCCTATCAAAAAGATTTGAATAACTTTTGGTCCCCATCTCGTCACGAAGCTCCATGGCGAATGTGGAGCCAATAGCATGAATCGCCTCAGACTAGTTCGTTCAAATGCGATGCGCCCAAATTGACAAAAACGGGCAAAAAAATGGCCGCAAACGCCAAGATGGCGGAAAGCCCGTTGCCATGACAACAGGCGTTTCAATGACTTTTTTACTTGTCTTGATGTGATAGACATGTGTACCGAATTTCGTCGTCCTACGTCAAACTAAAATTTTTTTTCCCCATTCTAGAGTCCATTTTTGGCGTTTCTAGGGGGCGCTGTCGAGGCATTTTTGCATTGGCGTGCATACAAACGCCAAATTATCGAAATTTTCACCGGACGTGAGGTGTGTGCCAAGTTTCGCAACTTTTCACGGGGTCTAAGGGGGTCAAAATTGAGTGAGTTGTGCTTAGGAGAATAATAATAATAATAATTAAAGCCGCAAGCGGCATCCATCGGGTCCTCGCCTCATGCCGAACCCTCCACCCGAACTCACCACAAAGCTTCCGGGTAGATGTGAAGTAAAAGGCATGAATCCAAAACTAGTTTGTTAAAAAATAATGCACATTCAGTAATAAATAGGCATAAACGCCAAGATGGCGGACACCATGTTGCCATGGTAACAGGTGGTCAATGCACTTTTTTACTCGCCTTGGGTTGTTACACATGTGTGCCCAATTTCGTAGCCTAAGATGAAAGTAGACAATCGGGCCCCTGAGGGCCCCCCCCAAAAAGTGCCCCCCCCACAATACATTCTATAATGTGTTAAGGACCTACCAAATATGAATAGTTAAAATTTTGGTGCACATCGCATGAATTTGTGCAAAGATATAAACAAACCGTGTTTCATGGCGAGAAGGCTTTTTTCCAAGATGGCGGACACTCCAGTGCCATGGTAAAAGGCTCTTAATTGAGTTTTATGCTTGTCTCGGGTTGATACACATGTGTGCCGAATTTCGTAGCCCTAGCTCAAAGTAGACTATCGGGCCCCTAGGGGCCCCCCCAAAATGCGCCCCCCCCCACAATACATATTACAATGCGTGAAGGACCTACCAAATATGAATTATTGGAATTTTGGTTCCGATCGGATGTATATCTGCAGGGATATGAGTGAACCGTGTTTCATGGCGAGAACGCTTTTTTCCATGGGTTGCCACGGTAACACGCTTTCTCCTATCAAAAAGATTTGAATAACTTTTGGTCTCCATCTTGTCACGAAGCTCCATGGCGAATGTGGAGCCAATAGCATGAATCCCCTCAGACTAGTTCGTTAAAATGCGATGCGCCCAAATTGACAAAAACGGGCAAAAAAATGGCCGCAAACGCCAAGATGGCGGACAGCCCGTTGCCATGACAACAGGCGTTTCAATGACTTTTTTACTTGTCTTGATGTGATAGACATGTGTACCGAATTTCGTCGTCCTACGTCAAACTAAATTTTTTTGACCCCATTCTGGAGGCCATTGTTGGCGTTTCTAGGGGGCGCCGTCGAGGCATTTTTGCATTGGCGTGCACGCGGACCCCAGAATATCGCTATTTTCGCCGGGACTGAGGTGTGTGCCAAGTTTCGCAACTTTTCACGGGGTCTAAGGGGGTCAAAAATGGCCGAGTTGTGCTGACAAAAATAATAATAATAATAATTAAAGCCGCAAGCGGCATCCATCGGGTCCTCGCCTCATGCCGAACCCTCCACCCGAACTCGCCACAAAGCTTCCGGGTGGATGTGAAGTAAAAGGCACGAATCCAAAACTAGTTTGTTCAAAAACAATGCACATACAGTGCTAAATGGGCGTAAACGCCAAGATGGCGGACACCCCATTGCCATGGTAACAGGTGGTCAATGCACTTTTTTACTCGCCTTGGGTTGTTACACATGTGTACCGAATTTCGTATCCCTAGGTCTAAGTAGACAATCGGGCCCCTAGGGGCCACCCCCAAAAAGTGCCCCCCCCACAATACATTCTATAATTTGTTAAGGACCTACCAAATATTAATATTTACAGTTTTGGTGCACATCGCATGAATATGTGCGAAGATATAAGCAAACCGTGTTTCATGGCGAGAAGGTTTTTTTCCAAGATGGCGGACACTCCGTTGCCATGGTAACAGGTTGTTAATTGAGTTTTTTGCTTTACTTGGGTTGATACACATGTGTGCCGAATTTCATAGCCCTAAGTGAAAGTAGACGATCGGGCCCCCAGGGGCCCCCCAAAAATGTGACCCCCCCCACAATACATATGACAATGCATTAAGGACCTATCAAATATGAATTATTGGAATTTTGGTTCCAATGGGATCTATTTCTGCGAAGATATGAGTGAACCGTGTTTCATGGCGAGGAGTATTTTTTTCAAGATGGCGGACACACCGTTGCCATGGTAACAGGTGCTTAATTGAGTTTTTTGCTCGTCTTGGTTACTTATACATGTGTACCGAATTTCGTAGCCCTAGGTCAAAGTAGACGATCGGGCCCCTAGGGGCCGCCCCCAAAATGTGCCCCCTCCACAATACATATTACAATGCGTTAAGGACCTACCAAATATGAATGATTGGAATTTTGGTTCCGATCGGATGCATTTCTGCAGAGATATAAGCAAACCGTGTTTCATGGCGAGAACGCTTTTTTCCATGGGTTGCCACGGTAACAAGCTTTCTCCTATCAGAAAGATTTGAATAACTTTTGGTCCCCATCTTGTCACGAAGCTCCATGGCGAATGTGGAGCCAATAGCATGAATCCCCTCAGACTAGTTCGTTCAAATACGATGCGCTTAAAGTGATAAAAAGGGCATAAACGCCAAGATGGCGGACACCCCGTTGCCATGGTAACAGGTTCTCAATAGAGTTTTTTTGCTCGTCTTGGTTACTTATACATGTGTACCGAATTTCGTAGCCATAGGTCAAAGTAGACAATCGGGCCCCTAGGGGCCCCCCCGAAAATGTGCCCCCCCCCACAATACATATTACAATGCGTTAAGGACCTACCAAATATGAATTATCTGAATTTTGGTTCCGATCGGATGTATTTCTGCGAAGATATGAGTGAACCGTGTTTCATGGCGAGAACGCTTTTTTCCATGGGTTGCCACGGTAACACGCTTTCTCCTATCAGAAAGATTTGAATAGCTTTTGGTCCCCATCTTGTCACGAAGCTCCATCGCGAATGTGGAGCCAATAGCCTGAATCCCCTCAGACTAGTTCGTTCAAATGCGATGCGCTTAAAGTGATAAAAAGGGCATAAACGCCAAGATGGCGGACACCCCGTTGCCATGGTAACAGGTTCTCAATAGAGTTTTTTGCTCGTCTTGGTTACTTATACATGTGTACCGAATTTCATAGCCATAGGTCAAAGTAGACTATCGGGCCCCTAGGGGCCCCCCCCCAAAATGCGCCCCACCCACAATACATATTACAATGCGTGAAGGACCTACCAAACATGAATTATTTTAATTTTGGTTCCGATCGGATGTATTTCTGCGAAGATATGAGTGAACCGTGTTTCATGGCGAGAACGCTTTTTTCCATGGGTTGCCACGGTAACACGCTTTCTCCTATCAAAAAGATTTGAATAACTTTTGGTACCCATCTTGTCACGAAGCTCCATGGCGAATGTGGAGCCAATAGCATGAATCGCCTCAGACTAGTTCGTTCAAATGCGATGCGCCCAAATTGACAAAAACGGGCCAAAAAATGGCCGCAAACGCCAAGATGGCGGAAAGCCCGTTGCCATGACAACAGGCGTTTCAATGACTTTTTTACTTGTCTTGATGTGATAGACATGTGTACCGAATTTTGTCGTCCTACGTCAAACTAAATTTTTTTGACCCCATTCTAGAGGCCATTTTTGGCGTTTCTAGGGGGCGCCGTCGAGGCATTTTTGCATTGGCGTGCACGCGGACCCCAGAATATCGCTATTTTCGCCGGGACTGAGGTGTGTGCCAAGTTTCGCAACTTTTCACGGGGCCTAAGGGGGTGAAAAATAGCCGAGTTGTGCTCAGAACGAGGAGAATAATAATAAACATTACAATAACAATAGGGCCCTGCCATACTTCGTATGGCTCGGACCCTAATTAAAGCCGCAAGCGGCATCCATCGGGTCCTCGCCTCATGCCGAACCCTCCACCCGAGTCCTGGTTCTCCTAATGCTACATGTGAAGGACCCGCACAGCCAGTTCATTTTAATAGAGAAATACAATTCACATATTGAGAAAAGATTGTGTGTAAACGCCATGATGGCGGACAGCCCGTTACCATGGCAACATGTGTTTCATTGACTTGTTAGCTTGTCTTGGGATGATACACATGTGTGCCGAATTTCGTAGCCCGAGATGAAAGTAGACGATAGGGCCCCTTGGGGCCCCCCCAAAAAGGTTCCCCCCCACAATACATTCTATAATGTGTTAAGGACCTACCAAATATGAATAGTTACAGTTTTGGTGCACATCGTATGAATGTGTGCAAAGATATAAGCAAACCGTGTTTCATGGCGAGAAGGTTTTTTTCCAAGATGGCGGACACCCCGTTGCCATGGTAACGGCTGCACAATGAAGTTTTTTGCTTGTCTTGGGTTGATACACATGTGTGCCGAATTTCGTAGCCCTAGGTCAAAGTAGACGATCGGGCCCCTAGGGGCCCCCCCCAAAATGCGCCCCCCCCCCACAATACATATTACAAAGCGTGAAGGACCTACCAAACATGAATTATTTTAATTTTGGTTCCGATCGGACGTATTTCTGCGAAGATATGAGTGAACCGTGTTTCATGGCGAGAACGCTTTTTTCCATGGGTTGCCACGGTAACACGCTTTCTCCTATCAAAAAGATTTGAATAACTTTTGGTCTCCATCTTGTCACGAAGCTCCATGGCGAATGTGGAGCCAATAGCATGAATCCCCTCAGACTAGTTCGTTAAAATGCGATGCGCCCAAATTGACAAAAACGGGCCAAAAAATGGCCGCAAACGCCAAGATGGCGGACAGCCCGTTGCCATGACAACAGGCGTTTCAATGACTTTTTTACTTGTCTTGATGTGATAGACATGTGTACCGAATTTCGTCGTCCTACGTCAAACTAAATTTTTTTGACCCCATTCTGGAGGCCATTGTTGGCGTTTCTAGGGGGCGCCGTCGAGGCATTTTTACATTGGCGTGCACGCGGACCCCAGAATATCGCTATTTTCGCCGGGACTGAGGTGTGTGCCAAGTTTCGCAACTTTTCACGGGGTCTAAGGGGGTCAAAAATGGCCGAGTTGTGCTGACAAAAATAATAATAATAATAATAATTAAAGCCGCAAGCGGCATCCATCGGGTCCTCGCTTCATGCCGAACCCTCCACCGAGTCCTGGTTCTCCTAATGCTAAATGTGAAGGACCCGCACAGCCAGTTCATTTTAATAGAGAAATACAATTCACATATTGAGAAAAGAATGTGTGTAAACGCCAAGATGGCGGACAGCCCGTTACCATGGCAACATGTGTTTCATTGACTTTTTAGCTTGTCTTGGGATGATACACATGTGTGCCGAATTTCGTAGCCCGTGATGAAAGTAGACAACCGGGCCCCTAGGGGCCCCCCCAAAAAGTGTCCCCCCCACAATACATTCTATAATGTGTTAAGGACCTACCAAATATGAATAATTGGAATTTTGGTTCCGATCGGATGCATTTCTGCAGAGATATAAGCAAACCGTGTTTCATGGCGAGAAGGTTTTTTTCCAAGATGGCGGACACCCTGTTGCCATGGTAACGGCTGCACAATGAAGTTTTTTGCTTGTCTTGGGTTGATACACATGTGTGCCGAATTTCGTAGCCCTAGCTCAAAGTAGACGATCGGGCCCCTAGGGGCCCCCCCCAAAATGTGCCCCCCCCACAATACATATTACAATGCGTTAAGGACCTACCAAATATGAATAATTGGAATTTTGGTTCCGATCGGATGAATTTCTGCAGAGATATAAGCAAACCGTGTTTCATGGCGAGAACGCATTTTTCCATGGGTTGCCACGGTAACACGCTTTCACCTATCAAAAAGATTTGAATAACTTTTGGTCCCCATCTTGTCACAAAGCTCCATGGGGAATGTGGAGCCAATAGCATGAATCCCCTCAGACTAGTTCGTTCAAATACGATGCGCTTAAAGTGATAAAAAGGGCATAAACGCCAAGATGGCGGCCACCCCGTTGCCATGGTAACAGGTTCTCAATAGAGTTTTTTGCTCGTCTTGGTTACTTATACATGTGTACCGAATTTCGTAGCCCTAGCTCAAAGTAGACGATCGGGCCCCTAGGGGCCCCCCCAAAATGCGCCCCCCCCACAATATATATTACAATGCGTGAAGGACCTACCAAATATGAATTATTTTAATTTTGGTTCCGATCGGATGTATTTCTGCGAAGATATGAGTGAACCGTGTTTCATGGCGAGATCGCTTTTTTCCATGGGTTGCCACGGTAACACGCTTTCACCTATCAAAAAGATTTGAATAACTTTTGGTCCCCATCTTGTCACGAAGCTCCATGGCGAATGTGGAGCCAATAGCATGAATCGCCTCAGACTAGTTCGTTCAAATGCGATGCGCCCAAATTGACAAAAACGGGCAAAAAAATGGCCGCAAACGCCAAGATGGCTGACATCCCGTTGCCATGACGCCAGGTCTACGATTGACTTTTTTGGTCGTCTTGAGGTGGTAGACATGTGTACCGAATTTCGTTGTCCTACGTGAAAGTAGACTTTTGACACCCCATTTTATTTTCCATCTTTGGCGTTTCTAGGGGGCGCCGTCGAGGCATTTTTACATTGGCGTGCACATGGACCCCAGAATATCGCTATTTTCGCCGGGACTGAGGTGTGTGCCAAGTTTCGCAACTTTTCACCAGGTCTAAGGGGGTCAAAATTGAGTGAGTTGTGCTGAGGAAAAAAATAATAATAATAATTAAAGCCGCAAGCGGCATCCATCGGGTCCTCGCCTCATGCCGAACCCTCCACCCGAGTCGTGGTTCTCCTAATGCTACATGTGAAGGACCCGCACAGCCAGTTCATTTTAATAGAGAAATACAATTCACATATTGAGAAAAGAATGTGTGTAAACGCCAAGATGGCGGACAGCCCGTTACCATGGCAACATGTGTTTCATTGACTTTTTAGCTTGTCTTGGGATGATACACATGTGTGCCGAATTTCGTAGCCCGAGATGTAAGTAGACGATCGGGCCCCTAGGGGCCCCCCCAAAAAGTGTCCCCCCCACAATACATTCTATAATGTGTTAAGGACCTACCAAATATGAATAGTTACAGTTTTGGTGCACATCGTATGAATTTGTGCAAAGATATAAGCAAACCGTGTTTCATGGCGAGAAGGTTTTTTTTCCAAGATGGCGGATACCCCGTTGCCATGGTAACGGCTGCACAATGAAGTTTTTTGCTTGTCTTGGGTTGATACACATGTGTGCCGAATTTCGTAGCCCTAGCTCAAAGTAGACGATCGGGCCCCTAGGGGCCGCCCCCAAAATGTGCCCCCCCCACAATACATATTACAACGCGTTAAGGACCTGCCAAATATGAATTATTGGAATTTTGGTTCCAATCGGATGCATTTTGGCAGAGATATAAGCAAACCGTGTTTCATGGCGAGACGCGTTTTTCCATGGGTTGCCACGGTAACACGCTTTCTCCTATCAGAAAGATTTGAATAACTTTTTGTCCCCATCTTGTCACGAAGCTCCATGGGGAATGTGGAGCCAATAGCATGAATCCCCTCAGACTAGTTCGTTCAAATACGATGCGCTTAAAGTGATAAAAAGGGCATAAACGCCAAGATGGCGGCCACCCCGTTGCCATGGTAACAGGTTCTCAATAGAGTTTTTTGCTCGTCTTGGTTACTTATACATGTGTACCGAATTTCGTAGCCCTAGCTCAAAGTAGACGATCGGGCCCCTAGGGGCCCCCCCAAAATGCGACCCCCCCACAATATATATTACAAAGCGTGAAGGACCTACCAAATATGAATTATTTTAATTTTGGTTCCGATCGGATGTATTTCTGCGAAGATATGAGTGAACCGTGTTTCATGGCGAGATCGCTTTTTTGCATGGGTTGCCACGGTAACACGCTTTCGCCTATCAAAAAGATTTGAATAACTTTTGGTCCCCATCTCGTCACGAAGCTCCATGGCGAATGTGGAGCCAATAGCATGAATCGCCTCAGACTAGTTCGTTCAAATGCGATGCGCCCAAATTGACAAAAACGGGCAAAAAAATGGCCGCAAACGCCAAGATGGCGGAAAGCCCGTTGCCATGACAACAGGCGTTTCAATGACTTTTTTACTTGTCTTGATGTGATAGACATGTGTACCGAATTTCGTCGTCCTACGTCAAACTAAAATTTTTTTTCCCCATTCTAGAGGCCATTTTTGGCGTTTCTAGGGGGCGCTGTCGAGGCATTTTTGCATTGGCGTGCATACAAACGCCAAATTATCGAAATTTTCACCGGACGTGAGGTGTGTGCCAAGTTTCGCAACTTTTCACGGGGTCTAAGGGGGTCAAAATTGAGTGAGTTGTGCTTAGGAGAATAATAATAATAATAATAATTAAAGCCGCAAGCGGCATCCATCGGGTCCTCGCCTCATGCCGAACCCTCCACCCGAGTCCTGGTTCTCCTAATGCTAAATGTGACGGACCCGCACAGCCAGTTCATTTTAATAGAGAAATACAATTCACATATTGAGAAAAGAATGTGTGTAAACGCCAAGATGGCGGACAGCCCGTTACCATGGCAACATGTGTTTCATTGACTTTTTAGCTTGTCTTGGGATGATACACATGTGTGCCGAATTTCGTAGCCCGAGATGAAAGTAGACGATCGGGCCCCTTGGGGCCCCCCCAAAAAGTGTCTCCCCCACAATACATTCTATAATGTGTTAAGGACCTACCAAATATGAATAGTTACCGTTTTGGTGCACATCGTATGAATTTGTGCAAAGATATAAGCAAACCGTGTTTCATGGCGAGAAGGTTTTTTTCCAAGATGGCGGACACTCCATTGCCATGGTAACAGGTGCTTAATTGAGTTTTTTGCTTGTCTAGGGTTGATACACATGTGTGCCGGATTTCGTAGCCCTAGCTCAAAGTAGACGATCGGGCCCCTAGGGGCCCCCCCAAAATGTGCCCCCCCCCCCTACAATACATATTACAATGCGTTAAGGACCTACCAAATATGAAGTATTGGAATTTTGGTTCCGATCGGATGTATTTCTGCGAAGATATGAGTGAACCGTGTTTCATGGCGAGGAGTATTTTTTTCAAGATGGCGGACACCCCGTTGCCATGGTAACAGGTTCTCAATAGAGTTTTTTGCTCGTCTTGGTTACTTATACATGTGTACCGAATTTCGTAGCCCTAGGTCAAAGTAGACGATCGGGCCCCTAGGGGCCGCCCCCAAAATGTGCCCCCTCCACAATACATATTACAATGCGTTAAGGACCTACCAAATATGAATGATTGGAATTTTGGTTCCGATCGGATGCATTTCTGCAGAGATATAAGCAAACCGTGTTTCATGGCGAGAACGCTTTTTTCCATGGGTTGCCACGGTAACAAGCTTTCTCCTATCAGAAAGATTTGAAAAACTTTTGGTCCCCATCTTGTCACGAAGCTCCATGGCGAATGTGGAGCCAATAGCATGAATCGCCTCAGACTAGTTCGTTCAAATACGATGCGCTTAAAGTGATAAAAAGGGCATAAACGCCAAGATGGCGGACACCCCGTTGCCATGGTAACAGGTTCTCAATAGAGTTTTTTTGCTCGTCTTGGTTACTTATACATGTGTACCGAATTTCGTAGCCATAGGTCAAAGTAGACAATCGGGCCCCTAGGGGCCCCCCCGAAAATGTGCCCCCCCCCACAATACATATTACAATGCGTTAAGGACCTACCAAATATGAATTATCTGAATTTTGGTTCCGATCGGATGTATTTCTGCGAAGATATGAGTGAACCGTGTTTCATGGCGAGAACGCTTTTTTCCATGGGTTGCCACGGTAACACGCTTTCTCCTATCAGAAAGATTTGAATAGCTTTTGGTCCCCATCTTGTCACGAAGCTCCATCGCGAATGTGGAGCCAATAGCCTGAATCCCCTCAGACTAGTTCGTTCAAATGCGATGCGCTTAAAGTGATAAAAAGGGCATAAACGCCAAGATGGCGGACACCCCGTTGCCATGGTAACAGGTTCTCAATAGAGTTTTTTGCTCGTCTTGGTTACTTATACATGTGTACCGAATTTCATAGCCATAGGTCAAAGTAGACTATCGGGCCCCTAGGGCCCCCCCCCCAAAATGCGCCCCACCCACAATACATATTACAATGCGTGAAGGACCTACCAAACATGAATTATTTTAATTTTGGTTCCGATCGGATGTATTTCTGCGAAGATATGAGTGAACCGTGTTTCATGGCGAGAACGCTTTTTTCCATGGGTTGCCACGGTAACACGCTTTCTCCTATCAAAAAGATTTGAATAACTTTTGGTACCCATCTTGTCACGAAGCTCCATGGCGAATGTGGAGCCAATAGCATGAATCCCCTCAGACTAGTTCGTTCAAATGCGATGCGCCCAAATTGACAAAAACGGGCCAAAAAATGGCCGCAAACGCCAAGATGGCGGAAAGCCCGTTGCCATGACAACAGGCGTTTCAATGACTTTTTTACTTGTCTTCATGTGATAGACATGTGTACCGAATTTCGTCGTCCTACGTCAAACTAAAATTTTTTTTCCCCATTCTAGAGGCCATTTTTGGCGTTTCTAGGGGGCGCTGTCGAGGCATTTTTGCATTGGCGTGCATACAAACGCCAAATTATCGAAATTTTCACCGGACGTGAGGTGTGTGCCAAGTTTCGCAACTTTTCACGGGGCCTAAGGGGGTCAAAATTGAGTGAGTTGTGCTTAGGAGAATAATAATAAACATTTGGAAAACAATAGGGCCTTGCCATACTTCGTATGGCTCGGACCCTAATTACAATAACAATAGGGCCCTGCCATACTTCGTATGGCGAGGACCCTAATTAAAGCCGCAAGCGGCATCCATCGGGTCCTCGCCTCATGCCGAACCCTCCACCCGAACTCACCACAAAGCTTCCGGGTAGATGTGAAGTAAAAGGCATGAATCCAAAACTAGTTTGTTAAAAAATAATGCACATTCAGTAATAAATAGGCATAAACGCCAAGATGGCGGACACCATGTTGCCATGGTAACAGGTGGTCAATGCACTTTTTTTACTCGCCTTGGGTTGTTACACATGTGTGCCGAATTTCGTAGCCTAAGATGAAAGTAGACAATCGGGCCCCTGAGGGCCCCCCCAAAAAGTGCCCCCCCCCACAATACATTCTATAATGTGTTAAGGACCTACCAAATATGAATAGTTAAAATTTTGGTGCACATCGCATGAATTTGTGCAAAGATATAAGCAAACCGTGTTTCATGGCGAGACGGCTTTTTTCCAAGATGGCGGACACTCCAGTGCCATGGTAACAGGCTCTTAATTGAGTTTTATGCTTGTCTCTGGTTGATACACATGTGTGCCGAATTTCGTAGCCCTAGCTCAAAGTAGACTATCGGGCCCCTAAGGGCCCCCCCAAAATGTGCCCCCCCCACAATACATATTACAACACGTTAAGGACCTACCAAATATGAATTATTGGAATTTTGGTTCCGATCGGATGTATTTCTGCAGAAATATAAGCAAACCGTGTTTCATGGCGAGAACGCTGTTTTCCATGGGTTGCCACGGTAACACGCTTTCTCCTATCAGAAAGATTTGAATAACTTTTGGTCCCCATCTTGTCACGAAGCTCCATGGCGAATGTGGAGCCAATAGCCTGAATCCCCTCAGACTAGTTCGTTGAAATACGATGCGCTTAAAGTGATAAAAAGGGCATAAACGCCAAGATGGCGGACACCCCGTTGCCATGGTAACAGGTTCTAAATAGAGTTTTTTGCTCGTCTTGGTTACTTATACATGTGTACCGAATTTCGTAGCCATAGGTCAAAGTAGACTATCGGGCCCCTCGGGGCCCCCCCCCAAAATGCGCCCCCCCCACAATACATATTACAATGCGTGAAGGACCTACCAAACATGAATTATCAGAATTTTGGTTCCGATCGGATGCATTTCTGCGAAGATATGAGTGAACCGTGTTTCATGGCGAGAACGCTTTTTTCCATGGGTTGCCACGGTAACACGCTTTCTCCTATCAAAAAGATTTGAATAACTTTTTGTCCCCATCTTGTCACGAAGCTCCTTGGCGAATGTGGAGCCAATAGCATGAATCCCCTCAGACTAGTTCGTTCAAATACGATGCGCCCAAATTGACAAAAACGGGGCCAAAAAATGGCCGCAAACGCCAAGATGGCGGACACCCCGTTGCCATGGTAACGGCTGCACAATGAAGTTTTTTGCTTGTCTTGGGTTGATACACATGTGTGCCGAATTTCGCAGCCCTAGCTCAAAGTAGACGATCGGGCCCCTAGGGGCCCCCCCCAAAATGTGCCCCGCCCACAATACATATTACAATGCGTTAAGGACCTGCCAAATATGAATTATTGGAATTTTGGTTCCGATCGGATGCATTTCTGCAGAGATATAAGCAAACCGTGATTCATGGCGAGAACGCTTTTTTCCATGGGTTGCCACGGTAACACGCTTTCTCCGATCAGAAAGAATTGAATAACTTTTGGTCCCCATCTTGTCACGAAGCTCCATGGTGAATGTGGAGCCAATAGCATGAATCCCCTCAGACTAGTTCGTTCAAATACGATGCGCTTAAAGTGATAAAAAGGGCATAAACGCCAAGATGGCGGAAACCCCGTTGCCATGGTAACAGGTTCTCAATAGAGTTTTTTGCTCGTCTTGGTTACTTATACATGTGTACCGAATTTCGTAGCCCTAGCTCAAAGTAGACTATCGGGCCCCTAGGGGCCCCCCCAAAATGCGCCCCCCCCACAATACATATTACAATGCGTGAAGGACCTACCAAATATGAATTATTTTAATTTTGGTTCCGATCGGATGTATTTCTGCGAAGATATGAGTGAACCGTGTTTCATGGCGAGATCGCTTTTTTCCATGGGTTGCCACGGTAACACGCTTTCTCCTATCAAAAAGATTTGAATAACTTTTGGTCCCCATCTTGTCACGAAGCTCCATGGCGAATGTGGAGCCAATAGCATGAATCCCCTCAGACTAGTTCGTTCAAATACGATGCGCTTAAAGTGATAAAAAGGGCATAAACGCCAAGATGGCGGCCACCCCGTTGCCATGGTAACAGGTTCTCAATAGAGTTTTTTGCTCGTCTTGGTTACTTATACATGTGTACCGAATTTCGTAGCCCTAGCTCAAAGTAGACGATCGGGCCCCTAGGGGCCCCCCCAAAATGCGCCCCCCCCACAATATATATTACAAAGCGTGAAGGACCTACCAAATATGAATTATTTTAATTTTGGTTCCGATCGGATGTATTTCTGCGAAGATATGAGTGAACCGTGTTTCATGGCGAGATCGCTTTTTTCCATGGGTTGCCACGGTAACACGCTTTCGCCTATCAAAAAGATTTGAATAACTTTTGGTCCCCATCTCGTCACGAAGCTCCATGGCGAATGTGGAGCCAATAGCATGAATCGCCTCAGACTAGTTCGTTCAAATGCGATGCGCCCAAATTGACAAAAACGGGCAAAAAAATGGCCGCAAACGCCAAGATGGCGGAAAGCCCGTTGCCATGACAACAGGCGTTTCAATGACTTTTTTACTTGTCTTGATGTGATAGACATGTGTACCGAATTTCGTCGTCCTACGTCAAACTAAAATTTTTTTTCCCCATTCTAGAGGCCATTTTTGGCGTTTCTAGGGGGCGCTGTCGAGGCATTTTTGCATTGGCGTGCATACAAACGCCAAATTATCGAAATTTTCACCGGACGTGAGGTGTGTGCCAAGTTTCGCAACTTTTCACGGGGTCTAAGGGGGTCAAAATTGAGTGAGTTGTGCTTAGGAGAATAATAATAATAATAATTAAAGCCGCAAGCGGCATCCATCGGGTCCTCGCCTCATGCCGAACCCTCCACCCGAGTCCTGGTTCTCCTAATGCTACATGTGAAGGACCCACACAGCCAGTTCATTTTAATAGAGAAATACAATTCACATATTGAGAAAAGAATGTGTGTAAAGGCCAAGATGGCGGACAGCCCGTTACCATGGCAACATGTGTTTCATTGACTTTTTAGCTTGTCTTGGGATGATACACATGTGTGCCGAATTTCGTAGGCCGAGATGAAAGTAGACGGTCGGGCCCCTAGGGGCCCCCCCAAAAAGTGTCCCCCCCACAATACATTCTATAATGTGTTAAGGACCTACCAAATATGAATAGTTAAAGTTTTGGTGCACATCGCATGAATTTGTGCAAAGATATAAGCAAACCGTGTTTCATGGCGAGAAGGTTTTTTTCCAAGATGGCGGACACTCCATTGCCATGGTAACAGGTGCTTAATTGAGTTTTTTGCTTGTCTAGGGTTGATACACATGTGTGCCGGATTTCGTAGCCCTAGCTCAAAGTAGACGATCGGGCCCCTAGGGGCCCCCCCAAAATGTGCCCCCCCCCCCTACAATACATATTACAATGCGTTAAGGACCTACCAAATATGAAGTATTGGAATTTTGGTTCCGATCGGATGTATTTCTGCGAAGATATGAGTGAACCGTGTTTCATGGCGAGGAGTATTTTTTTCAAGATGGCGGACACCCCGTTGCCATGGTAACAGGTTCTCAATAGAGTTTTTTGCTCGTCTTGGTTACTTATACATGTGTACCGAATTTCGTAGCCCTAGGTCAAAGTAGACGATCGGGCCCCTAGGGGCCGCCCCCAAAATGTGCCCCCTCCACAATACATATTACAATGCGTTAAGGACCTACCAAATATGAATGATTGGAATTTTGGTTCCGATCGGATGCATTTCTGCAGAGATATAAGCAAACCGTGTTTCATGGCGAGAACGCTTTTTTCCATGGGTTGCCACGGTAACAAGCTTTCTCCTATCAGAAAGATTTGAAAAACTTTTGGTCCCCATCTTGTCACGAAGCTCCATGGCGAATGTGGAGCCAATAGCATGAATCGCCTCAGACTAGTTCGTTCAAATACGATGCGCTTAAAGTGATAAAAAGGGCATAAACGCCAAGATGGCGGACACCCCGTTGCCATGGTAACAGGTTCTCAATAGAGTTTTTTTGCTCGTCTTGGTTACTTATACATGTGTACCGAATTTCGTAGCCATAGGTCAAAGTAGACAATCGGGCCCCTAGGGGCCCCCCCGAAAATGTGCCCCCCCCCACAATACATATTACAATGCGTTAAGGACCTACCAAATATGAATTATCTGAATTTTGGTTCCGATCGGATGTATTTCTGCGAAGATATGAGTGAACCGTGTTTCATGGCGAGAACGCTTTTTTCCATGGGTTGCCACGGTAACACGCTTTCTCCTATCAGAAAGATTTGAATAGCTTTTGGTCCCCATCTTGTCACGAAGCTCCATCGCGAATGTGGAGCCAATAGCCTGAATCCCCTCAGACTAGTTCGTTCAAATGCGATGCGCTTAAAGTGATAAAAAGGGCATAAACGCCAAGATGGCGGACACCCCGTTGCCATGGTAACAGGTTCTCAATAGAGTTTTTTGCTCGTCTTGGTTACTTATACATGTGTACCGAATTTCATAGCCATAGGTCAAAGTAGACTATCGGGCCCCTAGGGCCCCCCCCCCAAAATGCGCCCCACCCACAATACATATTACAATGCGTGAAGGACCTACCAAACATGAATTATTTTAATTTTGGTTCCGATCGGATGTATTTCTGCGAAGATATGAGTGAACCGTGTTTCATGGCGAGAACGCTTTTTTCCATGGGTTGCCACGGTAACACGCTTTCTCCTATCAAAAAGATTTGAATAACTTTTGGTACCCATCTTGTCACGAAGCTCCATGGCGAATGTGGAGCCAATAGCATGAATCGCCTCAGACTAGTTCGTTCAAATGCGATGCGCCCAAATTGACAAAAACGGGCCAAAAAATGGCCGCAAACGCCAAGATGGCGGAAAGCCCGTTGCCATGACAACAGGCGTTTCAATGACTTTTTTACTTGTCTTGATGTGATAGACATGTGTACCGAATTTTGTCGTCCTACGTCAAACTAAATTTTTTTGACCCCATTCTAGAGGCCATTTTTGGCGTTTCTAGGGGGCGCCGTCGAGGCATTTTTGCATTGGCGTGCACGCGGACCCCAGAATATCGCTATTTTCGCCGGGACTGAGGTGTGTGCCAAGTTTCGCAACTTTTCACGGGGCCTAAGGGGGTGAAAAATAGCCGAGTTGTGCTCAGAACGAGGAGAATAATAATAAACATTACAATAACAATAGGGCCCTGCCATACTTCGTATGGCTCGGACCCTAATAAACATTACAATAACAATAGGGCCCTGCCATACTTCGTATGGCTCGGACCCTAATTAAAGCCGCAAGCGGCATCCATCGGGTCCTCGCCTCATGCCGAACCCTCCACCCGAACTCACCACAAAGCTTCCGGGTAGATGTGAAGTAAAAGGCATGAATCCAAAACTAGTTTGTTAAAAAATAATGCACATTCAGTAATAAATAGGCATAAACGCCAAGATGGCGGACACCATGTTGCCATGTTAACAGGTGGTCAATGCACTTATTTAGTCACCTTGGGTTGTTACACATGTGTGCCGAATTTCGTAGCCTAAGATGAAAGTAGACAATCGGGCCCCTGAGGGCCCCCCCCAAAAAGTGCCCCCCCCACAATACATTCTATAATGTGTTAAGGACCTACCAAATATGAATAGTTAAAGTTTTGGTGCACATCGCATGAATTTGTGCAAAGATATAAGCAAACCGTGTTTCATGGCGAGAAGGTTTTTTTCCAAGATGGCGGACACTCCAGTGCCATGGTAACAGGTGCTTAATTGAGTTTTATGCTTGTCTCGGGTTGATACACGTGTGCCGAATTTCGTAGCCCTAGCTCAAAGTAGACAATCGGGCCCCTAGGGGCCCCCCCCAAAATGTGCCCCCCCCCCCACAATACATATTACAATGCGTGAAGGACCTACCAAATATGAATTTTTGGAATTTTGGTTCCGATCGGATGCATTTCTGCGAAGATATAAGCAAACCGTGTTTCATGGCGAGAACGCGTTTTTCCATGGGTTGCCACGGTAACACGCTTTCTCCTATCAGAAAGATTTGAATAACTTTTGGTCCCCATCTTGTCAGGAAGCTCCATGGTGAATGTGGAGCCAATAGCATGAATCCCCTCAGACTAGTTCGTTGAAATTCGATGCGCTTAAAGTGATAAAAAGGGCATAAACGCCAAGATGGCGGACACCCCGTTGCCATGGTAACAGGTTCTCAATAGAGTTTTTTGCTCGTCTTGGTTACTTATACATGTGTACCGAATTTCGTAGCCATAGGTCAAAATAGACGATCGGGCCCCTAGGGGCCCCCCCCAAAATGCGCCCCACCCACAATACATATTACAATGCGTGAAGGACCTACCAAACATGAATTATTTTAATTTTGGTTCCGATGGGATGTATTTCTGCGAAGATATGAGTGAACCGTGTTTCATGGCGAGAACGCTTTTTTCCATGGGTTGCCACGGTAACACGCGTTCTCCTATCAAAAAGATTTGAATAACTTTTGGTACCCATCTTGTCACGAAGCTCCATGGCGAATGTGGAGCCAATAGCATGAATCGCCTCAGACTAGTTCGTTCAAATGCGATGCGCCCAAATTGACAAAAACGGGCCAAAAAATGGCCGCAAACGCCAAGATGGCGGAAAGCCCGTTGCCATGACAACAGGTGTTTCAATGACTTTTTTACTTGTCTTGATGTGATAGACATGTGTACCGAATTTCGTCGTCCTACGTCAAACTAAAATTTTTTTCCCCATTCTAGAGGCCATGTTTGGCGTTTCTAGGGGGCGCCGTCGAGGCATTTTTACATTGGCGTGCACGCGGACCCCAGAATATCGCTATTTTCGCCGGGACTGAGGTGTGTTCCAAGTTTCGCAACTTTTCACGGGGCCTAAGGGGGTCAAAAATGGCCGAGTTGTGCTCAGAACGAGGAGAATAATAATAACAAGCGGCATCCATCGGGTCCTCGCCTCATGCCGAACCCTCCACCCGAGTCCTGGTTCTCCTAATGCTACATGTGAAGGACCCGCACAGCCAGTTCATTTTAATAGAGAAATACAATTCACATATTGAGAAAAGAATGTGTGTAAACGCCAAGATGGCGGACAGCCCGTTACCATGGCAACATGTGTTTCATTGACTTTTTAGCTTGTCTTGGGATGATACACATGTGTGCCGAATTTCGTAGCCCGAGATGTAAGTAGACGATCGGGCCCCTAGGGGCCCCCCCAAAAAGTGTCCCCCCCACAATACATTCTATAATGTGTTAAGGACCTACCAAATATGAATAGTTACAGTTTTGGTGCACATCGTATGAATTTGTGCAAAGATATAAGCAAACCGTGTTTCATGGCGAGAAGGTTTTTTTTCCAAGATGGCGGATACCCCGTTGCCATGGTAACGGCTGCACAATGAAGTTTTTTGCTTGTCTTGGGTTGATACACATGTGTGCCGAATTTCGTAGCCCTAGCTCAAAGTAGACGATCGGGCCCCTAGGGGCCCCCCCAAAATGCGCCCCCCCCACAATATATATTACAAAGCGTGAAGGACCTACCAAATATGAATTATTTTAATTTTGGTTCCGATCGGATGTATTTCTGCGAAGATATGAGTGAACCGTGTTTCATGGCGAGATCGCTTTTTTCCATGGGTTGCCACGGTAACACGCTTTCTCCTATCAGAAAGATTTGAATAACTTTTTGTCCCCATCTTGTCACGAAGCTCCATGGGGAATGTGGAGCCAATAGCATGAATCCCCTCAGACTAGTTCGTTCAAATACGATGCGCTTAAAGTGATAAAAAGGGCATAAACGCCAAGATGGCGGCCACCCCGTTGCCATGGTAACAGGTTCTCAATAGAGTTTTTTGCTCGTCTTGGTTACTTATACATGTGTACCGAATTTCGTAGCCCTAGCTCAAAGTAGACGATCGGGCCCCTAGGGGCCCCCCCAAAATGCGCCCCCCCCACAATATATATTACAAAGCGTGAAGGACCTACCAAATATGAATTATTTTAATTTTGGTTCCGATCGGATGTATTTCTGCGAAGATATGAGTGAACCGTGTTTCATGGCGAGATCGCTTTTTTCCATGGGTTGCCACGGTAACACGCTTTCGCCTATCAAAAAGATTTGAATAACTTTTGGTCCCCATCTCGTCACGAAGCTCCATGGCGAATGTGGAGCCAATAGCATGAATCGCCTCAGACTAGTTCGTTCAAATGCGATGCGCCCAAATTGACAAAAACGGGCAAAAAAATGGCCGCAAACGCCAAGATGGCGGAAAGCCCGTTGCCATGACAACAGGCGTTTCAATGACTTTTTTACTTGTCTTGATGTGATAGACATGTGTACCGAATTTCGTCGTCCTACGTCAAACTAAAAATTTTTTTTCCCATTCTAGAGGCCATTTTTGGCGTTTCTAGGGGGCGCTGTCGAGGCATTTTTGCATTGGCGTGCATACAAACGCCAAATTATCGAAATTTTCACCGGACGTGAGGTGTGTGCCAAGTTTCGCAACTTTTCACGGGGTCTAAGGGGGTCAAAATTGAGTGAGTTGTGCTTAGGAGAATAATAATAATAAACATTACAATAACAATAGGGCCTTGCCATACTTCGTATGGCTCGGACCCTAATTAAAGCCGCAAGCGGCATCCATCGGGTCCTCGCCTCATGCCGAACCCTCCACCCGAGTCCTGGTTCTCCTAATGCTACATGTGAAGGACCCGCACAGCCAGTTCATTTTAATAGAGAAATACAATTCACATATTGAGAAAAGAATGTGTGTAAACGCCAAGATGGCGGACAGCCCGTTACCATGGCAACATGTGTTTCATTGACTTTTTAGCTTGTCTTGGGATGATACACATGTGTGCCGAATTTCGTAGCCCGAGATGTAAGTAGACGATCGGGCCCCTAGGGGCCCCCCCAAAAAGTGTCCCCCCCACAATACATTCTATAATGTGTTAAGGACCTACCAAATATGAATAGTTACAGTTTTGGTGCACATCGTATGAATTTGTGCAAAGATATAAGCAAACCGTGTTTCATGGCGAGAAGGTTTTTTTTCCAAGATGGCGGATACCCCGTTGCCATGGTAACGGCTGCACAATGAAGTTTTTTGCTTGTCTTGGGTTGATACACATGTGTGCCGAATTTCGTAGCCCTAGCTCAAAGTAGACGATCGGGCCCCTAGGGGCCGCCCCCAAAATGTGCCCCCCCCACAATACATATTACAACGCGTTAAGGACCTGCCAAATATGAATTATTGGAATTTTGGTTCCAATCGGATGCATTTTGGCAGAGATATAAGCAAACCGTGTTTCATGGCGAGAACGCGTTTTTCCATGGGTTGCCACGGTAACACGCTTTCTCCTATCAGAAAGATTTGAATAACTTTTTGTCCCCATCTTGTCACGAAGCTCCATGGGGAATGTGGAGCCAATAGCATGAATCCCCTCAGACTAGTTCGTTCAAATACGATGCGCTTAAAGTGATAAAAAGGGCATAAACGCCAAGATGGCGGCCACCCCGTTGCCATGGTAACAGGTTCTCAATAGAGTTTTTTGCTCGTCTTGGTTACTTATACATGTGTACCGAATTTCGTAGCCCTAGCTCAAAGTAGACGATCGGGCCCCTAGGGGCCCCCCCAAAATGCGCCACCCCCACAATATATATTACAAAGCGTGAAGGACCTACCAAATATGAATTATTTTAATTTTGGTTCCGATCGGATGTATTTCTGCGAAGATATGAGTGAACCGTGTTTCATGGCGAGATCGCTTTTTTCCATGGGTTGCCACGGTAACACGCTTTCGCCTATCAAAAAGATTTGAATAACTTTTGGTCCCCATCTCGTCACGAAGCTCCATGGCGAATGTGGAGCCAATAGCATGAATCGCCTCAGACTAGTTCGTTCAAATGCGATGCGCCCAAATTGACAAAAACGGGCAAAAAAATGGCCGCAAACGCCAAGATGGCGGAAAGCCCGTTTTCATGACAACAGGCGTTTCAATGACTTTTTTACTTGTCTTGATGTGATAGACATGTGTACCGAATTTCGTCGTCCTACGTCAAACTAAAATTTTTTTTCCCCATTCTGGAGGCCATTTTTGGCGTTTCTAGGGGGCGCTGTCGAGGCATTTTTGCATTGGCGTGCATACAAACGCCAAATTATCGAAATTTTCACCGGACGTGAGGTGTGTGCCAAGTTTCGCAACTTTTCACGGGGTCTAAGGGGGTCAAAATTGAGTGAGTTGTGCTTAGGAGAATAATAATAATTAAAGCCGCAAGCGGCATCCATCGGGTCCTCGCCTCATGCCGAACCCTCCACCCGAGTCCTGGTTCTCCTAATGCTACATGTGAAGGACCCGCACAGCCAGTTCATTTTAATAGAGAAATACAATTCACATATTGAGAAAAGAATGTGTGTAAACGCCAAGATGGCGGACAGCCCGTTACCATGGCAACATGTGTTTCATTGACTTTTTAGCTTGTCTTGGGATGATACACATGTGTGCCGAATTTTGTTGCCCGAGATGAAAGTAGACGATCGGGCCCCTTGGGGCCCCCCCAAAAAGTGTCCCCCCCACAATACATTCTATAATGTGTTAAGGACCTACCAAATATGAATAGTTACAGTTTTGGTGCACATCGTATGAATTTGTGCAAAGATATAAGCAAACCGTGTTTCATGGCGAGAAGGTTTTTTTCCAAGATGGCGGACACCCTGTTGCCATGGTAACGGCGGCACAATGAAGTTTTTTGCTTGTCTTGGGTTGATACACATGTGTACCAAATTTCGTAGCCCTAGCTCAAAGTAGACGATCGGGCCCCTAAGGGCCCCCCCCAAAATGCGCCCCCCCCCCACAATACATATTACAAAGCGTGAAGGACCTACCAAATATGAATTATTTTAATTTTGGTTCCGATCGGACGTATTTCTGCGAAGATATGAGTGAACCGTGTTTCATGGCGAGAACGCTTTTTTCCATGGGTTGCCACGGTAACACGCTTTCTCCTATCAAAAAGATTTGAATAACTTTTGGTCCCCATCTTGTCATGAAGCTCCATGGCGAATGTGGAGCCAATAGCATGAATCCCCTCAGACTAGTTCGTTCAAATGCGATGCGCCCAAATTGACAAAAACGGGCAAAAAAATGGCCGCAAACGCCAAGATGGCGGACAGCCCGTTGCCATGACAACAGGTCTACCATTGACTTTTTTGGTCGTCTTGAGATGGTAGACATGTGTACCAAATTTCGTTGTCCTACGTCAAAGTAAACTTTTGACACCCCATTCTACGGGCCATCTTTGGCGTTTCTAGGGGGCGCTGTCGAGGCATTTTTGCATTGGCGTGCAGGCGGATACCAGAATATTGCTATTTTCGCCGGGCTTGAGGTGTGTGCCAAGTTTCGCAACTTTTCACGGGGTCTAAGGGGGTCAAAATTGAGTGAGTTGTGCTGACGAGGAGGAAAAAAATAATAATAATAAACATTACAATAACAATAGGGCCCTGCCATACTTCGTATGGCTCGGACCCTAATTAAAGCCGCAAGCGGCATCCATCGGGTCCTCGCCTCATGCCGAAACCTCCACCCGAACTCGCCACAAAGCTTCCGGGTGGATGTGAAGTAAAAGGCACGAATCCAAAACTAGTTTGTTCAAAAACAATGCACATACAGTAATAAATGGGCATAAACGCCAAGATGGCGGACACCCCGTTGCCATGGTAACAGGTGGTCAATGCACTTTTTTACTCGCCTTGCGTTGTTACACATGTGTGTCGAATTTCGTAGCCATAGGTGAAAGTAGACAAACGGGCCCCTGAGGGCCCCCCCCAAAAAGTGCCCCCCCACAATACATTCTATAATGTGTGAAGGACCTACCAAATATGAATAGTTAAAGTTTTGGTGCACATCGCATGAATTTGTGCAAAGATATAAGCAAACCGTGTTTCATGGCGAGAAGGTTTTTTTCCAAGATGGCGGACACTCCGTTGCCATGGTAACAGGTTGTTAATTGAGTTTTTTGCTTGTCTAGGGTTGATACACATGTGTGCCGAATTTCGTAGCCCTAGCTCAAAGTAGACGATCGGGCCCCTAGGGGCCGCCCCCAAAATGTGCCCCCCCCACAATACCTATTACAACGCGTTAAGGACCTACCAAATATGAATTATTGGAATTTTGGTTCCGATCGGATGTATTTCTGCAGAAATATAAGCAAACCGTGTTTCATGGCGAGAACGCTTTTTTCCATGGGTTGCCACGGTAACACGCTTTCTCCTATCAGAAAGATTTGAATAACTTTTGGTCCCCATCTTGTCACGAAGCTCCATGGCGAATGTAGAGCCAATAGCCTGAATCCCCTCAGACTAGTTCGTTGAAATACGATTAGCTTAAAGTGATAAAAAGGGCATAAACGCCAAGATGGCGGACACCCCGTTGCCATGGTAACAGGTTGTCAATAGAGTTTTTTGCTCGTCTTGGTTACTTATACATGTGTACCGAATTTCGTAGCCCTAGGTCAAAGTAGACTATCGGGCCCCTAGGGGCCCCCCCAAAATGCGCCCCCCCCACAATACATATTACAATGCGTGAAGGACCTACCAAACATGAATTATTTTAATTTTGGTTCCGATCGGATGTATTTCTGCGAAGATATGAGTGAACCGTGTTTCATGGCGAGATCGCTTTTTTCCATGGGTTGCCACAGTAACACGCTTTCTCCTATCAAAAAGATTTGAATAACTTTTGGTCCCCATCTTGTCACGAAGCTCCATGGCGAATGTGGAGCCAATAGCATGAATCGCCCCAGACTAGTTCGTTCAAATGCGATGCGCCCAAATTGAAAAAACGGGCAAAAAAATGGCCGCAAACGCCAAGATGGCGGACAGCCCGTTGCCAAGACAACAGGCGTTTCAATGACTTTTTTACTTGTCTTGATGTGATAGACATGTGTACCGAATTTCGTCGTCCTATGTCAAACTAAAATTTTTTGACCCCATTCTAGAGGCCATTTTTGGCGTTTCTAGGGGGCGCCGTCGAGGCATTTTTACATTGGCGTGCACACGGACCCCAGAATATCGCTATTTTCGCCGGGACTGAGGTGTGTGCCAAGTTTCGCAACTTTTCACGGGGCCTAAGGGGGTCAAAAATGGCCGAGTTGTGCTGACAAAAATAATAATAATAATAATTAAAGCCGCAAGCGGCATCCATCGGGTCCTCGCCTCATGCCGAACCCTCCACCCGAACTCACCACAAAGCTTCCGGGTAGATGTGAAGTAAAAGGCATGAATCCAAAACTAGTTTGTTAAAAAATAATGCACATTCAGTAATAAATAGGCATAAACGCCAAGATGGCGGACACCATGTTGCCATGTTAACAGGTGGTCAATGCACTTTTTTACTCGCCTTGGGTTGTTACACATGTGTGCCGAATTTCGTAGCCTAAGATGAAAGTAGACAATCGGGCCCCTGAGGGCCCCCCCCAAAAAGTGCCCCCCCCACAATACATTCTATAATGTGTTAAGGACCTACCAAATATGAATAGTTAAAGTTTTGGTGCACATCGCATGAATTTGTGCAAAGATATAAGCAAACCGTGTTTCATGGCGAGAAGGTTTTTTTCCAAGATGGCGGACACTCCAGTGCCATGGTAACAGGTGCTTAATTGAGTTTTATGCTTGTCTCGGGTTGATACACATGTGTGCCGAATTTCGTAGCCATAGCTCAAAGTAGACAATCGGGCCCCTAGGGGCCCCCCCCAAAATGTGCCCCCCCCCCACAATACATATTACAATGCGTGAAGGACCTACCAAATATGAATTATTGGAATTTTGGTTCCGATCGGATGCATTTCTGCGAAGATATAAGCAAACCGTGTTTCATGGCGAGAACGCGTTTTTCCATGGGTTGCCACGGTAACACACTTTCTCCTATCAGAAAGATTTGAATAACTTTTGGTCCCCATCTTGTCACGAAGCTCCATGGGGAATGTGGAGCCAATAGCATGAATCCCCTCAGACTAGTTCGTTCAAATACGATGCGCTTAAAGTGATAAAAAGGGCATAAACGCCAAGATGGCGGCCACCCCGTTGCCATGGTAACAGGTTCTCAATAGAGTTTTTTGCTCGTCTTGGTTACTTATACATGTGTACCGAATTTCGTAGCCCTAGCTCAAAGTAGACGATCGGGCCCCTAGGGGCCCCCCCAAAATGCGACCCCCCCACAATATATATTACAAAGCGTGAAGGACCTACCAAATATGAATTATTTTAATTTTGGTTCCGATCGGATGTATTTCTGCGAAGATATGAGTGAACCGTGTTTCATGGCGAGATCGCTTTTTTGCATGGGTTGCCACGGTAACACGCTTTCGCCTATCAAAAAGATTTGAATAACTTTTGGTCCCCATCTCGTCACGAAGCTCCATGGCGAATGTGGAGCCAATAGCATGAATCGCCTCAGACTAGTTCGTTCAAATGCGATGCGCCCAAATTGACAAAAACGGGCAAAAAAATGGCCGCAAACGCCAAGATGGCGGAAAGCCCGTTGCCATGACAACAGGCGTTTCAATGACTTTTTTACTTGTCTTGATGTGATAGACATGTGTACCGAATTTCGTCGTCCTACGTCAAACTAAAATTTTTTTTCCCCATTCTAGAGGCCATTTTTGGCGTTTCTAGGGGGCGCTGTCGAGGCATTTTTGCATTGGCGTGCATACAAACGCCAAATTATCGAAATTTTCACCGGACGTGAGGTGTGTGCCAAGTTTCGCAACTTTTCACGGGGTCTAAGGGGGTCAAAATTGAGTGAGTTGTGCTTAGGAGAATAATAATAATAATAATAATAATTAAAGCCGCAAGCGGCATCCATCGGGTCCTCGCCTCATGCCGAACCCTCCACCCGAGTCCTGGTTCTCCTAATGCTACATGTGAAGGACCCGCACAGCCAGTTCATTTTAATAGAGAAATACAATTCACATATTGAGAAAAGAATGTGTGTAAACGCCAAGATGGCGGACAGCCCGTTACCATGGCAACATGTGTTTCATTGCCCTTTTAGCTTGTCTTGGGATGATACACATGTGTGCCGAATTTCGTAGCCCGAGATGAAAGTAGACGATCGGGCCCCTAGGGGCCCCCCCAAAAAGTGTCCCCCCCACAATACATTCTATAATGTGTTAAGGACCTACCAAATCTGAATAGTTACAGTTTTGGTGCACATCGTATGAATTTGTGCAAAGATATAAGCAAACCGTGTTTCATGGCGAGAAGGTTTTTTTTCCAAGATGGCGGACACCTCGTTGCCATGGTAACGGCTGCACAATGAAGTTTTTTGCTTGTCTTGGGTTGATACACATGTGTGCCGAATTTCGTAGCCCTAGCTCAAAGTAGACGATCGGGCCCCTAGGGGCCACCCCCAAAATGTGCCCCCCCCACAATACATATTACAATGCGTTAAGGACCTGCCAAATATGAATTATTGGAATTTTGGTTCCGATCGGATGCATTTTGGCAGAGATATAAGCAAACCGTGTTTCATGGCGAGAACGCGTTTTTCCATGGGTTGCCACGGTAACATGCTTTCTCCTATCAGAAAGATTTGAATAACTTTTTGTCCCCATCTTGTCACGAAGCTCCATGGGGAATGTGGAGCCAATAGCATGAATCCCCTCAGACTAGTTCGTTCAAATATGATGCGCTTAAAGTGATAAAAAGGGAATAAACGCCAAGATGGCGGACACCCCGTTGCCATGGTAACAGGTTGTCAATAGAGTTTTTTGCTCGTCTTGGTTACTTATACATGTGTACCGAATTTCGTAGCCCTAGGTCAAAGTAGACTATCGGGCCCCTAGGGGCCCCCCCCAAAATGCGCCCCCCCCACAATACATATTACATTGCGTGAAGGACCTACCAAACATGAATTATTTTAATTTTGGTTCCGATCGGATGCATTTCTGCGAAGATATGAGTGAACCGTGTTTCATGGCGAGATCGCTTTTTTCCATGGGTTGCCACGGTAACATGCTTTCGCCTATCAAAAAGATTTGAATAACTTTTGGTCCCCATCTTGTCACGAAGCTCCATGGCGAATGTGGAGCCAATAGCATGAATCGCCTCAGACTAGTTCGTTCAAATGCGATGCGCCCAAATTGACAAAAACGGGCAAAAAAATGGCCGCAAACGCCAAGATGGCGGAAAGCCCGTTGCCATGACAACAGGCGTTTCAATGACTTTTTTACTTGTCTTGATGTGATAGACATGTGTACCGAATTTCGTCGTCCTACGTCAAACTAAAATGTTTTTTCCCCATTCTAGAGGCCATTTTTGGCGTTTCTAGGGGGCGCCGTCGAGGCATTTTTACATTGGCGTGCACGCGGACCCCAGAATATCGCTATTTTCGCCGGGACTGAGGTGTGTGCCAAGTTTCGCAACTTTTCACGGGGCCTAAGGGGGTCAAAAATGGCCGAGTTGTGCTGACAAAAATAATAATAATAATTAAAGCCGCAAGCGGCATCCATCGGGTCCTCGCCTCATGCCGAACCCTCCACCCGAGTCCTGGTTCTCCTAATGCTACATGTGAAGGACCCGCACAGCCAGTTCATTTTAATAGAGAAATACAATTCACATATTGAGAAAAGAATGTGTGTAAACGCCAAGATGGCGGACAGCCCGTTACCATGGCAACATGTGTTTCATTGACTTTTTAGCTTGTCTTGGGATGATACACATGTGTGCCGAATATCGTAGCCCGAGATGTAAGTAGACGATCGGGCCCCTAGGGGCCCCCCCAAAAAGTGTCCCCCCCACAATACATTCTATAATGTGTTAAGGACCTACCAAATATGAATAGTTACAGTTTTGGTGCACATCGTATGAATTTGTGCAAAGATATAAGCAAACCGTGTTTCATGGCGAGAAGGTTTTTTTTCCAAGATGGCGGATACCCCGTTGCCATGGTAACGGCTGCACAATGAAGTTTTTTGCTTGTCTTGGGTTGATACACATGTGTGCCGAATTTCGTAGCCCTAGCTCAAAGTAGACGATCGGGCCCCTAGGGGCCCCCCCAAAACGCGCCCCCCCCCACAATACATATTACAATGCGTGAAGGACCTACCAAATATGAATTATTGGAATTTTGGTTCCGATCGGATGCATTTCTGCGAAGATATAAGCAAACCGTGTTTCATGGCGAGAACGCTTTTTTCCATGGGTTGCCACGGTAACACGCTTTCTCCTATCAGAAAGATTTGAATAACTTTTGGTCCCCATCTTGTCACGAAGCTCCATGGCGAATGTGGAGCCAATAGCATGAATCCCCTCAGACTAGTTCGTTCAAATGCGATGCGCCCTAATTGACAAAAACGGGCAAAAAAATGGCCGCAAACGCCAAGATGGCGGAAAGCCCGTTGCCATGACAACAGGCGTTTCAATGACTTTTTTACTTGTCTGGATGTGATAGACATGTGTACCGAATTTCGTCGTCCTACGTCAAACTAAAATTTTTTTCCCCCATTCTAGAGGCCATTTTTGGCGTTTCAAGGGGGCGCCGTCGAGGCATTTTCACATTGGCGTGCACGCGGACCCCAGAATATCGCTATTTTCGCCGGGACTGAGGTGTGTGCCAAGTTTCGCAACTTTTCACGGGGTCTAAGGGGGTCAAAATTGAGTGAGTTGTGCTTAGGAGAATAATAATAATAATAATTAAAGCCGCAAGCGGCATCCATCGGGTCCTCGCCTCATGCCGAACCCTCCACCCGAACTCGCCACAAAGCTTCCGGGTGGATGTGAAGTAAAAGGCACGAATCCAAAACTAGTTTGTTCAAAAACAATGCACATACAGTGCTAAATGGGCGTAAACGCCAAGATGGCGGACACCCCATTGCCATGGTAACAGGTGGTCAATGCACTTTTTTACTCGCCTTGGGTTGTTACACATGTGTACCGAATTTCGTATCCCTAGGTCTAAGTAGACAATCGGGCCCCTAGGGGCCACCCCCAAAAAGTGCCCCCCCCACAATACATTCTATAATTTGTTAAGGACCTACCAAATATTAATATTTACAGTTTTGGTGCACATCGCATGAATATGTGCGAAGATATAAGCAAACCGTGTTTCATGGCGAGAAGGTTTTTTTCCAAGATGGCGGACACTCCGTTGCCATGGTAACAGGTTGTTAATTGAGTTTTTTGCTTTACTTGGGTTGATACACATGTGTGCCGAATTTCATAGCCCTAAGTGAAAGTAGACGATCGGGCCCCCAGGGGCCCCCCAAAAATGTGACCCCCCCCACAATACATATGACAATGCATTAAGGACCTATCAAATATGAATTATTGGAATTTTGGTTCCAATGGGATCTATTTCTGCGAAGATATGAGTGAACCGTGTTTCATGGCGAGGAGTATTTTTTTCAAGATGGCGGACACACCGTTGCCATGGTAACAGGTGCTTAATTGAGTTTTTTGCTCGTCTTGGTTACTTATACATGTGTACCGAATTTCGTAGCCCTAGCTCAAAGTAGACGATCGGGCCCCTAGGGGCCGCCCCCAAAATGTGCCCCCTCCACAATACATATTACAATGCGTTAAGGACCTACCAAATATGAATGATTGGAATTTTGGTTCCGATCGGATGCATTTCTGCAGAGATATAAGCAAACCGTGTTTCATGGCGAGAACGCTTTTTTCCATGGGTTGCCACGGTAACAAGCTTTCTCCTATCAGAAAGATTTGAATAACTTTTGGTCCCCATTTTGTCACGAAGCTCCATGGCGAATGTGGAGCCAATAGCATGAATCGCCTCAGACTAGTTCGTTCAAATACGATGCGCTTAAAGTGATAAAAAGGGCATAAACGCCAAGATGGCGGACACCCCGTTGCCATGGTAACAGGTTCTCAATAGAGTTTTTTTGCTCGTCTTGGTTACTTATACATGTGTACTGAATTTCGTAGCCATAGGTCAAAGTAGACAATCGGACCCCTAGGGGCCCCCCCGAAAATGTGCCCCCCCCCACAATACATATTACAATGCGTTAAGGACCTACCAAATATGAATTATCTGAATTTTGGTTCCGATCGGATGTATTTCTGCGAAGATATGAGTGAACCGTGTTTCATGGCGAGAACGCTTTTTTCCATGGGTTGCCACGGTAACACGCTTTCTCCTATCAGAAAGATTTGAATAGCTTTTGGTCCCCATCTTGTCACGAAGCTCCATCGCGAATGTGGAGCCAATAGCCTGAATCCCCTCAGACTAGTTCGTTCAAATGCGATGCGCTTAAAGTGATAAAAAGGGCATAAACGCCAAGATGGCGGACACCCCGTTGCCATGGTAACAGGTTCTCAATAGAGTTTTTTGCTCGTCTTGGTTACTTATACATGTGTACCGAATTTCATAGCCATAGGTCAAAGTAGACTATCGGGCCCCTAGGGGCCCCCCCCCAAAATGCGCCCCACCCACAATACATATTACAATGCGTGAAGGACCTACCAAACATGAATTATTTTAATTTTGGTTCCGATCGGATGTATTTCTGCGAAGATATGAGTGAACCGTGTTTCATGGCGAGAACGCTTTTTTCCATGGGTTGCCACGGTAACACGCTTTCTCCTATCAAAAAGATTTGAATAACTTTTGGTACCCATCTTGTCACGAAGCTCCATGGTGAATGTGGAGCCAATAGCATGAATCGCCTCAGACTAGTTCGTTCAAATGCGATGCGCCCAAATTGACAAAAACGGGCCAAAAAATGGCCGCAAACGCCAAGATGGCGGAAAGCCCGTTGCCATGACAACAGGCGTTTCAATGACTTTTTTACTTGTCTTGATGTGATAGACATGTGTACCGAATTTTGTCGTCCTACGTCAAACTAAATTTTTTTGACCCCATTCTAGAGGCCATTTTTGGCGTTTCTAGGGGGCGCCGTCGAGGCATTTTTGCATTGGCGTGCACGCGGACCCCAGAATATCGCTATTTTCGCCGGGACTGAGGTGTGTGCCAAGTTTCGCAACTTTTCACGGGGCCTAAGGGGGTGAAAAATAGCCGAGTTGTGCTCAGAACGAGGAGAATAATAATAAACATTACAATAACAATAGGGCCCTGCCATACTTCGTATGGCTCGGACCCTAATAAACATTACAATAACAATAGGGCCTTGCCATACTTCGTATGGCTCGGACCCTAATAAACATTACAATAACAATAGGGCCTTGCCATACTTCGTATGGCTCGGACCCTAATAATAATAATAATTAAAGCCGCAAGCGGCATCCATCGGGTCCTCGCCTCATGCCGAACCCTCCACCCGAGTCCTGGTTCTCCTAATGCTACATGTGAAGGACCCGCACAGCCAGTTCATTTTAATAGAGAAATACAATTCACATATTGAGAAAAGAATGTGTGTAAACGCCAAGATGGCGGACAGCCCGTTACCATGGCAACATGTGTTTCATTGACTTTTTAGCTTGTCTTGGGATGATACACATGTGTGCCGAATTTCGTAGCCCGAGATGTAAGTAGACGATCGGGCCCCTAGGGGCCCCCCCAAAAAGTGTCCCCCCCACAATACATTCTATAATGTGTTAAGGACCTACCAAATATGAATAGTTACAGTTTTGGTGCACATCGTATGAATTTGTGCAAAGATATAAGCAAACCGTGTTTCATGGCGAGAAGGTTTTTTTTCCAAGATGGCGGATACCCCGTTGCCATGGTAACGGCTGCACAATGAAGTTTTTTGCTTGTCTTGGGTTGATACACATGTGTGCCGAATTTCGTAGCCCTAGCTCAAAGTAGACGATCGGGCCCCTAGGGGCCGCCCCCAAAATGTGCCCCCCCCCACAATACATATTACAACGCGTTAAGGACCTGCCAAATATGAATTATTGGAATTTTGGTTCCAATCGGATGCATTTTGGCAGAGATATAAGCAAACCGTGTTTCATGGCGAGAACGCGTTTTTCCATGGGTTGCCACGGTAACACGCTTTCTCCTATCAGAAAGATTTGAATAACTTTTTGTCCCCATCTTGTCACGAAGCTCCATGGGGAATGTGGAGCCAATAGCATGAATCCCCTCAGACTAGTTCGTTCAAATACGATGCGCTTAAAGTGATAAAAAGGGCATAAACGCCAAGATGGCGGCCACCCCGTTGCCATGGTAACAGGTTCTCAATAGAGTTTTTTGCTCGTCTTGGTTACTTATACATGTGTACCGAATTTCGTAGCCCTAGCTCAAAGTAGACGATCGGGCCCCTAGGGGCCCCCCCAAAATGCGCCCCCCCCACAATATATATTACAAAGCGTGAAGGACCTACCAAATATGAATTATTTTAATTTTGGTTCCGATCGGATGTATTTCTGCGAAGATATGAGTGAACCGTGTTTCATGGCGAGATCGCTTTTTTCCATGGGTTGCCACGGTAACACGCTTTCGCCTATCAAAAAGATTTGAATAACTTTTGGTCCCCATCTCGTCACGAAGCTCCATGGCGAATGTGGAGCCAATAGCATGAATCGCCTCAGACTAGTTCGTTCAAATGCGATGCGCCCAAATTGACAAAAACGGGCAAAAAAATGGCCGCAAACGCCAAGATGGCGGAAAGCCCGTTGCCATGACAACAGGCGTTTCAATGACTTTTTTACTTGTCTTGATGTGATAGACATGTGTACCGAATTTCGTCGTCCTACGTCAAACTAAAAATTTTTTTCCCCATTCTAGAGGCCATTTTTGGCGTTTCTAGGGGGCGCTGTCGAGGCATTTTTGCATTGGCGTGCATACAAACGCCAAATTATCGAAATTTTCACCGGACGTGAGGTGTGTGCCAAGTTTCGCAACTTTTCACGGGGTCTAAGGGGGTCAAAATTGAGTGAGTTGTGCTTAGGAGAATAATAATAATTAAAGCCGCAAGCGGCATCCATCGGGTCCTCGCCTCATGCCGAACCCTCCACCCGAGTCCTGGTTCTCCTAATGCTAAATGTGACGGACCCGCACAGCCAGTTCCTTTTAATAGAGAAATACAATTCACATATTGAGAAAAGAATGTGTGTAAACGCCAAGATGGCGGACAGCCCGTTACCATGGCAACATGTGTTTCATTGACTTTTTAGCTTGTCTTGGGATGATACACATGTGTGCCGAATTTCGTAGCCCGAGATGAAAGTAGACGATCGGGCCCCTTGGGGCCCCCCCAAAAAGTGTCTCCCCCACAATACATTCTATAATGTGTTAAGGACCTACCAAATATGAATAGTTACCGTTTTGGTGCACATCGTATGAATTTGTGCAAAGATATAGGCAAACCGTGTTTGATGGCGAGAAGGTTTTTTTGCAAGATGGCGGACACCCTGTTGCCATGGTAACGGCTGCACAATGAAGTTTTTTGCTTGTCTTGGGTTGATACACATGTGTGCCGAATTTCGTAGCCCTAGGTCAAAGTAGACGATCGGGCCCCTAGGGGCCCCCCCTAAAATGTGCCCCCCCCACAATACATATTACAATGCGTTAAGGACCTGCCAAATATGAATTATTGGAATTTAGGTTCCGATCGGATGCATTTTGGCAGAGATATAAGCAAACCGTGTTTCATGGCGAGAACTCTGTTTTCCATGGGTTGCCACGGTAACATGCTTTCTCCTATCATAAAGATTTGAATAACTTTTTGTCCCCATCTTGTCACGAAGCTCCATGGGGAATGTGGAGCCAATAGTATGAATCCCCTCAGACTAGTTCGTTCAAATACGATGCGCTTAAAGTGATAAAAAGGGCATAAACGCCAAGATGGCGGACACCCCGTTGCCATGGTAACAGGTTCTCAATAGAGTTTTTTGCTCGTCTTGGTTACTTATACATGTGTACCTAATTTCGTAGCCCTAGGTCAAAGTAGACTATCGGGCCCCTAGGGCCCCCCCCAAAATGCGCCCCCCCCACAATACATATTGCAATGCATGAAGGACCTACCAAATATAAATTATTTTAATTTTGGTTCCGATCGGATGTATTTCTGCGAAGATATGAGTGAACCGTGTTTCATGGCGAGATCGCTTTTTTCCATGGGTTGCCACGGTAACACGCTTTCGCCTATCAAAAAGATTTGAATAACTTTTGGTCCCCATCTTGTCACGAATCTCCATGGCGAACGTGGAGCCAATAGCATGAATCCCCTCAGACTAGTTCGTTCAAATGCGATGCGCCCAAATTGACAAAAACGGGCCAAAAAATGGCCGCAAACGCCAAGATGGCGGAAAGCCCGTTGCCATGACAACAGGCGTTTCAATGACTTTTTTACTTGTCTTCATGTGATAGACATGTGTACCGAATTTCGTCGTCCTACGTCAAACTAAAATTTTTTTTCCCCATTCTAGAGGCCATTTTTGGCGTTTCTAGGGGGCGCAGTCGAGGCATTTTTACATTGGCGTGCACGCAGACCCCAGAATATCGCTATTTTCGCCGGGACTGAGGTGTGTGCCAAGTTTCGCAACTTTTCACGGGGTCTAAGGGGGTCAAAATTGAGTGAGTTGTGCTCAGAACGAGGAGAATAATAATAATTAAAGCCGCAAGCGGCATCCATCGGGTCCTCGCCTCATACCGAACCCTCCACCCGAGTCCTGGTTCTCCTAATGCTACATGTGAAGGACCCGCACAGCCAGTTCATTTTAATAGAGAAATACAATTCACATATTGAGAAAAGAATGTGTGTAAAGGCCAAGATGGCGGACAGCCCGTTACCATGGCAACATGTGTTTCATTGACTTGTTAGCTTGTCTTGGGATGATACACATGTGTGCCGAATTTCGTAGCCCGAGATGAAAGTAGACGATCAGGCCCCTAGGGGCCCCCCCAAAAAGTGTCCCCCCCACAATACATTCTATAATGTGTTAAGGACCTACCAAATATGAATAGTTACAGTTTTGGTGCACATCGTATGAATTTGTGCAAAGATATAAGCAAACCGTGTTTCATGGCGAGAAGGTATTTTTCCAAGATGGCGGACTCTCCAGTGCCACGGTAACAGGTGCTAAATTGAGTTTTTTGCTTGTCTAGGGTTGATACACATATGTGCCGAATTTCGTAGCCCTAGCTCAAAGTAGACGATCAGGCCCCTAGGGGCCCCCCCCAAAATTTGTCCCCCCCACAATACATATTACAATGCGTTAAGGACCCTCGAAATATGAATTAGTGGAATTTTGGTTCCGATCGGATGCATTTCTGCAGAGATATAAGCAAACCGTGTTTCATGGCGAGAACGCTTTTTTCCATGGGTTGCCACGGTAACACGCTTTCTCCTATCGGAAAGATTTGAATAACTTTTGGTCCCCATCTTGTCACGAAGCTCCATGGCGAACGTGGAGCCAATAGCATGAATCCCCTCAGACTAGTTCGTTCAAATGCGATGCGCCCAAATTGATAAAAAGAGCATAAACGCCAAGATGGCGGCCAACCCGTTGCCATGGTAACAGGTTCTCAATAGAGTTTTTTGCTCGTCTTGGTTACTTATACATGTGTACCGAATTTCGTAGCCCTAGGTCATAGTAGACTATCGGGCCCCTAGGGGCCCCCCCAAAATGCGCCCCCCCCACAATACATATTACAATGCGTGAAGGACCTACCAAACATGAATTATTTTAATTTTGGTTCCGATCGGATGTATTTCTGCGAAGATATGAGTGAACCGTGTTTCATGGCGAGATCGCTTTTTTCCATGGGTTGCCACGGTAACACGCTTTCGCCTATCAAAAAGATTTGAATAACTTTTGGTCCCCATCTTGTCACGAAGCTCCATGGCGAATGTGGAGCCAATAGCATGAATCCCCTCAGACTAGTTCGTTCAAATGCGATGCGCCCAAATTGACAAAAACGGGCAAAAAAATGGCCGCAAATGCCAAGATGGCGGAAAGCCCGTTGCCATGACAACAGGCGTTTCAATGACTTTTTTACTTGTCTTGATGTGATAGACATGTGTACCGAATTTCGTCGTCCTACGTCAAACTAAATTTTTTTTTCCCCATTCTAGAGGCCATTTTTGGCGTTTCTAAGGGGCGCTGTCGAGGCATTTTTGCATTGGCGTGCATACAAACGCCAAATTATCGAAATTTTCACCGGACGTGAGGTGTGTGCCAAGTTTGGCAACTTTTCACGGGGTCTAAGGGGGTCAAAATTGAGTGAGTTGTGCTTAGGAGAATAATAATAATAAACATTACAATAACAATAGGGCCTTGCCATACTTCGTATGGCTCGGACCCTAATAATTAAAGCCGCAAGCGGCATCCATCGGGTCCTCGCTTCATGCCGAACCCTCCACCGAGTCCTGGTTCTCCTAATGCTAAATGTGAAGGACCCGCACAGCCAGTTCATTTTAATAGAGAAATACAATTCACATATTGAGAAAAGAATGTGTGTAAACGCCAAGATGGCGGACAGCCCGTTACCATGGCAACATGTGTTTCATTGACTTTTTAGCTTGTCTTGGGATGATACACATGTGTGCCGAATTTCGTAGCCCGTGATGAAAGTAGACAACCGGGCCCCTAGGGGCCCCCCCAAAAAGTGTCCCCCCCACAATACATTCTATAATGTGTTAAGGACCTACCAAATATGAATAATTGGAATTTTGGTTCCGATCGGATGCATTTCTGCAGAGATATAAGCAAACCGTGTTTCATGGCGAGAAGGTTTTTTTCCAAGATGGCGGACACCCTGTTGCCATGGTAACGGCTGCACAATGAAGTTTTTTGCTTGTCTTGGGTTGATACACATGTGTGCCGAATTTCGTAGCCCTAGCTCAAAGTAGATGATCGGGCCCCTAGGGGCCCCCCCCAAAATGTGCCCCCCCCACAATACATATTACAATGCGTTAAGGACCTACCAAATATGAATAATTGGAATTTTGGTTCCGATCGGATGAATTTCTGCAGAGATATAAGCAAACCGTGTTTCATGGCGAGAACGCATTTTTCCATGGGTTGCCACGGTAACACGCTTTCACCTATCAAAAAGATTTGAATAACTTTTGGTCCCCATCTTGTCACAAAGCTCCATGGGGAATGTGGAGCCAATAGCATGAATCCCCTCAGACTAGTTCGTTCAAATACGATGCGCTTAAAGTGATAAAAAGGGCATAAACGCCAAGATGGCGGCCACCCCGTTGCCATGGTAACAGGTTCTCAATAGAGTTTTTTGCTCGTCTTGGTTACTTATACATGTGTACCGAATTTCGTAGCCCTAGCTCAAAGTAGACGATCGGGCCCCTAGGGGCCCCCCCAAAATGCGCCCCCCCCACAATATATATTACAATGCGTGAAGGACCTACCAAATATGAATTATTTTAATTTTGGTTCCGATCGGATGTATTTCTGCGAAGATATGAGTGAACCGTGTTTCATGGCGAGATCGCTTTTTTCCATGGGTTGCCACGGTAACACGCTTTCACCTATCAAAAAGATTTGAATAACTTTTGGTCCCCATCTTGTCACGAAGCTCCATGGCGAATGTGGAGCCAATAGCATGAATCGCCTCAGACTAGTTCGTTCAAATGCGATGCGCCCAAATTGACAAAAACGGGCAAAAAAATGGCCGCAAACGCCAAGATGGCTGACATCCCGTTGCCATGACGCCAGGTCTACGATTGACTTTTTTGGTCGTCTTGAGGTGGTAGACATGTGTACCGAATTTCGTTGTCCTACGTGAAAGTAGACTTTTGACACCCCATTTTATTTTCCATCTTTGGCGTTTCTAGGGGGCGCCGTCGAGGCATTTTTACATTGGCGTGCACATGGACCCCAGAATATCGCTATTTTCGCCGGGACTGAGGTGTGTGCCAAGTTTCGCAACTTTTCACCAGGTCTAAGGGGGTCAAAATTGAGTGAGTTGTGCTGAGGAAAAAAATAATAATAATAATAATAAACATTACAATAACAATAGGGCCCTGCCATACTTCGTATGGCGAGGACCCTAATAAACATTACAATAACAATAGGGCCTTGCCATACTTCGTATGGCTCGGACCCTAATAAACATTACAATAACAATAGGACCTTGCCATACTTCGTATGGCTCGGACCCTAATTAAAGCCGCAAGCGGCATCCATCGGGTCCTCGCCTCATGCCGAACCCTCCACCCGAGTCCTGGTTCTCCTAATGCTACATGTGAAGGACCCGCACAGCCAGTTCATTTTAATAGAGAAATACAATTCACATATTGAGAAAAGAATGTGTGTAAACGCCAAGATGGCGGACAGCCCGTTACCATGGCAACATGTGTTTCATTGACTTTTTAGCTTGTCTTGGGATGATACACATGTGTGCCGAATTTCGTAGCCCGAGATGTAAGTAGACGATCGGGCCCCTAGGGGCCCCCCCAAAAAGTGTCCCCCCCACAATACATTCTATAATGTGTTAAGGACCTACCAAATATGAATAGTTACAGTTTTGGTGCACATCGTATGAATTTGTGCAAAGATATAAGCAAACCGTGTTTCATGGCGAGAAGGTTTTTTTTCCAAGATGGCGGATACCCCGTTGCCATGGTAACGGCTGCACAATGAAGTTTTTTGCTTGTCTTGGGTTGATACACATGTGTGCCGAATTTCGTAGCCCTAGCTCAAAGTAGACGATCGGGCCCCTAGGGGCCGCCCCCAAAATGTGCCCCCCCCACAATACATATTACAACGCGTTAAGGACCTGCCAAATATGAATTATTGGAATTTTGGTTCCAATCGGATGCATTTTGGCAGAGATATAAGCAAACCGTGTTTCATGGCGAGACGCGTTTTTCCATGGGTTGCCACGGTAACACGCTTTCTCCTATCAGAAAGATTTGAATAACTTTTTGTCCCCATCTTGTCACGAAGCTCCATGGGGAATGTGGAGCCAATAGCATGAATCCCCTCAGACTAGTTCGTTCAAATACGATGCGCTTAAAGTGATAAAAAGGGCATAAACGCCAAGATGGCGGCCACCCCGTTGCCATGGTAACAGGTTCTCAATAGAGTTTTTTGCTCGTCTTGGTTACTTATACATGTGTACCAAATTTCGTAGCCCTAGCTCAAAGTAGACGATCGGGCCCCTAGGGGCCCCCCCAAAATGCGACCCCCCCACAATATATATTACAAAGCGTGAAGGACCTACCAAATATGAATTATTTTAATTTTGGTTCCGATCGGATGTATTTCTGCGAAGATATGAGTGAACCGTGTTTCATGGCGAGATCGCTTTTTTCCATGGGTTGCCACGGTAACACGCTTTCGCCTATCAAAAAGATTTGAATAACTTTTGGTCCCCATCTCGTCACGAAGCTCCATGGCGAATGTGGAGCCAATAGCATGAATCGCCTCAGACTAGTTCGTTCAAATGCGATGCGCCCAAATTGACAAAAACGGGCAAAAAAATGGCCGCAAACGCCAAGATGGCGGAAAGCCCGTTGCCATGACAACAGGCGTTTCAATGACTTTTTTACTTGTCTTGATGTGATAGACATGTGTACCGAATTTCGTCGTCCTACGTCAAACTAAAAATTTTTTTCCCCATTCTAGAGGCCATTTTTGGCGTTTCTAGGGGGCGCTGTCGAGGCATTTTTGCATTGGCGTGCATACAAACGCCAAATTATCGAAATTTTCACCGGACGTGAGGTGTGTGCCAAGTTTCGCAACTTTTCACGGGGTCTAAGGGGGTCAAAATTTAGTGAGTTGTGCTTAGGAGAATAATAATAATAATTAAAGCCGCAAGCGGCATCCATCGGGTCCTCGCCTCATGCCGAACCCTCCACCCGAGTCCTGGTTCTCCTAATGCTACATGTGAAGGACCCGCACAGCCAGTTCATTTTAATAGAGAAATACAATTCACATATTGAGAAAAGAATGTGTGTAAACGCCAAGATGGCGGACAGCCCGTTACCATGGCAACATGTGTTTCATTGACTTTTTAGCTTGTCTTGGGATGATACACATGTGTGCCGAATTTCGTAGCCCGAGATGTAAGTAGACGATCGGGCCCCTAGGGGCCCCCCCAAAAAGTGTCCCCCCCACAATACATTCTATAATGTGTTAAGGACCTACCAAATATGAATAGTTACAGTTTTGGTGCACATCGTATGAATTTGTGCAAAGATATAAGCAAACCGTGTTTCATGGCGAGAAGGTTTTTTTTCCAAGATGGCGGATACCCCGTTGCCATGGTAACGGCTGCACAATGAAGTTTTTTGCTTGTCTTGGGTTGATACACATGTGTGCCGAATTTCGTAGCCCTAGCTCAAAGTAGACGATCGGGCCCCTAGGGGCCGCCCCCAAAATGTGCCCCCCCCACAATACATATTACAACGCGTTAAGGACCTGCCAAATATGAATTATTGGAATTTTGGTTCCAATCGGATGCATTTTGGCAGAGATATAAGCAAACCGTGTTTCATGGCGAGAACGCGTTTTTCCATGGGTTGCCACGGTAACACGCTTTCTCCTATCAGAAAGATTTGAATAACTTTTTGTCCCCATCTTGTCACGAAGCTCCATGGGGAATGTGGAGCCAATAGCATGAATCCCCTCAGACTAGTTCGTTCAAATACGATGCGCTTAAAGTGATAAAAAGGGCATAAACGCCAAGATGGCGGCCACCCCGTTGCCATGGTAACAGGTTCTCAATAGAGTTTTTTGCTCGTCTTGGTTACTTATACATGTGTACCGAATTTCGTAGCCCTAGCTCAAAGTAGACGATCGGGCCCCTAGGGGCCCCCCCAAAATGCGCCCCCCCCACAATACATATTACAATGCGTTAAGGACCTACCAAATATGAATTATCTGAATTTTGGTTCCGATCGGATGTATTTCTGCGAAGATATGAGTGAACCGTGTTTCATGGCGAGATCGCTTTTTTCCATGGGTTGCCACGGTAACACGCTTTCGCCTATCAAAAAGATTTGAATAACTTTTGGTCCCCATCTCGTCACGAAGCTCCATGGCGAATGTGGAGCCAATAGCATGAATCGCCTCAGACTAGTTCGTTCAAATGCGATGCGCCCAAATTGACAAAAACGGGCAAAAAAATGGCCGCAAATGCCAAGATGGCGGAAAGCCCGTTGCCATGACAACAGGCGTTTCAATGACTTTTTTACTTGTCTTGATGTGATAGACATGTGTACCGAATTTCGTCGTCCTACGTCAAACTAAAAATTTTTTTCCCCATTCTAGAGGCCATTTTTGGCGTTTCTAGGGGGCGCTGTCGAGGCATTTTTGCATTGGCGTGCATACAAACGCCAAATTATCGAAATTTTCACCGGACGTGAGGTGTGTGCCAAGTTTCGCAACTTTTCACGGGGTCTAAGGGGGTCAAAATTGAGTGAGTTGTGCTTAGGAGAATAATAATAAACATTACAATAACAATAGGGCCTTGCCATACTTCGTATGGCTCGGACCCTAATTAAAGCCGCAAGCGGCATCCATCGGGTCCTCGCCTCATGCCGAACCCTCCACCCGAGTCCTGGTTCTCCTAATGCTACATGTGAAGGACCCGCACAGCCAGTTCATTTTAATAGAGAAATACAATTCACATATTGAGAAAAGAATGTGTGTAAACGCCAAGATGGCGGACAGCCCGTTACCATGGCAACATGTGTTTCATTGACTTTTTAGCTTGTCTTGGGATGATACACATGTGTGCCGAATTTCGTAGCCCGAGATGTAAGTAGACGATCGGGCCCCTAGGGGCCCCCCCAAAAAGTGTCCCCCCCACAATACATTCTATAATGTGTTAAGGACCTACCAAATATGAATAGTTACAGTTTTGGTGCACATCGTATGAATTTGTGCAAAGATATAAGCAAACCGTGTTTCATGGCGAGAAGGTTTTTTTTCCAAGATGGCGGATACCCCGTTGCCATGGTAACGGCTGCACAATGAAGTTTTTTGCTTGTCTTGGGTTGATACACATGTGTGCCGAATTTCGTAGCCCTAGCTCAAAGTAGACGATCGGGCCCCTAGGGGCCGCCCCCAAAATGTGCCCCCCCCACAATACATATTACAACGCGCTAAGGACCTGCCAAATATGAATTATTGGAATTTTGGTTCCAATCGGATGCATTTTGGCAGAGATATAAGCAAACCGTGTTTCATGGCGAGAACGCGTTTTTCCATGGGTTGCCACGGTAACACGCTTTCTCCTATCAGAAAGATTTGAATAACTTTTTGTCCCCATCTTGTCACGAAGCTCCATGGGGAATGTGGAGCCAATAGCATGAATCCCCTCAGACTAGTTCGTTCAAATACGATGCGCTTAAAGTGATAAAAAGGGCATAAACGCCAAGATGGCGGCCACCCCGTTGCCATGGTAACAGGTTCTCAATAGAGTTTTTTGCTCGTCTTGGTTACTTATACATGTGTACCGAATTTCGTAGCCCTAGCTCAAAGTAGACGATCGGGCCCCTAGGGGCCCCCCCAAAATGCGCCCCCCCCACAATATATATTACAAAGCGTGAAGGACCTACCAAATATGAATTATTTTAATTTTGGTTCCGATCGGATGTATTTCTGCGAAGATATGAGTGAACCGTGTTTCATGGCGAGATCGCTTTTTTCCATGGGTTGCCACGGTAACACGCTTTCGCCTATCAAAAAGATTTGAATAACTTTTGGTCCCCATCTCGTCACGAAGCTCCATGGCGAATGTGGAGCCAATAGCATGAATCGCCTCAGACTAGTTCGTTCAAATGCGATGCGCCCAAATTGACAAAAACGGGCAAAAAAATGGCCGCAAACGCCAAGATGGCGGAAAGCCCGTTGCCATGACAACAGGCGTTTCAATGACTTTTTTACTTGTCTTGATGTGATAGACATGTGTACCGAATTTCGTCGTCCTACGTCAAACTAAAATTTTTTTTCCCCATTCTAGAGGCCATTTTTGGCGTTTCTAGGGGGCGCTGTCGAGGCATTTTTGCATTGGCGTGCATACAAACGCCAAATTATCGAAATTTTCACCGGACGTGAGGTGTGTGCCAAGTTTCGCAACTTTTCACGGGGTCTAAGGGGGTCAAAATTGAGTGAGTTGTGCTTAGGAGAATAATAATAATAATAATTAAAGCCGCAAGCGGCATCCATCGGGTCCTCGCCTCATGCCGAACCCTCCACCCGAGTCCTGGTTCTCCTAATGCTACATGTGAAGGACCCGCACAGCCAGTTCATTTTAATAGAGAAATACAATTCACATATTGAGAAAAGAATGTGTGTAAACGCCAAGATGGCGGACAGCCCGTTACCATGGCAACATGTGTTTCATTGACTTTTTAGCTTGTCTTGGGATGATACACATGTGTGCCGAATTTCGTAGCCCGAGATGTAAGTAGACGATCGGGCCCCTAGGGGCCCCCCCAAAAAGTGTCCCCCCCACAATACATTCTATAATGTGTTAAGGACCTACCAAATATGAATAGTTACAGTTTTGGTGCACATCGTATGAATTTGTGCAAAGATATAAGCAAACCGTGTTTCATGGCGAGAAGGTTTTTTTTCCAAGATGGCGGATACCCCGTTGCCATGGTAACGGCTGCACAATGAAGTTTTTTGCTTGTCTTGGGTTGATACACATGTGTGCCGAATTTCGTAGCCCTAGCTCAAAGTAGACGATCGGGCCCCTAGGGGCCGCCCCCAAAATGTGCCCCCCCCACAATACATATTACAACGCGTTAAGGACCTGCCAAATATGAATTATTGGAATTTTGGTTCCAATCGGATGCATTTTGGCAGAGATATAAGCAAACCGTGTTTCATGGCGAGAACGCGTTTTTCCATGGGTTGCCACGGTAACACGCTTTCTCCTATCAGAAAGATTTGAATAACTTTTTGTCCCCATCTTGTCACGAAGCTCCATGGGGAATGTGGAGCCAATAGCATGAATCCCCTCAGACTAGTTCGTTCAAATACGATGCGCTTAAAGTGATAAAAAGGGCATAAACGCCAAGATGGCGGCCACCCCGTTGCCATGGTAACAGGTTCTCAATAGAGTTTTTTGCTCGTCTTGGTTACTTATACATGTGTACCGAATTTCGTAGCCCTAGCTCAAAGTAGACGATCAGGCCCCTAGGGGCCCCCCCAAAATGCGCCCCCCCCACAATATATATTACAAAGCGTGAAGGACCTACCAAATATGAATTATTTTAATTTTGGTTCCGATCGGATGTATTTCTGCGAAGATATGAGTGAACCGTGTTTCATGGCGAGATCGCTTTTTTCCATGGGTTGCCACGGTAACACGCTTTCGCCTATCAAAAAGATTTGAATAACTTTTGGTCCCCATCTCGTCACGAAGCTCCATGGCGAATGTGGAGCCAATAGCATGAATCGCCTCAGACTAGTTCGTTCAAATGCGATGCGCCCAAATTGACAAAAACGGGCAAAAAAATGGCCGCAAACGCCAAGATGGCGGAAAGCCCGTTGCCATGACAACAGGCGTTTCAATGACTTTTTTACTTGTCTTGATGTGATAGACATGTGTACCGAATTTCGTCGTCCTACGTCAAACTAAAAATTTTTTTCCCCATTCTAGAGGCCATTTTTGGCGTTTCTAGGGGGCGCTGTCGAGGCATTTTTGCATTGGCGTGCATACAAACGCCAAATTATCGAAATTTTAACCGGACGTGAGGTGTGTGCCAAGTTTCGCAACTTTTCACGGGGTCTAAGGGGGTCAAAATTGAGTGAGTTGTGCTTAGGAGAATAATAATAATAAACATTACAATAACAATAGGGCCTTGCCATACTTCGTATGGCTCGGACCCTAATAAACATTACAATAACAATAGGGTCCTGCCATACTTCGTATGGCTCGGACCCTAATAATAATAATAAACATTACAATAACAATAGGGCCTTGCCATACTTCGTATGGCTCGGACCCTAATAATAAACATTACAATAACAATAGGGCCTTGCCATACTTCGTATGGCTCGGACCCTAATAATTAAAGCCGCAAGCGGCATCCATCGGGTCCTCGCCTCATGCCGAACCCTCCACCCGAGTCCTGGTTCTCCTAATGCTACATGTGAAGGACCCGCACAGCCAGTTCATTTTAATAGAGAAATACAATTCACATATTGAGAAAAGATTGTGTGTAAACGCCATGATGGCGGACAGCCCGTTACCATGGCAACATGTGTTTCATTGACTTGTTAGCTCGTCTTGGGATGTTAGACATGTGTACCGAATTTCGTCGTCCTACGTCAAACTAAATTTTTTTGACCCCATTCTGGAGGCCATTGTTGGCGTTTCTAGGGGGCGCCGTCGAGGCATTTTTACATTGGCGTGCACGCGGACCCCAGAATATCGCTATTTTCGCCGGGACTGAGGTGTGTGCCAAGTTTCGCAACTTTTCACGGGGTCTAAGGGGGTCAAAAATGGCCGAGTTGTGCTGAGAACGAGGAGAATAATAATAATAATAATAATTAAAGCCGCAAGCGGCATCCATCGGGTCCTCGCCTCATGCCGAACCCTCCACCCGAACTCACCACAAAGCTTCCGGGTAGATGTGAAGTAAAAGGCATGAATCCAAAAGTAGTTTGTTAAAAAATAATGCACATTCAGTAATAAATAGGCATAAACGCCAAGATGGCGGACACCATGTTGCCATGGTAACAGGTGGTCAATGCACTTTTTTACTCGCCTTGGGTTGTTACACATGTGTGCCGAATTTCGTAGCCTAAGATGAAAGTAGACAATCGGGCCCCTGAGGGCCCCCCCCAAAAAGTGCCCCCCCCACAATACATTCTATAATGTGTTAAGGACCTACCAAATATGAATAGTTAAAGTTTTGGTGCACATCGCATGAATTTGTGCAAAGATATAAGCAAACCGTGTTTCATGGCGAGAAGGTTTTTTTCCAAGATGGCGGACACTCCAGTGCCATGGTAACAGGTGCTTAATTGAGTTTTATGCTTGTCTTGGGATGATACACATGTGTGCCGAATTTCGTAGCCCGAGATGAAAGTAGACGATCGGGCCCCTGGGGGCCCCCCCAAAAAGTGTCCCCCCCACAATACATTCTATAATGTGTTAAGGACCTACCAAATATTAATATTTACAGTTTTGGTGCACATCGCATGAATTTGTGCAAAGATATAAGCAAACCGTGTTTCATGGCGAGAAGGTTTTTTTCCAAGATGGTGGACACTCCAGTGCCATGGTAACAGGTGTTTAATATAGTTTTTTGCTTGTCTAGGGTTGATACACATGTGTGCCGAATTTCGTAGCCCTAGCTCAAAGTAGACGATCGGGCCCCTAGGGCCCCCCCCCAAAATGTGCCCCCCCCACAATACATATATCAATGCGTTAAGGACCTACCAAATATGAATTATTGGAATTTTGGTTCCGATCGGATGCATTTCTGCAGAGATTTAAGCAAACCGTGTTTCATGGCGAGAACGCATTTTTCCATGGGTTGCCACGGTAACACGCTTTCACCTATCAAAAAGATTTGAATAACTTTTGGTCCCCATCTTGTCACGAAGCTCCATGGCGAACGTGGAGCCAATAGCATGAATCCCCTCAGACTAGTTCGTTCAAATGCGATGCGCCCAAATTGATAAAAAGAGCATAAACGCCAAGATGGCGGCCACCCCGTTGCCATGGTAACAGGTTCTCAATAGAGTTTTTTGCTCGTCTTGGTTACTTATACATGTGTACCGAATTTCGTAGCCCTAGGTCAAAGTAGACTATCGGGCCCCTAGGGGCCCCTCCAAAAATGCGCCCCCCCCACAATACATATTACAATGCGTGAAGGACCTACCAAACATGAATTATTTTAATTTTGGTTCCGATCGGATGTATTGCTGCGAAGATATGAGTGAACCGTGTTTCATGGCGAGATCGCTTTTTTCCATGGGTTGCCACGGTAACACGCTTTCGCCTATCAGAAAGGTTTGAATAACTTTTTGTCCCCATCTTGTCACGAAGCTCCATGGCGAATGTGGAGCCAATAGCATGAATCGCCTCAGACTAGTTTGTTCAAATACGATGCGCTTAAAGTGATAAAAAGGGCATAAACGCCAAGATGGCGGACACCCTGTTGCCATGGTAACAGGTTCTCAATAGAGTTTTTTGCTCGTCATTGTTACTTATACATGTGTACCGAATTTCGTAGCCCTAGCTCAAAGTAGACGATCGGGCCCCTAGGGGCCCCCCCCCAGAATGCGCCCCCCCCACCATACATATTACAATGCGTTAAGGACCTACCAAACATGAATTATTTTAATTTTGGTTCCAATCGGATGTATTTCTGCGAAGATATGAGTGAACCGTGTTTCATGGCGAGATCGCTTTTTTCAATGGGTTGCCACGGTAACACGCTTTCGCTTATCAAAAAGATTTGAATAACTTTTGGTCCCCATCTTGTCACGAAGCTCCATGGTGAATGTGGAGCCAATAGCATGAATCCCCTCAGACTAGTTCGTTCAAATGCGATGCGCCCAAATTGAGAAAAACGGGCAAAAAAATGGCCGCAAACGCCAAGATGGCGGACAGCCCGTTGCCATGACAACAGGCGTTTCAATGACTTTTTTACTTGTCTTGATGTGATAGACATGTGTACCAAATTTCGTCGTCCTACGTCAAACTAAAAATTTTTTGCCCCATTCTAGAGGCCATTTTTGGCGTTTCTAGGGGGCGCCTTCGAGGCATTTTTGCATTGGCGTGCATACAAACGCCAAATTATCGAAATTTTCACCGGACGTGAGGTGTGTGCCAAGTTTCGCAACTTTTCACAGGGCCTAAGGGGGTCAAAATTGAGTGAGTTGTGCTTAGGAGAATAATAATAAACATTTGGAAAACAATAGGGCCTTGCCATACTTCGTATGGCTCGGACCCTAATTAAAGCCGCAAGCGGCATCCATCGGGTCCTCGCCTCATGCCGAACCCTCCACCCGAGTCCTGGTTCTCCTAATGCTACATGTGAAGGACCCGCACAGCCAGTTCATTTTAATAGAGAAATACAATTCACATATTGAGAAAAGAATGTGTGTAAACGCCAAGATGGCGGACAGCCCGTTACCATGGCAACATGTGTTTCATTGACTTTTTAGCTTCTCTTGGGATGATACACATGTGTGCCGAATTTCGTAGCCCGAGATGAAAGTAGACGATCGGGCCCCTTGGGGCCCCCCCAAAGAGTGTCTCCCCCACAATACATTCTATAATATGTTAAGGACCTACCAAATATGAATAGTTACAGTTTTGGTGCACATCGTATGAATTTGTGCAAAGATATAAGCAAACCGTGTTTCATGGCGATAAGGTTTTTTCCAAGATGGCGGACACCCCGTTGCCATGGTAACGGCTGCACAATGAAGTTTTATGCTTGTCTTGTGTTGATACACATGTGTGCCGAATTTCGTAGCCCTAGCTCAAAGTAGACGATCGGGCCCCTAGGGGCCGCCCCCAAAATGTGCCCCCCCCACAATACATATTACAACGCGTTAAGGACCTACCAAATATGAATTATTGGAACTTTGGTTCCGATCGGATGTATTTCTGCAGAAATATAAGCAAACCGTGTTTCATGACGAGAACGCTTTTTTCCATGGGTTGCCACGGTAACACGCTTTCTCCTATCAGAAAGATTTGAATAACTTTTGGTCCCCATCTTGTCACGAAGCTCCATGGCGAATATGGAGCCAATAACCTGAATCCCCTCAGACTAGTTCGTTGAAATACGATGTGCTTAAAGTGATAAAAAGGGCATAAACGCCAAGATGGCGGACACCCCGTTGCCATGGTAACAGGTTGTCAATAGAGTTTTTTGCTCGTCTTGGTTACTTATACATGTGTACCGAATTTCGTAGCCATAGGTCAAAGTAGACTATTGGGCCCCTAAGGGCCCCCCCCGAAATGCGCCCCCCCCCCCACAATACATATTGCAATGCGTGAAGGACCTACCAAACATGAATTATTTTAATTTTGGTTCCGATCGGATGTATTTCTGCGAAGATATGAGTGAACCGTGTTTCATGGCGAGATCGCTTTTTTCCATGGGTTGCCACGGTAACACGCTTTCGCCTATCAAAAAGATTTGAATAACTTTTGGTCCCCATCTTGTCACGAAGCTCCATGGCGAATGTGGAGCCAATAGCATGAATCGCCTCAGACTAGTTCGTTCAAATGCGATGCGCCCAAATTGACAAAAACGGGCAAAAAAATGGCCGCAAACGCCAAGATGGCGGAAAGCCCGTTGCCGTGACCACAGGCGTTTCAATGACTTTTTTACTTGTCTTGATGTGATAGACATGTGTACCGAATTTCGTCGTCCTACGTCAAACTAAAATTTTTTTTCCCCATTCTAGAGGCCATTTTTGGCGTTTCTAGGGGGCGCTGTCGAGGCATTTTTGCATTGGCGTGCATACAAACGCCAAATTATCGAAATTTTCACCGGACGTGAGGTGTGTGCCAAGTTTCGCAACTTTTCACGGGGTCTAAGGGGGTCAAAATTGAGTGAGTTGTGCTTAGGAGAATAATAATAATAATAATTAAAGCCGCAAGCGGCATCCATCGGGTCCTCGCCTCATGCCAAACCCTCCAACCGAACTCGCCACAAAGCTTCCGGGTGGATGTGAAGTAAAAGGCACGAATCCAAAACTAGTTTGTTCAAAAACAATGCACATACAATGCCAAATGGGCGTAAACGCCAAGATGGCGGACACCCCGTTGCCATGGTAACAGGTGGTCAATGCACTTTTTTACTCGCCTTGGGTTGTGACACATGTATGCCAAATTTCGTAGCCATAGGTGAAAGTAGACGATCGGGCCCCTGAGGGCCCCCCCCAAAAAGTGCCCACCCCACAATACATTCTATAATGTGTTAAGGACCTACCAAATATGAATAGTTAAAGTTTTGGTTCACATCGCATGAATTTGTGCAAAGATATAAGCAAACCGTGTTTCATGGCGAGAACGCTTTTTTCCATGGGTTGCCACGGTAACACGCTTTCTCCTATCAGAAAGATTTGAATAACTTTTGGTCCCCATCTTGTCACGAAGCTCCATGGCGAATGTGGAGCCAATAGCATGAATCCCCTCAGACTAGTTCGTTCAAATACGATGCGCTTAAAGTGATAAAAAGGGCATAAATGCCAAGATGGCGGCCACCCCGTTGCCATGGTAACAGGTTCTCAATAGAGTTTTTTGCTCGTCTTGGTTACTTATACATGTGTACCGAATTTCGTAGCCCTAGCTCAAAGTAGACGATCGGGCCCCTAGGGGCCCCCCCAAAATGCGCCCCCCCCACAATATATATTACAATGCGTGAAGGACCTACCAAATATGAATTATTTTAATTTTGGTTCCGATCGGATGTATTTCTGCGAAGATATGAGTGAACCGTGTTTCATGGCGAGATCGCTTTTTTCCATGGGTTGCCACGGTAACACGCTTTCGCCTATCAAAAAGATTTGAATAACTTTTGGTCCCCATCTCGTCACGAAGCTCCATGGCGAATGTGGAGCCAATAGCATGAATCGCCTCAGACTAGTTCGTTCAAATGCGATGCGCCCAAATTGACAAAAACGGGCAAAAAAATGGCCGCAAATGCCAAGATGGCGGAAAGCCCATTGCCATGACAACAGGCGTTTCAATGACTTTTTTACTTGTCTTGATGTGATAGACATGTGTACCGAATTTCGTCGTCCTACGTCAAACTAAAATTTTTTTTCCCCATTCTAGAGGCCATTTTTGGCGTTTCTAGGGGGCGCTGTCGAGGCATTTTTGCATTGGCGTGCATACAAACGCCAAATTATCGAAATTTTCACCGGACGTGAGGTGTGTGCCAAGTTTCGCAACTTTTCACGGGGTCTAAGGGGGTCAAAATTGAGTGAGTTGTGCTTAGGAGAATAATAATAATAAACATTAAAGCCGCAAGCGGCATCCATCGGGTCCTCGCCTCATGCCGAACCCTCCACCCGAGTCCTGGTTCTCCTAATGCTACATGTGAAGGACCCGCACAGCCAGTTCATTTTAATAGAGAAATACAATTCACATATTGAGAAAAGAATGTGTGTAAACGCCAAGATGGCGGACAGCCCGTTACCATGGCAACATGTGTTTCATTGACTTTTTAGCTTGTCTTGGGATGATACACATGTGTGCCGAATTTCGTAGCCCGAGATGTAAGTAGACGATCGGGCCCCTAGGGGCCCCCCCAAAAAGTGTCCCCCCCACAATACATTCTATAATGTGTTAAGGACCTACCAAATATGAATAGTTACAGTTTTGGTGCACATCGTATGAATTTGTGCAAAGATATAAGCAAACCGTGTTTCATGGCGAGAAGGTTTTTTTTCCAAGATGGCGGATACCCCGTTGCCATGGTAACGGCTGCACAATGAAGTTTTTTGCTTGTCTTGGGTTGATACACATGTGTGCCGAATTTCGTAGCCCTAGCTCAAAGTAGACGATCGGGCCCCTAGGGGCCGCCCCCAAAATGTGCCCCCCCCACAATACATATTACAACGCGTTAAGGACCTGCCAAATATGAATTATTGGAATTTTGGTTCCAATCGGATGCATTTTGGCAGAGATATAAGCAAACCGTGTTTCATGGCGAGACGCGTTTTTCCATGGGTTGCCACGGTAACACGCTTTCTCCTATCAGAAAGATTTGAATAACTTTTTGTCCCCATCTTGTCACGAAGCTCCATGGGGAATGTGGAGCCAATAGCATGAATCCCCTCAGACTAGTTCGTTCAAATACGATGCGCTTAAAGTGATAAAAAGGGCATAAACGCCAAGATGGCGGCCACCCCGTTGCCATGGTAACAGGTTCTCAATAGAGTTTTTTGCTCGTCTTGGTTACTTATACATGTGTACCGAATTTCGTAGCCCTAGCTCAAAGTAGACGATCGGGCCCCTAGGGGCCCCCCCAAAATGCGACCCCCCCACAATATATATTACAAAGCGTGAAGGACCTACCAAATATGAATTATTTTAATTTTGGTTCCGATCGGATGTATTTCTGCGAAGATATGAGTGAACCGTGTTTCATGGCGAGATCGCTTTTTTGCATGGGTTGCCACGGTAACACGCTTTCGCCTATCAAAAAGATTTGAATAACTTTTGGTCCCCATCTCGTCACGAAGCTCCATGGCGAATGTGGAGCCAATAGCATGAATCGCCTCAGACTAGTTCGTTCAAATGCGATGCGCCCAAATTGACAAAAACGGGCAAAAAAATGGCCGCAAACGCCAAGATGGCTGACATCCCGTTGCCATGACGCCAGGTCTACGATTGACTTTTTTGGTCGTCTTGAGGTGGTAGACATGTGTACCGAATTTCGTTGTCCTACGTGAAAGTAGACTTTTGACACCCCATTTTATTTTCCATCTTTGGCGTTTCTAGGGGGCGCCGTCGAGGCATTTTTACATTGGCGTGCACATGGACCCCAGAATATCGCTATTTTCGCCGGGACTGAGGTGTGTGCCAAGTTTCGCAACTTTTCACCAGGTCTAAGGGGGTCAAAATTGAGTGAGTTGTGCTGAGGAAAAAAATAATAATAATAATAATTAAAGCCGCAAGCGGCATCCATCGGGTCCTCGCCTCATGCCGAACCCTCCACCCGAACTCGCCACAAAGCTTTCGGGTGAATTTAAAGTAAAAGGCATGAATCCAAAACTAGTTTGTTAAAAAATAATGCACATACAGTAAGAAATAGGCATGAACGCCAAGATGGCTGACACCCCGTTGCCATGGTAACAGGTGGTCAATGCACTTTTTTACTCGCCTTGGGTTGTTACACATGTGTGCCGAATTTCGTAGCCATAGCTCAAAGTAGACAATCAGGCCCCTAGGGCCCCCTCCCAAAATGTGCCCCCCCCACAATACATTCTATAATGTGTTAAGGACCTACCAAATATGAATAATTGGAATTTTGGTTCCGATCGGATGCATTTCTGCAGAGATATAAGCAAACCGTGTTTCATGGCGAGAAGGTTTTTTTCCAAGATGGCGGACACCCTGTTGCCATGGTAACGGCTGCACAATGAAGTTTTTTGCTTGTCTTGGGTTGATACACATGTGTGCCGAATTTCGTAGCCCTAGCTCAAAGTAGACGATCGGGCCCCTAGGGGCCCCCCCCAAAATGTGGCCCCCCCACAATACATATTACAATGCGTGAAGGAGCTACCAAACATGAATTATTTTAATTTTGGTTCCGATCGGGTGTATTTCTGTGAAGATATGAGTGAACCGTGTTTCATGGCGAGAACGCTTTTTTCCATGCGTTGCCACGGTAACACGCTTTCTCCTATCAGAAAGATTTGAATAACTTTTGCTCCCCATCTTGTCACGAAGCTCCACGGCGAATGTGGAGCCAATAGCATGAATCCCCTCAGACTAGTTCGTTCAAATACGATGCGCTTAAAGTGATAAAAAGGGCATAAACGCCAAGATGGCGGCCACCCCGTTCCCATGGTAACAGGTTCTCAATAGAGTTTTTTGCTCGTCTTGGTTACTTATACATGTGTACCGAATTTCGTAGCCCTAGCTCAAAGTAGACGATCGGGCCCCTAGGGGCCCCCCCAAAATGCGCCCCCCCCACAATATATATTACAATGCGTGAAGGACCTACCAAATATGAATTATTGGAATTTTGGTTCCGATCGGATGTATTTCTGCGAAGATATGAGTGAACCGTGTTTCATGGCGAGATCGCTTTTTTCCATGGGTTGCCACGGTAACACGCTTTCGCCTATCAAAAAGATTTGAATAACTTTTGGTCCCCATCTCGTCACGAAGCTCCATGGCGAATGTGGAGCCAATAGCATGAATCGCCTCAGACTAGTTCGTTCAAATGCGATGCGCCCAAATTGACAAAAACGGGCAAAAAAATGGCCGCAAACGCCAAGATGGCGGAAAGCCCGTTGCCATGACAACAGGCGTTTCAATGACTTTTTTACTTGTCTTGATGTGATAGACATGTGTACCGAATTTCGTCGTCCTACGTCAAACTAAATTTTTTTGACCCCATTCTGGAGGCCATTGTTGGCGTTTCTAGGGGGCGCCGTCGAGGCATTTTTGCATTGGCGTGCACGCGGACCCCAGAATATTGCTATTTTCGCCGGGACTGAGGTGTGTGCCAAGTTTCGCAACTTTTCACGGGGCCTAAGGGGGTCAAAAATGGCCGAGTTGTGCTGACAAAAATAATAATAACAAGTTTCGCAACTTTTCACCAGGTCTAAGGGGGTCAAAATTGAGTGAGTTGTGCTGAGGAAAAAAATAATAATAATAATAATAAACATTACAATAACAATAGGGCCCTGCCATACTTCGTATGGCGAGGACCCTAATAATAACAAGCGGCATCCATCGGGTCCTCGCCTCATGCCGAACCCTCCACCCGAGTCCTGGTTCTCCTAATGCTAAATGTGACGGACCCGCACAGCCAGTTCCTTTTAATAGAGAAATACAATTCACATATTGAGAAAAGAATGTGTGTAAACGCCAAGATGGCGGACAGCCCGTTACCATGGCAACATGTGTTTCATTGACTTTTTAGCTTGTCTTGGGATGATACACATGTGTGCCGAATTTCGTAGCCCGAGATGAAAGTAGACGATCGGGCCCCTTGGGGCCCCCCCAAAAAGTGTCTCCCCCACAATACATTCTATAATGTGTTAAGGACCTACCAAATATGAATAGTTACCGTTTTGGTGCACATCGTATGAATTTGTGCAAAGATATAGGCAAACCGTGTTTGATGGCGAGAAGGTTTTTTTGCAAGATGGCGGACACCCTGTTGCCATGGTAACGGCTGCACAATGAAGTTTTTTGCTTGTCTTGGGTTGATACACATGTGTGCCGAATTTCGTAGCCCTAGGTCAAAGTAGACGATCGGGCCCCTAGGGGCCCCCCCTAAAATGTGCCCCCCCCACAATACATATTACAATGCGTTAAGGACCTGCCAAATATGAATTATTGGAATTTAGGTTCCGATCGGATGCATTTTGGCAGAGATATAAGCAAACCGTGTTTCATGGCGAGAACTCTGTTTTCCATGGGTTGCCACGGTAACACGCTTTCTCCTATCATAAAGATTTGAATAACTTTTTGTCCCCATCTTGTCACGAAGCTCCATGGGGAATGTGGAGCCAATAGTATGAATCCCCTCAGACTAGTTCGTTCAAATACGATGCGCTTAAAGTGATAAAAAGGGCATAAACGCCAAGATGGCGGACACCCCGTTGCCATGGTAACAGGTTCTCAATAGAGTTTTTTGCTCGTCTTGGTTACTTATACATGTGTACCTAATTTCGTAGCCCTAGGTCAAAGTAGACTATCGGGCCCCTAGGGGCCCCCCCAAAATGCGCCCCCCCCACAATACATATTGCAATGCATGAAGGACCTACCAAATATAAATTATTTTAATTTTGGTTCCGATCGGATGTATTTCTGCGAAGATATGAGTGAACCGTGTTTCATGGCGAGATCGCTTTTTTCCATGGGTTGCCACGGTAACACGCTTTCGCCTATCAAAAAGATTTGAATAACTTTTGGTCCCCATCTTGTCACGAAGCTCCATGGCGAACGTGGAGCCAATAGCATGAATCCCCTCAGACTAGTTCGTTCAAATGCGATGCGCCCAAATTGACAAAAACGGGCCAAAAAATGGCCGCAAACGCCAAGATGGCGGAAAGCCCGTTGCCATGACAACAGGCGTTTCAATGACTTTTTTACTTGTCTTCATGTGATAGACATGTGTACCGAATTTCGTCGTCCTACGTCAAACTAAAATTTTTTTTCCCCATTCTAGAGGCCATTTTTGGCGTTTCTAGGGGGCGCAGTCGAGGCATTTTTACATTGGCGTGCACGCAGACCCCAGAATATCGCTATTTTCGCCGGGACTGAGGTGTGTGCCAAGTTTCGCAACTTTTCACGGGGTCTAAGGGGGTCAAAATTGAGTGAGTTGTGCTCAGAACGAGGAGAATAATAATAAACATTACAATAACAATAGGGCCTTGCCATACTTCGTATGGCTCGGACCCTAATTAAAGCCGCAAGCGGCATCCATCGGGTCCTCGCCTCATGCCGAACCCTCCACCCGAGTCCTGGTTCTCCTAATGCTACATGTGAAGGACCCGCACAGCCAGTTCATTTTAATAGAGAAATACAATTCACATATTGAGAAAAGAATGTGTGTAAACGCCAAGATGGCGGACAGCCCGTTACCATGGCAACATGTGTTTCATTGACTTTTTAGCTTGTCTTGGGATGATACACATGTGTGCCGAATATCGTAGCCCGAGATGTAAGTAGACGATCGGGCCCCTAGGGGCCCCCCCAAAAAGTGTCCCCCCCACAATACATTCTATAATGTGTTAAGGACCTACCAAATATGAATAGTTACAGTTTTGGTGCACATCGTATGAATTTGTGCAAAGATATAAGCAAACCGTGTTTCATGGCGAGAAGGTTTTTTTTCCAAGATGGCGGATACCCCGTTGCCATGGTAACGGCTGCACAATGAAGTTTTTTGCTTGTCTTGGGTTGATACACATGTGTGCCGAATTTCGTAGCCCTAGCTCAAAGTAGACGATCGGGCCCCTAGGGGCCCCCCCAAAACGCGCCCCCCCCCACAATACATATTACAATGCGTGAAGGACCTACCAAATATGAATTATTGGAATTTTGGTTCCGATCGGATGCATTTCTGCGAAGATATAAGCAAACCGTGTTTCATGGCGAGAACGCTTTTTTCCATGGGTTGCCACGGTAACACGCTTTCTCCTATCAGAAAGATTTGAATAACTTTTGGTCCCCATCTTGTCACGAAGCTCCATGGCGAATGTGGAGCCAATAGCATGAATCCCCTCAGACTAGTTCGTTCAAATGCGATGCGCCCTAATTGACAAAAACGGGCAAAAAAATGGCCGCAAACGCCAAGATGGCGGAAAGCCCGTTGCCATGACAACAGGCGTTTCAATGACTTTTTTACTTGTCTGGATGTGATAGACATGTGTACCGAATTTCGTCGTCCTACGTCAAACTAAAATTTTTTTCCCCCATTCTAGAGGCCATTTTTGGCGTTTCTAGGGGGCGCCGTCGAGGCATTTTCACATTGGCGTGCACGCGGACCCCAGAATATCGCTATTTTCGCCGGGACTGAGGTGTGTGCCAAGTTTCGCAACTTTTCACGGGGTCTAAGGGGGTCAAAATTGAGTGAGTTGTGCTTAGGAGAATAATAATAATAATAATTAAAGCCGCAAGCGGCATCCATCGGGTCCTCGCCTCATGCCGAACCCTCCACCCGAGTCCTGGTTCTCCTAATGCTACATGTGAAGGACCCGCACAGCCAGTTCATTTTAATAGAGAAATACAATTCACATATTGAGAAAAGAATGTGTAAACGCCAAGATGGCGGACAGCCCGTTACCATGGCAACATGTGTTTCATTGACTTTTTAGCTTGTCTTGGGATGATACACATGTGTGCCGAATTTCGTAGCCCGAGATGAAAGTAGACGATCGGGCCCCTAGGGGCCCCCCCAAAAAGTGTCCCCCCCACAATACATTCTATAATGTGTTAAGGACCTACCAAATATGAATAGTTACAGTTTTGGTGCACATCGTATGAATTTGTGCAAAGATATAAGCAAACCGTGTTTCATGGCGAGAAGGTTTTTTTTCCAAGATGGCGGATACCCCGTTGCCATGGTAACGGCTGCACAATGAAGTTTTTTGCTTGTCTTGGGTTGATACACATGTGTGCCGAATTTCGTAGCCCTAGCTCAAAGTAGACGATCGGGCCCCTAGGGGCCCCCCCCAAAATGTGCCCCCCCCACAATACATATTACAACGCGTTAAGGACCTGCCAAATATGAATTATTGGAATTTTGGTTCCAATCGGATGCATTTTGGCAGAGATATAAGCAAACCGTGTTTCATGGCGAGAACGCGTTTTTCCATGGGTTGCCACGGTAACACGCTTTCTCCTATCAGAAAGATTTGAATAACTTTTTGTCCCCATCTTGTCACGAAGCTCCATGGGGAATGTGGAGCCAATAGCATGAATCCCCTCAGACTAGTTCGTTCAAATACGATGCGCTTAAAGTGATAAAAAGGGCATAAACGCCAAGATGGCGGCCACCCCGTTGCCATGGTAACAGGTTCTCAATAGAGTTTTTTGCTCGTCTTGGTTACTTATACATGTGTACCGAATTTCGTAGCCCTAGCTCAAAGTAGACGATCGGGCCCCTAGGGGCCCCCCCAAAATGCGCCCCCCCCACAATATATATTACAATGCGTGAAGGACCTACCAAATATGAATTATTTTAATTTTGGTTCCGATCGGATGTATTTCTGCGAAGATATGAGTGAACCGTGTTTCATGGCGAGATCGCTTTTTTCCATGGGTTGCCACGGTAACACGCTTTCGCCTATCAAAAAGATTTGAATAACTTTTGGTCCCCATCTCGTCACGAAGCTCCATGGCGAATGTGGAGCCAATAGCATGAATCGCCTCAGACTAGTTCGTTCAAATGCGATGCGCCCAAATTGACAAAAACGGGCAAAAAAATGGCCGCAAACGCCAAGATGGCGGAAAGCCCGTTGCCATGACAACAGGCGTTTCAATGACTTTTTTACTTGTCTTGATGTGATAGACATGTGTACCGAATTTCGTCGTCCTACGTCAAACTAAAATTTTTTTTCCCCATTCTAGAGGCCATTTTTGGCGTTTCTAGGGGGCGCTGTCGAGGCATTTTTGCATTGGCGTGCATACAAACGCCAAATTATCGAAATTTTCACCGGACGTGAGGTGTGTGCCAAGTTTCGCAACTTTTCACGGGGTCTAAGGGGGTCAAAATTGAGCGAGTTGTGCTTAAAATAATAAACATTACAATAACAATAGGGCCTTGCCATACTTCGTATGGCTCGGACCCTAATTAAAGCCGCAAGCGGCATCCATCGGGTCCTCGCCTCATGCCGAACCCTCCACCCGAACTCGCCACAAAGCTTCCGGGTGGATGTGAAGTAAAAGGCACGAATCCAAAACTAGTTTGTTCAAAAACAATGCACATACAGTGCTAAATGGGCGTAAACGCCAAGATGGCGGACACCCCATTGCCATGGTAACAGGTGGTCAATGCACTTTTTTACTCGCCTTGGGTTGTTACACATGTGTACCGAATTTCGTATCCCTAGGTCTAAGTAGACAATCGGGCCCCTAGGGGCCACCCCCAAAAAGTGCCCCCCCCACAATACATTCTATAATTTGTTAAGGACCTACCAAATATTAATATTTACAGTTTTGGTGCACATCGCATGAATATGTGCGAAGATATAAGCAAACCGTGTTTCATGGCGAGAAGGTTTTTTTCCAAGATGGCGGACACTCCGTTGCCATGGTAACAGGTTGTTAATTGAGTTTTTTGCTTTACTTGGGTTGATACACATGTGTGCCGAATTTCATAGCCCTAAGTGAAAGTAGACGATCGGGCCCCCAGGGGCCCCCCAAAAATGTGACCCCCCCCACAATACATATGACAATGCATTAAGGACCTATCAAATATGAATTATTGGAATTTTGGTTCCAATGGGATCTATTTCTGCGAAGATATGAGTGAACCGTGTTTCATGGCGAGGAGTATTTTTTTCAAGATGGCGGACACACCGTTGCCATGGTAACAGGTGCTTAATTGAGTTTTTTGCTCGTCTTGGTTACTTATACATGTGTACCGAATTTCGTAGCCCTAGGTCAAAGTAGACGATCGGGCCCCTAGGGGCCGCCCCCAAAATGTGCCCCCTCCACAATACATATTACAATGCGTTAAGGACCTACCAAATATGAATGATTGGAATTTTGGTTCCGATCGGATGCATTTCTGCAGAGATATAAGCAAACCGTGTTTCATGGCGAGAACGCTTTTTTCCATGGGTTGCCACGGTAACAAGCTTTCTCCTATCAGAAAGATTTGAATAACTTTTGGTCCCCATCTTGTCACGAAGCTCCATGGCGAATGTGGAGCCAATAGCATGAATCGCCTCAGACTAGTTCGTTCAAATACGATGCGCTTAAAGTGATAAAAAGGGCATAAACGCCAAGATGGCGGACACCCCGTTGCCATGGTAACAGGTTCTCAATAGAGTTTTTTTGCTCGTCTTGGTTACTTATACATGTGTACTGAATTTCGTAGCCATAGGTCAAAGTAGACAATCGGGCCCCTAGGGGCCCCCCCGAAAATGTGCCCCCCCCCACAATACATATTACAATGCGTTAAGGACCTACCAAATATGAATTATCTGAATTTTGGTTCCGATCGGATGTATTTCTGCGAAGATATGAGTGAACCGTGTTTCATGGCGAGAACGCTTTTTTCCATGGGTTGCCACGGTAACACGCTTTCTCCTATCAGAAAGATTTGAATAGCTTTTGGTCCCCATCTTGTCACGAAGCTCCATCGCGAATGTGGAGCCAATAGCCTGAATCCCCTCAGACTAGTTCGTTCAAATGCGATGCGCTTAAAGTGATAAAAAGGGCATAAACGCCAAGATGGCGGACACCCCGTTGCCATGGTAACAGGTTCTCAATAGAGTTTTTTGCTCGTCTTGGTTACTTATACATGTGTACCGAATTTCATAGCCATAGGTCAAAGTAGACTATCGGGCCCCTAGGGGCCCCCCCCCAAAATGCGCCCCACCCACAATACATATTACAATGCGTGAAGGACCTACCAAACATGAATTATTTTAATTTTGGTTCCGATCGGATGTATTTCTGCGAAGATATGAGTGAACCGTGTTTCATGGCGAGAACGCTTTTTTCCATGGGTTGCCACGGTAACACGCTTTCTCCTATCAAAAAGATTTGAATAACTTTTGGTACCCATCTTGTCACGAAGCTCCATGGCGAATGTGGAGCCAATAGCATGAATCGCCTCAGACTAGTTCGTTCAAATGCGATGCGCCCAAATTGACAAAAACGGGCCAAAAAATGGCCGCAAACGCCAAGATGGCGGAAAGCCCGTTGCCATGACAACAGGCGTTTCAATGACTTTTTTACTTGTCTTGATGTGATAGACATGTGTACCGAATTTTGTCGTCCTACGTCAAACTAAATTTTTTTGACCCCATTCTAGAGGCCATTTTTGGCGTTTCTAGGGGGCGCCGTCGAGGCATTTTTGCATTGGCGTGCACGCGGACCCCAGAATATCGCTATTTTCGCCGGGACTGAGGTGTGTGCCAAGTTTCGCAATTTTTCACGGGGCCTAAGGGGGTGAAAAATAGCCGAGTTGTGCTCAGAACGAGGAGAATAATAATAAACATTACAATAACAATAGGGCCCTGCCATACTTCGTATGGCTCGGACCCTAATTAAAGCCGCAAGCGGCATCCATCGGGTCCTCGCCTCATGCCGAACCCTCCACCCGAGTCCTGGTTCTCCTAATGCTACATGTGAAGGACCCGCACAGCCAGTTCATTTTAATAGAGAAATACAATTCACATATTGAGAAAAGAATGTGTGTAAACGCCAAGATGGCGGACAGCCCGTTACCATGGCAACATGTGTTTCATTGACTTTTTAGCTTGTCTTGGGATGATACACATGTGTGCCGAATTTCGTAGCCCGAGATGTAAGTAGACGATCGGGCCCCTAGGGGCCCCCCCAAAAAGTGTCCCCCCCACAATACATTCTATAATGTGTTAAGGACCTACCAAATATGAATAGTTACAGTTTTGGTGCACATCGTATGAATTTGTGCAAAGATATAAGCAAACCGTGTTTCATGGCGAGAAGGTTTTTTTTCCAAGATGGCGGATACCCCGTTGCCATGGTAACGGCTGCACAATGAAGTTTTTTGCTTGTCTTGGGTTGATACACATGTGTGCCGAATTTCGTAGCCCTAGCTCAAAGTAGACGATCGGGCCCCTAGGGGCCGCCCCCAAAATGTGCCCCCCCCACAATACATATTACAACGCGTTAAGGACCTGCCAAATATGAATTATTGGAATTTTGGTTCCAATCGGATGCATTTTGGCAGAGATATAAGCAAACCGTGTTTCATGGCGAGAACGCGTTTTTCCATGGGTTGCCACGGTAACACGCTTTCTCCTATCAGAAAGATTTGAATAACTTTTTGTCCCCATCTTGTCACGAAGCTCCATGGGGAATGTGGAGCCAATAGCATGAATCCCCTCAGACTAGTTCGTTCAAATACGATGCGCTTAAAGTGATAAAAAGGGCATAAACGCCAAGATGGCGGCCACCCCGTTGCCATGGTAACAGGTTCTCAATAGAGTTTTTTGCTCGTCTTGGTTACTTATACATGTGTACCGAATTTCGTAGCCCTAGCTCAAAGTAGACGATCAGGCCCCTAGGGGCCCCCCCAAAATGCGCCCCCCCCCACAATATATATTACAAAGCGTGAAGGACCTACCAAATATGAATTATTTTAATTTTGGTTCCGATCGGATGTATTTCTGCGAAGATATGAGTGAACCGTGTTTCATGGCGAGATCGCTTTTTTCCATGGGTTGCCACGGTAACACGCTTTCGCCTATCAAAAAGATTTGAATAACTTTTGGTCCCCATCTCGTCACGAAGCTCCATGGCGAATGTGGAGCCAATAGCATGAATCGCCTCAGACTAGTTCGTTCAAATGCGATGCGCCCAAATTGACAAAAACGGGCAAAAAAATGGCCGCAAACGCCAAGATGGCGGAAAGCCCGTTGCCATGACAACAGGCGTTTCAATGACTTTTTTACTTGTCTTGATGTGATAGACATGTGTACCGAATTTCGTCGTCCTACGTCAAACTAAAAATTTTTTTCCCCATTCTAGAGGCCATTTTTGGCGTTTCTAGGGGGCGCTGTCGAGGCATTTTTGCATTGGCGTGCATACAAACGCCAAATTATCGAAATTTTAACCGGACGTGAGGTGTGTGCCAAGTTTCGCAACTTTTCACGGGGTCTAAGGGGGTCAAAATTGAGTGAGTTGTGCTTAGGAGAATAATAATAATAAACATTACAATAACAATAGGGCCTTGCCATACTTCGTATGGCTCGGACCCTAATAAACATTACAATAACAATAGGGTCCTGCCATACTTCGTATGGCTCGGACCCTAATAATAATAATAAACATTACAATAACAATAGGGCCTTGCCATACTTCGTATGGCTCGGACCCTAATAATAAACATTACAATAACAATAGGGCCTTGCCATACTTCGTATGGCTCGGACCCTAATAATTAAAGCCGCAAGCGGCATCCATCGGGTCCTCGCCTCATGCCGAACCCTCCACCCGAGTCCTGGTTCTCCTAATGCTACATGTGAAGGACCCGCACAGCCAGTTCATTTTAATAGAGAAATACAATTCACATATTGAGAAAAGATTGTGTGTAAACGCCATGATGGCGGACAGCCCGTTACCATGGCAACATGTGTTTCATTGACTTGTTAGCTCGTCTTGGGATGTTAGACATGTGTACCGAATTTCGTCGTCCTACGTCAAACTAAATTTTTTTGACCCCATTCTGGAGGCCATTGTTGGCGTTTCTAGGGGGCGCCGTCGAGGCATTTTTACATTGGCGTGCACGCGGACCCCAGAATATCGCTATTTTCGCCGGGACTGAGGTGTGTGCCAAGTTTCGCAACTTTTCACGGGGTCTAAGGGGGTCAAAAATGGCCGAGTTGTGCTGAGAACGAGGAGAATAATAATAATAATAATAATTAAAGCCGCAAGCGGCATCCATCGGGTCCTCGCCTCATGCCGAACCCTCCACCCGAACTCACCACAAAGCTTCCGGGTAGATGTGAAGTAAAAGGCATGAATCCAAAAGTAGTTTGTTAAAAAATAATGCACATTCAGTAATAAATAGGCATAAACGCCAAGATGGCGGACACCATGTTGCCATGGTAACAGGTGGTCAATGCACTTTTTTACTCGCCTTGGGTTGTTACACATGTGTGCCGAATTTCGTAGCCTAAGATGAAAGTAGACAATCGGGCCCCTGAGGGCCCCCCCCAAAAAGTGCCCCCCCCACAATACATTCTATAATGTGTTAAGGACCTACCAAATATGAATAGTTAAAGTTTTGGTGCACATCGCATGAATTTGTGCAAAGATATAAGCAAACCGTGTTTCATGGCGAGAAGGTTTTTTTCCAAGATGGCGGACACTCCAGTGCCATGGTAACAGGTGCTTAATTGAGTTTTATGCTTGTCTTGGGATGATACACATGTGTGCCGAATTTCGTAGCCCGAGATGAAAGTAGACGATCGGGCCCCTGGGGGCCCCCCCAAAAAGTGTCCCCCCCACAATACATTCTATAATGTGTTAAGGACCTACCAAATATTAATATTTACAGTTTTGGTGCACATCGCATGAATTTGTGCAAAGATATAAGCAAACCGTGTTTCATGGCGAGAAGGTTTTTTTCCAAGATGGTGGACACTCCAGTGCCATGGTAACAGGTGTTTAATATAGTTTTTTGCTTGTCTAGGGTTGATACACATGTGTGCCGAATTTCGTAGCCCTAGCTCAAAGTAGACGATCGGGCCCCTAGGGCCCCCCCCCAAAATGTGCCCCCCCCACAATACATATATCAATGCGTTAAGGACCTACCAAATATGAATTATTGGAATTTTGGTTCCGATCGGATGCATTTCTGCAGAGATTTAAGCAAACCGTGTTTCATGGCGAGAACGCATTTTTCCATGGGTTGCCACGGTAACACGCTTTCACCTATCAAAAAGATTTGAATAACTTTTGGTCCCCATCTTGTCACGAAGCTCCATGGCGAACGTGGAGCCAATAGCATGAATCCCCTCAGACTAGTTCGTTCAAATGCGATGCGCCCAAATTGATAAAAAGAGCATAAACGCCAAGATGGCGGCCACCCCGTTGCCATGGTAACAGGTTCTCAATAGAGTTTTTTGCTCGTCTTGGTTACTTATACATGTGTACCGAATTTCGTAGCCATAGGTCAAAGTAGACGATCGGGCCCCTAGGGGCCCCCCCAAAATGCGCCCCCCCCACAATACATATTACAATGCGTGAAGGACCTACCAAATATGAATTATTGGAATTTTGGTTCCGATCGGATGCATTTCTGCGAAGATATAAGCAAACCGTGTTTCATGGCGAGAACGCTTTTTTCCATGGGTTGCCACGGTAACACGCTTTCTCCTATCAGAAAGATTTGAATAACTTTTGGTCCCCATCTTGTCACGAAGCTCCATGGCGAATGTGGAGCCAATAGCATGAATCCCCTCAGACTAGTTCGTTCAAATGCGATGCGCCCTAATTGACAAAAACGGGCAAAAAAATGGCCGCAAACGCCAAGATGGCGGAAAGCCCGTTGCCATGACAACAGGCATTTCAATGACTTTTTTACTTGTCTGGATGTGATAGACATGTGTACCGAATTTCGTCGTCCTACGTCAAACTAAAATTTTTTTCCCCCATTCTAGAGGCCATTTTTGGCGTTTCTAGGGGGCGCCGTCGAGGCATTTTCACATTGGCGTGCACGCGGACCCCAGAATATTGCTATTTTCGCCGGGACTGAGGTGTGTGCCAAGTTTCGCAACTTTTCACGGGGTCTAAGGGGGTCAAAATTGAGTGAGTTGTGCTTAGGAGAATAATAATAATAATTAAAGCCGCAAGCGGCATCCATCGGGTCCTCGCCTCATGCCGAACCCTCCACCCGAGTCCTGGTTCTCCTAATGCTACATGTGAAGGACCCGCACAGCCAGTTCATTTTAATAGAGAAATACAATTCACATATTGAGAAAAGAATGTGTGTAAACGCCAAGATGGCGGACAGCCCGTTACCATGGCAACATGTGTTTCATTGACTTTTTAGCTTGTCTTGGGATGATACACATGTGTGCCGAATTTCGTAGCCCGAGATGTAAGTAGACGATCGGGCCCCTAGGGGCCCCCCCAAAAAGTGTCCCCCCCACAATACATTCTATAATGTGTTAAGGACCTACCAAATATGAATAGTTACAGTTTTGGTGCACATCGTATGAATTTGTGCAAAGATATAAGCAAACCGTGTTTCATGGCGAGAAGGTTTTTTTTCCAAGATGGCGGATACCCCGTTGCCATGGTAACGGCTGCACAATGAAGTTTTTTGCTTGTCTTGGGTTGATACACATGTGTGCCGAATTTCGTAGCCCTAGCTCAAAGTAGACGATCGGGCCCCTAGGGGCCCCCCCCAAAATGTGCCCCCCCCACAATACATATTACAACGCGTTAAGGACCTGCCAAATATGAATTATTGGAATTTTGGTTCCAATCGGATGCATTTTGGCAGAGATATAAGCAAACCGTGTTTCATGGCGAGAACGCGTTTTTCCATGGGTTGCCACGGTAACACGCTTTCTCCTATCAGAAAGATTTGAATAACTTTTTGTCCCCATCTTGTCACGAAGCTCCATTGCGAATGTGGAGCCAATAGCATGAATCCCCTCAGACTAGTTCGTTCAAATACGATGCGCTTAAAGTGATAAAAAGGGCATAAACGCCAAGATGGCGGCCACCCCGTTGCCATGGTAACAGGTTCTCAATAGAGTTTTTTGCTCGTCTTGGTTACTTATACATGTGTACCGAATTTCGTAGCCCTAGCTCAAAGTAGACGATCGGGCCCCTAGGGGCCCCCCCAAAATGCGCCCCCCCCACAATATATATTACAAAGCGTGAAGGACCTACCAAATATGAATTATTTTAATTTTGGTTCCGATCGGATGTATTTCTGCGAAGATATGAGTGAACCGTGTTTCATGGCGAGATCGCTTTTTTCCATGGGTTGCCACGGTAACACGCTTTCGCCTATCAAAAAGATTTGAATAACTTTTGGTCCCCATCTCGTCACGAAGCTCCATGGCGAATGTGGAGCCAATAGCATGAATCGCCTCAGACTAGTTCGTTCAAATGCGATGCGCCCAAATTGACAAAAACGGGCAAAAAAATGGCCGCAAACGCCAAGATGGCGGAAAGCCCGTTGCCATGACAACAGGCGTTTCAATGACTTTTTTACTTGTCTTGATGTGATAGACATGTGTACCGAATTTCGTCGTCCTACGTCAAACTAAAAAATTTTTTCCCCATTCTAGAGGCCATTTTTGGCGTTTCTAGGGGGCGCTGTCGAGGCATTTTTGCATTGGCGTGCATACAAACGCCAAATTATCGAAATTTTCACCGGACGTGAGGTGTGTGCCAAGTTTCGCAACTTTTCACGGGGTCTAATGGGGTCAAAATTGAGTGAGTTGTGCTTAGGAGAATAATAATAATAAACATTACAATAACAATAGGGCCTTGCCATACTTCGTATGGCTCGGACCCTAATTAAAGCCGCAAGCGGCATCCATCGGGTCCTCGCCTCATGCCGAACCCTCCACCCAAGTCCTGGTTCTCCTAATGCTACATGTGAAGGACCCGCACAGCCAGTTCATTTTAATAGAGAAATACAATTCACATATTGAGAAAAGAATGTGTGTAAACGCCAAGATGGCGGACAGCCCGTTACCATGGCAACATGTGTTTCATTGACTTTTTAGCTTGTCTTGGGATGATACACATGTGTGCCGAATTTCGTAGCCCGAGATGAAAGTAGACGATCGGGCCCCTTGGGGCCCCCCCAAAAAGGTTCCCCGCCACAATACATTCTATAATGTGTTAAGGACCTACCAAATATGAATAGTCACAGTTTTGGTGCACATCGTATGAATGTGTGCAAAGATATAAGCAAACCGTGTTTCATGGCGAGAAGGTTTTTTTCCAAGATGGTGGACACCCCATTGCCATGGTAACGGCTGCACAATGAAGTTTTTTGCTTGTCTTGGGTTGATACACATGTGTGCCGAATTTCGTAGCCCTAGCTCAAAGTAGACGATCGGGCCCCTAGGGGCCCCCCCAAAATGCGACCCCCCCACAATATATATTACAAAGCGTGAAGGACCTACCAAATATGAATTATTTTAATTTTGGTTCCGATCGGATGTATTTCTGCGAAGATATGAGTGAACCGTGTTTCATGGCGAGATCGCTTTTTTGCATGGGTTGCCACGGTAACACGCTTTCGCCTATCAAAAAGATTTGAATAACTTTTGGTCCCCATCTCGTCACGAAGCTCCATGGCGAATGTGGAGCCAATAGCATGAATCGCCTCAGACTAGTTCGTTCAAATGCGATGCGCCCAAATTGACAAAAACGGGCAAAAAAATGGCCGCAAACGCCAAGATGGCGGAAAGCCCGTTGCCATGACAACAGGCGTTTCAATGACTTTTTTACTTGTCTTGATGTGATAGACATGTGTACCGAATTTCGTCGTCCTACGTCAAACTAAAAATTTTTTTCCCCATTCTAGAGGCCATTTTTGGCGTTTGTAGGGGGCGCTGTCGAGGCATTTTTGCATTGGCGTGCATACAAACGCCAAATTATCGAAATTTTCACCGGACGTGAGGTGTGTGCCAAGTTTCGCAACTTTTCACGGGGTCTAAGGGGGTCAAAATTGAGTGAGTTGTGCTTAGGAGAATAATAATAATAATAACAAGCGGCATCCATCGGGTCCTCGCCTCATGCCGAACCCTCCACCCGAGTCCTGGTTCTCCTAATGCTACATGTGAAGGACCCGCACAGCCAGTTCATTTTAATAGAGAAATACAATTCACATATTGAGAAAAGAATGTGTGTAAACGCCAAGATGGCGGACAGCCCGTTACCATGGCAACATGTGTTTCATTGACTTTTTAGCTTGTCTTGGGATGATACACATGTGTGCCGAATTTCGTAGCCCGAGATGTAAGTAGACGATCGGGCCCCTAGGGGCCCCCCCAAAAAGTGTCCCCCCCACAATACATTCTATAATGTGTTAAGGACCTACCAAATATGAATAGTTACAGTTTTGGTGCACATCGTATGAATTTGTGCAAAGATATAAGCAAACCGTGTTTCATGGCGAGAAGGTTTTTTTTCCAAGATGGCGGATACCCCGTTGCCATGGTAACGGCTGCACAATGAAGTTTTTTGCTTGTCTTGGGTTGATACACATGTGTGCCGAATTTCGTAGCCCTAGCTCAAAGTAGACGATCGGGCCCCTAGGGGCCGCCCCCAAAATGTGCCCCCCCCACAATACATATTACAACGCGTTAAGGACCTGCCAAATATGAATTATTGGAATTTTGGTTCCAATCGGATGCATTTTGGCAGAGATATAAGCAAACCGTGTTTCATGGCGAGAACGCGTTTTTCCATGGGTTGCCACGGTAACACGCTTTCTCCTATCAGAAAGATTTGAATAACTTTTTGTCCCCATCTTGTCACGAAGCTCCATGGGGAATGTGGAGCCAATAGCATGAATCCCCTCAGACTAGTTCGTTCAAATACGATGCGCTTAAAGTGATAAAAAGGGCATAAACGCCAAGATGGCGGCCACCCCGTTGCCATGGTAACAGGTTCTCAATAGAGTTTTTTGCTCGTCTTGGTTACTTATACATGTGTACCGAATTTCGTAGCCCTAGCTCAAAGTAGACGATCGGGCCCCTAGGGGCCCCCCCAAAATGCGCCCCCCCCACAATATATATTACAATGCGTGAAGGACCTACCAAATATGAATTATTTTAATTTTGGTTCCGATCGGATGTATTTCTGCGAAGATATGAGTGAACCGTGTTTCATGGCGAGATCGCTTTTTTCCATGGGTTGCCACGGTAACACGCTTTCGCCTATCAAAAAGATTTGAATAACTTTTGGTCCCCATCTCGTCACGAAGCTCCATGGCGAATGTGGAGCCAATAGCATGAATCGCCTCAGACTAGTTCGTTCAAATGCGATGCGCCCAAATTGACAAAAACGGGCAAAAAAATGGCCGCAAATGCCAAGATGGCGGAAAGCCCGTTGCCATGACAACAGGCGTTTCAATGACTTTTTTACTTGTCTTGATGTGATAGACATGTGTACCGAATTTCGTCGTCCTACGTCAAACTAAAAATTTTTTTCCCCATTCTAGAGGCCATTTTTGGCGTTTCTAGGGGGCGCTGTCGAGGCATTTTTGCATTGGCGTGCATACAAACGCCAAATTATCGAAATTTTCACCGGACGTGAGGTGTGTGCCAAGTTTCGCAACTTTTCACGGGGTCTAAGGGGGTCAAAATTGAGTGAGTTGTGCTTAGGAGAATAATAATAAACATTACAATAACAATAGGGCCTTGCCATACTTCGTATGGCTCGGACCCTAATTAAAGCCGCAAGCGGCATCCATCGGGTCCTCGCCTCATGCCGAACCCTCCACCCGAGTCCTGGTTCTCCTAATGCTACATGTGAAGGAGCCGCACAGCCAGTTCATTTTAATAGAGAAATACAATTCACATATTGAGAAAAGAATGTGTAAACGCCAAGATGGCGGACAGCCCGTTACCATGGCAACATGTGTTTCATTGACTTTTTAGCTTGTCTTGGGATGATACACATGTGTGCCGAATTTCGTATCCCGAGATGAAAGTAGACGATCGGGCCCCTAGGGGCCCCCCCAAAAAGTGTCCCCCCCACAATACATTCTATAATGTGTTAAGGACCTACCAAATATGAATAGTTATAGTTTTGGTGCACATCGTATGAATTTGTGCAAAGATATAAGCAAACCGTGTTTCATGGCGAGAAGTTTTTTTTCCAAGATGGCGGACACCCCGTTGCCATGGTAACGGCAGCACAATGAAGTTTTTTGCTTGTCTTGGGTTGATACACATGTGTGCCGAATTTCGTAGCCCTACCTCAAAGTAGACGATCGGGCCCCTAGGGGCCGCCCCCAAAATGTGCCCCCCCCGCACAATACATATTACAACACGTTAAGGACCTACCAAATATGAATTATTGGAATTTTGGTTCCGATCGGATGTATTTCTGCAGAAATATAAGCAAACCGTGTTTCATGGCGAGAACGCTTTTTTCCATGGGTTGCCACGGTAACACGCTTTCTCCTATCAGAAAGATTTGAATAACTTTTGGTCCCCATCTTGTCACGAAGCTCCATGGCGAATGTAGAGCCAATAGCCTGAATCCCCTCAGACTAGTTCGTTCAAATACGATGCGCTTAAAGTGATAAAAAGGGCATAAACGCCAAGATAGCGGACACCCCGTTGCCATGGTAACAGGTTGTCAATAGAGTTTTTTGCTCGTCTTGGTTACTTATACATGTGTACCGAATTTCGTAGCCCTAGGTAAAAGTAGACTATCGGGCCCCTAGGGGGCCCCCCCAAAATGCGCCCCCCCCACAATACATATTACAATGCGTGAAGGACCTACCAAACATGAATTATTTTAATTTTGGTTCCGATCGGATGTATTTCTGCGAAGATATGAGTGAACCGTGTTTCATGGCGAGAACGCTTTTTTCCATGGGTTGCCACGGTAACACGCTTTCTCCTATCAAAAAGATTTGAATAACTTTTGCTCCCCATCTTGTCACGAAGCTCCATGGCGAATGTGGAGCCAATAGCATGAATCCCCTCAGACTAGTTCGTTCAAATGCGATGCGCCCAAATTGACAAAAACGGGCAAAAAATTGGCCGCAAACGCCAAGATGGCGGACAGCCCGTTGCCATGACAACAGGCATTTCAATGACTTTTTTACTTGTCTTGATGTGATAGACATGTGTACCGAATTTCGTCGTCCTACGTCAAACTAAAAATTTTTTTCCCCATTCTAGAGGCCATTTTTGGCGTTTCTAGGGGGCGCTGTCGAGGCATTTTTGCATTGGCGTGCATACACACGCCAGATTATCAAAATTTTCACCGGACGTGAGGTGTGTGCCAAGTTTCGCAACTTTTCACGGGGTGTAAGGGGGTCAAAATTGAGTGAGTTGTGCTTAGAACGAGAATAATAAACATTACAATAACAATAGGGCCTTGCCATACTTCGTATGGCTCGGACCCTAACAAGCGGCATCCATCGGGTCCTCGCCTCATACCGAACCCTCCACCCGAGTCCTGGTTCTCCTAATGCTACATGTGAAGGACCCGCACAGCCAGTTCATTTTAATAGAGAAATACAATTCACATATTGAGAAAAGAATGTGTGTAAAGGCCAAGATGGCGGACAGCCCGCTACCATGGCAACATGTGTTTCATTGACTTGTTAGCTTGTCTTGGGATGATACACATGTGTGCCGAATTTCGTAGCCCGAGATGAAAGTAGACGATCGGGCCCCTAGGGGCCCCCCCAAAAAGTGTCCCCCCCACAATACATTCTATAATGTGTTAAGGACCTACCAAATATGAATAGTTACAGTTTTGGTGCACATCGTATGAATTTGTGCAAAGATATAAGCAAACCGTGTTTCATGGCGAGAAGGTATTTTTCCAAGATGGCGGACTCTCCAGTGCCACGGTAACAGGTGCTAAATTGAGTTTTTTGCTTGTCTAGGGTTGATACACATATGTGCCGAATTTCGTAGCCCTAGCTCAAAGTAGACGATCAGGCCCCTAGGGGCCCCCCCCAAAATTTGTCCCCCCCACAATACATATTACAATGCGTTAAGGACCCTCGAAATATGAATTAGTGGAATTTTGGTTCCGATCGGATGCATTTCTGCAGAGATATAAGCAAACCGTGTTTCATGGCGAGAACGCTTTTTTCCATGGGTTGCCACGGTAACACGCTTTCTCCTATCGGAAAGATTTGTATAACTTTTGGTCCCCATCTTGTCACGAAGCTCCATGGCGAACGTGGAGCCAATAGCATGAATCCCCTCAGACTAGTTCGTTCAAATGCGATGCGCCCAAATTGATAAAAAGAGCATAAACGCCAAGATGGCGGCCAACCCGTTGCCATGGTAACAGGTTCTCAATAGAGTTTTTTGCTCGTCTTGGTTACTTATACATGTGTACCTAATTTCGTAGCCCTAGGTCAAAGTAGACTATCGGGCCCCTAGGGGCCCCCCCAAAATGCGCCCCCCCCACAATACATATTGCAATGCATGAAGGACCTACCAAATATAAATTATTTTAATTTTGGTTCCGATCGGATGTATTTCTGCGAAGATATGAGTGAACCGTGTTTCATGGCGAGATCGCTTTTTTCCATGGGTTGCCACGGTAACACGCTTTCGCCTATCAAAAAGATTTGAATAACTTTTGGTCCCCATCTTGTCACGAAGCTCCATGGCGAACGTGGAGCCAATAGCATGAATCCCCTCAGACTAGTTCGTTCAAATGCGATGCGCCCAAATTGACAAAAACGGGCCAAAAAATGGCCGCAAACGCCAAGATGGCGGAAAGCCCGTTGCCATGACAACAGGCGTTTCAATGACTTTTTTACTTGTCTTCATGTGATAGACATGTGTACCGAATTTCGTCGTCCTACGTCAAACTAAAATTTTTTTTCCCCATTCTAGAGGCCATTTTTGGCGTTTCTAGGGGGCGCAGTCGAGGCATTTTTACATTGGCGTGCACGCAGACCCCAGAATATCGCTATTTTCGCCGGGACTGAGGTGTGTGCCAAGTTTCGCAACTTTTCACGGGGTCTAAGGGGGTCAAAATTGAGTGAGTTGTGCTCAGAACGAGGAGAATAATAATAATAATAAACATTACAATAACAATAGGGCCTTGCCATACTTCGTATGGCTCGGACCCTAATAATTAAAGCCGCAAGCGGCATCCATCGGGTCCTCGCCTCATGCCGAACCCTCCACCCGAGTCCTGGTTCTCCTAATGCTACATGTGAAGGACCCACAGAGACAGTTCATTTTAATAGAGAAATACAATTCACATATTGAGAAAAGAATGTGTGTAAATGCCAAGATGGCAGACAGCCCGTTACCATGGCAACATGTGTTTCATTGACTTATCAGCTCGTCTTGGGATGTTAGACATGTGTGCCGAATTTCGTAGCCCTACGTCAAAGTAGACGATCGGGCCCCTAGGGGCCCCCCCCCAAAATGTGCCACCCCCACAATACATATTAAAATATGTTAAGGACCTACCAAATATGAATGTTTTCCACTTTGGTGCGGATCAGATGCATTTCTACCAAGATATGAGTGAACCGTGTTTCATGGCGAGGAGTATTTTTTTCAAGATGGCGGACACACCGTTGCCATGGTAACATGTGCTTAATCGAGTTTTATGCTTGTCTATGGTTGATACACATGTGTGCCGAATTTCGTAGCCCTAGATCAAAGTAGACGATCGGGCCCCTAAGGGCCCCCCCAAAAATGTGCCCCCCCCCACAATACATATTACAATGCGTGAAGGACCTACCAAATATGAATAATTGGAATTTTGGTTCCGATCGGATGCATTTCTGCAGAGATATAAGCAAACCGTGTTTCATGGCGAGAACGCATTTTTCCATGGGTTGCCACGGTAACACGCTTTCTCCTATCAAAAAGATTTGAATAACTTTTGGTCCCCATCTTGTCACAAAGCTCCATGGCGAATGTGGAGCCAATAGCATGAATCCCCTCAGACTAGTTCGTTCAAATACGTTGCACTTAAAGTGATAAAAAGGGCATAAACGCCAAGATGGCGGACACCCCGTTGCCATGGTAACAGGTTCTCAATAGAGTTTTTTGCTCGTCTTGGTTACTTATACATGTGTACCGAATTTCGTAGCCATAGGTCAAAGTAGACGATCGGGCCCCTAGGGCCCCCCCCCAAAATGCGCCCCCCCCACAATGCATATTACAATGCGTGAAGGACCTACCAAACATGAATTATTTTAATTTTGGTTCCGATCGGATGTATTTCTGCGACGATATGAGTGAACCGTGTTTCATGGCGAGAACGCTGTTTTCCATGGGTTGCCACGGTAACACGCTTTCTCCTATCAGAAAGATTTGAATAACTTTTGCTCCCCATCTTGTCACGAAGCTCCATGGCGAATGTGGAGCCAATAGCACGAATCGCCTCAGACTAGTTCGTTCAAATGCGATGCGCCCAAATTGACAAAAACGGGCAAAAAAATGGCCGCAAACGTCAAGATGGCGGACAGCCCGTTGCCATGACAACAGGCGTTTCAATGACTTTTTTACTTGTCTTGATGTGATAGACATGTGTACCGAATTTCGTCGTCCTACGTCAAACTAAAAATTTTTTGCCCCATTCTAGAGGCCATTTTTGGCGTTTCTAGGGGGCGCCGTCGAGGCATTTTTGCATTGGCGTGCATACAAACGCCAAATTATCGAAATTTTCACCGGACGTGAGGTGTGTGCCAAGTTTCGCAACTTTTCACGGGGCCTAAGGGGGTCAAAATTGAGTGAGTTGTGCTTAGGAGAATAATAATAAACATTTGGAAAACAATAGGGCCTTGCCATACTTCGTATGGCTCGGACCCTAATTAAAGCCGCAAGCGGCATCCATCGGGTCCTCGCCTCATGCCGAACCCTCCACCCGAACTCACCACAAAGCTTCCGGGTAGATGTGAAGTAAAAGGCATGAATCCAAAAGTAGTTTGTTAAAAAATAATGCACATTCAGTAATAAATAGGCATAAACGCCAAGATGGCGGACACCATGTTGCCATGGTAACAGGTGGTCAATGCACTTTTTTACTCGCCTTGGGTTGTTACACATGTGTGCCGAATTTCGTAGCCTAAGATGAAAGTAGACAATCGGGCCCCTGAGGGCCCCCCCCAAAAAGTGCCCCCCCCACAATACATTCTATAATGTGTTAAGGACCTACCAAATATGAATAGTTAAAGTTTTGGTGCACATCGCATGAATTTGTGCAAAGATATAAGCAAACCGTGTTTCATGGCGAGAAGGTTTTTTTCCAAGATGGCGGACACTCCAGTGCCATGGTAACAGGTGCTTAATTGAGTTTTATGCTTGTCTTGGGATGATACACATGTGTGCCGAATTTCGTAGCCCGAGATGAAAGTAGACGATCGGGCCCCTGGGGGCCCCCCCAAAAAGTGTCCCCCCCACAATACATTCTATAATGTGTTAAGGACCTACCAAATATTAATATTTACAGTTTTGGTGCACATCGCATGAATTTGTGCAAAGATATAAGCAAACCGTGTTTCATGGCGAGAAGGTTTTTTTCCAAGATGGTGGACACTCCAGTGCCATGGTAACAGGTGTTTAATATAGTTTTTTGCTTGTCTAGGGTTGATACACATGTGTGCCGAATTTCGTAGCCCTAGCTCAAAGTAGACGATCGGGCCCCTAGGGCCCCCCCCCAAAATGTGCCCCCCCCACAATACATATATCAATGCGTTAAGGACCTACCAAATATGAATTATTGGAATTTTGGTTCCGATCGGATGCATTTCTGCAGAGATTTAAGCAAACCGTGTTTCATGGCGAGAACGCATTTTTCCATGGGTTGCCACGGTAACACGCTTTCACCTATCAAAAAGATTTGAATAACTTTTGGTCCCCATCTTGTCACGAAGCTCCATGGCGAACGTGGAGCCAATAGCATGAATCCCCTCAGACTAGTTCGTTCAAATGCGATGCGCCCTAATTGACAAAAACGGGCAAAAAAATGGCCGCAAACGCCAAGATGGCGGAAAGCCCGTTGCCATGACAACAGGCATTTCAATGACTTTTTTACTTGTCTGGATGTGATAGACATGTGTACCGAATTTCGTCGTCCTACGTCAAACTAAAATTTTTTTCCCCCATTCTAGAGGCCATTTTTGGCGTTTCTAGGGGGCGCCGTCGAGGCATTTTCACATTGGCGTGCACGCGGACCCCAGAATATTGCTATTTTCGCCGGGACTGAGGTGTGTGCCAAGTTTCGCAACTTTTCACGGGGTCTAAGGGGGTCAAAATTGAGTGAGTTGTGCTTAGGAGAATAATAATAATAATAATTAAAGCCGCAAGCGGCATCCATCGGGTCCTCGCCTCATGCCGAACCCTCCACCCGAGTCCTGGTTCTCCTAATGCTACATGTGAAGGACCCGCACAGCCAGTTCATTTTAATAGAGAAATACAATTCACATATTGAGAAAAGAATGTGTGTAAACGCCAAGATGGCGGACAGCCCGTTACCATGGCAACATGTGTTTCATTGACTTTTTAGCTTGTCTTGGGATGATACACATGTGTGCCGAATTTTGTAGCCCGAGATGAAAGTAGACGATCGGGCCCCTTGGGGCCCCCCCAAAAAGTGTCCCCCCCACAATACATTCTATAATGTGTTAAGGACCTACCAAATATGAATAGTTACAGTTTTGGTGCACATCGTATGAATTTGTGCAAAGATATAAGCAAACCGTGTTTCATGGCGAGAAGGTTTTTTTTCCAAGATGGCGGATACCCCGTTGCCATGGTAACGGCTGCACAATGAAGTTTTTTGCTTGTCTTGGGTTGATACACATGTGTGCCGAATTTCGTAGCCCTAGCTCAAAGTAGACGATCGGGCCCCTAGGGGCCGCCCCCAAAATGTGCCCCCCCCACAATACATATTACAACGCGCTAAGGACCTGCCAAATATGAATTATTGGAATTTTGGTTCCAATCGGATGCATTTTGGCAGAGATATAAGCAAACCGTGTTTCATGGCGAGAACGCGTTTTTCCATGGGTTGCCACGGTAACACGCTTTCTCCTATCAGAAAGATTTGAATAACTTTTTGTCCCCATCTTGTCACGAAGCTCCATGGGGAATGTGGAGCCAATAGCATGAATCCCCTCAGACTAGTTCGTTCAAATACGATGCGCTTAAAGTGATAAAAAGGGCATAAACGCCAAGATGGCGGCCACCCCGTTGCCATGGTAACAGGTTCTCAATAGAGTTTTTTGCTCGTCTTGGTTACTTATACATGTGTACCGAATTTCGTAGCCCTAGCTCAAAGTAGACGATCGGGCCCCTAGGGGCCCCCCCAAAATGCGCCCCCCCCACAATATATATTACAAAGCGTGAAGGACCTACCAAATATGAATTATTTTAATTTTGGTTCCGATCGGATGTATTTCTGCGAAGATATGAGTGAACCGTGTTTCATGGCGAGATCGCTTTTTTCCATGGGTTGCCACGGTAACACGCTTTCGCCTATCAAAAAGATTTGAATAACTTTTGGTCCCCATCTCGTCATGAAGCTCCATGGCGAATGTGGAGCCAATAGCATGAATCGCCTCAGACTAGTTCGTTCAAATGCGATGCGCCCAAATTGACAAAAACGGGCAAAAAAATGGCCGCAAACGCCAAGATGGCGGAAAGCCCGTTGCCATGACAACAGGCGTTTCAATGACTTTTTTACTTGTCTTGATGTGATAGACATGTGTACCGAATTTCGTCGTCCTACGTCAAACTAAAATTTTTTTTCCCCATTCTAGAGGCCATTTTTGGCGTTTCTAGGGGGCGCTGTCGAGGCATTTTTGCATTGGCGTGCATACAAACGCCAAATTATCGAAATTTTCACCGGACGTGAGGTGTGTGCCAAGTTTCGCAACTTTTCACGGGGTCTAAGGGGGTCAAAATTGAGTGAGTTGTGCTTAGGAGAAGAATAATAATAATAATTAAAGCCGCAAGCGGCATCCATCGGGTCCTCGCCTCATGCCGAACCCTCCACCCGAGTCCTGGTTCTCCTAATGCTACATGTGAAGGACCCGCACAGCCAGTTCATTTTAATAGAGAAATACAATTCACATATTGAGAAAAGAATGTGTGTAAACGCCAAGATGGCGGACAGCCCGTTACCATGGCAACATGTGTTTCATTGACTTTTTAGCTTGTCTTGGGATGATACACATGTGTGCCGAATTTCGTAGCCCGAGATGTAAGTAGACGATCGGGCCCCTAGGGGCCCCCCCAAAAAGTGTCCCCCCCACAATACATTCTATAATGTGTTAAGGACCTACCAAATATGAATAGTTACAGTTTTGGTGCACATCGTATGAATTTGTGCAAAGATATAAGCAAACCGTGTTTCATGGCGAGAAGGTTTTTTTTCCAAGATGGCGGATACCCCGTTGCCATGGTAACGGCTGCACAATGAAGTTTTTTGCTTGTCTTGGGTTGATACACATGTGTGCCGAATTTCGTAGCCCTAGCTCAAAGTAGACGATCGGGCCCCTAGGGGCCGCCCCCAAAATGTGCCCCCCCCACAATACATATTACAACGCGCTAAGGACCTGCCAAATATGAATTATTGGAATTTTGGTTCCAATCGGATGCATTTTGGCAGAGATATAAGCAAACCGTGTTTCATGGCGAGAACGCGTTTTTCCATGGGTTGCCACGGTAACACGCTTTCTCCTATCAGAAAGATTTGAATAACTTTTTGTCCCCATCTTGTCACGAAGCTCCATGGGGAATGTGGAGCCAATAGCATGAATCCCCTCAGACTAGTTCGTTCAAATACGATGCGCTTAAAGTGATAAAAAGGGCATAAACGCCAAGATGGCGGCCACCCCGTTGCCATGGTAACAGGTTCTCAATAGAGTTTTTTGCTCGTCTTGGTTACTTATACATGTGTACCGAATTTCGTAGCCCTAGCTCAAAGTAGACGATCGGGCCCCTAGGGGCCCCCCCAAAATGCGCCCCCCCCACAATATATATTACAAAGCGTGAAGGACCTACCAAATATGAATTATTTTAATTTTGGTTCCGATCGGATGTATTTCTGCGAAGATATGAGTGAACCGTGTTTCATGGCGAGATCGCTTTTTTCCATGGGTTGCCACGGTAACACGCTTTCGCCTATCAAAAAGATTTGAATAACTTTTGGTCCCCATCTCGTCACGAAGCTCCATGGCGAATGTGGAGCCAATAGCATGAATCGCCTCAGACTAGTTCGTTCAAATGCGATGCGCCCAAATTGACAAAAACGGGCAAAAAAATGGCCGCAAACGCCAAGATGGCGGAAAGCCCGTTGCCATGACAACAGGCGTTTCAATGACTTTTTTACTTGTCTTGATGTGATAGACATGTGTACCGAATTTCGTCGTCCTACGTCAAACTAAAATTTTTTTTCCCCATTCTAGAGGCCATTTTTGGCGTTTCTAGGGGGCGCTGTCGAGGCATTTTTGCATTGGTGTGCATACAAACGCCAAATTATCGAAATTTTCACCGGACGTGAGGTGTGTGCCAAGTTTCGCAACTTTTCACGGGGTCTAAGGGGGTCAAAATTGAGTGAGTTGTGCTTAGGAGAATAATAATAATAATAATTAAAGCCGCAAGCGGCATCCATCGGGTCCTCGCCTCATGCCGAACCCTCCACCCAAACTCGCCACAAAGCTTCCGGGTGGATGTGAAGTAAAAGGCACGAATCCAAAACTAGTTTGTCCAAAAACAATGCACATACAGTGCTAAATGGGCGTAAACGCCAAGATGGCGGACACCCCGTTGCCATGGTAACAGGTGGTCAATGCACTTTTTTACTCGCCTTGCGTTGTTACACATGTGTACCGAATTTCGTATCCCTAGGTCTAAGTAGACAATCGGGCCCCTGAGGGCCCCCCCCAAAGAACTGCCCCCCCCCACAATACATTCTGTAATGTGTCAAGGACCTACCAAATATGAATAGTTAAAGTTTTGGTGCACATCGCATGAATTTGTGCAAAGATATAAGCAAACCGTGTTTAATGGCGAGAAAGTTTTTTTCCAAGATGGCGGACACCCTGTTGCCATGGTAATGGCTGCACAATGAAGTTTTTTGCTTGTCTCGGGCTGATACACATGTGTGCCGAATTTCGTAGCCCTAGCTCAAAGTAGACGATTGGGCCCCTAGGGGCCCCCCCCAAAATGTGCCCCCCCACAATACATATTACAATGCGTTAAGGACCTGCCAAATATGAATTATTGGAATTTTGGTTCCGATCGGATGCATTTTGGCAGAGATATAAGCAAACCGTGTTTCATGGCGAGAACGCGTTTTTCCATGGGTTGCCACGGTAAGATGCTTTCTCCTATCAGAAAGATTTGAATAACTTTTGGTCCCCATCTTGTCACAAAGCTCCATGGGGAATGTGGAGCCAATAGCATGAATCCCCTCAGACTAGTTCGTTCAAATACGATGCGCTTAAAGTGATAAAAAGGGCATAAACGCCAAGATGGCGGCCACCCCGTTGCCATGGTAACAGGTTCTCAATAGAGTTTTTTGCTCGTCTTGGTTACTTATACATGTGTACCGAATTTCGTAGCCCTAGCTCAAAGTAGACGATCGGGCCCCTAGGGGCCCCCCCAAAATGCGCCCCCCCCACAATATATATTACAATGCGTGAAGGACCTACCAAATATGAATTATTTTAATTTTGGTTCCGATCGGATGTATTTCTGCGAAGATATGAGTGAACCGTGTTTCATGGCGAGAAGGCTTTTTTCCAAGATGGCGGACACTCCAGTGCCATGGTAACAGGCTCTTAATTGAGTTTTATGCTTGTCTCGGGTTGATACACATGTGTGCCGAATTTCGTAGCCCTAGCTCAAAGTAGACGATCGGGCCCCTAGGGGCCCCCCCCAAAATGTGCCCCCCCCACAATACATATTACAATGCGTTAAGGACCTACCAAATATGAATAATTGGAATTTTGGTTCCGATCGGATGAATTTCTGCAGAGATATAAGCAAACCGTGTTTCATGGCGAGAACGCATTTTTCCATGGGTTGCCACGGTAACACGCTTTCACCTATCAAAAAGATTTGAATAACTTTTGGTCCCCATCTTGTCACAAAGCTCCATGGGGAATGTGGAGCCAATAGCATGAATCCCCTCAGACTAGTTCGTTCAAATACGATGCGCTTAAAGTGATAAAAAGGGCATAAACGCCAAGATGGCGGCCACCCCGTTGCCATGGTAACAGGTTCTCAATAGAGTTTTTTGCTCGTCTTGGTTACTTATACATGTGTACCGAATTTCGTAGCCCTAGCTCAAAGTAGACGATCGGGCCCCTAGGGGCCCCCCCAAAATGCGCCCCCCCCACAATATATATTACAATGCGTGAAGGACCTACCAAATATGAATTATTTTAATTTTGGTTCCGATCGGATGTATTTCTGCGAAGATATGAGTGAACCGTGTTTCATGGCGAGATCGCTTTTTTCCATGGGTTGCCACGGTAACACGCTTTCACCTATCAAAAAGATTTGAATAACTTTTGGTCCCCATCTTGTCACGAAGCTCCATGGCGAATGTGGAGCCAATAGCATGAATCGCCTCAGACTAGTTCGTTCAAATGCGATGCGCCCAAATTGACAAAAACGGGCAAAAAAATGGCCGCAAACGCCAAGATGGCTGACATCCCGTTGCCATGACGCCAGGTCTACGATTGACTTTTTTGGTCGTCTTGAGGTGGTAGACATGTGTACCGAATTTCGTTGTCCTACGTGAAAGTAGACTTTTGACACCCCATTTTATTTTCCATCTTTGGCGTTTCTAGGGGGCGCCGTCGAGGCATTTTTACATTGGCGTGCACATGGACCCCAGAATATCGCTATTTTCGCCGGGACTGAGGTGTGTGCCAAGTTTCGCAACTTTTCACCAGGTCTAAGGGGGTCAAAATTGAGTGAGTTGTGCTGAGGAAAAAAATAATAATAATAATAATAAACATTACAATAACAATAGGGCCCTGCCATACTTCGTATGGCGAGGACCCTAATTAAAGCCGCAAGCGGCATCCATCGGGTCCTCGCTTCATGCCGAACCCTCCACCGAGTCCTGGTTCTCCTAATGCTAAATGTGAAGGACCCGCACAGCCAGTTCATTTTAATAGAGAAATACAATTCACATATTGAGAAAAGAATGTGTGTAAATGCCAAGATGGCGGACAGCCCGTTACCATGGCAACATGTGTTTCATTGACTTTTTAGCTTGTCTTGGGATGATACACATGTGTGCCGAATTTCGTAGCCCGTGATGAAAGTAGACAATCGGGCCCCTAGGGGCCCCCCCAAAAAGTGTCCCCCCCACAATACATTCTATAATGTGTTAAGAACCTACCAAATATGAATAATTGGAATTTTGGTTCCGATCGGATGCATTTCTGCAGAGATATAAGCAAACCGTGTTTCATGGCGAGAAGGTTTTTTTCCAAGATGGCGGACACCCTGTTGCCATGGTAACGGCTGCACAATGAAGTTATTTGCTTTTCTTGGGTTGATACACATGTGTGCCGAATTTCGTAGCCCTAGCTCAAAGTAGACGATCGGGCCCCTAGGGGCCCCCCCCAAAATGTGGCCCCCCCACAATACATATTACAATGCGTGAAGGAGCTACCAAACATGAATTATTTTAATTTTGGTTCCGATCGGGTGTATTTCTGTGAAGATATGAGTGAACCGTGTTTCATGGCGAGAACGCTTTTTTCCATGCGTTGCCACGGTAACACGCTTTCTCCTATCAGAAAGATTTGAATAACTTTTGCTCCCCATCTTGTCACGAAGCTCCACGGCGAATGTGGAGCCAATAGCATGAATCCCCTCAGACTAGTTCGTTCAAATACGATGTGCTTAAAGTGATAAAAAGGGCATAAACGTCAAGATGGCGGACACCCCGTTGTCATGGTAACAGGTTGTCAATAGAGTTTTTTGCTCGTCTTGGTTACTTATACATGTGTGCCGAATTTCGTAGCCCTAGGTCAAAGTAGACTATCGGGCCCCTAGGGGCCCCCCCCAAAATGCGCCCCCCCCACAATACATATTACAAAGCGTGAAGGACCTACCAAACATGAATTATTTTAATTGTGGTTCCGATGGGATGTATTTCTGCGAAGATATGAGTGAACCGTGTTTCATGGCGAGAACGCTTTTTTCCATGGGTTGCCACGGTAACACGCTTTTGCCTATCAAAAAGATTTGAATAACTTTTGGTCCCCATCTTGTCACGAAGCTCCATGGCGAATGTGGAGCCAATAGCATGAATCGCCTCAGACTAGTTCGTTCAAATGCGATGCGCCCAAATTGACAAAAACGGGCAAAAAAATGGCCGCAAACGCCAAGATGGCGGAAAGCCCGTTGCCATGACAACAGGCGTTTCAATGACTTTTTTACTTGTCTTGATGTGATAGACATGTGTACCGAATTTCGTCGTCCTACGTCAAACTAAATTTTTTTTTCCCCATTCTAGAGGCCATTTTTGGCGTTTCTAAGGGGCGCTGTCGAGGCATTTTTGCATTGGCGTGCATACAAACGCCAAATTATCGAAATTTTCACCGGACGTGAGGTGTGTGCCAAGTTTGGCAACTTTTCACGGGGTCTAAGGGGGTCAAAATTGAGTGAGTTGTGCTTAGGAGAATAATAATAAACATTACAATAACAATAGGGCCTTGCCATACTTCGTATGGCTCGGACCCTAATTAAAGCCGCAAGCGGCATCCATCGGGTCCTCGCCTCATGCCGAACCCTCCACCCGAGTCCTGGTTCTCCTAATGCTACATGTGAAGGACCCGCACAGCCAGTTCATTTTAATAGAGAAATACAATTCACATATTGAGAAAAGAATGTGTGTAAACGCCAAGATGGCGGACAGCCCGTTACCATGGCAACATGTGTTTCATTGACTTTTTAGCTTGTCTTGGGATGATACACATGTGTGCCGAATTTCGTAGCCCGAGATGTAAGTAGACGATCGGGCCCCTAGGGGCCCCCCCAAAAAGTGTCCCCCCCACAATACATTCTATAATGTGTTAAGGACCTACCAAATATGAATAGTTACAGTTTTGGTGCACATCGTATGAATTTGTGCAAAGATATAAGCAAACCGTGTTTCATGGCGAGAAGGTTTTTTTTCCAAGATGGCGGATACCCCGTTGCCATGGTAACGGCTGCACAATGAAGTTTTTTGCTTGTCTTGGGTTGATACACATGTGTGCCGAATTTCGTAGCCCTAGCTCAAAGTAGACGATCGGGCCCCTAGGGGCCGCCCCCAAAATGTGCCCCCCCCACAATACATATTACAACGCGCTAAGGACCTGCCAAATATGAATTATTGGAATTTTGGTTCCAATCGGATGCATTTTGGCAGAGATATAAGCAAACCGTGTTTCATGGCGAGAACGCGTTTTTCCATGGGTTGCCACGGTAACACGCTTTCTCCTATCAGAAAGATTTGAATAACTTTTTGTCCCCATCTTGTCACGAAGCTCCATGGGGAATGTGGAGCCAATAGCATGAATCCCCTCAGACTAGTTCGTTCAAATACGATGCGCTTAAAGTGATAAAAAGGGCATAAACGCCAAGATGGCGGCCACCCCGTTGCCATGGTAACAGGTTCTCAATAGAGTTTTTTGCTCGTCTTGGTTACTTATACATGTGTACCGAATTTCGTAGCCCTAGCTCAAAGTAGACGATCGGGCCCCTAGGGGCCCCCCCAAAATGCGACCCCCCCACAATATATATTACAAAGCGTGAAGGACCTACCAAATATGAATTATTTTAATTTTGGTTCCGATCGGATGTATTTCTGCGAAGATATGAGTGAACCGTGTTTCATGGCGAGATCGCTTTTTTCCATGGGTTGCCACGGTAACACGCTTTCGCCTATCAAAAAGATTTGAATAACTTTTGGTCCCCATCTCGTCACGAAGCTCCATGGCGAATGTGGAGCCAATAGCATGAATCGCCTCAGACTAGTTCGTTCAAATGCGATGCGCCCAAATTGACAAAAACGGGCAAAAAAATGGCCGCAAACGCCAAGATGGCGGAAAGCCCGTTGCCATGACAACAGGCGTTTCAATGACTTTTTTACTTGTCTTGATGTGATAGACATGTGTACCGAATTTCGTCGTCCTACGTCAAACTAAAATTTTTTTTCCCCATTCTAGAGGCCATTTTTGGCGTTTCTAGGGGGCGCTGTCGAGGCATTTTTGCATTGGCGTGCATACAAACGCCAAATTATCGAAATTTTCACCGGACGTGAGGTGTGTGCCAAGTTTCGCAACTTTTCACGGGGTCTAAGGGGGTCAAAATTGAGTGAGTTGTGCTTAGGAGAATAATAATAATAATAAACATTACAATAACAATAGGGCCTTGCCATACTTCGTATGGCTCGGACCCTAATTAAAGCCGCAAGCGGCATCCATCGGGTCCTCGCCTCATGCCGAACCCTCCACCCGAGTCCTGGTTCTCCTAATGCTACATGTGAAGGACCCGCACAGCCAGTTCATTTTAATAGAGAAATACAATTCACATATTGAGAAAAGAATGTGTGTAAACGCCAAGATGGCGGACAGCCCGTTACCATGGCAACATGTGTTTCATTGACTTTTTAGCTTGTCTTGGGATGATACACATGTGTGCCGAATTTCGTAGCCCGAGATGTAAGTAGACGATCGGGCCCCTAGGGGCCCCCCCAAAAAGTGTCCCCCCCACAATACATTCTATAATGTGTTAAGGACCTACCAAATATGAATAGTTACAGTTTTGGTGCACATCGTATGAATTTGTGCAAAGATATAAGCAAACCGTGTTTCATGGCGAGAAGGTTTTTTTTCCAAGATGGCGGATACCCCGTTGCCATGGTAACGGCTGCACAATGAAGTTTTTTGCTTGTCTTGGGTTGATACACATGTGTGCCGAATTTCGTAGCCCTAGCTCAAAGTAGACGATCGGGCCCCTAGGGGCCGCCCCCAAAATGTGCCCCCCCCACAAAACATATTACAACGCGTTAAGGACCTGCCAAATATGAATTATTGGAATTTTGGTTCCAATCGGATGCATTTTGGCAGAGATATAAGCAAACCGTGTTTCATGGCGAGAACGCGTTTTTCCATGGGTTGCCACGGTAACACGCTTTCTCCTATCAGAAAGATTTGAATAACTTTTTGTCCCCATCTTGTCACGAAGCTCCATGGGGAATGTGGAGCCAATAGCATGAATCCCCTCAGACTAGTTCGTTCAAATACGATGCGCTTAAAGTGATAAAAAGGGCATAAACGCCAAGATGGCGGCCACCCCGTTGCCATGGTAACAGGTTCTCAATAGAGTTTTTTGCTCGTCTTGGTTACTTATACATGTGTACCGAATTTCGTAGCCCTAGCTCAAAGTAGACGATCGGGCCCCTAGGGGCCCCCCCAAAATGCGCCCCCCCCACAATATATATTACAATGCGTGAAGGACCTACCAAATATGAATTATTTTAATTTTGGTTCCGATCGGATGTATTTCTGCGAAGATATGAGTGAACCGTGTTTCATGGCGAGATCGCTTTTTTCCATGGGTTGCCACGGTAACACGCTTTCGCCTATCAAAAAGATTTGAATAACTTTTGGTCCCCATCTCGTCACGAAGCTCCATGGCGAATGTGGAGCCAATAGCATGAATCGCCTCAGACTAGTTCGTTCAAATGCGATGCGCCCAAATTGACAAAAACGGGCAAAAAAATGGCCGCAAATGCCAAGATGGCGGAAAGCCCGTTGCCATGACAACAGGCGTTTCAATGACTTTTTTACTTGTCTTGATGTGATAGACATGTGTACCGAATTTCGTCGTCCTACGTCAAACTAAAAATTTTTTTCCCCATTCTAGAGGCCATTTTTGGCGTTTCTAGGGGGCGCTGTCGAGGCATTTTTGCATTGGCGTGCATACAAACGCCAAATTATCGAAATTTTCACCGGACGTGAGGTGTGTGCCAAGTTTCGCAACTTTTCACGGGGTCTAAGGGGGCCAAAATTGAGTGAGTTGTGCTTAGGAGAATAATAATAAACATTACAATAACAATAGGGCCTTGCCATACTTCGTATGGCTCGGACCCTAATTAAAGCCGCAAGCGGCATCCATCGGGTCCTCGCCTCATGCCGAACCCTCCACCCGAGTCCTGGTTCTCCTAATGCTACATGTGAAGGAGCCGCACAGCCAGTTCATTTTAATAGAGAAATACAATTCACATATTGAGAAAAGAATGTGTAAACGCCAAGATGGCGGACAGCCCGTTACCATGGCAACATGTGTTTCATTGACTTTTTAGCTTGTCTTGGGATGATACACATGTGTGCCGAATTTCGTATCCCGAGATGAAAGTAGACGATCGGGCCCCTAGGGGCCCCCCCAAAAAGTGTCCCCCCCACAATACATTCTATAATGTGTTAAGGACCTACCAAATATGAATAGTTATAGTTTTGGTGCACATCGTATGAATTTGTGCAAAGATATAAGCAAACCGTGTTTCATGGCGAGAAGTTTTTTTTCCAAGATGGCGGACACCCCGTTGCCATGGTAACGGCAGCACAATGAAGTTTTTTGCTTGTCTTGGGTTGATACACATGTGTGCCGAATTTCGTAGCCCTACCTCAAAGTAGACGATCGGGCCCCTAGGGGCCGCCCCCAAAATGTGCCCCCCCCGCACAATACATATTACAACACGTTAAGGACCTACCAAATATGAATTATTGGAATTTTGGTTCCGATCGGATGTATTTCTGCAGAAATATAAGCAAACCGTGTTTCATGGCGAGAACGCTTTTTTCCATGGGTTGCCACGGTAACACGCTTTCTCCTATCAGAAAGATTTGAATAACTTTTGGTCCCCATCTTGTCACGAAGCTCCATGGCGAATGTAGAGCCAATAGCCTGAATCCCCTCAGACTAGTTCGTTCAAATACGATGCGCTTAAAGTGATAAAAAGGGCATAAACGCCAAGATAGCGGACACCCCGTTGCCATGGTAACAGGTTGTCAATAGAGTTTTTTGCTCGTCTTGGTTACTTATACATGTGTACCGAATTTCGTAGCCCTAGGTAAAAGTAGACTATCGGGCCCCTAGGGGGCCCCCCCAAAATGCGCCCCCCCCACAATACATATTACAATGCGTGAAGGACCTACCAAACATGAATTATTTTAATTTTGGTTCCGATCGGATGTATTTCTGCGAAGATATGAGTGAACCGTGTTTCATGGCGAGAACGCTTTTTTCCATGGGTTGCCACGGTAACACGCTTTCTCCTATCAAAAAGATTTGAATAACTTTTGCTCCCCATCTTGTCACGAAGCTCCATGGCGAATGTGGAGCCAATAGCATGAATCCCCTCAGACTAGTTCGTTCAAATGCGATGCGCCCAAATTGACAAAAACGGGCAAAAAATTGGCCGCAAACGCCAAGATGGCGGACAGCCCGTTGCCATGACAACAGGCATTTCAATGACTTTTTTACTTGTCTTGATGTGATAGACATGTGTACCGAATTTCGTCGTCCTACGTCAAACTAAAAATTTTTTTCCCCATTCTAGAGGCCATTTTTGGCGTTTCTAGGGGGCGCTGTCGAGGCATTTTTGCATTGGCGTGCATACACACGCCAGATTATCAAAATTTTCACCGGACGTGAGGTGTGTGCCAAGTTTCGCAACTTTTCACGGGGTGTAAGGGGGTCAAAATTGAGTGAGTTGTGCTTAGAACGAGAATAATAAACATTACAATAACAATAGGGCCTTGCCATACTTCGTATGGCTCGGACCCTAACAAGCGGCATCCATCGGGTCCTCGCCTCATACCGAACCCTCCACCCGAGTCCTGGTTCTCCTAATGCTACATGTGAAGGACCCGCACAGCCAGTTCATTTTAATAGAGAAATACAATTCACATATTGAGAAAAGAATGTGTGTAAAGGCCAAGATGGCGGACAGCCCGCTACCATGGCAACATGTGTTTCATTGACTTGTTAGCTTGTCTTGGGATGATACACATGTGTGCCGAATTTCGTAGCCCGAGATGAAAGTAGACGATCGGGCCCCTAGGGGCCCCCCCAAAAAGTGTCCCCCCCACAATACATTCTATAATGTGTTAAGGACCTACCAAATATGAATAGTTACAGTTTTGGTGCACATCGTATGAATTTGTGCAAAGATATAAGCAAACCGTGTTTCATGGCGAGAAGGTATTTTTCCAAGATGGCGGACTCTCCAGTGCCACGGTAACAGGTGCTAAATTGAGTTTTTTGCTTGTCTAGGGTTGATACACATATGTGCCGAATTTCGTAGCCCTAGCTCAAAGTAGACGATCAGGCCCCTAGGGGCCCCCCCCAAAATTTGTCCCCCCCACAATACATATTACAATGCGTTAAGGACCCTCGAAATATGAATTAGTGGAATTTTGGTTCCGATCGGATGCATTTCTGCAGAGATATAAGCAAACCGTGTTTCATGGCGAGAACGCTTTTTTCCATGGGTTGCCACGGTAACACGCTTTCTCCTATCGGAAAGATTTGTATAACTTTTGGTCCCCATCTTGTCACGAAGCTCCATGGCGAACGTGGAGCCAATAGCATGAATCCCCTCAGACTAGTTCGTTCAAATGCGATGCGCCCAAATTGATAAAAAGAGCATAAACGCCAAGATGGCGGCCAACCCGTTGCCATGGTAACAGGTTCTCAATAGAGTTTTTTGCTCGTCTTGGTTACTTATACATGTGTACCTAATTTCGTAGCCCTAGGTCAAAGTAGACTATCGGGCCCCTAGGGGCCCCCCCAAAATGCGCCCCCCCCACAATACATATTGCAATGCATGAAGGACCTACCAAATATAAATTATTTTAATTTTGGTTCCGATCGGATGTATTTCTGCGAAGATATGAGTGAACCGTGTTTCATGGCGAGATCGCTTTTTTCCATGGGTTGCCACGGTAACACGCTTTCGCCTATCAAAAAGATTTGAATAACTTTTGGTCCCCATCTTGTCACGAAGCTCCATGGCGAACGTGGAGCCAATAGCATGAATCCCCTCAGACTAGTTCGTTCAAATGCGATGCGCCCAAATTGACAAAAACGGGCCAAAAAATGGCCGCAAACGCCAAGATGGCGGAAAGCCCGTTGCCATGACAACAGGCGTTTCAATGACTTTTTTACTTGTCTTCATGTGATAGACATGTGTACCGAATTTCGTCGTCCTACGTCAAACTAAAATTTTTTTTCCCCATTCTAGAGGCCATTTTTGGCGTTTCTAGGGGGCGCAGTCGAGGCATTTTTACATTGGCGTGCACGCAGACCCCAGAATATCGCTATTTTCGCCGGGACTGAGGTGTGTGCCAAGTTTCGCAACTTTTCACGGGGTCTAAGGGGGTCAAAATTGAGTGAGTTGTGCTCAGAACGAGGAGAATAATAATAATAATAAACATTACAATAACAATAGGGCCTTGCCATACTTCGTATGGCTCGGACCCTAATTAAAGCCGCAAGCGGCATCCATCGGGTCCTCGCCTCATGCCGAACCCTCCACCCGAACTCACCACAAAGCTTCCGGGTAGATGTGAAGTAAAAGGCATGAATCCAAAACTAGTTTGTTAAAAAATAATGCACATTCAGTAATAAATAGGCATAAACGCCAAGATGGCGGACACCATGTTGCCATGTTAACAGGTGGTCAATGCACTTTTTTACTCGCCTTGGGTTGTTACACATGTGTGCCGAATTTCGTAGCCTAAGATGAAAGTAGACAATCGGGCCCCTGAGGGCCCCCCCCAAAAAGTGCCCCCCCCACAATACATTCTATAATGTGTTAAGGACCTACCAAATATGAATAGTTAAAGTTTTGGTGCACATCGCATGAATTTGTGCAAAGATATAAGCAAACCGTGTTTCATGGCGAGAAGGTTTTTTTCCAAGATGGCGGACACTCCAGTGCCATGGTAACAGGTGCTTAATTGAGTTTTATGCTTGTCTCGGGTTGATACACATGTGTGCCGAATTTCGTAGCCCTAGCTCAAAGTAGACAATCGGGCCCCTAGGGGCCCCCCCAAAATGTGCCCCCCCCCCCACAATACATATTACAATGCGTGAAGGACCTACCAAATATGAATTATTGGAATTTTGGTTCCGATCGGATGCATTTCTGCGAAGATATAAGCAAACCGTGTTTCATGGCGAGAACGCGTTTTTCCATGGGTTGCCACGGTAACACACTTTCTCCTATCAGAAAGATTTGAATAACTTTTGGTCCCCATCTTGTCAGGAAGCTCCATGGTGAATGTGGAGCCAATAGCATGAATCCCCTCAGACTAGTTCGTTCAAATTCGATGCGCTTAAAGTGATAAAAAGGGCATAAACGCCAAGATGGCGGACACCCCGTTGCCATGGTAACAGGTTCTCAATAGAGTTTTTTGCTCGTCTTGGTTACTTATACATGTGTACCGAATTTCGTAGCCATAGGTCAAAATAGACGATCGGGCCCCTAGGGGCCCCCCCCAAAATGCGCCCCACCCACAATACATATTACAATGCGTGAAGGACCTACCAAATATGAATTATTTTAATTTTGGTTCCGATGGGATGTATTTCTGCGAAGATATGAGTGAACCGTGTTTCATGGCGAGAACGCTTTTTTCCATGGGTTGCCACGGTAACACGCGTTCTCCTATCAAAAAGATTTGAATAACTTTTGGTACCCATCTTGTCACGAAGCTCCATGGCGAATGTGGAGCCAATAGCATGGATCGCCTCAGACTAGTTCGTTCAAATGCGATGCGCCCAAATTGACAAAAACGGGCAAAAAAATGGCCGCAAACGCCAAGATGGCGGAAAGCCCGTTGCCATGACAACAGACGTTTCAATGACTTTTTTACTTGTCTGGATGTGATAGACATGTGTACCGAATTTCGTCGTCCTACGTCAAACTAAAATTTTTTTCCCCCATTCTAGAGGCCATTTTTTGCGTTTCTAGGGGGCGCCGTCGAGGCATTTTCACATTGGCGTGCACGCGGACCCCAGAATATCGCTATTTTCGCCGGGACTGAGGTGTGTGCCAAGTTTCGCAACTTTTCACGGGGGCTGAGTGGGTCAAAAATGGCCGAGTTGTGCTGACAAAAATAATAATAATAAACATTACAATAACAATAGGGCCCTGCCATACTTCGTATGGCTCGGACCCTAATTAAAGCCGCAAGCGGCATCCATCGGGTCCTCGCCTCATGCCGAACCCTCCACCCGAACTCACCACAAAGCTTCCGGGTAGATGTGAAGTAAAAGGCATGAATCCAAAACTAGTTTGTTAAAAAATAATGCACATTCAGTAATAAATAGGCATAAACGCCAAGATGGCGGACACCATGTTGCCATGGTAACAGGTGGTCAATGCACTTTTTTACTCGCCTTGGGTTGTTACACATGTGTGCCCAATTTCGTAGCCTAAGATGAAAGTAGACAATCGGGCCCCTGAGGGCCCCCCCAAAAAGTGCCCCCCCCACAATACATTCTATAATGTGTTAATGACCTACCAAATATGAATAGTTAAAATTTTGGTGCACATCGCATGAATTTGTGCAAAGATATAAGCAAACCGTGTTTCATGGCGAGAAGGCTTTTTTCCAAGATGGCGGACACTCCAGTGCCATGGTAACAGGCTCTTAATTGAGTTTTATGCTTTTCTCGGGTTGATACACATGTGTGCCGAATTTCGTAGCCCTAGCTCAAAGTAGACTATCGGGCCCCTAGGGGCCCCCCCAAAATGTGCCCCCCCCCCCACAATACATATTACAACACGTTAAGGACCTACCAAATATGAATTATTGGAATTTTGGTTCCGATCGGATGTATTTCTGCAGAAATATAAGCAAACCGTGTTTCATGGCGAGAACGCTGTTTTCCATGGGTTGCCACGGTAACACGCTTTCTCCTATCAGAAAGATTTGAATAACTTTTGGTCCCCATCTTGTCACGAAGCTCCATGGCGAATGTGGAGCCAATAGCCTGAATCCCCTCAGACTAGTTCGTTGAAATACGATGCGCTTAAAGTGATAAAAAGGGCATAAACGCCAAGATGGCGGACACCCCGTTGCCATGGTAACAGGTTCTCAATAGAGTTTTTTGCTCGTCTTGGTTACTTATACATGTGTACCGAATTTCGTAGCCATAGGTCAAAGTAGACTATCGGGCCCCTAGGGGCCCCCCCCAAAATGCGCCCCCCCCACAATACATATTACAATGCGTGAAGGACCTACCAAACATGAATTATCAGAATTTTGGTTCCGATCGGATGCATTTCTGCGAAGATATGAGTGAACCGTCTTTCATGGCGAGAACGCTTTTTTCCATGGGTTGCCACGGTAACACGCTTTCTCCTATCAAAAAGATTTGAATAACTTTTTGTCCCCATCTTGTCACGAAGCTCCATGGCGAATGTGGAGCCAATAGCATGAATCCCCTCAGACTAGTTCGTTCAAATACGATGCGCCCAAATTGACAAAAACGGGCCAAAAAATGGCCGCAAACGCCAAGATGGCGGACAGCCCGTTGCCATGACAACAGGCGTTTCAATGAGTTTTTTACTTGTCTTGATGTGATAGACATGTGTACCGAATTTCGTCGTCCTACGTCAAACTAAAATTTTTTTTCCCCATTCTAGATGCCATTTTTGGCGTTTCTAGGGGGCGCTGTCTAGGCATTTTTGCATTGGCGTGCATACAAACGCCAAATTATCGAAATTTTCACCGGACGTGAGGTGTGTGCCAAGTTTCGCAACTTTTCACGGGGTCTAAGGGGGTCAAAATTGAGTGAGTTGTGCTTAGAACGAGAATAATAATTAAAGCCGCAAGCGGCATCCATCGGGTCCTCGCCTCATGCCGAACCCTCCACCCGAACTCACCACAAAGCTTCCGGGTAGATGTGAAGTAAAAGGCATGAATCCAAAAGTAGTTTGTTAAAAAATAATGCACATTCAGTAATAAATAGGCATAAACGCCAAGATGGCGGACACCATGTTGCCATGGTAACAGGTGGTCAATGCACTTTTTTACTCGCCTTGGGTTGTTACACATGTGTGCCGAATTTCGTAGCCTAAGATGAAAGTAGACAATCGGGCCCCTGAGGGCCCCCCCCAAAAAGTGCCCCCCCCACAATACATTCTATAATGTGTTAAGGACCTACCAAATATGAATAGTTAAAGTTTTGGTGCACATCGCATGAATTTGTGCAAAGATATAAGCAAACCGTGTTTCATGGCGAGAAGGTTTTTTTCCAAGATGGCGGACACTCCAGTGCCATGGTAACAGGTGTTTAATATAGTTTTTTGCTTGTCTAGGGTTGATACACATGTGTGCCGAATTTCGTAGCCCTAGCTCAAAGTAGACGATCGGGCCCCTAGGGCCCCCCCCCCAAAGTGTGCCCCCCCCGACAATACATATATCAATGCGTTAAGGACCTGCCAAATATGAATTATTGGAATTTTGGTTCCGATCGGATGCATTTCTGCAGAGATATAAGCAAACCGTGTTTCATGGCGAGAACGCTTTTTTCCATGGGTTGCCACGGTAACATGCTTTCTCCTATTGAAAAGATCTCACTAACTTTTGCTCCCCATCTTGTAACGAAGCTTCCTGCTGAGTATGGAGCCAATCGCATGAATCCCCTCAGACTAGTTTGTTCAAATACGATGCGCTTAAAGTGATTAAAAGGGCATAAACGCCAAGATGGCGGACACCCCGTTGCCATGGTAACGGCTGCACAATGAAGTTTTTTGCTTGTCTTGGGTTGATACACATGTGTGCCGAATTTCGTAGCCCTAGGTCAAAGTAGACGATCGGGCCCCTAGGGGCCCCCCCCAAAATGTGCCCCCCCCCACAATACATATTACAATGCGTTAAGGACCTACCAAATATGAATTATTGGAATTTTGGTTCCGATCGGATGTATATCTGCAGGGATATGAGTGAACCGTGTTTCATGGCGAGAATGCTTTTTTCCATGGGTTGCCACGGTAACACGCTTTCTCCTATCAGAAAGATTTGAATAACTTTTGGTCTCCATCTTGTCACGAAGCTCCATGGCGAATGTGGAGCCAATAGCATGAATCGCCTCAGACTAGTTCGTTCAAATATGATGCGCTTAAAGTGATAAAAAGGGCATAAACGCCAAGATGGCGGCCACCCCGTTGCCATGGTAACAGGTTCTCAATAGAGTTTTTTGCTCGTCTTGGTTACTTATACATGTGTACCGAATTTCGTAGCCATAGGTAAAAGTAGACTATCGGGCCCCTCGGGGCCCCCCCCAAAATGCGCCCCACCCACAATACATATTACAATGCGTGAAGGACCTACCAAATATGAATTATTGGAATTTTGGTTCCGATCGGATGTATATCTGCAGGGATATGAGCTCTCCTATCAGAAAGATTTGAATAACTTTTGGTCTCCATCTTGTCACGAAGCTCCATGGCGAATGTGGAGCCAATAGCATGAATCGCCTCAGACTAGTTCGTTCAAATGCGATGCGCCCAAATTGACAAAAACGGGCCAAAAAATGGCCGCAAACGCCAAGATGGCGGAAAGCCCGTTTCCATGAGAACAGGCATTTCAATGACTTTTTTACTTGTCTTGATGTGATAGACATGTGTACCGAATTTCGTCGTCCTATGTCAAACTAAATTTTTTTTACCCCATTCTAGAGGCCATTTTTGGCGTTTCTAGGGGGCGCCGTCGAGGCATTTTTGCATTGGCGTGCAGACGGACCCCAGAATATCGCTATTTTCGCCGGGACTGAGGTGTGTGCCAAGTTTCGCAACTTTTCACGGGGCCTAAGGGGGTCAAAAATGGCCGAGTTGTGCTCAGAACGAGGAGAATAATAATAATAATAAACATTACAATAACAATAGGGCCCTGCCATACTTCGTATGGCTCGGACCCTAATTAAAGCCGCAAGCGGCATCCATCGGGTCCTCGCCTCATGCCGAACCCTCCACCCGAGTCCTGGTTCTCCTAATGCTACATGTGAAGGACCCGCACAGCCAGTTCATTTTAATAGAGAAATACAATTCACATATTGAGAAAAGAATGTGTGTAAACGCCAAGATGGCGGACAGCCCGTTACCATGGCAACATGTGTTTCATTGACTTTTTAGCTTGTCTTGGGATGATACACATGTGTGCCGAATTTCGTAGCCCGAGATGTAAGTAGACGATCGGGCCCCTAGGGGCCCCCCCAAAAAGTGTCCCCCCCACAATACATTCTATAATGTGTTAAGGACCTACCAAATATGAATAGTTACAGTTTTGGTGCACATCGTATGAATTTGTGCAAAGATATAAGCAAACCGTGTTTCATGGCGAGAAGGTTTTTTTTCCAAGATGGCGGATACCCCGTTGCCATGGTAACGGCTGCACAATGAAGTTTTTTGCTTGTCTTGGGTTGATACACATGTGTGCCGAATTTCGTAGCCCTAGCTCAAAGTAGACGATCGGGCCCCTAGGGGCCGCCCCCAAAATGTGCCCCCCCCACAATACATATTACAACGCGTTAAGGACCTGCCAAATATGAATTATTGGAATTTTGGTTCCAATCGGATGCATTTTGGCAGAGATATAAGCAAACCGTGTTTCATGGCGAGAACGCGTTTTTCCATGGGTTGCCACGGTAACACGCTTTCTCCTATCAGAAAGATTTGAATAACTTTTTGTCCCCATCTTGTCACGAAGCTCCATGGGGAATGTGGAGCCAATAGCATGAATCCCCTCAGACTAGTTCGTTCAAATACGATGCGCTTAAAGTGATAAAAAGGGCATAAACGCCAAGATGGCGGCCACCCCGTTGCCATGGTAACAGGTTCTCAATAGAGTTTTTTGCTCGTCTTGGTTACTTATACATGTGTACCGAATTTCGTAGCCCTAGCTCAAAGTAGACGATCGGGCCCCTAGGGGCCCCCCCAAAATGCGCCCCCCCCACAATATATATTACAAAGCGTGAAGGACCTACCAAATATGAATTATTTTAATTTTGGTTCCGATCGGATGTATTTCTGCGAAGATATGAGTGAACCGTGTTTCATGGCGAGATCGCTTTTTTCCATGGGTTGCCACGGTAACACGCTTTCGCCTATCAAAAAGATTTGAATAACTTTTGGTCCCCATCTCGTCACGAAGCTCCATGGCGAATGTGGAGCCAATAGCATGAATCGCCTCAGACTAGTTCGTTCAAATGCGATGCGCCCAAATTGACAAAAACGGGCAAAAAAATGGCCGCAAACGCCAAGATGGCGGAAAGCCCGTTGCCATGACAACAGGCGTTTCAATGACTTTTTTACTTGTCTTGATGTGATAGACATGTGTACCGAATTTCGTCGTCCTACGTCAAACTAAAAATTTTTTTCCCCATTCTAGAGGCCATTTTTGGCGTTTCTAGGGGGCGCTGTCGAGGCATTTTTGCATTGGCGTGCCTACAAACGCCAAATTATCGAAATTTTCACCGGACGTGAGGTGTGTGCCAAGTTTCGCAACTTTTCACGGGGTCTAAGGGGGTCAAAATTGAGTGAGTTGTGCTTAGGAGAATAATAATAATAAACATTACAATAACAATAGGGCCTTGCCATACTTCGTATGGCTCGGACCCTAATAAACATTACAATAACAATAGGGCCTTGCCATACTTCGTATGGCTCGGACCCTAATTAAAGCCGCAAGCGGCATCCATCGGGTCCTCGCCTCATGCCGAACCCTCCACCCGAGTCCTGGTTCTCCTAATGCTACATGTGAAGGACCCGCACAGCCAGTTCATTTTAATAGAGAAATACAATTCACATATTGAGAAAAGAATGTGTGTAAACGCCAAGATGGCGGACAGCCCGTTACCATGGCAACATGTGTTTCATTGACTTTTTAGCTTGTCTTGGGATGATACACATGTGTGCCGAATTTCGTAGCCCGAGATGTAAGTAGACGATCGGGCCCCTAGGGGCCCCCCCAAAAAGTGTCCCCCCCACAATACATTCTATAATGTGTTAAGGACCTACCAAATATGAATAGTTACAGTTTTGGTGCACATCGTATGAATTTGTGCAAAGATATAAGCAAACCGTGTTTCATGGCGAGAAGGTTTTTTTTCCAAGATGGCGGATACCCCGTTGCCATGGTAACGGCTGCACAATGAAGTTTTTTGCTTGTCTTGGGTTGATACACATGTGTGCCGAATTTCGTAGCCCTAGCTCAAAGTAGACGATCGGGCCCCTAGGGGCCGCCCCCAAAATGTGCCCCCCCCACAATACATATTACAACGCGTTAAGGACCTGCCAAATATGAATTATTGGAATTTTGGTTCCAATCGGATGCATTTTGGCAGAGATATAAGCAAACCGTGTTTCATGGCGAGACGCGTTTTTCCATGGGTTGCCACGGTAACACGCTTTCTCCTATCAGAAAGATTTGAATAACTTTTTGTCCCCATCTTGTCACGAAGCTCCATGGGGAATGTGGAGCCAATAGCATGAATCCCCTCAGACTAGTTCGTTCAAATACGATGCGCTTAAAGTGATAAAAAGGGCATAAACGCCAAGATGGCGGCCACCCCGTTGCCATGGTAACAGGTTCTCAATAGAGTTTTTTGCTCGTCTTGGTTACTTATACATGTGTACCGAATTTCGTAGCCCTAGCTCAAAGTAGACGATCGGGCCCCTAGGGGCCCCCCCAAAATGCGACCCCCCCACAATATATATTACAAAGCGTGAAGGACCTACCAAATATGAATTATTTTAATTTTGGTTCCGATCGGATGTATTTCTGCGAAGATATGAGTGAACCGTGTTTCATGGCGAGATCGCTTTTTTGCATGGGTTGCCACGGTAACACGCTTTCGCCTATCAAAAAGATTTGAATAACTTTTGGTCCCCATCTCGTCACGAAGCTCCATGGCGAATGTGGAGCCAATAGCATGAATCGCCTCAGACTAGTTCGTTCAAATGCGATGCGCCCAAATTGACAAAAACGGGCAAAAAAATGGCCGCAAACGCCAAGATGGCGGAAAGCCCGTTGCCATGACAACAGGCGTTTCAATGACTTTTTTACTTGTCTTGATGTGATAGACATGTGTACCGAATTTCGTCGTCCTACGTCAAACTAAAATTTTTTTTCCCCATTCTAGAGGCCATTTTTGGCGTTTCTAGGGGGCGCTGTCGAGGCATTTTTGCATTGGCGTGCATACAAACGCCAAATTATCGAAATTTTCACCGGACGTGAGGTGTGTGCCAAGTTTCGCAACTTTTCACGGGGTCTAAGGGGGTCAAAATTGAGTGAGTTGTGCTTAGGAGAATAATAATAATAATAATTAAAGCCGCAAGCGGCATCCATCGGGTCCTCGCCTCATGCCGAACCCTCCACCCGAACTCACCACAAAGCTTCCGGGTAGATGTGAAGTAAAAAGGCATGAATCCAAAAGTAGTTTGTTAAAAAATAATGCACATTCAGTAATAAATAGGCATAAACGCCAAGATGGCGGACACCATGTTGCCATGGTAACAGGTGGTCAATGCACTTTTTTACTCGCCTTGGGTTGTTACACATGTGTGCCGAATTTCGTAGCCTAAGATGAAAGTAGACAATCGGGCCCCTGAGGGCCCCCCCCAAAAAGTGCCCCCCCCCACAATACATTCTATAATGTGTTAAGGACCTACCAAATATGAATAGTTAAAGTTTTGGTGCACATCGCATGAATTTGTGCAAAGATATAAGCAAACCGTGTTTCATGGCGAGAAGGTTTTTTTCCAAGATGGCGGACACTCCAGTGCCATGGTAACAGGTGCTTAATTGAGTTTTATGCTTGTCTTGGGATGATACACATGTGTGCCGAATTTCGTAGCCCGAGATGAAAGTAGACGATCGGGCCCCTGGGGGCCCCCCCAAAAAGTGTCCCCCCCACAATACATTCTATAATGTGTTAAGGACCTACCAAATATTAATATTTACAGTTTTGGTGCACATCGCATGAATTTGTGCAAAGATATAAGCAAACCGTGTTTCATGGCGAGAAGGTTTTTTTCCAAGATGGTGGACACTCCAGTGCCATGGTAACAGGTGTTTAATATAGTTTTTTGCTTGTCTAGGGTTTATACACATGTGTGCCGAATTTCGTAGCCCTAGCTCAAAGTAGACGATCGGGCCCCTAGGGCCCCCCCCCAAAATGTGCCCCCCCCACAATACATATATCAATGCGTTAAGGACCTACCAAATATGAATTATTGGAATTTTGGTTCCGATCGGATGCATTTCTGCAGAGATTTAAGCAAACCGTGTTTCATGGCGAGAACGCATTTTTCCATGGGTTGCCACGGTAACACGCTTTCACCTATCAAAAAGATTTGAATAACTTTTGGTCCCCATCTTGTCACGAAGCTCCATGGCGAACGTGGAGCCAATAGCATGAATCCCCTCAGACTAGTTCGTTCAAATGCGATGCGCCCAAATTGATAAAAAGAGCATAAACGCCAAGATGGCGGCCACCCCGTTGCCATGGTAACAGGTTCTCAATAGAGTTTTTTGCTCGTCTTGGTTACTTATACATGTGTACCGAATTTCGTAGCCATAGGTCAAAGTAGACGATCGGGCCCCTAGGGGCCCCCCCAAAATACGCCCCCCCCACAATACATATTACAATGCGTGAAGGACCTACCAAATATGAATTATTGGAATTTTGGTTCCGATCGGATGCATTTCTGCGAAGATATAAGCAAACCGTGTTTCATGGCGAGAACGCTTTTTTCCATGGGTTGCCACGGTAACACGCTTTCTCCTATCAGAAAGATTTGAATAACTTTTGGTCCCCATCTTGTCACGAAGCTCCATGGCGAATGTGGAGCCAATAGCATGAATCCCCTCAGACTAGTTCGTTCAAATGCGATGCGCCCTAATTGACAAAAACGGGCAAAAAAATGGCCGCAAACGCCAAGATGGCGGAAAGCCCGTTGCCATGACAACAGGCATTTCAATGACTTTTTTACTTGTCTGGATGTGATAGACATGTGTACCGAATTTCGTCGTCCTACGTCAAACTAAAATTTTTTTCCCCCATTCTAGAGGCCATTTTTGGCGTTTCTAGGGGGCGCCGTCGAGGCATTTTCACATTGGCGTGCACGCGGACCCCAGAATATTGCTATTTTCGCCGGGACTGAGGTGTGTGCCAAGTTTCGCAACTTTTCACGGGGTCTAAGGGGGTCAAAATTGAGTGAGTTGTGCTTAGGAGAATAATAATAATTAAAGCCGCAAGCGGCATCCATCGGGTCCTCGCCTCATGCCGAACCCTCCACCCGAACTCACCACAAAGCTTCCGGGTAGATGTGAAGTAAAAGGCATGAATCCAAAACTAGTTTGTTAAAAAATAATGCACATTCAGTAATAAATAGGCATAAACGCCAAGATGGCGGACACCATGTTGCCATGGTAACAGGTGGTCAATGCACTTTTTTACTCGCCTTAGGTTGTTACACATGTGTGCCGAATTTCGTAGCCTAAGACAATCGGGCCCCTGAGGGCCCCCCCAAAAAGTGCCCCCCCCACAATACATTCTATAATGTGTTAAGGACCTACCAAATATGAATAATTGGAATTTTGGTTCCGATCGGATGCATTTCTGCAGAGATATAAGCAAACCGTGTTTCATGGCGAGAAGGTTTTTTTCCAAGATGGCGGACACCCTGTTGCCATGGTAACGGCTGCACAATGAAGTTTTTTGCTTGTCTTGGGTTGATACACATGTGTGCCGAATTTCGTAGCCCTAGCTCAAAGTAGACGATCGGGCCCCTAGGGGCCCCCCCCAAAATGTGGCCCCCCCACAATACATATTACAATGCGTGAAGGAGCTACCAAACATGAATTATTTTAATTTTGGTTCCGATCGGGTGTATTTCTGTGAAGATATGAGTGAACCGTGTTTCATGGCGAGAACGCTTTTTTCCATGCGTTGCCACGGTAACACGCTTTCTCCTATCAGAAAGATTTGAATAACTTTTGCTCCCGATCTTGTCACGAAGCTCCACGGCGAATGTGGAGCCAATAGCATGAATCCTCTCAGACTAGTTCGTTCAAATACGATGTGCTTAAAGTGATAAAAAGGGCATAAACGTCAAGATGGCGGACACCCCGTTGTCATGGTAACAGGTTGTCAATAGAGTTTTTTGCTCGTCTTGGTTACTTATACATGTGTGCCGAATTTCGTAGCCCTAGGTCAAAGTAGACTATCGGGCCCCTAGGGGCCCCCCCCAAAATGCGCCCCCCCCACAATACATATTACAAAGCGTGAAGGACCTACCAAACATGAATTATTTTAATTTTGGTTCCGATCGGATGTATTTCTGCGAAGATATGAGTGAACCGTGTTTCATGGCGAGAACGCTTTTTTCCATGGGTTGCCACGGTAACACGCTTTCTCCTATCAAAAAGATTTGAATAACTTTTGGTCCCCATCTCGTCACGAAGCTCCATGGCGAATGTGGAGCCAATAGCATGAATCGCCTCAGACTAGTTCGTTCAAATGCGATGCGCCCAAATTGACAAAAACGGGCAAAAAAATGGCCGCAAACGCCAAGATGGCGGAAAGCCCGTTGCCATGACAACAGGCATTTCAATGACTTTTTTACTTGTCTTGATGTGATAGACATGTGTACCGAATTTCGTCGTCCTACGTCAAACTAAAATTTTTTTTCCCCATTCTATAGGCCATTTTTGGCGTTTCTAGGGGGCGCTGTCGAGGCATTTTTGCATTGGCGTGCATACAAACGCCAAATTATCGAAATTTTCACCGGACGTGAGGTGTGTGCCAAGTTTCGCAACTTTTCACGGGGTCTAAGGGGGTCAAAATTGAGTGAGTTGTGCTTAGGAGAATAATAATAATAAACATTACAATAACAATAGGGCCTTGCCATACTTCGTATGGCTCGGACCCTAATTAAAGCCGCAAGCGGCATCCATCGGGTCCTCGCCTCATGCCGAAACCTCCACCCGAACTTGCCACAAAGCTTCCGGGTGGATGTGAAGTAAAAGGCACGAATCCAAAAGTAGTTTGTCCAAAAACAATGCACATACAGTGCTAAATGGGCGTAAACGCCAAGATGGCGGACACCCCGTTGCCATGGTAACAGGTGGTCAATGCACTTTTTTACTCGCCTTGCGTTGTTACACATGTGTGTCGAATTTCATAGCCATAGGTGAAAGTAGACGATCGGGCCCCTGAGGGCCCCCCCCAAAAAACTGCCCCCCCCACAATACATTCTGTAATGTGTCAAGGACCTACCAAATATGAATAGTTAAAGTTTTGGTGCACATCGCATGAATTTGTGCAAAGATATAAGCAAACCGTGTTTCATGGCGAGAAGGCTTTTTTCCAAGATGGCGGACACTCCAGTGCCATGGTAACAGGTGCTTAATTGAGTTTTATGCTTGTCTCGGGCTGATACACATGTGTGCCGAATTTCGTAGCCCTAGCTCAAAGTAGACGATCGGGCCCCTAGGGGCCCCCCCTAAAATGTGCCCCCCCCATAATACCTATTACAACGCGTTAAGGACCTGCCAAATATGAATTATTGGAATTTAGGTTCCGATCGGATGCATTTTGGCAGAGATATAAGCAAACCGTGTTTCATGGCGAGAACTCTGTTTTCCATGGGTTGCCACGGTAACACGCTTTCTCCTATCATAAAGATTTGAATAACTTTTTGTCCCCATCTTGTCACGAAGCTCCATGGGGAATGTGGAGCCAATAGTATGAATCCCCTCAGACTAGTTCGTTCAAATACGATGCGCTTAAAGTGATAAAAAGGGCATAAACGCCAAGATGGCGGACACCCCGTTGCCATGGTAACAGGTTCTCAATAGAGTTTTTTGCTCGTCTTGGTTACTTATACATGTGTACCTAATTTCGTAGCCCTAGGTCAAAGTAGACTATCGGGCCCCTAGGGGCCCCCCCAAAATGCGCCCCCCCCACAATACATATTGCAATGCATGAAGGACCTACCAAATATAAATTATTTTAATTTTGGTTCCGATCGGATGTATTTCTGCGAAGATATGAGTGAACCGTGTTTCATGGCGAGATCGCTTTTTTCCATGGGTTGCCACGGTAACACGCTTTCGCCTATCAAAAAGATTTGAATAACTTTTGGTCCCCATCTTGTCACGAAGCTCCATGGCGAACGTGGAGCCAATAGCATGAATCCCCTCAGACTAGTTCGTTCAAATGCGATGCGCCCAAATTGACAAAAACGGGCCAAAAAATGGCCGCAAACGCCAAGATGGCGGAAAGCCCGTTGCCATGACAACAGGCGTTTCAATGACTTTTTTACTTGTCTTCATGTGATAGACATGTGTACCGAATTTCGTCGTCCTACGTCAAACTAAAATTTTTTTTCCCCATTCTAGAGGCCATTTTTGGCGTTTCTAGGGGGCGCAGTCGAGGCATTTTTACATTGGCGTGCACGCAGACCCCAGAATATCGCTATTTTCGCCGGGACTGAGGTGTGTGCCAAGTTTCGCAACTTTTCACGGGGTCTAAGGGGGTCAAAATTGAGTGAGTTGTGCTCAGAACGAGGAGAATAATAATAATTAAAGCCGCAAGCGGCATCCATCGGGTCCTCGCCTCATGCCGAACCCTCCACCCGAACTCGCCACAAAGCTTCCGGGTGGATGTGAAGTAAAAGGCACGAATCCAAAGCTAGTTTGTTAAAAAACAATGCACATACAGTCCTAAATGGGCGTAAACACCAAGATGGCGGACACCCCGTTGCCATGGTAACAGGTGGTCAATGCACTTTTTTACTCGCCTTGGGTTGTTACACATGTGTGCCGAATTTCCTAGCCATAGGTGAAAGTAGACGATCGGGCCCCTGAGGGCCCCCCCCGAAAAAGTACCCCCCCAACAATACATTCTATAATGTGTTAAGGACCTACCAAATATGAATAGTTAAAGTTTTGGTGCACATCGCATGAATTTGTGCAAAGATATAAGCAAACCGTGTTTCATGGCGAGAAGGTTTTTTTCCAAGATGGCGAAAACTCCGTTGCCATGGTAACAGGTGCTTAATTGAGTTTTTTGCTTGTCTAGGGTTGATACACATGTGTGCCGAATTTCGTTGCCCTAGCTCAAAGTAGACGATCGGGGCCCTAGGGGCCCCCCCAAAATGTGCCCCCCCCCAAAATACATATTACAATGCGTTAAGGACCTACCAAATATGAAGTATTGGAATTTTGGTTCCAATGGGATCTATTTCTGCGAAGATATGAGTGAACCGTGTTTCATGGCGAGGAGTATTTTTTTCAAGATGGCGGACACCCCGTTGCCATGGTAACAGGTTCTCAATAGAGTTTTTTGCTCGTCTTGGTTACTTATACATGTGTACCGAATTTCGTAGCCCTAGCTCAAAGTAGATTATCGGGCCCCTAGGGGCCCCCCCAAAATGCGCCCCCCCCCCCCCCCCCCCCCCCCACAATACATATTACAATGCGTGAAGGACCTACCAAATATGAATTATTTTAATTTTGGTTCCGATCGGATGTATTTCTGCGAAGATATGAGTGAACCGTGTTTCATGGCGAGATCGCTTTTTTCCATGGGTTGCCACGGTAACACGCTTTCGCCTATCAAAAAGATTTGAATAACTTTTGGTCCCCATCTTGTCACGAAGCTCCATGGCGAATGTGGAGCCAATAGCATGTATCGCCTCAGACTAGTTCGTTCAAATGCGATGCGCCCAAATTGACAAATACGGGCAAAAAAATGGCCGCAAACGCCAAGATGGCGGAAAGCCCGTTGCCATGACAACAGGCGTTTCAATGACTTTTTTACTTGTCTTCATGTGATAGACATGTGTACCGAATTTCGTCGTCCTACGTCAAACTAAAATTTTTTTTCCCCATTCTAGAGGCCATTTTTGGCGTTTCTAGGGGGCGCCGTCGAGGCATTTTTACATTGGCGTGCACGCGGACCCCAGAATATCGCTATTTTCGCCGGGACTGAGGTGTGTGCCAAGTTTCGCAACTTTTCACGGGGTCTAAGGGGGTCAAAATTGAGCGAGTTGTGCTTAGAACGAGAACGAGAATAATAATAATTAAAGCCGCAAGCGGCATCCATCGGGTCCTCGCCTCATGCCGAACCCTCCACCCGAGTCCTGGTTCTCCTAATGCTACATGTGAAGGACCCGCACAGCCAGTTCATTTTAATAGAGAAATACAATTCACATATTGAGAAAAGAATGTGTAAACGCCAAGATGGCGGACAGCCCGTTACCATGGCAACATGTGTTTCATTGACTTTTTAGCTTGTCTTGGGATGATACACATGTGTGCCGAATTTCGTAGCCCGAGATGAAAGTAGACGATCGGGCCCCTAGGGGCCCCCCCAAAAAGTGTCCCCCCCACAATACATTCTATAATGTGTTAAGGACCTACCAAATATGAATAGTTACAGTTTTGGTGCACATCGTATGAATTTGTGCAAAGATATAAGCAAACCGTGTTTCATGGCGAGAAGGTTTTTTTTCCAAGATGGCGGATACCCCGTTGCCATGGTAACGGCTGCACAATGAAGTTTTTTGCTTGTCTTGGGTTGATACACATGTGTGCCGAATTTCGTAGCCCTAGCTCAAAGTAGACGATCGGGCCCCTAGGGGCCGCCCCCAAAATGTGCCCCCCCCACAATACATATTACAACGCGTTAAGGACCTGCCAAATATGAATTATTGGAATTTTGGTTCCAATCGGATGCATTTTGGCAGAGATATAAGCAAACCGTGTTTCATGGCGAGAACGCGTTTTTCCATGGGTTGCCACGGTAACACGCTTTCTCCTATCAGAAAGATTTGAATAACTTTTTGTCCCCATCTTGTCACGAAGCTCCATGGGGAATGTGGAGCCAATAGCATGAATCCCCTCAGACTAGTTCGTTCAAATACGATGCGCTTAAAGTGATAAAAAGGGCATAAACGCCAAGATGGCGGCCACCCCGTTGCCATGGTAACAGGTTCTCAATAGAGTTTTTTGCTCGTCTTGGTTACTTATACATGTGTACCGAATTTCGTAGCCCTAGCTCAAAGTAGACGATCGGGCCCCTAGGGGCCCCCCCAAAATGCGCCCCCCCCACAATATATATTACAAAGCGTGAAGGACCTACCAAATATGAATTATTTTAATTTTGGTTCCGATCGGATGTATTTCTGCGAAGATATGAGTGAACCGTGTTTCATGGCGAGATCGCTTTTTTCCATGGGTTGCCACGGTAACACGCTTTCGCCTATCAAAAAGATTTGAATAACTTTTGGTCCCCATCTCGTCACGAAGCTCCATGGCGAATGTGGAGCCAATAGCATGAATCGCCTCAGACTAGTTCGTTCAAATGCGATGCGCCCAAATTGACAAAAACGGGCAAAAAAATGGCCGCAAACGCCAAGATGGCGGAAAGCCCGTTGCCATGACAACAGGCGTTTCAATGACTTTTTTACTTGTCTTGATGTGATAGACATGTGTACCGAATTTCGTCGTCCTACGTCAAACTAAAATTTTTTTTCCCCATTCTAGAGGCCATTTTTGGCGTTTCTAGGGGGCGCTGTCGAGGCATTTTTGCATTGGCGTGCATACAAACGCCAAATTATCGAAATTTTCACCGGACGTGAGGTGTGTGCCAAGTTTCGCAACTTTTCACGGGGTCTAAGGGGGTCAAAATTGAGCGAGTTGTGCTTAAAATAATAAACATTACAATAACAATAGGGCCTTGCCATACTTCGTATGGCTCGGACCCTAATAAACATTACAATAACAATAGGGCCTTGCCATACTTCGTATGGCTCGGACCCTAATTAAAGCCGCAAGCGGCATCCATCGGGTCCTCGCCTCATGCCGAACCCTCCACCCGAACTCGCCACAAAGCTTCCGGGTGGATGTGAAGTAAAAGGCACGAATCCAAAAGTGGTTTGTTCAAAAACATTGCACATACAGTGCTAAATGGGCGTAAACGCCAAGATGGCGGACACCCCGTTGCCATGGTAACAGGTGGTCAATGCACTTTTTTACTCCCCTTGGGTTGTTACACATGTGTGCCGAATTTCGTAGCCCTAGGTCAAAGTAGACGATCGGGCCCCTAGGGCCCCCCCCCCAAAATGTGCCCCCCCCACAATACATATTACAATGTGTTAAGGACCTACCAAATATGAATTATTGGAATTTTGGTTCCGATCGGATGTATATCTGCAGGGATATGAGTGAACCGTGTTTCATGGCGAGATCGCTTTTTTCCATGGGTTGCCACGGTAACACGCTTTCGCCTATCAAAAAGATTTGAATAACTTTTGGTCCCCATCTTGTCACGAAGCTCCATGGCGAATGTGGAACCAATAGCATGATTCGCCTCAGACTAGTTCGTTCAAATGCGATGCGCCCAAATTGACAAAAACGGGCAAAAAAATGGCCGCAAACGCCAAGATGGCGGAAAGCCCGTTGCCATGACAACAGACGTTTCAATGACTTTTTTACTTGTCTGGATGTGATAGACATGTGTACCGAATTTCGTCATCCTACGTCAAACTAAAATTTTTTTCCCCCATTCTAGAGGCCATTTTTGGCGTTTCTAGGGGGCGCCGTCGAGGCATTTTCACATTGGCGTGCACGCGGACCCCAGAATATCGCTATTTTCGCCGGGACTGAGGTGTGTGCCAAGTTTCGCAACTTTTCACGGGTCTAAGGGGGTCAAAAATGGCCGAGTTGTGCTGAGAACGAGGAGAATAATAATAATAATAATAATTAAAGCCGCAAGCGGCATCCATCGGGTCCTCGCCTCATGCCGAACCCTCCACCCGAACTCACCACAAAGCTTCCGGGTAGATGTGAAGTAAAAGGCATGAATCCAAAACTAGTTTGTTCAAAAACAATGCACATTCAGTAATAAATAGGCATAAACGCCAAGATGGCGGACACCATGTTGCCATGGTAACAGGTGGTCAATGCACTTTTTTTACTCGCCTTGGGTTGTTACACATGTGTGCCGAATTTCGTAGCCTAAGATGAAAGTAGACAATCGGGCCCCTGAGGGCCCCCCCAAAAAGTGCCCCCCCCACAATACATTCTATAATGTGTTAAGGACCTACCAAATATGAATAGTTAAAATTTTGGTGCACATCGCATGAATTTGTGCAAAGATATAAGCAAACCGTGTTTCATGGCGAGAAGGCTTTTTTCCAAGATGGCGGACACTCCAGTGCCATGGTAACAGGCTCTTAATTGAGTTTTATGCTTGTCTCGGGTTGATACACATGTGTGCCGAATTTCGTAGCCCTAGCTCAAAGTAGACTATCGGGCCCCTAAGGGCCCCCCCAAAATGTGCCCCCCCCACAATACATATTACAACACGTTAAGGACCTACCAAATATGAATTATTGGAATTTTGGTTCCGATCGGATGTATTTCTGCAGAAATATAAGCAAACCGTGTTTCATGGCGAGAACGCTGTTTTCCATGGGTTGCCACGGTAACACGCTTTCTCCTATCAGAAAGATTTGAATAACTTTTGGTCCCCATCTTGTCACGAAGCTCCATGGCGAATGTGGAGCCAATAGCCTGAATCCCCTCAGACTAGTTCGTTGAAATACGATGCGCTTAAAGTGATAAAAAGGGCATAAACGCCAAGATGGCGGACACCCCGTTGCCATGGTAACAGGTTCTCAATAGAGTTTTTTGCTCGTCTTGGTTACTTATACATGTGTACCGAATTTCGTAGCCATAGGTCAAAGTAGACTATCGGGCCCCTCGGGGCCCCCCCCCAAAATGCGCCCCCCCCACAATACATATTACAATGCGTGAAGGACCTACCAAACATGAATTATCAGAATTTTGGTTCCGATCGGATGCATTTCTGCGAAGATATGAGTGAACCGTGTTTCATGGCGAGAACGCTTTTTTCCATGGGTTGCCACGGTAACACGCTTTCTCCTATCAAAAAGATTTGAATAACTTTTTGTCCCCATCTTGTCACAAAGCTCCATGGCGAATGTGGAGCCAATAGCATGAATCCCCTCAGACTAGTTCGTTCAAATACGATGCGCCCAAATTGACAAAAACGGGGCCAAAAAATGGCCGCAAACGCCAAGATGGCGGACACCCCGTTGCCATGGTAACGGCTGCACAATGAAGTTTTTTGCTTGTCTTGGGTTGATACACATGTGTGCCGAATTTCGCAGCCCTATCTCAAAGTAGACGATCGGGCCCCTAGGGGCCCCCCCCAAAATGTGCCCCCCCCACAATACATATTGCAATGCGTTAAGGACCTGCCAAATATGAATTATTGGAATTTTGGTTCCGATCGGATGCATTTCTGCAGAGATATAAGCAAACCGTGATTCATGGCGAGAACGCTTTTTTCCATGGGTTGCCACGGTAACACGCTTTCTCCGATCAGAAAGAATTGAATAACTTTTGGTCCCCATCTTGTCACGAAGCTCCATGGTGAATGTGGAGCCAATAGCATGAATCCCCTCAGACTAGTTCGTTCAAATACGATGCGCTTAAAGTGATAAAAAGGGCATAAACGCCAAGATGGCGGAAAGCCCGTTGCCATGACAACAGGCGTTTCAATGACTTTTTTACTTGTCTTCATGTGATAGACATGTGTACCGAATTTCGTCGTCCTATGTCAAACTAAAAAAATTTTTCCCCATTCTAGAGGCCATTTTTGGCGTTTCTAGGGGGCGCCGTCGAGGCATTTTTACATTGGCGTGCACGCGGACCCCAGAATATCGCTATTTTCGCCGGGACTGAGGTGTGTGCCAAGTTTCGCAACTTTTCACGGGGTCTAAGGGGGTCAAAATTGAGTGAGTTGTGCTGAGAAGAATAATAATAATAATGAACATTACAATAACATTAGGGCCCTGCCATACTTCGTATGGCTCGGACCCTAATAATTAAAGCCGCAAGCGGCATCCATCGGGTCCTCGCCTCATGCCGAACCCTCCACCCGAGTCCTGGTTCTCCTAATGCTACATGTGAAGGACCCGCACAGCCAGTTCATTTTAATAGAGAAATACAATTCACATATTGAGAAAAGAATGTGTGTAAACGCCAAGATGGCGGACAGCCCGTTACCATGGCAACATGTGTTTCATTGCCTTTTTAGCTTGTCTTGGGATGATACACATGTGTGCCGAATTTCGTAGCCCGAGATGAAAGTAGACGATCGGGCCCCTAGGGGCCCCCCCAAAAAGTGTCCCCCCCACAATACATTCTATAATGTGTTAAGGACCTACCAAATCTGAATAGTTACAGTTTTGGTGCACATCGTATGAATTTGTGCAAAGATATAAGCAAACCGTGTTTCATGGCGAGAAGGTTTTTTTTCCAAGATGGCGGACACCTCGTTGCCATGGTAACGGCTGCACAATGAAGTTTTTTGCTTGTCTTGGGTTGATACACATGTGTGCCGAATTTCGTAGCCCTAGCTCAAAGTAGACGATCGGGCCCCTAGGGGCCACCCCCAAAATGTGCCCCCCCCACAATACATATTACAATGCGTTAAGGACCTGCCAAATATGAATTATTGGAATTTTGGTTCCGATCGGATGCATTTTGGCAGAGATATAAGCAAACCGTGTTTCATGGCGAGAACGCGTTTTTCCATGGGTTGCCACGGTAACACGCTTTCTCCTATCAGAAAGATTTGAATAACTTTTTGTCCCCATCTTGTCACGAAGCTCCATGGGGAATGTGGAGCCAATAGCATGAATCCCCTCAGACTAGTTCGTTCAAATATGATGCGCTTAAAGTGATAAAAAGGGAATAAACGCCAAGATGGCGGACACCCCGTTGCCATGGTAACAGGTTGTCAATAGAGTTTTTTGCTCGTCTTGGTTACTTATACATGTGTACCGAATTTCGTAGCCCTAGGTCAAAGTAGACTATCGGGCCCCTAGGGGCCCCCCCCAAAATGCGCCCCCCCCACAATACATATTACATTGCGTGAAGGACCTACCAAACATGAATTATTTTAATTTTGGTTCCGATCGGATGTATTTCTGCGAAGATATGAGTGAACCGTGTTTCATGGCGAGATCGCTTTTTTCCATGGGTTGCCACGGTAACATGCTTTCGCCTATCAAAAAGATTTGAATAACTTTTGGTCCCCATCTTGTCACGAAGCTCCATGGCGAATGTGGAGCCAATAGCATGAATCGCCTCAGACTAGTTCGTTCAAATGCGATGCGCCCAAATTGACAAAAACGGGCAAAAAAATGGCCGCAAACGCCAAGATGGCGGAAAGCCCGTTGCCATGACAACAGGCGTTTCAATGACTTTTTTACTTGTCTTGATGTGATAGACATGTGTACCGAATTTCGTCGTCCTACGTCAAACTAAAATGTTCTTTCCCCATTCTAGAGGCCATTTTTGGCGTTTCTAGGGGGCGCCGTCGAGGCATTTTTACATTGGCGTGCACGCGGACCCCAGAATATCGCTATTTTCGCCGGGACTGAGGTGTGTGCCAAGTTTCGCAACTTTTCACGGGGCCTAAGGGGGTCAAAAATGGCCGAGTTGTGCTGACAAAAATAATAATAATAATAATAATAATAATTAAAGCCGCAAGCGGCATCCATCGGGTCCTCGCCTCATGCCGAACCCTCCACCCGAGTCCTGGTTCTCCTAATGCTACATGTGAAGGACCCACAGAGACAGTTCATTTTAATAGAGAAATACAATTCACATATTGAGAAAAGAATGTGTGTAAATGCCAAGATGGCAGACAGCCCGTTACCATGGCAACATGTGTTTCATTGACTTATCAGCTCGTCTTGGGATGTTAGACATGTGTGCCGAATTTCGTAGCCCTAGCTCAAAGTAGACGATCGGGCCCCTAGGGCCCCCCCCCAAAATGTGCCCCCCCCACAATACATATATCAATGCGTTAAGGACCTACCAAATATGAATTATTGGAATTTTGGTTCCGATCGGATGCATTTCTGCAGAGATTTAAGCAAACCGTGTTTCATGGCGAGAACGCATTTTTCCATGGGTTGCCACGGTAACACGCTTTCACCTATCAAAAAGATTTGAATAACTTTTGGTCCCCATCTTGTCACGAAGCTCCATGGCGAACGTGGAGCCAATAGCATGAATCCCCTCAGACTAGTTCGTTCAAATGCGATGCGCCCAAATTGATAAAAAGAGCATAAACGCCAAGATGGCGGCCACCCCGTTGCCATGGTAACAGGTTCTCAATAGAGTTTTTTGCTCGTCTTGGTTACTTATACATGTGTACCGAATTTCGTAGCCATAGGTCAAAGTAGACGATCGGGCCCCTAGGGGCCCCCCCAAAATGCGCCCCCCCCACAATACATATTACAATGCGTGAAGGACCTACCAAATATGAATTATTGGAATTTTGGTTCCGATCGGATGCATTTCTGCGAAGATATAAGCAAACCGTGTTTCATGGCGAGAACGCTTTTTTCCATGGGTTGCCACGGTAACACGCTTTCTCCTATCAGAAAGATTTGAATAACTTTTGGTCCCCATCTTGTCACGAAGCTCCATGGCGAATGTGGAGCCAATAGCATGAATCCCCTCAGACTAGTTCGTTCAAATGCGATGCGCCCTAATTGACAAAAACGGGCAAAAAAATGGCCACAAACGCCAAGATGGCGGAAAGCCCGTTGCCATGACAACAGGCATTTCAATGACTTTTTTACTTGTCTGGATGTGATAGACATGTGTACCGAATTTCGTCGTCCTACGTCAAACTAAAATTTTTTTCCCCCATTCTAGAGGCCATTTTTGGCGTTTCTAGGGGGCGCCGTCGAGGCATTTTCACATTGGCGTGCACGCGGACCCCAGAATATTGCTATTTTCGCCGGGACTGAGGTGTGTGCCAAGTTTCGCAACTTTTCACGGGGTCTAAGGGGGTCAAAATTGAGTGAGTTGTGCTTAGGAGAATAATAATAATAATAATAAACATTACAATAACAATAGGGCCTTGCCATACTTCGTATGGCTCGGACCCTAATTAAAGCCGCAAGCGGCATCCATCGGGTCCTCGCCTCATGCCGAACCCTCCACCCGAACTCACCACAAAGCTTCCGGGTAGATGTGAAGTAAAAGGCATGAATCCAAAACTAGTTTGTTAAAAAATAATGCACATTCAGTAATAAATAGGCATAAACGCCAAGATGGCGGACACCATGTTGCCATGGTAACAGGTGGTCAATGCACTTTTTTACTCGCCTTGGGTTGTTACACATGTGTGCGGAATTTCGTAGCCTAAGATGAAAGTAGACAATCGGGCCCCTGAGGGCCCCCCCAAAAAGTGCCCCCCCCCACAATACATTCTATAATGTGTTAAGGACCTACCAAATATGAATAGTTAAAATTTTGGTGCACATCGCATGAATTTGTGCAAAGATATAAGCAAACCGTGTTTCATGGCGAGAAGGCTTTTTTCCAAGATGGCGGACACTCCAGTGCCATGGTAACAGGCTCTTAATTGAGTTTTATGCTTGTCTCGGGTTGATACACATGTGTGCCGAATTTCGTAGCCCTAGCTCAAAGTAGACTATCGGGCCCCTAGGGGCCCCCCCAAAATGTGCCCCCCCCCACAATACATATTACAACACGTTAAGGACCTACCAAATATGAATTATTGGAATTTTGGTACCGATCGGATGTATTTCTGCAGAAATATAAGCAAACCGTGTTTCATGGCGAGAACGCTGTTTTCCATGGGTTGCCACGGTAACACGCTTTCTCCTATCAGAAAGATTTGAATAACTTTTGGTCCCCATCTTGTCACGAAGCTCCATGGCGAATGTGGAGCCAATAGCCTGAATCCCCTCAGACTAGTTCGTTGAAATACGATGCGCTTAAAGTGATAAAAAGGGCATAAACGCCAAGATGGCGGACACCCCGTTGCCATGGTAACAGGTTCTCAATAGAGTTTTTTGCTCGTCTTGGTTACTTATACATGTGTACCGAATTTCGTAGCCATAGGTCAAAGTAGACTATCGGGCCCCTCGGGGCCCCCCCAAAACGCGCCCCCCCCACAATACATATTACAATGCGTGAAGGACCTACCAAACATGAATTATCAGAATTTTGGTTCCGATCGGATGTATTTCTGCAGAAATATAAGCAAACCGTGTTTCATGGCGAGATCGCTTTTTTCCATGGGTTGCCACGGTAGCACGCTTTCTCCTATCAAAAAGATTTGAATAACTTTTGGTCCCCATCTTGTCACGAAGCTCCATGGCGAATGTGGAGCCAATAGCATGAATCCCCTCAGACTAGTTCGTTCAAATACGATGCGCCCAAATTGACAAAAACGGGCCAAAAAATGGCCGCAAACGCCAAGATGGCGGACAGCCCGTTGCCATGACAACAGGCGTTTCAATGAGTTTTTTATTTGTCTTGATGTGATAGACATGTGTACCGAATTTCGTCGTCCTACGTCAAACTAAAAATTTTTTTCCCCATTCTAGATGCCATTTTTGGCGTTTCTAGGGGGCGCTGTCTAGGCATTTTTGCATTGGCGTGCATACAAACGCCAAATTATCGAAATTTTCACCGGACGTGAGGTGTGTGCCAAGTTTCGCAACTTTTCACGGGGTCTAAGGGGGTCAAAATTGAGTGAGTTGTGCTTAGAACGAGAATAATAATAATAATTAAAGCCGCAAGCGGCATCCATCGGGTCCTCGCCTCATGCCGAACCCTCCACCCGAACTCACCACAAAGCTTCCGGGTAGATGTGAAGTAAAAGGCATGAATCCAAAACTAGTTTGTTAAAAAATAATGCACATTCAGTAATAAATAGGCATAAACGCCAAGATGGCGGACACCATGTTGCCATGGTAACAGGTGGTCAATGCACTTTTTTACTCGCCTTGGGTTGTTACACATGTGTGCCGAATTTCGTAGCCTAAGATGAAAGTAGACGATCGGGCCCCTGAGGGCCCCCCCCAAAAAGTGCCCCCCCCACAATACATTCTATAATGTGTTAAGGACCTACCAAATATGAATAGTTAAAGTTTTGGTGCACATCGCATGAATTTGTGCAAAGATATAAGCAAACCGTGTTTCATGGCGAGAAGGTTTTTTTCCAAGATGGCGGACACTCCAGTGCCATGGTAACAGGTGCTTAATTGAGTTTTATGCTTGTCTCGGGTTGATACACATGTGTGCCGAATTTCGTAGCCCTAGCTCAAAGTAGACAATCGGGCCCCTAGGGGCCCCCCCCAAAATGTGCCCCCCCCCCACAATACATATTACAATGCGTGAAGGACCTACCAAATATGAATTATTGGAATTTTGGTTCCGATCGGATGCATTTCTGCGAAGATATAAGCAAACCGTGTTTCATGGCGAGAACGCGTTTTTCCATGGGTTGCCACGGTAACACACCTTCTCCTATCAGAAAGATTTGAATAACTTTTGGTCCCCATCTTTTCAGGAAGCTCCATGGTGAATGTGGAGCCAATAGCATGAATCCCCTCAGACTAGTTCGTTCAAATTCGATGCGCTTAAAGTGATAAAAAGGGCATAAACGCCAAGATGGCGGACACCCCGTTGCCATGGTAACAGGTTCTCCATAGAGTTTTTTGCTCGTCTTGGTTACTTATACATGTGTACCGAATTTCGTAGCCATAGGTCAAAATAGACGATCGGGCCCCTAGGGGCCCCCCCCAAAATGCGCCCCACCCACAATACATATTACAATGCGTGAAGGACCTACCAAATATGAATTATTTTAATTTTGGTTCCGATGGGATGTATTTCTGCGAAGATATGAGTGAACCGTGTTTCATGGCGAGAACGCTTTTTTCCATGGGTTGCCACGGTAACACGCGTTCTCCTATCAAAAAGATTTGAATAACTTTTGGTACCCATCTTGTCACGAAGCTCCATGGCGAATGTGGAGCCAATAGCATGAATCGCCTCAGACTAGTTCGTTCAAATGCGATGCGCCCAAATTGACAAAAACGGGCCAAAAAATGGCCGCAAACGCCAAGATGGCGGAAAGCCCGTTGCCATGACAACAGACGTTTCAATGACTTTTTTACTTGTCTGGATGTGATAGACATGTGTACCGAATTTCGTCGTCCTACGTCAAACTAAAATTTTTTTCCCCCATTCTAGAGGCCATTTTTGGCGTTTCTAGGGGGCGCCGTCGAGGCATTTTCACATTGGCGTGCACGCGGACCCCAGAATATCGCTATTTTCGCCGGGACTGAGGTGTGTGCCAAGTTTCGCAACTTTTCACGGGGGCTGAGTGGGTCAAAAATGGCCGAGTTGTGCTGACAAAAATAATAATAATAAACATTACAATAACAATAGGGCCCTGCCATACTTCGTATGGCTCGGACCCTAATAACAAGCGGCATCCATCGGGTCCTCGCCTCATGCCGAACCCTCCACCCGAACTCACCACAAAGCTTCCGGGTAGATGTGAAGTAAAAGGCATGAATCCAAAAGTAGTTTGTTAAAAAATAATGCACATTCAGTAATAAATAGGCATAAACGCCAAGATGGCGGACACCATGTTGCCATGGTAACAGGTGGTCAATGCACTTTTTTACTCGCCTTGGGTTGTTACACATGTGTGCCGAATTTCGTAGCCTAAGATGAAAGTAGACAATCGGGCCCCTGAGGGCCCCCCCCAAAAAGTGCCCCCCCCACAATACATTCTATAATGTGTTAAGGACCTACCAAATATGAATAGTTAAAGTTTTGGTGCACATCGCATGAATTTGTGCAAAGATATAAGCAAACCGTGTTTCATGGCGAGAAGGTTTTTTTCCAAGATGGCGGACACTCCAGTGCCATGGTAACAGGTGCTTAATTGAGTTTTATGCTTGTCTCGGGATGATACACATGTGTGCCGAATTTCGTAGCCCGAGATGAAAGTAGACGATCGGGCCCCTGGGGGCCCCCCCAAAAAGTGTCCCCCCCACAATACATTCTATAATGTGTTAAGGCCCTACCAAATATTAATATTTACAGTTTTGGTGCACATCGCATGAATTTGTGCAAAGATATAAGCAAACCGTGTTTCATGGCGAGAAGGTTTTTTTCCAAGATGGTGGACACTCCAGTGCCATGGTAACAGGTGTTTAATATAGTTTTTTGCTTGTCTAGGGTTGATACACATGTGTGCCGAATTTCGTAGCCCTAGCTCAAAGTAGACGATCGGGCCCCTAGGGCCCCCCCCCAAAATGTGCCCCCCCCACAATACATATATCAATGCGTTAAGGACCTACCAAATATGAATTATTGGAATTTTGGTTCCGATCGGATGCATTTCTGCAGAGATTTAAGCAAACCGTGTTTCATGGCGAGAACGCATTTTTCCATGGGTTGCCACGGTAACACGCTTTCACCTATCAAAAAGATTTGAATAACTTTTGGTCCCCATCTTGTCACGAAGCTCCATGGCGAACGTGGAGCCAATAGCATGAATCCCCTCAGACTAGTTCGTTCAAATGCGATGCGCCCAAATTGATAAAAAGAGCATAAACGCCAAGATGGCGGCCACCCCGTTGCCATGGTAACAGGTTCTCAATAGAGTTTTTTGCTCGTCTTGGTTACTTATACATGTGTACCGAATTTCGTAGCCATAGGTCAAAGTAGACGATCGGGCCCCTAGGGGCCCCCCCAAAATGCGCCCCCCCCACAATACATATTACAATGCGTGAAGGACCTACCAAATATGAATTATTGGAATTTTGGTTCCGATCGGATGCATTTCTGCGAAGATATAAGCAAACCGTGTTTCATGGCGAGAACGCTTTTTTCCATGGGTTGCCACGGTAACACGCTTTCTCCTATCAGAAAGATTTGAATAACTTTTGGTCCCCATCTTGTCACGAAGCTCCATGGCGAATGTGGAGCCAATAGCATGAATCCCCTCAGACTAGTTCGTTCAAATGCGATGCGCCCTAATTGACAAAAACGGGCAAAAAAATGGCCGCAAACGCCAAGATGGCGGAAAGCCCGTTGCCATGACAACAGGCATTTCAATGACTTTTTTACTTGTCTGGATGTGATAGACATGTGTACCGAATTTCGTCGTCCTACGTCAAACTAAAATTTTTTTCCCCCATTCTAGAGGCCATTTTTGGCGTTTCTAGGGGGCGCCGTCGAGGCATTTTCACATTGGCGTGCACGCGGACCCCAGAATATCGCTATTTTCGCCGGGACTGAGGTGTGTGCCAAGTTTCGCAACTTTTCACGGGGTCTAAGGGGGTCAAAATTGAGTGAGTTGTGCTTAGGAGAATAATAATAATAATAATTAAAGCCGCAAGCGGCATCCATCGGGTCCTCGCCTCATGCCGAACCCTCCACCCGAGTCCTGGTTCTCCTAATGCTACATGTGAAGGACCCGCACAGCCAGTTCATTTTAATAGAGAAATACAATTCACATATTGAGAAAAGAATGTGTAAACGCCAAGATGGCGGACAGCCCGTTACCATGGCAACATGTGTTTCATTGACTTTTTAGCTTGTCTTGGGATGATACACATGTGTGCCGAATTTCGTAGCCCGAGATGAAAGTAGACGATCGGGCCCCTAGGGGCCCCCCCAAAAAGTGTCCCCCCCACAATACATTCTATAATGTGTTAAGGACCTACCAAATATGAATAGTTACAGTTTTGGTGCACATCGTATGAATTTGTGCAAAGATATAAGCAAACCGTGTTTCATGGCGAGAAGGTTTTTTTTCCAAGATGGCGGATACCCCGTTGCCATGGTAACGGCTGCACAATGAAGTTTTTTGCTTGTCTTGGGTTGATACACATGTGTGCCGAATTTCGTAGCCCTAGCTCAAAGTAGACGATCGGGCCCCTAGGGGCCCCCCCCAAAATGTGCCCCCCCCACAATACATATTACAACGCGTTAAGGACCTGCCAAATATGAATTATTGGAATTTTGGTTCCAATCGGATGCATTTTGGCAGAGATATAAGCAAACCGTGTTTCATGGCGAGAACGCGTTTTTCCATGGGTTGCCACGGTAACACGCTTTCTCCTATCAGAAAGATTTGAATAACTTTTTGTCCCCATCTTGTCACGAAGCTCCATGGGGAATGTGGAGCCAATAGCATGAATCCCCTCAGACTAGTTCGTTCAAATACGATGCGCTTAAAGTGATAAAAAGGGCATAAACGCCAAGATGGCGGCCACCCCGTTGCCATGGTAACAGGTTCTCAATAGAGTTTTTTGCTCGTCTTGGTTACTTATACATGTGTACCGAATTTCGTAGCCCTAGCTCAAAGTAGACGATCGGGCCCCTAGGGGCCCCCCCAAAATGCGCCCCCCCCACAATATATATTACAATGCGTGAAGGACCTACCAAATATGAATTATTTTAATTTTGGTTCCGATCGGATGTATTTCTGCGAAGATATGAGTGAACCGTGTTTCATGGCGAGATCGCTTTTTTCCATGGGTTGCCACGGTAACACGCTTTCGCCTATCAAAAAGATTTGAATAACTTTTGGTCCCCATCTCGTCACGAAGCTCCATGGCGAATGTGGAGCCAATAGCATGAATCGCCTCAGACTAGTTCGTTCAAATGCGATGCGCCCAAATTGACAAAAACGGGCAAAAAAATGGCCGCAAACGCCAAGATGGCGGAAAGCCCGTTGCCATGACAACAGGCGTTTCAATGACTTTTTTACTTGTCTTGATGTGATAGACATGTGTACCGAATTTCGTCGTCCTACGTCAAACTAAAATTTTTTTTCCCCATTCTAGAGGCCATTTTTGGCGTTTCTAGGGGGCGCTGTCGAGGCATTTTTGCATTGGCGTGCATACAAACGCCAAATTATCGAAATTTTCACCGGACGTGAGGTGTGTGCCAAGTTTCGCAACTTTTCACGGGGTCTAAGGGGGTCAAAATTGAGCGAGTTGTGCTTAAAATAATAAACATTACAATAACAATAGGGCCTTGCCATACTTCGTATGGCTCGGACCCTAATTAAAGCCGCAAGCGGCATCCATCGGGTCCTCGCCTCATGCCGAACCCTCCACCCGAACTCACCACAAAGCTTCCGGGTAGATGTGAAGTAAAAGGCATGAATCCAAAACTAGTTTGTTAAAAAATAATGCACATTCAGTAATAAATAGGCATAAACGCCAAGATGGCGGACACCATGTTGCCATGTTAACAGGTGGTCAATGCACTTTTTTACTCGCCTTGGGTTGTTACACATGTGTGCCGAATTTCGTAGCCTAAGATGAAAGTAGACAATCGGGCCCCTGAGGGCCCCCCCCAAAAAGTGCCCCCCCCACAATACATTCTATAATGTGTTAAGGACCTACCAAATATGAATAGTTAAAGTTTTGGTGCACATCGCATGAATTTGTGCAAAGATATAAGCAAACCGTGTTTCATGGCGAGAAGGTTTTTTTCCAAGATGGCGGACACTCCAGTGCCATGGTAACAGGTGCTTAATTGAGTTTTATGCTTGTCTCGGGTTGATACACATGTGTGCCGAATTTCGTAGCCCTAGCTCAAAGTAGACAATCGGGCCCCTAGGGGGCCCCCCAAAATGTGCCCCCCCCCCACAATACATATTACAATGCGTGAAGGACCTACCAAATATGAATTATTGGAATTTTGGTTCCGATCGGATGCATTTCTGCGAAGATATAAGCAAACCGTGTTTCATGGCGAGAACGCGTTTTTCCATGGGTTGCCACGGTAACACACTTTCTCCTATCAGAAAGATTTGAATAACTTTTGGTCCCCATCTTGTCAGGAAGCTCCATGGTGAATGTGGAGCCAATAGCATGAATCCCCTCAGACTAGTTCGTTCAAATTCGATGCGCTTAAAGTGATAAAAAGGGCATAAACGCCAAGATGGCGGACACCCCGTTGCCATGGTAACAGGTTCTCAATAGAGTTTTTTGCTCGTCTTGGTTACTTATACATGTGTACCGAATTTCGTAGCCATAGGTCAAAATAGACGATCGGGCCCCTAGGGGCCCCCCCCAAAATGCGCCCCACCCACAATACATATTACAATGCGTGAAGGACCTACCAAATATGAATTATTTTAATTTTGGTTCCGATGGGATGTATTTCTGCGAAGATATGAGTGAACCGTGTTTCATGGTGAGAACGCTTTTTTCCATGGGTTGCCACGGTAACACGCGTTCTCCTATCAAAAAGATTTGAATAACTTTTGGTACCCATCTTGTCACGAAGCTCCATGGCGAATGTGGAGCCAATAGCATGAATCGCCTCAGACTAGTTCGTTCAAATGCGATGCGCCCAAATTGACAAAAACGGGCAAAAAAATGGCCGCAAACGCCAAGATGGCGGAAAGCCCGTTGCCATGACAACAGGCGTTTCAATGACTTTTTTACTTGTCTTGATGTGATAGACATGTGTACCGAATTTCGTCGTCCTACGTCAAACTAAAATTTTTTTCCCCCATTCTAGAGGCCATTTTTGGCGTTTCTAGGGGGCGCCGTCGAGGCATTTTCACATTGGCGTGCACGCGGACCCCAGAATATCGCTATTTTCGCCGGGACTGAGGTGTGTGCCAAGTTTCGCAACTTTTCACGGGGGCTGAGTGGGTCAAAAATGGCCGAGTTGTGCTGACAAAAATAATAATAATAAACATTACAATAACAATAGGGCCCTGCCATACTTCGTATGGCTCGGACCCTAATTAAAGCCGCAAGCGGCATCCATCGGGTCCTCGCCTCATGCCGAACCCTCCACCCGAGTCCTGGTTCTCCTAATGCTACATGTGAAGGACCCGCACAGCCAGTTCATTTTAATAGAGAAATACAATTCACATATTGAGAAAAGAATGTGTGTAAACGCCAAGATGGCGGACACCCCGTTACCATGGCAACATGTGTTTCATTGCCTTTTTAGCTTGTCTTGGGATGATACACATGTGTGCCGAATTTCGTAGCTCGAGATGAAAGTAGACGATCGGGCCCCTTGGGGCCCCCCCAAAAAGTGTCCCCCCCACAATACATTCTATAATGTGTTAAGGACCTACCAAATATGAATAGTTACAGTTTTGGTGCACATCGTATGAATTTGTGCAAAGATATAAGCAAACCGTGTTTCATTGCGAGAAGTTTTTTTTCCAAGATGGCGGACACCCCGTTGCCATGGTAACGGCTGCACAATGAAGTTTTTTGCTTGTCTTGGGTTGATACACGTGTGCCGAATTTCGTAGCCCTAGCTCAAAGTAGACGATCGGGCCCCTAGGGGCCGCCCCCAAAATGTGCCCCCCCCACAATACATATTACAAAGCGTTAAGGACCTACCAAATATGAATTACTGGAATTTTGGTTCCAATGGGATCTATTTCTTCGAAGATATGAGTGAACCGTGTTTGATGGCGAGGAGTATTTTTTGCAAGATGGTGGACACCCTGTTGCCATGGTAACAGGTGCTTAATTGAGTTTTATGCTTGTGTAGGGTTGGTACACATGTGTGCCGAATTTCGTAGCCCTAGGTCAAAGTAGACGATCGGGCCCCTAGGGGCCCCCCCCAAAATGTGCCCCCCCCCCCCACAATACATATTACAATGCGTTAAGGACCTGCCAAATATGAATTATTGGAATTTTGGTTCCGATCGGATGCATTTTGGCAGAGATATAAGCAAACCGTGTTTCATGGCGAGAACGCTTTTTTCCATGGGTTGCCACGGTAACACGCTTTCTCCTATCAGAAAGATTTGAATAACTTTTGGTCCCCATCTTGTCACGAAGCTCCATGGCGAATGTGGAGCCAATAGCCTGAATCCCCTCAGACTAGTTCGTTGAAATACGTTGTGCTTAAAGTGATAAAAAGGGCATAAACGCCAAGATGGCGGACACCCCGTTGCCATGGTAACAGGTTCTCAATAGAGTTTTTTGCTCGTCTTGGTTACTTATACATGTGTACCGAATTTCGTAGCCCTAGGTCAAAGTAGACTATCGGGCCCCTAGGGGCCCCCCCAAAATATGCCCCCCCCACAATACATATTACAACACGTTAAGGACCTACCAAATATGAATTATTGGAATTTTGGTTCCGATCGGATGTATTTCTGCAGAAATATAAGCAAACCGTGTTTCATGGCGAGAACGCTGTTTTCCATGGGTTGCCACGGTAACACGCTTTCTCCTATCAGAAAGATTTGAATAACTTTTGGTCCCCATCTTGTCACGAAGCTCCATGGCGAATGTGGAGCCAATAGCCTGAATCCCCTCAGACTAGTTCGTTGAAATACGTTGTGCTTAAAGTGATAAAAAGGGCATAAACGCCAAGATGGCGGACACCCCGTTGCCATGGTAACAGGTTCTCAATAGAGTTTTTTGCTCGTCTTGGTTACTTATACATGTGTACCGAATTTCGTAGCCCTAGGTCAAAGTAGACTATCGGGCCCCTAGGGGCCCCCCCAAAATATGCCCCCCCCACAATACATATTACAACACGTTAAGGACCTACCAAATATGAATTATTGGAATTTTGGTTCCGATCGGATGTATTTCTGCAGAAATATAAGCAAACCGTGTTTCATGGCGAGAACGCTGTTTTCCATGGGTTGCCACGGTAACACGCTTTCTCCTATCAGAAAGATTTGAATAACTTTTGGTCCCCATCTTGTCACGAAGCTCCATGGCGAATGTGGAGCCAATAGCCTGAATCCCCTCAGACTAGTTCGTTCAAATACGATGCGCTTAAAGTGATAAAAAGGGCATAAACGCCAAGATGGCGGACACCCTGTATCCGTGGTAACAGGTTCTCAATAGAGTTTTTTGCTCGTCTTGGTTACTTATACATGTGTGCCGAATGTCGTAGCCATAGGTCAAAGTAGACTATCGGTCCCCTCGGGGCCCCCTCCCAAAATGCGCCCCCCCACAATACGTATTACAATGCGTGAAGGACCTACCAAACATGAATTATTTTAATTTTGGTTCCGATCGGATGTATTTCTGCAGAGATATAAGCAAACCGTGTTTCATGGCGAGAACGCAGTTTTACATGGGTTGCCACGGTAACACGCTTTCTCCTATCAGAAAGATTTGAATAACTTTTGGTCCACATCTTGTCACGAAGCTCCATTGCGAATGTGGAGCCAATAGCCTGAATCCCCTCAGACTAGTTCGTTCAAATACGATGCGCTTAAAGTGATAAAAAGGGCATAAACGCCAAGATGGCGGACACCCTGTATCCGTGGTAACAGGTTCTCAATAGAGTTTTTTGCTCGTCTTGGTTACTTATACATGTGTGCCGAATTTCGTAGCCATAGCTCAAAGTAGACGATCGGGCCCCTAGGGGCCCCCCCCAAAATGCGCTCCCCCCACAATACATATTACAATGCGTGAAGGACCTACCAAATATGAATTATTTTAATTTTGGTTCCGATCGGATGTATTTCTGCAGAGATATAAGCAAACCGTGTTTCATGGCGAGAACGCAGTTTTACATGGGTTGCCACGGTAACACGCTTTCTCCTATCAGAAAGATTTGAATAACTTTTGGTCCACATCTTGTCACGAAGCTCCATTGCGAATGTGGAGCCAATAGCCTGAATCCCCTCAGACTAGTTCGTTCAAATACGATGCGCTTAAAGTGATAAAAAGGGCATAAACGCCAAGATGGCGGACACCCTGTATCCGTGGTAACAGGTTCTCAATAGAGTTTTTTGCTCGTCTTGGTTACTTATACATGTGTGCCGAATTTCGTAGCCATAGCTCAAAGTAGACGATCGGGCCCCTAGGGGCCCCCCCCAAAATGCGCTCCCCCCACAATACATATTACAATGCGTGAAGGACCTACCAAATATGAATTATTTTAATTTTGGTTCCGATCGGATGTATTTCTGCAGAGATATAAGCAAACCGTGTTTCATGGCGAGAACGCTTTTTTCCATGGGTTGCCACGGTAACACGCTTTCTCCTATCAGAAAGATTTGAATAACTTTTGGTCCCCATCTTGTCACGAAGCTCCATTGCGAATGTGGAGCCAATAGCCTGAATCCCCTCAGACTAGTTCGTTCAAATACGATGCGCTTAAAGTGATAAAAAGGGCATAAACGCCAAGATGGCGGACACCCTGTATCCGTGGTAACAGGTTCTCAATAGAGTTTTTTGCTCGTCTTGGTTACTTATACATGTGTGCCGAATTTCGTAGCCATAGCTCAAAGTAGACGATCGGGCCCCTAGGGGCCCCCCCCAAAATGCGCTCCCCCCACAATACATATTACAATGCGTGAAGGACCTACCAAATATGAATTATTTTAATTTTGGTTCCGATCGGATGTATTTCTGCAGAGATATAAGCAAACCGTGTTTCATGGCGAGAACGCAGTTTTACATGGGTTGCCACGGTAACACGCTTTCTCCTATCAGAAAGATTTGAATAACTTTTGGTCCCCATCTTGTCACGAAGCTCCATTGCGAATGTGGAGCCAATAGCCTGAATCCCCTCAGACTAGTTCGTTCAAATACGATGCGCTTAAAGTGATAAAAAGGGCATAAACACCAAGATGGCGGACACCCCGTTGCCATGGTAACAGGTTCTCAATAGAGTTTTTTGCTCGTCTTGGTTACTTATACATGTGTACCGAATTTCGTAGCCATAGGTCAAAGTAGACTATCGGGCCCCTCGGGGCCCCCCCCAAAATGCGCCCCCCCCCACAATACATATTACAATGCGTGAAGGACCTACCAAACATGAATTAATTTAATTTTGGTTCCGATCGGATGTATTTCTGCGAAGATATGAGTGAACCGTGTTTCATGGCGAGAACGCTTTTTTCCATGGGTTGCCACGGTAACACGCTTTCTCCTATCAAAAAGATTTGAATAACTTTTTGTCCCCATCTTGTCACGAAGCTCCATGGCGAATGTGGAGCCAATAGCATGAATCCCCTCAGACTAGTTCGTTCAAATACGATGCGCCCAAATTGACAAAAACGGGCCAAAAAATGGCCGCAAACGCCAAGATGGCGGACAGCCCGTTGCCATGACAACAGGCGTTTCAATGAGTTTTTTACTTGTCTTGATGTGATAGACATGTGTACCGAATTTCGTCGTACTACGTCAAACAAAAATTTTTTTTCCCCATTCTAGATGCCATTTTTGGCGTTTCTAGGGGGCGCTGTCTAGGCATTTTTGCATTGGCGTGCATACAAACGCCAAATTATCGAAATTTTCACCGGACGTGAGGTGTGTGCCAAGTTTCGCAACTTTTCACGGGGTCTAAGGGGGTCAAAATTGAGTGAGTTGTGCTTAGAACGAGAACGAGAATAATAATAATAATTAAAGCCGCAAGCGGCATCCATCGGGTCCTCGCCTCATGCCGAACCCTCCACCCGAGTCCTGGTTCTCCTAATGCTACATGTGAAGGACCCGCACAGCCAGTTCATTTTAATAGAGAAATACAATTCACATATTGAGAAAAGAATGTGTAAACGCCAAGATGGCGGACAGCCCGTTACCATGGCAACATGTGTTTCATTGACTTTTTAGCTTGTCTTGGGATGATACACATGTGTGCCGAATTTCGTAGCCCGAGATGAAAGTAGACGATCGGGCCCCTAGGGGCCCCCCCAAAAAGTGTCCCCCCCACAATACATTCTATAATGTGTTAAGGACCTACCAAATATGAATAGTTACAGTTTTGGTGCACATCGTATGAATTTGTGCAAAGATATAAGCAAACCGTGTTTCATGGCGAGAAGGTTTTTTTTCCAAGATGGCGGATACCCCGTTGCCATGGTAACGGCTGCACAATGAAGTTTTTTGCTTGTCTTGGGTTGATACACATGTGTGCCGAATTTCGTAGCCCTAGCTCAAAGTAGACGATCGGGCCCCTAGGGGCCGCCCCCAAAATGTGCCCCCCCCACAATACATATTACAACGCGTTAAGGACCTGCCAAATATGAATTATTGGAATTGTGGTTCCAATCGGATGCATTTTGGCAGAGATATAAGCAAACCGTGTTTCATGGCGAGAACGCGTTTTTCCATGGGTTGCCACGGTAACACGCTTTCTCCTATCAGAAAGATTTGAATAACTTTTTGTCCCCATCTTGTCACGAAGCTCCATGGGGAATGTGGAGCCAATAGCATGAATCCCCTCAGACTAGTTCGTTCAAATACGATGCGCTTAAAGTGATAAAAAGGGCATAAACGCCAAGATGGCGGCCACCCCGTTGCCATGGTAACAGGTTCTCAATAGAGTTTTTTGCTCGTCTTGGTTACTTATACATGTGTACCGAATTTCGTAGCCCTAGGTCAAAGTAGACTATCGGGCCCCTAGGGGCCCCCCCAAAATGCGCCCCCCCCCACAATACATATTACAATGTGTTAAGGACCTACCATATATAAATTATTAGAATTTTGGTTCCGATCGGATGTATTTCTGCGAAGATATGAGTGAACCGTGTTTCATGGCGAGAACGCTTTTTTCCATGGTTTGCCACGGTAACACGCTTTGTCCTGTTGGAAAGATTTCACTAACTTTAGCTCCCCATCTTGTCACGAAGCTTCCTGCTGAGTATGGAGCCAATAGCCTGAATCCCCTCAGACTAGTTTGTTTAAATACGATACGCTTAAAGTGATAAAAAGGGCACAAACGCCAAGATGGCGGACACCCCGTTGCCATGGTAACAGGTGGTTAATTAAGTTTTTTGCTCGTCTTGGTTACTTATACATGTGTACTGAATTTCGTAGCTCTAGGTCAAAGTAGACGATCAGGCCCCTAGTGGCCCCCGCCAAAAAGTGCCCCCCCCCCACAATACATTCTATAATGTGTTAAAGACCTACCAAATATGAATTATTGGAATTTTGGTTCCAATGGGATCTATTTCTGCAAAGATATGATTGAACCGTCTTTCATGGCGAGGAGTATTTTTTTCAAGATGGCGGACACACCGTTGCCATGGTAACAGGTGCTTAATCGAGTTTTATGCTTGTCTAGGGTTGATACACATGTGTGCCGAATTTCGTAGCCCTAGCTCAAAGTAGACGATCGGGCCCCTAGGGCCCCCCCCCCAAAATGTGCCCCCCCCACAATACATATTACAATGTGTTAAGGACCTACCAAGTATGAATTATTGGAATTTTGGTTCCGATCGGATGTATATCTGCAGGGATATGAGTGAACCGTGTTTCATGGCGAGAACGCTTTTTTCCATGGGTTGCCACGGTAACACGCTTTCTCCTATCAGAAAGATTTGAATAACTTTTGGTCTCCATCTTGTCACGAAGCTCCATGGCGAATGTGGAGCCAATAGCATGAATACCCTCAGACTAGTTCGTTCAAATACGATGCGCTTAAAGTGATAAAAAGGGCATAAACGCCAAGATGGCGGCCACCCCGTTGCCATGGTAACAGGTTCTCAATGGAGTTTTTTGCTCGTCTTGGTTACTTATACATGTGTACCGAATTTCGTAGCCCTAGGTCAAAGTAGACTATCGGGCCCCTAGGGGCCCCCCCAAAATGCGCCCCCCCCCCACAATACATATTACTATGCGTGAAGGACCTACCAAACATGAATTATTGTAATTTTGGTTCCGATCGGATGTATTTCTGCGAAGATATGAGTGAACCGTGTTTCATGGCGAGATCGCTTTTTTCCATGGGTTGCCACGGTAACACGCTTTCGCCTATCAAAAAGATTTGAATAACTTTTGGTCCCCATCTTGTCACGAAGCTCCATGGCGAATGTGGAGCCAATAGCATGATTCGCCTCAGACTAGTTCGTTCAAATGCGATGCGCCCAAATTGACAAAAACGGGCAAAAAAATGGCCGCAAACGCCAAGATGGCGGAAAGCCCGTTGCCATGACAACAGACTTTTCAATGACTTTTTTACTTGTCTGGATGTGAAAGACATGTGTACCGAATTTCGTCGTCCTACGTCAAACTAAAATTTTTTTCCCCCATTCTAGAGGCCATTGTTGGCGTTTCTAGGGGGCGCCGTCGAGGCATTTTCACATTGGCGTGCACGCGGACCCCAGAATATCGCTATTTTCGCCGGGACTGAGGTGTGTGCCAAGTTTCGCAACTTTTCACGGGGTCTAAGGGGGTCAAAATTGAGTGAGTTGTGCTTAGAACGAGAACGAGAATAATAATAATAATAATTAAAGCCGCAAGCGGCATCCATCGGGTCCTCGCCTCATGCCGAACCCTCCACCCGAACTCACCACAAAGCTTCCGGGTAGATGTGAAGTAAAAGGCATGAATCCAAAACTAGTTTGTTAAAAAATAATGCACATTCAGTAATAAATAGGCATAAACGCCAAGATGGTGGACACCATGTTGCCATGGTAACAGGTGGTCAATGCACTTTTTTACTCGCCTTGGGTTGTTACACATGTGTGCCGAATTTCGTAGCCTAAGATGAAAGTAGACAATCGGGCCCCTGAGGGCCCCCCCAAAAAGTGCCCCCCCCACAATACATTCTATAATGTGTTAAGGACCTACCAAATATGAATAGTTAAAATTTTGGTGCACATCGCATGAATTTGTGCAAAGATATAAGCAAACCGTGTTTCATGGCGAGAAGGCTTTTTTCCAAGATGGCGGACACTCCAGTGCCATGGTAACAGGCTCTTAATTGAGTTTTATGCTTGTCTCGGGTTGATACACATGTGTGCCGAATTTCGTAGCCCTAGCTCAAAGTAGACGATCGGGCCCCTAGGGGCCCCCCCAAAATGTGCCCCCCCCACAATACATATTACAACAAGTTAAGGACCTACCAAATATGAATTATTGGAATTTTGGTTCCGATCGGATGTATTTCTGCAGAAATATAAGCAAACCGTGTTTCATGGCGAGAACGCTGTTTTCCATGGGTTGCCACGGTAACACGCTTTCTCCTATCAGAAAGATTTGAATAACTTTTGGTCCCCATCTTGTCACGAAGCTCCATGGCGAATGTGGAGCCAATAGCCTGAATCCCCTCAGACTAGTTCGTTGAAATACGATGCGCTTAAAGTGATAAAAAGGGCATAAACGCCAAGATGGCGGACACCCCGTTGCCATGGTAACAGGTTCTCAATAGAGTTTTTTGCTCGTCTTGGTTACTTATACATGTGTACCGAATTTCGTAGCCCTAGCTCAAAGTAGACGATCGGGCCCCTAGGGGCCCCCCCAAAATGCGCCCCCCCCACAATACATATTACAATGCGTGAAGGACCTACCAAACATGAATTATCAGAATTTTGGTTCCGATCGGATGCATTTCTGCGAAGATATGAGTGAACCGTGTTTCATGGCAAGAACGCTTTTTTCCATGGGTTGCCACGGTAACATGCTTTCTCCTATCGGAAAAATTTGAATAACTTTTGGTCCCCATCTTGTCACGAAGCTCCATGGCGAACGTGGAGCCAATAGCATGAATCCCCTCAGACTAGTTCGTTCAAATGCGATGCGCCCAAATTGATAAAAAGAGCATAAACGCCAAGATGGCGGCCACCCCGTTGCCATGGTAACAGGTTCTCAATAGAGTTTTTTGCTCGTCTTGGTTACTTATACATGTGTACCGAATTTCGTAGCCCTAGCTCAAAGTAGACGATCGGGCCCCTAGGGGCCCCCCCAAAATGCGCCCCCCCCACAATATATATTACAAAGCGTGAAGGACCTACCAAATATGAATTATTTTAATTTTGGTTCCGATCGGATGTATTTCTGCGAAGATATGAGTGAACCGTGTTTCATGGCGAGATCGCTTTTTTCCATGGGTTGCCACGGTAACACGCTTTCGCCTATCAAAAAGATTTGAATAACTTTTGGTCCCCATCTCGTCACGAAGCTCCATGGCGAATGTGGAGCCAATAGCATGAATCGCCTCAGACTAGTTCGTTCAAATGCGATGCGCCCAAATTGACAAAAACGGGCAAAAAAATGGCCGCAAACGCCAAGATGGCGGAAAGCCCGTTGCCATGACAACAGGCGTTTCAATGACTTTTTTACTTGTCTTCATGTGATAGACATGTGTACCGAATTTCGTCGTCCTACGTCAAACTAAAAAAATTTTTCCCCATTCTAGAGGCCATTTTTGGCGTTTCTAGGGGGCGCCGTCGAGGCATTTTTACATTGGCGTGCACGCGGACACCAGAATATCGCTATTTTCGCCGGGACTGAGGTGTGTGCCAAGTTTCGCAACTTTTCACGGGGTCTAAGGGGGTCAAAATTGAGTGAGTTGTGCTGAGAAGAATAATAATAATAATTAAAGCCGCAAGCGGCATCCATCGGGTCCTCGCCTCATGCCGAACCCTCCACCCGAACTCACTACAAAGCTTCCGGGTGGATGTGAAGTAAAAGGAACGAATCCAAAACTAGTTTGTCCAAAAATAATGCACATACAGTGCTAAATTGGCCTAAACGCCAAGATGGCGGACACCCCGTTGCCATGGTAACAGGCGTTTCAATGACTTTTTTACTTGTCTTCATGTGATAGACATGTGTACCGAATTTCGTCGTCCTACGTCAAACTAAAAATTTTTTTCCCCATTCTAGAGGCCATTTTTGGCGTTTCTAGGGGGCGCTGTCGAGGCATTTTTGCATTGGCGTGCATACAAACGCCAAATTATCGAAATTTTCACCGGACGTGAGGTGTGTGCCAAGTTTCGCAACTTTTCACGGGGTCTAAGGGGGTCAAAATTGAGTGAGTTGTGCTTAGGAGAATAATAATAATAATAATTAAAGCCGCAAGCGGCATCCATCGGGTCCTCGCCTCATGCCGAACCCTCCACCCGAGTCCTGGTTCTCCTAATGCTACATGTGAAGGACCCGCACAGCCAGTTCATTTTAATAGAGAAATACAATTCACATATTGAGAAAAGAATGTGTGTAAACGCCAAGATGGCGGACAGCCCGTTACCATGGCAACATGTGTTTCATTGACTTTTTAGCTTGTCTTGGGATGATACACATGTGTGCCGAATTTCGTAGCCCGAGATGTAAGTAGACGATCGGGCCCCTAGGGGCCCCCCCAAAAAGTGTCCCCCCCACAATACATTCTATAATGTGTTAAGGACCTACCAAATATGAATAGTTACAGTTTTGGTGCACATCGTATGAATTTGTGCAAAGATATAAGCAAACCGTGTTTCATGGCGAGAAGGTTTTTTTTCCAAGATGGCGGATACCCCGTTGCCATGGTAACGGCTGCACAATGAAGTTTTTTGCTTGTCTTGGGTTGATACACATGTGTGCCGAATTTCGTAGCCCTAGCTCAAAGTAGACGATCGGGCCCCTAGGGGCCGCCGCCAAAATGTGCCCCCCCCACAATACATATTACAACGCGTTAAGGACCTGCCAAATATGAATTATTGGAATTTTGGTTCCAATCGGATGCATTTTGGCAGAGATATAAGCAAACCGTGTTTCATGGCGAGACGCGTTTTTCCATGGGTTGCCACGGTAACACGCTTTCTCCTATCAGAAAGATTTGAATAACTTTTTGTCCCCATCTTGTCACGAAGCTCCATGGGGAATGTGGAGCCAATAGCATGAATCCCCTCAGACTAGTTCGTTCAAATACGATGCGCTTAAAGTGATAAAAAGGGCATAAACGCCAAGATGGCGGCCACCCCGTTGCCATGGTAACAGGTTCTCAATAGAGTTTTTTGCTCGTCTTGGTTACTTATACATGTGTACCGAATTTCGTAGCCCTAGCTCAAAGTAGACGATCGGGCCCCTAGGGGCCCCCCCAAAATGCGACCCCCCCACAATATATATTACAAAGCGTGAAGGACCTACCAAATATGAATTATTTTAATTTTGGTTCCGATCGGATGTATTTCTGCGAAGATATGAGTGAACCGTGTTTCATGGCGAGATCGCTTTTTTGCATGGGTTGCCACGGTAACACGCTTTCGCCTATCAAAAAGATTTGAATAACTTTTGGTCCCCATCTCGTCACGAAGCTCCATGGCGAATGTGGAGCCAATAGCATGAATCGCCTCAGACTAGTTCGTTCAAATGCGATGCGCCCAAATTGACAAAAACGGGCAAAAAAATGGCCGCAAACGCCAAGATGGCGGAAAGCCCGTTGCCATGACAACAGGCGTTTCAATGACTTTTTTACTTGTCTTGATGTGATAGACATGTGTACCGAATTTCGTCGTCCTACGTCAAACTAAAATTTTTTTTCCCCATTCTAGAGGCCATTTTTGGCGTTTCTAGGGGGCGCTGTCGAGGCATTTTTGCATTGGCGTGCATACAAACGCCAAATTATCGAAATTTTCACCGGACGTGAGGTGTGTGCCAAGTTTCGCAACTTTTCACGGGGTCTAAGGGGGTCAAAATTGAGTGAGTTGTGCTTAGGAGAATAATAATAATAAACATTACAATAACAATAGGGCCTTGCCATACTTCGTATGGCTCGGACCCTAATAAACATTACAATAACAATAGGGCCCTGCCATACTTCGTATGGCTCGGACCCTAATAAACATTTCAATAACAATAGGGCCCTGCCATACTTCGTATGGCTCGGACCCTAATTAAAGCCGCAAGCGGCATCCATCAGGTCCTCGCCTCATGCCGAACCCTCCACCCGAACTCGCCACAAAACTTCCGGGTGGATGTGAAGTAAAAGGCATGAATCCAAAACTAGTTTGTTAAAAAACAATGCACATACAGTAATAAATGGGCATAAACGCCAAGATGGCGGACACCCCGTTGCCATGGTAACAGGTGGTCAATGCACTTTTTTACTCGCCTTGCGTTGTTACACATGTGTACCGAATTTCATAGCCCTAGGTCTAAGTAGACAATCGGGCCCCTAGGGCCCCCCCCAAAAAGTTCCCCCCCCCCCACAATACATTCTATAATGTGTTAAGGACCTACCAAATTTTAATATTTACAGTTTTGGTGCACATCGCATGAATTTGTGCGAGGATATAAGCAAACCGTGTTTAATGGCGAGAAGGTTTTTTTCCAAGATGGCGGACACCCTGTTGCCATGGTAACGGCTGCACAATGAAGTTTTTTGCTTGTCTTGGGTTGATACACATGTGTGCCGAATTTCGTAGCCCTAGCTCAAAGTAGACGATCGGGCCCCTAGGGCCCCCCCCCCCCCAAAATGTGCCCCCCCCGACCATACATATTACAATGCGTTAAGGACCTACCAAATATGAATTATTGGAATTTTGGTTCCGATCGGATGCATTTCTGCAGAGATATAAGCAAACCGTGTTTCATGGCGAGAACGCTTTTTTCCATGGGTTGCCACGGTAACACGCTTTCTCCGATCAGAAAGATTTGAATAACTTTTGGTCCCCATCTTGTCACAAAGCTCCATGGCGAATGTGGAGCCAATAGCATGAATCGCCTCAGACTAGTTCGTTCAAATACGATGCGCTTAAAGTGATAAAAAGGCCATAAACGCCAAGATGGCGGACACCCCGTTGCCATGGTAACAGGTTCTCAATAGAGTTTTTTGCTCGTCTTGGTTACTTATACATGTGTACCGAATTTCGTAGCCATAGGTCAAAGTAGACTATCGGGCCCCTAGGGGCCCCCCCCAGAATGCGCCCCCCCCACAATACATATTACAATGCGTGAAGGACCTACCAAACATGAATTATTTTAATTTTGGTTCCGATCAGATGTATTTCTGCGAAGATATGAGTGAACCGTGTTTCATGGCGAGAACGCTTTTTTTCCATGGGTTGCCACGGTAACACGCTTTCGCCTATCAAAAAGATTTGAATAACTTTTGGTCCCCATCTTGTCACGAATCTCCATGGCGAATGTGGAGCCAATAGCATGACTCCCCTCAGACTAGTTCGATCAAATGCGATGCGCCCAAATTGACAAAAACGGGCAAAAAAAATGGCTGCAAACGCCAAGATGGCGGACAGCCCATTGCCATGACAACAGGCCTACGATTGACTTTTTTAGTCGTCCTGAGGTGATAGACATGTGTACCGAATTTCGTCGTCCTACGTCAAACTAAACTTTGCAGACCCCATTCTACGGGCCATATCATGGCGTTTCTAGGGGGCGCCGTCGAGCCGTTTTTTAATTGGCATGGACACGGACCATGGAATATCGCTATTTTCGCCGGGCTGGAGGTGTGTGCCAAGTTTCGCAACTTTTCACGGAGGCCAAGTGGGTCAAAAATGGCCGAGTTGTGCTGAGGAGAATAAAAATAATAATAAACATTTGGAAAACAATAGGGCCCTGCCATACTTCGTTTGGCGAGGACCCTAATAACAAGCGGCATCCATCGGGTCCTGGCCTCATGCCGAACCCTCCACCCGAACTCGCCACAAAGCTTCCGGGTGGATGTGAAGTAAAAGGCACGAATCCAAAACTAGTTTGTTCAAAAACAATGCACATACAGTGCTAAATGGGCGTAAACGCCAAGATGGCGGACACACCGTTGCCATGGTAACAGGTGGTCAATGCACTTTTTTACTCGCCTTGGGTTGTTACACATGTGTGCCGAATTTCGTAGCCATAGGTGAAAGTAGACGATCGGGCCCCTGAGGGCCCCCCCAAAAAGTGCCCCCCCCACAATACATTCTATAATGTGTTAAGGACCTACCAAATATGAATAATTACAGTTTTGGTGCACATCGCATGAATTTGTGCAAAGATACAAGCAAACTGTGTTTCATGGCGGGAAGGTTTTTTTTCCAAGATGGCAGACACTCCGTTGCCATGGTAACAGGTGCTTAATTGAGTTTTATGCTTGTCTAGGGTTGATACACGTGTGCCGAATTTCGTAGCCCTAGCTCAAAGTAGACGATCGGGCCCCTAGGGGCCCCCCCCAAAGTGTGCCCCCCCCACAATACATATTACAATGCGTTAAGGACCTACCAAATATGAATTATTTTAATTTCGGTTCCGATCGGATGTATTTCTGCGAAAATATGAGTGAACCGTGTTTCATGGCCAGAACGCTTTTTTCCATGGGTTGCCACGGTAACACGCTTTCTCCTATCAGAAAGATTTGAATAACTTTTTGTCCCCATCTTGTCACGAAGCTCCATGGTGAATGTGGAGCCAATAGCCTGAATCCCCTCAGACTAGTTCGTTCAAATACGATGTGCTTAAAGTGATAAAAAGGGCATAAACGCCAAGATGGCGGACAGCCCGTTGCCATGACAACAGGCGTTTCAATGACTTTTTTACTCGTCTTGATGTGATAGACATGTGTACCGGATTTCGTCGTCCTACGTCAAACTAAATTTTTTTGACCCCATTCTAGAGGCCATTTTTGGCGTTTCTAGGGGGCGCCGTCGAGCCATTTTTACATTGGCGTGCACGCGGACCCCAGAATATCGCTATTTTCGCCGGGACTGAGGTGTGTGCCAAGTTTCGCAACTTTTCACGGGGCCTAACGGGGTCAAAAATGGCCGAGTTGTGCTGACAAAAATAATAATAAACATTACAATAACAATAGGGCCTTGCCATACTTCGTATGGCTCGGACCCTAATAAACATTACAATAACAATAGGGCCCTGCCATACTTCGTATGGCGAGGACCCTAATTAAAGCCGCAAGCGGCATCCATCAGGTCCTCGCCTCATGCCGAACCCTCCACCCGAGTCCTGGTTCTCCTAATGCTACATGTGAAGGACCCACAGAGACAGTTCATTTTAATAGAGAAATACAATTCACATATTGAGAAAAGAATGTGTGTAAACGCCAAGATGGCGGACAGCCCGTTACCATGGCAACATGTGTTTCATTGACTTATCAGCTCGTCTTGGGATGTTAGACATGTGTGCCGAATTTCGTAGCCCTACGTCAAAGTAGACGATCGGGCCCCTAGCGGCCCCCCCCAAAATGTGCCACCCCCACAATACATATTAAAATATGTTAAGGACCTACCAAATATGAATGTTTTCCACTTTGGTGCAGATCAGATGCATTTCTACCAAGATATGAGTGAACCGTGTTTCATGGCGAGGAGGATTTTTTTCAAGATGGCGGACACTCCAGTGCCATGGTAACAGGTGCTTAATTGAGTTTTTTGCTTGTCTAGGGTTGATAACCATGTGTGCCGAATTTCGTAGCCCTAGCTCAAAGTAGACTATCGGGCCCCTCGGGGCCCCCCCCCAAATGCGCCCCCCCCACAATTCATATTACAATGCGTGAAGGACCTACCAAATAAATTATTTTAATTTTGGTTCCGATCGGATGTATTTCTGCGAAGATATGAGTGAACCGTGTTTCATGGCGAGATCGCTTTTTTCCATGGGTTGCCACGGTAACACGCTTTCGCCTATCAAAAAGATTTGAATAACTTTTGGTCCCCATCTTGTCACGAAGCTCCATGGCGAATGTGGAGCCAATAGCATGAATCGCCTCAGACTAGTTCGTTCAAATGCGATGCGCCCAAATTGACAAATATGGGCAAAAAAATGGCCGCAAACGCCAAGATGGCGGAAAGCCCGTTGCCATGACAACAGGCGTTTCAATGACTTTTTTACTTGTCTTCATGTGATAGACATGTGTACCGAATTTCGTCGTCCTACGTCAAACTAAAATTTTTTTTCCCCATTCTAGAGGCCATTTTTGGCGTTTCTAGGGGGCGCCGTCGAGGCATTTTTACATTGGCGTGCACGCGGACCCCAGAATATCGCTATTTTCGCCGGGACTGAGGTGTGTGCCAAGTTTCGCAACTTTTCACGGGGTCTAAGGGGGTCAAAATTGAGCGAGTTGTGCTTAGAACGAGAACGAGAATAATAATAATAATAATTAAAGCCGCAAGCGGCATCCATCGGGTCCTCGCCTCATGCCGAACCCTCCACCCGAGTCCTGGTTCTCCTAATGCTACATGTGAAGGACCCGCACAGCCAGTTCATTTTAATAGAGAAATACAATTCACATATTGAGAAAAGAATGTGTGTAAACGCCAAGATGGCGGACAGCCCGTTACCATGGCAACATGTGTTTCATTGACTTTTTAGCTTGTCTTGGGATGATACACATGTGTGCCGAATTTCGTAGCCCGAGATGTAAGTAGACGATCGGGCCCCTAGGGGCCCCCCCAAAAAGTGTCCCCCCCACAATACATTCTATAATGTGTTAAGGACCTACCAAATATGAATAGTTACAGTTTTGGTGCACATCGTATGAATTTGTGCAAAGATATAAGCAAACCGTGTTTCATGGCGAGAAGGTTTTTTTTCCAAGATGGCGGATACCCCGTTGCCATGGTAACGGCTGCACAATGAAGTTTTTTGCTTGTCTTGGGTTGATACACATGTGTGCCGAATTTCGTAGCCCTAGCTCAAAGTAGACGATCGGGCCCCTAGGGGCCGCCCCCAAAATGTGCCCCCCCCACAATACATATTACAACGCGTTAAGGACCTGCCAAATATGAATTATTGGAATTTTGGTTCCAATCGGATGCATTTTGGCAGAGATATAAGCAAACCGTGTTTCATGGCGAGAACGCGTTTTTCCATGGGTTGCCACGGTAACACGCTTTCTCCTATCAGAAAGATTTGAATAACTTTTTGTCCCCATCTTGTCACGAAGCTCCATGGGGAATGTGGAGCCAATAGCATGAATCCCCTCAGACTAGTTCGTTCAAATACGATGCGCTTAAAGTGATAAAAAGGGCATAAACGCCAAGATGGCGGCCACCCCGTTGCCATGGTAACAGGTTCTCAATAGAGTTTTTTGCTCGTCTTGGTTACTTATACATGTGTACCGAATTTCGTAGCCCTAGCTCAAAGTAGACGATCGGGCCCCTAGGGGCCCCCCCAAAATGCGCCCCCCCCACAATATATATTACAAAGCGTGAAGGACCTACCAAATATGAATTATTTTAATTTTGGTTCCGATCGGATGTATTTCTGCGAAGATATGAGTGAACCGTGTTTCATGGCGAGATCGCTTTTTTCCATGGGTTGCCACGGTAACACGCTTTCGCCTATCAAAAAGATTTGAATAACTTTTGGTCCCCATCTCGTCACGAAGCTCCATGGCGAATGTGGAGCCAATAGCATGAATCGCCTCAGACTAGTTCGTTCAAATGCGATGCGCCCAAATTGACAAAAACGGGCAAAAAAATGGCCGCAAACGCCAAGATGGCGGAAAGCCCGTTGCCATGACAACAGGCGTTTCAATGACTTTTTTACTTGTCTTGATGTGATAGACATGTGTACCGAATTTCGTCGTCCTACGTCAAACTAAATTTTTTTTTCCCCATTCTAGAGGCCATTTTTGGCGTTTCTAAGGGGCGCTGTCGAGGCATTTTTGCATTGGCGTGCATACAAACGCCAAATTATCGAAATTTTCACCGGACGTGAGGTGTGTGCCAAGTTTCGCAACTTTTCACGGGGTCTAAGGGGGTCAAAATTGAGTGAGTTGTGCTTAGGAGAATAATAATAATAAACATTACAATAACAATAGGGCCTTGCCATACTTCGTATGGCTCGGACCCTAATAAACATTACAATAACAATAGGGCCTTGCCATACTTCGTATGGCTCGGACCCTAATAAACATTACAATAACAATAGGGCCTTGCCATACTTCGTATGGCTCGGACCCTAATAATAAACATTACAATAACAATAGGGCCTTGCCATACTTCGTATGGCTCGGACCCTAATAAACAAAAGCCGCAAGCGGCATCCATCGGGTCCTCGCCTCATGCCGAACCCTCCACCTGAGTCCTGGTTCTCCTAATGCTACATGTGAAGGACCCGCACAGCCAGTTCATTTTAAAAGAGAAATATAATTCACATATTGAGAAAAGAATGTGTATAAACGCCAAGATGGCGGACAGCCCGTTACCATGGCAACATGTGTTTCATTGACTTGTTAGCTTGTCTTTGGATGATACACATGTGTGCCGAATTTCGTAGCCCGAGATGAAAGTAGACGATCGGGCCCCTTGGGGCCCCCCCAAAAAGTGTCTCCCCCACAATACATTCTATAATGTGTTAAGGACCTACCAAATATGAATACTTACAGTTTTGGTGCACATCATATGAATGTCTGCAAAGATATAAGCAAACCGTGTTTCATGGCGAGAAGGTTTTTTTCCAAGATGGCGGACACCCCGTTGCCATGGTAACGGCTGCACAATGAAGTTTTCTGCTTGTCTTGGGTTGATACACATGTGTGCCGAATTTCGTAGCCCTAGGTCAAAGTAGACGATCGGGCCCCTAGGGGCCCCCCCCAAAATGTGCCCCCCCCACAATACATATTACAATGCGTTAAGTACCTACCAAATATTAATTATTGGAATTTTGGTTCCGATCGGATGTATATCTGCAGGGATATGAGTGAACCGTGTTTCATGGCGAGAACGCTTTTTTCCATGGGTTGCCACGGTAACACGCTTTCTCCTATCAGAAAGATTTGAATAACTTTTGGTCCCCATCTTGTCACGAAGCTCCATGGCGAATGTGGAGCCAATAGCCTGAATCCCCTCAGACTAGTTCGTTCAAATATGATGCGCTTAAAGTGATAAAAAGGGCATAAACGCCAAAATGGCGGACACCCCGTTGCCATGGTAACAGGTTCTCAATAGAGTTTTTTGCTCGTCTTGGTTACTTATACATGTGTACAGAATTTTGTAGCCATAGGTCAAAGTAGACGATCGGGCCCCTGGGGGCCCCCCCCAAAATGCGCCCCCCCCACAATACATATTACAATGCGTGAAGGACCTACCAAATATGAATTATTGGAATTTTGGTTCCGATCGGATGCATTTCTGCGAAGATATAAGCAAACCGTGTTTCATGGCGAGAACGCTTTTTTCCATGGGTTGCCACGGTAACACGCTTTCTCCTATCAGAAAGATTTGAATAACTTTTGGTCCCCATCTTGTCACGAAGCTCCATGGCGAATGTGGAGCCAATAGCATGAATCCCCTCAGACTAGTTCGTTCAAATGCGATGCGCCCTAATTGACAAAAACGGGCAAAAAAATGGCCGCAAACGCCAAGATGGCGGAAAGCCCGTTGCCATGACAACAGGCGTTTCAATGACTTTTTTACTTGTCTGGATGTGATAGACATGTGTACCGAATTTCGTCGTCCTACGTCAAACTAAAATTTTTTTCCCCCATTCTAGAGGCCATTTTTGGCGTTTCTAGGGGGCGCCGTCGAGGCATTTTCACATTGGCGTGCACGCGGACCCCAGAATATCGCTATTTTCGCCGGGACTGAGGTGTGTGCCAAGTTTCGCAACTTTTCACGGGGTCTAAGGGGGTCAAAATTGAGTGAGTTGTGCTTAGGAGAATAATAATAATAATAATTAAAGCCGCAAGCGGCATCCATCGGGTCCTCGCCTCATGCCGAACCCTCCACCCGAGTCCTGGTTCTCCTAATGCTAAATGTGACGGACCCGCACAGCCAGTTCCTTTTAATAGAGAAATACAATTCACATATTGAGAAAAGAATGTGTGTAAACGCCAAGATGGCGGACAGCCCGTTACCATGGCAACATGTGTTTCATTGACTTTTTAGCTTGTCTTGGGATGATACACATGTGTGCCGAATTTCGTAGCCCGAGATGAAAGTAGACGATCGGGCCCCTTGGGGCCCCCCCAAAAAGTGTCTCCCCCACAATACATTCTATAATGTGTTAAGGACCTACCAAATATGAATAGTTACCGTTTTGGTGCACATCGTATGAATTTGTGCAAAGATATAGGCAAACCGTGTTTGATGGCGAGAAGGTTTTTTTGCAAGATGGCGGACACCCTGTTGCCATGGTAACGGCTGCACAATGAAGTTTTTTGCTTGTCTTGGGTTGATACACATGTGTGCCGAATTTCGTAGCCCTAGGTCAAAGTAGACGATCGGGCCCCTAGGGGCCCCCCCTAAAATGTGCCCCCCCCACAATACATATTACAATGCGTTAAGGACCTGCCAAATATGAATTATTGGAATTTAGGTTCCGATCGGATGCATTTTGGCAGAGATATAAGCAAACCGTGTTTCATGGCGAGAACTCTGTTTTCCATGGGTTGCCACGGTAACATGCTTTCTCCTATCATAAAGATTTGAATAACTTTTTGTCCCCATCTTGTCACGAAGCTCCATGGGGAATGTGGAGCCAATAGTATGAATCCCCTCAGACTAGTTCGTTCAAATACGATGCGCTTAAAGTGATAAAAAGGGCATAAACGCCAAGATGGCGGACACCCCGTTGCCATGGTAACAGGTTCTCAATAGAGTTTTTTGCTCGTCTTGGTTACTTATACATGTGTACCTAATTTCGTAGCCCTAGGTCAAAGTAGACTATCGGGCCCCTAGGGGCCCCCCCAAAATGCGCCCCCCCCACAATACATATTGCAATGCATGAAGGACCTACCAAATATAAATTATTTTAATTTTGGTTCCGATCGGATGTATTTCTGCGAAGATATGAGTGAACCGTGTTTCATGGCGAGATCGCTTTTTTCCATGGGTTGCCACGGTAACACGCTTTCGCCTATCAAAAAGATTTGAATAACTTTTGGTCCCCATCTTGTCACGAATCTCCATGGCGAACGTGGAGCCAATAGCATGAATCCCCTCAGACTAGTTCGTTCAAATGCGATGCGCCCAAATTGACAAAAACGGGCCAAAAAATGGCCGCAAACGCCAAGATGGCGGAAAGCCCGTTGCCATGACAACAGGCGTTTCAATGACTTTTTTACTTGTCTTCATGTGATAGACATGTGTACCGAATTTCGTCGTCCTACGTCAAACTAAAATTTTTTTTCCCCATTCTAGAGGCCATTTTTGGCGTTTCTAGGGGGCGCAGTCGAGGCATTTTTACATTGGCGTGCACGCAGACCCCAGAATATCGCTATTTTCGCCGGGACTGAGGTGTGTGCCAAGTTTCGCAACTTTTCACGGGGTCTAAGGGGGTCAAAATTGAGTGAGTTGTGCTCAGAACGAGGAGAATAATAATAATAATTAAAGCCGCAAGCGGCATCCATCGTGTCCTCGCTTCATGCCGAACCCTCCACCGAGTCCTGGTTCTCCTAATGCTAAATGTGAAGGACCCGCACAGCCAGTTCATTTTAATAGAGAAATACAATTCACATATTGAGAAAAGAATGTGTGTAAACGCCAAGATGGCGGACAGCCCGTTACCATGGCAACATGTGTTTCATTGACTTTTTAGCTTGTCTTGGGATGATACACATGTGTGCCGAATTTCGTAGCCCGTGATGAAAGTAGACAACCGGGCCCCTAGGGGCCCCCCCAAAAAGTGTCCCCCCCACAATACATTCTATAATGTGTTAAGGACCTACCAAATATGAATAATTGGAATTTTGGTTCCGATCGGATGCATTTCTGCAGAGATATAAGCAAACCGTGTTTCATGGCGAGAAGGTTTTTTTCCAAGATGGCGGACACCCTGTTGCCATGGTAACGGCTGCACAATGAAGTTTTTTGCTTGTCTTGGGTTGATACACATGTGTGCCAAATTTCGTAGCCCTAGCTCAAAGTAGACGATCGGGCCCCTAGGGGCCCCCCCCAAAATGTGCCCCCCCCACAATACATATTACAATGCGTTAAGGACCTACCAAATATGAATAATTGGAATTTTGGTTCCGATCGGATGAATTTCTGCAGAGATATAAGCAAACCGTGTTTCATGGCGAGAACGCATTTTTCCATGGGTTGCCACGGTAACACGCTTTCACCTATCAAAAAGATTTGAATAACTTTTGGTCCCCATCTTGTCACAAAGCTCCATGGGGAATGTGGAGCCAATAGCATGAATCCCCTCAGACTAGTTCGTTCAAATACGATGCGCTTAAAGTGATAAAAAGGGCATAAACGCCAAGATGGCGGCCACCCCGTTGCCATGGTAACAGGTTCTCAATAGAGTTTTTTGCTCGTCTTGGTTACTTATACATGTGTACCGAATTTCGTAGCCCTAGCTCAAAGTAGACGATCGGGCCCCTAGGGGCCCCCCCAAAATGCGCCCCCCCCACAATATATATTACAATGCGTGAAGGACCTACCAAATATGAATTATTTTAATTTTGGTTCCGATCGGATGTATTTCTGCGAAGATATGAGTGAACCGTGTTTCATGGCGAGATCGCTTTTTTCCATGGGTTGCCACGGTAACACGCTTTCACCTATCAAAAAGATTTGAATAACTTTTGGTCCCCATCTTGTCACGAAGCTCCATGGCGAATGTGGAGCCAATAGCATGAATCGCCTCAGACTAGTTCGTTCAAATGCGATGCGCCCAAATTGACAAAAACGGGCAAAAAAATGGCCGCAAACGCCAAGATGGCTGACATCCCGTTGCCATGACGCCAGGTCTACGATTGACTTTTTTGGTCGTCTTGAGGTGGTAGACATGTGTACCGAATTTCGTTGTCCTACGTGAAAGTAGACTTTTGACACCCCATTTTATTTTCCATCTTTGGCGTTTCTAGGGGGCGCCGTCGAGGCATTTTTACATTGGCGTGCACATGGACCCCAGAATATTGCTATTTTCGCCGGGACTGAGGTGTGTGCCAAGTTTCGCAACTTTTCACCAGGTCTAAGGGGGTCAAAATTGAGTGAGTTGTGCTGAGGAAAAAAATAATAATAATAATAATTAAAGCCGCAAGCGGCATCCATCGGGTCCTCGCCTCATGCCGAACCCTCCACCCGAACTCGCCACAAAGCTTCCGGGTGGATGTGAAGTAAAAGGCACGAATCCAAAGCTAGTTTGTTCAAAAACAATGTACATACAGTGCTAAATGGGCGTAAACACCAAGATGGCGGACACCCCGTTGCCATGGTAACAGGTGGTCAATGCACTTTTTTACTCGCCTTGGGTTGTTACACATGTGTGCCGGATTTCGTAGCCATAGGTGAAAGTAGACAATCGGGCTCCTGAGGGCCCCCCCCAGAAAGTGCCCCCCCCCCACAATACATTCTATAATGTGTTAAGGACCTACCAAATATGAATAGTTAAAGTTTTGGTGCACATCGCATGAATTTGTGCAAAGATATAAGCAAACCGTGTTTCATGGCGAGAAGGTTTTTTTCCAAGATGGCGGACACTCCATTGCCATGGTAACAGGTGCTTAATTGAGTTTTTTGCTTGTCTAGGGTTGATACACATGTGTGCCGGATTTCGTAGCCCTAGCTCAAAGTAGACGATCGGGCCCCTAGGGGCCCCCCCAAAATGTGCCCCCCCCCCCTACAATACATATTACAATGCGTTAAGGACCTACCAAATATGAAGTATTGGAATTTTGGTTCCGATCGGATGTATTTCTGCGAAGATATGAGTGAACCGTGTTTCATGGCGAGGAGTATTTTTTTCAAGATGGCGGACACCCCGTTGCCATGGTAACAGGTTCTCAATAGAGTTTTTTGCTCGTCTTGGTTACTTATACATGTGTACCGAATTTCGTAGCCCTAGGTCAAAGTAGACGATCGGGCCCCTAGGGGCCGCCCCCAAAATGTGCCCCCTCCACAATACATATTACAATGCGTTAAGGACCTACCAAATATGAATGATTGGAATTTTGGTTCCGATCGGATGCATTTCTGCAGAGATATAAGCAAACCGTGTTTCATGGCGAGAACGCTTTTTTCCATGGGTTGCCACGGTAACAAGCTTTCTCCTATCAGAAAGATTTGAATAACTTTTGGTCCCCATCTTGTCACGAAGCTCCATGGCGAATGTGGAGCCAATAGCATGAATCGCCTCAGACTAGTTCGTTCAAATACGATGCGCTTAAAGTGATAAAAAGGGCATAAACGCCAAGATGGCGGACACCCCGTTGCCATGGTAACAGGTTCTCAATAGAGTTTTTTTGCTCGTCTTGGTTACTTATACATGTGTACCGAATTTCGTAGCCATAGGTCAAAGTAGACAATCGGGCCCCTAGGGGCCCCCCCGAAAATGTGCCCCCCCCCACAATACATATTACAATGCGTTAAGGACCTACCAAATATGAATTATCTGAATTTTGGTTCCGATCGGATGTATTTCTGCGAAGATATGAGTGAACCGTGTTTCATGGCGAGAACGCTTTTTTCCATGGGTTGCCACGGTAACACGCTTTCTCCTATCAGAAAGATTTGAATAGCTTTTGGTCCCCATATTGTCACGAAGCTCCATCGCGAATGTGGAGCCAATAGCCTGAATCCCCTCAGACTAGTTCGTTCAAATGCGATGCGCTTAAAGTGATAAAAAGGGCATAAACGCCAAGATGGCGGACACCCCGTTGCCATGGTAACAGGTTCTCAATAGAGTTTTTTGCTCGTCTTGGTTACTTATACATGTGTACCGAATTTCATAGCCATAGGTCAAAGTAGACTATCGGGCCCCTAGGGGCCCCCCCCCAAAATGCGCCCCACCCACAATACATATTACAATGCGTGAAGGACCTACCAAACATGAATTATTTTAATTTTGGTTCCGATCGGATGTATTTCTGCGAAGATATGAGTGAACCGTGTTTCATGGCGAGAACGCTTTTTTCCATGGGTTGCCACGGTAACACGCTTTCTCCTATCAAAAAGATTTGAATAACTTTTGGTACCCATCTTGTCACGAAGCTCCATGGCGAATGTGGAGCCAATAGCATGAATCGCCTCAGACTAGTTCGTTCAAATGCGATGCGCCCAAATTGACAAAAACGGGCCAAAAAATGGCCGCAAACGCCAAGATGGCGGAAAGCCCGTTGCCATGACAACAGGCGTTTCAATGACTTTTTTACTTGTCTTGATGTGATAGACATGTGTACCGAATTTTGTCGTCCTACGTCAAACTAAATTTTTTTGACCCCATTCTAGAGGCCATTTTTGGCGTTTCTAGGGGGCGCCGTCGAGGCATTTTTGCATTGGCGTGCACGCGGACCCCAGAATATCGCTATTTTCGCCGGGACTGAGGTGTGTGCCAAGTTTCGCAACTTTTCACGGGGCCTAAGGGGGTGAAAAATAGCCGAGTTGTGCTCAGAACGAGGAGAATAATAATAAACATTACAATAACAATAGGGCCCTGCCATACTTCGTATGGCTCGGACCCTAATAAACATTACAATAACAATAGGGCCCTGCCATACTTCGTATGGCGAGGACCCTAATTAAAGCCGCAAGTGGCATCCATCGGGTCCTCGCCTCATGCCGAACCCTCCACCCGAGTCCTGGTTCTCCAAATGCTACATGTAAAGGACCCTCAGAGACAGTTCATTTTGATAGAGATATACAATTCACATATTGAGAAAAGAATGTGTGTAAATGCCAAGATGGTGGACACCCCGTTACCATGGCAACATGTGTTTCATTGACTTTTTAGCTTGTCTTGGGATGTTACACATGTGTGCCGAATTTCATAGCCCTAGGTCAAAGTAGACTGCCGGGCCCCTAGGGCCCCCCCCCAAAAAGTGCCCCCCCCCCACAACACATTCTATAATGTGTTAAGGACCTACCAAATATGAATAGTTACAGTTTTGGTGCACATCGCATGAATTTGTGCAAAGATATAAGCAAACCGTGTTTCATGGCGAGAAGGTTTTTTTTCCAAGAATGCGGACACTCTGTTGCCATGGTGACAGGTGCTTAATTGAGTTTTATGCTTGTCTAGGGTTGATACACATGTGTGCCGAATTTCGTAGCCCTAGCTCAAAGTAGATGATCGGGCCCCTAGGGGCTCCCCAAAATGTGCCCCCCCCCCCACAATACATGTTACAATGCGTTAAGGACCTACCAAATATGAAGTATTGGAATTTTGGTTCCAATGGGATCTATTTCTGCGAAGATATGAGTGAACCGTGTTTCATGGCGAGGAGTATTTTTTCAAGATGGCGGACACACCGTTGCCATGGTAACAGGTGCTTAATTGAGTTTTATGCTTGTCTAGGGTTGTTACACATGTGTGCCGAATTTCGTAGCTCTGGATCAAAGTAGACGATCGGGCCCCTAGGGGCCCCCCCCAAAATGCGCTCCCCCCACAATACATATTACAATGCGTGAAGGACCTACCAAATATGAATTATTGGAATTTTGGGTCCGATTGGATGCATTTCTGCAGAGATATAAGTGAACCGTGTTTCATGGCGAGAACGCTTTTTTCCATGGGTTGCCACGGTAACACACTTTCTCCTATCAGAAAGGTTTGAATAACTTTTTGTCCCCATCTTGTCACGAAGCTCCATGGCGAATGTGGAGCCAATAGCATGAATCGCCTCAGACTAGTTTGTTCAAATACGATGCGCTTAAAGTGATAAAAAGGGCATAAACGCCAAGATGGCGGACACCCCGTTGCCATGGTAACAGGTTCTCAATAGAGTTTTTTGCTCGTCATTGTTACTTATACATGTGTACCGAATTTCGTAGCCCTAGCTCAAAGTAGACGATCGGGCCCCTAGGGGCCCCCCCCAGAATGCGCCCCCCCCACCATACATATTACAATGCGTTAAGGACCTACCAAACATGAATTAGTTTAATTTTGGTTCCAATCGGATGTATTTCTGCGAAGATATGAGTGAACCATGTTTCATGGCGAGAACGCTTTTTTCCATGGGTTGCCACGGTAACACGCTTTCTCCTATCAGAAAGATTTGAATAACGTTTGGTCCCCATCTTGTCACGAAGCTCCATGGTGAATGTGGAGCCAATAGCATGAATCGCCTCAGACTAGTTCGTTCAAATACGATGCGCTTAAAGTGATAAAAAGGGCATAAACGCCATGATGGCGGACACCCCGTTGCCATGGTAACAGGTTCTCAATAGAGTTTTTTGCTCGTCTTGGTTACTTATACATGTGTACCGAATTTCGTAGCCATAGGTCAAAGTAGACTATCGGGCCCCTAGGGGCCCCCCGCAAAATGCGCCCCCCCCACAATACATATTACAATGCGTGAAGGACCTACCAAACATGAATTATCAGAATTTTGTTTCCGATCGGATGCATTTCTGCGAAGATATGAGTGAACCGTGTTTCATGGCGAGAACGCTTTTTTCCATGGGTTGCCACGGTAACACGCTTTCGCCTATCAAAAAGATTTGAATAACTTTTGGTCCCCATCTTGTCACGAAGCTCCATGGCGAATGTGGAGCCAATAGCATGAATCGCCTCAGACTAGTTCGTTCAAATGCGATGCGCCCAAATTGACAAAAACGGGCAAAAAAATGGCCGCAAACGCCAAGATGGCGGACAGCCCGTTGCCATGACAACAGGCGTTTCAATGACTTTTTTACTTGTCTTGATGTGATAGACATGTGTACCGAATTTCGTCGTCCTACGTCAAACTAAAAATTTTTTGCCCCATTCTAGAGGCCATTTTTGGCGTTTCTAGGGGGCGCCGTCGAGGCATTTTTGCATTGGCGTGCATACAAACGCCAAATTATCGAAATTTTCACCGGACGTGAGGTGTGTGCCAAGTTTCGCAACTTTTCACGGGGCCTAAGGGGGTCAAAATTGAGTGAGTTGTGCTTAGGAGAATAATAATAAACATTTGGAAAACAATAGGGCCTTGCCATACTTCGTATGGCTCGGACCCTAATTAAAGCCGCAAGCGGCATCCATCGGGTCCTCGCCTCATGCCGAACCCTCCACCCGAGTCCTGGTTCTCCTAATGCTAAATGTGACGGACCCGCACAGCCAGTTCCTTTTAATAGAGAAATACAATTCACATATTGAGAAAAGAATGTGTGTAAACGCCAAGATGGCGGACAGCCCGTTACCATGGCAACATGTGTTTCATTGACTTTTTAGCTTGTCTTGGGATGATACACATGTGTGCCGAATTTCGTAGCCCGAGATGAAAGTAGACGATCGGGCCCCTTGGGGCCCCCCCAAAAAGTGTCTCCCCCACAATACATTCTATAATGTGTTAAGGACCTACCAAATATGAATAGTTACCGTTTTGGTGCACATCGTATGAATTTGTGCAAAGATATAGGCAAACCGTGTTTGATGGCGAGAAGGTTTTTTTGCAAGATGGCAGACACCCTGTTGCCATGGTAACGGCTGCACAATGAAGTTTTTTGCTTGTCTTGGGTTGATACACATGTGTGCCGAATTTCGTAGCCCTAGGTCAAAGTAGACGATCGGGCCCCTAGGGGCCGCCCCCAAAATGTGCCCCCCCCACAATACATATTACAATGCTTTAAGGACCTACCAAATATGAATTATTGGAATTCTGGTTCCAATCGGATGCACTTCTGCAGAGATATAAGCAAACCGTGTTTCATGGCGAGATCGCTTTTTTCCATGGGTTGCCACGGTAACATGCTTTCTCCTATCGGAAAGATTTGAATAACTTTTGGTCCCCATCTTGTCACGAAGCTCCATGGCGAACGTGGAGCCAATAGCATGAATCCCCTCAGACTAGTTCGTTCAAATGCGATGCGCCCAAATTGATAAAAAGAGCATAAACGCCAAGATGGCGGCCACCCCGTTGCCATGGTAACAGGTTCTCAATAGAGTTTTTTGCTCGTCTTGGTTACTTATACATGTGTGCCGAATTTCGTAGCCCTAGGTCAAAGTAGACTAACGGGCCCCTAGGGGCCCCCCCCAAAATGTGCCCCCCCCACAATATATATTACAATGCGTGAAGGACCTACCAAACATGAATTATTTTAATTTTGGTTGCGATCGGATGTATTTCTGCGAAGATATGAGTGAACCGTGCTTCATGGCGAGATCGCTTTTTTCCATGGGTTGCCACGGTAACACGCTTTCGCCTATCAAAAAGATTTGAATAACTTTTGGTCCCCATCTCGTCACGAAGCTCCATGGCGAATGTGGAGCCAATAGCATGAATCGCCTCAGACTAGTTCGTTCAAATGCGATGCGCCCAAATTAAAAAAAACGGGCAAAAAAATGGCCGCAAACGCCAAGATGGCGGAAAGCCCGTTGCCATGACAACAGGCGTTTCAATGACTTTTTTACTTGTCTTGATGTGATAGACATGTGTACCGAATTTCGTCGTCCTACGTCAAACTAAAATTTTTTTTCCCCATTCTAGAGTCCATTTTTGGCGTTTCTAGGGGGCGCTGTCGAGGCATTTTTGCATTGGCGTGCATACAAACGCCAAATTATCGAAATTTTCACCGGACGTGAGGTGTGTGCCAAGTTTCGCAACTTTTCACGGGGTCTAAGGGGGTCAAAATTGAGTGAGTTGTGCTTAGGAGAATAATAATAATAATAAAAAGCCGCAAGCGGCATCCATCGGGTCCTCGCCTCATGCCGAACCCTCCACCCGAGTCCTGGTTCTCCTAATGCTACATGTGAAGGACCCGCACAGCCAGTTCATTTTAATAGAGAAATACAATTCACATATTGAGAAAAGAATGTGTGTAAACGCCAAGATGGCGGACAGCCCGTTACCATGGCAACATGTGTTTCATTGACTTTTTAGCTTGTCTTGGGATGATACACATGTGTGCCGAATTTCGTAGCCCGAGATGTAAGTAGACGATCGGGCCCCTAGGGGCCCCCCCAAAAAGTGTCCCCCCCACAATACATTCTATAATGTGTTAAGGACCTACCAAATATGAATAGTTACAGTTTTGGTGCACATCGTATGAATTTGTGCAAAGATATAAGCAAACCGTGTTTCATGGCGAGAAGGTTTTTTTTCCAAGATGGCGGATACCCCGTTGCCATGGTAACGGCTGCACAATGAAGTTTTTTGCTTGTCTTGGGTTGATACACATGTGTGCCGAATTTCGTAGCCCTAGCTCAAAGTAGACGATCGGGCCCCTAGGGGCCGCCCCCAAAATGTGCCCCCCCCACAATACATATTACAACGCGTTAAGGACCTGCCAAATATGAATTATTGGAATTTTGGTTCCAATCGGATGCATTTTGGCAGAGATATAAGCAAACCGTGTTTCATGGCGAGAACGCGTTTTTCCATGGGTTGCCACGGTAACACGCTTTCTCCTATCAGAAAGATTTGAATAACTTTTTGTCCCCATCTTGTCACGAAGCTCCATGGGGAATGTGGAGCCAATAGCATGAATCCCCTCAGACTAGTTCGTTCAAATACGATGCGCTTAAAGTGATAAAAAGGGCATAAACGCCAAGATGGCGGCCACCCCGTTGCCATGGTAACAGGTTCTCAATAGAGTTTTTTGCTCGTCTTGGTTACTTATACATGTGTACCGAATTTCGTAGCCCTAGCTCAAAGTAGACGATCGGGCCCCTAGGGGCCCCCCCAAAATGCGACCCCCCCACAATATATATTACAAAGCGTGAAGGACCTACCAAATATGAATTATTTTAATTTTGGTTCCGATCGGATGTATTTCTGCGAAGATATGAGTGAACCGTGTTTCATGGCGAGATCGCTTTTTTGCATGGGTTGCCACGGTAACACGCTTTCGCCTATCAAAAAGATTTGAATAACTTTTGGTCCCCATCTCGTCACGAAGCTCCATGGCGAATGTGGAGCCAATAGCATGAATCGCCTCAGACTAGTTCGTTCAAATGCGATGCGCCCAAATTGACAAAAACGGGCAAAAAAATGGCCGCAAACGCCAAGATGGCGGAAAGCCCGTTGCCATGACAACAGGCGTTTCAATGACTTTTTTACTTGTCTTGATGTGATAGACATGTGTACCGAATTTCGTCGTCCTACGTCAAACTAAAAATTTTTTTCCCCATTCTAGAGGCCATTTTTGGCGTTTCTAGGGGGCGCTGTCGAGGCATTTTTGCATTGGCGTGCATACAAACGCCAAATTATCGAAATTTTCACCGGACGTGAGGTGTGTGCCAAGTTTCGCAACTTTTCACGGGGCCTAAGGGGGTCAAAATTGAGTGAGTTGTGCTTAGGAGAATAATAATAAACATTTGGAAAACAATAGGGCCTTGCCATACTTCGTATGGCTCGGACCCTAATTAAAGCCGCAAGCGGCATCCATCGGGTCCTCGCCTCATGCCGAACCCTCCACCCGAGTCCTGGTTCTCCTAATGCTACATGTGAAGGACCCACAGAGACAGTTCATTTTAATAGAGAAATACAATTCACATATTGAGAAAAGAATGTGTGTAAACGCCAAGATGGCGGACAGCCCGTTACCATGGCAACATGTGTTTCATTGACTTATCAGCTCGTCTTGGGATGTTAGACATGTGTGCCGAATTTCGTAGCCCTACGTCAAAGTAGACGATCGGGCCCCTAGGGGCCCCCCCCAAAATGTGCCACCCCCACAATACATATTAAAATATGTTAAGGACCTACCAAATATGAATGTTTTCCACTTTGGTGCAGATCAGATGCATTTCTACCAAGATATGAGTGAACCGTGTTTCATGGCGAGGAGGATTTTTTTCAAGATGGCGGACACTCCAGTGCCATGGTAACAGGTGCTTAATTGAGTTTTATGCTTGTCTCGGGTTGATACACATGTGTGCCGAATTTCGTAGCCCTAGCTCAAAGTGGACAATCGGGCCCCAGGGCCCCCCCCCAAAATGTGCCCCCCCCACAATACATATTACAATGCGTTAAGGACCTACCAAATATGAATTATTGGAATTTTGGTTCCGATCGGATGCATTTCTGCAGAGATATAAGCAAACCGTGTTTCATGGCGAGAACGCTGTTTTCCATGGGTTGCCACGGTAACACGCTTTCTCCTATCAGAAAGATTTGAATAACTTTTTGTCCCCATCTTGTCACGAAGCTCCATGGGGAATGTGGAGCCAATAGCCTGAATCCCCTCAGACTAGTTCATTCAAATACGATGCGCTTAAAGTGATAAAAAGGGCATAAACGCCAAGATGGCGGACACCCCGTTGCCATGGTAACAGGTTCTCAATAGAGTTTTTTGCTCGTCTTGGTTACTTATACATGTGTACCGAATTTCGTAGCCCTAGGTCAAAGTAGACTATCGGGCCACTCGGGGCCCCCCCCAAAATGCGCCCCCCCCACAATACATATTACAATGCGTGAAGGACCTACCAAACATGAATTATCAGAATTTTGGTTCCGATCGGATGCATTTCTGCGAAGATATGAGTGAACCGTGTTTCATGGCGAGAACGCTTTTTTCCATGGGTTGCCACGGTAACACGCTTTCTCCTATCAAAAAGATTTGAATAACTTTTGGTCCCCATCTTGTCACGAAGCTCCATGGCGAATGTGGAGCCAATAGCATGAATCGCCTCAGACTAGTTCGTTCAAATGCGATGCACCCAAATTGACAAAAACGGGCCAAAAAATGGCCGCAAATGCCAAGATGGCGGACGGCCCGTTGCCATGACAACAGGCGTTTCAATGACTTTTTTACTTGTCTTGATGTGATAGACATATGTACCGAATTTCGTCGTCCTACGTCAAACTAAATTTTTTTGACCCCATTCTGGAGGCCATTTTTGGCGTTTCTAGGGGGCGCCGTCGAGGCATTTTTGCACTGGCGTGCACGCGGACCCCAGAATATCGCTATTTTCGCCGGGACTGAGGTGTGTGCCAAGTTTCGCAACTTTTCACGGGGCCTAAGGGGGTCAAAAATGGCCGAGTTGTGCTCAGAACGAGGAGAATAATAATAATAATTAAAGCCGCAAGCGGCATCCATCGGGTCCTCGCCTCATGCCGAACCCTCCACCCGAACTCGCCACAAAGCTTCCGGGTGGATGTGAAGTAAAAGGCACGAATCCAAAACTAGTTTGTTCAAAAACAATGCACATACAGTGCTAAATGGGCGTAAACGCCAAGATGGTGGACACCCCATTGCCATGGTAACAGGTGGTCAATGCACTTTTTTACTCGCCTTGGGTTGTTACACATGTGTACCGAATTTCGTATCCCTAGGTCTAAGTAGACAATCGGGCCCCTAGGGGCCACCCCCAAAAAGTGCCCCCCCCACAATACATTCTATAATTTGTTAAGGACCTACCAAATATTAATATTTACAGTTTTGGTGCACATCGCATGAATATGTGCGAAGATATAAGCAAACCGTGTTTCATGGCGAGAAGGTTTTTTTCCAAGATGGCGGACACTCCGTTGCCATGGTAACAGGTTGTTAATTGAGTTTTTTGCTTTACTTGGGTTGATACACATGTGTGCCGAATTTCATAGCCCTAAGTGAAAGTAGACGATCGGGCCCCCAGGGGCCCCCCAAAAATGTGACCCCCCCCACAATACATATGACAATGCATTAAGGACCTATCAAATATGAATTATTGGAATTTTGGTTCCAATGGGATCTATTTCTGCGAAGATATGAGTGAACCGTGTTTCATGGCGAGGAGTATTTTTTTCAAGATGGCGGACACACCGTTGCCATGGTAACAGGTGCTTAATTGAGTTTTTTGCTCGTCTTGGTTACTTATACATGTGTACCGAATTTCGTAGCCCTAGGTCAAAGTAGACGATCGGGCCCCTAGGGGCCGCCCCCAAAATGTGCCCCCTCCACAATACATATTACAATGCGTTAAGGACCTACCAAATATGAATGATTGGAATTTTGGTTCCGATCGGATGCATTTCTGCAGAGATATAAGCAAACCGTGTTTCATGGCGAGAACGCTTTTTTCCATGGGTTGCCACGGTAACAAGCTTTCTCCTATCAGAAAGATTTGAATAACTTTTGGTCCCCATCTTGTCACGAAGCTCCATGGCGAATGTGGAGCCAATAGCATGAATCGCCTCAGACTAGTTCGTTCAAATACGATGCGCTTAAAGTGATAAAAAGGGCATAAACGCCAAGATGGCGGACACCCCGTTGCCATGGTAACAGGTTCTCAATAGAGTTTTTTTGCTCGTCTTGGTTACTTATACATGTGTACCGAATTTCGTAGCCATAGGTCAAAGTAGACAATCGGGCCCCTAGGGGCCCCCCCGAAAATGTGCCCCCTCCCACAATACATATTACAATGCGTTAAGGACCTACCAAATATGAATTATCTGAATTTTGGTTCCGATCGGATGTATTTCTGCGAAGATATGAGTGAACCGTGTTTCATGGCGAGAACGCTTTTTTCCATGGGTTGCCACGGTAACACGCTTTCTCCTATCAGAAAGATTTGAATAGCTTTTGGTCCCCATCTTGTCACGAAGCTCCATCGCGAATGTGGAGCCAATAGCCTGAATCCCCTCAGACTAGTTCGTTCAAATGCGATGCGCTTAAAGTGATAAAAAGGGCATAAACGCCAAGATGGCGGACACCCCGTTGCCATGGTAACAGGTTCTCAATAGAGTTTTTTGCTCGTCTTGGTTACTTATACATGTGTACCGAATTTCATAGCCATAGGTCAAAGTAGACTATCGGGCCCCTAGGGGCCCCCCCCCAAAATGCGCCCCACCCACAATACATATTACAATGCGTGAAGGACCTACCAAACATGAATTATTTTAATTTTGGTTCCGATCGGATGTATTTCTGCGAAGATATGAGTGAACCGTGTTTCATGGCGAGAACGCTTTTTTCCATGGGTTGCCACGGTAACACGCTTTCTCCTATCAAAAAGATTTGAATAACTTTTGGTACCCATCTTGTCACGAAGCTCCATGGCGAATGTGGAGCCAATAGCATGAATCGCCTCAGACTAGTTCGTTCAAATGCGATGCGCCCAAATTGACAAAAACGGGCCAAAAAATGGCCGCAAACGCCAAGATGGCGGAAAGCCCGTTGCCATGACAACAGGCATTTCAATGACTTTTTTACTTGTCTTGATGTGATAGACATGTGTACCGAATTTTGTCGTCCTACGTCAAACTAAATTTTTTTGACCCCATTCTAGAGGCCATTTTTGGCGTTTCTAGGGGGCGCCGTCGAGGCATTTTTGCATTGGCGTGCACGCGGACCCCAGAATATCGCTATTTTCGCCGGGACTGAGGTGTGTGCCAAGTTTCGCAACTTTTCACGGGGCCTAAGGGGGTGAAAAATAGCCGAGTTGTGCTCAGAACGAGGAGAATAATAATAAACATTACAATAACAATAGGGCCCTGCCATACTTCGTATGGCTCGGACCCTAATAATAATTAAAGCCGCAAGCGGCATCCATCGGGTCCTCGCCTCATGCCGAAACCTCCACCCGAACTTGCCACAAAGCTTCCGGGTGGATGTGAAGTAAAAGGCACGAATCCAAAAGTAGTTTGTCCAAAAACAATGCACATACAGTGCTAAATGGGCGTAAACGCCAAGATGGCGGACACCCCGTTGCCATGGTAACAGGTGGTCAATGCACTTTTTTACTCGCCTTGCGTTGTTACACATGTGTGTCGAATTTCATAGCCATAGGTGAAAGTAGACGATCGGGCCCCTGAGGGCCCCCCCCAAAAAACTGCCCCCCCCACAATACATTCTGTAATGTGTCAAGGACCTACCAAATATGAATAGTTAAAGTTTTGGTGCACATCGCATGAATTTGTGCAAAGATATAAGCAAACCGTGTTTCATGGCGAGAAGGCTTTTTTCCAAGATGGCGGACACTCCAGTGCCATGGTAACAGGTGCTTAATTGAGTTTTATGCTTGTCTCGGGCTGATACACATGTGTGCCGAATTTCGTAGCCCTAGCTCAAAGTAGACGATCGGGCCCCTAGGGGCCGCCCCCAAAATGTGCCCCCCCCATAATACCTATTACAACGCGTTAAGGACCTACCAAATATGAATTATTGGAATTTTGGTTCCGATCGGATGTATTTCTGCAGAAATATAAGCAAACCGTGTTTCATGGCGAGAACGCTTTTTTCCATGGGTTGCCACGGTAACACGCTTTCTCCTATCAGAAAGATTTGAATAACTTTTGGTCCCCATCTTGTCATGAAGCTCCATGGCGAATGTGGAGCCAATAGCCTGAATCCCCTCAGACTAGTTCGTTGAAATACGATGTGCTTAAAGTGATAAAAAGGGCATAAACGCCAAGATGGCGGACACCCCGTTGCCATGGTAACAGGTTGTCAATAGAGTTTTTTGCTCGTCTTGGTTACTTATACATGTGTACCGAATTTCGTAGCCCTAGGTCAAAGTAGACTATCTGGCCCCTAGGGGCCCCCCCAAAATGCGCCCCCCCCACAATACATATTACAATGCGTGAAGGACCTACCAAACATGAATTATCAGAATTTTGGTTCCGATCGGATGCATTTCTGCGAAGATATGAGTGAACCGTGTTTCATGGCGAGAACGCTTTTTTCCATGGGTTGCCACGGTAACACGCTTTCTCCTATCAAAAAGATTTGAATAACTTTTGATCCCAATCTTGTCATGAAGCTCCATGGCGAATGTGGAGCCAATAGCATGAATCCCCTCAGACTAGTTCGTTCAAATGCGATGCGCTTAAAGTGATAAAAAGGGCATAAACGCCAAGATGGCAGACACCCCGTTGCCATGGTAACAGGTTCTCAATAGAGTTTTTTGCTCGTCTTGGTTACTTATACATGTGTACCTAATTTCGTAGCCCTAGGTCAAAGTAGACTATCGGGCCCCTAGGGGCCCCCCCAAAATGCGCCCCCCCCACAATACATATTACAATGCATGAAGGACCTACCAAATATAAATTATTTTAATTTTGGTTCCGATCGGATGTATTTCTGCGAAGATATGAGTGAACCGTGTTTCATGGCGAGATCGCTTTTTTCCATGGGTTGCCACGGTAACACGCTTTCGCCTATCAAAAAGATTTGAATAACTTTTGGTCCCCATCTTGTCACGAAGCTCCATGGCGAACGTGGAGCCAATAGCATGAATCGCCTCAGACAAGTTCGTTCAAATGCGATGCGCCCAAATTGACAAAAACGGGCCAAAAAATGGCCGCAAACGCCAAGATGGCGGAAAGCCCATTGCCATGACAACAGGCGTTTCAATGACTTTTTTACTTGTCTTCATGTGATAGACATGTGTACCGAATTTCGTCGTCCTACGTCAAACTAAAATTTTTTTTCCCCATTCTGGAGGCCATTTTTGGCGTTTCTAGGGGGCGCCGTCGAGGCATTTTTACATTGGCGTGCACGCAGACCCCAGAATATCGCTATTTTCGCCGGGACTGAGGTGTGTGCCAAGTTTCGCAACTTTTCACGGGGTCTAAGGGGGTCAAAATTGAGTGAGTTGTGCTCAGAACGAGGAGAATAATAATAATAATTAAAGCCGCAAGCGGCATCCATCGGGTCCTCGCCTCATGCCGAACCCTCCACCCGAACTTGCCACAAAGCTTCCGGGTGGATGTGAAGTAAAAGGCACGAATCCAAAAGTAGTTTGTCCAAAAACAATGCACATACAGTGCTAAATGGGCGTAAACGCCAAGATGGCGGACACCCCGTTGCCATGGTAACAGGTGGTCAATGCACTTTTTTACTCGCCTTGCGTTGTTACACATGTGTGTCGAATTTCATAGCCATAGGTGAAAGTAGACGATCGGGCCCCTGAGGGCCCCCCCCAAAAAACTGCCCCCCCCACAATACATTCTGTAATGTGTCAAGGACCTACCAAATATGAATAGTTAAAGTTTTGGTGCACATCGCATGAATTTGTGCAAAGATATAAGCAAACCGTGTTTCATGGCGAGAAGGCTTTTTTCCAAGATGGCGGACACTCCAGTGCCATGGTAACAGGTGCTTAATTGAGTTTTATGCTTGTCTCGGGCTGATACACATGTGTGCCGAATTTCGTAGCCCTAGCTCAAAGTAGACGATCGGGCCCCTAGGGGCCGCCCCCAAAATGTGCCCCCCCCACAATACCTATTACAACGCGTTAAGGACCTACCAAATATGAATTATTGGAATTTTGGTTCCGATCGGATGTATTTCTGCAGAAATATAAGCAAACCGTGTTTCATGGCGAGAACGCTTTTTTCCATGGGTTGCCACGGTAACACGCTTTCTCCTATCAGAAAGATTTGAATAACTTTTGCTCCCCATCTTGTCACGAAGCTCCATGGCGAATGTGGAGCCAATAGCCTGAATCCCCTCAGACTAGTTCGTTGAAATACGATGTGCTTAAAGTGATAAAAAGGGCATAAACGCCAAGATGGCGGACACCCCGTTGCCATGGTAACAGGTTGTCAATAGAGTTTTTTGCTCGTCTTGGTTACTTATACATGTGTACCGAATTTCGTAGCCCTAGATCAAAGTAGACTATCGGGCCCCTAGGGGCCCCCCCCAAATTGCGCCCCCCCCACAATACATATTACAATGCGTGAAGGACCTACCAAACATGAATTATTTTAATTTTGGTTCCGATCGGATGTATTTCTGCGAAGATATGAGTGAACCGTGTTTCATGGCGAGATCGCTTTTTTCCATGGGTTGCCACGGTAACACGCTTTCGCCTATCAAAAAGATTTGAATAACTTTTGGTCCCCATCTTGTCACGAAGCTCCATGGCGAATGTGGAGCCAATAGCATGAATCCCCTCAGACTAGTTCGTTCAAATGCGATGCGCCCAAATTGACAAAAACGGGCCAAAAAATGGCCGCAAACGCCAAGATGGCGGAAAGCCCGTTGCCATGACAACAGGCGTTTCAATGACTTTTTTACTTGTCTTGATGTGATAGACATGTGTACCGAATTTCGTCGTCCTACGTCAAACTAAATTTTTTTTTCCCCATTCTAGAGGCCATTTTTGGCGTTTCTAAGGGGCGCTGTCGAGGCATTTTTGCATTGGCGTGCATACAAACGCCAAATAATCGAAATTTTCACCGGACGTGAGGTGTGTGCCAAGTTTGGCAACTTTTCACGGGGTCTAAGGGGGTCAAAATTGAATGAGTTGTGCTTAGGAGAATAATAATAATAAACATTACAATAACAATAGGGCCCTGCCATACTTCGTATGGCTCGGACCCTAATAAACATTACAATAACAATAGGGCCCTGCCATACTTCGTATGGCTCGGACCCTAATTAAAGCCGCAAGCGGCATCCATCGGGCCCTCGCCTCATGCCGAACCATCCACCCGAACTCGCCACAAAGCTTCCGGGTGGATGTTAAGTAAAAGGCACGAATCCAAAACTAGTTTGTTAAAAAACAATGCACATACAGTGCTAAATGGGCGTAAATGCCAAGATGGCGGACACCCCGTTGCCATGGTAACAGGTGGTCAATGCACTTTTTTACTCGCCTTGGGTTGTTACACATGTGTGCCGAATTTCGTAGCCATAGGTGAAAGTAGACGATGGGGCCCCTGAGGGCCACTACCAAAAAGTGCCCCCCCACAATACATTCTATAATGTGTTAAGGACCTACCAAATATGAATAGTTAAAGTTTTGGTGCACATCGCATGAATTTGTGCAAAGATATAAGCAAACCGTGTTTCATGGCGAGAAGGTTTTTTTCCAAGATGGCGGACACTCCAGTGCCATGGTAACAGGTGCTTAATATAGTTTTTTGCTTGTCTAGGGTTGATACACATGTGTGCCGAATTTCGTAGCCCTAGCTCAAAGTAGACAATCGGGCCTCTAGGGGCCCCCCCCAAAATGTGCCCCCCCCCACAATACATATTACAATGCGTTAAGGACCTACCAAATATGAATTATTGGAATTTTGGTTCCGATCGGATTCATTTCTGCAGAGATATAAGCAAACCGTGTTTCATGGCGAGAACGCTTTTTTCCATGGGTTGCCACGGTAACACGCTTTCTCCTATCAGAAAGATTTGAATAACTTTTGGTCCCCATCTTGTCACAAAGCTCGATGGCGAATGTGGAGCCAATAGCCTGAATCGCCTCAGACTAGTTCGTTCAAATCTGATGTGCTTAAAGTGATAAAAAGGGCATAAACGGCAAGATGGCGGACACCCCGTTGCCATGGTAACAGGTTCTCAATAGAGTTTTTTGCTCGTCTTGGTTACTTATACATGTGTACTGAATTTCGTAGCCATAGCTCAAAGTAGACTATCGGGCCCCTAGGGGCCCCCCCCAAAATGCGCCCCCCCCCACAATACATATTACAATACGTTAAGGACCTACCAAACATGAATTATTTCAATTTTGGTTCCGATCGGATGTATTTCTGCGAAGATATGAGTGAACCGTGTTTCATGGCGAGAACGCTTTTTTCCATGGGTTGCCACGGTAACACGCTTTCTCCTATCAAAAAGATTTGAATAACTTTTGCTCCCCATCTTGTCACAAAGCTCCATGGCGAATGTGGAGCCAATAGCATGAATCCCCTCAGACTAGTTCGTTCAAATGCGACGCGCCCAAATTGACAAAAACGGGCAAAAAAATGGCTGCAAACGCCAAGATGGCGGACAACCCGTTGCCATGACAACAGGTCTACGATTGACTTTTTTGGTCGTTTTATGGTGGTAGACATGTGTACCGAATTTCGTAGCCCTACGTTAAACTAAAAATTTTTTGCCCCATTCTAGAGGCCATTTTTGGCGTTTCTAGGGGGCGCCGTCGAGGCATTTTTGCATTGGCGTGCATACAAATGCCAAATTATCGAAATTTTCACTGGACGTGAGGTGTGTGCCAAGTTTCGCAACTTTTCACAGTGCCTAAGGGGGTCAAAATTGAGTGAGTTGTGCTTAAAATAATAATAAACATTACAATAACAATAGGGCCCTGCCATACTTCGTATGGCTCGGACCCTAATTAAAGCCGCAAGCGGCATCCATCGGGTCCTCGCCTCATGCCGAACCCTCCACCCGAGTCCTGGTTCTCCTAATGCTAAATGTGACGGACCCGCACAGCCAGTTCCTTTTAATAGAGAAATACAATTCACATATTGAGAAAAGAATGTGTGTAAACGCCAAGATGGCGGACAGCCCGTTACCATGGCAACATGTGTTTCATTGACTTTTTAGCTTGTCTTGGGATGATACACATGTGTGCCGAATTTCGTAGCCCGAGATGAAAGTAGACGATCGGGCCCCTTGGGGCCCCCCCAAAAAGTGTCTCCCCCACAATACATTCTATAATGTGTTAAGGACCTACCAAATATGAATAGTTACCGTTTTGGTGCACATCGTATGAATTTGTGCAAAGATATAGGCAAACCGTGTTTGATGGCGAGAAGGTTTTTTTGCAAGATGGCGGACACCCTGTTGCCATGGTAACGGCTGCACAATGAAGTTTTTTGCTTGTCTTGGGTTGATACACATGTGTGCCGAATTTCGTAGCCCTAGGTCAAAGTAGACGATCGGGCCCCTAGGGGCCCCCCCTAAAATGTGCCCCCCCCACAATACATATTACAATGCGTTAAGGACCTGCCAAATATGAATTATTGGAATTTAGGTTCCGATCGGATGCATTTTGGCAGAGATATAAGCAAACCGTGTTTCATGGCGAGAACTCTGTTTTCCATGGGTTGCCACGGTAACACGCTTTCTCCTATCATAAAGATTTGAATAACTTTTTGTCCCCATCTTGTCACGAAGCTCCATGGGGAATGTGGAGCCAATAGTATGAATCCCCTCAGACTAGTTCGTTCAAATACGATGCGCTTAAAGTGATAAAAAGGGCATAAACGCCAAGATGGCGGACACCCCGTTGCCATGGTAACAGGTTCTCAATAGAGTTTTTTGCTCGTCTTGGTTACTTATACATGTGTACCTAATTTCGTAGCCCTAGGTCAAAGTAGACTATCGGGCCCCTAGGGGCCCCCCCAAAATGCGCCCCCCCCACAATACATATTGCAATGCATGAAGGACCTACCAAATATAAATTATTTTAATTTTGGTTCCGATCGGATGTATTTCTGCGAAGATATAAGCAAACCGTGTTTCATGGCGAGAACGCTGTTTTCCATGGGTTGCCACGGTAACACGCTTTCGCCTATCAAAAAGATTTGAATAACTTTTGGTCCCCATCTTGTCACAAAGCTCCATGGCGAACGTGGAGCCAATAGCATGAATCCCCTCAGACTAGTTTGTTCAAATGCGATGCGCCCAAATTGACAAAAACGGGCCAAAAAATGGCCGCAAACGCCAAGATGGCGGAAAGCCCGTTGCCATGACAACAGGCGTTTCAATGACTTTTTTTCTTGTCTTCATGTGATAGACATGTGTACCGAATTTCGTCGTCCTACGTCAAACTAAAATTTTTTTTCCCCATTCTAGAGGCCATTTTTGGCGTTTCTAGGGGGCGCAGTCGAGGCATTTTTACATTGGCGTGCACGCAGACCCCAGAATATCGCTATTTTCGCCGGGACTGAGGTGTGTGCCAAGTTTCGCAACTTTTCACGGGGTCTAAGGGGGTCAAAATTGAGTGAGTTGTGCTCAGAACGAGGAGAATAATAATAATTAAAGCCGCAAGCGGCATCCATCGGGTCCTCGCCTCATGCCGAACCCTCCACCCGAGTCCTGGTTCTCCTAATGCTACATGTGAAAGACCCGCACAGCCAGTTCATTTTAATAGAGAAATACAATTCACATATTGAGAAAAGATTGTGTGTAAACGCCATGATGGCGGACAGCCCGTTACCATGGCAACATGTGTTTCATTGACTTGTTAGCTTGTCTTGGGATGATACACATGTGTGCCGAATTTCGTAGCCCGAGATGAAAGTAGACGATAGGGCCCCTTGGGGCCCCCCCAAAAAGGTTCCCCCCCACAATACATTCTATAATGTGTTAAGGACCTACCAAATATGAATAGTTACAGTTTTGGTGCACATCGTATGAATGTGTGCAAAGATATAAGCAAACCGTGTTTCATGGCGAGAAGGTTTTTTTCCAAGATGGCGGACACCCCGTTGCCATGGTAACGGCTGCACAATGACGTTTTTTGCTTGTCTTGGGTTGATACACATGTGTGCCGAATTTCGTAGCCCTAGGTCAAAGTAGACGATCGGGCCCCTAGGGGCCCCCCCCAAAATGCGCCCCCCCCCCCACAATACATATTACAAAGCGTGAAGGACCTACCAAACATGAATTATTTTAATTTTGGTTCCGATCGGACGTATTTCTGCGAAGATATGAGTGAACCGTGTTTCATGGCGAGAACGCTTTTTTCCATGGGTTGCCACGGTAACACGCTTTCTCCTATCAAAAAGATTTGAATAACTTTTGGTCTCCATCTTGTCACGAAGCTCCATGGCGAATGTGGAGCCAATAGCATGAATCCCCTCAGACTAGTTCGTTAAAATGCGATGCGCCCAAATTGACAAAAACGGGCAAAAAAATGGCCGCAAACGCCAAGATGGCGGACAGCCCGTTGCCATGACAACAGGCGTTTCAATGACTTTTTTACTTGTCTTGATGTGATAGACATGTGTACCGAATTTCGTCGTCCTACGTCAAACTAAATTTTTTTGACCCCATTCTGGAGGCCATTGTTGGCATTTCTAGGGGGCGCCGTCGAGGCATTTTTACATTGGCGTGCACGCGGACCCCAGAATATCGCTATTTTCGCCGGGACTGAGGTGTGTGCCAAGTTTCGCAACTTTTCACGGGGTCTAAGGGGGTCAAAAATGGCCGAGTTGTGCTGACAAAAATAATAATAATAATAATAATTAAAGCCGCAAGCGGCATCCATCGGGTCCTCGCCTCATGCCGAACCCTCCACCCGAGTCCTGGTTCTCCTAATGCTACATGTGAAGGACCCGCACAGCCAGTTCATTTTAATAGAGAAATACAATTCACATATTGAGAAAAGAATGTGTGTAAACGCCAAGATGGCGGACAGCCCGTTACCATGGCAACATGTGTTTCATTGACTTTGTAGCTTGTCTTGGGATGATACACATGTATGCCGAATTTCGTAGCCCGAGATGAAAGTAGACGATCGGGCCCCTAGGGGCCCCCCCAAAAATTGTCCCCCCCACAATACATTCTATAATGTGTTAAGGACCTACCAAATATGAATAGTTACAGTTTTGGTGCACATCGTATGAATTTGTGCAAAGATATAAGCAAACCGTGTTTCATGGCGAGAAGGTTTTTTTCCAAGATGGCGGACACCCTGTTGCCATGGTAACGGCTGCACAATGAAGTTTTTTGCTTGTCTTGGGTTGATACACATGTGTGCCGAATTTCGTAGCCCTAGCTCAAAGTAGGCGATCGGGCCCCTAGGGCCCCCCCGAAAATGTGCCCCCCCCCACAATACATATTACAATGCGTTAAGGACCTACCAAATATGAATTATCTGAATTTTGGTTCCGATCGGATGCATTTCTGCAGAGATATAAGCAAACCGTGTTTCATGGCGAGAACGCTTTTTTCCATGGGTTGCCACGGTAACACGCTTTCTCCTATCAGAAAGATTTGAATAGCTTTTGGTCCCCATCTTGTCACGGAGCTCCATGGCGAATGTGGAGCCAATAGCCTGAATCCCCTCAGACTAGTTCGTTCAAATACGATGCGCTTAAAGTGATAAAAAGGGCATAAACGCCAAGATGGCGGCCACCCCGGTGCCATGGTAACAGGTTCTCAATAGAGTTTTTTGCTCGTCTTGGTTACTTATACATGTGTACCGAATTTCGTAGCCCTAGCTCAAAGTAGACTATCGGGCCCCTAGGGGCCCCCCCAAAATGCGCCCCCCCCACAATACATATTACAATGCGTGAAGGACCTACCAAATATGAATTATTTTAATTTTGGTTACGATCGGATGTATTTCTGCGAAGATATGAGTGAACCGTGTTTCATGGCGAGATCGCTTTTTTCCATGGGTTGCCACGGTAACACGCTTTCGCCTATCAAAAAGATTTGAATAACTTTTGGTCCCCATCTTGTCACGAAGCTCCATGGCGAATGTGGAGCCAATAGCATGAATCGCCTCAGACTAGTTCGTTCAAATGCGATGCGCCCAAATTGACAAAAACGGGCAAAAAAATGGCCGCAAACGCCAAGATGGCGGAAAGCCCGTTGCCATGACAACAGGTGTTTCAATGACTTTTTTACTTGTCTTCATGTGATAGACATGTGTACCGAATTTCGTCGTCCTACGTCAAACTAAAAAAATTTTTCCCCATTCTAGAGGCCATTTTTGGCGTTTCTAGGGGGCGCCGTCGAGGCATTTTTACATTGGCGTGCACGCGGACCCCAGAATATCGCTATTTTCGCCGGGACTGAGGTGTGTGCCAAGTTTCGCAACTTTTCACGGGGTCTAAGGGGGTCAAAATTGAGTGAGTTGTGCTGAGAAGAATAATAATAATAATAATTAAAGCCGCAAGCGGCATCCATCGGGTCCTCGCCTCATGCCGAACCCTCCACCCGAGTCCTGGTTCTCCAAATGCTACATGTAAAGGACCCTCAGAGACAGTTCATTTTGATAGAGATATACAATTCACATATTGAGAAAAGAATGTGTGTAAATGCCAAGATGGTGGACAGCCCGTTACCATGGCAACATGTGTTTCATTGACTTTTTAGCTTGTCTTGGGATGTTACACATGTGTGCCGAATTTCGTAGCCCTAGGTCAAAGTAGACTGCCGGGCCCCTAGGGACCCCCCCTCAAAAAGTGCCCCCCCCCCACAACACATTCTATAATGTGTTAAGGACCTACCAAATATGAATAGTTACAGTTTTGGTGCACATCGCATGAATTTGTGCAAAGATATAAGCAAACCGTGTTTCATGGCGAGAAGGTTTTTTTTCCAAGATGGCGGACACTCCGTTGCCATGGTGACAGGTGCTTAATTGAGTTTTATGCTTGTCTAGGGTTGATACACATGTGTGCCGAATTTCGTAGCCCTAGCTCAAAGTAGACAATCGGGCCCCTAGGGGCCCCCCCCAGAATGCGCCCCCCCCACCATACATATTACAATGCGTTAAGGACCTACCAAACATGAATTATTTTAATTTTGGTTCCAATCGGATGTATTTCTGCGAAGATATGAGTGAACCATGTTTCATGGCGAGAACGCTTTTTTCCATGGGTTGCCACGGTAACACGCTTTCTCCTATCAGAAAGATTTGAATAACGTTTGGTCCCCATCTTGTCACGAAGCTCCATGGTGAATGTGGAGCCAATAGCATGAATCGCCTCAGACTAGTTCGTTCAAATACGATGAGCTTAAAGTGATAAAAAGGGCATAAACGCCATGATGGCGGACACCCCGTTGCCATGGTAACAGGTTCTCAATAGAGTTTTTTGCTCGTCTTGGTTACTTATACATGTGTACCGAATTTCGTAGCCATAGGTCAAAGTAGACTATCGGGCCCCTAGGGGCCCCCCCCAAAATGCGCCCCCCCCACAATACATATTACAATGCGTGAAGGACCTACCAAACATGAATTATCAGAATTTTGTTTCCGATCGGATGCATTTCTGCGAAGATATGAGTGAACCGTGTTTCATGGCGAGAACGCTTTTTTCCATGGGTTGCCACGGTAACATGCTTTGTCCTATCAAAAAGATTTGAATAACTTTTGGTCCCCATCTTGTCACGAAGCTCCATGGCGAATGTGGAGCCAATAGCATGAATCGCCTCAGACTAGTTTGTTCAAATACGATGCGCTTAAAGTGATTAAAAGGGCATGAACGCCAAGATGGCGGACACCCCGTTGCCATGGTAACGGCTGCACAATGAAGTTTTTTGCTTGTCTTGGGTTGATACACATGTGTGCCGAATTTCGTAGCCCTAGGTCAAAGTAGACGATCGGGCCCCTAGGGGCCCCCCCCAAAATGTGCCCCCCCCCCACAATACATATTACAACGCGTTAAGGACCTGCCAAATATGAATTATTGGAATTTTGGTTCCGATCGGATGTATATCTGCAGGGATATGAGTGAACCGTGTTTCATGGCGAGAATGCTTTTTTCCATGGGTTGCCACGGTAACACGCTTTCTCCTATCAGAAAGATTTGAATAACTTTTGGTCTCCATCTTGTCACGAAGCTCCGTGGCGAATGTGGAGCCAATAGCATGAATCGCCTCAGACTAGTTCGTTCAAATATGATGCGCTTAAAGTGATAAAAAGGGCATAAACGCCAAGATGGTGGACACCCCGTTGCCATGGTAACAGGTGGTCAATTCACTTTTTTACTCGCCTTGGGTTGTTACACATGTGTAACGAATTTCGTAGCCCGAGATGAAAGTAGACGATCGGGCCCCTTGGGGCCCCCCCAAAAAGTGTCCCCCCCACAATACATTCTATAATGTGTTAAGGACCTACCAAATATGAATAGTTACAGTTTTGGTGCACATCGTATGAATTTGTGCAAAGATATAAGCAAACCGTGTTTCAGGGCGATAAGGTTTTTTTCCAAGATGGCGGACACTCCGTTGCCATGGTAACAGGTTGTTAATTGAGTTTTTTGCTTGTCTAGGGTTGATACACATGTGTGCCGAATTTCGTAGCCCTAGCTCAAAGTAGAAGATCGGGCCCCTAGGGGCCCCCCCAAAAATGTGCCCTCCCCCACAATACATATTGCAATGCGTTAAGGACCTGCCAAATATGAATTATTTTAATTTTGGTTCCGATCGGATGTATTTCTGCAGAGATATGAGGGAACCGTGTTTCATGGCGAGAACGCTTTTTTCCATGGGTTGCCACGGTAACACGCTTTCTCCTATCATAAAGATTTGAATAACTTTTGGTCCCCATCTTGTCACGAAGCTCCATGGCGAATGTGGAGCCAATAGCATGAATCGCCTCAGACTAGTTCGTTCAAATACGATGCGCTCAAAGTGATAAAAAGGGCATAAACGCCAAGATGGCGGACACCCCGTTGCCATGGTAACAGGTTCTCAATAGAGTTTTTTGCTCGTCTTGGTTACTTATACATATGTACCGAATTTCGTAGCCATAGGTCAAAGTAGACTATCGGGCCCCTAGGGGCCCCCCCCAAAATGTGCCCCCCCCCACAATACATATTACAATGCGTTAAGGACCTGCCAAATATGAATTATTGGAATTTTGGTTCCGATCGGATGCATTTTGGCAGAGATATAAGCAAACCGTGTTTCATGGCGAGAACGCTTTTTTCCATGGGTTGCCACGGTAACACGCTTTCTCCTATCAAAAAGATTTGAATAACTTTTTGTCCCCATCTTGTCACGAAGCTCCATGGCGAATGTGGAGCCAATAGCATGAATCGCCTCAGACTAGTTCGTTCAAATGCGATGCGCCCAAATCGACAAAAACGGGCAAAAAAATGGCCCCAAACGCCAAGATGGCGGACAGCCTGTTGCCATGACAACAGGCGTTTCAATGACTTTTTTACTTGTCTTGATATGATAGACATGTGTACCGAATTTCGTCGTCCTACGTCAAACTAAAATTTTTTTTCCCCATTCTAGAGGCCATTTCTGGCGTTTCTAGGGGGCGCCGTCGAGGCATTTTTACATTGGCGTGCACGCGGACCCCAGAATATCGCTATTTTCGCCGGGATTGAGGTGTGTGCCAAGTTTCGCAACTTTTCACGGGGTCTAAGGGGGTCAAAAATGGCCGAGTTGTGCTCAGAACGAGGAGAATAATAATAAACATTACAATAACAATAGGGCCTTGCCACACTTCGTATGGCTCGGACCCTAATTAAAGCCGCAAGCGGCATCCATCGGGTCCTCGCCTCATGCCGAACCCTCCACCCGAACTCACCACAAAGCTTCCGGGTAGATGTGAAGTAAAAGGCATGAATCCAAAAGTAGTTTGTTAAAAAATAATGCACATTCAGTAATAAATAGGCATAAACGCCAAGATGGCGGACACCATGTTGCCATGGTAACAGGTGGTCAATGCACTTTTTTACTCGCCTTGGGTTGTTACACATGTGTGCCGAATTTCGTAGCCTAAGATGAAAGTAGACAATCGGGCCCCTGGGGGCCCCCCCAAAAAGTGTCCCCCCCACAATACATTCTATAATGTGTTAAGGACCTACCAAATATTAATATTTACAGTTTTGGTGCACATCGCATGAATTTGTGCAAAGATATAAGCAAACCGTGTTTCATGGCGATAAGGTTTTTTTCCAAGATGGTGGACACTCCAGTGCCATGGTAACAGGTGTTTAATATAGTTTTTTGCTTGTCTAGGGTTGATACACATGTGTGCCGAATTTCGTAGCCCTAGCTCAAAGTAGACGATCGGGCCCCTAGGGGCCCCCCCCAAAATGTGCCCCCCCCACAATACATATTACAACGCGTTAAGGACCTGCCAAATATGAATTATTGGAATTTTGGTTCCAATCGGATGCATTTTGGCAGAGATATAAGCAAACCGTGTTTCATGGCGAGAACGCGTTTTTCCATGGGTTGCCACGGTAACACGCTTTCTCCTATCAGAAAGATTTGAATAACTTTTGGTCCCCATCTTGTCACGAAGCTCCATTGCGAATGTGGAGCCAATAGCATGAATCCCCTCAGACTAGTTCGTTCAAATACGATGCGCTTAAAGTGATAAAAAGGGCATAAACGCCAAGATGGCGGCCACCCCGTTGCCATGGTAACAGGTTCTCAATAGAGTTTTTTGCTCGTCTTGGTTACTTATACATGTGTACCGAATTTCGTAGCCCTAGCTCAAAGTAGACGATCGGGCCCCTAGGGGCCCCCCCAAAATGCGCCCCCCCCACAATATATATTACAAAGCGTGAAGGACCTACCAAATATGAATTATTTTAATTTTGGTTCCGATCGGATGTATTTCTGCGAAGATATGAGTGAACCGTGTTTCATGGCGAGATCGCTTTTTTCCATGGGTTGCCACGGTAACACGCTTTCGCCTATCAAAAAGATTTGAATAACTTTTGGTCCCCATCTCGTCACGAAGCTCCATGGCGAATGTGGAGCCAATAGCATGAATCGCCTCAGACTAGTTCGTTCAAATGCGATGCGCCCAAATTGACAAAAACGGGCAAAAAAATGGCCGCAAACGCCAAGATGGCGGAAAGCCCGTTGCCATGACAACAGGCGTTTCAATGACTTTTTTACTTGTCTTGATGTGATAGACATGTGTACCGAATTTCGTCGTCCTACGTCAAACTAAAAAATTTTTTCCCCATTCTAGAGGCCATTTTTGGCGTTTCTAGGGGGCGCTGTCGAGGCATTTTTGCATTGGCGTGCATACAAACGCCAAATTATCGAAATTTTCACCGGACGTGAGGTGTGTGCCAAGTTTCGCAACTTTTCACGGGGTCTAAGGGGGTCAAAATTGAGTGAGTTGTGCTTAGGAGAATAATAATAATAAACATTACAATAACAATAGGGCCTTGCCATACTTCGTATGGCTCGGACCCTAATTAAAGCCGCAAGCGGCATCCATCGGGTCCTCGCCTCATGCCGAACCCTCCACCCGAACTCACCACAAAGCTTCCGGGTAGATGTGAAGTAAAAGGCATGAATCCAAAAGTAGTTTGTTAAAAAATAATGCACATTCAGTAATAAAAAGGCATAAACGCCAAGATGGCGGACACCATGTTGCCATGGTAACAGGTGGTCAATGCACTTTTTTACTCGCCTTGGGTTGTTACACATGTGTGCCGAATTTCGTAGCCTAAGATGAAAGTAGACAATCGGGCCCCTGGGGGCCCCCCCAAAAAGTGTCCCCCCCACAATACATTCTATAATGTGTTAAGGACCTACCAAATATTAATATTTACAGTTTTGGTGCACATCGCATGAATTTGTGCAAAGATATAAGCAAACCGTGTTTCATGGCGAGAAGGTTTTTTTCCAAGATGGTGGACACTCCAGTGCCATGGTAACAGGTGTTTAATATAGTTTTTTGCTTGTCTAGGGTTGATACACATGTGTGCCGAATTTCGTAGCCCTAGCTCAAAGTAGACGATCGGGCCCCTAGGGCCCCCCCCCAAAATGTGCCCCCCCCACAATACATATATCAATGCGTTAAGGACCTACCAAATATGAATTATTGGAATTTTGGTTCCGATCGGATGCATTTCTGCAGAGATATAAGCAAACCGTGTTTCATGGCGAGAACGCATTTTTCCATGGGTTGCCACGGTAACACGCTTTCACCTATCAAAAAGATTTGAATAACTTTTGGTCCCCATCTTGTCACGAAGCTCCATGGCGAACGTGGAGCCAATAGCATGAATCCCCTCAGACTAGTTCGTTCAAATGCGATGCGCCCAAAATGATAAAAAGAGCATAAACGCCAAGATGGCGACCACCCCGTTGCCATGGTAACAGGTTCTCAATAGAGTTTTTTGCTCGTCTTGGTTACTTATACATGTGTACCGGATTTCGTAGCCATAGGTCAAAGTAGACGATCGGGCCCCTAGGGGCCCCCCCAAAATGCGCCCCCCCCCCACAATACATATTACAATGCGTGAAGGACCTACCAAATATGAATTATTGGAATTTTGGTTCCGATCGGATGCATTTCTGCGAAGATATAAGCAAACCGTGTTTCATGGCGAGAACGCTTTTTTCCATGGGTTGCCACGGTAACACGCTTTCTCCTATCAGAAAGATTTGAATAACTTTTGGTCCCCATCTTGTCACGAAGCTCCATGGCGAATGTGGAGCCAATAGCATGAATCCCCTCAGACTAGTTCGTTCAAATGCGATGCGCCCAAATTGATAAAAAGAGCATAAACGCCAAGATGGCGGCCACCCCGTTGCCATGGTAACAGGTTCTCAATAGAGTTTTTTGCTCGTCTTGGTTACTTATACATGTGTACCGAATTTCGTAGCCATAGGTCAAAGTAGACTATCGGGCCCCTAGGGGCCCCCCCAAAATGCGCCCCCCCCCACAATACATATTACAATGCGTGAAGGACCTACCAAATATGAATTATTGGAATTTTGGTTCCGATCGGATGCATTTCTGCGAAGATATAAGCAAACCGTGTTTCATGGCGAGAACGCTTTTTTCCATGGGTTGCCACGGTAACACGCTTTCTCCTATCAGAAAGATTTGAATAACTTTTGGTCCCCATCTTGTCACGAAGCTCCATGGCGAATGTGGAGCCAATAGCATGAATCCCCTCAGACTAGTTCGTTCAAATGCGATGCGCCCTAATTGACAAAAACGGGCAAAAAAATGGCCGCAAACGCCAAGATGGCGGAAAGCCCGTTGCCATGACAACAGGCGTTTCAATGACTTTTTTACTTGTCTGGATGTGATAGACATGTGTACCGAATTTCGTCGTCCTACGTCAAACTAAAATTTTTTTCCCCCATTCTAGAGGCCATTTTTGGCGTTTCTAGGGGGCACCGTCGAGGCATTTTCACATTGGCGTGCACGCGGACCCCAGAATATCGCTATTTTCGCCGGGACTGAGGTGTGTGCCAAGTTTCGCAACTTTTCACGGGGTCTAAGGGGGTCAAAATTGAGTGAGTTGTGCTGAGAAGAATAATAATAATAATTAAAGCCGCAAGCGGCATCCATCGGGTCCTCGCCTCATGCCGAACCCTCCACCCGAACTCGCCACAAAGCTTCCGGGTGGATGTGAAGTAAAAGGCACGAATCCAAAACTAGTTTGTTCAAAAACAATGCACATACAGTGCTAAATGGGCGTAAACGCCAAGATGGCGGACACCCCGTTGCCATGGTAACAGGTGGTCAATGCACTTTTTTACTCGCCTTGGGTTGTTACACATGTGTACCGAATTTCGTATCTCTAGGTCTAAGTAGACAATTGGGCCCCTAGGGGCCCCCCCCCAAAAAGTGCCCCCCCCCATAATACATTCTGTAATGTGTTAAGGATCTACCAAATATTAATATTTACAGTTATGGTGCACATCGCATGAATATGTGCGAAGATATAAGCAAACCGTGTTTAATGGCGAGAAGTTTTTTTCCAAGATGGCGGACACTCCGTTGCCATGGTAACAGGTTGTTAATTGAGTTTTTTGCTTTTCTAGGGTTGATACACATGTGTGCCGAATTTCATAGCCCTAAGTGAAAGTAGACGATCGGGCCCCCAGGGGCCCCCCAAAAATGTGACCCCCCCCACAATACATATGACAATGCATTAAGGACCTATCAAATATGAATTATTGGAATTTTGGTTCCAATGGGATCTATTTCTGCGAAGATATGAGTGAACCGTGTTTCATGGCGAGGAGTATTTTTTTCAAGATGGCGGACACACCGTTGCCATGGTAACAGGTGCTTATTTGAGTTTTTTGCTTGTCTTGGGTTGATAACCATGTGTGCCAAATTTCGTAGCCCTAGCTCAAAGTAGACTATCGGGCCCCTAGGGGCCCCCCCCAAAATGCGCCCCCCCCCCCACAATACATATTACAATGTGTTAAGGACCTACCAAATATGAATTATCTGAATTTTGGTTCCGATCGGATGCATTTCTGCAGAGATATAAGCAAACCGTGTTTCATGGCGAGAACGCTTTTTTCCATGGGTTGCCACGGTAACACGCTTTCTCCTATCAGAAAGATTTGAATAGCTTTTTGTCCCCATCTTGTCACGAAGCTCCATGGCGAATGTGGAGCCAATAGCATGAATCCCCTCAGACTAGTTCGTTCAAATACGATGCGCTTAAAGTGATAAAAAGGGCATAAACGCCAAGATGGCGGACACCCCGTTGCCATGGTAACAGGTTCTCAATAGAGTTTTTTGCTCGTCTTGGTTACTTATACATGTGTACCGAATTTCGTAGCCCTAGCTCAAAGTAGACTATCGGGCCCCTAGGGGCCCCCCCAAAATGCGCCCCCCCCACAATACATATTACAATGCGTGAAGGACCTACCAAATATGAATTATTTTAATTTTGGTTCCGATCGGATGTATTTCTGCGAAGATATGAGTGAACCGTGTTTCATGGCGAGATCGCTTTTTTCCATGGGTTGCCACGGTAACACGCTTTCGCCTATCAAAAAGATTTGAATAACTTTTGGTCCCCATCTTGTCACGAAGCTCCATGGCGAATGTGGAGCCTATAGCATGAATCGCCTCAGACTAGTTCGTTCAAATGCGATGCGCCCAAATTGACAAAAACGGGCAAAAAAATGGCCGCAAACGCCAAGATGGCGGAAAGCCCGTTGCCATGACAACAGAGGTTTCAATGACTTTTTTACTTGTCTTCATGTGATAGACATGTGTACCGAATTTCGTCGTCCTACGTCAAACTAAAAATTTTTTTCCCCATTCTAGAGGCCATTTTTGGCGTTTCTAGGGGGCGCCGTCGAGGCATTTTTACATTGGCGTGCACGCGGACCCCAGAATATCGCTATTTTCGCCGGGACTGAGGTGTGTGCCAAGTTTCGCAACTTTTCACGGGGTCTAAGGGGGTCAAAATTGAGTGAGTTGTGCTGAGAAGAATAATAATAATAATAATTAAAGCCGCAAGCGGCATCCATCGGGTCCTCGCCTCATGCCGAACCCTCCACCCGAGTCCTGGTTCTCCTAATGCTAAATGTGACGGACCCGCACAGCCAGTTCCTTTTAATAGAGAAATACAATTCACATATTGAGAAAAGAATGTGTGTAAACGCCAAGATGGCGGACAGCCCGTTACCATGGCAACATGTGTTTCATTGACTTTTTAGCTTGTCTTGGGATAATACACATGTGTGCCGAATTTCGTAGCCCGAGATGAAAGTAGACGATCGGGCCCCTTGGGGCCCCCCCAAAAAGTGTCTCCCCCACAATACATTCTATAATGTGTTAAGGACCTACCAAATATGAATAGTTACCGTTTTGGTGCACATCGTATGAATTTGTGCAAAGATATAGGCAAACCGTGTTTGATGGCGAGAAGGTTTTTTTGCAAGATGGCGGACACCCTGTTGCCATGGTAACGGCTGCACAATGAAGTTTTTTGCTTGTCTTGGGTTGATACACATGTGTGCCGAATTTCGTAGCCCTAGGTCAAAGTAGACGATCGGGCCCCTAGGGGCCCCCCCTAAAATGTGCCCCCCCCCCACAATACATATTACAATGCGTTAAGGACCTGCCAAATATGAATTATTGGAATTTAGGTTCCGATCGGATGCATTTTGGCAGAGATATAAGCAAACCGTGTTTCATGGCGAGAACTCTGTTTTCCATGGGTTGCCACGGTAACACGCTTTCTCCTATCATAAAGATTTGAATAACTTTTTGTCCCCATCTTGTCACGAAGCTCCATGGGGAATGTGGAGCCAATAGTATGAATCCCCTCAGACTAGTTCGTTCAAATACGATGCGCTTAAAGTGATAAAAAGGGCATAAACGCCAAGATGGCGGACACCCCGTTGCCATGGTAACAGGTTCTCAATAGAGTTTTTTGCTCGTCTTGGTTACTTATACATGTGTACCTAATTTCGTAGCCCTAGGTCAAAGTAGACTATCGGGCCCCTAGGGCCCCCCCCCTAAAATGTGCCCCCCCCCACAATACATATTACAATGCGTTAAGGACCTGCCAAATATGAATTATTGGAATTTAGGTTCCGATCGGATGCATTTTGGCAGAGATATAAGCAAACCGTGTTTCATGGCGAGAACTCTGTTTTCCATGGGTTGCCACGGTAACACGCTTTCTCCTATCATAAAGATTTGAATAACTTTTTGTCCCCATCTTGTCACGAAGCTCCATGGGGAATGTGGAGCCAATAGTATGAATCCCCTCAGACTAGTTCGTTCAAATACGATGCGCTTAAAGTGATAAAAAGGGCATAAACGCCAAGATGGCGGACACCCCGTTGCCATGGTAACAGGTTCTCAATAGAGTTTTTTGCTCGTCTTGGTTACTTATACATGTGTACCTAATTTCGTAGCCCTAGGTCAAAGTAGACTATCGGGCCCCTAGGGGCCCCCCCAAAATGCGCCCCCCCCCCCCACAATACATATTGCAATGCATGAAGGACCTACCAAATATAAATTATTTTAATTTTGGTTCCGATCGGATGTATTTCTGCGAAGATATGAGTGAACCGTGTTTCATGGCGAGATCGCTTTTTTCCATGGGTTGCCACGGTAACACGCTTTCGCCTATCAAAAAGATTTGAATAACTTTTGGTCCCCATCTTGTCACGAAGCTCCATGGCGAACGTGGAGCCAATAGCATGAATCCCCTCAGACTAGTTCGTTCAAATGCGATGCGCCCAAATTGACAAAAACGGGCCAAAAAATGGCCGCAAACGCCAAGATGGCGGAAAGCCCGTTGCCATGACAACAGGCGTTTCAATGACTTTTTTACTTGTCTTCATGTGATAGACATGTGTACCGAATTTCGTCGTCCTACGTCAAACTAAAATTTTTTTTCCCCATTCTAGAGGCCATTTTTGGCGTTTCTAGGGGGCGCAGTCGAGGCATTTTTACATTGGCGTGCTCGCAGACCCCAGAATATCGCTATTTTCGCCGGGACTGAGGTGTGTGCCAAGTTTCGCAACTTTTCACGGGGTCTAAGGGGGTCAAAATTGAGTGAGTTGTGCTCAGAACGAGGAGAATAATAATAAACATTACAATAACAATAGGGCCTTGCCATACTTCGTATGGCTCGGACCCTAATTAAAGCCGCAAGCGGCATCCATCGGGTCCTCGCCTCATGCCGAACCCTCCACCCGAACTCACCACAAAGCTTCCGGGTAGATGTGAAGTAAAAGGCATGAATCCAAAACTAGTTTGTTAAAAAATAATGCACATTCAGTAATAAATAGGCATAAACGCCAAGATGGCGGACACCATGTTGCCATGTTAACAGGTGGTCAATGCACTTTTTTACTCGCCTTGGGTTGTTACACATGTGTGCCGAATTTCGTAGCCTAAGATGAAAGTAGACAATCGGGCCCCTGAGGGCCCCCCCCAAAAAGTGCCCCCCCCACAATACATTCTATAATGTGTTAAGGACCTACCAAATATGAATAGTTAAAGTTTTGGTGCACATCGCATGAATTTGTGCAAAGATATAAGCAAACCGTGTTTCATGGCGAGAAGGTTTTTTTCCAAGATGGCGGACACTCCAGTGCCATGGTAACAGGTGCTTAATTGAGTTTTATGCTTGTCTCGGGTTGATACACATGTGTGCCGAATTTCGTAGCCCTAGCTCAAAGTAGACAATCGGGCCCCTAGGGGCCCCCCCCAAAATGTGCCCCCCCCCCACAATACATATTACAATGCGTGAAGGACCTACCAAATATGAATTATCTGAATTTTGGTTCCGATCGGATGCATTTCTGCGAAGATATAAGCAAACCGTGTTTCATGGCGAGAACGCGTTTTTCCATGGGTTGCCACGGTAACACACTTTCTCCTATCAGAAAGATTTGAATAACTTTTGGTCCCCATCTTGTCAGGAAGCTCCATGGTGAATGTGGAGCCAATAGCATGAATCCCCTCAGACTAGTTCGTTCAAATTCAATGCGCTTAAAGTGATAAAAAGGGCATAAACGCCAAGATGGCGGACACCCCGTTGCCATGGTAACAGGTTCTCAATAGAGTTTTTTGCTCGTCTTGGTTACTTATACATGTGTACCGAATTTCATAGCCATAGGTCAAAGTAGACTATCGGGCCCCTAGGGCCCCCCCCCCAAAATGCGCCCCCCCCCACGATACATATTACAATGCGTGAAGGACCTACCAAACATGAATTATTTTAATTTTGGTTCCGATCGGATGTATTTCTGCGAAGATATGAGTGAACCGTGTTTCATGGCGAGAACGCTTTTTTCCATGGGTTGCCACGGTAACACGCTTTCTCCTATCAAAAAGATTTGAATAACTTTTGGTACCCATCTTGTCACGAAGCTCCATGGCGAATGTGGAGCCAATAGCATGAATCGCCTCAGACTAGTTCGTTCAAATGCGATGCGCCCAAATTGACAAAAACGGGCCAAAAAATGGCCGCAAACGCCAAGATGGCGGAAAGCCCGTTGCCATGACAACAGGCGTTTCAATGACTTTTTTACTTGTCTTGATGTGATAGACATGTGTACCGAATTTTGTCGTCCTACGTCAAACTAAATTTTTTTGACCCCATTCTAGAGGCCATTTTTGGCGTTTCTAGGGGGCGCCGTCGAGGCATTTTTGCATTGGCGTGCACGCGGACCCCAGAATATCGCTATTTTCGCCGGGACTGAGGTGTGTGCCAAGTTTCGCAACTTTTCACGGGGCCTAAGGGGGTGAAAAATAGCCGAGTTGTGCTCAGAACGAGGAGAATAATAATAAACATTACAATAACAATAGGGCCCTGCCATACTTCGTATGGCTCGGACCCTATATAAAGCCGCAAGCGGCATCCATCGGGTCCTCGCCTCATGCCGAACCCTCCACCCGAGTCCTGGTTCTCCTAATACTACATGTGAAGGACCCGCACAGCCAGTTCATTTTAATAGAGAAATACAAATCAGATATTGAGAAAAGAATGTGTGTAAACGCCAAGATGGCGGACAGACCGTTACCATGGCAACATGTGTTTCATTGCCTTTTTAGCTTGTCTTGGGATGATACACATGTGTGCCGAATTTCGTAGCCCGAGATGAAAGTAGACGATAGGGCCCCTTGGGGCCCCCCAAAAAAGTGTCCCCCCCACAATACATTCTATAATGTGTTAAGGACCTACCAAATATGAATAGTTACAGTTTTGGTGCACATCGTATGAATGTGTGCAAAGATATAAGCAAACCGTGTTTCATGGCGAGAAGGTTTTTTTCCAAGATGGCGGACACCCCGTTGCCATGGTAACGGCTGCACAATGAAGTTTTTTGCTTGTCTTGGGTTGATACACATGTGTGCCGAATTTCGTAGCCCTAGGTCAAAGTAGACGATCGGGCCCCTAGGGCCCCCCCCCCAAAATGTGCCCCCCCCACAATACATATTACAATGCGTTAAGGACCTACCAAATATGAATTATTGGAATTTTGGTTCCGATCGGATGTATTTTTGCAGAAATATAAGCAAACCGTGTTTCATGGCGAGAACGCTTTTTTCCATGGGTTGCCACGGTAACACGCTTTGTCCTATCAGAAAGATTTGAATAACTTTTGGTCCTCATCTTGTCACGAAGCTCCATGGCGAATGTGGAGCCAATAGCCTGAATCCCCTCAGACTAGTTCGTTGAAATACGATGTGCTTAAAGTGATAAAAAGGGCATAAACGCCAAGATGGCGGCCACCCCGTTGCCATGGTAACAGGTTCTCAATAGAGTTTTTTGCTCGTCTTGGTTACTTATACATGTGTACCGAATTTCGTAGCCCTAGGTCAAAGTAGACTATCGGGCCCCTAGGGGCCCCCCCCAAAATGCGCCCCCCCCACAATACATATTACAATGCGTGAAGGACCTACCAAACATGAATTATTTTAATTTTGGTTCCGATCGGATGTATTTCTGCGAAGATATGAGTGAACCGTGTTTCATGGCGAGATCGCTTTTTTCCATGGGTTGCCACGGTAACACGCTTTCGCCTATCAAAAAGATTTGAATAACTTTTGGTCCCCATCTTGTCACGAAGCTCCATGGCGAATGTGGAGCCAATAGCATGAATCGCCTCAGACTAGTTCGTTCAAATGCGATGCGCCCAAATTGACAAAAACGGGCAAAAAAATGGCCACAAACGCCAAGATGGCGGAAAGCCCGTTGCCATGACAACAGGCGTTTCAATGACTTTTTTACTTGTCTTCATGTGATAGACATGTGTACCGAATTTCGTCGTCCTACGTCAAACTAAATTTTGCAGACCCCATTCTACGGGCCATATTATGGCGTTTCTAGGGGGCGCTGTCGAGCCGTTTTTGCATTGGCGTGTACACAAACGCCAGATTTTCAAAATTTTCGCCGGGCGGGAGGTATGTGCCAAGTTTCACAACTTTTCACGGGGGCTAAGAGGGTCAAAATTGAGCGAGTTGTGCTTAAAATAATAATAATAATCAAAATTGAGTGAGTTGTGCTGAGAAGAATAAACATTACAATAACAATAGGGCCTTGCCATACTTCGTATGGCTCGGACCCTAATAATAATAACAAGCGGCATCCATCGGGTCCTCGCCTCAGGCCGAACCCTCCACCCGAGTCCTGGTTCTCTACATGTGAAGGACCCGCAGAGACAGTTCATTTTAATAGAGAAATACAATTCACATATTGAGAAAAGAATGTGTGTAAACGCCAAGATGGCGGACAGCCCGTTACCATGGCAACATGTGTTTCATTGACTTTTCAGCTCGTCTTGGGATGTTAGACATGTGTGCCGAATTTCGTAGCCCTAGGTCAAAGTAGACGATCGGGCCCCTAGGGCCCCCCCCCAAAATGTGCCCCCCCCACAATACATATTACAATGCGTTAAGGACCTACCAAATATGAATTATTGGAATTTTGGTTCCGATCGGATGCATTTCTGCAGAGATATAAGCAAACCGTGTTTCATGGCGAGAACGCTTTTTTCCATGGGTTGCCACGGTAACATGCTTTCTCCTATCAGAAAGAATTGAATAACTTTTGGTCCCCATCTTGTCACGAAGCTCCATGGCGAATGTGGAGCCGATAGCATGAATCCCCTCAGACTAGTTCGTTCAAATACGATGCGCTTAAAGTGATAAAAAGGGCATAAACGCCAAGATGGCGGACACCCCGTTGCCATGGTAACAGGTTCTCAATTGAGTTTTTTGCTCGTCTTGGTTACTTATACATGTGTACCGAATTTCGTAGCCCTAGCTCAAAGTAGATTATCGGGCCCCTAGGGGCCCCCCCAAAATGCGCCCCCCCCCCCCCCCCCACAATACATATTACAATGCGTGAAGGACCTACCAAATATGAATTATTTTAATTTTGGTTCCGATCGGATGTATTTCTGCGAAGATATGAGTGAACCGTGTTTCATGGCGAGATCGCTTTTTTCCATGGGTTGCCACGGTAACACGCTTTCGCCTATCAAAAAGATTTGAATAACTTTTGGTCCCCATCTTGTCACGAAGCTCCATGGCGAATGTGGAGCCAATAGCATGAATCGCCTCAGACTAGTTCGTTCAAATGCGATGCGCCCGAATTGACAAATACGGGCAAAAAAATGGCCGCAAACGCCAAGATGGCGGAAAGCCCGTTGCCATGACAACAAGCGTTTCAATGACTTTTTTACTTGTCTTCATGTGATAGACATGTGTACCGAATTTCGTCGTCCTACGTCAAACTAAAAAAATTTTTCCCCATTCTAGAGGCCATTTTTGGCGTTTCTAGGGGGCGCCGTCGAGGCATTTTTACATTGGCGTGCACGCGGACCCCAGAATATCGCTATTTTCGCCGGGACTGAGGTGTGTGCCAAGTTTCGCAACTTTTCACGGGGTCTAAGGGGGTCAAAATTGAGCGAGTTGTGCTTAGAACGAGAACGAGAATAATAATAACAAGCGGCATCCATCGGGTCCTCGCCTCATGCCGAACCCTCCACCCGAACTCACCACAAAGCTTCCGGGTAGATGTGAAGTAAAAGGCATGAATCCAAAAGTAGTTTGTTAAAAAATAATGCACATTCAGTAATAAATAGGCATAAACGCCAAGATGGCGGACACCATGTTGCCATGGTAACAGGTGGTCAATGCACTTTTTTACTCGCCTTGGGTTGTTACACATGTGTGCCGAATTTCGTAGCCTAAGATGAAAGTAGACAATCGGGCCCCTGAGGGCCCCCCCCAAAAAGTGCCCCCCCCACAATACATTCTATAATGTGTTAAGGACCTACCAAATATGAATAGTTAAAGTTTTGGTGCACATCGCATGAATTTGTGCAAAGATATAAGCAAACCGTGTTTCATGGCGAGAAGGTTTTTTTCCAAGATGGCGGACACTCCAGTGCCATGGTAACAGGTGCTTAATTGAGTTTTATGCTTGTCTTGGGATGATACACATGTGTGCCGAATTTCGTAGCCCGAGATGAAAGTAGACGATCGGGCCCCTGGGGGCCCCCCCAAAAAGTGTCCCCCCCACAATACATTCTATAATGTGTTAAGGACCTACCAAATATTAATATTTACAGTTTTGGTGCACATCGCATGAATTTGTGCAAAGATATAAGCAAACCGTGTTTCATGGCGAGAAGGTTTTTTTCCAAGATGGTGGACACTCCAGTGCCATGGTAACAGGTGTTTAATATAGTTTTTTGCTTGTCTAGGGTTGATACACATGTGTGCCGAATTTCGTAGCCCTAGCTCAAAGTAGACGATCGGGCCCCTAGGGCCCCCCCCCAAAATGTGCCCCCCCCACAATACATATATCAATGCGTTAAGGACCTACCAAATATGAATTATTGGAATTTTGGTTCCGATCGGATGCATTTCTGCAGAGATTTAAGCAAACCGTGTTTCATGGCGAGAACGCATTTTTCCATGGGTTGCCACGGTAACACGCTTTCACCTATCAAAAAGATTTGAATAACTTTTGGTCCCCATCTTGTCACGAAGCTCCATGGCGAACGTGGAGCCAATAGCATGAATCCCCTCAGACTAGTTCGTTCAAATGCGATGCGCCCTAATTGACAAAAACGGGCAAAAAAATGGCCGCAAACGCCAAGATGGCGGAAAGCCCGTTGCCATGACAACAGGCATTTCAATGACTTTTTTACTTGTCTGGATGTGATAGACATGTGTACCGAATTTCGTCGTCCTACGTCAAACTAAAAATTTTTTCCCCCATTCTAGAGGCCATTTTTGGCGTTTCTAGGGGGCGCCGTCGAGGCATTTTCACATTGGCGTGCACGCGGACCCCAGAATATTGCTATTTTCGCCGGGACTGAGGTGTGTGCCAAGTTTCGCAACTTTTCACGGGGTCTAAGGGGGTCAAAATTGAGTGAGTTGTGCTTAGGAGAATAATAATAATAATAATTAAAGCCGCAAGCGGCATCCATCGGGTCCTCGCCTCATGCCGAACCCTCCACCCGAACTCGCCACAAAGCTTCCGGGTGGATGTGAAGTAAAAGGCACGAATCCAAAACTAGTTTGTTCAAAAACAATGCACATACAGTGCTAAATGGGCGTAAACGCCAAGATGGCGGACACCCCGTTGCCATGGTAACAGGTGGTCAATGCACTTTTTTACTCACCTTGGGTTGTTAGACATGTGTGCCGAATTACGTAGCCATAGGTGAAAGTAGACAATCGGGCCCCTAGGGGCCCCCCAAAAAGTGCCCCCCCACAATACATTCTATAATGTGTTAAGGACCTACCAAATATGAATAGTTACAGTTTTGGTTCACATCACATGAATTTGTGCAAAGATATAAGCAAACCGTGTTTCATGGCGAGAAAGTTTTTTTTCCAAGATGGCGGACACTCCGTTGCCATGGCAACAGGTGTTTATTATAGTTTTTTGCTTGTCTTGGGTTGATACACATGTGTGCCGAATTTCGTAGCCCTAGCTCAAAGTAGACGATCGGGCCCCTAGGGGCCCCCCCCAAAATGTGCCCCCCCCACAATACATATTACAATGCGTTAAGGACCTGCAAAATATGAATTATTGGAATTTTGGTTCCGATCGGATGCATTTTGGCAGAGATATAAGCAAACCGTGTTTCATGGCGAGAACGCGTTTTTCCATGGGTTGCCACGGTAACACGCTTTCTCCTTTTAGAAAGATTTGAATAACTTTTTGTCCCCATCTTGTCACGAAGCTCCATGGCGAATGTGGAGCCAATAGCATGAATCCCCTGAGACTAGTTCGTTCAAATACGATGCGCTTAAAGTGATAAAAAGGGCACAAACGCCAAGATGGCGGACACCCCGTTGCCCTGGTAACAGGTGGTTAATTGAGTTTTTTGCTCGTCTTGGTTACTTATACATGTGTACCGAATTTCGTAGCCCTAGCTCAAAGTAGATTATCGGGCCCCTAGGGGCCCCCCCCAAAATGCGCCCCCCCACAATACATATTACAATGCGTGAAGGACCTACCAAACATGAATTATTTTAATTTTGGTTCCGATCGGATGTATTTCTGCGAAGATATGAGTGAACCGTGTTTCATGGCGAGAACGCTTTTTTCCATGGGTTGCCACGGTAACACGCTTTCTCCTATCAAAAAGATTTGAATAACTTTTGGACCCCATCTTGTCACGAAGCTTCATGGCGAACGTGGAGCCAATAGCATGAATCCTCTCAGACTAGTTCGTTCAAATGCGATGCGCCCAAATTGACAAAAACGGGCAAAGAAATGGCCGCAAACGCCAAGATGGCGGAAAGCCCGTTGCCATGACAACAGGCGTTTCAATGACTTTTTTACTTGTCTTGATGTGATAGACATGTGTACCGAATTTCGTCATCCTACGTCAAACTAAAATTTTTTTGCCCCATTCTAGAGGCCATTTTTGGCGTTTCTAGGGGGCGCTGTCGAGGCATTTTTGCATTGGCGTGCATACAAACGCCAAATTATTGAAATTTTCACCGGATGTGAGGTGTGTGCCAAGTTTCGCAACTTTTCACGGGGTCTAAGGGGGTCAAAATTGAGTGAGTTGTGCTTAAAATAATAATAAACATTACAATAACAATAGGGCCCTGCCATACTTCGTATGGCTCGGACCCTAATAAACATTACAATAACAATAGGGCCTTGCCATACTTCGTATGGCTCGGACCCTAATAAACATTACAATAACAATAGGGCCTTGCCATACTTCGTATGGCTCGGACCCTAATAAACATTTCAATAACAATAGGGCCCTGCCATACTTCGTATGGCTCGGACCCTAATAATAATAATTAAAGCCGCAAGCGGCATCCATCGGGTCCTCGCCTCATGCCGAACCCTCCACCCGAGTCCTGGTTCTCCTAATGCTACATGTGAAGGACCCGCACAGCCAGTTCATTTTAATAGAGAAATACAATTCACATATTGAGAAAAGAATGTGTGTAAACGCCAAGATGGCGGACAGCCCGTTACCATGGCAACATGTGTTTCATTGCCTTTTTAGCTTGTCTTGGGATGATACACATGTGTGCCGAATTTCGTAGCCCGAGATGAAAGTAGACGATCGGGCCCCTAGGGGCCCCCCCAAAAAGTGTCCCCCCCACAATACATTCTATAATGTGTTAAGGACCTACCAAATCTGAATAGTTACAGTTTTGGTGCACATCGTATGAATTTGTGCAAAGATATAAGCAAACCGTGTTTCATGGCGAGAAGGTTTTTTTTCCAAGATGGCGGACACCTCGTTGCCATGGTAACGGCTGCACAATGAAGTTTTTTGCTTGTCTTGGGTTGATACACATGTGTGCCGAATTTCGTAGCCCTAGCTCAAAGTAGACGATCGGGCCCCTAGGGGCCACCCCCAAAATGTGCCCCCCCCACAATACATATTACAATGCGTTAAGGACCTGCCAAATATGAATTATTGGAATTTTGGTTCCGATCGGATGCATTTTGGCAGAGATATAAGCAAACCGTGTTTCATGGCGAGAATGCGTTTTTCCATGGGTTGCCACGGTAACATGCTTTCTCCTATCAGAAAGATTTGAATAACTTTTTGTCCCCATCTTGTCACGAAGCTCCATGGGGAATGTGGAGCCAATAGCATGAATCCCCTCAGACTAGTTCGTTCAAATATGATGCGCTTAAAGTGATAAAAAGGGAATAAACGCCAAGATGGCGGACACCCCGTTGCCATGGTAACAGGTTGTCAATAGAGTTTTTTGCTCGTCTTGGTTACTTATACATGTGTACCGAATTTCGTAGCCCTAGGTCAAAGTAGACTATCGGGCCCCTAGGGGCCCCCCCCAAAATGCGCCCCCCCCACAATACATATTACATTGCGTGAAGGACCTACCAAACATGAATTATTTTAATTTTGGTTCCGATCGGATGCATTTCTGCGAAGATATGAGTGAACCGTGTTTCATGGCGAGAACGCTTTTTTCCATGGGTTGCCACGGTAACATGCTTTCGCCTATCAAAAAGATTTGAATAACTTTTGGACCCCATCTTGTCACGAAGCTCCATGGCGAATGTGGAGCCAATAGCATGAATCGCCTCAGACTAGTTCGTTCAAATGCGATGCGCCCAAATTGACAAAAACGGGCAAAGAAATGGCCGCAAACGCCAAGATGGCGGAAAGCCCGTTGCCATGACAACAGGCGTTTCAATGACTTTTTTACTTGTCTTGATGTGATAGACATGTGTACCGAATTTCGTCATCCTACGTCAAACTAAAATTTTTTTGCCCCATTCTAGAGGCCATTTTTGGCGTTTCTAGGGGGCGCTGTCGAGGCATTTTTGCATTGGCGTGCATACAAACGCCAAATTATTGAAATTTTCACCGGATGTGAGGTGTGTGCCAAGTTTCGCAACTTTTCACGGGGTCTAAGGGGGTCAAAATTGAGTGAGTTGTGCTTAAAATAATAATAAACATTACAATAACAATAGGGCCCTGCCATACTTCGTATGGCTCGGACCCTAATAAACATTACAATAACAATAGGGCCTTGCCATACTTCGTATGGCTCGGACCCTAATAAACATTACAATAACAATAGGGCCTTGCCATACTTCGTATGGCTCGGACCCTAATAAACATTTCAATAACAATAGGGCCCTGCCATACTTCGTATGGCTCGGACCCTAATAATAATAATTAAAGCCGCAAGCGGCATCCATCGGGTCCTCGCCTCATGCCGAACCCTCCACCCGAGTCCTGGTTCTCCTAATGCTACATGTGAAGGACCCGCACAGCCAGTTCATTTTAATAGAGAAATACAATTCACATATTGAGAAAAGAATGTGTGTAAACGCCAAGATGGCGGACAGCCCGTTACCATGGCAACATGTGTTTCATTGCCCTTTTAGCTTGTCTTGGGATGATACACATGTGTGCCGAATTTCGTAGCCCGAGATGAAAGTAGACGATCGGGCCCCTAGGGGCCCCCCCAAAAAGTGTCCCCCCCACAATACATTCTATAATGTGTTAAGGACCTACCAAATCTGAATAGTTACAGTTTTGGTGCACATCGTATGAATTTGTGCAAAGATATAAGCAAACCGTGTTTCATGGCGAGAAGGTTTTTTTTCCAAGATGGCGGACACCTCGTTGCCATGGTAACGGCTGCACAATGAAGTTTTTTGCTTGTCTTGGGTTGATACACATGTGTGCCGAATTTCGTAGCCCTAGCTCAAAGTAGACGATCGGGCCCCTAGGGGCCACCCCCAAAATGTGCCCCCCCCACAATACATATTACAATGCGTTAAGGACCTGCCAAATATGAATTATTGGAATTTTGGTTCCGATCGGATGCATTTTGGCAGAGATATAAGCAAACCGTGTTTCATGGCGAGAACGCGTTTTTCCATGGGTTGCCACGGTAACATGCTTTCTCCTATCAGAAAGATTTGAATAACTTTTTGTCCCCATCTTGTCACGAAGCTCCATGGGGAATGTGGAGCCAATAGCATGAATCCCCTCAGACTAGTTCGTTCAAATATGATGCGCTTAAAGTGATAAAAAGGGAATAAACGCCAAGATGGCGGACACCCCGTTGCCATGGTAACAGGTTGTCAATAGAGTTTTTTGCTCGTCTTGGTTACTTATACATGTGTACCGAATTTCGTAGCCCTAGGTCAAAGTAGACTATCGGGCCCCTAGGGCCCCCCCCCAAAATGCGCCCCCCCCCACAATACATATTACATTGCGTGAAGGACCTACCAAACATGAATTATTTTAATTTTGGTTCCGATCGGATGCATTTCTGCGAAGATATGAGTGAACCGTGTTTCATGGCGAGATCGCTTTTTTCCATGGGTTGCCACGGTAACATGCTTTCGCCTATCAAAAAGATTTGAATAACTTTTGGTCCCCATCTTGTCACGAAGCTCCATGGCGAATGTGGAGCCAATAGCATGAATCGCCTCAGACTAGTTCGTTCAAATGCGATGCGCCCAAATTGACAAAAACGGGCAAAAAAATGGCCGCAAACGCCAAGATGGCGGAAAGCCCGTTGCCATGACAACAGGCGTTTCAATGACTTTTTTACTTGTCTTGATGTGATAGACATGTGTACCGAATTTCGTCGTCCTACGTCAAACTAAAATGTTTTTTCCCCATTCTAGAGGCCATTTTTGGCGTTTCTAAGGGGCGCCGTCGAGGCATTTTTACATTGGCGTGCACGCGGACCCCAGAATATCGCTATTTTCGCCGGGACTGAGGTGTGTGCCAAGTTTCGCAACTTTTCACGGGGCCTAAGGGGGTCAAAAATGGCCGAGTTGTGCTGACAAAAATAATAATAATAATTAAAGCCGCAAGCGGCATCCATCGGGTCCTCGCCTCATGCCGAACCCTCCACCCGAGTCCTGGTTCTCCTAATGCTACATGTGAAGGACCCGCACAGCCAGTTCATTTTAATAGAGAAATACAATTCACATATTGAGAAAAGAATGTGTGTAAACGCCAAGATGGCGGACAGCCCGTTACCATGGCAACATGTGTTTCATTGACTTTTTAGCTTGTCTTGGGATGATACACATGTGTGCCGAATTTCGTAGCCCGAGATGTAAGTAGACGATCGGGCCCCTAGGGGCCCCCCCAAAAAGTGTCCCCCCCACAATACATTCTATAATGTGTTAAGGACCTACCAAATATGAATAGTTACAGTTTTGGTGCACATCGTATGAATTTGTGCAAAGATATAAGCAAACCGTGTTTCATGGCGAGAAGGTTTTTTTTCCAAGATGGCGGATACCCCGTTGCCATGGTAACGGCTGCACAATGAAGTTTTTTGCTTGTCTTGGGTTGATACACATGTGTGCCGAATTTCGTAGCCCTAGCTCAAAGTAGACGATCGGGCCCCTAGGGGCCGCCCCCAAAATGTGCCCCCCCCACAATACATATTACAACGCGTTAAGGACCTGCCAAATATGAATTATTGGAATTTTGGTTCCAATCGGATGCATTTTGGCAGAGATATAAGCAAACCGTGTTTCATGGCGAGACGCGTTTTTCCATGGGTTGCCACGGTAACACGCTTTCTCCTATCAGAAAGATTTGAATAACTTTTTGTCCCCATCTTGTCACGAAGCTCCATGGGGAATGTGGAGCCAATAGCATGAATCCCCTCAGACTAGTTCGTTCAAATACGATGCGCTTAAAGTGATAAAAAGGGCATAAACGCCAAGATGGCGGCCACCCCGTTGCCATGGTAACAGGTTCTCAATAGAGTTTTTTGCTCGTCTTGGTTACTTATACATGTGTACCGAATTTCGTAGCCCTAGCTCAAAGTAGACGATCGGGCCCCTAGGGGCCCCCCCAAAATGCGACCCCCCCACAATATATATTACAAAGCGTGAAGGACCTACCAAATATGAATTATTTTAATTTTGGTTCCGATCGGATGTATTTCTGCGAAGATATGAGTGAACCGTGTTTCATGGCGAGATCGCTTTTTTGCATGGGTTGCCACGGTAACACGCTTTCGCCTATCAAAAAGATTTGAATAACTTTTGGTCCCCATCTCGTCACGAAGCTCCATGGCGAATGTGGAGCCAATAGCATGAATCGCCTCAGACTAGTTCGTTCAAATGCGATGCGCCCAAATTGACAAAAACGGGCCAAAAAATGGCCGCAAACGCCAAGATGGCGGAAAGCCCGTTGCCATGACAACAGGCGTTTCAATGACTTTTTTACTTGTCTTGATGTGATAGACATGTGTACCGAATTTCGACGTCCTACGTCAAACTAAAATTTTTTTTCCCCATTCTAGAGGCCATTTTTGGCGTTTCTAGGGGGCGCTGTCGAGGCATTTTTGCATTGGCGTGCATACAAACGCCAAATTATCGAAATTTTCACCGGACGTGAGGTGTGTGCCAAGTTTCGCAACTTTTCACGGGGCCTAAGGGGGTCAAAATTGAGTGAGTTGTGCTTAGGAGAATAATAATAAACATTTGGAAAACAATAGGGCCTTGCCATACTTCGTATGGCTCGGACCCTAATAAACATTACAATAACAATAGGGCCCTGCCATACTTCGTATGGCTCGGACCCTAATAATAATAATAAACATTACAATAACAATAGGGCCTTGCCATACTTCGTATGGCTCGGACCCTAATAAACATTACAATAACAATAGGGCCTTGCCATACTTCGTATGGCTCGGACCCTAATAATTAAAGCCGCAAGCGGCATCCATCGGGTCCTCGCCTCATGCCGAACCCTCCACCCGAACTCGCCACAAAGCTTCTGGGTGGATGTGAAGTAAAAGGCACGAATCCAAAACTAGTTTGTTCAAAAACAATGCACATACAGTGCTAAATGGGCGTAAACGCCAAGATGGCGGACACCCCGTTGCCATGGTAACAGGTGGTCAATGCACTTTTTTACTCGCCTTGCGTTGTTACACATGTGTGTCGAATTTCGTAGCCATAGGTGAAAGTAGACGATCGGACCCCTGAGGGCCCCCCCCAAAAAGTGCCCCCCCCACAATACATTCTATAATGTGTTAAGGACCTACCAAATATGAATAGTTAAAGTTTTGGTGTACATCGCATGAATTTGTGCAAAGATATAAGCAAACCGTGTTTCATGGCGAGAAGGTTTTTTTCCAAGATGGCGGACTCTCCAGTGCCATGGTAACAGGTGCAAAATTGAGTTTTTTGCTTGTCTAGGGTTGATACACATGTGTGCCGAATTTCGTAGCCCGAGATGAAAGTAGACGATCGGGCCCCTTGGGGCCCCCCCAAAAAGTGTCCCCCCCACAATACATTCTATAATGTGTTAAGGACCTACCAAATATGAATAGTTACAGTTTTGGTGCACATCGTATGAATTTGTGCAAAGATATAAGCAAACCGTGTTTCATGCCGATAAGGTTTTTTTGCAAGATGGCGGACACCCTGTTGCCATGGTAACGGCTGCACAATGAAGTTTTTTGCTCTTCTTGGGTTGATACACATGTGTGCCGAATTTCGTAGCCCTAGGTCAACGTAGACAATCGGGCCCCTAGGGGCCCCCCCCAAAATGTGCCCCCCCCCCCACAATACATATTACAATGCGTTAAGGACCTGCCAAATATGAATTATTCGAATTTTGGTTCCGATCGGATGCATTTTGGCAGACATATAAGCAAACCGTGTTTCATGGCGAGAACGCTTTTTTCCATGGGTTGCCACGGTAACACGCTTTCTCCTATCAGAAAGATTTGAATAACTTTTGGTCCCCATCTTGTCACGAAGCTCCATGGGGAATGTGGAGCCAATAGCATGAATCCCCTCAGACTAGTTCGTTCAAATACGATGCGCTTAAAGTGATAAAAAGGGCATAAACGCCAAGATGGCGGACACCCCGTTGCCATGGTAACAGGTTCTCAATAGAGTTTTTTGCTCGTCTTGGTTACTTATACATGTGTACCGAATTTCGTAGCCATAGGTCAAAGTAGACTATCGGGCCCCTAAGGGCCCCCCCCAAAATGCGCCCCCCCCCCCCACAATACATATTACAAAGCGTGAAGGACCTACCAAACATGAATTATTTTAATTTTGGTTCCGATCGGACGTATTTCTGCGAAGATATGAGTGAACCGTGTTTCATGGCGAGAACGCTTTTTTCCATGGGTTGCCACGGTAACACGCTATCTCCTATCAGAAAGATTTGAATAACTTTTGGTCCCCATCTTGTCATGAAGCTCCATGGCGAATGTGGAGCCAATAGCATGAATCCCCTCAGACTAGTTCGTTCAAATGCGATGCGCCCAAATTGACAAAAACGGGCAAAAAAATGGCCGCAAACGCCAAGATGGCGGACAGCCCGTTGTCATGACAACAGGCGTTTCAATGAGTTTTTTACTTGTCTTGATGTGATAGACATGTGTACCGAATTTCGTCATCCTACGTCAAACTAAATTTTTTTGACCCCATTCTGGAGGCCATTGTTGGCGTTTCTAGGGGGCGCCGTCAAGGCATTTTTGCATCGGCGTGCACGCGGACACCAGAATATCGCTATTTTCGCCGGGACTGAGGTGTGTGCCAAGTTTCGCAACTTTTCACGGGGTCTAAGGGGGTCAAAAATGGCCGAGTTGTGCTGAGAACGAGGAGAATAATAATAAACATTACAATAACAATAGGGCCCTGCCATACTTCGTATGGCTCGGACCCTAACAAGCGGCATCCATCGGGTCCTCGCCTCATGCCGAACCCTCCACCCGAACTCGCCACAAAGCTTCCGGGTGGATGTGAAGCAAAAGGCACGAATCCAAAACTAGTTTGTCCAAAAATAATGCACATACAGTGCTAAATTGGCCTAAACGCCAAGATGGCGGACACCCCGTTGCCATGGTAACAGGTGGTCAATGCACTTTTTTACTCGCCTTGCGTTGTTACACAAGTGTGTCGAATTTCATAGCCATAGGTGAAAGTAGACGATCGGGCCCCTGAGGGCCCCCCCCAAAAAACTCCCCCCCCCACAATACATTCTGTAATGTGTCAAGGACCTACCAAATATGAATAGTTAAAGTTTTGGTGCACATCGCATGAATTTGTGCAAAGATATAAGCAAACCGTGTTTCATGGCGAGAAGGCTTTTTTCCAAGATGGCGGACACTCCAGTGCCATGGTAACAGGTGCTTAATTGAGTTTTATGCTTGTCTCGGGCTGATACACATGTGTGCCGAATTTCGTAGCCCGAGCTCAAAGTAGACGATCCGGCCCCTAGGGGCCCCCCCCAAAATGTGCCCCCCCCACAATACATATTACAATGCGTGAAGGACCTACCAAATATGAATTATTGGAATTTTGGTTCCGATCGGATGTATTTCTGCAGAAATATAAGCAAACCGTGTTTCATGGCGAGAACGCTTTTTTCCATGGGTTGCCACGGTAACACGCTTTCTCCTATCAGAAAGATTTGAATAACTTTTTGTCCCCATCTTGTCATGAAGCTCCATGGGGAATGTGGAGCCAATAGCATGAATCCTCTCAGACTAGTTCGTTCAAATACGATGCGCTTAAAGTGATAAAAAGGGCATAAACGCCAAGATGGCGGACACCCCGTTGCCATGGTAACAGGTTCTCAATAGAGTTTTTTGCTCGTCTTGGTTACTTATACATGTGTGCCGAATTTCGTAGCCCTAGCTCAAAGTAGACAACCGGGCCCCTAGGGGCCCCCCCCAAAATGTGCCCCCCCCACAATACATATTACAATGCGTGAAGGACCTACCAAACATGAATTATTTTAATTTTGGTTGCGATCGGATGTATTTCTGCGAAGATATGAGTGAACCGTGCTTCATGGCGAGATCGCTTTTTTCCATGGGTTGCCACGGTAACACGCTTTGTCCTATCAAAAAGATTTGAATAACTTTTGGTCCCCATCTTGTCACGAAGCTCCATGGCGAATGTGGAGCCAATAGCATGAATCGCCTCAGACTAGTTCGTTCAAATGCGATGCGCCCAAATTGACAAAAACGGGCAAAAAAATGGCCGCAAACGCCAAGATGGCGGACAGCCCGTTGCCATGACAACAGGCGTTTCAATGACTTTTTTACTTGTCTTGATGTGATAGACATGTGTACCGAATTTCGTCGTCCTACGTCAAACTAAAAATTTTTTGCCCCATTCTAGAGGCCATTTTTGGCGTTTCTAGGGGGCGCCGTCGAGGCATTTTTGCATTGGCGTGCATACAAACGCCAAATTATCGAAATTTTCACCGGACGTGAGGTGTGTGCCAAGTTTCGCAACTTTTCACGGGGCCTAAGGGGGTCAAAATTGAGTGAGTTGTGCTTAGGAGAATAATAATAAACATTTGGAAAACAATAGGGCCTTGCCATACTTCGTATGGCTCGGACCCTAATAATGAGTCCTGGTTCTCCTAATGCTACATGTGAAGGACCCGCACAGCCAGTTCATTTTAATAGAGAAATACAATTCACATATTGAGAAAAGAATGTGTGTAAACGCCAAGATGGCGGACAGCCCGTTACCATGGCAACATGTGTTTCATTGACTTTTTAGCTTGTCTTGGGATGATACATGTGTGTGCCGAATTTCGTAGCCCGAGATGAAAGTAGACGATCGGGCCCCTTGGGGCCCCCCCAAAAAGGTTCCCCCCCACAATACATTCTATAATGTGTTAAGGACCTACCAAATATGAATAGTCACAGTTTTGGTGCACATCGTATGAATGTGTGCAAAGATATAAGCAAACCGTGTTTCATGGCGAGAAGGTTTTTTTCCAAGATGGCGGACACCCCATTGCCATGGTAATGGCTGCACAATGAAGTTTTTTGCTTGTCTTGGGTTGATACACATGTGTGCCGAATTTCGTAGCCCTAGGTCAAAGTAGACGATCGGGCCCCTAGGGGCCCCCCCCAAAATGTGCCCCCCCCACAATACATATTACAATGTGTTAAGGACCTACCAAATATGAATTATTGGAATTTTGGTTCCGATCGGATGTATATCTGCAGGGATATGAGTGAACCGTGTTTCATGGCGAGAACGCTTTTTTCCATGGGTTGCCACGGTAACACGCTTTCTCCTATCAAAAAGATTTGAATAACTTTTGGTCCCCATCTTGTCACGAAGCTCCATGGCGAATGTAGAGCCAATAGCATGAATCGCCTCAGACTAGGTCGTTCAAATGCGATGCGCCCAAATTGACAAAAACGGGCAAAAAAATGGCCACAAACGCCAAGATGGCGGAAAGCCCGTTGCCATGACAACAGGCGTTTCAATGACTTTTTTACTTGTCTTGATGTGATAGACATGTGTACCGAATTTCGTCGTCCTACGTCAAACTAAATTTTGCTGACCCCATTCTGGAGGCCATATTATGGCGTTTCTAGGGGGCGCTGTCGAGCCGTTTTTGCATTGGCGTTTACACAAACGCCAGATTTTAAAAATTTTCGCCGGGCGGGAGGTATGTGCCAAGTTTCACAACTTTTCACGGGGGCTAAGGGGGTCAAAATTGAGCAAGTTGTGCTTAAAATAATAATAATAATAATAATTAAAGCCGCAAGCGGCATCCATCGGGTCCTCGCCTCATGCCGAACCCTCCAACCAAACTTGCCACAAAGCTTCCGGGTGGATGTGAAGTAAAAGGCACGAATCCAAAAGTAGTTTGTCCAAAAACAATGCACATACAGTGCTAAATGGGCGTAAACGCCAAGATGGCGGACACCCCGATGCCATGGTAACAGGTGGACAATGCACTTTTTTACTCGCCTTGCGTTGTTACACATGTGTGTCGAATTTCATAGCCATAGGTGAAAGTAGACGATCGGGCCCCTGAGGGCCCCCCCCCAAAAAACTGCCCCCCCCACAATACATTCTGTAATGTGTCAAGGACCTACCAAATATGAATAGTTAAAGTTTTGGTGCACATCGCATGAATTTGTGCAAAGATATAAGCAAACCGTGTTTCATGGCGAGAAGGCTTTTTTCCAAGATGGCGGACACTCCAGTGCCATGGTAACAGGTGCTTAATTGAGTTTTATGCTTGTCTCGGGCTGATACACATGTGTGCCGAATTTCGTAGCCCTAGCTCAAAGTAGACGATCGGGCCCCTAGGGCCCCCCCCCCAAAATGCGCCCCCCCACAATACATATTACAATGCGTGAAGGACCTACCAAACATGAATTATTTTAATTTTGGTTCCGATCGGATGTATTTCTGCGAATATATGAGTGAACCGTGTTTCATGGCGAGATCGCTTTTTTCCATGGGTTGCCACGGTAACACGCTTTCGCCTATCAAAAAGATTTGAATAACTTTTGGTCCCCATCTTGTCACGAAGCTCCATGGCGAATGTGGAGCCAATAGCATGAATCCCCTCAGACTAGTTCGTTCAAATACGATGCGCCCAAATTGAAAAAACGGGCCAAAAAATGGCCGCAAACGCCAAGATGGCGGACAGCCCGTTGCCAAGACAACAGACGTTTCAATGACTTTTTTACTTGTCTTGATGTGATAGACATGTGTACCGAATTTCGTCGTCCTACGTCAAACTAATTTTTTTTTACCCCATTCTAGAGGCCATTTTTGGCGTTTCTAGGGGGCGCCGTCGAGGCATTTCTGCATTGGCGTGCATACAAACGCCAGATTATCGAAATTTTCACTGGACGTGAGGTGTGTGCCAAGTTTCGCAACTTTTTACGGGGCCTAAGGGGGTCAAAATTGAGTGAGTTGTGCTTAGGAGAATAAACATTTCAATAACAATAGGGCCCTGCCATACTTCGTATGGCTCGGACCCTAATAATAATTAAAGCCGCAAGCGGCATCCATCGGGTCCTCGCCTCATGCCGAACCCTCCACCCGAGTCCTGGTTCTCCTAATGCTACATGTGAAGGACCCGCACAGCCAGTTCATTTTAATAGAGAAATACAATTCACATATTGAGAAAAGAATGTGTGTAAACGCCAAGATGGCGGACAGCCCGTTACCATGGCAACATGTGTTTCATTGACTTTTTAGCTTGTCTTGGGATGATACACATGTGTGCCGAATTTCGTAGCCCGAGATGTAAGTAGACGATCGGGCCCCTAGGGGCCCCCCCAAAAAGTGTCCCCCCCACAATACATTCTATAATGTGTTAAGGACCTACCAAATATGAATAGTTACAGTTTTGGTGCACATCGTATGAATTTGTGCAAAGATATAAGCAAACCGTGTTTCATGGCGAGAAGGTTTTTTTTTCCAAGATGGCGGATACCCCGTTGCCATGGTAACGGCTGCACAATGAAGTTTTTTGCTTGTCTTGGGTTGATACACATGTGTGCCGAATTTCGTAGCCCTAGCTCAAAGTAGACGATCGGGCCCCTAGGGGCCGCCCCCAAAATGTGCCCCCCCCACAATACATATTACAACGCGTTAAGGACCTGCCAAATATGAATTATTGGAATTTTGGTTCCAATCGGATGCATTTTGGCAGAGATATAAGCAAACCGTGTTTCATGGCGAGAACGCGTTTTTCCATGGGTTGCCACGGTAACACGCTTTCTCCTATCAGAAAGATTTGAATAACTTTTTGTCCCCATCTTGTCACGAAGCTCCATGGGGAATGTGGAGCCAATAGCATGAATCCCCTCAGACTAGTTCGTTCAAATACGATGCGCTTAAAGTGATAAAAAGGGCATAAACGCCAAGATGGCAGCCACCCCGTTGCCATGGTAACAGGTTCTCAATAGAGTTTTTTGCTCGTCTTGGTTACTTATACATGTGTACCGAATTTCGTAGCCCTAGCTCAAAGTAGACGATCGGGCCCCTAGGGGCCCCCCCAAAATGCGCCCCCCCCACAATATATATTACAAAGCGTGAAGGACCTACCAAATATGAATTATTTTAATTTTGGTTCCGATCGGATGTATTTCTGCGAAGATATGAGTGAACCGTGTTTCATGGCGAGATCGCTTTTTTCCATGGGTTGCCACGGTAACACGCTTTCGCCTATCAAAAAGATTTGAATAACTTTTGGTCCCCATCTCGTCACGAAGCTCCATGGCGAATGTGGAGCCAATAGCATGAATCGCCTCAGACTAGTTCGTTCAAATGCGATGCGCCCAAATTGACAAAAACGGGCAAAAAAATGGCCGCAAACGCCAAGATGGCGGAAAGCCCGTTGCCATGACAACAGGCGTTTCAATGACTTTTTTACTTGTCTTGATGTGATAGACATGTGTACCGAATTTCGTCGTCCTACGTCAAACTAAAAATTTTTTTCCCCATTCTAGAGGCCATTTTTGGCGTTTCTAGGGGGCGCTGTCGAGGCATTTTTGCATTGGCGTGCATACAAACGCCAAATTATCGAAATTTTCACCGGACGTGAGGTGTGTGCCAAGTTTCGCAACTTTTCACGGGGTCTAAGGGGGTCAAAATTGAGTGAGTTGTGCTTAGGAGAATAATAATAAACATTACAATAACAATAGGGCCTTGCCATACTTCGTATGGCTCGGACCCTAATTAAAGCCGCAAGCGGCATCCATCGGGTCCTCGCCTCATGCCGAACCCTCCACCCGAACTCACCACAAAGCTTCCGGGTAGATGTGAAGTAAAAGGCATGAATCCAAAACTAGTTTGTTAAAAAATAATGCACATTCAGTAATAAATAGGCATAAACGCCAAGATGGCGGACACCATGTTGCCATGGTAACAGGTGGTCAATGCACTTTTTTACTCGCCTTAGGTTGTTACACATGTGTGCCGAATTTCGTAGCCTAAGACAATCGGGCCCCTGAGGGCCCCCCCAAAAAGTGCCCCCCCCACAATACATTCTATAATGTGTTAAGGACCTACCAAATATGAATAATTGGAATTTTGGTTCCGATCGGATGCATTTCTGCAGAGATATAAGCAAACCGTGTTTCATGGCGAGAAGGTTTTTTTCCAAGATGGCGGACACCCTGTTGCCATGGTAACGGCTGCACAATGAAGTTTTTTGCTTGTCTTGGGTTGATACACATGTGTGCCGAATTTCGTAGCCCTAGCTCAAAGTAGACGATCGGGCCCCTAGGGGCCCCCCCCAAAATGTGGCCCCCCCACAATACATATTACAATGCGTGAAGGAGCTACCAAACATGAATTATTTTAATTTTGGTTCCGATCGGGTGTATTTCTGTGAAGATATGAGTGAACCGTGTTTCATGGCGAGAACGCTTTTTTCCATGCGTTGCCACGGTAACACGCTTTCTCCTATCAGAAAGATTTGAATAACTTTTGCTCCCGATCTTGTCACGAAGCTCCACGGCGAATGTGGAGCCAATAGCATGAATCCTCTCAGACTAGTTCGTTCAAATACGATGTGCTTAAAGTGATAAAAAGGGCATAAACGTCAAGATGGCGGACACCCCGTTGTCATGGTAACAGGTTGTCAATAGAGTTTTTTGCTCGTCTTGGTTACTTATACATGTGTGCCGAATTTCGTAGCCCTAGGTCAAAGTAGACTATCGGGCCCCTAGGGGCCCCCCCCAAAATGCGCCCCCCCCACAATACATATTACAAAGCGTGAAGGACCTACCAAACATGAATTATTTTAATTTTGGTTCCGATCGGATGTATTTCTGCGAAGATATGAGTGAACCGTGTTTCATGGCGAGAACGCTTTTTTCCATGGGTTGCCACGGTAACACGCTTTCGCCTATCAAAAAGATTTGAATAACTTTTGGTCCCCATCTCGTCACGAAGCTCCATGGCGAATGTGGAGCCAATAGCATGAATCGCCTCAGACTAGTTCGTTCAAATGCGATGCGCCCAAATTGACAAAAACGGGCAAAAAAATGGCCGCAAACGCCAAGATGGCGGAAAGCCCGTTGCCATGACAACAGGCATTTCAATGACTTTTTTACTTGTCTTGATGTGATAGACATGTGTACCGAATTTCGTCGTCCTACGTCAAACTAAAATTTTTTTTCCCCATTCTATAGGCCATTTTTGGCGTTTCTAGGGGGCGCTGTCGAGGCATTTTTGCATTGGCGTGCATACAAACGCCAAATTATCGAAATTTTCACCGGACGTGAGGTGTGTGCCAAGTTTCGCAACTTTTCACGGGGTCTAAGGGGGTCAAAATTGAGTGAGTTGTGCTTAGGAGAATAATAATAATAAACATTACAATAACAATAGGGCCTTGCCATACTTCGTATGGCTCGGACCCTAATAATAATAAACATTACAATAACAATAGGGCCCTGCCATACTTCGTATGGCGAGGACCCTAATTAAAGCCGCAAGCGGCATCCATCGGGTCCTCGCCTCATGCCGAACCCTCCACCCGAGTCCTGGTTCTCCTAATGCTACATGTGAAGGACCCGCACAGCCAGTTCATTTTAATAGAGAAATACAATTCACATATTGAGAAAAGAATGTGTGTAAATGCCAAGATGGCGGACAGCCCGTTACCATGGCAACATGTGTTTCATTGACTTTTTAGCTTGTCTTGGGATGATACACATGTGTGCCGAATTTCGTAGCCCGTGATGAAAGTAGACAATCGGGCCCCTAGGGGCCCCCCCAAAAAGTGTCCCCCCCACAATACATTCTATAATGTGTTAAGGACCTACCAAATATGAATAATTGGAATTTTGGTTCCGATCGGATGCATTTCTGCAGAGATATAAGCAAACCGTGTTTCATGGCGAGAAGGTTGTTTTCCAAGATGGCGGACACCCTGTTGCCATGGTAACGGCTGCACAATGAAGTTTTTTGCTTGTCTTGGGTTGATACACATGTGTGCCGAATTTCGTAGCCCTAGCTCAAAGTAGACGATCGGGCCCCTAGGGGCCTCCCCCAAAATGTGGCCCCCCCACAATACATATTACAATGCGTGAAGGAGCTACCAAACATGAATTATTTTAATTTTGGTTCCGATCGGGTGTATTTCTGTGAAGATATGAGTGAACCGTGTTTCATGGCGAGAACGCTTTTTTCCATGCGTTGCCACGGTAACACGCTTTCTCCTATCAGAAAGATTTGAATAACTTTTGCTCCCCATCTTGTCACGAAGCTCCAAGGCGAATGTGGAGCCAATAGCATGAATCCCCTCAGACTAGTTCGTTCAAATACGATGTGCTTAAAGTGATAAAAAGGGCATAAACGCCAAGATGGCGGCCACCCCGTTGCCATGGTAACAGGTTCTCAATAGAGTTTTTTGCTCGTCTTGGTTACTTATACATGTGTGCCGAATTTCGTAGCCATAGGTCAAAGTAGACGATCGGGCCCCTAGGGGCCCCCCCAAAATGCGCCCACCCCACAATACATATTACAATGCGTGAAGGACCTACCAAATATGAATTATTGGAATTTTGGTTCCGATCGGATGCATTTCTGCGAAGATATAAGCAAACCGTGTTTCATGGCGAGAACGCTTTTTTCCATGGGTTGCCACGGTAACACGCTTTCGCCTATCAGAAAGATTTGAATAACTTTTGGTCCCCATCTTGTCACGAAGCTCCATGGCGAATGTGGAGCCAATAGCATGAATCCCCTCAGACTAGTTCGTTCAAATGCGATGCGCCCTAATTGACAAAAACGGGCAAAAAAATGGCCGCAAACGCCAAGATGGCGGAAAGCCCGTTGCCATGACAACAGGCGTTTCAATGACTTTTTTACTTGTCTGGATGTGATAGACATGTGTACCGAATTTCGTCGTCCTACGTCAAACTAAAATTTTTTTCCCCCATTCTAGAGGCCATTTTTGGCGTTTCTAGGGGGCGCCGTCGAGGCATTTTCACATTGGCGTGCACGCGGACACCAGAATATCGCTATTTTCGCCGGGACTGAGGTGTGTGCCAAGTTTCGCAACTTTTCACGGGGTCTAAGGGGGTCAAAATTGAGTGAGTTGTGCTTAGGAGAATAATAATAATAAACATTACAATAACAATAGGGCCTTGCCATACTTCGTATGGCTCGGACCCTAATAAACATTACAATAACAATAGGGCCTTGCCATACTTCGTATGGCTCGGACCCTAATTAAAGCCGCAAGCGGCATCCATCGGGTCCTCGCCTCATGCCGAAGACACCCCGCCCCCCCCCCCCCTCCATTGTGGACGAGGTGAAGGACCTAGAAAATAGAAATGCAGTTAACTTTGATGCCGATCCAATGTATTTTCATGGACATAAACAATGTCTATCCAGTGAAAAAAAAATATACTGGTCCACCAAACCTTGACTCATGTGGATATGCTGTTCAACCAGTTTCAGAAATTAAACATCAACCCTGTCTGGATTAAAACTCTTTTTCAGAGGTTCAAAGACAACATGCTCAACATCAGGTAAATATTTATATTTATATAAATTATAATTTATTGTTTACTCAGAAAGTTATTGTTAAATAGAGCAGTCACTCATTTAAGACTGTAAAAGCCATAAGTTTATTGACTTGACATCACAGCAAATTATTCTTATGAAGCACATCGCATTTTATTCTTTTGGTATTTAAAGAAAGATTCTTTTATGTTTCATGATAAACCTTTTCTTAATCCAGACTGTGACCTAAACAGGTCAAGTGATCGGCAGATTTAGATTATAATGGTGTTTCTTGAGTGTTTTTAGTGCATAAAAACCTCAATTATGTTATTATGTTGTTTGGACCAGGATGTCAGTCCCGTCTCTCTGTGAGGACAGCACTGCTGGACAGCCGGTGAAGAGACAGGATGCTGGGACCAGGAGAACAACAGAGGCTGGCTACAGAGGTCAGTCATATTTTCAGTCAAATCCATGTCGTTTATATTCTTACTTTGGTCACATGATGCTAGAACAATACTGAAGATCTGGTACAGAATTATTGACACCCCTTATCAATAGAATTGCTAAGGTCTAACTTTCTTATAATTGAAAACTTTTGATGTTTGCTTCAGGTCTGTGAGACCATCCTGGTGCACGGTGAGGAGCAGCTAAACACGACTGTTAAGGCATGTCCCATGTTGGACAAGGCCAAGGCAGAACTGTCCCTCTTCTACAAGAACAGTGAAGTTAAAGGTTGTGGTGCAGAAGTGCCTCTGTAGCAGTTTTTCATAAAGAACAACCTTCAGATGACTGTCACAGCCTTCTCCAGATCATTATGACAACACCATAACAACTGCTGAATCTGAGAAATGCTTTTCTACTCGACTGTGAGAAACTCCATGACACAGGATCGCCTCAACGCCATGCCATGCTCTTCATGGAGAATAAGCTTGTTGGGGACATTCAGACTTTAATAGGAGGATTATTGAGAGATTTGCCTTAAATAAGGAGAGGAAAACTAAATTCTTCTACCAGTTTTATTTGATCTTTTGTTGTTCTTGGAGAAAACCAAATATGAAATCAGTTCATTCATCAGGTTCTAGTGTTCATTATTTAGTAGTCAAAGAATTATTACTGAATGTAGATTGTTGCAAAAGTCCTGTCAAAAGTTTGAGTGAGGTTAGATTTTTTAAGGAAAGGTATGCTGGTGTTTACTTTCTGTAGCCGCCACCAAAAGCACTTCTCATGCTTATTGTCTTATTAAGGCTTGTGACAAATATTTATGTGTAGATTTGTTTTACCACTGTTTATATTTCAAAATATATTATGAGCTAATTAATGTCTTTTTTTTTTTTTTTTTACAAAAATATTTGTATTAAATAAGATGTTAAATACAATCCTGTCATTATAAAACAAAATTTTCCTTTGAGCTAAATTATGAATTTCTGGTATTTGTCATTGTTGTCATTTTAGGATATAATAAAGTATTTGTGAAATACATAACTTTTAAAGTAGATTTTTTTTTATTGCTATAATTATTGTTTGTCTTCAACAATAGATAGATTTGACAAAGCCCCACCTAAAAAATAATAAAATATATATACACACACACACACACACACACATACATATATATATATATATATATATATATATATATATATATATATATATATATATATATATATATATATATATATAGAATGTGTGTATGTGTGTGTGTGTGTGTATGTATGTACATGTGGACATTTATGGGTCACTGAATACAAAATATACTGTATTTTTTTCCATTTTATTTGTTTATTTATTTTCCTTTATTCATCCATGTCCAAGGTGTCATCACCTTAATCCCCTCCGTCTTCAAGATGACAACGAGGTGTTCTCTGTCTTGTACCACAGTGGTTTGTCTTTCACTGGCACATCCACAAGAAGTGCTTTTTCCAGCTGTCATCCTCATCTTTGTGTTCCAATCCACCTTTTTCTCGTCTCAGCTTTCTCACATCCGGATAATTTTACCGTGGAGCTGCGGAGAAGTGCTTCAATGCTGCGTCACAAAATCATGCAGGCTTTTGTGTATAAAAAAAAAAAAAAAAAAAAAGCCTTCACTCTCCTGTTTTCCTTATATGGAAGAGAGACTTTTTGTGTTATTTATTTGTTTATTGACACAACAGGGCTGTCATTCATAAAACTAGCAGCATCCCCACAGTCATTATAAAAACAAAAACCACGATTCAGCGAATAACTCCTAAATGTAGTTGATATTCAATAGAAAATTCGTTTTGTAAAACTGGCTTTGTTCAATAAAGTTTATTGAAAAAAAAAAAAAAACGTTCGTCAGAGCTGCTGCTGCGCTGCAAACTGCAGGTGCACGTCGGCTCCTTTGATGTGTCCGGTCGGACATCTTGTTTTCTAGAAGCTTCCAGAAGCTTCTCCGGTCTTTCAGATCGAGCTTCTGACCTGACCGCACGTCTCGTTGAGAGCCTGTCTGAATATTGGTGGATTATTGTCACTTCATCCAGAGATTTTCGAGCTTTTCAACCGGGAGAACTTCTTATAAAGCCTTCGTGTCTTCGACTGGTAAGTTTATCATTTTTATTTTGATCAATTAGATGTTTTTCCACCGTGTTGGCTTACTTAGCTTAGCTTAGCTTCGCTTAGCTTAAGTGGACCTTAGCTTCGTGTAGCCTGTAACCTGTTTATCCCTCTGCATTGAAATTATAGTTAGATGTTTTTGGGGTTTTTTTTTTGTTTGTATTGTTTTGGTTTTTTTTAACGTGAGCTCAAAAAAATATGTCTTAACAGCGAACAGTGTTTTTATTAACTAAATGCCTCTCTTACATGGATATCTAAGCTAAGCTAATTTAGCTTAGGAGATGATTAGAAGTTTTACTGCACATGAATGGAGATATTTGTGCTCCTAGCTCTAAATTTGCTGAGCATTTTATTTAGTTTTTCTGTGAAAATGGCTTTATTTTACTGAAGATTTAGTGAGACGATGCTATAAAGTTGGGATGTTTTTAGATTAAGTTCTGAAGAATCTGAAAATAAATTTAAAAGTTAACAATTTAATTGATATATTAATTGATATATAAGAATAATAATTAATATACTAAGAAATTGTATTACAGAAAAAAGCTAAATAAGACTAAAAATGATCTAAAAAAAAAAAAAACATTTGAGGAATATTAAATCAACTTAGAAAGAGTGGGACAAAGAAAATGACATATCCAGATATTTTGCTGGTAACAGTAGTGTTAAATATGACATGAAAGAGGCAGTCATGAGTATTAGGCTGATTCTGGATTACCAGTCGCTTTACACTCTGTTTTGGTAACTGATATTACTGTAGTTACAGTACTGTGTGGAGGTGTGGGGTAACAATTACAAAACCACACTTATCAAATGTCCAGAAATGATGGGACAGGTTTCATTATAAGCTTATGCTTCTACCCACTCCTTTTGAACATTTTTTCATGTTTTATTTCTGTTTTTGTTTTGTTTTTAGATTTATCATCATGTTCAAATCAACTTTTAAACCTAAATTTTCTAGTAAAATATTTTTGCCTGATAGTAGTTACACTTAAATCTATGAGGGTGGAACACACAAGTTAATGGTTGGATTACTGCATGTTATCCAACACATGACATAGAGGCAATAAAAATTAATTATGAATGTGTCACTCTTCCATAATTGTGTGTGATTTACCTTCTGTTTAGTCTTGTGGAGTTTTATTTGGTAGAAGCAGAAATATGTTGTCTTCATTGCAATTGATGATGGCTTGCAAATGTTTGTGTTATACCAGTATCATTCTGTTGTTTTCTTTATGCTTATTTTTCTGTATTTTGTCTAACCTATTTTCTCTTTTTATACAGCTTTTGTGTAAGACTGTTTGTGTGAGCGCCTGTCTCTCTGTTGGGGGTGTTTGTGTGTGCGCGAGTGAGTGTGTGTTGTGGTTTCTTTTTTTTTTTTTTTTTGCAGAGATGCCCAGAAAGAAGAACTTCCGGAGATGCCAGGCAGCCATGAGGAGGGCAGCCAACAGACTGACGATCGAGGCCTCTCCTCAGCCTCCCGAGGTCCACTGTGCGCGTATGTATCTCTTATTCGCACCTTATCTGCCTGTATTCATATTTCATATATTTTTATACTTTATATTCATATATTTTTTATCTTTGTATATTTTAATAGTTTTTACTGTATGGCTACCCCTGCACAACAATTGCCTGCCTAATAAAGTTCTTATCCAAGCATTTTATGTACTTTTAGTTAGTTGTTATTCTGTTATTGATCTATTTTCTCTGTATGTCTGTAGCGCACGGAACTGGGCACCGACATCAGGTGGAGAAGTGGGAGACGTCGGTGTTCACCGGGCGGCAGCACAAACTGGTCCTCCCGCAGGAGTCCCACGGCAAGAAGGTAATGTTGTGTTTGAAATAGACTAACATAATAGTTACCCAAGTGAACAGTACATGTTGAAATAAATACAAAAATCTTCTCATTCAGGTGGTCTTAGCCATTGGTGACTCCCATCTTCGAAGCCTTGCAGGTATTTACATCACTATTTTGTATGTTCAATAAAGTATTCATTTGTGCTGTATTGATGTGTTTTATAAAAATGTTTTACAGATAAAAACAATTACAGTAGAAACCTTCTTTGATTTTATTTTAGATGGCATCGTGCAGGTCGACGGGGAGCGTCTGGCGTGGGGGTTCATGTCAACGCCCGGAGCTGGTGCCCGAGAGTTGAGGACAGAGGTGATTAACGCAGTAGTCCCTCTGACACCCGACTTGGTGTGCGTTTTAGCTCCGAGCAATGACTTGACTTCCAAGCACACCATCGGTCACGTGGCTGCAGACTTTGAGAGGTACCTGGCCGCCGTCTGCAGTCGCTGGCCTAAGGTAAGCACACCCTGAAATTACAGTCTTTGTGGCAGGCATGATTAGCTTCTCCCTTGTATTTTACATGTAAAAGCTGTTTTCTCTGAATACAGCTCAAACACTTATGTAAAATGCATATTTTTGTTTTTAATGTTTTGATACTGCATATGTAAGAGCAGTCTTTGAGAAGTCTGTTTTCCTAAATGACTAAAAGTGTTTTTGCAGTATGTTTAAACTCAGTAGTGTGAACAGAATTTCATCCGATAAAAGTTGACAGAAAAATGTGTAAATTGATAGCCTTCTGACTGTTCAAGAAAAGATCAGAAAACGAGAGATGTTGATGAGTTGTTTCTCTACAGGTGTGTGTGCTGGACTTTCCCCCGAGGCTGACTGTCGAGGAATCCCTGCAAGAGCTCTACCGTCAGGAGTTTCACCGCGTGGCAACCCGCATGGGTACGTTAAAATATGTACTTGTGCTGTTGCATGTTTATCAAAGAAGACATCAGACGTGTCGTGATTGTATTTTCCTTCAGCATCGTGGTATATAGATGTATGTAATTGTGTTGTTTTGCAAGCATAAAGAGCTGTGCTATGTGTTTTTCTTTGAAAGCTGTGAAGTACTACCACCTCGTGGATTACTTCCCCCGACGTTGCCTCAGCATGTGGAGTCATGATGGTGTAAGTAAATCTTTTGTCTTGATGAAGTTTGATGCACTCATGCTCAAGTCAGTGGCTGGGATGGAATCCAGGACCTTCTGATCCAGAGATGAAAAACTGTTTGAATAGAGCTGTGTGTATTTAGTGAGAGATGTTGTGGAGAAACTTAACATTTCATTCATGTCGTCGTACTAGGTGCACCTGAGTGATGACGTCGGGATGGTGCGCTTTGCAGAGTTGCTGTTCGACGTCGCTTACCTGGTTTGCCCTTTTTCATTTAAAACACTTTTTACCTTACAAACATTCAGCTGGATGTGATTTTGGCTGCTGACCAAGTATGTAAAAAGCTATATTGTTTATAATTATTATGTCTTCATTTTTTATTGAAGCAACTGGAGACCGTGCCACCAGCCCCCCCGGTGTGTCGTCCGTCACCACCTCCTCGCTTCACTCCCCGTGTGGTTGTGAAGGGAGAGGTGCGTGTCCGTCGGAGTCCAGGCCCCGAGGAGTGGATTGCTGTTCGTCCGGGCGGCAAGGTAATAATAATATGGCAGGAAATGTCACAGCTCTAAGGTTTTTATTGTTGTCACTGTTCCACAGACAAAAATTATCCGTGTTTATATTTTTAATTTTTTTTTTTTTTTCAGTCCTCTGGAAAATGCAGTGCAGTTCAGCGGGAGGTCAGTGTGATAATTGTACAGAAAGACGTTTGAAGAAATGTTTGCTCCAATTGGAAAAGCAGTAAAAGTCACTGCTTATGTTTCTGTTTTTGTATTTCTAGCTTGCTGGCATCCCCCTGAATCCTGTGCTGTTCAGCAGTGAGATGTTGGAGGAGATGGAGAAGGTTTCACCATCAAATCTGACATCTCCTGCTGTCTTCGCTGGTGTTTCACCACCAAAGGTAAAGTGCATAAAGACAAACATGTTTATGGGTTGTCATAAAATGTTTTGTTCTGAAAGAGTCATTGATTAACGATAGACTTCTATAATGCTGAATGTGTTCAGTGTCCATATCAAATTCACGGTGTGCAAATCTTTGTGTTTTGGACAGAGGCGGCGCGTGAAACACCAGTCCAAGAGGACTCGCCCGGACAAGCGAAGGGTAAGGAGATTTGGCAATGAAAATTTTTGTATTGAATCTTTTTCCTGTGACGATGTAGTAAAATAAAGTTGTTGTTTTTTTGTTTTGTTTTTTTAATCCCCAGACCGAGACGACATCCAGCCGAGGGATGTCGTCTGACTCCAAGGCTACTGTGGAGTCGAAGAAGGTAAGAAATGTTAATTTGTGTTTAAAGGTCTTTTTAAATTATAAATATGTGTATATGTTCATATTTCTGTATTGTATGGGGGGGAAAAAATTTCTCATGTATTTTATTTATTTCTATTTTGGGTATATGTAAAGTAAAATACACTTGTTTTGGTTTCTCTTTAGACCGACACTTCATCCAGCCGGGGGTCGTCGTCGGAGTCCGAGACCACTGTGGAGGTGAAGACGGTAAGGAATATTATTCTTAAAGACTAGCATCAAATATTTTATGATTACACATGACAGTGTTTTGAGGCCATTGCTTGTTGATTTCCTTGCTTAGGTTGAGACATCACAGAGCCAGGGTGTGTTGTCTTCTACTGATGAAGATGAGGAAGCTACTGTGGAGGTAAGTGAGGTGAGTATGGCTAATGCTGATGTTGTTCGGGGTTCATTTCACCAGGGGCACGGTCAGTTTAGGAATCCAGGAGTTCAGTGCATGGCGATAGCTTTGGTCAGTTTAGCCAGACATATGGTGTCTAGTGTGATGAATTGGAGGACACAAGATTTAGATTTAGCTCTGTGGTTAGGAGATGACCTCTATAGTGATCTAAAGGACCGTGGTATAATCCCTTCAGGAGAAAACTTTTTGATGGTCCCAGAGTTGCCGAGACAGAGGGTTTTGTACTGGCAGAACTTTAAGTTTGAGTTCCCCGATACTCTGAGTGGGGATGTCACTGTGACTGAGGGAGAGTTTATTGAGTGTGGAGCATATGTGACTTTAGAAAATGGGCTGGAAAGGATGCTATCTCAGTACCAGACATGTCTTTTGACCTTGTGTTCAAATACATGTGCTGTCATATCTGCTGGTGGTAGGTATGCCGTGGTAGACTCTCATTCCCGTAGTGCTACTGGCCTGTTGGACGTCAATGGTACCAGTGTAGTTTTGTACTTTGGTTCCATTAGGGAAGTGTTTAATCACTTCAGTCGTTTGGCAGTGATGTTAGGTGGTCGTAGCAAGCCTTTTGAGATCAATGGTGTTGATGTTAGCAGGGAGTGTGTTGACGATGTGCCGAGTAGCATATTTGGTTGTGATTCTGATGATGACAAGCGAGGTGTAAAACGTCAGGTGTCAGCAGATTGGGATGAAACAGACCTTTCCAGCCCATCTGAACATGTGGCAAAGAAACGTCATCATGTTTCAGATGAAGAGTTTGCTGTTGAGGAACAGGTTTTCTTAAGTCAGCAAGTTAGTTCAGATGTGGAGCTAGTCAGTGAAGAACATGAACAGCTTATGTTTAACCCTCTCTGTGAAAGTACTTGCCAAAGCTTGTGTACCAAATTAAAAATAGAGTATGAAAGTGTAAATAGTGCTGCGTCTAGTCGTGTCGGCGTGTTAGGCGTTCCGTGCCAAAATAGAGACATAGTTGCTGACGGTAGCTGCTACTTTAGGGCCGTTTCTCAGGCAGTGAGTGGCACACAAAAGCATCACATCAAAATTAGGAGAGCGGTTATTAAACATTTAATAAAAAATGACTACCAATATAGAACTAGTCTAAGAGAAGGTTATTCCTCTGTGGCAGAGTACATAGACAAATCAAAAATGAAATACGTTAGCACCTGGGCCACAGAATTAGAAATCCAAGCGACAGCAGATTTATTGGGCATTAATGTATTTACATTTTATGGTGGTCGTTGGTTAAAGTATGGATGCAGTAGCAGTGTGTCAGAAAAATCCATTTATTTGGAAAACTGCCTGGGTAATCATTATGAGACTGTAGTTTGTGTTAAAGAACCTGAACTAGAAAGTTGTTATGAGTACTGTAAAGTAGATTGTTCAGAAGCGTATCGTACTAGATTGTCAGGCAAAGGTTTAAGTAGAGAGGCTTCACCTGAAAGTGACACATCCAGTTACAAAAAGAACTATATGTCAAAATATCGAAACGTAATGAGAAAAACTCAAATTAAGGATATAAATAAAATAAAATATGCAGTTGATGCGCGTCACCGGGAAAACGTGAAGGACCAAAAGAAAAGAAAATATGCTCAGGATGCGCATCATCGGCAAAACGTGAAGGAAAAAAGCAAAATAAAATATGCAAAGGATGCGCGTCACCGACAAATCGTGAAGGACCAGAGCAAAATAAAATATGCAAAGGATGCGCGTCACCGACAAATCGTGAAGGACCAGAGCAAAATAAAATATGCAAAGGATGCGCGTCACCGACAAATCGTGAAGGACCAGAGCAAAATAAAATATGCAAAGGATGCGCGTCACAGAGAAATGGTTAAAAGAGTAGTGAAATTAAAGAGGCAAGAAATAAAAGACAAAGATAAAACACAGAATATTGAGTTCTTCACAGAGAGGTTTTTAAACAAAGTTGAAGATGGTCCAGAGTATGTCTGTTGTGTCTGTTTCAGGCTGTTGTTTCCCCATCAGGTGTTGAGTTGTAGGAAGGCTGCCTATAACAAGACTAAGATAATAGCTTCTTTAGCAGATAGGTGTATTAGAACTGACTATTTACATGAATGTAGTGAGGATTGTGTTCAGCCCTGTCAGATACTGACTTCAAGTAGAGGACATCTTTGGATTTGTTACACTTGTCGCCATAAAATTTCAAATGGCAAAATGCCTGCTGAAAGTGTAACAAATAATTTGGCAGTAGATCCAGTTCCCCCAGAATTAGCTTGTTTAAATAGGTTAGAACAACATTTGATTGCTTTAAATATTCCGTTCATGAAAATGCTCGCGTTGCCCAAAGGCGGCCAAAATGGAGTTCATGGACCAGTAACCTGCGTTCCATCAAACGTAGTTCAGACATCTAACATGTTGCCCCGCTCAAATATGGAGGGCTCTTTATTGGCAGTAAAATTAAAACGCAAGTTAACTTATAAAGGCCATTATGAGTATGAGTTTGTAGATACCATGCACATTCGGCAAGCTTTACGGGTTTTAAAGCAATCAAATAAGTTTTATAAAGACATAGATTTTAATGAGGAATGGGTGAATGAGTTGTGTAGCTTAGACCATCTTGAGGATGAAGAAAAGGAAAAGAAGGAAGTAGTTGAGAGTGCTGCAGATGATGCTGACAATGAGGAGATGCTGCATGATCGGCAGCAACATTGCATGTTTTCAGACACGTGTCTGATGCCGGTAGATATTGGTCAGGAAGTTCTAGATCAGTATTTTGACAGTATAGTTAATGTTGCACCAGCTGAGGGCAATAACCCAGTTAAGTTGTTGTCGGATCATGAAAATGAAGCAAAGTGTTTCCCGGTGTTGTTTCCTAGTGGTCGTAATATGTATCATGAAAGGCGTGCTTATGATGTGACATTGTCGCGTTACTTTAACAACAGAATTCTACATGCTGATAGAAGGTTTGCGCAGAACATTGAGTATATTTTCTTTGCTCAGTACATGTCTGAGGTAGAGCAAGTTGTTTCTAAGGTTAGCATAGCATTAAGAAAAGGAAAAGGAGGTGAGGTGAATGTAGAAAATGAGGAGTCCCTGAAGCAGTTGTTAGAGGTGGATGATGGTTTCCGGTTTCTTAAGCCTATTAGAGGGACTCCAGCCTTTTGGCAGGGAGTACAGAAAGACCTGATGGCCTGTGTTCGGCAACTTGGGATTCCAACGTGGTTTTGTTCATTCTCTTCCGCGGATCTGAGATGGCAAAACCTTCTTAAAACGATTTTAAAACAGGAAGGTCGAACACAAACATTAGAAGACTTGGAGTGGACTGATAGATGTGATCTGTTGCGACGTAATCCTGTCACTGCCGCCAGAATGTTTGATTTCCGCTGGCATTGTTTTCTGAAGGAGGTCCTTATGTCTCCTTCAAATCCAATAGGAAAAATTATTGATTACTTTTACCGGGTAGAGTTTCAATGCCGCGGGAGTCCTCATGTGCACTGTCTTTTCTGGATAGAAAATGCACCTAAAATAGATACAAACACAGATGAAGAAGTGGTAGCTTTTATTGATAAGTATGTAACATGCGAGCTACCAGCACAGGATGAGACATTATTGGAGAAGGTCACATCTGTGCAGCAACATTCAAAGAGACATTCAAAAAGTTGTAAAAAAGGTGGCACTGAATGTCGCTTTAATTTCCCCAGACCAGTGTCAGGTAGGACATTTGTTGTTAATGTTAATTTGAATCCAAATGAGTGTGATAAATGCAAGAAACGAAAAGAAAAGAAAATAAGTGATTCAGATTCTGATTCGGATAAAAAATATGAAGTAAAAAGGTGCACATGTGGTAATGAGTACTATTATAACCTGCTTAAGGTAGATAAGGATTTGGCATTAAAAACTCTGGAGGCAGTGAAAAAAGCGGTAAAAGAGGAGACTTTTAATAGTCTAGATGAGTTGTTCCAGCATCTAAATATTAATCAGCAAATATTTGAGATTTGTTACAAGCGACTGAATATGTGCAAAACCAAAATTATTTATAAAAGAGACATTAAAGAGGCATGGATAAATCCATATAACAAGTCTCTTTTAAAATGCTGGAATGCAAATTTAGATATTCAATATGTAACCGATGCGTACGCCGTTATAGTTTACATTATTTCATACATCAGTAAATCAGAAAAAGAGGTAGGACTGTTACTTAGTAAAGCGCATAAAGAAGCGACAAAAGATGGAAACGTGAATGCTCAACATGCACTGAAAACAATTGGCAGCGTTTATCTCAACAGTCGTGACGTGTCTGCTCAAGAGGCAGTTTATAGATTAACGGGAATGCATTTAAAGGAGAATTCACGTAAAGTAGAGTTTATACCAACAGGGGACAAAATAGTTAAAATGAGTAAACCGATTAGTTTAATCCAAGAAAGTGGACTATCTGGAGACGACGTGTGGATGGTTAGTGTCGTAGATCGCTATAAAAGTAGGCCTAATAATAGCACTTTTAATGATATGTGCATTGCGACGTTCGTGTCTGAATATCGTGTTATGAGAGGAAATGAAAAGTCAAAGGATGCGATACAGTTGCAAAGGGGGTTAGGGTTTATTCTAAAACGAACACGAACAAAACCCGCTGTAGTTCGTTATGCGCGCTTTTCAAAAACAAAAAACCCCGAATTATATTACAAAAGTCAGTTACAGTTGTTTCTTCCGTACCGCGTCGAAGACGATCTAAAAGCTGCTGACTGTGCGACGTTCGAACAGTTTTATGAAAATGGTTCCGTGATCTTTAGTGATGGATCAGAACACACAGTTAAATCTGTCGTCGATGAGAATAGGAACAAATTCGAGGTAGAAGATTCAGACGAATTAGAAGAGTTACAGAATAAACTTGAAAATGAGGAAGGCCCAGTAGATGCTTGGGCAAATCTCTGCCCTGAACAGGAAGTAGAGCGTTTAGAATGTAAAGAAGAAGTTAAAGCAAAAGAACAGGCACCAGAGGAAGATGTAGAAGTAGGTCAGGAGCCCATCGACAACATTCCAGATTTAGCTCTTAGGAACGATCAGGCGTGTCAGTTAGAAAAAACTAATAACCTAATGAGTAGAAGTGAGGGCCTAGAATTAATTAGATCTCTGAATGAGAAGCAGCTCTCGGTCTTTTATAAAATCCGCAACTGGTGTTTAGACAAAGTAAATGGTAGAAACCCAGAACCCCTCCACGTGTTTATATCTGGAGGAGCTGGAGTCGGAAAGAGCTACCTAGTTAGAGCGATTCAGTATGAGGCTATGAGGTTATTGTCACCAACTTGTCAGAAGCCAGATAATATTTGTGTTTTATTAACGGCTCCTACAGGAATAGCTGCTTATCATTTAAATGCAGCGACTATCCACAGTACATTTGGCATTGGCAAAGACGTCAGCCTTCCTTACACACCTTTGAGTGAGGAAAAGCTGAACTCTTTGCGTGTTAAATATGCTGATTTGCAGATAGTCATAATTGACGAAATCTCCATGGTCAATCATAATCTATTGGCTTATATCCATGGCAGATTGAGACAAATCAAACAAACTGGTGACTATAACCCTTTCGGTAACGTCAGCATTATCGCGGTCGGAGATTTTTATCAGTTGCCCCCGGTAAAGGGAAAAGCGTTGTATGTGCAGGATGTAAATATGACGTTGTGGTCTAGTTTATTTCAGCTCGTGGAGTTGACAACAGTCGTTCGGCAACAAGATGAAGAGTTTGCGCAATTATTAAATAGGATGCGAACGCATAAAAAAGGCACACAGATGTTAGCACGCGATATAAACATCTTGAAAAAGTGTGAAACAGGTGAAGAGAGCACAGCCTTACACATTTTTGCTACAAATTCCCAGGTTGATGAATATAATGAGAAACAGTTAACAAGCATATGTCCTGACTACATAATTATAACTGCTCAGGACTTTGGTTACAATAAAAAAACTGGTAAATTAGAATTAAAGTCAGATCATCATGTTAGGGCCAAGAAAACTAGTTTACCAAGGGAGTTGTATTTAGGTAAAAATGCTCGAGTCATGTTGTCTCAGAACATTGATGTAAATGATGGTTTAGTAAATGGTGTATGTGGCACAGTGATTCACATTGAACAGCCTGTTAAAAATGAGTTTCCTCTCAGAGTTTATGTTAAATTTGATGATGAGAAGATAGGCATCAAGACGAAGAAACAAACCACTTATCCATCAGCAGAGTTAGTAGGTTCAGTACCAATTGAACCTCAGGAAGAGAGAGCCAATAAAAAAGGCATGAGACGACAGTTTCCATTAAAGTTAGCCTGGGCCTGTACTGTACACAAAGTACAGGGCCTAACAGTAGATAGTGCTGTCGTCTCTTTAGCTAAGATCTTTGCACCAGGACAGGCTTATGTGGCATTAAGTAGAGTTAGAAGCTTGTCTGGTTTGATTATTCAGAAGTTTAAAGAAAAAGTTGTTTATTGTAATGACAGCATTAAAGAGGCCATCAATAATATGCCACCATTTATATCTGAAAGCCACACAGTAGAAAAGGATGGTTTTAGAGTATTTCTAATGAATGTTCAGAGTTTAAATCGCCATGTTTCAGATTTGGCCCACTGTACACAGCATTTGCAGCCTAACTGTATTGCTGTGACAGAGACATGGATACCTGCTGATGTTAGCTTAGATTCTGTAGAAATCACTGGATATAGGTTTAGTAATGCTCCACGTAGTTTAGCCTACACAAACATTAATCCAGTGTTAACTTCACTTAAAAGTCAACAGCGTGGTGGCGTTGGTATGTACTGTGACAGTAATGTAGAATTTGAAAGTGTCACAGTAGCAGGTTTAAATGTAGAGTGTTTAGCTGTAAAATGTGCCACATACAACATTTTAATAGCAGTCATTTACAGGCCACCATCATATCCTGTTTCTCTCTTTTTCAGACATTTTGAAGCATTGCTAAATGTATTAGAGTCACATAGTGGAACAATAGTTGTTTTTGGTGATTTCAATGAGGACATTTTGAAGTCCTCAACAATTTGTCAGAAAATGAAAGACAGAGGATATGAACAACATGTTTCGTCAGCCACAACAGAGAAAGGCACCTTAATTGACCATGTTTATGTTAAAAATAGTAATTATAGAGTAGAAGCGGTAGTGGTGCCTACATATTTTAGTGATCATGAGGGCATCATATGTTCCTTTAAGTAAGGCAGCCCACATGCTTTTAACTTAAGAAATGTTTTCTCCACTGTCAATATATTTAACATGTAGTTGCTGTGCTGCTCTTCACCTGAGTTCCCTGTTTGAAATCATTTGCGCGTAATAAGTTAATTTAGTCCTCTCTTGGTATCCATTATATTGTGTACAACTGTTAGTCCATGTTCCAAGGTATTCTGTGCTCCCTGTCTAGGAAGTAGTGAAAGTGTTAAAATAGTTAGATTTGTTGGTGGTTGAATAGAAAATAAATGGTTTTTAATTTGTTAGTGTTAGTGTAGTGTAGCGATCCAAGTTGCAAAGTTGTCGATACAGGCTTTGTTGCGCTGTGTGGTTAGGTTGTTGGATGTTGTTTAGGATCATGCCTCTTTTTCTATTGGTTTTATTAAATTGGATCATTTTAGTTGTATGTAACTGTTGTGTTTAAGTGTAATTACAGAGATAATTAAGTGAACAGGTAACTGCAGCCAAGGTAGGTACACAAGTAAATGTAAGTATTCATTATCCTATACAGTTACTTTTTCACACAATTAGACTCGTGACACACTTCAGTAAGTCTTGGTTTAAAAAAAATATTCTTGAGTGTTTTTATATCTGGTTTATATTAGTAGTTTATCTTTAGCTAACAGAAGCCAATGATGAACAAAGTTACACTGAGCTCTGTTGGTGGTCCTGATCCTCATTAGGCCTGTGAAGAGCATGAAAAAAGCTGTAACCTGAGGCTTCATATTTAATAGTTGCACTGTGTATTTACGGTTATTACAGAGGCACAGTCGCTGTATCCTTGTTAGACCTTGACCAGTCTGTAGCATTAGTATCGCTTGTGTTATAGTAATCCAAAACTGTATTTTATAGTGTTACTATATTGAGTAGAGAAGTGATGTCTAGAATAAAACATTGCCTGATGCAATTATGTATCTTTCATGTGATTGATGCTTGCAATATGCATGTGTGTGTATGCGTGCGGGGCATATGTACATTTACATATGCACAAACTCATACATTTTTTTTGTCATTTCCCTAGGAGACTTTGGCTTGTAGCAGTTGGCAAGAAGGTGTTCACCAAGATGAATTGGAAGACAGTCTTTTGTATTATTTTCCCTAATTTTTCCCTTTCTTATTTTTTTAACCCATTACATATCCTGTGTATAGTGGTAAAAATAAACTGTAGAATTGTAGCAACAGTGGAGTTTAGATAATAGTCTATACATAGCATTTTTTAATGAACTTGAGTTCTAATTTGTTGCCATATGAATAAATTCCTTTTTAAGTTATACAGCATGTCTTTGGAGTTTTTGTCGGTCATGGTACAAAAAAATAATGCAAATGAGAAAAAAATATTGTATAGATATGATGTATCTGTTGTAATTGGTGAACTGGTTTACTATAAACACATGAATGTTATGGTCAAAACGGATTATAATAAACCAATTTTTTGCTATTTATTTTCTAACAAAAGTCTGAAGTAAATATTTAGTCATTGAAAATATTTGTCATTGGTTAGGGCACACACAGTTGTTTTCTGAGCATTTGCACTCAATTGTAAAAACTTGAAATACACAGCATTTTATCAGAGTCATGGTGAGTGTGAAGTGTGCAGAAATAAAGGTAGGTGCAGGAGCACTGTGAACCCCAAGGAAGAATGTACAGCTGACAAAGGAGGTCATGTTATTTATTGCTGCAAAGCATTTTCCATGAATTTATGTAAAATTATTTTGTATTCACAAAATGCATGTTTTATGCTAAAAGACTTTATAAAACAAAATGGAAGAAATTCAGAAGACATCAAAAATACAACATGGTGATATACTTGCTAACATGATCTGCTTAGTAATAATGGTTGTGTTATTGTAGCCAGCTAACCTTTTTGATTACATACTGGCATTTTGGTTAGCACTATGGCCCCCCGCCGACCATATCGTGCCTATTTAGGCAGAGTATAATGTGGTTGGAAGCAAAAAGGAAAATAAATGCTGCCAATTTTAGTGTATATATGGGTGAATTTTACTTTATGAGAGAGGACTGTTTTTCTGTGGGTTGCCATTCCTATTGGAAAGATTGGAATAACTTTTGATCCCCATCGTGTGACAAAGCTCCCTGCTGTCATCTGCAGGAATCCCAATCAGTCAGTCAATCAATTTTCTTTAAACACAATATGCATTCAGTAAACAAATGGACACAAAATCCAAGATGGCAGACAATCTGTTGCCATGGTAATGGACTTTATGGACTACTTTTGCTGTTCTTGTGTTATACGTGTGGCAAATTTCATTTTCCCCCATCAAAGTGGAGATTTGGGGACCCACATGACCCCCCCTATAAGCAGCCCCCACAGTGCATAGTGTAATGTGTCATGGGCCTAACAAATATAAATGCTGTAAATATTGGTGCAGATCACATGTATTTCTGCAGAGATGTGAGTAAACTGTTTTGCATGGAGAGAAGGCTTTGTTTCATTGGTTGCCATGGTAACACCGTTTCTCCTATTAGAAAGATTAGAACAACTTTTGATCTTGTCACTAAGCTTACTTCCAAATTTGGAGTCAGTCGCATAAATTCCCACAAAATTGTTTAGGTACAGTGTGCAATAAGTGGGGGAAAAAAAAAAAGCTTTAAAACGGCAGGATGGCGGACACCCTGTTGCCATTCCAACAGGTGCGTAATGGACTTTTATACTCCATGTGAGTTATTATCTGTGCGGAATTTGAATTTCCTACGTAAAAGTAGACACGAGTCGCATGAAGCTCCTCAGACTACTTCGTTCAAATACAATGCGCTTCAAGTGATAAAAAGTGCATAAATGGTAAGATGGCGGACAACCCGTTGTACTGGTAACAGGTGCTTAATTGAGTTTTTTTTTTGCTTGTCTTGGGTTAATACATGTGTGCCAAATTTCATAGCCCTCTGTCAAAGTAGTTGTTCCGGACCCTCGGGGACCCCCCCCCCCCCCCCCTCCACAATGCATGTTCCAATGTGTTAAGGACCTACCAAATATGAAAGTTTACATTTTTGGTGCAGATCGCATGCATTTTTGCAGAGATATAAGCAAACCGTCTTTCATGGCGAGAACACATTTTTCCATGGGTTGCCACAGTGACACGTTCTGTCCTGTTGGAAAGATTTCACTAACTTTTGTTCCCCATCTTGTAACGAAGCTCCTTGCTGAGCATGGAGTCAATCGCATGAATTCCCTCAGACTAGTTTGTTCAAATATGATGCACTTAAAGTGATCAAAAGGGCACAAACGCCAAGATGGCGGACACACCGTTGCCATGGTAACAGGTTCTTAATTGACTTTTTTTGCTCGTCTTGGTTACTTATACATGTGTACCAAATTTCATAGCCCTAGGTCAAAGTAGACGATAGGGGCCCCTAGGGGCCCCCCACAAAATGTGCTCCCCCCACAATACATATTACAATGCGTTAAGGACCTACCAAATATGAATTATTTAATTTTGATTCCGATCTGATGTATTTCTGCGAAGATATGAGTGAACCGTGTTTCATGGCGAGAACGCATTTTTCCGTGGGTTGCCACGGTAACATGCTTTGTCCTACTGGAAAGATTTCACTAACTTTTGCTCCCCATCTTGTAACGAAGCTTCCTGCTGAGTATGGAGCCAATCGCATGAATCCCCTCAGACTAGTTCGTTCAAATACGATGCGCTTAAAGGGATTAAAAGGGCATGAACGCCAAGATGGCGGACACCCCGTTGCCATGGTAACAGGTGGTCAATTGAGTTTTTTGCTCGTCGTGGGGTGCTACACATGTGTGCCGAATTTCGTAGACCTAGGTCAAAGTAGACGATCGGGCCCCTAGGGGCCCCCCCAAAATGTGCCCCCACCCCCACAATACATATTACAATGCGTTAAGGACCTACCAAATAAGAATTATTGGAATGTAGGTTCCAATCGGATGTATTTCTGCGAAGAAATGAGTGAACCGTGTTTCATGGCGAGGAGTATTTTTTTCAAGATGGCGGACACACCGTTGCCATGGTAACAGGTGCTTAATTGAGTTTTACGCTTGTCTAGGGTTTATACACATGTGTGCCGAATTTCGCAGCTCTAGCTCAAAGTGGACGATCGGGCCCCTAGGGGCCCCCCCCAAAATGCACTCCCCCCACAATACATATTACAATGCGTGAAGGACCTACCAAATATGAATTATTTTAATTTTGGTTCCGATCGGATGTATTTCTGCAGAGATATAAGCAAACCGTGTTTCATGGCGAGAACGCAGTTTTACATGGGTTGCCACGTTAACACGCTTTCTCCTATCAGAAAGATTTGAATAACTTTTGGTCCCCATCTTGTCACGAAGCTCCATGGCGAATGTGGAGCCAATAGCCTGAATCCCCTCAGACTAGTTCGTTCAAATACGATGCGCTTAAAGTGATAAAAAGGGCATAAACGCCAAGATGGCGGACACCCTGTATCCGTGGTAACAGGTTCTTAATAGAGTTTTTTGCTCGTCTTGGTTACTTATACATGTGTGCCGAATTTCGTAGCCATAGCTCAAAGTAGACGATCGGGCCCCTAGGGGCCCCCCCAAAAAGTGCCCCCCCCCCACAATACATTCTATAATGTGTTAAGGACCTCACAAATATGAATAGTTAAAGTTTTGGTGCACATCGCATGAATTTGTGCAAAGATATAAGCAAACCGTGTTTCATGGCGAGAAGGTTTTTTTTCCAAGATGGCGGACACTCCGTTGCCATGGTAACAGGTGCTTAATATAGTTTTTTGCTTGTGTAGGGTTGATACACATGTGTGCCGAATTTCGTAGCCCTAGCTCAAAGTAGATGATCGGGCCCCTAGGGGCCCCCCCAAAATGTGCACCCCCCCACAATACACATTACAATGCTTTAAGGACCTACCAAATATGAATTATTGGAATTCTGGTTCCAATCGGATGCACTTCTGCAGAGATATAAGCAAACCGTGTTTCATGGCGAGATCGCTTTTTTCCATGGGTTGCCACGGTAACATGCTTTCTCCTATCGGAAAGATTTGAATAACTTTTGGTCCCCATCTTGTCACGAAGCTCCATGGCGAACGTGGAGCCAATAGCATGAATCCCCTCAGACTAGTTCGTTCAAATGCGATGCGCCCAAATTGATAAAAAGAGCATAAACGCCAAGATGGCGGCCACCCCGTTGCCATGGTAACAGGTTCTCAATAGAGTTTTTTGCTCGTCTTGGTTACTTATACATGTGTGCCGAATTTCGTAGCCCTAGGTCAAAGTAGACTAACGGGCCCCTAGGGGCCCCCCCCAAAATGTGCCCCCCCCACAATACATATTACAATGCGTGAAGGACCTACCAAACATGAATTATTTTAATTTTGGTTGCGATCGGATGTATTTCTGCGAAGATATGAGTGAACCGTGCTTCATGGCGAGATCGCTTTTTTCCATGGGTTGCCACGGTAACACGCTTTCGCCTATCAAAAAGATTTGAATAACTTTTGGTCCCCATCTCGTCACGAAGCTCCATGGCGAATGTGGAGCCAATAGCATGAATCGCCTCAGACTAGTTCGTTCAAATGCGATGCGCCCAAATTGACAAAAACGGGCAAAAAAATGGCCGCAAACGCCAAGATGGCGGAAAGCCCGTTGCCATGACAACAGGCGTTTCAATGACTTTTTTACTTGTCTTGATGTGATAGACATGTGTACCGAATTTCGTCGTCCTACGTCAAACTAAAATTTTTTTTCCCATTCTAGAGTCCATTTTTGGCGTTTCTAGGGGGCGCTGTCGAGGCATTTTTGCATTGGCGTGCATACAAACGCCAAATTATCGAAATTTTCACCGGACGTGAGGTGTGTGCCAAGTTTCGCAACTTTTCACGGGGTCTAAGGGGGTCAAAATTGAGTGAGTTGTGCTTAGGAGAATAATAATAATAAACATTAAAGCCGCAAGCGGCATCCATCGGGTCCTCGCCTCATGCCGAACCCTCCACCCGAGTCGTGGTTCTCCTAATGCTACATGTGAAGGACCCGCACAGCCAGTTCATTTTAATAGAGAAATACAATTCACATATTGAGAAAAGAATGTGTGTAAACGCCAAGATGGCGGACAGCCCGTTACCATGGCAACATGTGTTTCATTGACTTTTTAGCTTGTCTTGGGATGATACACATGTGTGCCGAATTTCGTAGCCCGAGATGTAAGTAGACGATCGGGCCCCTAGGGGCCCCCCCAAAAAGTGTCCCCCCCACAATACATTCTATAATGTGTTAAGGACCTACCAAATATGAATAGTTACAGTTTTGGTGCACATCGTATGAATTTGTGCAAAGATATAAGCAAACCGTGTTTCATGGCGAGAAGGTTTTTTTTCCAAGATGGCGGATACCCCGTTGCCATGGTAACGGCTGCACAATGAAGTTTTTTGCTTGTCTTGGGTTGATACACATGTGTGCCGAATTTCGTAGCCCTAGCTCAAAGTAGACGATCGGGCCCCTAGGGGCCGCCCCCAAAATGTGCCCCCCCCACAATACATATTACAACGCGTTAAGGACCTGCCAAATATGAATTATTGGAATTTTGGTTCCAATCGGATGCATTTTGGCAGAGATATAAGCAAACCGTGTTTCATGGCGAGACGCGTTTTTCCATGGGTTGCCACGGTAACACGCTTTCTCCTATCAGAAAGATTTGAATAACTTTTTGTCCCCATCTTGTCACGAAGCTCCATGGGGAATGTGGAGCCAATAGCATGAATCCCCTCAGACTAGTTCGTTCAAATACGATGCGCTTAAAGTGATAAAAAGGGCATAAACGCCAAGATGGCGGCCACCCCGTTGCCATGGTAACAGGTTCTCAATAGAGTTTTTTGCTCGTCTTGGTTACTTATACATGTGTACCGAATTTCGTAGCCCTAGCTCAAAGTAGACGATCGGGCCCCTAGGGGCCCCCCCAAAATGCGACCCCCCCACAATATATATTACAAAGCGTGAAGGACCTACCAAATATGAATTATTTTAATTTTGGTTCCGATCGGATGTATTTCTGCGAAGATATGAGTGAACCGTGTTTCATGGCGAGATCGCTTTTTTGCATGGGTTGCCACGGTAACACGCTTTCGCCTATCAAAAAGATTTGAATAACTTTTGGTCCCCATCTCGTCACGAAGCTCCATGGCGAATGTGGAGCCAATAGCATGAATCGCCTCAGACTAGTTCGTTCAAATGCGATGCGCCCAAATTGACAAAAACGGGCAAAAAAATGGCCGCAAACGCCAAGATGGCGGAAAGCCCGTTGCCATGACAACAGGCGTTTCAATGACTTTTTTACTTGTCTTGATGTGATAGACATGTGTACCGAATTTCGTCGTCCTACGTCAAACTAAAATTTTTTTTCCCCATTCTAGAGGCCATTTTTGGCGTTTCTAGGGGGCGCTGTCGAGGCATTTTTGCATTGGCGTGCATACAAACGCCAAATTATCGAAATTTTCACCGGACGTGAGGTGTGTGCCAAGTTTCGCAACTTTTCACGGGGTCTAAGGGGGTCAAAATTGAGTGAGTTGTGCTTAGGAGAATAATAATAATAATAATAATTAAAGCCGCAAGCGGCATCCATCGGGTCCTCGCCTCATGCCGAACCCTCCACCCGAGTCCTGGTTCTCCTAATGCTAAATGTGACGGACCCGCACAGCCAGTTCATTTTAATAGAGAAATACAATTCACATATTGAGAAAAGAATGTGTGTAAACGCCAAGATGGCGGACAGCCCGTTACCATGGCAACATGTGTTTCATTGACTTTTTAGCTTGTCTTGGGATGATACACATGTGTGCCGAATTTCGTAGCCCGAGATGAAAGTAGACGATCGGGCCCCTTGGGGCCCCCCCAAAAAGTGTCTCCCCCACAATACATTCTATAATGTGTTAAGGACCTACCAAATATGAATAGTTACCGTTTTGGTGCACATCGTATGAATTTGTGCAAAGATATAAGCAAACCGTGTTTCATGGCGAGAAGGTTTTTTTCCAAGATGGCGGACACTCCATTGCCATGGTAACAGGTGCTTAATTGAGTTTTTTGCTTGTCTAGGGTTGATACACATGTGTGCCGGATTTCGTAGCCCTAGCTCAAAGTAGACGATCGGGCCCCTAGGGGCCCCCCCAAAATGTGCCCCCCCCCCCTACAATACATATTACAATGCGTTAAGGACCTACCAAATATGAAGTATTGGAATTTTGGTTCCGATCGGATGTATTTCTGCGAAGATATGAGTGAACCGTGTTTCATGGCGAGGAGTATTTTTTTCAAGATGGCGGACACCCCGTTGCCATGGTAACAGGTTCTCAATAGAGTTTTTTGCTCGTCTTGGTTACTTATACATGTGTACCGAATTTCGTAGCCCTAGGTCAAAGTAGACGATCGGGCCCCTAGGGGCCGCCCCCAAAATGTGCCCCCTCCACAATACATATTACAATGCGTTAAGGACCTACCAAATATGAATGATTGGAATTTTGGTTCCGATCGGATGCATTTCTGCAGAGATATAAGCAAACCGTGTTTCATGGCGAGAACGCTTTTTTCCATGGGTTGCCACGGTAACAAGCTTTCTCCTATCAGAAAGATTTGAAAAACTTTTGGTCCCCATCTTGTCACGAAGCTCCATGGCGAATGTGGAGCCAATAGCATGAATCGCCTCAGACTAGTTCGTTCAAATACGATGCGCTTAAAGTGATAAAAAGGGCATAAACGCCAAGATGGCGGACACCCCGTTGCCATGGTAACAGGTTCTCAATAGAGTTTTTTTGCTCGTCTTGGTTACTTATACATGTGTACCGAATTTCGTAGCCATAGGTCAAAGTAGACAATCGGGCCCCTAGGGGCCCCCCCGAAAATGTGCCCCCCCCCACAATACATATTACAATGCGTTAAGGACCTACCAAATATGAATTATCTGAATTTTGGTTCCGATCGGATGTATTTCTGCGAAGATATGAGTGAACCGTGTTTCATGGCGAGAACGCTTTTTTCCATGGGTTGCCACGGTAACACGCTTTCTCCTATCAGAAAGATTTGAATAGCTTTTGGTCCCCATCTTGTCACGAAGCTCCATCGCGAATGTGGAGCCAATAGCCTGAATCCCCTCAGACTAGTTCGTTCAAATGCGATGCGCTTAAAGTGATAAAAAGGGCATAAACGCCAAGATGGCGGACACCCCGTTGCCATGGTAACAGGTTCTCAATAGAGTTTTTTGCTCGTCTTGGTTACTTATACATGTGTACCGAATTTCATAGCCATAGGTCAAAGTAGACTATCGGGCCCCTAGGGCCCCCCCCCCAAAATGCGCCCCACCCACAATACATATTACAATGCGTGAAGGACCTACCAAACATGAATTATTTTAATTTTGGTTCCGATCGGATGTATTTCTGCGAAGATATGAGTGAACCGTGTTTCATGGCGAGAACGCTTTTTTCCATGGGTTGCCACGGTAACACGCTTTCTCCTATCAAAAAGATTTGAATAACTTTTGGTACCCATCTTGTCACGAAGCTCCATGGCGAATGTGGAGCCAATAGCATGAATCCCCTCAGACTAGTTCGTTCAAATGCGATGCGCCCAAATTGACAAAAACGGGCCAAAAAATGGCCGCAAACGCCAAGATGGCGGAAAGCCCGTTGCCATGACAACAGGCGTTTCAATGACTTTTTTACTTGTCTTCATGTGATAGACATGTGTACCGAATTTCGTCGTCCTACGTCAAACTAAAATTTTTTTTCCCCATTCTAGAGGCCATTTTTGGCGTTTCTAGGGGGCGCTGTCGAGGCATTTTTGCATTGGCGTGCATACAAACGCCAAATTATCGAAATTTTCACCGGACGTGAGGTGTGTGCCAAGTTTCGCAACTTTTCACGGGGCCTAAGGGGGTCAAAATTGAGTGAGTTGTGCTTAGGAGAATAATAATAAACATTTGGAAAACAATAGGGCCTTGCCATACTTCGTATGGCTCGGACCCTAATTACAATAACAATAGGGCCCTGCCATACTTCGTATGGCGAGGACCCTAATTAAAGCCGCAAGCGGCATCCATCGGGTCCTCGCCTCATGCCGAACCCTCCACCCGAACTCACCACAAAGCTTCCGGGTAGATGTGAAGTAAAAGGCATGAATCCAAAACTAGTTTGTTAAAAAATAATGCACATTCAGTAATAAATAGGCATAAACGCCAAGATGGCGGACACCATGTTGCCATGGTAACAGGTGGTCAATGCACTTTTTTTACTCGCCTTGGGTTGTTACACATGTGTGCCGAATTTCGTAGCCTAAGATGAAAGTAGACAATCGGGCCCCTGAGGGCCCCCCCAAAAAGTGCCCCCCCCCACAATACATTCTATAATGTGTTAAGGACCTACCAAATATGAATAGTTAAAATTTTGGTGCACATCGCATGAATTTGTGCAAAGATATAAGCAAACCGTGTTTCATGGCGAGACGGCTTTTTTCCAAGATGGCGGACACTCCAGTGCCATGGTAACAGGCTCTTAATTGAGTTTTATGCTTGTCTCTGGTTGATACACATGTGTGCCGAATTTCGTAGCCCTAGCTCAAAGTAGACTATCGGGCCCCTAAGGGCCCCCCCAAAATGTGCCCCCCCCACAATACATATTACAACACGTTAAGGACCTACCAAATATGAATTATTGGAATTTTGGTTCCGATCGGATGTATTTCTGCAGAAATATAAGCAAACCGTGTTTCATGGCGAGAACGCTGTTTTCCATGGGTTGCCACGGTAACACGCTTTCTCCTATCAGAAAGATTTGAATAACTTTTGGTCCCCATCTTGTCACGAAGCTCCATGGCGAATGTGGAGCCAATAGCCTGAATCCCCTCAGACTAGTTCGTTGAAATACGATGCGCTTAAAGTGATAAAAAGGGCATAAACGCCAAGATGGCGGACACCCCGTTGCCATGGTAACAGGTTCTAAATAGAGTTTTTTGCTCGTCTTGGTTACTTATACATGTGTACCGAATTTCGTAGCCATAGGTCAAAGTAGACTATCGGGCCCCTCGGGGCCCCCCCCCAAAATGCGCCCCCCCCACAATACATATTACAATGCGTGAAGGACCTACCAAACATGAATTATCAGAATTTTGGTTCCGATCGGATGCATTTCTGCGAAGATATGAGTGAACCGTGTTTCATGGCGAGAACGCTTTTTTCCATGGGTTGCCACGGTAACACGCTTTCTCCTATCAAAAAGATTTGAATAACTTTTTGTCCCCATCTTGTCACGAAGCTCCTTGGCGAATGTGGAGCCAATAGCATGAATCCCCTCAGACTAGTTCGTTCAAATACGATGCGCCCAAATTGACAAAAACGGGGCCAAAAAATGGCCGCAAACGCCAAGATGGCGGACACCCCGTTGCCATGGTAACGGCTGCACAATGAAGTTTTTTGCTTGTCTTGGGTTGATACACATGTGTGCCGAATTTCGCAGCCCTAGCTCAAAGTAGACGATCGGGCCCCTAGGGGCCCCCCCCAAAATGTGCCCCGCCCACAATACATATTACAATGCGTTAAGGACCTGCCAAATATGAATTATTGGAATTTTGGTTCCGATCGGATGCATTTCTGCAGAGATATAAGCAAACCGTGATTCATGGCGAGAACGCTTTTTTCCATGGGTTGCCACGGTAACACGCTTTCTCCGATCAGAAAGAATTGAATAACTTTTGGTCCCCATCTTGTCACGAAGCTCCATGGTGAATGTGGAGCCAATAGCATGAATCCCCTCAGACTAGTTCGTTCAAATACGATGCGCTTAAAGTGATAAAAAGGGCATAAACGCCAAGATGGCGGAAACCCCGTTGCCATGGTAACAGGTTCTCAATAGAGTTTTTTGCTCGTCTTGGTTACTTATACATGTGTACCGAATTTCGTAGCCCTAGCTCAAAGTAGACTATCGGGCCCCTAGGGGCCCCCCCAAAATGCGCCCCCCCCACAATACATATTACAATGCGTGAAGGACCTACCAAATATGAATTATTTTAATTTTGGTTCCGATCGGATGTATTTCTGCGAAGATATGAGTGAACCGTGTTTCATGGCGAGATCGCTTTTTTCCATGGGTTGCCACGGTAACACGCTTTCTCCTATCAAAAAGATTTGAATAACTTTTGGTCCCCATCTTGTCACGAAGCTCCATGGCGAATGTGGAGCCAATAGCATGAATCCCCTCAGACTAGTTCGTTCAAATACGATGCGCTTAAAGTGATAAAAAGGGCATAAACGCCAAGATGGCGGCCACCCCGTTGCCATGGTAACAGGTTCTCAATAGAGTTTTTTGCTCGTCTTGGTTACTTATACATGTGTACCGAATTTCGTAGCCCTAGCTCAAAGTAGACGATCGGGCCCCTAGGGGCCCCCCCAAAATGCGCCCCCCCCACAATATATATTACAAAGCGTGAAGGACCTACCAAATATGAATTATTTTAATTTTGGTTCCGATCGGATGTATTTCTGCGAAGATATGAGTGAACCGTGTTTCATGGCGAGATCGCTTTTTTCCATGGGTTGCCACGGTAACACGCTTTCGCCTATCAAAAAGATTTGAATAACTTTTGGTCCCCATCTCGTCACGAAGCTCCATGGCGAATGTGGAGCCAATAGCATGAATCGCCTCAGACTAGTTCGTTCAAATGCGATGCGCCCAAATTGACAAAAACGGGCAAAAAAATGGCCGCAAACGCCAAGATGGCGGAAAGCCCGTTGCCATGACAACAGGCGTTTCAATGACTTTTTTACTTGTCTTGATGTGATAGACATGTGTACCGAATTTCGTCGTCCTACGTCAAACTAAAATTTTTTTTCCCCATTCTAGAGGCCATTTTTGGCGTTTCTAGGGGGCGCTGTCGAGGCATTTTTGCATTGGCGTGCATACAAACGCCAAATTATCGAAATTTTCACCGGACGTGAGGTGTGTGCCAAGTTTCGCAACTTTTCACGGGGTCTAAGGGGGTCAAAATTGAGTGAGTTGTGCTTAGGAGAATAATAATAATAATAATTAAAGCCGCAAGCGGCATCCATCGGGTCCTCGCCTCATGCCGAACCCTCCACCCGAGTCCTGGTTCTCCTAATGCTACATGTGAAGGACCCACACAGCCAGTTCATTTTAATAGAGAAATACAATTCACATATTGAGAAAAGAATGTGTGTAAAGGCCAAGATGGCGGACAGCCCGTTACCATGGCAACATGTGTTTCATTGACTTTTTAGCTTGTCTTGGGATGATACACATGTGTGCCGAATTTCGTAGGCCGAGATGAAAGTAGACGGTCGGGCCCCTAGGGGCCCCCCCAAAAAGTGTCCCCCCCACAATACATTCTATAATGTGTTAAGGACCTACCAAATATGAATAGTTAAAGTTTTGGTGCACATCGCATGAATTTGTGCAAAGATATAAGCAAACCGTGTTTCATGGCGAGAAGGTTTTTTTCCAAGATGGCGGACACTCCATTGCCATGGTAACAGGTGCTTAATTGAGTTTTTTGCTTGTCTAGGGTTGATACACATGTGTGCCGGATTTCGTAGCCCTAGCTCAAAGTAGACGATCGGGCCCCTAGGGGCCCCCCCAAAATGTGCCCCCCCCCCCTACAATACATATTACAATGCGTTAAGGACCTACCAAATATGAAGTATTGGAATTTTGGTTCCGATCGGATGTATTTCTGCGAAGATATGAGTGAACCGTGTTTCATGGCGAGGAGTATTTTTTTCAAGATGGCGGACACCCCGTTGCCATGGTAACAGGTTCTCAATAGAGTTTTTTGCTCGTCTTGGTTACTTATACATGTGTACCGAATTTCGTAGCCCTAGGTCAAAGTAGACGATCGGGCCCCTAGGGGCCGCCCCCAAAATGTGCCCCCTCCACAATACATATTACAATGCGTTAAGGACCTACCAAATATGAATGATTGGAATTTTGGTTCCGATCGGATGCATTTCTGCAGAGATATAAGCAAACCGTGTTTCATGGCGAGAACGCTTTTTTCCATGGGTTGCCACGGTAACAAGCTTTCTCCTATCAGAAAGATTTGAAAAACTTTTGGTCCCCATCTTGTCACGAAGCTCCATGGCGAATGTGGAGCCAATAGCATGAATCGCCTCAGACTAGTTCGTTCAAATACGATGCGCTTAAAGTGATAAAAAGGGCATAAACGCCAAGATGGCGGACACCCCGTTGCCATGGTAACAGGTTCTCAATAGAGTTTTTTTGCTCGTCTTGGTTACTTATACATGTGTACCGAATTTCGTAGCCATAGGTCAAAGTAGACAATCGGGCCCCTAGGGGCCCCCCCGAAAATGTGCCCCCCCCCACAATACATATTACAATGCGTTAAGGACCTACCAAATATGAATTATCTGAATTTTGGTTCCGATCGGATGTATTTCTGCGAAGATATGAGTGAACCGTGTTTCATGGCGAGAACGCTTTTTTCCATGGGTTGCCACGGTAACACGCTTTCTCCTATCAAAAAGATTTGAATAGCTTTTGGTCCCCATCTTGTCACGAAGCTCCATCGCGAATGTGGAGCCAATAGCCTGAATCCCCTCAGACTAGTTCGTTCAAATGCGATGCGCTTAAAGTGATAAAAAGGGCATAAACGCCAAGATGGCGGACACCCCGTTGCCATGGTAACAGGTTCTCAATAGAGTTTTTTGCTCGTCTTGGTTACTTATACATGTGTACCGAATTTCATAGCCATAGGTCAAAGTAGACTATCGGGCCCCTAGGGCCCCCCCCCCAAAATGCGCCCCACCCACAATACATATTACAATGCGTGAAGGACCTACCAAACATGAATTATTTTAATTTTGGTTCCGATCGGATGTATTTCTGCGAAGATATGAGTGAACCGTGTTTCATGGCGAGAACGCTTTTTTCCATGGGTTGCCACGGTAACACGCTTTCTCCTATCAAAAAGATTTGAATAACTTTTGGTACCCATCTTGTCACGAAGCTCCATGGCGAATGTGGAGCCAATAGCATGAATCGCCTCAGACTAGTTCGTTCAAATGCGATGCGCCCAAATTGACAAAAACGGGCCAAAAAATGGCCGCAAACGCCAAGATGGCGGAAAGCCCGTTGCCATGACAACAGGCGTTTCAATGACTTTTTTACTTGTCTTGATGTGATAGACATGTGTACCGAATTTTGTCGTCCTACGTCAAACTAAATTTTTTTGACCCCATTCTAGAGGCCATTTTTGGCGTTTCTAGGGGGCGCCGTCGAGGCATTTTTGCATTGGCGTGCACGCGGACCCCAGAATATCGCTATTTTCGCCGGGACTGAGGTGTGTGCCAAGTTTCGCAACTTTTCACGGGGCCTAAGGGGGTGAAAAATAGCCGAGTTGTGCTCAGAACGAGGAGAATAATAATAAACATTACAATAACAATAGGGCCCTGCCATACTTCGTATGGCTCGGACCCTAATTACAATAACAATAGGGCCTTGCCATACTTCGTATGGCTCGGACCCTAATTAAAGCCGCAAGCGGCATCCATCGGGTCCTCGCCTCATGCCGAACCCTCCACCCGAGTCCTGGTTCTCCTAATGCTACATGTGAAGGACCCGCACAGCCAGTTCATTTTAATAGAGAAATACAATTCACATATTGAGAAAAGAATGTGTGTAAACGCCAAGATGGCGGACAGCCCGTTACCATGGCAACATGTGTTTCATTGACTTTTTAGCTTGTCTTGGGATGATACACATGTGTGCCGAATTTCGTAGCCCGAGATGTAAGTAGACGATCGGGCCCCTAGGGGCCCCCCCAAAAAGTGTCCCCCCCACAATACATTCTATAATGTGTTAAGGACCTACCAAATATGAATAGTTACAGTTTTGGTGCACATCGTATGAATTTGTGCAAAGATATAAGCAAACCGTGTTTCATGGCGAGAAGGTTTTTTTTCCAAGATGGCGGATACCCCGTTGCCATGGTAACGGCTGCACAATGAAGTTTTTTGCTTGTCTTGGGTTGATACACATGTGTGCCGAATTTCGTAGCCCTAGCTCAAAGTAGACGATCGGGCCCCTAGGGGCCGCCCCCAAAATGTGCCCCCCCCACAATACATATTACAACGCGTTAAGGACCTGCCAAATATGAATTATTGGAATTTTGGTTCCAATCGGATGCATTTTGGCAGAGATATAAGCAAACCGTGTTTCATGGCGAGAACGCGTTTTTCCATGGGTTGCCACGGTAACACGCTTTCTCCTATCAGAAAGATTTGAATAACTTTTTGTCCCCATCTTGTCACGAAGCTCCATGGGGAATGTGGAGCCAATAGCATGAATCCCCTCAGACTAGTTCGTTCAAATACGATGCGCTTAAAGTGATAAAAAGGGCATAAACGCCAAGATGGCGGCCACCCCGTTGCCATGGTAACAGGTTCTCAATAGAGTTTTTTGCTCGTCTTGGTTACTTATACATGTGTACCGAATTTCGTAGCCCTAGCTCAAAGTAGACGATCGGGCCCCTAGGGGCCCCCCCAAAATGCGCCACCCCCACAATATATATTACAAAGTGTGAAGGACCTACCAAATATGAATTATTTTAATTTTGGTTCCGATCGGATGTATTTCTGCGAAGATATGAGTGAACCGTGTTTCATGGCGAGATCGCTTTTTTCCATGGGTTGCCACGGTAACACGCTTTCGCCTATCAAAAAGATTTGAATAACTTTTGGTCCCCATCTCGTCACGAAGCTCCATGGCGAATGTGGAGCCAATAGCATGAATCGCCTCAGACTAGTTCGTTCAAATGCGATGCGCCCAAATTGACAAAAACGGGCAAAAAAATGGCCGCAAACGCCAAGATGGCGGAAAGCCCGTTGCCATGACAACAGGCGTTTCAATGACTTTTTTACTTGTCTTGATGTGATAGACATGTGTACCGAATTTCGTCGTCCTACGTCAAACTAAAATTTTTTTTCCCCATTCTAGAGGCCATTTTTGGCGTTTCTAGGGGGCGCTGTCGAGGCATTTTTGCATTGGCGTGCATACAAACGCCAAATTATCGAAATTTTCACCGGACGTGAGGTGTGTGCCAAGTTTCGCAACTTTTCACGGGGTCTAAGGGGGTCAAAATTGAGTGAGTTGTGCTTAGGAGAATAATAATAATAAACATTACAATAACAATAGGGCCTTGCCATACTTCGTATGGCTCGGACCCTAATAATTAAAGCCGCAAGCGGCATCCATCGGGTCCTCGCCTCATGCCAAACCCTCCAACCGAACTCGCCACAAAGCTTCCGGGTGGATGTGAAGTAAAAGGCACGAATCCAAAACTAGTTTGTTCAAAAACAATGCACATACAATGCTAAATGGGCGTAAACGCCAAGATGGCGGACACCCCGTTGCCATGGTAACAGGTGGTCAATGCACTTTTTTACTCGCCTTGGGTTGTTACACATGTATGCCAAATTTCGTATCCATAGGTGAAAGTAGACGATCGGGCCCCTGAGGGCCCCCCCCAAAAAGTGCCCACCCCACAATACATTCTATAATGTGTTAAGGACCTACCAAATATGAATAGTTAAAGTTTTGGTTCACATCGCATGAATTTGTGCAAAGATATAAGCAAACCGTGTTTCATGGCGAGAACGCTTTTTTCCATGGGTTGCCACGGTAACACGCTTTCTCCTATCAGAAAGATTTGAATAACTTTTGGTCCCCATCTTGTCACGAAGCTCCATGGCGAATGTGGAGCCAATAGCATGAATCCCCTCAGACTAGTTCGTTCAAATACGATGCGCTTAAAGTGATAAAAAGGGCATAAACGCCAAGATGGCGGCCACCCCGTTGCCATGGTAACAGGTTCTCAATAGAGTTTTTTGCTCGTCTTGGTTACTTATACATGTGTACCGAATTTCGTAGCCCTAGCTCAAAGTAGACGATCGGGCCCCTAGGGGCCCCCCCAAAATGCGCCCCCCCCACAATATATATTACAATGCGTGAAGGACCTACCAAATATGAATTATTTTAATTTTGGTTCCGATCGGATGTATTTCTGCGAAGATATGAGTGAACCGTGTTTCATGGCGAGATCGCTTTTTTCCATGGGTTGCCACGGTAACACGCTTTCGCCTATCAAAAAGATTTGAATAACTTTTGGTCCCCATCTCGTCACGAAGCTCCATGGCGAATGTGGAGCCAATAGCATGAATCGCCTCAGACTAGTTCGTTCAAATGCGATGCGCCCAAATTGACAAAAACGGGCAAAAAAATGGCCGCAAATGCCAAGATGGCGGAAAGCCCGTTGCCATGACAACAGGCGTTTCAATGACTTTTTTACTTGTCTTGATGTGATAGACATGTGTACCGAATTTCGTCGTCCTACGTCAAACTAAAATTTTTTTTCCCCATTCTAGAGGCCATTTTTGGCGTTTCTAGGGGGCGCTGTCGAGGCATTTTTGCATTGGCGTGCATACAAACGCCAAATTATCGAAATTTTCACCGGACGTGAGGTGTGTGCCAAGTTTCGCAACTTTTCACGGGGTCTAAGGGGGTCAAAATTGAGTGAGTTGTGCTTAGGAGAATAATAATAATAATAATTAAAGCCGCAAGCGGCATCCATCGGGTCCTCGCCTCATGCCGAACCCTCCACCCGAACTCACCACAAAGCTTCCGGGTAGATGTGAAGTACAAGGCATGAATCCAAAAGTAGTTTGTTAAAAAATAATGCACATTCAGTAATAAATAGGCATAAACGCCAAGATGGCGGACACCATGTTGCCATGGTAACAGGTGGTCAATGCACTTTTTTACTCGCCTTGGGTTGTTACACATGTGTGCCGAATTTCGTAGCCTAAGATGAAAGTAGACAATCGGGCCCCTGAGGGCCCCCCCCAAAAAGTGCCCCCCCCACAATACATTCTATAATGTGTTAAGGACCTACCAAATATGAATAGTTAAAGTTTTGGTGCACATCGCATGAATTTGTGCAAAGATATAAGCAAACCGTGTTTCATGGCGAGAAGGTTTTTTTCCAAGATGGCGGACACTCCAGTGCCATGGTAACAGGTGCTTAATTGAGTTTTATGCTTGTCTTGGGATGATACACATGTGTGCCGAATTTCGTAGCCCGAGATGAAAGTAGACGATCGGGCCCCTGGGGGCCCCCCCAAAAAGTGTCCCCCCCACAATACATTCTATAATGTGTTAAGGACCTACCAAATATTAATATTTACAGTTTTGGTGCACATCGCATGAATTTGTGCAAAGATATAAGCAAACCGTGTTTCATGGCGAGAAGGTTTTTTTCCAAGATGGTGGACACTCCAGTGCCATGGTAACAGGTGTTTAATATAGTTTTTTGCTTGTCTAGGGTTTATACACATGTGTGCCGAATTTCGTAGCCCTAGCTCAAAGTAGACGATCGGGCCCCTAGGGCCCCCCCCCAAAATGTGCCCCCCCCACAATACATATATCAATGCGTTAAGGACCTACCAAATATGAATTATTGGAATTTTGGTTCCGATCGGATGCATTTCTGCAGAGATTTAAGCAAACCGTGTTTCATGGCGAGAACGCATTTTTCCATGGGTTGCCACGGTAACACGCTTTCACCTATCAAAAAGATTTGAATAACTTTTGGTCCCCATCTTGTCACGAAGCTCCATGGCGAACGTGGAGCCAATAGCATGAATCCCCTCAGACTAGTTCGTTCAAATGCGATGCGCCCAAATTGATAAAAAGAGCATAAACGCCAAGATGGCGGCCACCCCGTTGCCATGGTAACAGGTTCTCAATAGAGTTTTTTGCTCGTCTTGGTTACTTATACATGTGTACCGAATTTCGTAGCCATAGGTCAAAGTAGACGATCGGGCCCCTAGGGGCCCCCCCAAAATACGCCCCCCCCACAATACATATTACAATGCGTGAAGGACCTACCAAATATGAATTATTGGAATTTTGGTTCCGATCGGATGCATTTCTGCGAAGATATAAGCAAACCGTGTTTCATGGCGAGAACGCTTTTTTCCATGGGTTGCCACAGTAACACGCTTTCTCCTATCAGAAAGATTTGAATAACTTTTGGTCCCCATCTTGTCACGAAGCTCCATGGCGAATGTGGAGCCAATAGCATGAATCCCCTCAGACTAGTTCGTTCAAATGCGATGCGCCCTAATTGACAAAAACGGGCAAAAAAATGGCCGCAAACGCCAAGATGGCGGAAAGCCCATTGCCATGACAACAGGCATTTCAATGACTTTTTTACTTGTCTGGATGTGATAGACATGTGTACCGAATTTCGTCGTCCTACGTCAAACTAAAATTTTTTTCCCCCATTCTAGAGGCCATTTTTGGCGTTTCTAGGGGGCGCCGTCGAGGCATTTTCACATTGGCGTGCACGCGGACCCCAGAATATTGCTATTTTCGCCGGGACTGAGGTGTGTGCCAAGTTTCGCAACTTTTCACGGGGTCTAAGGGGGTCAAAATTGAGTGAGTTGTGCTTAGGAGAATAATAATAATTAAAGCCGCAAGCGGCATCCATCGGGTCCTCGCCTCATGCCGAAACCTCCACCCGAACTTGCCACAAAGCTTCCGGGTGGATGTGAAGTAAAAGGCACGAATCCAAAAGTAGTTTGTCCAAAAACAATGCACATACAGTGCTAAATGGGCGTAAATGCCAAGATGGCGGACACCCCGTTGCCATGGTAACAGGTGGTCAATGCACTTTTTTACTCGCCTTGCGTTGTTACACATGTGTGTCGAATTTCATAGCCATAGGTGAAAGTAGACGATCGGGCCCCTGAGGGCCCCCCCCAAAAAACTGCCCCCCCCACAATACATTCTGTAATGTGTCAAGGACCTACCAAATATGAATAGTTAAAGTTTTGGTGCACATCGCATGAATTTGTGCAAAGATATAAGCAAACCGTGTTTCATGGCGAGAAGGCTTTTTTCCAAGATGGCGGACACTCCAGTGCCATGGTAACAGGTGCTTAATTGAGTTTTATGCTTGTCTCGGGCTGATACACATGTGTGCCGAATTTCGTAGCCCTAGCTCAAAGTAGACGATCGGGCCCCTAGGGGCCGCCCCCAAAATGTGCCCCCCCCATAATACCTATTACAACGCGTTAAGGACCTACCAAATATGAATTATTGGAATTTTGGTTCCGATCGGATGTATTTCTGCAGAAATATAAGCAAACCGTGTTTCATGGCGAGAACGCTTTTTTCCATGGGTTGCCACGGTAACACGCTTTCTCCTATCAGAAAGATTTGAATAACTTTTGGTCCCCATCTTGTCATGAAGCTCCATGGCGAATGTGGAGCCAATAGCCTGAATCCCCTCAGACTAGTTCGTTGAAATACGATGTGCTTAAAGTGATAAAAAGGGCATAAACGCCAAGATGGCGGACACCCCGTTGCCATGGTAACAGGTTGTCAATAGAGTTTTTTGCTCGTCTTGGTTACTTATACATGTGTACCGAATTTCGTAGCCCTAGGTCAAAGTAGACTATCTGGCCCCTAGGGGCCCCCCCAAAATGCGCCCCCCCCACAATACATATTACAATGCGTGAAGGACCTACCAAACATGAATTATCAGAATTTTGGTTCCGATCGGATGCATTTCTGCGAAGATATGAGTGAACCGTGTTTCATGGCGAGAACGCTTTTTTCCATGGGTTGCCACGGTAACACGCTTTCTCCTATCAAAAAGATTTGAATAACTTTTGATCCCAATCTTGTCATGAAGCTCCATGGCGAATGTGGAGCCAATAGCATGAATCCCCTCAGACTAGTTCGTTCAAATGCGATGCGCTTAAAGTGATAAAAAGGGCATAAACGCCAAGATGGCAGACACCCCGTTGCCATGGTAACAGGTTCTCAATAGAGTTTTTTGCTCGTCTTGGTTACTTATACATGTGTACCTAATTTCGTAGCCCTAGGTCAAAGTAGACTATCGGGCCCCTAGGGGCCCCCCCAAAATGCGCCCCCCCCCACAATACATATTACAATGCATGAAGGACCTACCAAATATAAATTATTTTAATTTTGGTTCCGATCGGATGTATTTCTGCGAAGATATGAGTGAACCGTGTTTCATGGCGAGATCGCTTTTTTCCATGGGTTGCCACGGTAACACGCTTTCGCCTATCAAAAAGATTTGAATAACTTTTGGTCCCCATCTTGTCACGAAGCTCCATGGCGAACGTGGAGCCAATAGCATGAATCGCCTCAGACAAGTTCGTTCAAATGCGATGCGCCCAAATTGACAAAAACGGGCCAAAAAATGGCCGCAAACGCCAAGATGGCGGAAAGCCCATTGCCATGACAACAGGCGTTTCAATGACTTTTTTACTTGTCTTCATGTGATAGACATGTGTACCGAATTTCGTCGTCCTACGTCAAACTAAAATTTTTTTTCCCCATTCTGGAGGCCATTTTTGGCGTTACTAGGGGGCGCCGTCGAGGCATTTTTACATTGGCGTGCACGCAGACCCCAGAATATCGCTATTTTCGCCGGGACTGAGGTGTGTGCCAAGTTTCGCAACTTTTCACGGGGTCTAAGGGGGTCAAAATTGAGTGAGTTGTGCTCAGAACGAGGAGAATAATAATAATAATAAACATTACAATAACAATAGGGCCCTGCCATACTTCGTATGGCTCGGACCCTAATTAAAGCCGCAAGCGGCATCCATCGGGTCCTCGCCTCATGCCGAACCCTCCACCCGAACTCGCCACAAAGCTTCCGGGTGGATGTGAAGTAAAAGGCACGAATCCAAAAGTGGTTTGTTCAAAAACAATGCACATACAGTGCTAAATGGGCGTAAACGCCAAGATGGAGGACACCCCGTTGCCATGGTAACAGGTGGTCAATGCACTTTTTTACTCCCCTTGGGTTGTTACACATGTGTGCCGAATTTCGTAGCCATAGGTGAAAGTAGACGATCGGGCCCCTGAGGGCCCCCCCCAAAGAGTGCCCCCCCACAATACATTCTATAATGTGTTAAGGACCTACCAAAGTGGAATATTTACAGTTTTGGTGCACATCGTGTGAATTAGTGCAAAGATATAAGCAAACCGTGTTTCATGGCGAGAAGGGTTTTTTCCAAGATGGCGGACACTCCGTTGCCATAGTAACAGGTTGTAAATTGAGTTTTTTGCTTGTCTTGGGTTGATACACATGTGTGCCAAATTTCGTAGCCCTAGCTCAAAGTAGACGATCGGGCCCCTAGGGGCCGCCCCCCAAAATGTGCCCCCCCACAATACATATTACAATGCGTTAAGGACCTACCAAATATGAATTATTTTAATTTTGGTTCCGATCGGATGTATTTCTGCAGAGATATAAGCAAACCGTGTTTCATGGCGAGAACGCAGTTTTACATGGGTTGCCACGTTAACACGCTTTCTCCTATCAGAAAGATTTGAATAACTTTTGGTCCCCATCTTGTCACGAAGCTCCATGGCGAATGTGGAGCCAATAGCATGAATCCCCTCAGACTAGTTCGTTCAAATACGATGCGCTTAAAGTGATAAAAAGGGCATAAACGCCAAGATGGCGGACACCCTGTATCCGTGGTAACAGGTTCTTAATAGAGTTTTTTGCTCGTCTTGGTTACTTATACATGTGTACCGAATTTCGTAGCCATAGCTCAAAGTAGACGATCGGGCCCCTAGGGGCCCCCCCAAAATGCGCCCCCCCCACAATACATATTACAATGCGTGAAGGACCTACCAAATATGAATTATTGGAATTTTGGTTCCGATCGGATGCATTTCTGCGAAGATATAAGCAAACCGTGTTTCATGGCGAGAACGCTTTTGTCCATGGGTTGCCACGGTAACACGCTTTCTCCTATCAGAAAGATTTGAATAACTTTTGGTCCCCATCTTGTCACGAAGCTCCATGGCGAATGTGGAGCCAATAGCATGAATCCCCTCAGACTAGTTCGTTCAAATGCGATGCGCCCTAATTGACAAAAACGGGCAAAAAAATGGCCGCAAACGCCAAGATGGCGGAAAGCCCGTTGCCATGACAACAGGCGTTTCAATGACTTTTTTACTTGTCTGGATGTGATAGACATGTGTACCGAATTTCGTCGTCCTACGTCAAACTAAAATTTTTTTCCCCCATTCTAGAGGCCATTTTTGGCGTTTCTAGGGGGCGCCGTCGAGGCATTTTCACATTGGCGTGCACGCGGACCCCAGAATATCGCTATTTTCGCCGGGACTGAGGTGTGTGCCAAGTTTCGCAACTTTTCACGGGGTCTAAGGGGGTCAAAATTGAGTGAGTTGTGCTTAGGAGAATAATAATAATAATAATAATAATTAAAGCCGCAAGCGGCATCCATCGGGTCCTCGCCTCATGCCGAACCCTCCACCCGAACTCACCACAAAGCTTCCGGGTAGATGTGAAGTAAAAGGCATGAATCCAAAACTAGTTTGTTAAAAAATAATGCACATTCAGTAATAAATAGGCATAAACGCCAAGATGGCGGACACCATGTTGCCAAGTTAACAGGTGGTCAATGCACTTTTTTACTCGCCTTGGGTTGTTACACATGTGTGCCGAATTTCGTAGCCTAAGATGAAAGTAGACAATCGGGCCCCTGAGGGCCCCCCCCAAAAAGTGCCCCCCCCACAATACATTCTATAATGTGTTAAGGACCTACCAAATATGAATAGTTAAAGTTTTGGTGCACATCGCATGAATTTGTGCAAAGATATAAGCAAACCGTGTTTCATGGCGAGAAGGTTTTTTTCCAAGATGGCGGACACTCCAGTGCCATGGTAACAGGTGCTTAATTGAGTTTTATGCTTGTCTCGGGTTGATACACATGTGTGCCGAATTTCGTAGCCCTAGCTCAAAGTAGACAATCGGGCCCCTAGGGGCCCCCCCCAAAATGTGCCCCCCCCCCACAATACATATTACAATGCGTGAAGGACCTACCAAATATGAATTATTGGAATTTTGGTTCCGATCGGATGCATTTCTGCGAAGATATAAGCAAACCGTGTTTCATGGAGAGAACGCGTTTTTCCATGGGTTGCCACGGTAACACACTTTCTCCTATCAGAAAGATTTGAATAACTTTTGGTCCCCATCTTGTCAGGAAGCTCCATGGTGAATGTGGAGCCAATAGCATGAATCCCCTCAGACTAGTTCGTTCAAATTCGATGCGCTTAAAGTGATAAAAAGGGCATAAACGCCAAGATGGCGGCCACCCCGGTGCCATGGTAACAGGTTCTCAATAGAGTTTTTTGCTCGTCTTGGTTACTTATACATGTGTACCGAATTTCGTAGCCATAGGTCAAAATAGACGATCGGGCCCCTAGGGGCCCCCCCCAAAATGCGCCCCACCCACAATACATATTACAATGCGTGAAGGACCTACCAAATATGAATTATTTTAATTTTGGTTCCGATGGGATGTATTTCTGCGAAGATATGAGTGAACCGTGTTTCATGGCGAGAACGCTTTTTTCCATGGGTTGCCACGGTAACACGCGTTCTCCTATCAAAAAGATTTGAATAACTTTTGGTACCCATCTTGTCACGAAGCTCCATGGCGAATGTGGAGCCAATAGCATGAATCGCCTCAGACTAGTTCGTTCAAATGCGATGCGCCCAAATTGACAAAAACGGGCAAAAAAATGGCCGCAAACGCCAAGATGGCGGAAAGCCCGTTGCCATGACAACAGACGTTTCAATGACTTTTTTACTTGTCTGGATGTGATAGACGTGTACCGAATTTCGTCGTCCTACGTCAAACTAAAATTTTTTTCCCCCATTCTAGAGGCCATTTTTGGCGTTTCTAGGGGGCGCCGTCGAGGCATTTTCACATTGGCGTGCACGCGGACCCCAGAATATCGCTATTTTCGCCGGGACTGAGGTGTGTGCCAAGTTTCGCAACTTTTCACGGGGGCTGAGTGGGTCAAAAATGGCCGAGTTGTGCTGACAAAAATAATAATAATAAACATTACAATAACAATAGGGCCCTGCCATACTTCGTATGGCTCGGACCCTAATTAAAGCCGCAAGCGGCATCCATCGGGTCCTCGCCTCATGCCGAACCCTCCACCCGAACTCACCACAAAGCTTCCGGGTAGATGTGAAGTAAAAGGCATGAATCCAAAACTAGTTTGTTAAAAAATAATGCACATTCAGTAATAAATAGGCATAAACGCCAAGATGGTGGACACCATGTTGCCATGGTAACAGGTGGTCAATGCACTTTTTCACTCGCCTTGGGTTGTTACACATGTGTGCCGAATTTCGTAGCCTAAGATGAAAGTAGACAATCGGGCCCCTGAGGGCCCCCCCAAAAAGTGCCCCCCCCACAATACATTCTATAATGTGTTAAGGACCTACCAAATATGAATAGTTAAAATTTTGGTGCACATCGCATGAATTTGTGCAAAGATATAAGAAACCGTGTTTCATGGCGAGAAGGCTTTTTTCCAAGATGGCGGACACTCCAGTGCCATGGTAACAGGCTCTTAATTGAGTTTTATGCTTGTCTCGGGTTGATACACATGTGTGCCGAATTTCGTAGCCCTAGCTCAAAGTAGACTATCGGGCCCCTAGGGGCCCCCCCAAAATGTGCCCCCCCCACAATACATATTACAACATGTTAAGGACCTACCAAATATGAATTATTGGAATTTTGGTTCCGATCGGATGTATTTCTGCAGAAATATAAGCAAACCGTGTTTCATGGCGAGAACGCTGTTTTCCATGGGTTGCCACGGTAACACGCTTTCTCCTATCAGAAAGATTTGAATAACTTTTGGTCCCCATCTTGTCACGAAGCTCCATGGCGAATGTGGAGCCAATAGCCTGAATCCCCTCAGACTAGTTCGTTCAAATACGATGCGCTTAAAGTGATAAAAAGGGCATAAACGCCAAGATGGCGGACACCCCGTTGCCATGGTAACAGGTTCTCAATAGAGTTTTTTGCTCGTCTTGGTTACTTACACATGTGTATCGAATTTCGTAGCCCTAGGTCAAAGTAGACTATCGGGCCCCTAGGGGCCCCCCCCAAAATGCGCCCCCCCCCCACAATACATATTACAATGCGTGAAGGACCTACCAAACATGAATTATTTTAATTTTGGTTCCGATCGGACGTATTTCTGCGAAGATATGAGTGAACCGTGTTTCATGGCGAGATCGCTTTTTTCCATGGGTTGCCACGGTAACACGCTTTTGCCTATCAAAAAGATTTGAATAACTTTTGGTCTCCATCTTGTCACGAAGCTCCATGGCGAATGTGGAGCCAATAGCATGAATCCCCTCAGACTAGTTCGTTCAAATGCGATGCGCCCAAATTGACAAAAATGGGCAAAAAAATGGCCGCAAACGCCAAGATGGCGGACAGCCCGTTGCCATGACAACAGGCGTTTCAATGACTTTTTTACTTGTCTTGATGTGATAGACATGTGTACCGAATTTCGTCGTCCTACGTCAAACTAAAATTTTTTTTCCCCATTCTAGAGTCCATTTTTGGCGTTTCTAGGGGGCGCTGTCGAGGCATTTTTGCATTGGCGTGCATACAAACGCCAAATTATCGAAATTTTCACCGGACGTGAGGTGTGTGCCAAGTTTCGCAACTTTTCACGGGGTCTAAGGGGGTCAAAATTGAGTGAGTTGTGCTTAGGAGAATAATAATAATAATAATAATAATAAACATTACAATAACAATAGGGCCCTGCCATACTTCGTATGGCTCGGACCCTAATTAAAGCCGCAAGCGGCATCCATCGGGTCCTCGCCTCATGCCGAACCCTCCGCCCGAGTCCTGGTTCTCCTAATGCTACATGTGAAGGACCCGCACAGCCAGTTCATTTTAATAGAGAAATACAATTCACATATTGAGAAAAGATTGTGTGTAAACGCCATGATGGCGGACAGCCCGTTACCATGGCAACATGTGTTTCATTGACTTTTTAGCTTGTCTTGGGATGATACACGTGTGCCGAATTTTGTAGCCCGAGATGAAAGTAGACGATAGGGCCCCTTGGGGCCCCCCCAAAAAGGTTCCCCCCCACAATACATTCTATAATGTGTTAAGGACCTACCAAATATGAATAGTTACAGTTTTGGTGCACATCGTATGAATGTGTGCAAAGATATAAGCAAACCGTGTTTCATGGCGAGAAGGTTTTTTTTCCAAGATGGCGGACACCCCGTTGCCATGGTAACGGCTGCACAATGAAGTTTTTTGCTTGTCTTGGGTTGATACACATGTGTGCCGAATTTCGTAGCCCTAGGTCAAAGTAGACGATCGGGCCCCTAGGGGCCCCCCCCAAAATGTGCCCCCCCCCCCCCCCCCCCAGAATACATATTACAATGCGTTAAGGACCTACCAAATATGAATTATTGGAATTTTGGTTCCGATCGGATGTATATCTGCAGGGATATGAGTGAACCGTGTTTCATGGCGAGAACACATTTTTCCATGGGTTGCCACAGTGACACGTTCTGTCCTGTTGGAAAGATTTCACTAACTTTTGTTCCCCATCTTGTAACGAAGCTCCTTGCTGAGCATGGAGTCAATCGCATGAATTCCCTCAGACTAGTTTGTTCAAATATGATGCACTTAAAGTGATCAAAAGGGCACAAACGCCAAGATGGCGGACACACCGTTGCCATGGTAACAGGTTCTTAATTGACTTCTTTTGCTCGTCTTGGTTACTTATACATGTGTACCAAATTTCATAGCCCTAGGTCAAAGTAGACGATAGGGGCCCCTAGGGGCCCCCCACAAAATGTGCTCCCCCCACAATACATATTACAATGCGTTAAGGACCTACCAAATATGAATTATTTAATTTTGATTCCGATCTGATGTATTTCTGCGAAGATATGAGTGAACCGTGTTTCATGGCGAGAACGCATTTTTCCGTGGGTTGCCACGGTAACATGCTTTGTCCTACTGGAAAGATTTCACTACCTTTTGCTCCCCATCTTGTAACGAAGCTTCCTGCTGAGTATGGAGCCAATCGCATGAATCCCCTCAGACTAGTTCGTTCAAATACGATGCGCTTAAAGGGATTAAAAGGGCATGAACGCCAAGATGGCGGACACCCCGTTGCCATGGTAACAGGTGGTCAATTGAGTTTTTTGCTCGTCGTGGGGTGCTACACATGTGTGCCGAATTTCGTAGACCTAGGTCAAAGTAGACGATCGGGCCCCTAGGGGCCCCCCCAAAATGTGCCCCCACCCCCACAATACATATTACAATGCGTTAAGGACCTACCAAATAAGAATTATTGGAATTTAGGTTCCAATCGGATGTATTTCTGCGAAGAAATGAGTGAACCGTGTTTCATGGCGAGGAGTATTTTTTTCAAGATGGCGGACACACCGTTGCCATGGTAACAGGTGCTTAATTGAGTTTTACGCTTGTCTAGGGTTTATACACATGTGTGCCGAATTTCGCAGCTCTAGCTCAAAGTGGACGATCGGGCCCCTAGGGGCCCCCCCCAAAATGCACTCCCCCCACAATACATATTACAATGCGTGAAGGACCTACCAAATATGAATTATTTTAATTTTGGTTCCGATCGGATGTATTTCTGCAGAGATATAAGCAAACCGTGTTTCATGGCGAGAACGCAGTTTTACATGGGTTGCCACGTTAACACGCTTTCTCCTATCAGAAAGATTTGAATAACTTTTGGTCCCCATCTTGTCACGAAGCTCCATGGCGAATGTGGAGCCAATAGCCTGAATCCCCTCAGACTAGTTCGTTCAAATACGATGCGCTTAAAGTGATAAAAAGGGCATAAACGCCAAGATGGCGGACACCCTGTATCCGTGGTAACAGGTTCTTAATAGAGTTTTTTGCTCGTCTTGGTTACTTATACATGTGTGCCGAATTTCGTAGCCATAGCTCAAAGTAGACGATCGGGCCCCTAGGGGCCCCCCCAAAAAGTGCCCCCCCCCCACAATACATTCTATAATGTGTTAAGGACCTCACAAATATGAATAGTTAAAGTTTTGGTGCACATCGCATGAATTTGTGCAAAGATATAAGCAAACCGTGTTTCATGGCGAGAAGGTTTTTTTTCCAAGATGGCGGACACTCCGTTGCCATGGTAACAGGTGCTTAATATAGTTTTTTGCTTGTGTAGGGTTGATACACATGTGTGCCGAATTTCGTAGCCCTAGCTCAAAGTAGATGATCGGGCCCCTAGGGGCCCCCCCAAAATGTGCACCCCCCCACAATACACATTACAATGCTTTAAGGACCTACCAAATATGAATTATTGGAATTCTGGTTCCAATCGGATGCACTTCTGCAGAGATATAAGCAAACCGTGTTTCATGGCGAGATCGCTTTTTTCCATGGGTTGCCACGGTAACATGCTTTCTCCTATCGGAAAGATTTGAATAACTTTTGGTCCCCATCTTGTCACGAAGCTCCATGGCGAACGTGGAGCCAATAGCATGAATCCCCTCAGACTAGTTCGTTCAAATGCGATGCGCCCAAATTGATAAAAAGAGCATAAACGCCAAGATGGCGGCCACCCCGTTGCCATGGTAACAGGTTCTCAATAGAGTTTTTTGCTCGTCTTGGTTACTTATACATGTGTGCCGAATTTCGTAGCCCTAGGTCAAAGTAGACTAACGGGCCCCTAGGGGCCCCCCCCAAAATGTGCCCCCCCCACAATACATATTACAATGCGTGAAGGACCTACCAAACATGAATTATTTTAATTTTGGTTGCGATCGGATGTATTTCTGCGAAGATATGAGTGAACCGTGCTTCATGGCGAGATCGCTTTTTTCCATGGGTTGCCACGGTAACACGCTTTCGCCTATCAAAAAGATTTGAATAACTTTTGGTCCCCATCTCGTCACGAAGCTCCATGGCGAATGTGGAGCCAATAGCATGAATCGCCTCAGACTAGTTCGTTCAAATGCGATGCGCCCAAATTGACAAAAACGGGCAAAAAAATGGCCGCAAACGCCAAGATGGCGGAAAGCCCGTTGCCATGACAACAGGCGTTTCAATGACTTTTTTACTTGTCTTGATGTGATAGACATGTGTACCGAATTTCGTCGTCCTACGTCAAACTAAAATTTTTTTTCCCCATTCTAGAGTCCATTTTTGGCGTTTCTAGGGGGCGCTGTCGAGGCATTTTTGCATTGGCGTGCATACAAACGCCAAATTATCGAAATTTTCACCGGACGTGAGGTGTGTGCCAAGTTTCGCAACTTTTCACGGGGTCTAAGGGGGTCAAAATTGAGTGAGTTGTGCTTAGGAGAATAATAATAATAATAATAAACATTACAATAACAATAGGGCCTTGCCATACTTCGTATGGCTCGGACCCTAATAAACATTACAATAACAATAGGGCCCTGCCATACTTCGTATGGCGAGGACCCTAATAATAATAAACATTACAATAACAATAGGGCCCTGCCATACTTCGTATGGCTCGGACCCTAATTAAAGCCGCAAGCGGCATCCATCGGGTCCTCGCCTCATGCCGAACCCTCCACCCGAACTCGCCACAAAGCTTCTGGGTGGATGTGAAGTAAAAGGCACGAATCCAAAACTAGTTTGTCCAAAAACAATGCACATACAGTGCTAAATGGACGTAAACGCCAAGATGGCGGACACCCCGTTGCCATGGTAACAGGTGGTCAATGCACTTTTTTACTCGCCTTGCGTTGTTACACATGTGTGTCGAATTTCATAGCCATAGGTGAAAGTAGACGATCGGGCCCCTGAGGGCCCCCCCCAAAAAACTGCCCCCCCCACAATACATTCTGTAATGTGTCAAGGACTTACCAAATATGAATAGTTAAAGTTTTGGTGCACATCGCATGAATTTGTGCAAAGATATAAGCAAACCGTGTTTCATGGCGAGAAGGCTTTTTTCCAAGATGGCGGACACTCCAGTGCCATGGTAACAGGTGCTTAATTGAGTTTTATGCTTGTCTCGGGCTGATACACATGTGTGCCGAATTTCGTAGCCCTAGCTCAAAGTAGACGATCGGGCCCCTAGGGGCCCCCCCAAAATGCGCCCCCCCCCCCACAATACATATTACAATGCGTTAAGGACCTACCAAATATGAATTATTGGAATTTTGGTTCCGATCGGATGTATTTCTGCAGAAATATAAGCAAACCGTGTTTCATGGCGAGAACGCTTTTTTCCATGGGTTGCCACGGTAACACGCTTTCTCCTATCAGAAAGATTTGAATAACTTTTGGTCCCCATCTTGTCACGAAGCTCCATGGCGAATGTAGAGCCAATAGCCTGAATCCCCTCAGACTAGTTCGTTGAAATACGATGTGCTTAAAGTGATAAAAAGGGCATAAACGCCAAGATGGCGGACACCCCGTTGCCATGGTAACAGGTTGTCAATAGAGTTTTTTGCTCGTCTTGGTTACTTATACATGTGTACCGAATTTCGTAGCCTTAGGTCAAAGTAGACGATCGGGCCCCTAGGGGCCCCCCCCAAAATGTGCCCCCCCCCCACAATACATATTACAATGCGTTAAGGACCTGCCAAATATGAATTATTGGAATTTTGGTTCCGATCGGATGCATTTTGGCAGAGATATAAGCAAACCGTGTTTCATGGCGAGAACGCTTTTTTCCATGGGTTGCCACGGTAACACGCTTTCTCCTATCAGAAAGATTTGAATAACTTTTGGTCCCCATCTTGTCATGAAGCTCCATGGCGAATGTGGAGCCAATAGCCTGAATCCCCTCAGACTAGTTTGTTGAAATACGTTGTGCTTAAAGTGATAAAAAGGGCATAAACGCCAAGATGGCGGACACCCCGTTGCCATGGTAACAGGTTCTCAATAGAGTTTTTTGCTCGTCTTGGTTACTTATACATGTGTACCGAATTTCGTAGCCATAGGTCAAAGTAGACTATCGGGCCCCTCGGGGCCCCCCCCAAAATTCGCCCCCCCCACAATACATATTACAATGCGTGAAGGACCTACCAAACATGAATTATCAGAATTTTGGTTCCGATCGGATGCATTTCTGCGAAGATATGAGTGAACCGTGTTTCATGGCGAGAACGCTTTTTTCCATGGGTTGCCACGGTAACACGCTTTCTCCTATCAAAAAGATTTGAATAACTTTTTGTCCCCATCTTATCACGAAGCTCCATGGCGAATGTGGAGCCAATAGCATGAATCCCCTCAGACTAGTTCGTTCAAATACGATGCGCCCAAATTGACAAAAACGGGCCAAAAAATGGCCGCAAACGCCAAGATGGCGGACAGCCCGTTGCCATGACAACAGGCGTTTCAATGAGTTTTTTACTTGTCTTGATGTGATAGACATGTGTACCGAATTTCGTCGTCCTACGTCAAACTAAAAATTTTTTTCCCCATTCTAGATGCCATTTTTGGCGTTTCTAGGGGGCGCTGTCTGGGCATTTTTGCATTGGCGTGCATACAAACGCCAAATTATCGAAATTTTCACCGGACGTGAGGTGTTTGCCAAGTTTCGCAACTTTTCACGGGGTCTAAGGGGGTCAAAATTGAGTGAGTTGTGCTTAGAACGAGAATAATAATAACGAGTCCTGGTTCTCCTAATGCTACATGTGAAGGACCCGCACAGCCAGTTCATTTTAATAGAGAAATACAATTCACATATTGAGAAAAGAATGTGTGTAAACGCCAAGATGGCGGACAGCCCGTTACCATGGCAACATGTGTTTCATTGACTTTTTAGCTTGTCTTGGGATGATACACATGTGTGCCGAATTTCGTAGCCCGAGATGAAAGTAGACGATCGGGCCCCTTCGGGCCCCCCCAAAAAGGTTCCCCCCCACAATACATTCTATAATGTGTTAAGGACCTACCAAATATGAATAGTCACAGTTTTGGTGCACATCGTATGAATGTGTGCAAAGATATAAGCAAACCGTGTTTCATGGCGAGAAGGTTTTTTTTCCAAGATGGCGGACACCCCATTGCCATGGTAACGGCTGCACAATGAAGTTTTTTGCTTGTCTTGGGTTGATACACATGTGTGCCGAATTTCGTAGCCCTAGGTCAAAGTAGACGATCGGGCCCCTAGGGGCCCCCCCCAAAATGTGCCCCCCCCACAATACATATTACAATGCGTTAAGGACCTGCCAAATATGAATTATTGGAATTTTGGTTCCGATCGGATGTATATCTGCAGGGATATGAGCGAACCGTGTTTCATGGCGAGATCGCTTTTTTCCATGGGTTGCCACGGTAACACGCTTTCTCCTATCAAAAAGATTTGAATAACTTTTTGTCCCCATCTTGTCACGAAGCTCCATGGGGAATGTGGAGCCAATAGTATGAATCCCCTCAGACTAGTTCGTTCAAATACGATGCGCTTAAAGTGATAAAAAGGGCATAAACGCCAAGATGGCGGACACCCCGTTGCCATGGTAACAGGTTCTCAATAGAGTTTTTTGCTCGTCTTGGTTACTTATACATGTGTACCTAATTTCGTAGCCCTAGGTCAAAGTAGACTATCGGGCCCCTAGGGGCCCCCCCAAAATGCGCCCCCCCCACAATACATATTGCAATGCATGAAGGACCTACCAAATATAAATTATTTTAATTTTGGTTCCGATCGGATGTATTTCTGCGAAGATATGAGTGAACCGTGTTTCATGGCGAGATCGCTTTTTTCCATGGGTTGCCACGGTAACACGCTTTCGCCTATCAAAAAGATTTGAATAACTTTTGGTCCCCATCTTGTCACGAAGCTCCATGGCGAACGTGGAGCCAATAGCATGAATCCCCTCAGACTAGTTCGTTCAAATGCGATGCGCCCAAATTGACAAAAACGGGCCAAAAAATGGCCGCAAACGCCAAGATGGCGGAAAGCCCGTTGCCATGACAACAGGCGTTTCAATGACTTTTTTACTTGTCTTCATGTGATAGACATGTGTACCGAATTTCGTCGTCCTACGTCAAACTAAAATTTTTTTTCCCCATTCTAGAGGCCATTTTTGGCGTTTCTAGGGGGCGCAGTCGAGGCATTTTTACATTGGCGTGCACGCAGACCCCAGAATATCGCTATTTTCGCCGGGACTGAGGTGTGTGCCAAGTTTCGCAACTTTTCACGGGGTCTAAGGGGGTCAAAATTGAGTGAGTTGTGCTCAGAACGAGGAGAATAATAATAATTAAAGCCGCAAGCGGCATCCATCGGGCCCTCGCCTCATGCCGAACCCTCCACCCGAACTCGCCACAAAGCTTCCGGGTGGATGTTAAGTAAAAGGCACGAATCCAAAACTAGTTTGTTAAAAAACAATGCACATACAGTGCTAAATGGGCGTAAACGCCAAGATGGCGGACACCCTGTTGCCATGGTAACAGGTGGTCAATGCACTTTTTTACTCGCCTTGGGTTGTTACACATGTGTGCCGAATTTCGTAGCCATAGGTGAAAGTAGACGATGGGGCTCCTGAGGGCCACTACCAAAAAGTGCCCCCCCCCACAATACATTCTATAATGTGTTAAGGACCTACCAAATATGAATAGTTAAAGTTTTGGTGCACATCGCATGAATTTGTGCAAAGATATAAGCAAGCCGTGTTTCATGGCGAGAAGGTTTTTTTCCAAGATGGCGGACACTCCAGTGCCATGGTAACAGGTGCTTAATATAGTTTTTTGCTTGTCTAGGGTTGATACACATGTGTGCCGAATTTCGTAGCCCTAGCTCAAAGTAGACAATCGGGCCTCTAGGGGCCCCCCCCAAAATGTGCCCCCCCCCCACAATACATATTACAATGCGTTAAGGACCCTCTAAATATGAATTATTGGAATTTTGGTTCCGATCGGATTCATTTCTGCAGAGATATAAGCAAACCGTGTTTCATGGCGAGAACGCTTTTTTCCATGGGTTGCCACGGTAACACGCTTTCTCCTATCAGAAAGATTTGAATAACTTTTGGTCCCCATCTTGTCACAAAGCTCGATGGCGAATGTGGAGCCAATAGCCTGAATCGCCTCAGACTAGTTCGTTCAAATACGATGTGCTTAAAGTGATAAAAAGGGCATAAACGGCAAGATGGCGGACACCCCGTTGCCATGGTAACAGGTTCTCAATAGAGTTTTTTGCTCGTCTTGGTTACTTATACATGTGTACCGAATTTCGTAGCCATAGGTCAAAGTAGACAATCGGGCCCCTAGGGGCCCCCCCCAAAATGCGCCCCCCCCCCACAATACATATTACAATGCGTGAAGGACCTACCAAACATGAATTATTTCAATTTTGGTTCCGATCGGATGTATTTCTGCGAAGATATGAGTGAACCGTGTTTCATGGCGAGAACGCTTTTTTCCATGGGTTGCCACGGTAACACGCTTTCTCCTATCAAAAAGATTTGAATAACTTTTGCTCCCCATCTTGTCACAAAGCTCCATGGCGAATGTGGAGCCAATAGCATGAATCCCCTCAGACTAGTTCGTTCAAATGCGACGCGCCCAAATTGACAAAAACGGGCAAAAAAATGGCCGCAAACGCCAAGATGGCGGACAACCCGTTGCCATGACAACAGGTCTACGATTGACTTTTTTGGTCGTTTTATGGTGGTAGACATGTCTACCGAATTTCGTAGCCCTACGTTAAACTAAAAATTTTTTGCCCCATTCTAGAGGCCATTTTTGGCGTTTCTAGGGGGCGCCGTCGAGGCATTTTTGCATTGGCGTGCATACAAACGCCAAATTATCGAAATTTTCACCGGACGTGAGGTGTGTGCCAAGTTTCGCAACTTTTCACGGTGCCTAAGGGGGTCAAAATTGAGTGAGTTGTGCTTAAAATAATAATAAACATTACAATAACAATAGGGCCCTGCCATACTTCGTATGGCTCGGACCCTAATAATAAACATTACAATAACAATAGGGCCTTGCCATACTTCGTATGGCTCGGACCCTAATTAAAGCCGCAAGCGGCATCCATCGGGTCCTCGCCTCATGCCGAACCCTCCACCCGAGTCCTGGTTCTCCTAATGCTACATCTGAAGGACCCGCAGAGACAGTTCATTTTAATAGAGAAATACAATTCACATATTGAGAAAAGAATGTGTAAACGCCAAGATGGCGGACAGCCCGTTACCATGGCAACATGTGTTTCATTGACTTTTCAGCTCATCTTGGGATGTTAGACATGTGTACCAAATTTCGTAGCCCTACGTCAAAGTAGACGATCGGGCCCCTAGGGGCCCCCCACAAAATGTGCCACCCCCAGAATACATATTAAAATATGTTAAGGACCTACCAAATATGAATGTTTTCCACTTTGGTGCAGATCAGATGCATTTCGACCAAGATATGAGTGAACCGTGTTTCATGGCGAGGATTTTTTTCAAGATGGCGGACACACCGTTGCCATGGTAACAGGTGCTTAATCGAGTTTTATGCTTGTCTAGGGTTGATACACATGTGTGCCGAATTTCGTAGCCCTAGCTCAAAGTAGACGATCGGGCCCCTAGGGCCCCCCCCCAAAATGTGCCCCCCCCACAATACATATTACAATGCGTGAAGGACCCACCAAATATGAATTATCAGAATTTTGGTTCCGATCGGATGTATTTCTGCAGGGATGAGAGTGAACTGTGTTTCATGGCGAGAACGCTTTTTTCCATGGGTTGCCACGGTAACACGCTTTCTCCTATCAGAAAGATTTGAATAACTTTTGGTCCCCATCTTGTCACGAAGCTCCATGGCGAATGTGGAGCCAATAGCATGAATCGCCTCAGACTAGTTTGTTCAAATATGATGCGCTTAAAGTGATAAAAAGGGCATAAACGCCAAGATGGCGGACACCCCGTTGCCATGGTAACAGGTTGTCAATAGAGTTTTTTGCTCGTCTTGGTTACTTATACATGTGTGCCGAATTTCGTAGCCCTAGGTCAAAGTAGACGATCGGGCCCCTCGGGGCCCTCCCCAAAATGTGCCCCCCCCACAATACATATTACAAAGCGTGAAGGACCTACCAAACATGAATTATTGGAATTTTGGTTCCGATCGGACGCATTTCTGCGAAGATATGAGTGAACCGTGTTTCATGGCGAGAACGCTTTTTTCCATGGGTTGCCACGGTAACACGCTTTCTCCTATCAAAAAGATTTGAATAACTTTTGGTCCCCATCTTGTCACGAAGCTCCTTGGCGAATGTGGAGCCAATAGCATGAATCCCCTCAGACTAGTTCGTTCAAATGCGATGCGCCCAAATTGACAAAAACGGGGCAAAAAATGGCCGCAAACGCCAAGATGGCGGACAACCCGTTGCCATGACAACAGGTCTACGATTGACTTTTTTGGTTGTCTTATGTTGTTAGACATGTGTATCGAATTTCGTAGTCCTACGTCAAAGTAAACTTTTGACACACCATTCTACGGGCCATCTTTGGCGTTTCTAGGGGGCGCTGTCGACTTATTTTTGCATTGGCGTGCATGCGGACACCAGAATATTGCTATTTTCGCCGGTCTTGAGGTGTGTGCCAAGTTTCGCAACTTTTCACGGGGTCTAAGGGGGTCAAAATTGAGTGAGTTGTGCTGACGAGGAGGAAAAAAATAATAATAATAAACATTACAATAACAATAGGGCCCTGCCATACTTCGTATGGCTCGGACCCTAATTAAAGCCGCAAGCGGCATCCATCGGGTCCTCGCCTCATGCCGAACCCTCCACCCGAACTCGCCACAAAGCTTCCGGGTGGATGTGAAGTAAAAGGCACGAATCCAAAACTAGTTTGTCCAAAAACAATGCACATACAGTGCTAAATGGGCGTAAACGCCAAGATGGCGGACACCCCGTTGCCATGGTAACAGGTGGTCAATGCACTTTTTTACTCGCCTTGCGTTGTTACACATGTGTACCGAATTTCGTATCCCTAGGTCTAAGTAGACAATCGGGCCCCTGAGGGCCCCCCCCAAAGAACTGCCCCCCCCCCACAATACATTCTGTAATGTGTCAAGGACCTACCAAATATGAATAGTTAAAGTTTTGGTGCACATCGCATGAATTTGTGCAAAGATATAAGCAAACCGTGTGTAATGGCGAGAAAGTTTTTTTCCAAGATGGCGGACACCCTGTTGCCATGGTAATGGCTGCACAATGAAGTTTCTTGCTTGTGTCGGGTTGATACACATGTGTGCCGAATTTCGTAGCCCTAGCTCAAAGTAGACAATCGGGCCCCTAGGGGCCGCCCCCAAAATGTGCCCCCCCCACAATACATATTACAACGTGTTAAGGACCTACCAAATATGAATTATTGGAATTTTGGTTCCGATCGGACGTATTTCTGCGAAGATATGAGTGAACCGTGTTTCATGGCGAGAACGCTTTTTTCCATGGGTTGCCACGGTAACACGCTTTCTCCTATCAAAAAGATTTGAATAACTTTTGGTCCCCATCTTGTCACGAAGCTCCATGGCGAATGTGGAGCCAACAGCATGAATCGCCTCAGACTAGTTCGTTCAAATGCGACGCGCCCAAATCGACAAAAACGGGCAAAAAAATGGCCGCAAACGCCAAGATGGCGGACAGCCTGTTGCCATGACAACAGGTCTACCATTGACTTTTTTGGTCGTCTTGAGATGGTAGACATGTGTACCGAATTTCGTTGTCCTACGTCAAAGTAAACTTTTGACACCCCATTCTACGGGCCATCTTTGGCGTTTCTAGGGGGCACTGTCGAGGCATTTTTGCATTGGCGTGCAGACGGACACCAGAATATTGCTATTTTCGCCGGGCTTGAGGGGTGTGCCAAGTTTCGCAACTTTTCACGGGGTCTAAGGGGGTCAAAATTGAGTGAGTTGTGCTGACGAGGAGGAAAAAAATAATAATAATTAAAGCCGCAAGCGGCATCCATCGGGTCCTCGCCTCATGCCGAACCCTCCACCCGAGTCCTGGTTCTCCTAATGCTACATGTGAAGGACCCGCACAGCCAGTTCATTTTAATAGAGAAATACAATTCACATATTGAGAAAAGAATGTGTGTAAACGCCAAGATGGCGGACAGCCCATTACCATGGCAACATGTGTTTCATTGACTTGTTAGCTTGTCTTGGGATGATACACGTGTGCCGAATTTCGTAGTCCGAGATGAAAGTAGACGATCGGGCCCCTTGGGGCCCCCCCAAAAAGTGTCTCCCCCACAATACATTCTATAATATGTTAAGGACCTACCAAATATGAATAGTTACAGTTTTGGTGCACATCGTATGAATTTGTGCAAAGATATAAGCAAACCGTGTTTCATGGCGAGAAGGTTTTTTTGCAAGATGGCGGACACCCTGTTGCCATGGTAACGGCTGCACAATGAAGTTTTTTGCTTGTCTCGGGTTGATACACATGTGTGCCGAATTTCGTAGCCCTAGCTCAAAGTAGACAATCGGGCCCCTAGGGGCCCCCCCAAAATGCGCCCCCCCCCCCACAATATATATTACAAAGCGTGAAGGACCTACCAAATATGAATTATTTTAATTTTGGTTCCGATCGGACGTATTTCTGCGAAGATATGAGTGAACCGTGTTTCATGGCGAGAACGCTTTTTTCCATGGGTTGCCACGGTAACACGCTTTCTCCTATCAAAAAGATTTGAATAACTTTTGGTCCCCATCTTGTCACGAAGCTCCATGGCGAATGTGGAGCTAATAGCATGAATCCCCTCAGACTAGTTGGTTCAAATGCGATGCGCCCAAATTGACAAAAACGGGCCAAAAAATGGCAGCAAACGCCAAGATGGCGGACACCCGGTTACCATGACAACAGGTCTACGATTGACTTTTTTGGTCGACCTCAGGTGATAGACATGTGTACCGAATTTCGTCGTCCTACGTCAAACTAAATTTTGCAGACCCCATTCTACGGGCCATATTATGGCGTTTCTAGGGGGCGCTGTCGAGCCGTTTTTGCATTGGCGTGTACACAAATGCCAGATTTTCAAAATTTTCGCCGGGCGGGACGTGTGTGGAAAGTTTCGCAACTTTTCACGGGGGCTAAGGGGGTCAAAATTGAGCGAGTTGTGCTTAAAATAATAATAATAATAATAATTAAATCCGCAAGCGGCATCCATCGGGTCCTCGCCTCATGCCGAACCCTCCACCCGAACTCACCACAAAGCTTCCGGGTAGATGTGAAGTAAAAGGCATGAATCCAAAACTAGTTTGTTAAAAAATAATGCACATTCAGTAATAAATAGGCATAAACGCCAAGATGGCGGACACCATGTTGCCATGGTAACAGGTGGTCAATGCACTTTTTTTACTCGCCTTGGGTTGTTACACATGTGTGCCGAATTTCGTAGCCTAAGATGAAAGTAGACAATCGGGCCCAAGAGGGCCCCCCCAAAAAGTGCCCCCCCCACAATACATTCTATAATGTGTTAAGGACCTACCAAATATGAATAGTTAAAATTTTGGTGCACATCGCATGAATTTGTGCAAAGATATAAGCAAACCGTGTTTCATGGCGAGAAGGCTTTTTTCCAAGATGGCGGACACTCCAGTGCCATGGTAACAGGCTCTTAATTGAGTTTTATGCTTGTCTCTGGTTGATACACATGTGTGCCGAATTTCGTAGCCCTAGCTCAAAGTAGACTATCGGGCCCCTAAGGGCCCCCCCAAAATGTGCCCCCCCCACAATACATATTACAACACGTTAAGGACCTACCAAATATGAATTATTGGAATTTTGGTTCCGATCGGATGTATTTCTGCAGAAATATAAGCAAACCGTGTTTCATGGCGAGAACGCTGTTTTCCATGGGTTGCCACGGTAACACGCTTTCTCCTATCAGAAAGATTTGAATAACTTTTGGTCCCCATCTTGTCACGAAGCTCCATGGCGAATGTGGAGCCAATAGCCTGAATCCCCTCAGACTAGTTCGTTGAAATACGATGCGCTTAAAGTGATAAAAAGGGCATAAACGCCAAGATGGCGGACACCCCGTTGCCATGGTAACAGGTTCTCAATAGAGTTTTTTGCTCGTCTTGGTTACTTATACATGTGTACCGAATTTCGTAGCCATAGGTCAAAGTAGACTATCGGGCCCCTCGGGGCCCCCCCCCAAAATGCGCCCCCCCCACAATACATATTACAATGCGTGAAGGACCTACCAAACATGAATTATCAGAATTTTGGTTCCGATCGGATGCATTTCTGCGAAGATATGAGTGAACCGTGTTTCATGGCGAGAACGCTTTTTTCCATGGGTTGCCACGGTAACACGCTTTCTCCTATCAAAAAGATTTGAATAACTTTTGGTCCCCATCTTGTCACGAAGCTCCATGGCGAATGTGGAGCCAATAGCCTGAATCCCCTCAGACTAGTTCGTTCAAATACGATGCGCTTAAAGTGATAAAAAGGGCATAAACGCCAAGATGGCGGACACCCTGTATCCGTGGTAACAGGTTCTTAATAGAGTTTTTTGCTCGTCTTGGTTACTTATACATGTGTGCCGAATTTCGTAGCCATAGCTCAAAGTAGACGATCGGGCCCCTAGGGGCCCCCCCAAAAAGTGCCCCCCCCCCACAATACATTCTATAATGTGTTAAGGACCTCACAAATATGAATAGTTAAAGTTTTGGTGCACATCGCATGAATTTGTGCAAAGATATAAGCAAACCGTGTTTCATGGCGAGAAGGTTTTTTTTCCAAGATGGCGGACACTCCGTTGCCATGGTAACAGGTGCTTAATATAGTTTTTTGCTTGTGTAGGGTTGATACACATGTGTGCCGAATTTCGTAGCCCTAGCTCAAAGTAGATGATCGGGCCCCTAGGGGCCCCCCCAAAATGTGCACCCCCCCACAATACACATTACAATGCTTTAAGGACCTACCAAATATGAATTATTGGAATTCTGGTTCCAATCGGATGCACTTCTGCAGAGATATAAGCAAACCGTGTTTCATGGCGAGATCGCTTTTTTCCATGGGTTGCCACGGTAACATGCTTTCTCCTATCGGAAAGATTTGAATAACTTTTGGTCCCCATCTTGTCACGAAGCTCCATGGCGAACGTGGAGCCAATAGCATGAATCCCCTCAGACTAGTTCGTTCAAATGCGATGCGCCCAAATTGATAAAAAGAGCATAAACGCCAAGATGGCGGCCACCCCGTTGCCATGGTAACAGGTTCTCAATAGAGTTTTTTGCTCGTCTTGGTTACTTATACATGTGTGCCGAATTTCGTAGCCCTAGGTCAAAGTAGACTAACGGGCCCCTAGGGGCCCCCCCCAAAATGTGCCCCCCCCACAATACATATTACAATGCGTGAAGGACCTACCAAACATGAATTATTTTAATTTTGGTTGCGATCGGATGTATTTCTGCGAAGATATGAGTGAACCGTGCTTCATGGCGAGATCGCTTTTTTCCATGGGTTGCCACGGTAACACGCTTTCGCCTATCAAAAAGATTTGAATAACTTTTGGTCCCCATCTCGTCACGAAGCTCCATGGCGAATGTGGAGCCAATAGCATGAATCGCCTCAGACTAGGTCGTTCAAATGCGATGCGCCCAAATTGACAAAAACGGGCAAAAAAATGGCCGCAAACGCCAAGATGGCGGAAAGCCCGTTGCCATGACAACAGGCGTTTCAATGACTTTTTTACTTGTCTTGATGTGATAGACATGTGTACCGAATTTCGTCGTCCTACGTCAAACTAAAATTTTTTTTCCCCATTCTAGAGTCCATTTTTGGCGTTTCTAGGGGGCGCTGTCGAGGCATTTTTGCATTGGCGTGCATACAAACGCCAAATTATCGAAATTTTCACCGGACGTGAGGTGTGTGCCAAGTTTCGCAACTTTTCACGGGGTCTAAGGGGGTCAAAATTGAGTGAGTTGTGCTTAGGAGAATAATAATAATAATAATTAAAGCCGCAAGCGGCATCCATCGGGTCCTCGCCTCATGCCGAACCCTCCACCCGAACTCACCACAAAGCTTCCGGGTAGATGTGAAGTAAAAGGCATGAATCCAAAAGTAGTTTGTTAAAAAATAATGCACATTCAGTAATAAATAGGCATAAACGCCAAGATGGCGGACACCATGTTGCCATGGTAACAGGTGGTCAATGCACTTTTTTACTCGCCTTGGGTTGTTACACATGTGTGCCGAATTTCGTAGCCTAAGATGAAAGTAGACAATCGGGCACCTGAGGGCCCCCCCCAAAAAGTGCCCCCCCCACAATACATTCTATAATGTGTTAAGGACCTACCAAATATGAATAGTTAAAGTTTTGGTGCACATCGCATGAATTTGTGCAAAGATATAAGCAAACCGTGTTTCATGGCGAGAAGGTTTTTTTCCAAGATGGCGGACACTCCAGTGCCATGGTAACAGGTGCTTAATTGAGTTTTATGCTTGTCTTGGGATGATACACATGTGTGCCGAATTTCGTAGCCTAAGATGAAAGTAGACGATCGGGCCCCTGGGGGCCCCCCCAAAAAGTGTCCCCCCCACAATACATTCTATAATGTGTTAAGGACCTACCAAATATTAATATTTACAGTTTTGGTGCACATCGCATGAATTTGTGCAAAGATATAAGCAAACCGTGTTTCATGGCGAGAAGGTTTTTTTCCAAGATGGTGGACACTCCAGTGCCATGGTAACAGGTGTTTAATATAGTTTTTTGCTTGTCTAGGGTTGATACACATGTGTGCCGAATTTCGTAGCCCTAGCTCAAAGTAGACGATCGGGCCCCTAGGGCCCCCCCCCAAAATGTGCCCCCCCCACAATACATATATCAATGCGTTAAGGACCTACCAAATATGAATTATTGGAATTTTGGTTCCGATCGGATGCATTTCTGCAGAGATTTAAGCAAACCGTGTTTCATGGCGAGAACGCATTTTTCCATGGGTTGCCACGGTAACACGCTTTCACCTATCAAAAAGATTTGAATAACTTTTGGTCCCCATCTTGTCACGAAGCTCCATGGCGAACGTGGAGCCAATAGCATGAATCCCCTCAGACTAGTTCGTTCAAATGCGATGCGCCCAAATTGATAAAAAGAGCATAAACGCCAAGATGGCGGCCACCCCGTTGCCATGGTAACAGGTTCTCAATAGAGTTTTTTGCTCGTCTTGGTTACTTATACATGTGTACCGAATTTCGTAGCCATAGGTCAAAGTAGACGATCGGGCCCCTAGGGGCCCCCCCAAAATGCGCCCCCCCCACAATACATATTACAATGCGTGAAGGACCTACCAAATATGAATTATTGGAATTTTGGTTCCGATCGGATGCATTTCTGCAAAGATATAAGCAAACCGTGTTTCATGGCGAGAACGCTTTTTTCCATGGGTTGCCACGGTAACACGCTTTCTCCTATCAGAAAGATTTGAATAACTTTTGGTCCCCATCTTGTCACGAAGCTCCATGGCGAATGTGGAGCCAATAGCATGAATCCCCTCAGACTAGTTCGTTCAAATGCGATGCGCCCTAATTGACAAAAACGGGCAAAAAAATGGCCGCAAACGCCAAGATGGCGGAAAGCCCGTTGCCATGACAACAGGCATTTCAATGACTTTTTTACTTGTCTGGATGTGATAGACATGTGTACCGAATTTCGTCGTCCTACGTCAAACTAAAATTTTTTTCCCCCATTCTAGAGGCCATTTTTGGCGTTTCTAGGGGGCGCCGTCGAGGCATTTTCACATTGGCGTGCACGCGGACCCCAGAATATTGCTATTTTCGCCGGGACTGAGGTGTGTGCCAAGTTTCGCAACTTTTCACGGGGTCTAAGGGGGTCAAAATTGAGTGAGTTGTGCTTAGGAGAATAATAATAATAATTAAAGCCGCAAGCGGCATCCATCGGGTCCTCGCCTCATGCCGAACCCTCCACCCGAGTCCTGGTTCTCCTAATGCTACATGTGAAGGACCCACAGAGACAGTTCATTTTAATAGAGAAATACAATTCACATATTGAGAAAAGAATGTGTGTAAATGCCAAGATGGCAGACAGCCCGTTACCATGGCAACATGTGTTTCATTGACTTATCAGCTCGTCTTGGGATGTTAGACATGTGTGCCGAATTTCGTAGCCCTACGTCAAAGTAGACGATCGGGCCCCTAGGGGCCCCCCCCCAAAATGTGCCACCCCCACAATACATATTAAAATATGTTAAGGACCTACCAAATATGAATGTTTTCCACTTTGGTGCGGATCAGATGCATTTCTACCAAGATATGAGTGAACCGTGTTTCATGGCGAGGAGTATTTTTTTCAAGATGGCGGACACACCGTTGCCATGGTAACATGTGCTTAATTGAGTTTTATGCTTGTCTATTGTTGATACACATGTGTGCCGAATTTCGTAGCCCTAGATCAAAGTAGACGATCGGGCCCCTAAGGGCCCCCCCAAAAATGTGCCCCCCCCCACAATACATATTACAATGCGTGAAGGACCTACCAAATATGAATAATTGGAATTTTGGTTCCGATCGGATGCATTTCTGCAGAGATATAAGCAAACCGTGTTTCATGGCGAGAACGCATTTTTCCATGGGTTGCCACGGTAACACGCTTTCTCCTATCAAAAAGATTTGAATAACTTTTGGTCCCCATCTTGTCACAAAGCTCCATGGCGAATGTGGAGCCAATAGCATGAATCCCCTCAGACTAGTTCGTTCAAATACGTTGCACTTAAAGTGATAAAAAGGGCATAAACGCCAAGATGGCGGACACCCCGTTGCCATGGTAACAGGTTCTCAATAGAGTTTTTTGCTCGTCTTGGTTACTTATACATGTGTACCGAATTTCGTAGCCATAGGTCAAAGTAGACGATCGGGCCCCTAGGGCCCCCCCCCAAAATGCGCCCCCCCCACAATGCATATTACAATGCGTGAAGGACCTACCAAACATGAATTATTTTAATTTTGGTTCCGATCGGATGTATTTCTGCGACGATATGAGTGAACCGTGTTTCATGGCGAGAACGCTGTTTTCCATGGGTTGCCACGGTAACACGCTTTCTCCTATCAGAAAGATTTGAATAACTTTTGCTCCCCATCTTGTCACGAAGCTCCATGGCGAATGTGGAGCCAATAGCACGAATCGCCTCAGACTAGTTCGTTCAAATGCGATGCGCCCAAATTGACAAAAACGGGCAAAAAAATGGCCGCAAACGTCAAGATGGCGGACAGCCCGTTGCCATGACAACAGGCGTTTCAATGACTTTTTTACTTGTCTTGATGTGATAGACATGTGTACCGAATTTCGTCGTCCTACGTCAAACTAAAAATTTTTTGCCCCATTCTAGAGGCCATTTTTGGCGTTTCTAGGGGGCGCCGTCGAGGCATTTTTGCATTGGCGTGCATACAAACGCCAAATTATCGAAATTTTCACCGGACGTGAGGTGTGTGCCAAGTTTCGCAACTTTTCACGGGGCCTAAGGGGGTCAAAATTGAGTGAGTTGTGCTTAGGAGAATAATAATAAACATTTGGAAAACAATAGGGCCTTGCCATACTTCGTATGGCTCGGACCCTAACAAGCGGCATCCATCGGGTCCTCGCCTCATGCCGAACCCTCCACCCGAGTCCTGGTTCTCCTAATGCTAAATGTGACGGACCCGCACAGCCAGTTCATTTTAATAGAGAAATACAATTCACATATTGAGAAAAGAATGTGTGTAAACGCCAAGATGGCGGACAGCCCGTTGCCATGGCAACATGTGTTTCATTGACTTTTTAACTTGTCTTGGGATGATACACATGTGTGCCGAATTTCGTAGCCCGAGATGAAAGTAGACGATCGGGCCCCTTGGGGCCCCCCCAAAAAGGTTCCCCCCCACAATACATTCTATAATGTGTTAAGGACCTACCAAATATGAATAGTCACAGTTTTGGTGCACATCGTATGAATGTGTGCAAAGATATAAGCAAACCGTGTTTCATGGCGAGAAGGTTTTTTTCCAAGATGGCGGACACCCCATTGCCATGGTAACGGCTGCACAATGAAGTTTTTTGCTTGTCTTGGGTTGATACACATGTGTGCCGAATTTCGTAGCCCTAGGTCAAAGTAGACGATCGGGCCCCTAGGGGCCCCCCCCCAAAATGTGCCCCCCCCCACAATACATATTACAATGTGTTAAGGACCTACCAAATATGAATCATTGGAATTTAGGTTCCGATCGGATGTATATCAGCAGGGATATGAGTGAACCGTGTTTCATGGCGAGAACGCTTTTTTCCATGGGTTGCCACGGTAACACGCTTTCTCCTATCAGAAAGATTTGAATAACTTTTGGTCTCCATCTTGTCACGAAGCTCCATGGCGAATGTGGAGCCAATAGCCTGAATCCCCTCAGACTAGTTCGTTCAAATACGATGCGCTTAAAGTGATTAAAAGGGCATAAACGCCAAGATGGCGGACACCCCGTTGCCATGGTAACAGGTGGTCAATGCACTTTTTTACTCGCCTTGGGTTGTTACACATGCGTACCGAATTTCGTAGCCATAGCTGAAAGTAGACGATCGGGCCCCTGAGGGCCCCCCCCAAAAAGTGCCCCCCCCACAATACATTCTATAATGTGTTAAGGACCTACCAAATATGAATAGTTAAAGTTTTGGTTCACATCGCATGAATTTGTGCAAAGATATAAGCAAACCGTGTTTCATGGCGAGAAGGTTTTTTTCCAAGATGGCGGACACCCCGTTGCCATGGTAACAGGTGCTTAATTGAGTTTTATGCTTGTCTCGGGTTGATACACATGTGTGCCGAATTTCGTAGCCCTAGCTCAAAGTAGACTATCGGGCCCCTAGGGGCCCCCCCAAAATGTGCCCCCCCCCCACAATACATATTACAATGCGTGAAGGACCTACCAAATATGAATAATTTGAATTTTGGTTCCGATCGGATGCATTTCTGCGAAGATATAAGCAAACCGTGTTTCATGGCGAGAACGCGTTTTTCCATGGGTTGCCACGGTAACACGCTTTCTCCTATCAGAAAGATTTGAATAACTTTTGGTCCCCATCTTGTCAGGAAGCTCCATGGTGAATGTGGAGCCAATAGCATGAATCCCCTCAGACTAGTTCGTTCAAATACGATGCGCTTAAAGTGATTAAAAGGGCATAAACGCCAAGATGGCGGACACCCCGTTGCCATGGTAACAGGTTCTCAATAGAGTTTTTTGCTCGTCTTGGTTACTTATACATGTGTACCGAATTTCGTAGCCATAGGTCAAAGTAGACGATCGGGCCCCTAGGGGCCCCCCCCAAAATGCGCCCCACCCACAATACATATTACAATGCGTGAAGGACCTACCAAACATGAATTATTTTAATTTTGGTTCCGATCGGATGTATTTCTGCGAAGATATGAGTGAACCGTTTTTCATGGCGAGATCGCTTTTTTCCATGGGTTGCCACGGTAACAAGCTTTCGCCTATCAAAAAGATTTGAATAACTTTTGGTCCCCATCTTGTCACGAAGCTCCATGGCGAATGTGGAGCCAATAGCATGAATCGCCTCAGACTAGTTCGTTCAAATGCGATGCGCCCAAATTGACAAAAACGGGCAAAAAAATGGCCGCAAACGCCAAGATGGCGGAAAGCCTGTTGCCATGACAACAGGCGTTTCAATGACTTTTTTACTTGTCTGGATGTGATAGACATGTGTACCGAATTTCATCGTCCTACGTCAAACTAAAATTTTTTTCCCCCATTCTAGAGGCCATTTTTGGCGTTTCTAGGGGGCGCCGTCGAGGCATTTTTGCATTGGCGTGCATACAAACGCCAAATTATCGAAATTTTCACCGGACGTGAGGTGTGTGCCAAGTTTCGCAACTTTTCACGGGGCCTAAGTGGGTCAAAATTGAGTGAGTTGTGCTTAGGAGAATAATAATAATAAACATTTGGAAAACAATAGGGCCTTGCCATACTTCGTATGGCTCGGACCCTAATAATTAAAGCCGCAAGCGGCATCCATCGGGTCCTCGCCTCATGCCGAACCCTCCACCCGAGTCCTGGTTCTCCTAATGCTACATGTGAAGGACCCGCACAGCCAGTTCATTTTAATAGAGAAATACAATTCACATATTGAGAAAAGAATGTGTGTAAACGCCAAGATGGCGGACAGCCCGTTACCATGGCAACATGTGTTTCATTGACTTTTTAGCTTGTCTTGGGATGATACACATGTGTGCCGAATTTCGTAGCCCGAGATGTAAGTAGACGATCGGGCCCCTAGGGGCCCCCCCAAAAAGTGTCCCCCCCACAATACATTCTATAATGTGTTAAGGACCTACCAAATATGAATAGTTACAGTTTTGGTGCACATCGTATGAATTTGTGCAAAGATATAAGCAAACCGTGTTTCATGGCGAGAAGGTTTTTTTTCCAAGATGGCGGATACCCCGTTGCCATGGTAACGGCTGCACAATGAAGTTTTTTGCTTGTCTTGGGTTGATACACATGTGTGCCGAATTTCGTAGCCCTAGCTCAAAGTAGACGATCGGGCCCCTAGGGGCCGCCCCCAAAATGTGCCCCCCCCACAATACATATTACAACGCGTTAAGGACCTGCCAAATATGAATTATTGGAATTTTGGTTCCAATCGGATGCATTTTGGCAGAGATATAAGCAAACCGTGTTTCATGGCGAGAACGCGTTTTTCCATGGGTTGCCACGGTAACACGCTTTCTCCTATCAGAAAGATTTGAATAACTTTTTTTCCCCATCTTGTCACGAAGCTCCATGGGGAATGTGGAGCCAATAGCATGAATCCCCTCAGACTAGTTCGTTCAAATACGATGCGCTTAAAGTGATAAAAAGGGCATAAACGCCAAGATGGCGGCCACCCCGTTGCCATGGTAACAGGTTCTCATTAGAGTTTTTTGCTCGTCTTGGTTACTTATACATGTGTACCGAATTTCGTAGCCCTAGCTCAAAGTAGACGATCGGGCCCCTAGGGGCCCCCCCAAAATGCGCCCCCCCCACAATATATATTACAATGCGTGAAGGACCTACCAAATATGAATTATTTTAATTTTGGTTCCGATCGGATGTATTTCTGCGAAGATATGAGTGAACCGTGTTTCATGGCGAGATCGCTTTTTTCCATGGGTTGCCACGGTAACACGCTTTCGCCTATCAAAAAGATTTGAATAACTTTTGGTCCCCATCTCGTCACGAAGCTCCATGGCGAATGTGGAGCCAATAGCATGAATCGCCTCAGACTAGTTCGTTCAAATGCGATGCGCCCAAATTGACAAAAACGGGCAAAAAAATGGCCGCAAATGCCAAGATGGCGGAAAGCCCGTTGCCATGACAACAGGCGTTTCAATGACTTTTTTACTTGTCTTGATGTGATAGACATGTGTACCGAATTTCGTCGTCCTACGTCAAACTAAAAATTTTTTTCCCCATTCTAGAGGCCATTTTTGGCGTTTCTAGGGGGCGCTGTCGAGGCATTTTTGCATTGGCGTGCATACAAACGCCAAATTATCGAAATTTTCACCGGACGTGAGGTGTGTGCCAAGTTTCGCAACTTTTCACGGGGTCTAAGGGGGTCAAAATTGAGTGAGTTGTGCTTAGGAGAATAATAATAAACATTACAATAACAATAGGGCCTTGCCATACTTCGTATGGCTCGGACCCTAATTAAAGCCGCAAGCGGCATCCATCGGGTCCTCGCCTCATGCCGAACCCTCCACCCGAGTCCTGGTTCTCCTAATGCTACATGTGAAGGAGCCGCACAGCCAGTTCATTTTAATAGAGAAATACAATTCACATATTGAGAAAAGAATGTGTAAACGCCAAGATGGCGGACAGCCCGTTACCATGGCAACATGTGTTTCATTGACTTTTTAGCTTGTCTTGGGATGATACACATGTGTGCCGAATTTCGTATCCCGAGATGAAAGTAGACGATCGGGCCCCTAGGGGCCCCCCCAAAAAGTGTCCCCCCCACAATACATTCTATAATGTGTTAAGGACCTACCAAATATGAATAGTTATAGTTTTGGTGCACATCGTATGAATTTGTGCAAAGATATAAGCAAACCGTGTTTCATGGCGAGAAGTTTTTTTTCCAAGATGGCGGACACCCCGTTGCCATGGTAACGGCAGCACAATGAAGTTTTTTGCTTGTCTTGGGTTGATACACATGTGTGCCGAATTTCGTAGCCCTACCTCAAAGTAGACGATCGGGCCCCTAGGGGCCGCCCCCAAAATGTGCCCCCCCCGCACAATACATATTACAACACGTTAAGGACCTACCAAATATGAATTATTGGAATTTTGGTTCCGATCGGATGTATTTCTGCAGAAATATAAGCAAACCGTGTTTCATGGCGAGAACGCTTTTTTCCATGGGTTGCCACGGTAACACGCTTTCTCCTATCAGAAAGATTTGAATAACTTTTGGTCCCCATCTTGTCACGAAGCTCCATGGCGAATGTAGAGCCAATAGCCTGAATCCCCTCAGACTAGTTCGTTCAAATACGATGCGCTTAAAGTGATAAAAAGGGCATAAACGCCAAGATAGCGGACACCCCGTTGCCATGGTAACAGGTTGTCAATAGAGTTTTTTGCTCGTCTTGGTTACTTATACATGTGTACCGAATTTCGTAGCCCTAGGTAAAAGTAGACTATCGGGCCCCTAGGGGGCCCCCCCAAAATGCGCCCCCCCCACAATACATATTACAATGCGTGAAGGACCTACCAAACATGAATTATTTTAATTTTGGTTCCGATCGGATGTATTTCTGCGAAGATATGAGTGAACCGTGTTTCATGGCGAGAACGCTTTTTTCCATGGGTTGCCACGGTAACACGCTTTCTCCTATCAAAAAGATTTGAATAACTTTTGCTCCCCATCTTGTCACGAAGCTCCATGGCGAATGTGGAGCCAATAGCATGAATCCCCTCAGACTAGTTCGTTCAAATGCGATGCGCCCAAATTGACAAAAACGGGCAAAAAAATGGCCGCAAACGCCAAGATGGCGGACAGCCCGTTGCCATGACAACAGGCATTTCAATGACTTTTTTACTTGTCTTGATGTGATAGACATGTGTACCGAATTTCGTCGTCCTACGTCAAACTAAAAATTTTTTTCCCCATTCTAGAGGCCATTTTTGGCGTTTCTAGGGGGCGCTGTCGAGGCATTTTTGCATTGGCGTGCATACACACGCCAGATTATCAAAATTTTCACCGGACGTGAGGTGTGTGCCAAGTTTCGCAACTTTTCACGGGGTGTAAGGGGGTCAAAATTGAGTGAGTTGTGCTTAGAACGAGAATAATAAACATTACAATAACAATAGGGCCTTGCCATACTTCGTATGGCTCGGACCCTAACAAGCGGCATCCATCGGGTCCTCGCCTCATACCGAACCCTCCACCCGAGTCCTGGTTCTCCTAATGCTACATGTGAAGGACCCGCACAGCCAGTTCATTTTAATAGAGAAATACAATTCACATATTGAGAAAAGAATGTGTGTAAAGGCCAAGATGGCGGACAGCCCGCTACCATGGCAACATGTGTTTCATTGACTTGTTAGCTTGTCTTGGGATGATACACATGTGTGCCGAATTTCGTAGCCCGAGATGAAAGTAGACGATCGGGCCCCTAGGGGCCCCCCCAAAAAGTGTCCCCCCCACAATACATTCTATAATGTGTTAAGGACCTACCAAATATGAATAGTTACAGTTTTGGTGCACATCGTATGAATTTGTGCAAAGATATAAGCAAACCGTGTTTCATGGCGAGAAGGTATTTTTCCAAGATGGCGGACTCTCCAGTGCCACGGTAACAGGTGCTAAATTGAGTTTTTTGCTTGTCTAGGGTTGATACACATATGTGCCGAATTTCGTAGCCCTAGCTCAAAGTAGACGATCAGGCCCCTAGGGGCCCCCCCCAAAATTTGTCCCCCCCACAATACATATTACAATGCGTTAAGGACCCTCGAAATATGAATTAGTGGAATTTTGGTTCCGATCGGATGCATTTCTGCAGAGATATAAGCAAACCGTGTTTCATGGCGAGAACGCTTTTTTCCATGGGTTGCCACGGTAACACGCTTTCTCCTATCGGAAAGATTTGTATAACTTTTGGTCCCCATCTTGTCACGAAGCTCCATGGCGAACGTGGAGCCAATAGCATGAATCCCCTCAGACTAGTTCGTTCAAATGCGATGCGCCCAAATTGATAAAAAGAGCATAAACGCCAAGATGGCGGCCAACCCGTTGCCATGGTAACAGGTTCTCAATAGAGTTTTTTGCTCGTCTTGGTTACTTATACATGTGTACCGAATTTCGTAGCCCTAGGTCAAAGTAGACTATCGGGCCCCTAGGGGCCCCCCCCAAAATGCGCCCCCCCCACAATACATATTACAATGCGTGAAGGACCTACCAAACATGAATTATTTTAATTTTGGTTCCGATCGGATGTATTTCTGCGAAGATATGAGTGAACCGTGTTTCATGGCGAGATCGCTTTTTTCCATGGGTTGCCACGGTAACACGCTTTCGCCTATCAAAAAGATTTGAATAACTTTTGGTCCCCATCTTGTCACGAAGCTCCATGGCGAATGTGGAGCCAATAGCATGAATCCCCTCAGACTAGTTCGTTCAAATGCGATGCGCCCAAATTGACAAAAACGGGCAAAAAAATGGCCGCAAACGCCAAGATGGCGGAAAGCCCGTTGCCATGACAACAGGCGTTTCAATGACTTTTTTACTTGTCTTGATGTGATAGACATGTGTACCGAATTTCGTCGTCCTACGTCAAACTAAATTTTTTTTTCCCCATTCTAGAGGCCATTTTTGGCGTTTCTAAGGGGCGCTGTCGAGGCATTTTTGCATTGGCGTGCATACAAACGCCAAATTATCGAAATTTTCACCGGACGTGAGGTGTGTGCCAAGTTTGGCAACTTTTCACGGGGTCTAAGGGGGTCAAAATTGAGTGAGTTGTGCTTAGGAGAATAATAATAATAAACATTACAATAACAATAGGGCCTTGCCATACTTCGTATGGCTCGGACCCTAATTAAAGCCGCAAGCGGCATCCATCGGGTCCTCGCCTCATGCCGAACCCTCCACCCGAGTCCTGGTTCTCCTAATGCTAAATGTGACGGACCCGCACAGCCAGTTCCTTTTAATAGAGAAATACAATTCACATATTGAGAAAAGAATGTGTGTAAACGCCAAGATGGCGGACAGCCCGTTACCATGGCAACATGTGTTTCATTGACTTTTTAGCTTGTCTTGGGATAATACACATGTGTGCCGAATTTCGTAGCCCGAGATGAAAGTAGACGATCGGGCCCCTTGGGGCCCCCCCAAAAAGTGTCTCCCCCACAATACATTCTATAATGTGTTAAGGACCTACCAAATATGAATAGTTACCGTTTTGGTGCACATCGTATGAATTTGTGCAAAGATATAGGCAAACCGTGTTTGATGGCGAGAAGGTTTTTTTGCAAGATGGCGGACACCCTGTTGCCATGGTAACGGCTGCACAATGAAGTTTTTTGCTTGTCTTGGGTTGATACACATGTGTGCCGAATTTCGTAGCCCTAGGTCAAAGTAGACGATCGGGCCCCTAGGGGCCCCCCCTAAAATGTGCCCCCCCCACAATACATATTACAATGCGTTAAGGACCTGCCAAATATGAATTATTGGAATTTAGGTTCCGATCGGATGCATTTTGGCAGAGATATAAGCAAACCGTGTTTCATGGCGAGAACTCTGTTTTCCATGGGTTGCCACGGTAACACGCTTTCTCCTATCATAAAGATTTGAATAACTTTTTGTCCCCATCTTGTCACGAAGCTCCATGGGGAATGTGGAGCCAATAGTATGAATCCCCTCAGACTAGTTCGTTCAAATACGATGCGCTTAAAGTGATAAAAAGGGCATAAACGCCAAGATGGCGGACACCCCGTTGCCATGGTAACAGGTTCTCAATAGAGTTTTTTGCTCGTCTTGGTTACTTATACATGTGTACCTAATTTCGTAGCCCTAGGTCAAAGTAGACTATCGGGCCCCTAGGGGCCCCCCCAAAATGCGCCCCCCCCACAATACATATTGCAATGCATGAAGGACCTACCAAATATAAATTATTTTAATTTTGGTTCCGATCGGATGTATTTCTGCGAAGATATGAGTGAACCGTGTTTCATGGCGAGATCGCTTTTTTCCATGGGTTGCCACGGTAACACGCTTTCGCCTATCAAAAAGATTTGAATAACTTTTGGTCCCCATCTTGTCACGAAGCTCCATGGCGAACGTGGAGCCAATAGCATGAATCCCCTCAGACTAGTTCGTTCAAATGCGATGCGCCCAAATTGACAAAAACGGGCCAAAAAATGGCCGCAAACGCCAAGATGGCGGAAAGCCCGTTGCCATGACAACAGGCGTTTCAATGACTTTTTTACTTGTCTTGATGTGATAGACATGTGTACCGAATTTCGTCGTCCTACGTCAAACTAAAAATTTTTTTCCCCATTCTAGAGGCCATTTTTGGCGTTTCTAGGGGGCGCTGTCGAGGCATTTTTGCATTGGCGTGCATACAAACGCCAAATTATCGAAATTTTCACCGGACGTGAGGTGTGTGCCAAGTTTCGCAACTTTTCACGGGGTCTAAGGGGGTCAAAATTGAGTGAGTTGTGCTTAGGAGAATAATAATAATAATTAAAGCCGCAAGCGGCATCCATCGGGTCCTCGCCTCATGCCGAACCCTCCACCCGAACTCACCACAAAGCTTCCGGGTAGATGTGAAGTAAAAGGCATGAATCCAAAACTAGTTTGTTAAAAAATAATGCACATTCAGTAATAAATAGGCATAAACGCCAAGATGGCGGACACCATGTTGCCATGGTAACAGGTGGTCAATGCACTTTTTTACTCGCCTTGGGTTGTTACACATGTGTGCCGAATTTCGTAGCCTAAGATGAAAGTAGACAATCGGGCCCCTGAGGGCCCCCCCAAAAAGTGCCCCCCCCCACAATACATTCTATAATGTGTTAAGGACCTACCAAATATGAATAGTTAAAATTTTGGTGCACATCGCATGAATTTGTGCAAAGATATAAGCAAACCGTGTTTCATGGCGAGAAGGCTTTTTTCCAAGATGGCGGACACTCCAGTGCCATGGTAACAGGTGCTTAATTGAGTTTTATGCTTGTCTCGGGCTGATACACATGTGTGCCGAATTTCGTAGCCTTAGCTCAAAGTAGACGATCGGGCCCCTAGGGGCCGCCCCCAAAATGTGCCCCCCCCACAATACATATTACAACGCGTTAAGGACCTACCAAATATGAATTATTGGAATTTTGGTTCCGATCGGATGTATTTCTGCAGAAATATAAGCAAACCGTGTTTCATGGCGAGAACGCTTTTTTCCATGGGTTGCCACGGTAACACGCTTTCTCCTATCAGAAAGATTTGAATAACTTTTGGTCCCCATCTTGTCACAAAGCTCCATGGCGAATGTGGAGCCAACAGCCTGAATCCCCTCAGACTAGTTCGTTGAAATACGATGTGCTTAAAGTGATAAAAAGGGCATAAACGCCAAGATGGCGGACACCCCGTTGCCATGGTAACAGGTTGTCAATAGAGTTTTTTGCTCGTCTTGGTTACTTATACATGTGTACCTAATTTCGTAGCCCTAGGTCAAAGTAGACTATCGGGCCCCTAGGGGCCCCTCCAAAAATGCGCCCCCCCCACAATACATATTACAATGCGTGAAGGACCTACCAAACATGAATTATTTTAATTTTGGTTCCGATCGGATGTATTGCTGCGAAGATATGAGTGAACCGTGTTTCATGGCGAGATCGCTTTTTTCCATGGGTTGCCACGGTAACACGCTTTCGCCTATCAGAAAGGTTTGAATAACTTTTTGTCCCCATCTTGTCACGAAGCTCCATGGCGAATGTGGAGCCAATAGCATGAATCGCCTCAGACTAGTTTGTTCAAATACGATGCGCTTAAAGTGATAAAAAGGGCATAAACGCCAAGATGGCGGACACCCTGTTGCCATGGTAACAGGTTCTCAATAGAGTTTTTTGCTCGTCATTGTTACTTATACATGTGTACCGAATTTCGTAGCCCTAGCTCAAAGTAGACGATCGGGCCCCTAGGGGCCCCCCCCCAGAATGCGCCCCCCCCACCATACATATTACAATGCGTTAAGGACCTACCAAACATGAATTATTTTAATTTTGGTTCCAATCGGATGTATTTCTGCGAAGATATGAGTGAACCGTGTTTCATGGCGAGATCGCTTTTTTCAATGGGTTGCCACGGTAACACGCTTTCGCTTATCAAAAAGATTTGAATAACTTTTGGTCCCCATCTTGTCACGAAGCTCCATGGTGAATGTGGAGCCAATAGCATGAATCGCCTCAGACTAGTTCGTTCAAATGCGATGCGCCCAAATTGAGAAAAACGGGCAAAAAAATGGCCGCAAACGCCAAGATGGCGGACAGCCCGTTGCCATGACAACAGGCGTTTCAATGACTTTTTTACTTGTCTTGATGTGATAGACATGTGTACCAAATTTCGTCGTCCTACGTCAAACTAAAAATTTTTTGCCCCATTCTAGAGGCCATTTTTGGCGTTTCTAGGGGGCGCCTTCGAGGCATTTTTGCATTGGCGTGCATACAAACGCCAAATTATCGAAATTTTCACCGGACGTGAGGTGTGTGCCAAGTTTCGCAACTTTTCACAGGGCCTAAGGGGGTCAAAATTGAGTGAGTTGTGCTTAGGAGAATAATAATAAACATTTGGAAAACAATAGGGCCTTGCCATACTTCGTATGGCTCGGACCCTAATTAAAGCCGCAAGCGGCATCCATCGGGTCCTCGCCTCATGCCGAACCCTCCACCCGAGTCCTGGTTCTCCTAATGCTACATGTGAAGGACCCGCACAGCCAGTTCATTTTAATAGAGAAATACAATTCACATATTGAGAAAAGAATGTGTGTAAACGCCAAGATGGCGGACAGCCCGTTACCATGGCAACATGTGTTTCATTGACTTTTTAGCTTCTCTTGGGATGATACACATGTGTGCCGAATTTCGTAGCCCGAGATGAAAGTAGACGATCGGGCCCCTTGGGGCCCCCCCAAAGAGTGTCTCCCCCACAATACATTCTATAATATGTTAAGGACCTACCAAATATGAATAGTTACAGTTTTGGTGCACATCGTATGAATTTGTGCAAAGATATAAGCAAACCGTGTTTCATGGCGATAAGGTTTTTTCCAAGATGGCGGACACCCCGTTGCCATGGTAACGGCTGCACAATGAAGTTTTATGCTTGTCTTGTGTTGATACACATGTGTGCCGAATTTCGTAGCCCTAGCTCAAAGTAGACGATCGGGCCCCTAGGGGCCGCCCCCAAAATGTGCCCCCCCCACAATACATATTACAACGCGTTAAGGACCTACCAAATATGAATTATTGGAACTTTGGTTCCGATCGGATGTATTTCTGCAGAAATATAAGCAAACCGTGTTTCATGACGAGAACGCTTTTTTCCATGGGTTGCCACGGTAACACGCTTTCTCCTATCAGAAAGATTTGAATAACTTTTGGTCCCCATCTTGTCACGAAGCTCCATGGCGAATATGGAGCCAATAACCTGAATCCCCTCAGACTAGTTCGTTGAAATACGATGTGCTTAAAGTGATAAAAAGGGCATAAACGCCAAGATGGCGGACACCCCGTTGCCATGGTAACAGGTTGTCAATAGAGTTTTTTGCTCGTCTTGGTTACTTATACATGTGTACCGAATTTCGTAGCCATAGGTCAAAGTAGACTATTGGGCCCCTAAGGGCCCCCCCCGAAATGCGCCCCCCCCCCCACAATACATATTGCAATGCGTGAAGGACCTACCAAACATGAATTATTTTAATTTTGGTTCCGATCGGATGTATTTCTGCGAAGATATGAGTGAACCGTGTTTCATGGCGAGATCGCTTTTTTCCATGGGTTGCCACGGTAACACGCTTTCGCCTATCAAAAAGATTTGAATAACTTTTGGTCCCCATCTTGTCACAAAGCTCCATGGCGAATGTGGAGCCAATAGCATGAATCGCCTCAGACTAGTTCGTTCAAATGCGATGCGCCCAAATTGACAAAAACGGGCAAAAAAATGGCCGCAAACGCCAAGATGGCGGAAAGCCCGTTGCCGTGACCACAGGCGTTTCAATGACTTTTTTACTTGTCTTGATGTGATAGACATGTGTACCGAATTTCGTCGTCCTACGTCAAACTAAAATTTTTTTTCCCCATTCTAGAGGCCATTTTTGGCGTTTCTAGGGGGCGCTGTCGAGGCATTTTTGCATTGGCGTGCATACAAACGCCAAATTATCGAAATTTTCACCGGACGTGAGGTGTGTGCCAAGTTTCGCAACTTTTCACGGGGTCTAAGGGGGTCAAAATTGAGTGAGTTGTGCTTAGGAGAATAATAATAATAATAATTAAAGCCGCAAGCGGCATCCATCGGGTCCTCGCCTCATGCCGAACCCTCCACCCGAGTCCTGGTTCTCCTAATGCTACATGTGAAGGACCCGCACAGCCAGTTCATTTTAATAGAGAAATACAAATCAGATATTGAGAAAAGAATGTGTGTAAACGCCAAGATGGCGGACAGCCCGTTACCATGGCAACATGTGTTTCATTGCCTTTTTAGCTTGTCTTGGGATGATACACATGTGTGCCGAATTTCGTAGCCCGAGATGAAAGTAGACGATCGGGCCCCTTGGGGCCCCCCAAAAAAGTGTCCCCCCCACAATACATTCTATAATGTGTTAAGGACCTACCAAATATGAATAGTTACAGTTTTGGTGCACATCGTATGAATGTGTGCAAAGATATAAGCAAACCGTGTTTCATGGCGAGAAGGTTTTTTTCCAAGATGGCGGACACCCCGTTGCCATGGTAACGGCTGCACAATGAAGTTTTTTGCTTGTCTTGGGTTGATACACATGTGTGCCGAATTTCGTAGCCCTAGGTCAAAGTAGACGATCGGGCCCCTAGGGGCCCCCCCCAAAATGTGCCCCCCCCACAATACATATTACAATGCGTTAAGGACCTTCCAAATATGAATTATTGGAATTTTGGTTCCGATCGGATGCATTTCTGCAGAGATATAAGCAAACCGTGTTTCATGGCGAGAACGCTTTTTTCCATGGGTTGCCACGGTAACATGCTTTCTCCTATCAAAAAGAATTGAATAACTTTTGGTCCCCATCTTGTCACGAAGCTCCATGGCGAATGTGGAGCCGATAGCATGAATCCCCTCAGACTAGTTCGTTCAAATACGATGCGCTTAAAGTGATAAAAAGGGCATAAACGCCAAGATGGCGGACACCCCGTTGCCATGGTAACAGGTTCTCAATAGAGTTTTTTGCTCGTCTTGGTTACTTATACATGTGTACCGAATTTCGTAGCCCTAGCTCAAAGTAGATTATCGGGCCCCTAGGGGCCCCCCCAAAATGCGCCCCCCCCACAATACATATTACAATGCGTGAAGGACCTACCAAATATGAATTATTTTAATTTTGGTTCCGATCGGATGTATTTCTGCGAAGATATGAGTGAACCGTGTTTCATGGCGAGATCGCTTTTTTCCATGGGTTGCCACGGTAACACGCTTTCGCCTATCAAAAAGATTTGAATAACTTTTGGTCCCCATCTTGTCACGAAGCTCCATGGCGAATGTGGAGCCAATAGCATGAATCGCCTCAGACTAGTTCGTTCAAATGCGATGCGCCCAAATTGACAAATACGGGCAAAAAAATGGCCGCAAACGCCAAGATGGCGGAAAGCCCGTTGCCATGACAACAGGCGTTTCAATGACTTTTTTACTTGTCTTCATGTGATAGACATGTGTACCGAATTTCGTCGTCCTACGTCAAACTAAAAAATTTTTTCCCCATTCTAGAGGCCATTTTTGGCGTTTCTAGGGGGCGCCGTCGAGGCATTTTTACATTGGCGTGCACGCGGACCCCAGAATATCGCTATTTTCGCCGGCACTGAGGTGTGTGCCAAGTTTCGCAACTTTTCACGGGGTCTAAGGGGGTCAAAATTGAGCGAGTTGTGCTTAGAACGAGAACGAGAATAATAATAATAATAATTAAAGCCGCAAGCGGCATCCATCGGGTCCTCGCCTCATGCCGAACCCTCCACCCGAACTCACCACAAAGCTTCCGGGTAGATGTGAAGTAAAAGGCATGAATCCAAAACTAGTTTGTTAAAAAATAATGCACATTCAGTAATAAATAGGCATAAACGCCAAGATGGCGGACACCATGTTGCCATGTTAACAGGTGGTCAATGCACTTTTTTACTCGCCTTGGGTTGTTACACATGTGTGCCGAATTTCGTAGCCTAAGATGAAAGTAGACAATCGGGCCCCTGAGGGCCCCCCCCAAAAAGTGCCCCCCCCCACAATACATTCTATAATGTGTTAAGGACCTACCAAATATGAATAGTTAAAGTTTTGGTGCACATCGCATGAATTTGTGCAAAGATATAAGCAAACCGTGTTTCATGGCGAGAAGGTTTTTTTCCAAGATGGCGGACACTCCAGTGCCATGGTAACAGGTGTTTAATATAGTTTCTTGCTTGTCTCGGGTTGATACACATGTGTGCCGAATTTCGTAGCCCTAGCTCAAAGTAGACAATCGGGCCCCTAGGGGCCCCCCCCAAAATGTGCCCCCCCCCCACAATACATATTACAATGCGTGAAGGACCTACCAAATATGAATTATTGGAATTTTGGTTCCGATCGGATGCATTTCTGCGAAGATATAAGCAAACCGTGTTTCATGGCGAGAACGCGTTTTTCCATGGGTTGCCACGGTAACACACTTTCTCCTATCAGAAAGATTTGAATAACTTTTGGTCCCCATCTTGTCAGGAAGCTCCATGGTGAATGTGGAGCCAATAGCATGAATCCCCTCAGACTAGTTCGTTCAAATTCGATGCGCTTAAAGTGATAAAAAGGGCATAAACGCCAAGATGGCGGACACCCCGTTGCCATGGTAACAGGTTCTCAATAGAGTTTTTTGCTCGTCTTGGTTACTTATACATGTGTACCGAATTTCGTAGCCATAGGTCAAAATAGACGATCGGGCCCCTAGGGGCCCCCCCCAAAATGCGCCCCCACCCACAATACATATTACAATGCGTGAAGGACCTACCAAATATGAATTATTTTAATTTTGGTTCCGATGGGATGTATTTCTGCGAAGATATGAGTGAACCGTGTTTCATGGCGAGAACGCTTTTTTCCATGGGTTGCCACGGTAACACGCGTTCTCCTATCAAAAAGATTTGAATAACTTTTGGTACCCATCTTGTCACGAAGCTCCATGGCGAATGTGGAGCCAATAGCATGAATCGCCTCAGACTAGTTCGTTCAAATGCGATGCGCCCAAATTGACAAAAACGGGCAAAAAAATGGCCGCAAACGCCAAGATGGCGGGAAAGCCCGTTGCCATGACAACAGACGTTTCAATGGACTTTTTTACTTGTCTGGATGTGATAGACATGTGTACCGAATTTCGTCGTCCTACGTCAAACTAAAATTTTTTTCCCCCATTCTAGAGGCCATTTTTGGCGTTTCTAGGGGGCGCCGTCGAGGCATTTTCACATTGGCGTGCACGCGGACCCCAGAATATCGCTATTTTCGCCGGGACTGAGGTGTGTGCCAAGTTTCGCAACTTTTCACGGGGGCTGAGTGGGTCAAAAATGGCCGAGTTGTGCTGACAAAAATAATAATAATAAACATTACAATAACAATAGGGCCCTGCCATACTTCGTATGGCTCGGACCCTAATTAAAGCCGCAAGCGGCATCCATCGGGTCCTCGCTTCATGCCGAACCCTCCACCGAGTCCTGGTTCTCCTAATGCTAAATGTGAAGGACCCGCACAGCCAGTTCATTTTAATAGAGAAATACAATTCACATATTGAGAAAAGAATGTGTGTAAACGCCAAGATGGCGGACAGCCCGTTACCATGGCAACATGTGTTTCATTGACTTTTTAGCTTGTCTTGGGATGATACACATGTGTGCCGAATTTCGTAGCCCGTGATGAAAGTAGACAATCGGGCCCCTAGGGGCCCCCCCAAAAAGTGTCCCCCCCACAATACATTCTATAATGTGTTAAGGACCTACCAAATATGAATAATTGGAATTTTGGTTCCGATCGGATGCATTTCTGCAGAGATATAAGCGAACCGTGTTTCATGGCGAGAAGGTTTTTTTCCAAGATGGCGGACACCCTGTTGCCATGGTAACGGCTGCACAATGAAGTTTTTTGCTTGTCTTGGGTTGATACACATGTGTGCCGAATTTCGTAGCCCTAGCTCAAAGTAGACGATCGGGCCCCTAGGGGCCCCCCCCAAAATGTGGCCCCCCCACAATACATATTACAATGCGTGAAGGAGCTACCAAACATGAATTATTTTAATTTTGGTTCCGATCGGGTGTATTTCCGTGAAGATATGAGTGAACCGTGTTTCATGGCGAGAACGCTTTTTTCCATGGGTTGCCACGGTAACACGCTTTCTCCTATCAGAAAGATTTGAATAACTTTTGCTCCCCATCTTGTCACGAAGCTCCACGGCGAATGTGGAGCCAATAGCATGAATCCCCTCAGACTAGTTCGTTCAAATACGATGTGCTTAAAGTGATAAAAAGGGCATAAACGTCAAGATGGCGGACACCCCGTTGTCATGGTAACAGGTTGTCAATAGAGTTTTTTGCTCGTCTTGGTTACTTATACATGTGTGCCGAATTTCGTAGCCCTAGGTCAAAGTAGACTATCGGGCCCCTAGGGGCCCCCCCCAAAATGCGCCCCCCCCACAATACATATTACAAAGCGTGAAGGACCTACCAAACATGAATTATTTTAATTTTGGTTCCGATCGGATGTATTTCTGCGAAGATATGAGTGAACCGTGTTTCATGGCGAGAACGCTTTTTTCCATGGGTTGCCACGGTAACACGCTTTCTCCTATCAGAAAGATTTGAATAACTTTTGCTCCCCATCTTGTCACGAAGCTCCACGGCGAATGTGGAGCCAATAGCATGAATCGCCTCAGACTAGTTCGTTCAAATGCGATGCGCCCAAATTGACAAAAACGGGCAAAAAAATGGCCGCAAACGCCAAGATGGCGGAAAGCCCGTTGCCATGACAACAGGCGTTTCAATGACTTTTTTACTTGTCTTGATGTGATAGACATGTGTACCGAATTTCGTCGTCCTACGTCAAACTAAATTTTTTTTTCCCCATTCTAGAGGCCATTTTTGGCGTTTCTAAGGGGCGCTGTCGAGGCATTTTTGCATTGGCGTGCATACAAACGCCAAATTATCGAAATTTTCACCGGACGTGAGGTGTGTGCCAAGTTTGGCAACTTTTCACGGGGTCTAAGGGGGTCAAAATTGAGTGAGTTGTGCTTAGAACGAGAATAATAATAATAATAATAATAATAAACATTTCAATAACAATAGGGCCCTGCCATACTTCGTATGGCTCGGACCCTAATTAAAGCCGCAAGCGGCATCCATCGGGTCCTCGCCTCATGCCAAACCCTCCAACCGAACTCGCCACAAAGCTTCCGGGTGGATGTGAAGTAAAAGGCACGAATCCAAAACTAGTTTGTTCAAAAACAATGCACATACAATGCCAAATGGGCGTAAACGCCAAGATGGCGGACACCCCGTTGCCATGGTAACAGGTGGTCAATGCACTTTTTTACTCGCCTTGGGTTGTGACACATGTATGCCAAATTTCGTAGCCATAGGTGAAAGTAGACGATCGGGCCCCTGAGGGCCCCCCCCAAAAAGTGCCCACCCCACAATACATTCTATAATGTGTTAAGGACCTACCAAATATGAATAGTTAAAGTTTTGGTTCACATCGCATGAATTTGTGCAAAGATATAAGCAAACCGTGTTTCATGGCGAGAACGCTTTTTTCCATGGGTTGCCACGGTAACACGCTTTCTCCTATCAGAAAGATTTGAATAACTTTTGGTCCCCATCTTGTCACGAAGCTCCATGGCGAATGTGGAGCCAATAGCATGAATCCCCTCAGACTAGTTCGTTCAAATACGATGCGCTTAAAGTGATAAAAAGGGCATAAATGCCAAGATGGCGGCCACCCCGTTGCCATGGTAACAGGTTCTCAATAGAGTTTTTTGCTCGTCTTGGTTACTTATACATGTGTACCGAATTTCGTAGCCCTAGCTCAAAGTAGACGATCGGGCCCCTAGGGGCCCCCCCAAAATGCGCCCCCCCCACAATATATATTACAATGCGTGAAGGACCTACCAAATATGAATTATTTTAATTTTGGTTCCGATCGGATGTATTTCTGCGAAGATATGAGTGAACCGTGTTTCATGGCGAGATCGCTTTTTTCCATGGGTTGCCACGGTAACACGCTTTCGCCTATCAAAAAGATTTGAATAACTTTTGGTCCCCATCTCGTCACGAAGCTCCATGGCGAATGTGGAGCCAATAGCATGAATCGCCTCAGACTAGTTCGTTCAAATGCGATGCGCCCAAATTGACAAAAACGGGCAAAAAAATGGCCGCAAATGCCAAGATGGCGGAAAGCCCATTGCCATGACAACAGGCGTTTCAATGACTTTTTTACTTGTCTTGATGTGATAGACATGTGTACCGAATTTCGTCGTCCTACGTCAAACTAAAATTTTTTTTCCCCATTCTAGAGGCCATTTTTGGCGTTTCTAGGGGGCGCTGTCGAGGCATTTTTGCATTGGCGTGCATACAAACGCCAAATTATCGAAATTTTCACCGGACGTGAGGTGTGTGCCAAGTTTCGCAACTTTTCACGGGGTCTAAGGGGGTCAAAATTGAGTGAGTTGTGCTTAGGAGAATAATAATAATAAACATTAAAGCCGCAAGCGGCATCCATCGGGTCCTCGCCTCATGCCGAACCCTCCACCCGAGTCCTGGTTCTCCTAATGCTACATGTGAAGGACCCGCACAGCCAGTTCATTTTAATAGAGAAATACAATTCACATATTGAGAAAAGAATGTGTGTAAACGCCAAGATGGCGGACAGCCCGTTACCATGGCAACATGTGTTTCATTGACTTTTTAGCTTGTCTTGGGATGATACACATGTGTGCCGAATTTCGTAGCCCGAGATGTAAGTAGACGATCGGGCCCCTAGGGGCCCCCCCAAAAAGTGCCCACCCCACAATACATTCTATAATGTGTTAAGGACCTACCAAATATGAATAGTTACAGTTTTGGTGCACATCGTATGAATTTGTGCAAAGATATAAGCAAACCGTGTTTCATGGCGAGAAGGTTTTTTTTCCAAGATGGCGGATACCCCGTTGCCATGGTAACGGCTGCACAATGAAGTTTTTTGCTTGTCTTGGGTTGATACACATGTGTGCCGAATTTCGTAGCCCTAGCTCAAAGTAGACGATCGGGCCCCTAGGGGCCGCCCCCAAAATGTGCCCCCCCCACAATACATATTACAACGCGTTAAGGACCTGCCAAATATGAATTATTGGAATTTTGGTTCCAATCGGATGCATTTTGGCAGAGATATAAGCAAACCGTGTTTCATGGCGAGACGCGTTTTTCCATGGGTTGCCACGGTAACACGCTTTCTCCTATCAGAAAGATTTGAATAACTTTTTGTCCCCATCTTGTCACGAAGCTCCATGGGGAATGTGGAGCCAATAGCATGAATCCCCTCAGACTAGTTCGTTCAAATACGATGCGCTTAAAGTGATAAAAAGGGCATAAACGCCAAGATGGCGGCCACCCCGTTGCCATGGTAACAGGTTCTCAATAGAGTTTTTTGCTCGTCTTGGTTACTTATACATGTGTACCGAATTTCGTAGCCCTAGCTCAAAGTAGACGATCGGGCCCCTAGGGGCCCCCCCAAAATGCGACCCCCCCACAATATATATTACAAAGCGTGAAGGACCTACCAAATATGAATTATTTTAATTTTGGTTCCGATCGGATGTATTTCTGCGAAGATATGAGTGAACCGTGTTTCATGGCGAGATCGCTTTTTTGCATGGGTTGCCACGGTAACACGCTTTCGCCTATCAAAAAGATTTGAATAACTTTTGGTCCCCATCTCGTCACGAAGCTCCATGGCGAATGTGGAGCCAATAGCATGAATCGCCTCAGACTAGTTCGTTCAAATGCGATGCGCCCAAATTGACAAAAACGGGCAAAAAAATGGCCGCAAACGCCAAGATGGCTGACATCCCGTTGCCATGACGCCAGGTCTACGATTGACTTTTTTGGTCGTCTTGAGGTGGTAGACATGTGTACCGAATTTCGTTGTCCTACGTGAAAGTAGACTTTTGACACCCCATTTTATTTTCCATCTTTGGCGTTTCTAGGGGGCGCCGTCGAGGCATTTTTACATTGGCGTGCACATGGACCCCAGAATATCGCTATTTTCGCCGGGACTGAGGTGTGTGCCAAGTTTCGCAACTTTTCACCAGGTCTAAGGGGGTCAAAATTGAGTGAGTTGTGCTGAGGAAAAAAATAATAATAATAATAATTAAAGCCGCAAGCGGCATCCATCGGGTCCTCGCCTCATGCCGAACCCTCCACCCGAGTCCTGGTTCTCCTAATGCTACATGTGAAGGACCCGCACAGCCAGTTCATTTTAATAGAGAAATACAATTCACATATTGAGAAAAGAATGTGTAAACGCCAAGATGGCGGACAGCCCGTTACCATGGCAACATGTGTTTCATTGACTTTTTAGCTTGTCTTGGGATGATACACATGTGTGCCGAATTTCGTAGCCCGAGATGAAAGTAGACGATCGGGCCCCTAGGGGCCCCCCCAAAAAGTGTCCCCCCCACAATACATTCTATAATGTGTTAAGGACCTACCAAATATGAATAGTTACAGTTTTGGTGCACATCGTATGAATTTGTGCAAAGATATAAGCAAACCGTGTTTCATGGCGAGAAGGTTTTTTTTCCAAGATGGCGGATACCCCGTTGCCATGGTAACGGCTGCACAATGAAGTTTTTTGCTTGTCTTGGGTTGATACACATGTGTGCCGAATTTCGTAGCCCTAGCTCAAAGTAGACGATCGGGCCCCTAGGGGCCGCCCCCAAAATGTGCCCCCCCCACAATACATATTACAACGCGTTAAGGAGCTGCCAAATATGAATTATTGGAATTGTGGTTCCAATCGGATGCATTTTGGCAGAGATATAAGCAAACCGTGTTTCATGGCGAGAACGCGTTTTTCCATGGGTTGCCACGGTAACACGCTTTCTCCTATCAGAAAGATTTGAATAACTTTTTGTCCCCATCTTGTCACGAAGCTCCATGGGGAATGTGGAGCCAATAGCATGAATCCCCTCAGACTAGTTCGTTCAAATACGATGCGCTTAAAGTGATAAAAAGGGCATAAACGCCAAGATGGCGGCCACCCCGTTGCCATGGTAACAGGTTCTCAATAGAGTTTTTTGCTCGTCTTGGTTACTTATACATGTGTACCGAATTTCGTAGCCCTAGCTCAAAGTAGACGATCGGGCCCCTAGGGGCCCCCCCAAAATGCGCCCCCCCCACAATATATATTACAATGCGTGAAGGACCTACCAAATATGAATTATTTTAATTTTGGTTCCGATCGGATGTATTTCTGCGAAGATATGAGTGAACCGTGTTTCATGGCGAGATCGCTTTTTTCCATGGGTTGCCACGGTAACACGCTTTCACCTATCAAAAAGATTTGAATAACTTTTGGTCCCCATCTTGTCACGAAGCTCCATGGCGAATGTGGAGCCAATAGCATGAATCGCCTCAGACTAGTTCGTTCAAATGCGATGCGCCCAAATTGACAAAAACGGGCAAAAAAATGGCCGCAAACGCCAAGATGGCTGACATCCCGTTGCCATGACGCCAGGTCTACGATTGACTTTTTTGGTCGTCTTGAGGTGGTAGACATGTGTACCGAATTTCGTTGTCCTACGTGAAAGTAGACTTTTGACACCCCATTTTATTTTCCATCTTTGGCGTTTCTAGGGGGCGCCGTCGAGGCATTTTTACATTGGCGTGCACATGGACCCCAGAATATCGCTATTTTTGCCGGGACTGAGGTGTGTGCCAAGTTTCGCAACTTTTCACCAGGTCTAAGGGGGTCAAAATTGAGTGAGTTGTGCTGAGGAAAAAAATAATAATAATAATAATAAACATTACAATAACAATAGGGCCTTGCCATACTTCGTATGGCTCGGACCCTAATTAAAGCCGCAAGCGGCATCCATCGGGTCCTCGCCTCATGCCGAACCCTCCACCCGAGTCCTGGTTCTCCTAATGCTACATGTGAAGGACCCGCACAGCCAGTTCATTTTAATAGAGAAATACAATTCACATATTGAGAAAAGAATGTGTGTAAACGCCAAGATGGCGGACAGCCCGTTACCATGGCAACATGTGTTTCATTGACTTTTTAGCTTGTCTTGGGATGATACACATGTGTGCCGAATATCGTAGCCCGAGATGTAAGTAGACGATCGGGCCCCTAGGGGCCCCCCCAAAAAGTGTCCCCCCCACAATACATTCTATAATGTGTTAAGGACCTACCAAATATGAATAGTTACAGTTTTGGTGCACATCGTATGAATTTGTGCAAAGATATAAGCAAACCGTGTTTCATGGCGAGAAGGTTTTTTTTCCAAGATGGCGGATACCCCGTTGCCATGGTAACGGCTGCACAATGAAGTTTTTTGCTTGTCTTGGGTTGATACACATGTGTGCCGAATTTCGTAGCCCTAGCTCAAAGTAGACGATCGGGCCCCTAGGGGCCCCCCCAAAACGCGCCCCCCCCCACAATACATATTACAATGCGTGAAGGACCTACCAAATATGAATTATTGGAATTTTGGTTCCGATCGGATGCATTTCTGCGAAGATATAAGCAAACCGTGTTTCATGGCGAGAACGCTTTTTTCCATGGGTTGCCACGGTAACACGCTTTCTCCTATCAGAAAGATTTGAATAACTTTTGGTCCCCATCTTGTCACGAAGCTCCATGGCGAATGTGGAGCCAATAGCATGAATCCCCTCAGACTAGTTCGTTCAAATGCGATGCGCCCTAATTGACAAAAACGGGCAAAAAAATGGCCGCAAACGCCAAGATGGCGGAAAGCCCGTTGCCATGACAACAGGCGTTTCAATGACTTTTTTACTTGTCTGGATGTGATAGACATGTGTACCGAATTTCGTCGTCCTACGTCAAACTAAAATTTTTTTCCCCCATTCTAGAGGCCATTTTTGGCGTTTCTAGGGGGCGCCGTCGAGCCATTTTTACATTGGCGTGCACGCGGACCCCAGAATATCGCTATTTTCGCCGGGACTGAGGTGTGTGCCAAGTTTCGCAACTTTTCACGGGGCCTGAGGGGGTCAAAAATGGCCGAGTTGTGCTGAGAACGAGGAGAATAATAATAAACATTACAATAACAATAGGGCCCTGCCATACTTCGTATGGCTCGGACCCTAATAAACATTACAATAACAATAGGGCCCTGCCATACTTCGTATGGCGAGGACCCTAATAAGAATAAACATTACAATAACAATAGGGCCCTGCCATACTTCGTATGGCTCGGACCCTAATAATAATAATAAACATTACAATAACAATAGGGCCTTGCCATACTTCGTATGGCTCGGACCCTAATAAACATTACAATAACAATAGGGCCCTGCCATACTTCGTATGGCGAGGACCCTAATAAACATTACAATAACAATAGGGCCCTGCCATACTTCGTATGGCGAGGACCCTAATAAACATTACAATAACAATAGGGCCCTGCCATACTTCGTATGGCGAGGACCCTAATAATAATAATTAAAGCCGCAAGCGGCATCCATCAGGTCCTCGCCTCATGCCGAACCCTCCACCCGAACTCGCCACAAAACTTCCGGGTGGATGTGAAGTAAAAGGCATGAATCCAAAACTAGTTTGTTAAAAAACAATGCACATACAGTAATAAATGGGCATAAACGCCAAGATGGCGGACACCCCGTTGCCATGGTAACAGGTGGTCAATGCACTTTTTTACTCGCCTTGCGTTGTTACACATGTGTACCGAATTTCATAGCCCTAGGTCTAAGTAGACAATCGGGCCCCTAGGGCCCCCCCCAAAAAGTTCCCCCCCCCCCACAATACATTCTATAATGTGTTAAGGACCTACCAAATTTTAATATTTACAGTTTTGGTGCACATCGCATGAATTTGTGCGAGGATATAAGCAAACCGTGTTTAATGGCGAGAAGGTTTTTTTCCAAGATGGCGGACACCCTGTTGCCATGGTAACGGCTGCACAATGAAGTTTTTTGCTTGTCTTGGGTTGATACACATGTGTGCCGAATTTCGTAGCCCTAGCTCAAAGTAGACGATCGGGCCCCTAGGGGCCCCCCCCCCCCCAAAATGTGCCCCCCCCGACCATACATATTACAATGCGTTAAGGACCTACCAAATATGAATTATTGGAATTTTGGTTCCGATCGGATGCATTTCTGCAGAGATATAAGCAAACCGTGTTTCATGGCGAGAACGCTTTTTTCCATGGGTTGCCACGGTAACACGCTTTCTCCGATCAGAAAGATTTGAATAACTTTTGGTCCCCATCTTGTCACAAAGCTCCATGGCGAATGTGGAGCCAATAGCATGAATCGCCTCAGACTAGTTCGTTCAAATACGATGCGCTTAAAGTGATAAAAAGGCCATAAACGCCAAGATGGCGGACACCCCGTTGCCATGGTAACAGGTTCTCAATAGAGTTTTTTGCTCGTCTTGGTTACTTATACATGTGTACCGAATTTCGTAGCCATAGGTCAAAGTAGACTATCGGGCCCCTAGGGGCCCCCCCCAGAATGCGCCCCCCCCACAATACATATTACAATGCGTGAAGGACCTACCAAACATGAATTATTTTAATTTTGGTTCCGATCAGATGTATTTCTGCGAAGATATGAGTGAACCGTGTTTCATGGCGAGAACGCTTTTTTTCCATGGGTTGCCACGGTAACACGCTTTCGCCTATCAAAAAGATTTGAATAACTTTTGGTCCCCATCTTGTCACGAATCTCCATGGCGAATGTGGAGCCAATAGCATGACTCCCCTCAGACTAGTTCGATCAAATGCGATGCGCCCAAATTGACAAAAACGGGCAAAAAAAATGGCTGCAAACGCCAAGATGGCGGACAGCCCATTGCCATGACAACAGGCCTACGATTGACTTTTTTAGTCGTCCTGAGGTGATAGACATGTGTACCGAATTTCGTCGTCCTACGTCAAACTAAAATTTTTTTCCCCCATTCTAGAGGCCATTTTTGGCGTTTCTAGGGGGCGCCGTCGAGCCATTTTTACATTGGCGTGCACGCGGACCCCAGAATATCGCTATTTTCGCCGGGACTGAGGTGTGTGCCAAGTTTCGCAACTTTTCACGGGGCCTGAGGGGGTCAAAAATGGCCGAGTTGTGCTGAGAACGAGGAGAATAATAATAAACATTACAATAACAATAGGGCCCTGCCATACTTCGTATGGCTCGGACCCTAATAAACATTACAATAACAATAGGGCCCTGCCATACTTCGTATGGCGAGGACCCTAATAAGAATAAACATTACAATAACAATAGGGCCCTGCCATACTTCGTATGGCTCGGACCCTAATAATAATAATAAACATTACAATAACAATAGGGCCTTGCCATACTTCGTATGGCTCGGACCCTAATAAACATTACAATAACAATAGGGCCCTGCCATACTTCGTATGGCGAGGACCCTAATAAACATTACAATAACAATAGGGCCCTGCCATACTTCGTATGGCGAGGACCCTAATAAACATTACAATAACAATAGGGCCCTGCCATACTTCGTATGGCGAGGACCCTAATAATAATAATTAAAGCCGCAAGCGGCATCCATCAGGTCCTCGCCTCATGCCGAACCCTCCACCCGAACTCGCCACAAAACTTCCGGGTGGATGTGAAGTAAAAGGCATGAATCCAAAACTAGTTTGTTAAAAAACAATGCACATACAGTAATAAATGGGCATAAACGCCAAGATGGCGGACACCCCGTTGCCATGGTAACAGGTGGTCAATGCACTTTTTTACTCGCCTTGCGTTGTTACACATGTGTACCGAATTTCATAGCCCTAGGTCTAAGTAGACAATCGGGCCCCTAGGGCCCCCCCCAAAAAGTTCCCCCCCCCCCACAATACATTCTATAATGTGTTAAGGACCTACCAAATTTTAATATTTACAGTTTTGGTGCACATCGCATGAATTTGTGCGAGGATATAAGCAAACCGTGTTTAATGGCGAGAAGGTTTTTTTCCAAGATGGCGGACACCCTGTTGCCATGGTAACGGCTGCACAATGAAGTTTTTTGCTTGTCTTGGGTTGATACACATGTGTGCCGAATTTCGTAGCCCTAGCTCAAAGTAGACGATCGGGCCCCTAGGGGCCCCCCCCCCCCAAAATGTGCCCCCCCCGACCATACATATTACAATGCGTTAAGGACCTACCAAATATGAATTATTGGAATTTTGGTTCCGATCGGATGCATTTCTGCAGAGATATAAGCAAACCGTGTTTCATGGCGAGAACGCTTTTTTCCATGGGTTGCCACGGTAACACGCTTTCTCCGATCAGAAAGATTTGAATAACTTTTGGTCCCCATCTTGTCACAAAGCTCCATGGCGAATGTGGAGCCAATAGCATGAATCGCCTCAGACTAGTTCGTTCAAATACGATGCGCTTAAAGTGATAAAAAGGCCATAAACGCCAAGATGGCGGACACCCCGTTGCCATGGTAACAGGTTCTCAATAGAGTTTTTTGCTCGTCTTGGTTACTTATACATGTGTACCGAATTTCGTAGCCATAGGTCAAAGTAGACTATCGGGCCCCTAGGGGCCCCCCCCAGAATGCGCCCCCCCCACAATACATATTACAATGCGTGAAGGACCTACCAAACATGAATTATTTTAATTTTGGTTCCGATCAGATGTATTTCTGCGAAGATATGAGTGAACCGTGTTTCATGGCGAGAACGCTTTTTTTCCATGGGTTGCCACGGTAACACGCTTTCGCCTATCAAAAAGATTTGAATAACTTTTGGTCCCCATCTTGTCACGAATCTCCATGGCGAATGTGGAGCCAATAGCATGACTCCCCTCAGACTAGTTCGATCAAATGCGATGCGCCCAAATTGACAAAAACGGGCAAAAAAAATGGCTGCAAACGCCAAGATGGCGGACAGCCCATTGCCATGACAACAGGCCTACGATTGACTTTTTTAGTCGTCCTGAGGTGATAGACATGTGTACCGAATTTCGTCGTCCTACGTCAAACTAAACTTTGCAGACCCCATTCTACGGGCCATATCATGGCGTTTCTAGGGGGCGCCGTCGAGCCGTTTTTTAATTGGCATGGACACGGACCATGGAATATCGCTATTTTCGCCGGGCTGGAGGTGTGTGCCAAGTTTCGCAACTTTTCACGGAGGCCAAGTGGGTCAAAAATGGCCGAGTTGTGCTGAGGAGAATAAAAATAATAATAAACATTTGGAAAACAATAGGGCCCTGCCATACTTCGTTTGGCGAGGACCCTAATAACAAGCGGCATCCATCGGGTCCTGGCCTCATGCCGAACCCTCCACCCGAACTCGCCACAAAGCTTCCGGGTGGATGTGAAGTAAAAGGCACGAATCCAAAACTAGTTTGTTCAAAAACAATGCACATACAGTGCTAAATGGGCGTAAACGCCAAGATGGCGGACACACCGTTGCCATGGTAACAGGTGGTCAATGCACTTTTTTACTCGCCTTGGGTTGTTACACATGTGTGCCGAATTTCGTAGCCATAGGTGAAAGTAGACGATCGGGCCCCTGAGGGCCCCCCCAAAAAGTGCCCCCCCCACAATACATTCTATAATGTGTTAAGGACCTACCAAATATGAATAATTACAGTTTTGGTGCACATCGCATGAATTTGTGCAAAGATACAAGCAAACTGTGTTTCATGGCGGGAAGGTTTTTTTTCCAAGATGGCAGACACTCCGTTGCCATGGTAACAGGTGCTTAATTGAGTTTTATGCTTGTCTAGGGTTGATACACGTGTGCCGAATTTCGTAGCCCTAGCTCAAAGTAGACGATCGGGCCCCTAGGGGCCCCCCCCAAAGTGTGCCCCCCCCACAATACATATTACAATGCGTTAAGGACCTACCAAATATGAATTATTTTAATTTCGGTTCCGATCGGATGTATTTCTGCGAAAATATGAGTGAACCGTGTTTCATGGCGAGAACGCTTTTTTCCATGGGTTGCCACGGTAACACGCTTTCTCCTATCAGAAAGATTTGAATAACTTTTTGTCCCCATCTTGTCACGAAGCTCCATGGTGAATGTGGAGCCAATAGCCTGAATCCCCTCAGACTAGTTCGTTCAAATACGATGTGCTTAAAGTGATAAAAAGGGCATAAACGCCAAGATGGCGGACAGCCCGTTGCCATGACAACAGGCGTTTCAATGACTTTTTTACTCGTCTTGATGTGATAGACATGTGTACCGGATTTCGTCGTCCTACGTCAAACTAAATTTTTTTGACCCCATTCTAGAGGCCATTTTTGGCGTTTCTAGGGGGCGCCGTCGAGCCATTTTTACATTGGCGTGCACGCGGACCCCAGAATATCGCTATTTTCGCCGGGACTGAGGTGTGTGCCAAGTTTCGCAACTTTTCACGGGGCCTAACGGGGTCAAAAATGGCCGAGTTGTGCTGACAAAAATAATAATAAACATTACAATAACAATAGGGCCTTGCCATACTTCGTATGGCTCGGACCCTAATAAACATTACAATAACAATAGGGCCTAATAATAATATATAATAATAGTAATAGTAGAACTACAATAATAATAATAGTGATAGTAGTACTACAATAATAGTAATAGTAGTACTACAATAATAGTAATAGAACTACAATAATAGTAATAGAACTACAATAATAGTAATAGAACTACAATAATAGAAATAGTAGTACTACAATAATAGTATTACTACAATGATAATAGTAATAGTAGTACTACAATAATAGTAATAGTAGTACTACAAGAACAATAGTAATAGTAGTACTACAATAATAGTAATAGTAGAATTACAATAATAGTAATAGTAATAGTAGTACTACAATAATAGTAATAGTAATAGTAGAACTACAATAATAGTAATAGTAGAACTATAATAATGATAATAGCAATAGTAGAACTACAATAATAGTAATAGTAAAAGTAGTACTACAACAATATTAATAGTAATAGTAGTACTACAATAATAGTAATAGTAGTACTACAATAATAGTAATAGTAATAGTAGAACTACAATAATAGTAATCGTAGTACTACAATAGTGGTAATAGTAGAACTACAATAATAGTAATAGTAATAGTAGTACTACAATAATAGTAATAGTAATAGTAGAACTACAATAATAGTAATAGTAATAGTAGAACTACAATAATAGTAATCGTAGTATTACAATAGTAGTAATAGTAGTACTACAATAAGAGTAATAGTAGAACTACAATAATGATAATAGTAATAGTAGTACTACAATAATAGTAATAGTAGTACTACAATAATAGTAATAGTAGAACTACAATAATAGTAATAGCAATAGTAGAACTACAATAATAGTAATAATAATAGTAGTACTACAACAATATTAATAGTAATAGTACTACAATAATAGTAATAGTAGTACTACAATAATAGTAACAGTATTACTACAATAATAGTAATAGAACTACAATAATAGTAATCGTAGTACTACAATAGTAGTAATAGTAGTACTACAATAATAGTAAAAGTAGAACTACAATAATAATAATAGTAATAGTAGTACTTCAATAATAGTAATAGTAGTACTACAATAATAGTAAAAGTAGAACTACAATAATAATAATAGTAATAGTAGTACTTCAATAATAATAGTAATAGTAGTACTACAATAGTAATAGTAGTACTACAATAATAATAGTAGTACTACAATAATAATAATAGTAATAGTAGTTCTACAATAATAGTAATAGTAGAACTACAATGATAGTAATAGTAATAGTAGTACTACAATAATAGTAATAGTAGAACTACAATAATAGCAATAGCAATTGTAGAACTATAATAGTGATAGTAATAGTAGTACTACAACAATATTAATAGTAATAGTAGTACTACAATAATGGTAATAGTAGTACTACAATAATAGTAATAGTAATAGTAGTACTACAATAATGGTAATAGTAGTACTACAATAATAGTAATAGTAATAGTAGAAATACAATAATAGTAATAGTAATAATAGTACTACAATAATAGTAATAGTAGTACTACAATAATAGTAATAGTAGAACAACAATAATAGTAATAGCAATAGTAGAACTACAATAATAGTAATAATAATAGTAGTACTACAACAATATTAATAGTTATAGTAGTACTACAATAATAGTAATAGTAGTACTACAATAATAGTAATAGTATTACTACAATAATAGTAATAGAACTACAATATTAGTAATCGTAGTACTACAATAGTAGTAATAGTAGTACTACAATAATAGTAATAGTAGAACTACAATAATAATAATAGTAATAGTAGTACTTCAATAATAATAGTAATAGTAGTACTACAATAGTAATAGTAGTACTACAATAATAACAGTAGTACTACAATAATAGTAGTACTACAATAATGATAATAGTAATAGTAGTTCTACAATAATAGTAATAGTAGAACTACAATAATAGTAATGGTAGTAATAGTACTACAATAATAGTAATAGTAGAACTACAATAATAGTAATAGCAATTGTAGAACTATAATAGTGATAGTAATAGTAGTACTACAACAATATTAATAGTAATAGTAGTACTACAATAATAGTAATAGTAGTACTACAATAATAGTAATAGTAATAGTAGTACTACAATAATAGTAATAGAACTACAATAGTAATAGTAGTACTACAATAGTAATAGTAATAGTAGAGCGACAATATTAGTAATAGTATTTATTATTAGTAATTAGTAGTAATTATTATTAGTAGTACTACAATAATAATAGTAATAGTAGTATTTCAATAAAAATAGTAATAGTAATAGTAATAGTAGTACTACAAAAATAGTAATAGAACTACAATAGTAATAGTACTACAATAGTAATAGTACTACAGTAATAATAGCAGTACTACAATAATAATAACAGTAGTACTACAATAATAATAGTAATAGTAGCACTACAATAATAGTAATAGTAGTACTACAATAATAGTGATAGAACTACAATAATATTGATAGAACTACAATAATAGTAATAGCAGTACTACAATAATAGTAATAGTCGTACTACAATAATAGTAATAGTGAAACTACAATAATAGTGATAGTAATAGTAGTACTACAATAATAGCAATAGAACTACAATAATAGTAATAGTAATAGTAGTACTACGATGATAGTAATAGTAGAACTACAATAATAGTAATAGCAATAGAACTATAATAGTAATAGTAAAAGTAGTACTACACCAATATTAATAGTAATAGTAGTACTACAATAATAGTAATAGTAGTACTACAATAATAGTAATAGTAGTACTACAATAATAGTAACAGTATTACTACAATAATAGTAATAGAACTACAATAATAGTAATCGTAGTACTACAATAGTAGTAATAGTAGTACTACAATAATAGTAAAAGTAGAACTACAATAATAATAATAGTAATAGTAGTACTTCAATAATAATAGTAGTAGTAATAGTAGAACTACAATAATAGTAATAGTAGAACTACACTAATAGTAATCGTAGTACTACAATAGTAATAGTAGTACTAATATAATAGTAATAGTAGAACTACAATAATAGTAATAGTAATAGTAGTACTACAATAATAGTAATAGTAATAGTAGAACTACAATAATAGTAATAGTAGTACTACAATAATAGTAATAGTAGAACTACAATATTAGTAATTGCAATTGTAGAACTATAATAGTAATAGTAATAGTAGTACTACAACGATATTAATAGTAATAGTAGTACTACAATAATAGTAATAGTAGTACTACAATAATAGTAATAGTAGTCCTACAATAATAGTAATAGTAATAGTAGAACTACAATAATAGTAATAGTAGAACTACAATAATAGTAATCGTAGTACTACAATAGTAGTAATAGTAGTACTACAATAAGAGTAATAGTAGAACTACAACAATAATAGTAATAGTAGTACTACAATAATAGTAATAGTAGTACTACAATAATAGTAATAGTAGAACTACAATAATAGTAAAAGCAATAGTAGAACTACAATAATAGTAATAATAATAGTACTACAACAATATTAACAGCAATAGTAGTACTACAATAATAGTAATAGTAGTACTACAATAATAGTAATAGTAATACTACAATAATAGTAATAGACCTACAATAATAGTAATCGTAGTACTACAATAGTAGTAATAGTAGTACTACAATAATAGTAATAGTAGAACTACAATAATAATAATAGTAATAGTAGTACTACAATGATAGTAATAGAACTACAATAGTAATAGTAGTACTACAATAGTAATAGTAGTACTACAATAATAATAGTAGTACTACAATGATAATAGTAGTACTACAATAATAATAATAGTAGTACTACAATAATAATAATAGTAATAGTAGTTCTACAAAAATAGTGATAGTAGAACTACAATAATAGTAATAGTAATAGTAGTACTACAATAATAGTAATAGTAGAACTACAATAATAGTAATAGCAATTGTAGAACTATAATAGTAATAGTAATAGTAGTACTACAACAATATTAATAGTAATAGTAGTACTACAATAATAGTAATAGTAGTACTACAATAATAGTAATAGTAATAGTAGTACTACAATAATAGTAATAGAACTACAATAATAGTAATCGTAGTACTACAATAATGGTAATAGTAGTACTACAATAATAGTAATAGTAATAGTAGAAATACAATGATAGTAATAGTATTTATTATTAGTAATTAGTAGTAATTAGTAGTAGTACTACAATAATAATAGTAATAGTAGTACTTCAATAAAAATAGTAATAGTAATAGTAATAGTAGTACTACAATAATAGTAATAGAACTACAATAGTAATGGTAGTACTACAATAGTAATATTAGTACTACAGTAATAATAGCAGTACTACAATAATAATAATAGTAGTACTACAATAATGATAGTAATAGTGGTACTACAATAATTGTAAAAGTAGTACTACAATAATAGTAATAGAACTACAACAATAGTAATAGAACTACAATAATAGTAATAGCAGTACTACAATAATAGTAATAGTAGTACTACAATAGTAATAGTAAAACTACAATAATAGCAATAGTAATAGTAGTACTACAATAATAGTAATGGAACTACAATAATAGTAATAGTAATAGTAATACTACAATAATAGTAATAGTAGAACTACAATAATAGTAATAGCAATTGTAGAACTAATAGTAATAGTAATAGTAGTACTACAACAATATTAATAGTAATAGTAGTACTACAATAATAGTAATCGTAGTACTACAATAGTAATAGTAGTACTACACTAATAGTAATAGTAGAACTACAATAATAGTAATAGTAATAGTAGAACTACAATAATAGTAATAGTAGTTCTACAATAATAGTAATAGTAGAACTACAATAATAGTAATAGCAATTGTTGAACTATAATAGTAATAGTAATAGTAGTACTACAACAATATTAATAGTAATAGTAGTACTACAATAATAGTAATAGTAATAATAGAACTACAATAATAGTAATAGTAGAACTACAATAATAGTAATCATAGTACTACAATAGTAGTAATAGTAGTACTACAATAGTAGTAATAGTAGTACTACAATAAGAGTAATAGAACTACAATAATAGTAATAGAACTACAATAATAGTAATAGCAGTACTACAATAATAGTAATAGTAGTACTACAATAGTAATAGTAAAACTACAATAATAGCAATAGTAATAGTAGTACTACAATAATAGTAATAGAACTACAATAATAGTAATAGTAATAGTAGTACTACAATAATAGTAATAGTAGAACTACAATAATAGTAATAGCAATTGTAGAACTATAATAGTAATAGTAATAGTAGTACTACAACAATATTAATAGTAATAGTAGTACTACAATAGTAATCGTAGTACTACAATAGTCATAGTAGTACTACACTAATAGTAATAGTAGAACTACAATAATAGTAATAGTAATAGTAGAAATACAATGATAGTAATAGTAATAGTAGTACTACAATAATAGTAATAGTAGAACTACAATATTAGTTATAGTATTTATAATTAGTAATTAGTAGTAATTATTAGTAGTAGTACTACAATAATAAGAGTAATAGTAGTACTTCAATAAAAATAGTAATAGTAATAGTAATAGTAGTACTACAATAATAGTAATAGTAATAGTACTACAATAATAGTAATAGTAATAGTAGTACTACGATAATAGTAATAGTAGTACTACAATAATAATAGTAGTACTACAATAATAATAATAGTAATAGTAGTTCAACAATAATAGTAATAGTAGAACTACAATAAAAGTAATAGTAATAGTAGTACTACAATAATAGTAATAGTAGAACTACAATAATAGTAATAGCTATTGTAGAACTATAATAGTAATAGTAATAGTAGTACTACAACAATATTAATAGTAATAGTAGTACTACAATAATAGTAATAGTAGTACTACAATAATAGTAATAGTAATAGTAGTACTACAATAATAGTAATAGAACTACAATAATAGTAATCGTAGTACTACAATAATGGTAATAGTAGTACTACAATAATAGTAATAGTAATAGTAGAAATACAATAATAGTAATAGTAATAGTAGTACTACAATAATAGTAATAGTAGAACTACAATATTAGTTATAGTATTTATAATTAGTAATTAGTAGTAATTATTAGTAGTAGTACTACAATAATAAGAGTAATAGTAGTACTTCAATAAAAATAGTAATAGTAATAGTAATAGTAGTACTACAATAATAGTAATAGTAATAGTAGTACTACAATAATAGTAATAGAACTACAATAATAGTAATCGTAGTACTACAATAATGGTAATAGTAGTACTACAATAATAGTAATAGTAATAGTAGAAATACAATAATAGTAATGGTAATAGTAGTACTACAATAATAGTAATAGTGATAGTAGAACTACAATATTAGTAATAGTAGTACTACAATAATAGTAATAGTACTACAATAATAATAGTAATAGTAATAGTAGTACTACAATAATAGTAATAGTAGTACTACAATAATAGTAATAGTAATAGTAGTACTACAATAATAGTAAAAGAACTACAATAATAGTAATCGTAGTACTACAATAATGGTAATAGTAGTACTACAATAATAGTAATAGTAATAGTAGAAATACAATAATAGTAATAGTAATAATAGTACTACAATAATAGTAATAGTAATAGTAGAGCTACAATATTAGTAATAGTATTTATTATTAGTAATTAGTAGTAATTATTAGTAGTAGTACTACAATAATAAGAGTAATAGTAGTACTTCAATAAAAATAGTAATAGTAATAGTAATAGTAGTACTACAATAATAGTAATAGTAATAGTAGTACTACAATAATAGTAATAGTAATAGTAGTACTACAATAATAGTAATAGAACTACAATGATAGTAATTGTAGTACTACAATAATGGTAATAGTAGTACTACAATAGTAGTAATAGTAATAGTAGAAATACAATAATAGTAATGGTAATAGTAGTACTACAATAATAGTAATAGTGATAGTAGAACTACAATATTAGTAATAGTAGTACTACAATAATAGTAATAGTACTACAATAATAATAGTAATAGTAATAGTAGTACTACAATAATAGTAAAAGTAGTACTACAATAATAATAATAGTAGTACTACAATAATAATAATAGTAATAGTAGTTCAACAATAATAGTAATAGTAGAACTACAATAATAGTAATAGCAATTGTAGAACTATAATAGTAATAGTAATAGTAGTACTACAACAATATTAATAGTAATAGTAGTACTACAATAATAGTAATAGTAGTACTACAGTAATAGTAATAGTAATAGTAGTACTACAATAATAGTAATAGAACTACAATAATAGTAATCGTAGTACTACAATAATGGTAATAGTAGTACTACAATAATAGTAATAGTAATAGTAGAAATACAATAATAGAAATAGTAATAGTAGTACTACAATAATAGTAATAGTAGAACTACAATATTAGTTATAGTATTTATAATTAGTAATTAGTAGTAATTATTAGTAGTAGTACTACAATAATAAGAGTAATTAGTACTTCAATAAAAATAGTAATAGTAATAGTAATAGTAGTACTACAATAATAGTAATAGTAATAGTAGTACTACAATAATAGCAATAGAACTACAATAATAGTAATCGTAGTACTACAATAATGGTAATAGTAGTACTACAATAATAGTAATAGTAATAGTAGAAATACAATAATAGTAATGGTAATAGTAGTACTACAATAATAGTAATAGTGATAGTAGAACTACAATATTAGTAATAGTAGTACTACAATAATAGTAATAGTACTACAATAATAATAGTAATAGTAATAGTAGTACTACAATAATAGTAATAGTAGTACTACAATAATAGTAATAGTAATAGTAGTACTACAATAATAGTAAAAGAACTACAATAATAGTAATCGTAGTACTACAATAATGGTAATAGTAGTACTACAATAATAGTAATAGTAATAGTAGAAATACAATAATAGTAATAGTAATAATAGTACTACAATAATAGTAATAGTAATAGTAGAGCTACAATATTAGTAATAGTATTTATTATTAGTAATTAGTAGTAATTATTAGTAGTAGTACTACAATAATAATAGTAATAGTAGTACTTCAATAAAAATAGTAATAGTAATAGTAATAGTAGTACTACAATAATAGTAATAGAACTACAATAGTAATGGTAGTACTACAATAGTAATATTAGTACTACAGTAATAATAGCAGTACTACAATAATAATAATAGTAGTACTACAATAATGATAGTAATAGTGGTACTACAATAATTGTAAAAGTAGTACTACAATAATAGTAATAGAACTACAATTATAGTAATAGAACTACAATAATAGTAATAGCAGTACTATAATAATAGTAATAGTAGTACTACAATAGTAATAGTAAAACTACAATAATAGTAATAGTAATAGTAGTACTACAATAATAGTAATAGAACTACAATAATAGTAATAGTAATAGTAGTACTACAATAATAGTAATAGTAGAACTACAATAATAGTAATAGCAATTGTAGAACTATAATAGTAATAGTAATAGTAGTACTACAACAATATTAATAGTAATAGTAGTACTACAATAATAGTAATAGTAGTACTACAATAATAGTAATAGTAATAGTAGAACAACAATAGTAGTAATAGTAGTACTACAATAATAGTAATAGTAGAACTACAATAATAGTAATAGTAAGAGTAGTACTACAATAATAGTAATAGTAGAACTACAATAATAGTAATAGTAATAGTAGAACTACAATAATAGTAATCGTAGTATTACAATAGTAGTAATACTAGTACTACAATAAGAGTAATAGCAGAACTACAATAATAGTAATAGTAATAGTAGTACTACAATAACAGTAATAGTAGAACTACAATAATAATAATGGTAATAGTAGTTCTTCAATAATAATAGTAATAGTAGTACTACAATAATAGTAATAGAACTACAATAGTAATAGTAGTACTACAATAGTAATAGTAGTACTACAATAATAATAGTAGTACTACAATAATAATAGTAGTACTACAATAATAATAATAGTACTACAATAATAGTAATAGTAGAATTACAATAGTAATAGTAGTACTACAATAGTAATAGTAATAGTAGAACTACAATAATAGTAATAGTAATAGTAGAACTACAATAATAGTAATAGCAATAGTAGAACTACAATAATAGTAATAGTAATAGTAGTACTACAATAATAGTAATAGTATTACTAGAATAATAGTAATAGAACTACAATAATAGTAATCGTAGTACTACAATAGTAGTAATAGTAGTACTACAATAATAGTAATAGTAGAACTACAATAATAATAATAGTAATAGTAGTACTTCAATAATAATAGTAATAGTAGTACTACAATAGTAATAGTAGTACTACAATAATAATAGTAGTACTACAATAATAATAATAGTAATAGTATTTCTACAATAATAGTAATAGTAGAACTACAATAATAGTAATAGTAGTACTACAATAATAGTAATAGTAGAACTATAATAATAGTAATAGCAATTGTAGAACTATAATAGTGATAGTAATAGTAGTACTACAACAATATTAATAGTAATAGTAGTACTACAATAATAGTAATAGTAGTACTACAATAATAGTAATAGTAATAGTAGTACTACAATAATAGTAAAAGAACTACAATAATAGTGATCGTAGTACTACAATAATGGCAATAGTAGTACTACAATAATAGTAATAGTAATAGAAGAAATACAATAATAGAAATAGTAATAATAGTACTACAATAATAGTAATAGTAATAGTAGAGCTACAATATTAGTAATAGTATTTATTATTAGTAATTAGTAGTAATTATTAGTAGTAGTACTACAATAATAATAGTAATAGTAGTACTTCAATAAAAATAGTAATAGTAATAGTAATAGTAGTACTACAATAATAGTAATAGAACTACAAAAAGTAATGGTAGTACTACAATAGTAATATTAGTACTACAGTAATAATAGCAGTACTACAATAATAATAATAGTGGTACTACAATAATGATAGTAATAGTGGTACTACAATAATTGTAAAAGTAGTACTACAATAATAGTAATAGAACTACAATAGTAATAGAACTACAATAATAGTAATAGCAGTACTACAATAGTAATAGTAGTACTACAATAGTAATAGTAAAACTACAATAATAGCAATAGTAATAGTAGTACTACAATAATAGTAATAGAACTACAATAATAGTAATAGTAATAGTAGTACTACAATAATAGTAATAGTAGAACTACAATAATAGTAATAGCAATTGTAGAACTATAATAGTAATAGTAATAGTAGTACTACAACAATATTAATAGTAATAGTAGTACTACAATAATAGTAATAGTAGTACTACAAGAATAGTAATAGTAATAGTAGTACTACAATAATAGTAAAAGAACTACAATAATAGTAATCGTAGTACTACAATAATGGTAATAGTAGTACTACAATAATAGTAATCGTAATAGTAGAAATACAATAATAGTAATAGTAATAATAGTACTACAATAATAGTAATATTAATAGTAGAGCTACAATATTAGTAATAGTATTTATTATTAGTAATTAGCAGTAATTATTAGTAGTAGTACTACAATAATAATAGTAATAGTAGTACTTCAATAAAAATAGTAATAGTAATAGTAATAGTAGTACTACAATAACTAATAGAACTACAATAGTAATGGTAGTACTACAATAGTAATATTAGTACTACAGTAATAATAGCAGTACTACAATAATAATAATAGTAGTACTACAATAATGATAGTAATAGTAGTACTACAATAATTGTAAAAGTAGTACGACAATAATAGTAATAGAACTACAATAATAGTAATAGAACTACAATAATAGTAATAGCAGTACTACAATAATAGTAATAGTAGTACTACAATAGTAATAGTAAAACTACAATAATAGTAATAGTAATAGTAGTACTACAATAATAGTAATAGAACTACAATAATAGTAATAGTAATAGTAGTACTACAATAATAGTAATAGTAGAACTACAATAATAGTAATAGCAATTGTAGAACTATAATAGTAATAGTAATAGTAGTACTACAACAATATTAATAGTAATAGTAGTACTACAATAATAGTAATAGTAGTACTACAATAATAGTGATAGTAGTACTACAATAATAGTAATAGTAATAGTAGAACTACAATAATAGTAATAGTAGAACTACAATAATAGTAGTCGTAGTACTACAATAGTAATAGTAGTACTACAATAGTAGTAATAGTAGTACTACAATAAGAGTAATAGTAGAACTACAACAATAATAGTAATAGTACTACATTAATAGTAATAGTAGTACTACAATAATAGTAATAGTAGAACTACAATAATAGTAATAGTAATAGTAGTACTACAATAATAGTAATAGTAGAACTACAATAATAGTAATAGCAATTGTAGAACTATAATAGTAATAGTAATAGTAGTACTACAACAATATTAATAGTAATAGTAGTACTACAATAATAGTAGTACTACAATAATAGTAATAGTAATAGTAGTACTACAATAATAGTAATAGAACTGCAATAATAGTAATCGTAGTACTACAATAATGGTAATAGTAGTACTACAATAATAGTAATAGTAATAGTAGAAATACAATAATAGTAATAGTAATAGTAGTACTACAATAATAGTAATAGTAGAACTACAATATTAGTTATAGTATTTATAATAAGTAATTAGTAGTAATTATTAGTAGTAGTACTACAATAATAAGTAATAGTAGTACTTCAATAAAAATAGTAATAGTAATAGTAATAGTAGTACTACAATAATAGTAATAGTAATAGTAGTACTACAATAATAGTAATAGTAATAGTAGTACTACAATAATAGTAAAAGAACTACAATAATAGTAATCGTAGTACTACAATAATGGTAATAGTAGTACTACAATAGTAGTAATAGTAATAGTAGAAATACAATAATAGTAATGGTAATAGTAGTACTACAATAATAGTAATAGTGATAGTAGAACTACAATATTAGTAATAGTAGTACTACAATAATAGTAATAGTACTACAATAATAATAGTAATAGTAATAGTAGTACTACAATAATAGTAATAGTAGTACTACAGTAATAATAATAGTAGTACTACAATAATAATAATAGTAATAGTAGTTCAACAATAATAGTAATAGTAGAACTACAATAATAGTAATAGTAATAGTAGTACTACAATAATAGTAATAGCAATTGTAGAACTATAATAGTAATAGTAATAGTAGTACTACAACAATATCAATAGTAATAGTAGTACTACAATAATAGTAATAGTAGTACTACAATAATAGTAATAGTAGTACTACAATAATAGTAATAGAACTACAATAATAGTAATCGTAGTACTACAATAATGGTAATAGTAGTACTACAATAATAGTAATAGTAATAGTAGAAATACAATAATATTAATAGTAATAGTAGTACTACAATAATAGTAATAGTAGAACTACAATATTAGTTATAGTATTTATAATTAGTAATTAGTAGTAATTATTAGTAGTAGTACTACAATAATAAGAGTAATAGTAGTACTTCAATAAAAATAGTAATAGTAATAGTAATAGTAGTACTACAATAATAGTAATAGTAATAGTAGTACTACAATAATAGTAATAGAACTACAATAATAGTAATCGTAGTACTACAATAATGGTAATAGTAGTACTACAATAATAGTAATAGTAATAGTAGAAATACAATAATAGTAATGGTAATAGTAGTACTACAATAATAGTAATAGTGATAGTAGAACTACAATATTAGTAATAGTAGTACTACAATAATAGTAATAGTACTAGTAATAGTAGTACTACAATAATAGTAATAGTAGTACTACAATAATAGTAATAGTAGTACTACAATGATAGTAATAGTAATAGTAGTACTACAACAATATTAATAGTAATAGTAGTACTACAATAATAGTAATAGTAGTACTACAATAATAGTAATAGCAGTACTACAATAATAATAGTAATAGTAGTACTTCAATAATAATAGTAATAGTGATAGTAGTACTACAATAATAGTAATAGTAGTACTACAATAATAGTAATAGTAGTACTACAATAATAGTGATAGAACTACAATAATAGTATTACTACAATGATAATAGTAATAGTAGTACTACAATAGTAGTAATAGTAGTACTACAATAAGAGTAATAGTAGAACCACAATAATAATAGTAATAGTAGTACTACAAGAACAATAGTAATAGTAGTACTACAACAATATTAACAGTAATAGTAGTACTACAATAATAGTAATAGTAGTACTACAATAATAGTGATAGTAATACTACAATAATAGTAATAGACCTACAATAATAGTAATCGTAGTACTACAATAATAGTAATAGTAGTACTACAATAATAGTAATAGTAATACTACAATAATAGTAATAGACCTACAATAATAGTAATCGTAGTACTACAATAGTAGTAATAGTAGTACTACAATAATAGTAATAGTAGAACTACAATAATAATGGTAATAGTAGTACTTCAATAATAATAGTAATAGTAGTACTACAATGATAGTAATAGAACTACAATAGTAATAGTAGTACTACAATAATAGTAATAGTAGTACTACAATAATAGTAATAGTAATACTACAATAATAGTACTAGAACTACAATAATAGTAATCGTAGTACTACAATAGTTGTAATAGTAGTACTACAATAATAGTAATAGTAGAACTACAATAGTAATAGTAGAACTACAATAGTAATAGTAGTACTACAATAGTAATTGTAGTACTACAATAATAATAGTAGTACTACAATAATAATAATAGTAATAGTATCATTCATTCATTCATTCATTTTCCGAACCGCTTATTCCAATTCAGGGTCGCGGGGAAGCTGGAGCCTATCCCAGCTGGCTTTGGGCGACAGGCAGGGTACACCCTGGACAGCTCGCCAGTCCATCGCAGGGCCACACAGAGAGACGAAATCCCACACTCACGCTCACACTCACTCCTAGGGGCAATGTAGAGTGACCAATTAACCTATCATGCATGTCTTTGGATGGTGGGAGGAAGCCGGAGTACCCGGAGAGAACCCACGCATACACGGGGAGAACATGCAAACTCCACACAGAAAGGCCACTGTCCAAACCAGCCAAGGATCGAACCAGCAACCTTCTTGCTGTGAGGCCACAGTGCTAACCACTGCGCCACCGTGCAGCCTTATAAAGTACTACAATAATAGTAATAGAACTACAATAATAGTAATCGTAGTACTACAATAATGGTAATAGTAGTACTACAATAATAGTAATAGTAATAGTAGAAATACAATGATAGTAATAGTAATAGTAGTACTACAATAATAGTAATAGTAGTACTACAATATTAGTTATAGTATTTATAATTAGTAATTAGTAGTAATTATTAGTAGTACTACAATAATAAGAGTAATAGTAATACTTCAATAAAAATAGTAATAGTAATAGTAATAGTACTACAATAATAGTAATAGTAATAGTAGTACTACAATAATAGTAATAGTAATAGTAGTACTACAATAATAGTAATAGAACTACAATAATAATCGTAGTACTACAATAATGGTAATAGTAGTACTACAATAATAGTCATAGTAATAGTAGAAATACAATAATAGTAATGGTAATAGTAGTACTACAATAATAGTAATAGTGATAGTAGAACTACAATATTAGTAATAGTAGTACTACAATAATAGTAATAGTAGTACTACAATAATAATAATAGTAGTACTACAATAATAATAATAGTAATAGTAGTTCAACAATAATAGTAATAGTAGAACTACAATAATAGTAATAGTAATAGTAGTACTACAATAATAGTAATAGTAGAACTACAATAATAGTAATAGCAATTGTAGAACTATAATACTAATAGTAATAGTAGTACTACAACAATATTAATAGTAATAGTACTACAATAATAGTAATAGTAGTACTACAATAATAGTAATAGTAGTACTACAATAATAGTAATAGTAGTACTACAATAATAAGAGTAATAGTAGTACTTCAATAAAAATAGTAATAGTAATAGTAATAGTAGTACTACAATAATAGTAATAGTAATAGTAGTACTACAATAATAGTTATAGAACTACAATAATAGTAATCGTAGTACTACAATAATGGTAATAGTAGTACTACAATAATAGTAATAGTGATAGTAGAACTACAATATTGGTAATAGTAGTACTACAATAATAGTAATAGTACTACAATAATAATAGTAATAGTAATAGTAGTACTACAATAATAGTAATAGTAGTACTACAATAATAGTAATAGTAGTACTACAATGATAGTAATAGTAATAGTAGTACTACAACAATATTAATAGTAATAGTAGTACTACAATAATAGTAATAGTAGTACTACAATAATAGTAATAGTAGTACTACAATGATAGTAATAGTAATAGTAGTACTACAACAATATTAATAGTAATAGTAGTACTACAATAATAGTAATAGTAGTACTACAATAATAGTAATAGTAGTACTACAATAATAATAGTAATAGTAGTACTTCAATAATAATAGTAATAGTGATAGTAGTACAACAATAATAGTAATAGAACTACAATAGTAATAGTAGTACTACAATAGTAATAGAACTACAATAATAATAGTAGTACTACAATAACAATAATAGTAGTACTACAATAATAAAAGTAATAGTAGTACTACAATAATAGTAATAGTAGTACTACAATAATAGTGATAGAACTACAATAATAGTATTACTACAATGATAATAGTAATAGTAGTACTACAATAGTAGTAATAGTAGTACTACAAGAACAATAGTAATAGTAGTACTACAACAATATTAACAGTAATAGTAGTAGTACAATAATAGTAATAGTAGTACTACAATAATAGTGATAGTAATACTACAATAATAGTAATAGACCTACAATAATAATAATCGTAGTACTACAATAATAGTAATCGTAGTACTACAATAATAGTAATAGTAATACTACAATAATAGTAATAGACCTACAATAATAGTAATCGTAGTACTACAATAGTAGTAATAGTAGTACTACAATAATAGTAATAGTAGAACTACAATAATAATAATGGTAATAGTAGTACTTCAATAATAATAGTAATAGTAGTACTACAATGATAGTAATAGAACTACAATAGTAATAGTAGTACTACAATAGTAATAGTAGTACTTCAATAATAATAGTAGTACTACAATAACAATAGTAGTTCTACAATAATAATAATAGTAGTACTACAATAATAATAATAGTAATAGTAGTTCTACAATAATAGTAATAGTAGAACTACAATAATAGTAATAGTAATAGTAGTACTACAATAATAGTAATAGTAGAACTACAATAATAGTAATAGCAATTGTAGAACTATAATAGTAATAGTAATAGTAGTACTACAACAATATTAATAGTAATATTAGTACTACAATAATAGTAATAGTAGTACTACAATAATAGTAATAGTAATAGTAGTACTACAATAATAGTAATAGTAATAGTAGTACTACAACAATATTAATAGTAATAGTAGTACTACAATAATAGTAATAGTAGTACTACAATAATAGTAATAGTAGTACTACAATAATAATAGTAATAGTAGTACTTCAATAATAATAGTAATAGTGATAGTAGTACAACAATAATAGTAATAGAACTACAATAGTAATAGTAGTACTACAATAGTAATAGAACTACAATAATAATAGTAGTACTACAATAACAATAATAGTAGTACTACAATAATAAAAGTAATAGTAGTACTACAATAATAGTAATAGTAGTACTACAATAATAGTGATAGAACTACAATAATAGTATTACTACAATGATAATAGTAATAGTAGTACTACAATAGTAGTAATAGTAGTACTACAAGAACAATAGTAATAGTAGTACTACAACAATATTAACAGTAATAGTAGTAGTACAATAATAGTAATAGTAGTACTACAATAATAGTGATAGTAATACTACAATAATAGTAATAGACCTACAATAATAATAATCGTAGTACTACAATAATAGTAATCGTAGTACTACAATAATAGTAATAGTAATACTACAATAATAGTAATAGACCTACAATAATAGTAATCGTAGTACTACAATAGTAGTAATAGTAGTACTACAATAATAGTAATAGTAGAACTACAATAATAATAATGGTAATAGTAGTACTTCAATAATAATAGTAATAGTACTACAATGATAGTAATAGAACTACAATAGTAATAGTAGTACTACAATAGTAATAGTAGTACTTCAATAATAATAGTAGTACTACAATAACAATAGTAGTTCTACAATAATAATAATAGTAGTACTACAATAATAATAATAGTAATAGTAGTTCTACAATAATAGTAATAGTAGAACTACAATAATAGTAATAGTAATAGTAGTACTACAATAATAGTAATAGTAGAACTACAATAATAGTAATAGCAATTGTAGAACTATAATAGTAATAGTAATAGTAGTACTACAACAATATTAATAGTAATATTAGTACTACAATAATAGTAATAGTAGTACTACAATAATAGTAATAGTAATAGTAGTACTACAATAATAGTAATAGAACTACAATAATAGTAATCGTAGTACTACAATAATGGTAATAGTAGTACTACAATAATAGTAATAGTAATAGTAGAAATACAATGATAGTAATAGTATTTATTATTAGTAATTAGTTGTAATTATTAGTAGTAGTACTACAATAATAATAGTAATAGTAGTACTTCAATAAAGATAGTAATAGTAATAGTAGTACTACAATAATAGTAATAGTAATAGTAGTACTACAATAATAGTAATAGTAATAGTAGTACTACAATAATAGTAATAGAACTACAATAATAGTAATCGTAGTACTACAATAATGGTAATAGTAGTACTACAATAATAGTAATAGTAATGGTAGAAATACAATAATAGTAATAGTAGTACTACATTAATAGTAATAGTGATAGTAGAACTACAATATTAGTAATAGTATTTATTATTAGTAATTAGTAGTAATTATTAGTAGTAGTACTACAATAATAGTAATAGTAGTACTACAATAATAATAGTAATAGTAGTACTTCAATAAAGATAGTAAAAGTAATAGTAATAGTAGTACTACAATAATGGTAATAGAACTACAATAATAGTATTACTACAATGATAATAGTAATAGTACTACAATAGTAGTAATAGTAGTACTACAATAAGAGTAATAGTAGTACTACAATAATAGTAATAGTAGTACTACAATAATAGTAATAGTAATAGTAGTACTACAATAATAGTAATAGTAAGAGTAGTACTACAACAATATTAATAGTAATAGTAGTACTACAATAATAGTAATAGCAGTACTACAATAATACTAATAGTAATAGAACTACAATAATAGTAATAGAACTACAATAGTAATAGTAGTACTACAATAGTAATATTAGTATTACAGTAATAATAGTAGTCCTACAATAATAATAATAGTAGTACTACAATAATAATAGTAATAGTAGTACTACAATAATAGTAATAGTAGAAATACAATAATAGTAATAGCAATAGTAGAACTACAATAATAGTAATAGTAATAGTCGTACTACAATATTAATAGTAATAGTAGTACTACAATAATAGTAATAGTAGTACTACAATAATAGTAATAGTAATAGTACTACAATAATAGTAATAGAACTACAACAGTAATAGTAGTACTACAATAGTAATAGAACTACAATAATAATAGTAGTACTACAATAATAATAGTAATAGTAGTACTACAATAATAGTAATAGTAATAGTAGTACTACAATAATAGTAATAGTAGTACTACAATAGTAATAGAACTACAATAATAGTATTACTACAATGATAATAGTAGTACTACAATAGTAGTAATAGTAGTACTACAATAAGAGTAATAGTAGAACCACAATAATAATAGTAATAGTAGTACTACAAGAACAATAGTAATAGTAGTACTACAACAATATTAACAGTAATAGTAGTACTACAATAATAGTAATAGACCTACAATAATAGTAATCGTAGTACTACAATAGTAGTAATAGTAGTACTACAATAATAGTAATAGTAGAACTACAATAATAATAATAGTAATAGCAGTACTTCAATAATAATAGTAATAGTAGTACTACAATGATAGTAATAGAACTACAATAGTAATAGTAGTACTACACTAGTAATAGTAGTACTACAATAATAATAGTAGTACTACAATAACAATAGTAGTTCAACAATAATGATAATAGTAGTACTACAATAATAATAATAGTAATAGTAGTTCTACAATAATAGTAATAGTAGAACTACACTAATAGTAATAGTAATAGTAGTACTACAATAATAGTAATAGTAGAACTACAATAATAGTAACAGCAATTGTAGAACTATAATAGTAATAGTAATAGTAGTACTACAACAATATTAATAGTAATAGTAGTACTACAATAATAGTAATAGTAGTACTACAATAATAGTAATAGTAATAGTAGTACTACAATAATAGTAATAGAACTACAATAATAGTAATCGTAGTACTATAATAATGGTAATAGTAGAACTACAATAATAGTAATAGTAACAGTAGAAATACAATGATAGTCGTAGTATTTATTATTAGTAATTAGTTGTAATTATTAGTAGTAGTACTACAATAATAATAGTAATAGTAGTACTTCAATAAAGATAGTAATAGTAATAGTAATAGTAGTACTACAATAATAGTAATAGAACTACAATAGTAATAGTAGTACTACAATAGTAATATTAGTATTACAGTAATAACAGTAGTACAACAATAATAATAATAGTAGTACTACAATAATAATAGTAATAGTAGTACTACAATAATAGTAATAGTAGAACTACAATAATAGTAATAGTAAGAGTAGTACTACAACAATATTAATAGTAATAGTAGTACTACAATAATAGAAATAGCAGTACTACAAAAATAGTAATAGTAATAGAACTACAATAATAGTAATAGAACTACAATAGTAATAGTGGTACTACAATAGTAATATTAGTACTACAGTAATAATAGTAGTACTACAATAATAATAGTAATAGTAGTACTACAATAATAGTAATAGTAGAAATACAATAATAGTAATAGCAATAGTAGAACTACAATAATAGTAATAGTAATAGTAGTACTACAATATTAATAGTAATAGTAGTACTACAATAATAGTAATAGCAGTACTACAATAATAGTAAGAGTAAGAGTAGAACTACAATAATAGTAATAGTAGAACTACAATAATAGTAACAGTAATAGTAGTACTACAAAAATAGTAATAGTAATAGTAGAACTACAATAATAGTAATAGTAATAGTAGGACTACAATAATAGTAATCGTAGTATTACAATAGTAGTAATAGTAGTACTACAATAAGAATAATAGTAGAACTACAATAATAATAATGGTAATAGTAGTACTACAATAATAATAATAGTAGTGCTACAATAATTGTAATAGTAGAACTACAATAATAGTAATAGTAGTACTACAATAATAGTAATAGTAAGAGTAGTACTACAACAATATTAATAGTAATAGTAGTACTACAATAATAGTAATAGCAGTACTACAATAATACTAATAGTAATAGAACTACAATAATAGTAATAGAACTACAATAGTAATAGTAGTACTACAATAGTAATATTAGTATTACAGTAATAATAGTAGTCCTACAATAATAATAATAGTAGTACTACAATAATAATAGTAATAGTAGTACTACAATAATAGTAATAGTAGAAATACAATAATAGTAATAGCAATAGTAGAACTACAATAATAGTAATAGTAATAGTCGTACTACAATATTAATAGTAATAGTAGTACTACAATAATAGTAATAGTAGTACTACAATAATAGTAATAGTAATAGTACTACAATAATAGTAATAGAACTACAATAGTAATAGTAGTACTACAATAGTAATAGAACTACAATAATAATAGTAGTACTACAATAATAATAGTAATAGTAGTACTACAATAATAGTAATAGTAATAGTAGTACTACAATAATAGTAATAGTAGTACTACAATAGTAATAGAACTACAATAATAGTATTACTACAATGATAATAGTAGTACTACAATAGTAGTAATAGTAGTACTACAATAAGAGTAATAGTAGAACCACAATAATAATAGTAATAGTAGTACTACAAGAACAATAGTAATAGTAGTACTACAACAATATTAACAGTAATAGTAGTACTACAATAATAGTAATAGACCTACAATAATAGTAATCGTAGTACTACAATAGTAGTAATAGTAGTACTACAATAATAGTAATAGTAGAACTACAATAATAATAATAGTAATAGCAGTACTTCAATAATAATAGTAATAGTAGTACTACAATGATAGTAATAGAACTACAATAGTAATAGTAGTACTACACTAGTAATAGTAGTACTACAATAATAATAGTAGTACTACAATAACAATAGTAGTTCAACAATAATGATAATAGTAGTACTACAATAATAATAATAGTAATAGTAGTTCTACAATAATAGTAATAGTAGAACTACACTAATAGTAATAGTAATAGTAGTACTACAATAATAGTAATAGTAGAACTACAATAATAGTAACAGCAATTGTAGAACTATAATAGTAATAGTAATAGTAGTACTACAACAATATTAATAGTAATAGTAGTACTACAATAATAGTAATAGTAGTACTACAATAATAGTAATAGTAATAGTAGTACTACAATAATAGTAATAGAACTACAATAATAGTAATCGTAGTACTATAATAATGGTAATAGTAGAACTACAATAATAGTAATAGTAACAGTAGAAATACAATGATAGTCGTAGTATTTATTATTAGTAATTAGTTGTAATTATTAGTAGTAGTACTACAATAATAATAGTAATAGTAGTACTTCAATAAAGATAGTAATAGTAATAGTAATAGTAGTACTACAATAATAGTAACAGAACTACAATAGTAATAGTAGTACTACAATAGTAATATTAGTATTACAGTAATAACAGTAGTACAACAATAATAATAATAGTAGTACTACAATAATAATAGTAATAGTAGTACTACAATAATAGTAATAGTAGAACTACAATAATAGTAATAGTAAGAGTAGTACTACAACAATATTAATAGTAATAGTAGTACTACAATAATAGAAATAGCAGTACTACAAAAATAGTAATAGTAATAGAACTACAATAATAGTAATAGAACTACAATAGTAATAGTGGTACTACAATAGTAATATTAGTACTACAGTAATAATAGTAGTACTACAATAATAATAGTAATAGTAGTACTACAATAATAGTAATAGTAGAAATACAATAATAGTAATAGCAATAGTAGAACTACAATAATAGTAATAGTAATAGTAGTACTACAATATTAATAGTAATAGTAGTACTACAATAATAGTAATAGCAGTACTACAATAATAGTAAGAGTAAGAGTAGAACTACAATAATAGTAATAGTAGAACTACAATAATAGTAACAGTAATAGTAGTACTACAAAAATAGTAATAGTAATAGTAGAACTACAATAATAGTAATAGTAATAGTAGGACTACAATAATAGTAATCGTAGTATTACAATAGTAGTAATAGTAGTACTACAATAAGAATAATAGTAGAACTACAATAATAATAATGGTAATAGTAGTACTACAATAATAATAATAGTAGTGCTACAATAATTGTAATAGTAGAACTACAATAATAGTAATAGTAGTACTACAATAATAGTAAAAGTAGTACTACAATAATAGTAATAGAACTACAATTATAGTAATAGAACTACAATAATAGTAATAGCAGTACTATAATAATAGTAATAGTAGTACTACAATAGTAATAGTAAAACTACAATAATAGTAATAGTAATAGTAGTACTACAATAATAGTAATAGAACTACAATAATAGTAATAGTAATAGTAGTACTACAATAATAGTAATAGTAGAACTACAATAATAGTAATAGCAATTGTAGAACTATAATAGTAATAGTAATAGTAGTACTACAACAATATTAATAGTAATAGTAGTACTACAATAATAGTAATAGTAGTACTACAATAATAGTAATAGTAATAGTAGAACAACAATAGTAGTAATAGTAGTACTACAATAATAGTAATAGTAGAACTACAATAATAGTAATAGTAAGAGTAGTACTACAATAATAGTAATAGTAGAACTACAATAATAGTAATAGTAATAGTAGAACTACAATAATAGTAATCGTAGTATTACAATAGTAGTAATACTAGTACTACAATAAGAGTAATAGCAGAACTACAATAATAGTAATAGTAATAGTAGTACTACAATAACAGTAATAGTAGAACTACAATAATAATAATGGTAATAGTAGTTCTTCAATAATAATAGTAATAGTAGTACTACAATAATAGTAATAGAACTACAATAGTAATAGTAGTACTACAATAGTAATAGTAGTACTACAATAATAATAGTAGTACTACAATAATAATAGTAGTACTACAATAATAATAATAGTACTACAATAATAGTAATAGTAGAATTACAATAGTAATAGTAGTACTACAATAGTAATAGTAATAGTAGAACTACAATAATAGTAATAGTAATAGTAGAACTACAATAATAGTAATAGCAATAGTAGAACTACAATAATAGTAATAGTAATAGTAGTACTACAATAATAGTAATAGTATTACTAGAATAATAGTAATAGAACTACAATAATAGTAATCGTAGTACTACAATAGTAGTAATAGTAGTACTACAATAATAGTAATAGTAGAACTACAATAATAATAATAGTAATAGTAGTACTTCAATAATAATAGTAATAGTAGTACTACAATAGTAATAGTAGTACTACAATAATAATAGTAGTACTACAATAATAATAATAGTAATAGTATTTCTACAATAATAGTAATAGTAGAACTACAATAATAGTAATAGTAGTACTACAATAATAGTAATAGTAGAACTACAATAATAGTAATAGCAATTGTAGAACTATAATAGTAATAGTAATAGTAGTACTACAACAATATTAATAGTAATAGTAGTACTACAATAATAGTAATAGTAGTACTACAAGAATAGTAATAGTAATAGTAGTACTACAATAATAGTAAAAGAACTACAATAATAGTAATCGTAGTACTACAATAATGGTAATAGTAGTACTACAATAATAGTAATCGTAATAGTAGAAATACAATAATAGTAATAGTAATAATAGTACTACAATAATAGTAATATTAATAGTAGAGCTACAATATTAGTAATAGTATTTATTATTAGTAATTAGCAGTAATTATTAGTAGTAGTACTACAATAATAATAGTAATAGTAGTACTTCAATAAAAATAGTAATAGTAATAGTAATAGTAGTACTACAATAACTAATAGAACTACAATAGTAATGGTAGTACTACAATAGTAATATTAGTACTACAGTAATAATAGCAGTACTACAATAATAATAATAGTAGTACTACAATAATGATAGTAATAGTAGTACTACAATAATTGTAAAAGTAGTACGACAATAATAGTAATAGAACTACAATAATAGTAATAGAACTACAATAATAGTAATAGCAGTACTACAATAATAGTAATAGTAGTACTACAATAGTAATAGTAAAACTACAATAATAGTAATAGTAATAGTAGTACTACAATAATAGTAATAGAACTACAATAATAGTAATAGTAATAGTAGTACTACAATAATAGTAATAGTAGAACTACAATAATAGTAATAGCAATTGTAGAACTATAATAGTAATAGTAATAGTAGTACTACAACAATATTAATAGTAATAGTAGTACTACAATAATAGTAATAGTAGTACTACAATAATAGTGATAGTAGTACTACAATAATAGTAATAGTAATAGTAGAACTACAATAATAGTAATAGTAGAACTACAATAATAGTAGTCGTAGTACTACAATAGTAATAGTAGTACTACAATAGTAGTAATAGTAGTACTACAATAAGAGTAATAGTAGAACTACAACAATAATAGTAATAGTACTACATTAATAGTAATAGTAGTACTACAATAATAGTAATAGTAGAACTACAATAATAGTAATAGTAATAGTAGTACTACAATAATAGTAATAGTAGAACTACAATAATAGTAATAGCAATTGTAGAACTATAATAGTAATAGTAATAGTAGTACTACAACAATATTAATAGTAATAGTAGTACTACAATAATAGTAGTACTACAATAATAGTAATAGTAATAGTAGTACTACAATAATAGTAATAGAACTGCAATAATAGTAATCGTAGTACTACAATAATGGTAATAGTAGTACTACAATAATAGTAATAGTAATAGTAGAAATACAATAATAGTAATAGTAATAGTAGTACTACAATAATAGTAATAGTAGAACTACAATATTAGTTATAGTATTTATAATAAGTAATTAGTAGTAATTATTAGTAGTAGTACTACAATAATAAGTAATAGTAGTACTTCAATAAAAATAGTAATAGTAATAGTAATAGTAGTACTACAATAATAGTAATAGTAATAGTAGTACTACAATAATAGTAATAGTAATAGTAGTACTACAATAATAGTAAAAGAACTACAATAATAGTAATCGTAGTACTACAATAATGGTAATAGTAGTACTACAATAGTAGTAATAGTAATAGTAGAAATACAATAATAGTAATGGTAATAGTAGTACTACAATAATAGTAATAGTGATAGTAGAACTACAATATTAGTAATAGTAGTACTACAATAATAGTAATAGTACTACAATAATAATAGTAATAGTAATAGTAGTACTACAATAATAGTAATAGTAGTACTACAGTAATAATAATAGTAGTACTACAATAATAATAATAGTAATAGTAGTTCAACAATAATAGTAATAGTAGAACTACAATAATAGTAATAGTAATAGTAGTACTACAATAATAGTAATAGCAATTGTAGAACTATAATAGTAATAGTAATAGTAGTACTACAACAATATCAATAGTAATAGTAGTACTACAATAATAGTAATAGTAGTACTACAATAATAGTAATAGTAGTACTACAATAATAGTAATAGAACTACAATAATAGTAATCGTAGTACTACAATAATGGTAATAGTAGTACTACAATAATAGTAATAGTAATAGTAGAAATACAATAATATTAATAGTAATAGTAGTACTACAATAATAGTAATAGTAGAACTACAATATTAGTTATAGTATTTATAATTAGTAATTAGTAGTAATTATTAGTAGTAGTACTACAATAATAAGAGTAATAGTAGTACTTCAATAAAAATAGTAATAGTAATAGTAATAGTAGTACTACAATAATAGTAATAGTAATAGTAGTACTACAATAATAGTAATAGAACTACAATAATAGTAATCGTAGTACTACAATAATGGTAATAGTAGTACTACAATAATAGTAATAGTAATAGTAGAAATACAATAATAGTAATGGTAATAGTAGTACTACAATAATAGTAATAGTGATAGTAGAACTACAATATTAGTAATAGTAGTACTACAATAATAGTAATAGTACTAGTAATAGTAGTACTACAATAATAGTAATAGTAGTACTACAATAATAGTAATAGTAGTACTACAATGATAGTAATAGTAATAGTAGTACTACAACAATATTAATAGTAATAGTAGTACTACAATAATAGTAATAGTAGTACTACAATAATAGTAATAGCAGTACTACAATAATAATAGTAATAGTAGTACTTCAATAATAATAGTAATAGTGATAGTAGTACTACAATAATAGTAATAGTAGTACTACAATAATAGTAATAGTAGTACTACAATAATAGTGATAGAACTACAATAATAGTATTACTACAATGATAATAGTAATAGTAGTACTACAATAGTAGTAATAGTAGTACTACAATAAGAGTAATAGTAGAACCACAATAATAATAGTAATAGTAGTACTACAAGAACAATAGTAATAGTAGTACTACAACAATATTAACAGTAATAGTAGTACTACAATAATAGTAATAGTAGTACTACAATAATAGTGATAGTAATACTACAATAATAGTAATAGACCTACAATAATAGTAATCGTAGTACTACAATAATAGTAATAGTAGTACTACAATAATAGTAATAGTAATACTACAATAATAGTAATAGACCTACAATAATAGTAATCGTAGTACTACAATAGTAGTAATAGTAGTACTACAATAATAGTAATAGTAGAACTACAATAATAATGGTAATAGTAGTACTTCAATAATAATAGTAATAGTAGTACTACAATGATAGTAATAGAACTACAATAGTAATAGTAGTACTACAATAATAGTAATAGTAGTACTACAATAATAGTAATAGTAATACTACAATAATAGTACTAGAACTACAATAATAGTAATCGTAGTACTACAATAGTTGTAATAGTAGTACTACAATAATAGTAATAGTAGAACTACAATAGTAATAGTAGAACTACAATAGTAATAGTAGTACTACAATAGTAATTGTAGTACTACAATAATAATAGTAGTACTACAATAATAATAATAGTAATAGTATCATTCATTCATTCATTCATTTTCCGAACCGCTTATTCCAATTCAGGGTCGCGGGGAAGCTGGAGCCTATCCCAGCTGGCTTTGGGCGACAGGCAGGGTACACCCTGGACAGCTCGCCAGTCCATCGCAGGGCCACACAGAGAGACGAAATCCCACACTCACGCTCACACTCACTCCTAGGGGCAATGTAGAGTGACCAATTAACCTATCATGCATGTCTTTGGATGGTGGGAGGAAGCCGGAGTACCCGGAGAGAACCCACGCATACACGGGGAGAACATGCAAACTCCACACAGAAAGGCCACTGTCCAAACCAGCCAAGGATCGAACCAGCAACCTTCTTGCTGTGAGGCCACAGTGCTAACCACTGCGCCACCGTGCAGCCTTATAAAGTACTACAATAATAGTAATAGAACTACAATAATAGTAATCGTAGTACTACAATAATGGTAATAGTAGTACTACAATAATAGTAATAGTAATAGTAGAAATACAATGATAGTAATAGTAATAGTAGTACTACAATAATAGTAATAGTAGTACTACAATATTAGTTATAGTATTTATAATTAGTAATTAGTAGTAATTATTAGTAGTACTACAATAATAAGAGTAATAGTAATACTTCAATAAAAATAGTAATAGTAATAGTAATAGTACTACAATAATAGTAATAGTAATAGTAGTACTACAATAATAGTAATAGTAATAGTAGTACTACAATAATAGTAATAGAACTACAATAATAATCGTAGTACTACAATAATGGTAATAGTAGTACTACAATAATAGTCATAGTAATAGTAGAAATACAATAATAGTAATGGTAATAGTAGTACTACAATAATAGTAATAGTGATAGTAGAACTACAATATTAGTAATAGTAGTACTACAATAATAGTAATAGTAGTACTACAATAATAATAATAGTAGTACTACAATAATAATAATAGTAATAGTAGTTCAACAATAATAGTAATAGTAGAACTACAATAATAGTAATAGTAATAGTAGTACTACAATAATAGTAATAGTAGAACTACAATAATAGTAATAGCAATTGTAGAACTATAATACTAATAGTAATAGTAGTACTACAACAATATTAATAGTAATAGTACTACAATAATAGTAATAGTAGTACTACAATAATAGTAATAGTAGTACTACAATAATAGTAATAGTAGTACTACAATAATAAGAGTAATAGTAGTACTTCAATAAAAATAGTAATAGTAATAGTAATAGTAGTACTACAATAATAGTAATAGTAATAGTAGTACTACAATAATAGTTATAGAACTACAATAATAGTAATCGTAGTACTACAATAATGGTAATAGTAGTACTACAATAATAGTAATAGTGATAGTAGAACTACAATATTGGTAATAGTAGTACTACAATAATAGTAATAGTACTACAATAATAATAGTAATAGTAATAGTAGTACTACAATAATAGTAATAGTAGTACTACAATAATAGTAATAGTAGTACTACAATGATAGTAATAGTAATAGTAGTACTACAACAATATTAATAGTAATAGTAGTACTACAATAATAGTAATAGTAGTACTACAATAATAGTAATAGTAGTACTACAATGATAGTAATAGTAATAGTAGTACTACAACAATATTAATAGTAATAGTAGTACTACAATAATAGTAATAGTAGTACTACAATAATAGTAATAGTAGTACTACAATAATAATAGTAATAGTAGTACTTCAATAATAATAGTAATAGTGATAGTAGTACAACAATAATAGTAATAGAACTACAATAGTAATAGTAGTACTACAATAGTAATAGAACTACAATAATAATAGTAGTACTACAATAACAATAATAGTAGTACTACAATAATAAAAGTAATAGTAGTACTACAATAATAGTAATAGTAGTACTACAATAATAGTGATAGAACTACAATAATAGTATTACTACAATGATAATAGTAATAGTAGTACTACAATAGTAGTAATAGTAGTACTACAAGAACAATAGTAATAGTAGTACTACAACAATATTAACAGTAATAGTAGTAGTACAATAATAGTAATAGTAGTACTACAATAATAGTGATAGTAATACTACAATAATAGTAATAGACCTACAATAATAATAATCGTAGTACTACAATAATAGTAATCGTAGTACTACAATAATAGTAATAGTAATACTACAATAATAGTAATAGACCTACAATAATAGTAATCGTAGTACTACAATAGTAGTAATAGTAGTACTACAATAATAGTAATAGTAGAACTACAATAATAATAATGGTAATAGTAGTACTTCAATAATAATAGTAATAGTAGTACTACAATGATAGTAATAGAACTACAATAGTAATAGTAGTACTACAATAGTAATAGTAGTACTTCAATAATAATAGTAGTACTACAATAACAATAGTAGTTCTACAATAATAATAATAGTAGTACTACAATAATAATAATAGTAATAGTAGTTCTACAATAATAGTAATAGTAGAACTACAATAATAGTAATAGTAATAGTAGTACTACAATAATAGTAATAGTAGAACTACAATAATAGTAATAGCAATTGTAGAACTATAATAGTAATAGTAATAGTAGTACTACAACAATATTAATAGTAATATTAGTACTACAATAATAGTAATAGTAGTACTACAATAATAGTAATAGTAATAGTAGTACTACAATAATAGTAATAGTAATAGTAGTACTACAACAATATTAATAGTAATAGTAGTACTACAATAATAGTAATAGTAGTACTACAATAATAGTAATAGTAGTACTACAATAATAATAGTAATAGTAGTACTTCAATAATAATAGTAATAGTGATAGTAGTACAACAATAATAGTAATAGAACTACAATAGTAATAGTAGTACTACAATAGTAATAGAACTACAATAATAATAGTAGTACTACAATAACAATAATAGTAGTACTACAATAATAAAAGTAATAGTAGTACTACAATAATAGTAATAGTAGTACTACAATAATAGTGATAGAACTACAATAATAGTATTACTACAATGATAATAGTAATAGTAGTACTACAATAGTAGTAATAGTAGTACTACAAGAACAATAGTAATAGTAGTACTACAACAATATTAACAGTAATAGTAGTAGTACAATAATAGTAATAGTAGTACTACAATAATAGTGATAGTAATACTACAATAATAGTAATAGACCTACAATAATAATAATCGTAGTACTACAATAATAGTAATCGTAGTACTACAATAATAGTAATAGTAATACTACAATAATAGTAATAGACCTACAATAATAGTAATCGTAGTACTACAATAGTAGTAATAGTAGTACTACAATAATAGTAATAGTAGAACTACAATAATAATAATGGTAATAGTAGTACTTCAATAATAATAGTAATAGTACTACAATGATAGTAATAGAACTACAATAGTAATAGTAGTACTACAATAGTAATAGTAGTACTTCAATAATAATAGTAGTACTACAATAACAATAGTAGTTCTACAATAATAATAATAGTAGTACTACAATAATAATAATAGTAATAGTAGTTCTACAATAATAGTAATAGTAGAACTACAATAATAGTAATAGTAATAGTAGTACTACAATAATAGTAATAGTAGAACTACAATAATAGTAATAGCAATTGTAGAACTATAATAGTAATAGTAATAGTAGTACTACAACAATATTAATAGTAATATTAGTACTACAATAATAGTAATAGTAGTACTACAATAATAGTAATAGTAATAGTAGTACTACAATAATAGTAATAGAACTACAATAATAGTAATCGTAGTACTACAATAATGGTAATAGTAGTACTACAATAATAGTAATAGTAATAGTAGAAATACAATGATAGTAATAGTATTTATTATTAGTAATTAGTTGTAATTATTAGTAGTAGTACTACAATAATAATAGTAATAGTAGTACTTCAATAAAGATAGTAATAGTAATAGTAGTACTACAATAATAGTAATAGTAATAGTAGTACTACAATAATAGTAATAGTAATAGTAGTACTACAATAATAGTAATAGAACTACAATAATAGTAATCGTAGTACTACAATAATGGTAATAGTAGTACTACAATAATAGTAATAGTAATGGTAGAAATACAATAATAGTAATAGTAGTACTACATTAATAGTAATAGTGATAGTAGAACTACAATATTAGTAATAGTATTTATTATTAGTAATTAGTAGTAATTATTAGTAGTAGTACTACAATAATAGTAATAGTAGTACTACAATAATAATAGTAATAGTAGTACTTCAATAAAGATAGTAAAAGTAATAGTAATAGTAGTACTACAATAATGGTAATAGAACTACAATAATAGTATTACTACAATGATAATAGTAATAGTACTACAATAGTAGTAATAGTAGTACTACAATAAGAGTAATAGTAGTACTACAATAATAGTAATAGTAGTACTACAATAATAGTAATAGTAATAGTAGTACTACAATAATAGTAATAGTAAGAGTAGTACTACAACAATATTAATAGTAATAGTAGTACTACAATAATAGTAATAGCAGTACTACAATAATACTAATAGTAATAGAACTACAATAATAGTAATAGAACTACAATAGTAATAGTAGTACTACAATAGTAATATTAGTATTACAGTAATAATAGTAGTCCTACAATAATAATAATAGTAGTACTACAATAATAATAGTAATAGTAGTACTACAATAATAGTAATAGTAGAAATACAATAATAGTAATAGCAATAGTAGAACTACAATAATAGTAATAGTAATAGTCGTACTACAATATTAATAGTAATAGTAGTACTACAATAATAGTAATAGTAGTACTACAATAATAGTAATAGTAATAGTACTACAATAATAGTAATAGAACTACAATAGTAATAGTAGTACTACAATAGTAATAGAACTACAATAATAATAGTAGTACTACAATAATAATAGTAATAGTAGTACTACAATAATAGTAATAGTAATAGTAGTACTACAATAATAGTAATAGTAGTACTACAATAGTAATAGAACTACAATAATAGTATTACTACAATGATAATAGTAGTACTACAATAGTAGTAATAGTAGTACTACAATAAGAGTAATAGTAGAACCACAATAATAATAGTAATAGTAGTACTACAAGAACAATAGTAATAGTAGTACTACAACAATATTAACAGTAATAGTAGTACTACAATAATAGTAATAGACCTACAATAATAGTAATCGTAGTACTACAATAGTAGTAATAGTAGTACTACAATAATAGTAATAGTAGAACTACAATAATAATAATAGTAATAGCAGTACTTCAATAATAATAGTAATAGTAGTACTACAATGATAGTAATAGAACTACAATAGTAATAGTAGTACTACACTAGTAATAGTAGTACTACAATAATAATAGTAGTACTACAATAACAATAGTAGTTCAACAATAATGATAATAGTAGTACTACAATAATAATAATAGTAATAGTAGTTCTACAATAATAGTAATAGTAGAACTACACTAATAGTAATAGTAATAGTAGTACTACAATAATAGTAATAGTAGAACTACAATAATAGTAACAGCAATTGTAGAACTATAATAGTAATAGTAATAGTAGTACTACAACAATATTAATAGTAATAGTAGTACTACAATAATAGTAATAGTAGTACTACAATAATAGTAATAGTAATAGTAGTACTACAATAATAGTAATAGAACTACAATAATAGTAATCGTAGTACTATAATAATGGTAATAGTAGAACTACAATAATAGTAATAGTAACAGTAGAAATACAATGATAGTCGTAGTATTTATTATTAGTAATTAGTTGTAATTATTAGTAGTAGTACTACAATAATAATAGTAATAGTAGTACTTCAATAAAGATAGTAATAGTAATAGTAATAGTAGTACTACAATAATAGTAATAGAACTACAATAGTAATAGTAGTACTACAATAGTAATATTAGTATTACAGTAATAACAGTAGTACAACAATAATAATAATAGTAGTACTACAATAATAATAGTAATAGTAGTACTACAATAATAGTAATAGTAGAACTACAATAATAGTAATAGTAAGAGTAGTACTACAACAATATTAATAGTAATAGTAGTACTACAATAATAGAAATAGCAGTACTACAAAAATAGTAATAGTAATAGAACTACAGTAATAGTAATAGAACTACAATAGTAATAGTGGTACTACAATAGTAATATTAGTACTACAGTAATAATAGTAGTACTACAATAATAATAGTAATAGTAGTACTACAATAATAGTAATAGTAGAAATACAATAATAGTAATAGCAATAGTAGAACTACAATAATAGTAATAGTAATAGTAGTACTACAATATTAATAGTAATAGTAGTACTACAATAATAGTAATAGCAGTACTACAATAATAGTAAGAGTAAGAGTAGAACTACAATAATAGTAATAGTAGAACTACAATAATAGTAACAGTAATAGTAGTACTACAAAAATAGTAATAGTAATAGTAGAACTACAATAATAGTAATAGTAATAGTAGGACTACAATAATAGTAATCGTAGTATTACAATAGTAGTAATAGTAGTACTACAATAAGAATAATAGTAGAACTACAATAATAATAATGGTAATAGTAGTACTACAATAATAATAATAGTAGTGCTACAATAATTGTAATAGTAGAACTACAATAATAGTAATAGTAGTACTACAATAATAGTAATAGTAAGAGTAGTACTACAACAATATTAATAGTAATAGTAGTACTACAATAATAGTAATAGCAGTACTACAATAATACTAATAGTAATAGAACTACAATAATAGTAATAGAACTACAATAGTAATAGTAGTACTACAATAGTAATATTAGTATTACAGTAATAATAGTAGTCCTACAATAATAATAATAGTAGTACTACAATAATAATAGTAATAGTAGTACTACAATAATAGTAATAGTAGAAATACAATAATAGTAATAGCAATAGTAGAACTACAATAATAGTAATAGTAATAGTCGTACTACAATATTAATAGTAATAGTAGTACTACAATAATAGTAATAGTAGTACTACAATAATAGTAATAGTAATAGTACTACAATAATAGTAATAGAACTACAATAGTAATAGTAGTACTACAATAGTAATAGAACTACAATAATAATAGTAGTACTACAATAATAATAGTAATAGTAGTACTACAATAATAGTAATAGTAATAGTAGTACTACAATAATAGTAATAGTAGTACTACAATAGTAATAGAACTACAATAATAGTATTACTACAATGATAATAGTAGTACTACAATAGTAGTAATAGTAGTACTACAATAAGAGTAATAGTAGAACCACAATAATAATAGTAATAGTAGTACTACAAGAACAATAGTAATAGTAGTACTACAACAATATTAACAGTAATAGTAGTACTACAATAATAGTAATAGACCTACAATAATAGTAATCGTAGTACTACAATAGTAGTAATAGTAGTACTACAATAATAGTAATAGTAGAACTACAATAATAATAATAGTAATAGCAGTACTTCAATAATAATAGTAATAGTAGTACTACAATGATAGTAATAGAACTACAATAGTAATAGTAGTACTACACTAGTAATAGTAGTACTACAATAATAATAGTAGTACTACAATAACAATAGTAGTTCAACAATAATGATAATAGTAGTACTACAATAATAATAATAGTAATAGTAGTTCTACAATAATAGTAATAGTAGAACTACACTAATAGTAATAGTAATAGTAGTACTACAATAATAGTAATAGTAGAACTACAATAATAGTAACAGCAATTGTAGAACTATAATAGTAATAGTAATAGTAGTACTACAACAATATTAATAGTAATAGTAGTACTACAATAATAGTAATAGTAGTACTACAATAATAGTAATAGTAATAGTAGTACTACAATAATAGTAATAGAACTACAATAATAGTAATCGTAGTACTATAATAATGGTAATAGTAGAACTACAATAATAGTAATAGTAACAGTAGAAATACAATGATAGTCGTAGTATTTATTATTAGTAATTAGTTGTAATTATTAGTAGTAGTACTACAATAATAATAGTAATAGTAGTACTTCAATAAAGATAGTAATAGTAATAGTAATAGTAGTACTACAATAATAGTAATAGAACTACAATAGTAATAGTAGTACTACAATAGTAATATTAGTATTACAGTAATAACAGTAGTACAACAATAATAATAATAGTAGTACTACAATAATAATAGTAATAGTAGTACTACAATAATAGTAATAGTAGAACTACAATAATAGTAATAGTAAGAGTAGTACTACAACAATATTAATAGTAATAGTAGTACTACAATAATAGAAATAGCAGTACTACAAAAATAGTAATAGTAATAGAACTACAATAATAGTAATAGAACTACAATAGTAATAGTGGTACTACAATAGTAATATTAGTACTACAGTAATAATAGTAGTACTACAATAATAATAGTAATAGTAGTACTACAATAATAGTAATAGTAGAAATACAATAATAGTAATAGCAATAGTAGAACTACAATAATAGTAATAGTAATAGTAGTACTACAATATTAATAGTAATAGTAGTACTACAATAATAGTAATAGCAGTACTACAATAATAGTAAGAGTAAGAGTAGAACTACAATAATAGTAATAGTAGAACTACAATAATAGTAACAGTAATAGTAGTACTACAAAAATAGTAATAGTAATAGTAGAACTACAATAATAGTAATAGTAATAGTAGGACTACAATAATAGTAATCGTAGTATTACAATAGTAGTAATAGTAGTACTACAATAAGAATAATAGTAGAACTACAATAATAATAATGGTAATAGTAGTACTACAATAATAATAATAGTAGTGCTACAATAATTGTAATAGTAGAACTACAATAATAGTAATAGTAGTACTACAATAATAGTAAAAGTACTACAATAATAATAGTAATAGTACTACAATAATAGTAATAGTAGAACGACAATAATAGTAATAGTAGTACTACAATAATAATAGTAATAGTACTACAATAATAATAGTAATAGTCATAGTAGTACTACAATAATAGTAATAGTAGAACTACAATAATAGTAATTGCAATAGTAGAACGACAATAATAGTAATAGCAATAGTAGTACTACAATAATAGTAATAGTAGTACTACAATAATAATAGTAATAGTAGTACTTCAATAATAATAGTAATAGTGATAGTAGTACTACAATAATAGTAATAGAACTACAATAGTAATAGTAGTACTACAATAGTAATAGAACTACAATAAAAATAGTAGTACTACAATAACAATAATAGTAGTAATACAATAATAATAGTAATAGTAGTACTACAATAATAGTAATAGTAGTACTACAATAATGTAATAGCACTACAATAATAGTATTACTACAATGATAATAGTAATAGTAGTACTACAATAGTAGTAATAGTAGTACTACAATAAGAGTAATAGTAGTACTACAATAATAGTAATAGTAGTACTACAATAATAGTAATAGAACTACAATAGTAATAGTAGTACTACAATAGTAATAGAACTACAATAATAATAGTAGTACTACAATAACAATAATAGTAGTACTACAATAATAGTAATAGAACTACAATAATAGTATTACTACAATGATATTAGTAATAGTAGTAGTACAATAGTAGTAATAGTAGTACTACAATAAGAGTAATAGTAGAACCACAATAATAATAGTAATAGTAGTACTACAAGAACAATAGTAATAGTAGTACTAGAACAATATTAACAGTAATAGTAGTACTACAATAATAGTAATAGTAGTACTACAATAATAGTAATAGTTATACTACAATAATAGTAATAGACCTACAATAATAGTAATCGTAGTACTACAATAGTAGTAATAGTAGTACTACAATAATAATAATAGTAGAACTACAATAATAATGATAGTAATAGTAGTACTTCAATAATAATAGTAATAGTAGTACTACAATGATAGTAATAGAACTACAATAGTAATAGTACTACATAGTAATAGTAATACTACAATAATAATAGTAGTACTACAATAATAATAATAGTAATAGTAGTACTACAATAGTAATAGTAATAGTAGTACTACAATAATAGTAATAGTAGTACTACAATAATAGTAATAGAACTACAATAATAGTATTACTACAATGATAATAGTAGTACTACAATAGTAGTAATAGTAGTACTACAATAAGAGTAATAGTAGAACCACAATAATAATAGTAATAGTAGTACTACAAGAACAATAGTAATAGTAGTACTACAACAATATTAACAGTAATAGTAGTACTACAATAATAGTAATAGTAGTACTACAATAATAGTAATAGTAATACTACAATAATAGTAATAGACCTACAATAATAGTAATCGTAGTACTACAATAGTAGTAATAGTAGTACTACAATAATAGTAATAGTAGAACTACAATAATAATAATAGTAATAGTAGTATTTCAATAATAATAGTAATAGTAGTACTACAATGATAGTAATAGAACTACAACAGTAATAGTAGTACTACAATAGTAATAGTAGTACTACAATAATAATAGTAGTACTACAATAACAATAGTAGTTCTACAATAATAATAGTAGTACTACAAAAATAATAATAGTAATAGTAGTTCTACAATAATAGTAATAGTAGAACTACAATAATAGTAATAGTAATAGTAGTACTACAATAATAGTAATACTAGAACTACAATAATAGTAATAGCAATTGTAGAACTATAATAGTAATAGTAATAGTAGTACTACAACAATATTAATAGTAATAGTAGTACTACAATAGTTATAGTAGTACTACAATAATAGTAATAGAACTACAATAATTGTAATCGTTGTACTACAATAATGGTAATAGTACTACAAATAATAGTAATAGTAATAGTAGGAATACAATGATAGTAATAGTATTTATTATTAGTAATTAGTTGTAATTATTAGTAGTAGTACTACAATAATAATAGTAATAGTAGTACTTCAATAAAGATAGTAATAGTAATAGTAATAGTAGTACTACAATAATAGTAATAGAACTACAATAGTAATAGTAGTACTACAATAGTAATATTAGTACTACAGTAATAACAGTAGTACAACAATAATAATAATAGTAGTACTACAATAATAATAGTAATAGTAGTACTACAATAATAATAGTAATAGTAGTACTACAATAATAGTAATAGTAGAACTACAATAATAGTGATAGTAAGAGTAGTACTACAACAATATTAATAGTAATAGTAGTACTACAATAATAGTAATAGCAGTACTACAATAATAGTAATAGTAATAGAACTACAATAATAGTAATAGAACTACAATAGTAATAGTAGTACTACAATAGTAATATTAGTACTACAGTAATAATAGTAATACTACAATAATAATAATAGTAGTACTACAATAATAATAGTAATAGTACTACAATAATAGTAATAGTAGAAATACAATAATAGTAATAGCAATAGTAGAACTACAATAATAGTAATAGTAATAGTAGTACTACAATATTAATAGTAATAGTAGTACTACAATAATAGTAATAGTAGTACTACAATAATAGTAATAGTAATAGAAGAACTACAATAATAGTAATAGTAGAACTACAATAATATTAATCGTAGTACTACAATAGTAGTAATAGTAGTACAACAATAATAGTAATAGTAGAACTTCAATAATAGTAACAGTAATAGTAGTACTACAAAAATAGTAATAGTAATAGTAGAACTACAATAATAGTAATAGTAATAGAACTACAATAATAGTAATCGTAGTATGACAATAGTAGTAATAGTAGTACTACAATAAGAGTAATAGTAGAACTACAATAATAATAATGGTAATAGTAGTACTACAATAATAATAATAGTACTACAATAATTGTAATAGTAGAACTACAATAATAGTAATAGCAATAGTAGAACTACAATAATAGTAATAATAATAGTAGTACTACAACAATATTAATAGTAATAGTAGTACTACAATAATAGTAATAGTAATACTACAATAATAGTAATAGTAGAACTACAATATAGTAATAGTAATAGTAGTACTACAATAATAGTAATAGAACTACAATAGTAATAGTAGTACTACAATAGTAATATTAGTACTACAGTAATAGTAGTACTACAATAATAATAATAGTACTACAATAATAATAGTAATAGTAGTACTACAATAATAGTAATAGTAGAAATACAATAATAGTAATAGCAATAGCATAACTACAATAATAGTAATAGTAATAGTAGTACTACAATATTAATAGTAATAGTAGTACTACAAGAACAATAGTAATAGTAGTACTACAACAATATTAACAGTAATAGTAGTACTACAATAATAGTAATAGTAGTACTACAATAATAGTAATAGTAATACTACAATAATAATAATAGTAATAGTAGTACTTCAATAAGAATAGTAATAGTAGTACTACAATGATAGTAATAGAACTACAACAGTAATAGTAGTACTACAATAGTAATAGTAGTACTACAATAATAATAGTAGTACTACAATAACAATAGTAGTTCTACAATAATAATAGTAGTACTACAAAAATAATAATAGTAATAGTAGTTCTACAATAATAGTAATAGTAGAACTACAATAATAGTAATAGTAATAGTAGTACTACAATAATAGTAATAGTAGAACTACAATAATAGTAATAGCAATTATAGAACTATAATAGTAATAGTAATAGTAGTACTACAACAATATTAATAGTAATAGTAGTACTACAATAATAGTAATAGTAATAGTAGTACTACAATAATAGTAATAGAACTACAATAATAGTAATCGTTGTACTACAATAATGGTAATAGTACTACAAATAATAGTAATAGTAATAGCAGGAATACAATGATAGTAATAGTATTTATTATTAGTAATTAGTTGTAATTATTAGTAGTAGTACTACAATAATAATAATAATAGTAGTACTTCAATAAAGATAGTAATAGTAAAAGTAATAGTAGTACAACAATAATAGTAATAGAACTACAATAGTAATAGTAGTACTACAATAGTAATATTAGTACTACAGTAATAACAGTAGTACAACAATAATAATAATAGTAGTACTACAATAATAATAGTAATAGTAGTACTACAATAATAGTAATAGCAATAGTAGAACTACAATAATAGTAATAGTAAGAGTAGTACTACAACAATATTAATAGTAATAGTAGTACTACAATAATAGTAATAGCAGTACTACAATAATAGTAATAGTAATAGAACTACAATAATAGTAATAGAACTACAATAGTAATAGTAGTACTACAATAGTAATAGTACTACAGTAATAATAGTAATACTACAATAATAATAATAGTAGTACTACAATAATAATAGTAATAGTAGAAAAACAATAATAGTAATAGTAGAAATACAATAATAGTAATAGCAATAGTAGTACTACAATATTAATAGTAATAGTAGTACTACAATAATAGTAATAGTAGTACTACAATAATAGTAATAGTAATAGTAGAACTACAATAATAGTAATAGTAGAACTACAATAATATTAATCGTAGTACTATAATAGTAGTAATAGTAGTACTACAATAATAGTAATAGTAGTACTTCAATAATAGTAACAGTAATAGTAGTACTACAAAAATAGTAATAGTAATAGAACTACAATAATAGTAATAGTAATAGAACTACAATAATAGTAATCGTAGTATTACAATAGTAGTAATAGTAGTACTACAATAAGAGTAATAGTAGAACTACAATAATAATAATGGTAATAGTAGTACTACAATAATAATAATAGTACTACAATAATTGTAATAGTAGAACTACAATAATAGTAATAGTAATAGTAGTACTACAATATTAGTAATAGTAGAACTACAATAATAGTAATAGTAGTACTACAATAATAGTAATAGTAATACTACAATAATAGTAATAGTAGAACTACAATATAGTAATAGTAATAGTAGTACTACAATAATAGTAATAGAACTACAATAGTAATAGTAGTACTACAATAGTAATATTAGTACCACAGTAATAATAGTAGTACTACAATAATAATAATAGTAGTACTACAATAATAATAGTAATAGTAGTACTACAATAATAGTAATAGTAGAAATACAATAATAGTAATAGCAATAGTAGAACTACAATAATAGTAATAGTAATAGTAGTACTACAATATTAATAGTAATAGTAGTACTAAAATAATAGTAATAGTAGTACTACAATAATAGTAATAGTAATAGTAGAACTACAATAATAGTAATAGTAGAACTACAATAATAGTAACAGTAATAGTAGTACTACAAAAATAGTAATAGTGATAGTAGAACTACAATAATAGTGATAGTAATAGTAGGACTACAATAATAGTAATCGTAGTATTACAAAAGTAGTAATAGTAGTACTACAATAAGAGTAATAGTAGAACTACAATAATAATAATGGTAATAGTAGTACTACAATAATAATAGTAGTACTACAATAATTGTAATAGTAGAACTACAATAATAGTAATAGTAGTACTACAATAATAGCAATAGTACTACAATAATAGTAATAGTAATAGTAGTACTACAATATTAGTAATAGTAGAACTACAATAATAGTAATAGTAGTACTACAATAATAATAGTAATAGTACTACAATAATAATAGTAATAGTCATAGTAGTACTACAATAATAGTAATAGTAGTACTACAATAATAGTAATGGTAGTACTACAATAATAGTAATAGTAGAACTACAATAATAGTAATAGTAATAGTAGAACTACAATGATAGTAATAGTAATAGTAGTACTACAATAATAGTAATAGTAGAACTACAATGATAGTAATAGTAATAGTAGTACTACAATAATAGTAATAGTAGTACTACAACAATATTAATAGTAATAGTAGTACTACAATAATAATAATAGTACTACAATGATAGTAATAGTAATAGTAGTACTACAACAATATTAATAGTAATAGTAGTACTACAATGATAGTAATAGTAGTACTACAATAATAGTAATAGTAGTACTACAATAATAATAGTAATAGTAGTACTTCAATAATAATAGTAATAGTGATAGTAGTACTACAATAATAGTAATAGAACTACAATAGTAATAGTAGTACTACAATAGTAATAGAACTACAATAAAAATAGTAGTACTACAATAACAATAATAGTACTACAATAATAATAATAGTAATAGTAGTACTACAATAATAGTAATAGTAGTACTACAATAATAGTAATAGAACTACAATAATAGTATTACTACAATGATAATAGTAATAGTAGTACTACAATAGTAGTAATAGTAGTACTACAATAAGAGTAATAGTAGAACCACAATAATAGTAATAGTAATACTACAATAATAGTAATAGACCTACAATAAAAGTAATCGTAGTACTACAATAGTAGTAATAGTAGTACTACAATAATAGTAATAGTAGAACTACAATAATAATAATAGTAATAGTAGTACTTCAATAATAATAGTAATAGTAGTACTACAATGATAGTAATAGAACTACAATAGTAATAGTAGTACTACAATAGTAATAGTAGTACTACAATAATAATAGTAGTACTACAATAACAATAGTAGTTCTACAATAATAATAATAGTAGTACTACAATAATAATAATAGTAGTACTACAATAATAATAATAGTAATAGTAGTTCTACAATAATAGTAATAGTAGAACTACAATAATAGTAATAGTAATAGTAGTACTACAATAATAGTAATAGTAGAACTACAATAATAGTAATAGCAATTGTAGAACTATAATAGTAATAGTAATAGTAGTACTACAACAATATTAATAGTAATAGTAGTACTACAATAATAGTAATAGTAGTACTACAACAATATTAACAGTAATAGTAGTACTACAATAATAGTAATAGTAGTACTACAATAATAGTAATAGTAATACTACAATAATAGTAATAGACCTACAATAATAGTAATCGTAGTACTACAATAGTAGTAATAGTAGTACTACAATAATAGTAATAGTAGAACTACAATAATAATAATAGTAATAGTAGTACTTCAATAATAGTAATAGTAGAACTACAATAATAGTAATAGCAATTGTAGAACTATAATAGTAATAGTAATAGTAGTACTACAACAATATTAATAGTAATAGTAGTACTACAATAATAGTAATGGTAGTACTACAATAGTAATAGTAATAGTAGTACTACAATAATAGTAATAGAACTACAATAATAGTAATCGTAGTACTACAATAATGGTAATAGTAGTACTACAATAATAGTAATAGTAACAGTAGAAATACAATCATAGTAATAGTATTTATTAGTAATTAGTTGTAATTATTAGTAGTAGTACTACAATAATAATAGTAATAGTAGTACTTCAATAAAGATAGTAATAGTAATAGTAATAGTAGTACTACAATAATAGTAATAGAACTACAATAGTAATAGTAGTACTACAATAGTAATATTAGTACTACAGTCATAACAGTAGTACAACAATAATAATAATAGTAGTACTACAATAATAGTAATAGTAGTACTACAATAATAGTAATAGTAGAACTACAATAATAGTAATAGTAAGAGCAGTACTACAACAATATTAATAGTAATAGTAGTACTACAATAATAGTAATAGTAGTACTACAAAAATAGTAATAGTAATAGTAGAACTACAATAATAGTAATAGTAATAGTAGTACTACAATATTAATAGTAATAGTAGAACTACAATAATAGTAACAGTAATAGTAGTACTACAAAAATAGTAATAGTAATAGTAGAACTACAATAATAGTAATAGTAATAGTAGGACTACAATAATAGTAATCGTAGTATTACAATAGTAGTAATAGTACTACAATAAGAGTAATAGAACTACAATAATAATAATGGTAATAGTAGTACTACAATAATAATAATAGTAGTACTACAATAATAATAGTAATAGTAGTACTACAATAATAGTAATAGTAGAAATACAATAATAGTAATAGCAATAGTAGAACTACAATAATAGTAATAGTAATAGTAGTACTACAATATTAATAGTAATAGTAGAACTACAATAATAGTAACAGTAATAGTAGTACTACAAAAATAGTAATAGTAATAGTAGAACTACAATAATAGTAATAGTAATAGGACTACAATAATAGTAATCGTAGTATTACAATAGTAGTAATAGTAGTACTACAATAAGAGTAATAGTAGAACTACAATAATAATAATGGTAATAGTAGTACTACAATAATAATAATAGTAGTACTACAATAATTGTAATAGTAGAACTACAATAATAGTAATAGTAGTACTACAATAATAGTAATAGTACTACAATAATAATAGTAATGGTAATAGTAGTACTACAATAATTGTAATAGTAGAACTACAATAATAGTAATAGTAGTACTACAATAATAATAGTAATAGTACTACAATAATAATAGTAATAGTCATAGTAGTACTACAATAATAGTAATAGTAGAACTACAATAATAGTAATTGCAATAGTAGAACGACAATAATAGTAATAGCAATAGTAGTACTACAATAATAGTAATGGTAGTACTACAATAGTAGTAATTGTAGTACTACAATAATAGTAATAGTAGTACTACAATAACAGTAATAGTAGAACTACAATAGTAATAGTAATAGTAGTACAACAATAATAGTAATAGTAATAGTAGAACTACAATAGTAATAATGGTAATAGTAGTACTACAATAATAATAGTACTACAATAATTGTAATAGTAGAACTACAATAATAGTAATAGTAGTACTACAATAATAGCAATAGTACTACAATAATAATAGTAATAGTAATAGTAGTACTACAATAATAGTAATAGTAGAACTACAATAATAGTAATTGCAATAGTAGAACGACAGTAATAGTAATAGCAATAGTAGTACTACAATAATAGTAATGGTAGTACTACAATAGTAGTAATTGTAGTACTACAATAATAGTAATAGTAGTACTACAATAACAGTAATAGTAGAACTACAATAGTAATAGTAATAGTAGTACAACAATAATAGTAATAGTAATAGTAGAACTACAATAATAGTAATAGTAGTACTACAATAATAGTAATCGTAGTACTACAATAGTAGTAATGGTAGTACTACAATAATAGTAATAGTAGAACTACAATAATAGTAATAGTAATAGTAGAACTACAATAATAGTAATAGTAATAGTAGTACTACAATAATAGTAATAGTAGAACTACAATAATAGTAATAGTAATAGTAGTACTACAATAATAGTAATAGTAGTACTACAACAATATTAATAGTAATAGTAGTACCACAATAATAGTAATAATAGTACTACAATGATAGTAATAGTAATAGTAGTACTACAACAATATTAATAGTAATAGTAGTACTACAATAATAGTAATAGCAGTACTACAATAATAGTAATAGTAGTACTACAATAATAATAGTAATAGTAGTACTTCAATAATAGTAATAGTGATAGTAGTACTACAATAATAGTAATAGAACTACAATAGTAATAGTAGTACTACAATAGTAATAGAACTACAATAAAAATAGTAGTACTACAATAACAATAATAGTAGTACTACAATAATAATAATAGTAATAGTAGTACTACAATAGTAGTAATAGTAGTACTACAATAAGAGTAATAGTAGAACCACAATAATAGTAATAGTAATACTACAATAATAGTAATAGACCTACAATAATAGTAATCGTAGTACTACAATAGTAGTAATAGTAGTACTACAATAATAGTAATAATAGAACTACAATAATAATAATAGTAATAGCAGTACTTCAATAATAATAGTAATAGTAGTACTACAATGATAATAGCAATAGTAGTACTACAATAACAGTAATAGTAATAGTAGTACTACAATAACAGTAATAGTAATAGAACTACAATAATAGTAATAGTAATCGTAGAACTACAATAGTAATCGTAGTACTACAATAATAGTAATAGTAGTACTACAATAATAACAGTAATAGTAATAGTAGTACTACAATAGTAATAGTAATAGTAGAACTACAATAATAGTAATAGTAATAGTATTACTACAATAATAGTAATAGTACTACAATGATAGTAATAGTAATAGTACTACAATAATAGTAATAGTAATAGTAGTACTAGTATAATAGTAATAGTAATAGTAGAACTACAATAATAGTAATAGTACTACAATAATAGTAATAGTACTACAATATTAATAGTAATAGTAATAGTAGTACTACAATAATAGTAATAGTATAACTACAATGATAGTAATAGTAGTACTACAATATTAATAGTGATAGTACTACAATAATAATAGTAATAGTCATAGTAGTACTACAATAATAGTAATAGTAGTACTACAATAATAGTAATGGTAGTACTACAATAATAGTAATAGAACTACAATAATGGTAATCGTAGTACTACAATAATGGTAATAGTAGTACTACAATAATAGTAATAGTAACAGTAGAAATACAATCATAGTAATAGTATTTATTAGTAATTAGTTGTAATTATTAGTAGTAGTACTACAATAATAATAGTAATAGTAGTACTTCAATAAAGATAGTAATAGTAATAGTAATAGTAGTACTACAATAATAGTAATAGAACTACAATAGTAATAGTAGTACTACAATAGTAATATTAGTACTACAGTCATAACAGTAGTACAACAATAATAATAATAGTAGTACTACAATAATAGTAATAGTAGTACTACAATAATAGTAATAGTAGAACTACAATAATAGTAATAGTAAGAGCAGTACTACAACAATATTAATAGTAATAGTAGTACTACAATAATAGTAATAGTAGTACTACAAAAATAGTAATAGTAATAGAACTACAATAATAGTAAGAGAACTACAATAGTAATAGTGGTAGTACAATAGTAATATTAGTACTACAGTAATAATAGTAGTACTACAATAATAATAATAGTAGTACTACAATAATAATAGTAATAGTAGTACTACAATAATAGTAATAGTAGAAATACAATAATAGTAATAGCAATAGTAGAACTACAATAATAGTAATAGTAATAGTAGTACTACAATATTAATAGTAATAGTAGAACTACAATAATAGTAACAGTAATAGTAGTACTACAAAAATAGTAATAGTAATAGTAGAACTACAATAATAGTAATAGTAATAGTAGGACTACAATAATAGTAATCGTAGTATTACAATAGTAGTAATAGTAGTACTACAATAAGAGTAATAGTAGAACTACAATAATAATAATGGTAATAGTAGTACTACAATAATAATAATAGTAGTACTACAATAATAATAGTAATAGTAGTACTACAATAATAGTAATAGTAGAAATACAATAATAGTAATAGCAATAGTAGAACTACAATAATAGTAATAGTAATAGTAGTACTACAATATTAATAGTAATAGTAGAACTACAATAATAGTAACAGTAATAGTAGTACTACAAAAATAGTAATAGTAATAGTAGAACTACAATAATAGTAATAGTAATAGTAGGACTACAATAATAGTAATAGTACTACAATGATAGTAATAGTGATAGTACTACAATAATAGTAATAGTAATAGTAGTACTAGTATAATAGTAATAGTAATAGTAGAACTACAATAATAGTAATAGTACTACAATAATAGTAATAGTAGTACTACAATAATAATAGTAATAGTAGTACTTCAATAATAGTAATAGTGATAGTAGTACTACAATAATAGTAATAGAACTACAATAGTAATAGTAGTACTACAATAGTAATAGAACTACAATAAAAATAGTAGTACTACAATAACAATAATAGTAGTACTACAATAATAATAATAGTAATAGTAGTACTACAATAGTAGTAATAGTAGTACTACAATAAGAGTAATAGTAGAACCACAATAATAGTAATAGTAATACTACAATAATAGTAATAGACCTACAATAATAGTAATCGTAGTACTACAATAGTAGTAATAGTAGTACTACAATAATAGTAATAATAGAACTACAATAATAATAATAGTAATAGCAGTACTTCAATAATAATAGTAATAGTAGTACTACAATGATAATAGCAATAGTAGTACTACAATAACAGTAATAGTAATAGTAGTACTACAATAACAGTAATAGTAATAGAACTACAATAATAGTAATAGTAATCGTAGAACTACAATAGTAATCGTAGTACTACAATAATAGTAATAGTACTACAATAATAACAGTAATAGTAATAGTAGTACTACAATAGTAATAGTAATAGTAGAACTACAATAATAGTAATAGTAATAGTATTACTACAATAATAGTAATAGTACTACAATGATAGTAATAGTAATAGTACTACAATAATAGTAATAGTAATAGTAGTACTAGTATAATAGTAATAGTAATAGTAGAACTACAATAATAGTAATAGTACTACAATAATAGTAATAGTACTACAATATTAATAGTAATAGTAATAGTAGTACTACAATAATAGTAATAGTATAACTACAATGATAGTAATAGTAGTACTACAATATTAATAGTGATAGTACTACAATAATAATAGTAATAGTCATAGTAGTACTACAATAATAGTAATAGTAGTACTACAATAATAGTAATGGTAGTACTACAATAATAGTAATAGAACTACAATAATGGTAATCGTAGTACTACAATAATGGTAATAGTAGTACTACAATAATAGTAATAGTAACAGTAGAAATACAATCATAGTAATAGTATTTATTAGTAATTAGTTGTAATTATTAGTAGTAGTACTACAATAATAATAGTAATAGTAGTACTTCAATAAAGATAGTAATAGTAATAGTAATAGTAGTACTACAATAATAGTAATAGAACTACAATAGTAATAGTAGTACTACAATAGTAATATTAGTACTACAGTCATAACAGTAGTACAACAATAATAATAATAGTAGTACTACAATAATAGTAATAGTAGTACTACAATAATAGTAATAGTAGAACTACAATAATAGTAATAGTAAGAGCAGTACTACAACAATATTAATAGTAATAGTAGTACTACAATAATAGTAATAGTAGTACTACAAAAATAGTAATAGTAATAGAACTACAATAATAGTAAGAGAACTACAATAGTAATAGTGGTAGTACAATAGTAATATTAGTACTACAGTAATAATAGTAGTACTACAATAATAATAATAGTAGTACTACAATAATAATAGTAATAGTAGTACTACAATAATAGTAATAGTAGAAATACAATAATAGTAATAGCAATAGTAGAACTACAATAATAGTAATAGTAATAGTAGTACTACAATATTAATAGTAATAGTAGAACTACAATAATAGTAACAGTAATAGTAGTACTACAAAAATAGTAATAGTAATAGTAGAACTACAATAATAGTAATAGTAATAGTAGGACTACAATAATAGTAATCGTAGTATTACAATAGTAGTAATAGTAGTACTACAATAAGAGTAATAGTAGAACTACAATAATAATAATGGTAATAGTAGTACTACAATAATAATAATAGTAGTACTACAATAATAATAGTAATAGTAGTACTACAATAATAGTAATAGTAGAAATACAATAATAGTAATAGCAATAGTAGAACTACAATAATAGTAATAGTAATAGTAGTACTACAATATTAATAGTAATAGTAGAACTACAATAATAGTAACAGTAATAGTAGTACTACAAAAATAGTAATAGTAATAGTAGAACTACAATAATAGTAATAGTAATAGTAGGACTACAATAATAGTAATAGTACTACAATGATAGTAATAGTGATAGTACTACAATAATAGTAATAGTAATAGTAGTACTAGTATAATAGTAATAGTAATAGTAGAACTACAATAATAGTAATAGTACTACAATAATAGTAATAGTACTACAATATTAATAGTAATAGTAATAGTAGTACTACAATAATAGTAATAGTAGAACTACAATGATAGTAATAGTAGTACTACAATATTAATAGTAATAGTACTACAATAATAATAGTAATAGTAATAGTAGTACTACAATACTAGTAATAGTAGAACTACAATAATAGTATTTGCAATAGTAGAACGACAATAATAGTAATGGTAGTACTACAATAGTAGTAATTGTAGTACTACAATAATAGTAATAGTAGTACTACAATAACAGTAATAGTAGAACTACAATAATAGTAGTAGTAATAGTAGTACAACAATAATAGTAATAGTAATAGTAGAACTACAATAATAGTAATAGTAATAGTAGTACTACAATAATAGTAATAGTATTACTAGAATAATAGTAATAGAACTACAATAATAGTAATCGTAGTACTACAATAGTAGTAATAGTAGTACTACAATAATAGTAATAGTAGAACTACAATAATAATAATAGTAATAGTAGTAGTACAATAGTAATAGTATTACTACAATAGTAGTACTACAATAATAATAGTAGTAATAGTAGTTCTACAATAATAGTAATAGTAGAACAACAATAATAGTAATAGTAATAGTAGTACTACAATAACAGTAATAGTAGAACTACAATAATAGTAATAGTAATAGTAGAACTACAATAATAGTAATAGTAATAGTAGTACTACAATAATAGTAATCGTAGTACTACAATAGTAGTAATGGTAGTACTACAATAATAGTAATAGTAGAACTACAATAATAATAGTAATAGTTGAACTACAATAATAGTAATAGTAATAGTAGTACTACAATAATAGTAATAGTAGAACTACAATAGTAATAGTAGTACTACAATAGTAATAGTAGTACTACAACAATATTAATAGTAATAGTAGTACTACAATAATAGTAATAGTAGTACTACAATAATAGTAATAGTAATAGTAGTACTACAATATTAGTAATAGTAAAAGTAGTACTACAATAATAATAGTAATAGTAGTACTTCAATAATAATTGTAATAGTAATACTACAATAATAGTAATAGAACTACAATAGTAATAGTAGTACTACAATAGTAATAGTACTACAATAATAATAGTAGTACTACAATAATAATAATAGTAGTACTACAATAATAATAGTAATAGTAGTACTACAATAATAGTAATAGAACTACAATAATAGTATTACTACAATGATAATAGTAATAGTAGTACTACAATAGTAGTAATAGTAGTACTACAATAAGAGTAATAGTAGAACCACAATAATAATAGTAATAGTAGTACTACAAGAACAATAGTAATAGTAGTACTACAATAGTAATAGTAATAGTAGAATTACAATAGTAATAGTAATAGTAGTACTACAATAGTAATAGTAATAGTAGAACTACAATAATAGTAATAGTAGAACTACAATAATAGTAATAGTAGAACTACAATAATAGTAATAGTAATAGTAGTACCACAATAATAGTAATAGTAGTACTACAATAATAGTAATAGTAGTACTACAATAATAGTAATAGTAATAGTAGAACTACAATAATAGTAATAGTAGAACTACAATAATAGTAATCGTAGTACTACAATAGTAGTAATAGTAGTACTACAATAATAGTAATAGTAGAACTACAATAATAGTAATAGTAGAACTACAATAATAGTAATAGTAGAACTACAATAGTAATCGTAGTATTACAATAGTAGTAATAGTAGTACTACAATGAGAGTAATAGTAGAACTACAATAATAATAATAGTAATAGTAGTACTACAATAATAGTAATAGTAGTACTTCAATAATAGTAATAGAACTACAATAATAGTAATAGCAATAGTAGAACTACAATAATAGTAATAATAGTAGTACTACAACAATATTAATAGTAATAGTAGTACTACAATAATAGTAATAGTAGTACTACAATAATAGTAATAGTAATACTACAATAATAGTAATAGAACTACAATAATAGTAATCGTAGAACTACAATAGTAATCGTAGTACTACAATAGTAGTAATAGTAGTACTACAATAAGAGTAATAGTAGAACTACAATAATAGTAATAATAGTAGTACTACAATAATAGTAATAGTACTACAATAATAGTAATAGTAATACTACAATAATAGTAATAGAAATACAATAATAGTAATCGTAGAACTACAATAATAGTAATCGTAGTACTACAATAATAGTAATAGTAGTACTACAATAATAGTAATAGTAGTACTACAATAGTAGTAATAGTAGTACTACAATAGTAGTAATAGTACTACAATAATAGTAATAGTAGAACTACAATAATAATAATAGTAATAGTAGTACTTCAATAATAGTAATCGTAGTACTACAATAATAGTAATAGAACTACAATAGTAATAGTAGTACTACAATAGTAATAGTAGTACTACAATAATAGTACTACAATAATAATAATAATAGTAATAGTAGTACTTCAATAATAATAGTAATAGTAGTACTACAATAATAGTAATAGAACTACAATAGTAATAGTAGTACTACAATAGTAATAGTAGTACTACAATAATAATAGTAGTACTACAATAATAATAGTAGTTCTACAATAATAGTAATCGTAGAACTACAATAATAGTAATCGTAGTACTACAATAATAGTAATAGTAGTACTACAATAGTAGTAATAGTAGTACTACAATAGTAGTAATAGTACTACAATAGTAATAGTAGAACTACAATAATAATAATAGTAATAGTAGTACTTCAATAATAGTAATCGTAGTACTACAATAATAGTAATAGAACTACAATAGTAATAGTAGTACTACAATAGTAATAGTAGTACTACAATAATAATAGTACTACAATAATAATAGTACTACAATAATAATAATAGTAATAGTAGTACTTCAATAATAATAGTAATAGTAGTACTACAATAATAGTAATAGAACTACAATAGTAATAGTAGTACTACAATAGTAATAGTACTACAATAATAATAGTAGTACTACAATAATAATAGTAGTTCTACAATAATAGTAATAGTAGTACTACAATAATAGTAATAGAACTACAATAATAGTAATAATAGTACTACAATAATAGTATTACTACAATAGTAATAGTAGTACTACAATAATAGTAATAGTACTACAATAACAATAGTAATAGTAGTACTACAATAATAGTAATAGTAAAACTACAATAATAGTAATAGTAATAGTAGTACTACAATAATAGTAATAGTAGAACTACAATAGTATTAGTAATAGTAGTACTACAATAATAGTAATAGTAATAGTAGAACTACAATAGTAATAGTAGAACTACAATAGTAATAGCAATAGTAGAACTACAATAATAGTAATAGTAATAGTAGTACTACAACAATATTAATAGTAATAGTTGTACTACAATAATAGTAATAGTAATAGAACTACAATAATAGTAATAGTAATAGTAGAACTACAATAATAATAGCAATAGTAGAACTACAATAATAGTAATAGTAATAGTAGTACTACAATAATAATAGTAATAGTAGTACTACAATAATAGTAATAGAACTATAATAGTAATAGTAGTACTACAATAGTAATAGTAGTACTACAATAATAATAGTAGTACTACAATAATAATAGTAATAGTAGTACTACAATAATAGTAATAGTAATAGTAGTACTACAATAATAGTAATAGAACTACAATAATAGTAATAGTAATAGTAGAACTACAATAATAGTAATAGTAATAGTAGTACTACAATAATAGTAATAGTAATAGTAGTACTACAATAATAGTAATAGTAGAACTACAACAATAGTAATAGTAATAGTAGAACTACAATAATAGTAATAGTAATAGTAGTACTACAGTAATAGTAATAGTAGAACTACAATAATAGTAATAGTAATAGTAGAACTACAATAATAGTAATAGCAATAGTAGAACTACAATAATAGTAATAGCAATAGTAGAACTACAATAATAGTAATAGTAATAGAACTACAATAATAGTAATAGTAATAGTAGAACTACAATAATAGTAATAGTAATAGTAGAACTACAATAATAGTAATAGTAGTACTACAATAATAGTAATAGAACTACAATAATAGTAATAGTAATAGTAGAACTACAATAATAGTAATAGTAATAGTAGTACTACAATAATAGTAATAGTAGTACTACAATAATAGTAATAGTAGAACTATAATAATAGTAATAGTAATAGTAGTACTACAATAATAGTAATAGTAGAACTACAATAATAGTAATAGTAGTACTACAACAATAATATTAATAGTAGTACTACAATAACAGTAATAGTAATAGTAGTACTACAATAACAGTAATAGTAATAGTAGAACTACACAGTGAAATGAGTGTGGTAAAGAAGCTAAATAAGCCCTTTGATGTTTTTAACCCTTTCATACATCGTGGTCCTGTAGGGAAGCCTGTTTACAAGCTTTTCTCTGCTTAGTCATGAAGGTATTTCTGTAAACAAACCACCTCAGTGTTTTTTTTTTTTACAAAAATGTTTCATTGTTTTATTATTAATTAATGCATGAAAGGGTTAATGAACTTTAAGTTTCTGTATTTACTTTTCAGTGTTATTTTAATGTCCAGCAATGAGGCTTGAAGTTCATAAAAGTGTCTCCATGGTTCTTTGAATTTGCAAATGTGGATTTGATTTAGAACTTGCTGTGTTTGTTTTTGGTCATTTCTGTGCTATAAAACTATTAATCTATAGATGTATTTGTAGATCTACATGTATCAGCCATGTTTTTGTTCCATATCTGCATGACAAATTGACAGCAAGTCGTTAGGGGAGGACCACCACTTACTCTGTTCCACTTAAAGCTCTGTGTATTTGTACATATAGAACGTATCATTACTTTGTCTTATTTACATATTTCATGACATACATGAACCCATTCCACGTTTATTTCAGCTTAAATTGACCAAACTGATCTGAGGGTCAGACAGGACCCCCTGGTGGGCTGGTTTTGGCCCCCAGGACTCATGTTGGACCCCCATGAACGAAGACTTTTTGTATCTTTCTGAATGAACCTGAAGTGGATCAGAGGGTTTTATGTGCCGTCTTCTCCCAGCAGGCGAGGCGGACTGGATTCAGACAGGGAGCAGACACATTCATCGTTCCTCTTTTATTGCCTGTGGTCACATGCGACCAGTTGGGAAGGAGACGTGTTTACAAGCATGTTAGTGGTTTATTCCCAGCAACCTCCTCAGACACCGCCACCCAGTCCTCAGCCAGTCCCTCCAGGTCCAACCAGACCCAGGGTGGCACGCTTCGTCCTGCGGTGGATTACAAGGCACAATGTCTGTGTGTGAACACACACACCTCCGGGTCAAGGCACAGCGTCTGTGTGTGAACACACACACCTCCGGGTCAAGGCACAGCGTCTGTGTGTGAACACACACACCTCCGGGTCAAGGCACAGCGTCTGTGTGTGAACACACACACCTCCGGGTCAAGGCACAGCGTCTGTGTGTGAACACACACACCTCCGGGTCAAGGCACAGCGTCTGTGTGTGAACACACACACCTCCGGGTCAAGGCACAGCGTCTGTGTGTGAACACACACACCTCCGGGTCAAGGCACAGCGTCTGTGTGTGAACACACACACCTCCGGGTCAAGGCACAGCGTCTGTGTGTGAACACACACACCTCCGGGTCAAGGCACAGCGTCTGTGTGTGAACACACACACCTCCGGTGTGTGGCCGAAACAACACAGCTGATGTCCAAAATTGCTGCCACGATTCTGAAAGGTTGGTGTTGTCTGGTTGTGTCGGGTCCAGATGGTTCTGCCGGGTCCGGAGATGGTTCTGTCGGGTCCGGAGATGGTTCTGTCGGGTCCGGATGGTTCTGTCGGGTCCGGATGGTTCTGCTGGGTCTGGATGGCTCTGCCGGGTCCGGATGGTTCTGTCGGGTCTGGATGGCTCTGCTGGGTCTGGATGGCTCTGCCGGGTCCGGATGGTTCTGTCGGGTCCGGATGGTTCTGTCGGGTCCGGATGGTTCTGCTGGGTCTGGATGGCTCTGCTGGGTCTGGATGGCTCTGCCGGGTCCGGATGGTTCTGCCGGGTCCGGATGGTTCTGTCGATTCCAGGGATGGTTCTGTCGGGTCCGGATGGTTCTGTCGGGTCCGGATGGTTCTGTTGGGTCTGGATGGCTCTGCCGGGTCTGGATGGAACCGGTTTAACCCATCAGGAAGCTGTGAGAAGGAAGAGACGTTCTCCGTCAGACGGTTCCTGCGTTCCTCCGTCCACAACAGCAGAACCCACCTGTACGGGTATCCGTGGTACTTGGCTCTGAAGATGGACAGCAGCCAGCTGAAGAACAGCATCACCAGCCCGATGCCTGCTACACACATGACTGACACACACACACACACACACACACACACACAATCCACCATACAATCCAGATTAAACAGATCCCCTATACAATCCAGATTAAACAGATCCCCTATACAATCCAGATTAAACAGATCCCCTATACAATCCAGATTAAACAGATCCCCTATACAATCCAGATTAAACAGATCCCCTATACAATCCAGATTAAACGGATCCCGTTTACAATCCAGATTAAACGGATCCCGTTTACAATCCAGATTAAACGGATCCCGTTTACAATCCAGATTAAACACATCCCGTTTACAATCCAGATTAAACACATCCCGTTTACAATCCAGATTAAACGGATCCCGTTTACAATCCAGATTAAACACATCCCGTATACAATCCAGATTAAACACATCCCGTATACAATCCAGATTAAACAGATCCCCTATACAATCCAGATTAAACAGATCCCCTATACAATCCAGATTAAACGGATCCCCTATACAATCCAGATTAAACAGATCCCGTATACAATCCAGATTAAACGGATCCCGTTTACAATCCAGATTAAACGGATCCCGTTTACAATCCAGATTAAACGGATCCCGTTTACAATCCAGATTAAACACTTCCCGTATACAATCCAGATTAAACACATACCGTATACAATCCAGATTAAACAGATCCCCTATACAATCCAGATTAAACAGATCCCCTATACAATCCAGATTAAACAGATCCCCTATACAATCCAGATTAAACAGATCCCCTATACAATCCAGATTAAACAGATCCCGTATACAATCCAGATTAAACACATACCGCATACAATCCAGATTAAACAGATCCCCTATACAATCCAGATTAAACGGATCCCCTATACAGTCCAGATTAAACGGATCCCGTTTACAATCCAGATTAAACGGATCCCGTTTACAATCCAGATTAAACGGATCCCGTTTACAATCCAGATTAAACGGATCCCGTTTACAATCCAGATTAAACGGATCCCGTTTACAATCCAGATTAAACACATCCCGTATACAATCCAGATTAAACAAATCCCCTATACAATCCAGATTAAACAGATCCCTTATACAATCCAGATTAAACAGATCCCTTATACAATGCAGATTAAACATCCCGTATACAATCCAGATTAAACAGATCTCGTATACAATCCATATTAAACAGATCCCGTATACAATCCAGATTAAACAGATCCCGTATACAATCCAGATTAAACAGATCCCGTATACAATCCAGATTAAACAGATCCCCTATACAATCCAGATTAAACAGATCCCGTATACAATCCAGATTAAACAGATCCCGTATACAATCCAGATTAAACAGATCCCCTATACAATCCAGATTAAACAGATCCCCTATACAATCCAGATTAAACAGATCCCCTATACAATCCAGATTAAACGGATCCCGTTTACAATCCAGATTAAACAGATCCCGTTTACAATCCAGATTAAACGGATCCCGTTTACAATCCAGATTAAACACATCCCGTATACAATCCAGATTAAACACATACCGTATACAATCCAGATTAAACAGATCCCCTATACAATCCAGATTAAACAGATCCCCTATACAATCCAGATTAAACAGATCCCCTATACAATCCAGATTAAACAGATCCCCTATACAATCCAGATTAAACGGATCCCCTATACAATCCAGATTAAACGGATCCCGTTTACAATCCAGATTAAACGGATCCCGTTTACAATCCAGATTAAACACATCCCGTTTACAATCCAGATTAAACGGATCCCGTTTACAATCCAGATTAAACACATCCCGTATACAATCCAGATTAAACACATACCGTATACAATCCAGATTAAACACATACCGTATACAATCCAGATTAAACAGATCCCCTATACAATCCAGATTAAACAGATCCCCTATACAATCCAGATTAAACAGATCCCGTATACAATCCAGATTAAACACATACCGTATACAATCCAGATTAAACTGTTATTTGATTTCGTCAGATGAAACACTGGAATAATCCACATGCGCTTACCTTTCCTCTTTCCGATGTCCAGGTCAGAGGTCGCCGCCTCACACATCAGAACAATCCCCATGGTAACAGCAGCATCTGACAACAGTCAAGGCTCAGACTACATCCTGCAGACAATCTGACCAAGCCAAACCAAGTGTGTGATCTATGGAGTGACCAGGTCCAGCTGAAGGATACTGAAGAGCAGGATGATGTGTGTCTCTGCCACAAACTGGGCCTGGCTGCTGCCATGGATGTAACTCTGAAAAGACAGATGAAATCCTCTTCATTTTCCTGGTTTTCCTGCTGGAAAGTAGATCTGGCATCAGCCTGCGACATTCTGGCTGCTCCCTGGCTGGATGATGGACTACCAGCTTCCCTCCAGACTGTCCACAGACAGGTGAAGGACAGACAGCTGTCCACTCCTGTCCTGAGAAGCTGGAAACTCTGGACCTTCACCAGCAGCTGATCATGGTTGCTATGGGTTTTGGGTTATGAAGCTCTAATGAGAACCTGGCTCAGGGAGGACGGCCCCCCGTCTGGACTGGTACATCAGGTTGGCTTTGGTTGGACCACTGTCGCCACGCGCAAACTGAAGTCATGATTCAATGCAGTCTTTATGCTTTCCTTAAAGCTGGGGTTGGTTATGTTGGGGAGCTAGCAAGATGTAAAAGTGGCGCCCTGTCTTGGCTCCTCCCCGTGCATTGGCCCCTCCTCCTCGTGTTTTGGCTCCTCCCCCTGCATTGGCCCCTCCTGCTCATGTCTTGGCTCCTCCCCTGCCTTGGACTCTCCCCCTGTCTTGGTTCCTCCCCCTGCCTTGGCTCCAGCCAAGAGTTTTTACAGATTTACAGTAAATTGAGGACTAACTATATTTCTTTTTGTTGATGATTACAGGATGGATAGACTACAAACAGGACGAGGAACCGCTTCACCCAGAGAAAATGTCTCTCAGTAACATTACCTTCCTAAGCTTTAACTAAGTTATTCAGCAAAGGTTTGGACCAAGATGTGGATCTCCTGCTTGTACCATGTCACTGCCGGGATGTCCTCCCAGGACCACGTCATACCGTTCCTGCTGCAGGTGACGGCAGCATGGTTGCAGTCATGTCATGAATCACTTCTGGATCCAAGACAGTTTACAGGCATGCTGTGGTCTGCCCTTTACAATGTTTTCAGTCCAGAAAGTTCAGCGCGCCGTGAAGCTAAATGTTGGCTTGACGGCGTCAAGTCCAGTTTTCTGCTGATTGCAGGAATGATGCTAGTTACCTGAAAGAAACTGCTGAACCAGAATCAAACTATTTACAAATACTTTTCCAACAATCAAATATAACAAAGTGGTTCACACATTACGAAAAATAAACTATAAACATCAGCCCCTGATTGGACCTGATTGAGGCGATTGCAGATGTTCTGAGGGACAACATAACAGAAGAAGTGGGTGTTGCACTGTTTGTTGATGTGGAGGTAGACGAAACCACAGACATCACAAATAAGGCCCAACTCTCCATTGTTTTAAGATACATGTCTGGCAGTGAGGTGAAGGAGGCTTTTCTGGGCTTTGATGATGTCAGTGATGACAGGAGAGCAACAGCAATCGGCAGCTATAACATGGGTGTCCTGGACCAGTTAGACAAGCTGGTCGCACAGATGGTGCATCAGTTCTGGCATCACAGCTAAACGGAGTGCAGGCAAAGATCAGAGAAAAAGTACCCGAGGCATTGTTTACTGACTGTTACGGCACAAACTGAACCTCGTCCTCTCGCAGTCTGCACAGGTGATCCCAGAATGTAAAGTCTTTTTCAAGCCTCTGGAAGGCCTTGCTGCTTCTTTCAGCAGTAATCTGCTGGATGAAGCGGTCAGAAGACTCGTTCCACGCGCAGCAGCGACCCGGTGGACCTCCAGGCTTGTTCAGACCGTCCTGTCCCACTATGCAGAACTTCTGGAGGCGTTCAGGCTCATTCAGGAAAACCCTGATGACTGGGATGGACCAGCTCTGACTTTGGCCTCTGGTTTCAGCATCTGGCTCTCCAAAGCTGCTTCCTCCTCATGGTGTACGGCGCGGTTTTCACAGAGACAGACGCATTGTTCCGTGTTCTTCAGGCCAAGGTGATGGACATAGGATTCTGCTCTCTACGGGTCAGAGACACGATGAAAGCCTTGATGAACCAGCGCGAGTCCTTTGACTCATTTTATGCGCAGTTTCAGCAGCGGTGCAACGTGCTGAGCTTGGTGCACAGCGACACGCAGCCAGCGGGTGGATGGAGCCACGTCAGCTGTTTTACCGCGTCCTGGATAACATCAACTTGCACATGGAGGCCAGATTCAAGAACTTGGGAGAGCTGAATTTTCTGACTTTAATCAATCATCGAAATTTTGATGAATTGTCAGCCAAATTTGATGATGCAAAACTGCACAGCCTTGCTAAATATGGGAAGAATTTTGATTTTGTGAGGCTAAAGGCCGATCTTATTGGCCTGTACAGCTCACAGATGACCAGAAACACGTCACCCCATGAACACGACCTAGAACACACTGTTCCTGAGGCTGCAAAACTCTTGAAGTTGGCGTTGACCATTCCAGCCACCACAGCATCAGCGGAGAGGTCTTTTTCAACCTTAAAACGGATCAAAACCTACAGCTGCAACAGGACAGAGCGAGGAAGACTTTCATCTCTCGCTCTGATATCGATTGAAAAGGAGAGGCTCATCAAACTGAAGGCAAACACAGAAGAGTTTTAAAACGCTGTGATCAGCAACTTTGTCCAGAAAGACAGGCGCATGGAGTTCATCTTAAAGTAAGGTTAAACTCTTCCCTCCCTCTCTGTTGTTATGGCGGTGTTCACGTGTACGCCACGTGTAAGCCTTGTTTTGTTTTATGGATCTAAAATACTGACATGAATTTTTTTTTCTTTTAAAATTCTTAAACCTTAATAACCGTGTAAATTGCATAACAACGGCACGAGGAGCTGCACATGGGTGCAGTAGAGTATTCTTGTAGTTGTTGGTGTTGCGTTCAGGTATTTTTACATAAAATGTCTATCTGGGGTGTGGACCCTTGAGATCCCGACGTTTCAGCGCCGCAGACAGCTCCGAGTTGGCAGTCTCTCTACTTATTGCATTTGGGAAACAATCAGGCTGAGCTGTCATCAGTTGCGTAAACGTGGACGGTCCATACGGCTCAGTTGAATTTGCTGAGCATTAAGTTCGTAAGATTCTCCGTTATGATTCACGGGAATTTGGGGGATGTGGCAACTTCTAACTTGTATGTCGGAAAATTTAGCACTTCTGCTCTGTATTCTGTGTCCTGGTTGATTAAATTAGATTTCCTTTAGATGGCTGTGTAGAGGAAATGTTCTAAGAATCTGGGAGTTTTTCAGGAATAATAGTTTTAAGTGCTGTTATATTACAAGCAATGATACGAAGCATTGGCTGCTGCACTTGGTGCGGAAAGGCTGGTTTGCTGGATGGGTATATTGCCAGTCACAAATGGCTGTGCAGACGTATGTCCAAGCTCATGCGTGCTCGCTGCTGTGCGAACGAGCATGTCCATGAGTTTAGAGCGGGGATGGTGCGCACAAAAATATTTTCACAAAGGCATATAACCATAATGTTATTTATCCTACTGGTTGTTGTGACGTAAAATTATTGTGAGAATCTGACGTTTTGTTAGATTAAGTAGGGAGCTTTTATAAATGATCACTTCATTAAAAAAAAAAACAAAAAAAAAAACATATACATATATATATATATATATATATGTATTTATAGATATATATAGATATCTACTAAGGTAAACAACTGATCAGCGGTCTACTAAGGCCCATGTCGAACAGCTGTGTGTTTGTGTCTCACCACTTGTCCAGTATTTGGGTTCTTATGTGCATATGGTGGTCCTCGGATGTGGTTCCACATCTGGCCCGAAGTCATGATGAGAGTGAAGCACTGAAACACAAACACAGGGACATGACACACCAGCAGAGTACCTAGTATGTGACAATAGAGGCAGAGGACTATGGAGGACCTGGGGGGTCTTTGGAAAAGCAAAACAGCATTTTCAAAAGAAGTAATTATTTGTGAAATAAATATATATTGCTTAATATGATTTCAAAATAATCAATTAATTCATACAATAAAAAGCTAATGTTTTGTAATAAAACATGCATCTGTTCATTTCCTGCCACTTATCCAGGGTTTGGTTGCAGGGGCAGCAGGGGCCCCCGGGGGACACGGTCGAACGCCTTCTCTGCGGCCCAGGGAATCCTGATGCCAGGTGTACATATGGACACTCTTATGTTGGAACATGGTGTTCGTTATGGACAATCCATGATGAGCACAGAAGTCCAATAACAAAACACCATTTGGGTTCAGAGGGGGGGGACCATGCCTCCCAGTCACTCCCCTCCAGGCCTCACTGTCATTGCCCACGTGAGCATTGAAGTCCCCCAGCAGAACAATGGAGTCCCCAGAAGGAGCACCCTCCAGCACTCCCTCCAAGGACTCCAGAAAGGGTGGGTACTCTGAACTGCTGTTCGGTGCATAAGCACAGACAACAGTCAGGACCCGTCCCCCCACCCGGAGGCGGAGGGAAACTACCCTTTCATCCACCGGGGTAAACCCCAACATGCAGGCACCAAGCTGGGGGCTGATGAGAATGCCCACACCTGCTCGGCGCCTCTCACCATGAGCAACTCCAGAGTGGAAGAAAGTCCAGCCCCTCTCGAGGGTTCTGGTTCCAGAGCCCAAGCCATGCGTCGAGGTGAGTCCAACTATATCTAGCCGGAACCGCTCAACCTCGCGCACAAGCTCAGGCTCCTTCCCCACCAGAGAGGTGACGTTCCACGTCCCTAGAGCCAGCTTCTGCAGCCGGGGATCGGACCGCCAGGGTCCCCGGCCCAACGTGCAGGCATCAAGGCGGTGACCCCTTCCGGGCAAGGGAAAATTTAACCGCATGGTCTAAGGTTGCAACAATTACTCGGTTAACTCGGGTAAGTCGAGTACAAAAATTGATTGAGGCAAATTATTTGCATTGAGGCTCAGTTTAATTAACATCACGTGGTGATATATTTTAATATCTGCATCATGGCATCATTCTCAGACCACTGCGCTGTTCGGAGGGACGACATCACTGCTTCAGTAAACATATAAAACTTCTAAACATGTATAAAATCTATAAAAGCAGAGCCTGTGGCCTACGGTGTGTGTCTGTACAGTCTGACTGTTTCAGCCGGACTGATGACGGACATTTCCACCAGCAGCAGCGAGCGCTTTGCTTTCTGTCTGAAGATCCTCGTTGCTTTGGTCTCTAATGGCAGAGAATGAAGAAGAGGGGAGGAAAAGACCGAAAAAGTTGCAGTGTGGGACCATTTCACACTGAAAAAGACAGAAAACGTAGTGCAGTGTGTGTGCTGTAAAGCAGGTCTTAATGCTGCAGCAGCTGAAACGCTTTTAATCTTTTAAAAGGCAGAAATTCGCGATTGGTTGAGAGTTGTTTCTCCACACATTGAGCGCGTGCACAAACACGTCGGCACATTTTAAAACATGATACTTCTAAAACATTTTAAACATATCATTTTAAAACATTTTCCTCGTGCATTAGGTAGTAACAACACATGTAACAGCTTCACAGATATACATTTATAGATTTACTCTGGTTGAGTTTCTAGTATTTGTTTTACAAATTATAATAATTTTTTTTTTTTTTTTTTTTTTTAAAAACTCGATAACTCGAAAAAATAATCGACAGAGTATCCGATTCCAAAAGTACTGGATAGTTGCAGTTCTACCATGGTCGTCGTCATAGGAGTCTAAGCCGTACTTAGTCTGGTCCCTCCCCTAGAGACCTGTTTGCCATGGGTTTGCCAGGGGTTTACCAGGGGCATAAAGCCCCCGACAACAGCTGCTTGGATCTTCAGGACACACAAACCGCTCCACCACGATGAAGGGACGGCTCACGGACATTTTAAATTGAAATGTTAAAAAGGAATTGCAAATTGAAAAATTGATTCATGATTAAATACTGTGATTTGTAAATCAAATATTGAAAGGAAAAATCATCCAATTCCTAAATTTAGTTAGAAATGTCTTTTCATTTCTTCTGTATAAAAAGATTATTCCATTTTTTTCCCTTGTTGCATTTCCATTCAGCTTTCATTTCAAATTATGACCCATTTTATGAGGGTCACCAAGAAAAATCTTCTCCATCCAGTCCACCCTACTGGTAAAGATCTGAATGTGCAGGTAACCCATCAGCCAGAGGAAGTATGCCTTTTTCACGACACTCATCATTCGGAACTTTCCTGGTACTTGTTGGGTTAACAGTGTTACCAGAGCAGAGAAGGCCCAGACATTCCTGTTGAACAGAAACTCCAAGTTGTGTCTCCGTAGATACGCCAGTCCTCCAATCACAGCCAGCAGGAATCCCAGCAGCAGAGGTCCAGCGTAGTTGGGTGGACGGATGACCCGGATCTGAAACACAGCATCATCCTCATCCAGCTGCTGCTGTGGGACAGAAAGTCCTCATGTGTGTGTGACACTGACCTGGACGCCCGTGCTGTCCGCCACCCATCTGGCCAGCTGCTCAGCTGAAAAGCCTCGGACTTGCAGCTCATAGGTGTCGGATTTGCGGGGCTTCCCTTTGGATGGGAAGTGGAGGAAGGTCGGAGCAGAGTTCATATTAAGCTGCAAACACACACATGGAGTGAAAGTGTATTGTGTGTGTGGTTGAGGACTTCAGTCATACCACTAGACCTTATTATCCAATCCAATCCACTTTATTTATAAAGCACATTTAAAAAATAAAATATTGCCAAAGTGCTGTAAAGAGCCAAATATCACAAAATAAAAATAAAATTAAATAATGTCGTTAAAATAATAAAAACAGGTTAAACAATCAAAAATAAATACCCAATAAAATAATTAAAAGGAGAAATAAAACAAACTTGAACCAATTATTGAAATAATAGCAACTGTGAATGCCCATTTATTGAACTATGCTGAATGATTGAAATGACATTGCATAAGTATAAGAAATTGAGGGGAAAAAAAAAAAAAGCAAAGTTAACATATTTTCTAACTGCCCCACCTCGGGATCGAACCCATGACCTCCTGTATTGAAGCACACTGACGTCTCTCACTACACCACGAGCACTCCAAGTTACATCTTGGAAAAAGCGTTATAATTTTTCCCACGTCCAGCAGGGTGGAATTAGCAGGATTGCACAAACATGTGCATGGTTGAACTGAACTCCAGTAAAGATGTGACAGACTTTATTGTTCGATGTGAAAAACTCTTTTAATGTGTTTAAAATTTATCAAAGTGTTGAAATGTTGCAGGGAGCATTGTTGGAACAAATCCTTCATATTTAACTGGGACATTTGCAAATAAATTCCTTTTCTCCTTGAAGTGTGCCGCTCAGACCAACAGTTCACACTGAGCAGCCTGCAGAACTGCATGTCATCACACAAGCAGCAGCCGACAAACAACAGAGCTGTATGTTAAATGGAAGCCGAGACAGAGCAAACCGGACGGTGAAACAGATAGACGCTGAGCCAAGCAAAGTCACATCTGCTCACCAGTATTTTATATTTAGTCTCTGGTAAGTTGAAATGTTAAACAAACACAGTGATGTTTTCCCTCTTACATTCTCTACAGACTTGTCATTGCGTGCCTCGCGGCCGCGCTGCAGCAAAGAAAGCAGCGCTTAGCGTTTAGCCTCGTGAACGTGTGTGAAAGTTGGTAGCTGCGTGCTATTTACACAACTTCTGAATACTTATTATTATTAGTTAGGGCTGGGCGATATGACCTTTTAGTCATATCCCGATATTTTTATGGCATGTCACGATATACAATATATATCTCGATATTTACCTCAGCCTTGAATTAATGCTTTGGTGCATACAATCACATCAGTAAGATAATTTTGTGTCTCCATTAAAACATAATTATTCATACTGCATTAAGATATGCTGATTTTAAACATTCATGCCAAAAGGATGAAATTGTAACGAAGCAAACTGATCAAACCATATTTATTGAACAGTTAAAGCAGTGGCAGAAACATGTCATTTTAAAACAAAATAAAGTGTCTTTTCATGATGTAATAAATGCAACGTATGAAAATAGGTGCCAGCTGCCAGTCAGATCTGGCAGGCCCAAACGTGTTGTGAGGGTCTGCTGGGAACGTCTGGCTGAGTCCCCTGTCAGAGCGAGCTTCAACTCCCACCTTCAGCAGAGCTTCAACCATGTCCCGAGTGAGGCGGGGGACATTGAGTCTGAATGGGCTGTGTTCCGTGCCTCTATTGTTGAGGCGGCCAGCCGGAGCTGTGGCTGTAAGGTCGTTGGTGCCTGTCGTGGCGGTAATCCCAGGACTCGTTGGTGGACACCAACAGTGAGGGATGCCGTCAAGCTGAAGAAGGAGTCCTATCGGGCCTTCTTGGCCTGTGGGACTCTGGAGGCAGCTGATGGGTACCGGCGGGCTAAGCGGCATGCGGCTTCGGCTGTTGCCGAGGCAAAAACTCGGGCATGGGAGGAGTTCGGCGAGGCCATGGAGAAAGACTTCCGGACGGCTTCGAGGAGATTCTGGTCCACCATCCGGCGGCTCAGGAGGGGGAAGCAGTGCTCCATCAATACTGTGTACAGTGGAGATGGGGAGCTGCTGACCTCAACTCGGGACGTTGTGGGTCGGTGGAAGGAATACTTCGAAGACCTCCTCAATCCTACCAACACGTCTTCCCATGAGGGAGCAGAGCTGGTGGACTCAGGGGTGGACTCTCCTATCTCTGGGGCTGAAGTCGCTGAGGTGGTCAAAAAGCCCCTTGGTGGCAAGGCCCCGGGGGTGGATGAGATCCGCCCGGAGTTCCTTAAGGCTCTGGATGCTGTGGGACTGTCCTGGCTGACACGCCTCTGCAGCATCGCGTGGACATCGGGGACAGTACCACTGGATTGGCAGACTGGGGTGGTGGTCCCCCTTTTTAAGAAGGGGGACCGGAGGGTGTGTTCCAATTACAGGGGAATCACACTCCTCAGCCTCCCTGGTAAGGTCTATTCAGGGGTCCTGGAGAGGAGGGTCCGCCGGATAGTCGAATCTCGGATTGAGGAGGAGCAGTGTGGTTTTCGTCCTGGTCGCGGAACAGTGGACCAGCTCTATACCCTCTTTGGGGTCCTGGGGGGGGCATGGGAGTTTGTCCAACCAGTCTACATGTGCTTTGTGGACCTGGAGAAGGCATTCGACCATGTCCCCCGGGGGCTCCTGTGGGGGGTACTCCGGGAGTATGGGGTACCGGACCCCCTTGTACGAGCTGTCCGGTCCCTGTACGACAGGTGTCAGAGCTTGGTCCGCATTGCCGGTAGTAAGTCGGATTCGTTTCCGGTGAGGGTTGGAATTTCTAGGTGCAGCCGAGGTGTTGAGGGAATCCGGCTTGGTGGCCTCAGGATTGGGTCCCTGCTTTTTGCGGATGACGTGGTCCTGTTGGCTTCATCTGGTCGTGATCTCCAGCTCTCGCTTGAGCGATTCGCGGCCGAGTGTGAAGCGGCTGGGATGAGAATCAGCACCTCCAAATCTGAGACCATGGTCCTCAGCCGGAATAGGGTGGATTGCCCTCTCCGGGTCGGGAGTGAGGTCCTGCCTCAAGTGGAGGAGTTTAAATATCTCGGGGTCTTGTTCACGAGTGAGGGAAGGATGGAGCGTGAGATGGACAGACGGATCGGTGCGGCGTCTGCAGTAATGCGGACTCTGCGCCGGTCTGTCGTGGTGAAGAAGGAGCTGAGCCAGAAGGCGAAGCTCTCCATTTACCAGTCGATCTACGTTCCTACCCTCACCTATGGTCATGAGCTGTGGGTCGTGACCGAAAGAAGGAGATCTCGTATACAGGCGGCTGAAATGAGTTTCCTCCACAGGGTGGCCGGGCTCTCCCTTAGAGATAGGGTGAGGAGCTCGGTCATCCGGGAGGAGATCAGAGTAGAGCCGCTGCTCCTTCGCATCGAGAGGAACCAGTTGAGGTGGCTCGGGCATCTGGTCAGGATGCCTCCTGGACGCCTCCCTGGTGAGGTGTTCCAGGCACGTCCCTCAGGGAGGAGACCCCGGGGAAGACCCAGGACACGCTGGAGGGATTATATCTCTCGGCTGGCCTGGGAACGCCTCGGGATCCCCCCCGCAGAGTTGGCAAATGTGGCTGGGGAGAGGGAAGTCTGGGCTTCCCTGCTTAGGCTGCTGCCCCCGCGACCCGACCCCGGATAAGCGGCAGAAGATGGATGGATGGATGGATGGATGAAAATAGGTGCTCATATCGAACAGGTAGACATGAGTTTAAGAATGAGCTTAGAATGCAGTGTTTTAGCTTTGAGTGATATTTTGGAGTTTTTTCTGGTGGATGGACTTATCGGCCATTATATCAGCTCCCTATATCGGCTCTAAAGTCTTTATATCGGTATCCGTATGAAAAAAATCCATATCGGTCGGGCCCTAGAACATATCTCTGAATGGGCTGAAGAGTTTGATACCTGAATGGTTGAAGTGAGACAAACGGTGTTGGAAGAGTAGCGTTTCAAAGATTTAGCAAGAAAAGACACTGGAGACCAGGACCAAGACAAACCGGACACTGCAAACTGGTGCAGAGCTCCGAACCCCCGTTGAAGTCGTTTTCAGCTCATTATGCAAAACGTCCAATCTGGATTGGGTTTGAAAGACTTGCATCCAATCACAAGGCTGAACTTATTTTTACAAAATGCTAAATATCTCAAAAACTCCAAAGATTTCAAATAAAAAAAATTGTTGCACACAACTCATGCAGTGTTAAAAGCCAAAGAATAAAAGTGGGCCTATAGATGAGACTTAAAGCACTCCACCATGGGGGCAGCTCGGACATAGAGGGGCAGAGCTTTCCAGAGTCTTGGAACGACTACGGAGAACACCCTGTCCCCTCTAGTCTTCAGTCTCGGCTTGGGTACCACAAGCTGGGACTGGCCCCCACACCTTTAGAAGTGCAGACTGCAATGAAAAGCTTTGTAGCCCGACTGAAGTGGGTCTAAAACACCATTTGTGTCCAAAAACGGCAACAGTTTAGCAAAGACACATTTCTCCAAAATCTTAGAGACCATATTAGAGATAGGGCGATACTAAGTTGATTGGGTCAAGGCCAGAATTTTTCCATCAGCGGTTCAACAACAGCGTTTTTACAAAATATGGTCCCAGAGACCAAGCTCTTATTAATTTCTCCCTTATGAAGGACCCGATTGTGCCCCAAACCTCTTTAAAAAAAAAATCGAGAAACGAAAAATCATAAGACAGGACAAGGTCCAAAGTGTGTCCCTGCACCTGTGTTGGGCCACTAACATGCTGTGTCAGATTAAAAGCATCAATCAAGTCCATAAACTCCCCGGCCATGGGCTTGGACAGGCAACACACATGCACATTAAAATCTCCAACAATCAAAATCCTGTCATAACATGTAAGAATAGAAGCAACAAACTCATAAAAGTCTTTGATACAATTTTTGTTATGTTTCAGTGGTCTATAAATGACAGCACACAGAAGGCGATCAGGTATGATGCATTCACAGCTCAGAACAACTCAGTTCAATAGAGGAGAAAGACCACTTTGTGAAGCAGTTCTTTAAGACATAGCTATACCTCCACCATGACCAGTTTCCCTTTGTGTGTTGATAAAGGTAAAGCCAGGAGGTAACAGCTCTGAGAATGCAGTGGACTCACCAGTGCCGATCCAGGTTTCAGTTAAGAATAATACATCCAAGGATCGCGATGTAAAAAAGTCTTGAATAATAAAAGTATTGTTCACCGCGGATCTTGCATTCACGAGTGCACACCTCGTATCAGCCACCTTCATCATATTGCCACTTGAGCTGCGTGGCTCAGCGGCCTGAGGTTACCCAGGAAAACGCCTCCTGAAACCCGGCGAGGAGAACAATGAGGGCACAATATGAGGAGATCTGATACACTGTCCAACCAAGGGGGACTAGCCAAGCGCCGACAGGAGCAAGAATGCACCGGGAGACATAGCAGTGAAGACCAAATCGCATCTGGCGATTGGGTTAGCAGGGCCTTCAACTTCACAAGCCTGCCAGCTCGTACTCCCTGACATCAACGTTTCCTGGTTAAAGGGGCGTTCACTCAGAGAAGGAACTACGGCAGATCAGCCAGGTAAAAATAATCAGATTTTTTTAGCATCATAAATGGCACATGATTGCACCTTTTCTGATTTTCAACAAATCCTGACGGTTGGACACCAGCAGTGAGTCAGTGCAACACATCAGCAACACAGACACTCCGGCGCCATCATACTTATTTAAGGGCCTGAAATACATAGCAAATACATAAATGCTAAATAATTACTTTCACTAAAAGTAATTCAGGTGATCAATCAAGATTTATTATCATTTAACCTTAATTCATTCATGTTCCATAAGACTCAATTAAATGTAGGGCTGGTGCGGACTGGAGCCAATCTCAGGCATTAGCAGGCAAGAGGCTAGCCCTAATTTAATCTTAGAAAACTTAATAAATACATTTTAAATATTTTAGAGTTGGTTTGATCTGTAATTAGTGCTGAGAAGCTATTTAAAAAGTTTATTCAGGGTTAATCAAATTGTTCTGTCCAAAATTCATTGATTTGCAACTGGTTTGTTGAAAACTTCTCTGTATTCCCTTTTATGGCCCCCGTCACCCCACCCGAAGGCAAAGGGAAGCTACTCTCTCGTCCTCCAGGGTAAACCCCAATGTAAAGCGGCGAGCCTGTTGACAAAAACAGAAGCTGATTTTTAAATGCAGCAGCAGTTGACATGTGTCCCATAATCCTCCATTTTACGTTTTATTGTCATAAAATCCAAAAAGACCAAAAAGGATGAAAACTAAAAGATTTACTATTTAGAAGGAAGCAGCTATATGCACAGAGGTAAAAGCAGCTGCAATCAAAGATCTATAACTGACTCTAACCAGCTACAGACCCGTCTCTAACCAGCTACAGACCCGTCTCTAACAAGCTACAGACCCGTCTCTTACCAACTACGGCAGGTCAGGTGGGATATCATCATTAAGCTTAAAAGTAGCAACAGAAAACTACAAGTAACCTAAAAGTACCCAACAAGTGCCCAACAAGTCTCCAACAAGCACGCTACAAGTACCTTCCAAGTACCCAACAAGTGCCCTGTAAGTACCCAACAAGTGCCCTATAAGTACCCAACAAGTGCCCTATAAGTACCCAACAAGTGCCCTACAAGTACCCAACAAGTGCCCTACAAGTACCCAACAAGTGCCCTATAAGTACCCAACAAGTGCCCAGTAAGTACCCAACAAGTGCCCAGTAAGTACCCAACAAGTGCCCAGTAAGTACCCAACAAGTGCCCTACAAGTACCCAACAAGTGCCCTATAAGTACCCAACAAGTGCCCAGTAAGTACCCAACAAGTGCCCTACAAGTACCCAACAAGTACCCTACAAGTGCCCTATAAGTATCCAACAAGTACCCTACAAGTACCGTACAAGTGCTGTACAAGTACCGTACAAGTGCCCTACAAGTACCGTACAAGTGCCCTACAAGTACCGTACAAGTGCCCTACAAGTACCGTACAAGTAGCCAACAAGCACGCTACAAGTAGCCAACAAGCACGCTACAAGTGCCCTAAAAGTACCCAACAAGTGCCCTAAAAGTACCCAACAAGTGCCCGACAAGTGCCCGACAAGTGCCCTTAAAGTAGTCAACAAGTACCGTACAAGTACCCTACAAGACCATGAACCTGCTGATGGGTGGAGGAGTGTGTGTATGAACCTGCTGATGGGTGGAGGAGTGTGTGTATGAACCTGCTGATGGGTGGAGGAGTGTGTGTATGAACCTGCTGATGGGTGGAGGAGTGTGTGTATAAACCTGCTGATGGGTGGAGGAGTGTGTGTATGAACCTGCTGATGGGTGGAGGAGTGTGTGTATGAAACTCACCATCTGGAAGACATCTGATCCTTCATCAAAGTCGACTGAAGCGAAGAAGACCTTGGTGGTGAAGGCAGAGGAGTAGCGCCACGAATTAGCCAGCACCTGGAACTCCTCTGCAGCTTGTCTGACAAGAAAAGAGGCGGTAAAAAGGAGTGCACAGGGGTGGAAATGTGCGCCGATTGTGCTAACCTGCACACCCCGCACTGCCTGTGCGGCTGCAGCGCAGTGAACATGATGAACACTGAGTAGTTTCTGGGAGGAGCCTTGACGAAGCGTCGGAACTTGTCTCCATTCATCCGGATGACTGACCGCTTCGAGGCCCAATCCATCATCTGGGTCACCTTCTCTGCCAGCAGGGTCTGTTCGGGACACACACCAGAACCTCCGCTAGTGCCTTAACGCAAAACTTTACCGCCTTTACAGAGACTTTCAGCAGCCTAACATGCTACATGCTAACATGTAACATGCTACAAGCTAACATGTAACATGCTACAAGCTAACATGTAACATGCTACAAGTCAGAAGGCTAACATGTAACATGCTACAAGCTAACATGTAACATGCTGCAAGCCAGAAAGCTAACATGTAACATGCTACAAGCTAACATGTAACATGTTAAAAGCAGAGACTGTATACAAAAGATGGGCAGAGCCTCCGTGACATCACCTGTAGGTTTCTGAAGAGCTGAATTGAAGCTCGGTGGGCAGTTCCTACCATCGCCATGTTGGCAGCGTCATCTCGCCCGGAAAATACAAATATGGGCAAAGAGGTGGAGCTGAGAGAGGAGCCATGAGCGTCATGGTGGATGATTGACATCGAGCCAACTCCGAGCTTTCTGTAGCTAAAAGCTAACCCGGAGATAACAGGAGTTACCCAGCTAGCAGAGGTAAGTGGGCTAAAGCTAAGTCACATTGTTTACCGGCTAAAAACCGCAGTTGTTCTACGTTCTTCTCACTTGATGCCAGAGATTGGTACCTGTCAATCAAAACGACACGCCCCTAAATTTGCCAAACTTCGAGATTAAATTATTTTAATTAGCATAGGCTTCACTTTTAACTGCCGGAGGTTGCCGCTTGGTTACAAGCCAACAAGCTAATATGCTACAAGCTAACATGTAACATGTTACAAGCCAGCAGGCTAACATGTGACATGTTACCAGTCAACAAGCGAACATGCAACAAGCTAACATGTTAAAAGCCATCAAGCTAACATGTAACATGCTACAAGATAACATGTAACATTCTACAAGCCAGCAGGCTAGCATGTAACATGCTACAGGCTAACATGTTACAAGCCAACAAGCTAACATGTAACATGCTACAAGCTAACATGTAACATGTTACAAGCAGCAGGCTAACATGTAACATGTTATAAGCCAGCAGGCTAACATGTAACATGTTATAAGCCAGCAGGCTAACCTGTAACATGTTATAAGACAGCAAGCTAACATTTTACATGCTACGAGCCAGCAGGCTAACATGCTACTTGTTACAAACCAGCAAGCTAACATGCTACATGTAGCATGTTCAGGCGTTAGCATGTTCAGACGTCTAGCTCCCAGCGGCTGCAAACTTGGGAAGAGTGGCGAAAACTTCCCTCAAAACGAGGGAAGTTGCAACTTTCTAACTTCCAGACTACGTTACCTCTTTCTTCTTCTGCGCATCACTGATCTCGTTGTGGAAAACCAGCAGAAGCAGCAGAGAAATGACAAGTTTGCCAAACATTCTGCCAAAATCTGCGCTGGGCACGCGACCAACTCCTGTCAGCTTCTCATTGGTCAGCCCGGCTTCCGTGTTTACAAAAATGGCGCATGCGTTGTATATACAAACACACACACACACACCCACACACACCTATGTATGTATATATATATATATATATATATATATATATATATATATATATATATATATATATATATATATATATATATATATATATATATATATATATATATGTACTTATATATATATATATATGTATATATATATATATATATATATGTACGTGTGTGTGTGTGTGTGTGTGTGTGTGTGTGTGTGTGTGTGTTTGTATATTCAACGCATATATAAATATATATATATATATATATAGCTGTCCAGGGTGTACCCTGCCTGTCGCCCAAAGCCGGCTGGGATAGGCTCCAGCTTCCCCACGACCCTGAATTGGAATAAGCGGTTTGGAAAATGAATGAATGAATGAATATATATATATATATATATATATATATATATATATATATATATATATATATATATATATGCGTTGTATATACAAACACACACACACGTACATATATATGTACTTGGTAGGATAGGTAGGATATATATATATATATATATATATATATATATATATATATATATATATATATATATATATATCAGTACATATATATGTACGTGTGTGTGTGTGTGTGTGTGCTGACAGGACACACACACACACACATATATATATATATATATATATATATATATATATATATATATATATATATATATATATATATATATATATATATATATATATATATATGCGACCAACTCGCGACCAACTCCTGTCAGCACACACACACACACACACACACGTACATATATATGTACTAATATACATATATATGCAAAAGCTTCTCCTCTAATGAAGCTGACTTCAGAACTCCTGGAAATAAATTCTGACCAGAACTGCATAATTTTCCGAATTCCAACATATTCTCAGTGTTACTTTGCTCCTTTTCTTGATTAATTCTGGATAACAGTGTGTTGCAGAATGTTGGGGGTGGGTGTCCTGGTGGGACCAGGCGCGTGGGGGATGGGAACTGCAGGGGGCGGCAGTGAGCAGCAAACAGCTGATGCAGCCGCACACAATCGGAGAAGAAGCGCGTTCCTGGCTGGAGGAGGAAGAGGACTTTGTCGGCGGGCCTGGCGGCTGGAAGTCCTCAGATGACGGCGGACCCGCGGTGGACTGCAGGATCTCACGCAGGTGGGTTGGAGCTCGCTCACAGCGGTGCCGGTTCTGCTGGTGTGGACCGGGGTTGTGATGGAAGCGGCCATGCAGCAGAACAAAGACCAGCTGGAGGGATGAGGAGCGGGTTCTGGACGTTTTGGGTCGGGTTTCCGTTGTCTTTGTAACACCTGGTCAGGTAAACACACCTGGAACACTCCTACCATGTTTCTATCAGCGACACACACACTCTGCTGTCGGTCCCACTGGAACACTCCTACCATGTTTCTATCAGCGACACACACACACTCTGCTGTCGGTCCCACTGGAACACTCCTACCATGTTTCTATCAGCGACACACACACTCTGCTGTCGGTCCCACTGGAACACTCCTACCATGTTTCTATCAGCGACACACACACACTCTGCTGTCGGTCCCACTGGAACACTCCTACCATGTTTCTATCAGCGACACACACACTCTGCTGTCGGTCCCACTGGAACACTCCTACCATGTTTCTATCAGCGACACACACACTCTGCTGTCGGTCCCACTGGAACACTCCTACCATGTTTCTATCAGCGACACACACACACTCTGCTGTCGGTCCCACTGGAACACTCCTACCATGTTTCTATCAGCGACACACACACTCTGCTGTCGGTCCCACTGGAACACTCCTACCATGTTTCTATCAGCGACACACACACACTCTGCTGTCGGTCCCACTGGAACACTCCTACCATGTCTCTGTAGGGACACACACACTCTGCTGTCGGTCCCACTGGAACACTCCTACCATGTTTCTATCAGCGACACACACACACTCTGCTGTCGGTCCCACTGGAACACTCCTACCATGTTTCTATCAGCGACACACACACTCTGCTGTCGGTCCCACTGGAACACTCCTACCATGTCTCTGTAGGGACACACACACTCTGCTGTCGGTCCCACTGGAACACTCCTACCATGTTTCTATCAGCGACACACACACTCTGCTGTCGGTCCCATTGGAACACTCCTACCATGTCTCTGTAGGGACACACACACTCTGCTGTCGGTCCCACTGGAACACTCCTACCATGTTTCTATCAGCGACACACACACTCTGCTGTCGGTCCCACTGGAACACTCCTACCATGTTTCTATCAGCGACACACACACTCTGCTGTCGGTCCCACTGGAACACTCCTACCATGTTTCTATCAGCGACACACACACACTCTGCTGTCGGTCCCACTGGAACACTCCTACCATGTCTCTGTAGGGACACACACACTCTGCTGTCGGTCCCACTGGAACACTCCTACCATGTTTCTATCAGCGACACACACACTCTGCTGTCGGTCCCACTGGAACACTCCTACCATGTTTCTATCAGCGACACACACACTCTGCTGTCGGTCCCACTGGAACACCCCTACCATGTTTCTATCAGCGACACACACACTCTGCTGTCGGTCCCACTGGAACACCCCTACCATGTTTCTATCAGCGACACACACACTCTGCTGTCGGTCCCACTGGAACACTCCTACCATGTTTCTGTAGGGACACCGAAATAATATAGATTTTATAGATAATTTCTTTTCTGTTACTTTTAGAGCTGACGTCCGCTGGCGGATAATCCAAGGAACGGTGTGTGTCTACACACCGGTTGCGTTTATGTCTGAACACTGACGCTGAAGCCATGGGACCGAGGAGGAAGGCCTCTAAACTGCAGCTGGTGGTGGGCGGCGCTGGAGGGGAGGTGGTCCAGAAATCCCCTGAACCCAAAGACTACATCAACGAGCTGTCCCACGAAGTCCTCTGTCACATCTTCAGGTACTGGCCTTCATCGGTCCTCCCTCACCGCTGACCGCTGAACAACGAGCAGCTCCGCTCAGATCAGGCTGAGAAATGTCCAAAGTGTTGTCCTAGTGCCGACAGGACACAACGTCCACGCCTGCTGTTCACACTGCGGCTGTTTTTACTGAAACCTTTAACTGGTCAGTCGCTGAGTTTCCCTTGTCTGCAGGGAGAACCCGTTTACAGCAGCCACCAATCCCACACAGAGCAGCTGTACAATCAGCAGGAGATTCTCCAGCTCCAGAATGTGCTGAACCGGGTCGGGGGTTTCTGTAGGACCGGGTGGTGGGGGGTTCTGTGGGACCGGGTGGTGGGGGGTTCTGTGGGACCGGGTGGTGGGGGGTTCTGTGGGACCGGGTCGTGGGGGGTTCTGTAGAACCGGGTCATGGGGGTTTCTGTAGGACCGGGTGGTGGGGGGTTCTGTGGGACCGGGTGGTGGGGGTTTCTGTAGGACCGGGTCGTGGGGGGTTCTGTAGAACCGGGTCATGGGGGTTTCTGTAGGACCGGGTGGTGGGGGGTTCTGTGGGACCGGGTCGTGGGGGGTTCTGTAGAACCGGGTCATGGGGGGTTCTGTTGGACCTTATATTTCTTTGCTTGGTTTTCCAGGTACCTTCCCATGAAGGACATCATGTGCATGGAGTTCCTGTCCAGGAAGCTTCGAGAAGCCGTGACTCTGTACCTGCGGGTCATCAAAATGGTGGATCTGTGTGCCGGTTGTTGGTGGGAATATATGCCTTCAGGTAGGAGACTCCACACCCCCATTCCTGACTAACTGTAAGATGAAGATTTACATCAGGTTTTGTGGCCAGCATAAGGACCTGGAACCAAAACTGGTCCATAGGTCAATAAGGGATAGTGTCCGATGAGATGTCCATTATCAGAAACGAATGGACGACGTGGAGGAGTGAAATGAAATCCATTCATTTCTGGACGCCTGGAAGGGGATTGTCGTGCTCCTGCCATGGTCACTTTCCCGTGTGTGTCAAGAGGATGATGTAAAATTTTATTTAAAAGAATTGAAGTCAACAGACAGTTTCCTAAATTCTTTTTATTCCAAGGAATGTTCTCCACCATTCACTCATTAAATGTGTATCAAGTCCATCCTAAATCGTATTTATAAATGTTGTCTACCTTTCCCTCTACATCACGTAAAGTAACCAGAGACAGGTGACGAGTTATTCACGATGAAATGGAACATTGCCGTTGATGGAGATAAGGGCATGTCCATCATGGTGGCCTGGATGTTGCCGGATGACAAAATGTTGCCCTATTCCCATGTCTTCTCCACTGACGAGAACTTCCAGGTTTCTTTCCTGTCAAAGACACAATCTGGTGTGTGTCCTGTCAAAGACACAATCTGTTGCCATGGTTACTAGCCAGCACAATCATTTAAGACAATCAGGCTATTTGACCAGTGTTTTTTAAGGACACCTTGCCACCAATCAGAACAGATTATTCACCCAGACGATGGTCTAGTCCATTCATTCATTATCCAACCAGTTAGTCTGATTAAGGGCTGGGCGGAGCTCCAGCCTATCCCAGCAATCTTTCGGCAAGAGGCGGTGTACACCATCGACAGGTCGTCAGACTTGTCTTTTTTTTCTTACTGTAGGGGGCGCCGTAGAGCCATTTCTGTATTACAGTCTGTGCAGACCATAGATTATAGCTTACTGTGTGTGCCAAATTTCAAAACCTTTCATTTGCGCTCAATATGCTGACAATGAACTAAACATTTGGAAAAGAATAGGTTCTGTTTTATGATTCATATGGCTTGGAGCAGGGGTCACTAACTCCAGTCCTGAAGGGCTACCATCTGGCAGGTTTTATTTTTTTTCCAGGTACAACACACCTGACCCAAACCAATGGCTCATTAACAGGCAGGTTCAGAAGATGACAACAAGTTCTTGGAGAACCTTTTCACTTTGATCAAATATGTTGTACAAGGGAAACACTAAAACCTGCAGGATGGTAGCCCTCCAGGACTGGAGTTGGTGACCCCTGGCTTGGAGCCTATTGCAGTGACATGGTCGTAGGCTAAGTCAGACTGTTCCATCTGCAGATGTACAGAAACTTAAGTGATGGTTGGATACACAAAGCATCTTGATGTGCAACGATGCACAATGGCTTATTTGTCCTGGCTGGAGGACATGGCGCATGGGGACTCTGGAGTAACCCTTTTTTCAGAGATGATGATTGGTTTTTGGTCTGGTTTCAGGTTTCACAGACAGCAGTTTTCTGATCCTTCTGAAGAAGATGCCTGATCTGGAGCAGCTGTATGGCCTCCACCCACGATACCTGGAGAGGAGACGCGTCAGGGGTTACGAGGCTTTCAGCATCCCAGGAGTCCTGGAAGCACTGCAGGCCTGTCCCAATCTGCTGGTCAGAACCAGAACGTTTCCACACCCCCTCCCAGAAACACACTCTGCTTTGTCCTGTTTGATGCTGCAGGGTTGTGGGAGTCCATGTCATTTAGGGAATATTGGGAAAACTGTGGACTTGCTCTGATGGTTGATGTGATTTCAGGGGGTAGAGACGTCCCACCTGGAGCTGGTGGAGGCCATCTGGAACTACATGCCCCAGGTCCACATACTGGGAAAGTTCCGCAACCGGAACGGAGCGTTTCCCATTCCTGCCGAGAACAAATTGGTCATTCCAGTCACGGCAAAGATCCAGACCCTTCATCTTGTGGGTGAGCAGGGCATGACATATAGATCAGAGAGATCACCGTCTTAGGTCAGCTGGTTCAACATACCACATCTCCATGGTAACAGTAGTGTGTGTTCTAGGTGTGAATGTACCAGAGATCCCCTGCGTGTCCATGTTACGTCACCTGTACCTGAAGTGGGTGCGTTTCACCAAACCACAACCATTTAAGGACTTTCTGTGTGTGAGCCTGAGGACCTTCGTCATGAGAAACTGTGCTGGGCCGACCAACTCCCTCAAATACGTCCCCCTTGTTACTGGTTTGGCTTCAGCCCGGAACCTGGAACAGCTGGAGTTTGTCCGGGTTCCCTTCCTGGGGGGGTTGATCCAGCATGTGGTAGAGGACAGCTGGAGGTCAGGTGAGGGGTCTTTTCTTCTCTTATTGCCACATAATCTGAACAGCATCTGTTACCTGACTGGATGGATGGGACTGTAGCAGAACCCACGCGGTTTAACAGCTGTAGCGACCGAGGCAACAGCTGGGCTCCGTCTATTTGTTTCATGTGCCATTGGTTCTCCAAATGACACACATGTAGTTTGTAGACTCCTTTAATTCTAAACTGGATTACATACTAATGCACTGGGCAAATTGTAATTTTGAATGAAATGTAACCTTATGTAAAAACAAAAACTAGAAAGCTGCAAGCAGCTGTAAAAGCCTTCGCACCTACGGCGCTGCTCAGCCGTTTGGCGCCGCCTTCCCTGGCGACCCCCTGCCTCTCTCACCTTCATCCAGACTGCTCATCAGGTCATTTAAGCTTGAAAACAAGGGATGTCCTGTCTCCAGCAGGCGGGGCAATGCAATGTGATGTCATATCAAAAGTTTGTGGTCAGCATTGTACCGATCCGACGTCAGTTTGGTACAGACCGGGTATGTCTGTCAGAGATAAATAGTGACCTTGAATTAAAATGTACACTTCCTGTTTCTTGGGGGCGGGGCTAATTTGTAATCCAATTATAGACATGCAGTTGTATATAGGATGGGACTGGCGTCATATGTATCAATTTTGGTGTAGATATCTTGATTTATGTCGGAGTTATATGAATTTGTTCTTGATGGCGACAGTCCACCACCGTATGCCTGTCCAACACCTGTCCAACACCGTACGCCTGTCCAACACCTGTCCAACACCTGTCCAACACCGCACGCCTGTCCAACACCCTACGCCTGTCCAACACCTGTCCAACACCTCTCCAACACCCTACGCCTGTCCAACACCGCACGCCTGTCCAACACCGCACGCCTGTCCAACACCGCACGCCTGTCCAACACCGCACGCCTGTCCAACACCGCACGCCTGTCCAACACCCTACGCCTGTCCAACACCGCACGCCTGTCCAACACCCTACGCCTGTCCAACACCCTACGCCTGTCCAACACCCTACGCCTGTCCAACACCGCACGCCTGTCCAACACCGCACGCCTGTCCAACACCGCACGCCTGTCCAACACCTCTCCAACACCGCACGCCTGTCCAACACCGCACGCCTGTCCAACACCGCACGCCTGTCCAACACCGCACGCCTGTCCAACACCTCTCCAACACCGCACGCCTGTCCAACACCGCACGCCTGTCCAACACCTCTCCAACACCGCATGCCTGTCCAACACCGCACGCTTGTCCAACACCGCACGCCTGTCCAACACCGCACGCCTGTCCAACACCGCACGCCTGTCCAACACCGCACGCCTCTCCAACACCGCACGCCTGTCCAACACCGCACGCCTGTCCAACACCGCACGCCTCTCCAACACCGCACGCCTGTCCAACACCGCACACCTGTCCAACACCTCTCCAACACCGCATGCCTGTCCAACACCGCACGCCTGTCCAACACCGCACGCCTGTCCAACACCGCACGCCTGTCCAACACCGCACGCCTGTCCAACACCGCACGCCTCTCCAACACCGCACGCCTGTCCAACACCGCACACCTGTCCAACACCTCTCCAACACCGCATGCCTGTCCAACACCGCACGCCTGTCCAACACCGCACACCTGTCCAACACCTCTCCAACACCGCACGCTTGTCCAACACCGCACGCTTGTCCAACACCGCACGCCTCTCCAACACCGCACGCCTCTCCAACACCGCACGCCTCTCCAACACCGCACGCCTCTCCAACACCCTACGCCTCTCCAACACCGCACGCCTCTCCAACACCGCACGCCTCTCCAACACCGCACGCCTGTCCAACACCCTACGCCTGTCCAACACCCTACGCCTGTCCAACACCCTACGCCTGTCCAACACCGCACGCCTGTCCAACACCGCACGCCTGTCCAACACCCTACACCTGTCCAACACCGCACGCCTCTCCAACACCGTACGCCTGTCCTACGCCTGTCCAACACCGCACGCCTCTCCAACACGTACGCCTGTCCTACGCCTGTCCAACACCGCACGCCTGTCCAACACCGTACGCCTGTCCTACGCCTGTCCAACACCGTACGCCTGTCCTACGCCTGTCCAACACCGCACGCCTGTCCAACGCCGCACGCCTGTCCAACACCGCACGCTTGTCCAACGCCTGTCCAACACCGCACGCTTGTCCAACGCCTGTCCAACACCGCACGCTTGTCCAACGCCTGTCCAACATCGCACACTTGTCCAACGCTTGTCCTACGCCTGTCCAACACCGCACGCCTCTCCAACACCGTACGCCTGTCCTACGCCTGTCCAACACCGCACGCCTGTCCAACACCGTACGCCTGTCCTACGCCTGTCCAACACCGCACGCCTGTCCAACGCCGTACGCCTGTCCTACGCCTGTCCAACACCGCACGCCTGTCCAACACCGCACGCTTGTCCAACGCTTGTCCAACGCCTGTCCAACACCGCACGCTTGTCCAACGCTTGTCCAACGCCTGTCCAACACCGCACGCTTGTCCAACGCCTGTCCAACACCGCACGCCTGTCCAACACCACACGCTTGTCCAACGCCTCTCCAACACCGCACGCCTGTCCAACACCACACGCTTGTCCAACGCTTGTCCAACACCGCACGCCTGTCCTACGCCTGTCCTACGCCTGTCCAACACCGCACGCCTGTCCGATGCCTGTCCAACACCGCACGCCTGTCCTACGCCTGTCCAACACCGCACGCCTGTCCTACGCCTGTCCAACACCGCAGGCCTGTCCTACGCCTCTCCAAAACCGCAAGCATGTCCTACGCATGTCCAACACCGCACGCCTGTCCAACACCGCAGGCCTGTCCTACGCCTGCCCAACACCGCAGGCCTGTCCTACGCCTCTCCAACACCGCAAGCATGTCCTACGCATGTCCAACACCGCACGCCTGTCCAACACCGCACGCCTGTTCAACACCGTACACCTGTCCAACACCTGTCCAACGCCTGTCCAACACCGCACGCCTGTCCTACGCCTGTCCAACACCTGTCCAACCCCGCACGCCTATCTAACACCGCACGCCTGTCCAACACCGTACGCCTGTCCTCCACCTGTCCAACACCGCACACCTGTCCTACGCCTGTCCAACACCGCACACCTGTCCAACACCGTACGCCTGTCGTACGCCTGTCCAACACCGCACGCCTGTCCAACACCGTACGCCTGTCGTACGCCTGTCCAACACCGCACGCCTCTCCAACACCGCACGCCTGTCCAACGCCTGTCCAACACCGCACGCCTGTCCAACACCGCACGCCTGTCCAACGCCTGTCCAACACCGCACGCCTCTCCAACACCGTACGCCTGTCCTACGCCTGTCCAACACCGCACGCCTGTCCAACACCGTACGCCTGTCCTACGCCTGTCCAACACCGCACGCCTGTCCAACACCGTACGCCTGTCCTACGCCTGTCCAACACCGCACGCCTGTCCAACACCGCATGCCTGTCCAACGCCGCACGCCTGTCCAACACCGTACGCCTGTCGTACGCCTGTCCAACACCGCACGCCTCTCCAACACCGCACGCCTCTCCAACACCGCACGCCTGTCCAACGCCTGTCCAACACCGCACGCCTGTCCAACGCCTGTCCAACACCGTACGCCTCTCCAACACCGCACGCCTGTCCAACACCGTACGCCTGTCCTACGCCTGTCCAACACCGCACGCCTGTCCAACACCGTACGCCTGTCCTACGCCTGTCCAACACCGCACGCCTGTCCAACACCGTACGCCTGTCCTACGCCTGTCCAACACCGCACGCCTGTCCAACGCCGCACGCCTGTCCAACACCGCACGCCTGTCCAACGCCTGTCCAATGCCTGTCCAACGCCTGTCCAATGCCTGTCCAACGCCTGTCCAATGCCTGTCCAACGCCTGTCCAACACCGCACGCCTGTCCAACACCGCACGCTTGTCCAACGCTTGTCCAACGCCTGTCCAACACCGCAAGCTTGTCCAACACCGCAAGCTTGTCCAACACCGCACGCTTGTCCAACACCGCACGCTTGTCCAACGCTTGTCGAACGCTTGTCCAACGCCTGTCCAACACCGCACGCTTGTCCAATGCATGTCCAACACCGCACGCCTGTCCGATGCCTGTCCAACACCGCAGGCCTGTCCTACGCCTGTCCAACACCGCAAGCATGTCCTTGCCTGTCCAACACCGCAAGCATGTCCTACGCATGTCCAACACCGCACACCTATCTAACACCGCACGCCTGTCCAACACCGCACGCTTGTCCAACGCTTGTCCAACGCCTGTCCAACACCGCAAGCTTGTCCAACACCGCAAGCTTGTCCAACACCGCACGCTTGTCCAACACCGCACGCTTGTCCAACGCTTGTCGAACGCTTGTCCAACGCCTGTCCAACACCGCACGCTTGTCCAATGCATGTCCAACACCGCACGCCTGTCCGATGCCTGTCCAACACCGCAGGCCTGTCCTACGCCTGTCCAACACCGCAAGCATGTCCTTGCCTGTCCAACACCGCAAGCATGTCCTACGCATGTCCAACACCGCACGCCTGTCCAACACCGCACGCCTGTCCAACACCGCACGCCTGTCCAACACCGCACGCCTGTCCTCCACGTGTCCAACACCTGTCCAACGCCTGTCCAACACCGCACGCCTGTCCTACGCCTGTCCAACCCAGCACACCTATCTAACACCGCACGCCTGTCCAACACCGTACGCCTGTCCTCCACCTGTCCAACACCGCACGCCTCTCCGACACCGCACACCTGTCTTACGCCTGTCCAACACCGCACACCTGTCCAACACCGCACACCTGTCCAACACCGTACACCTGTCCTCCACGTGTCCAACACCTGTCCAACGCCTGTCCAACACCGCACGCCTGTCCAACACCGCACGCCTGTCCAACACCGCACGCCTGTCCAACACCCTACGCCTGTCCAACACCGCACGCCTGTCCAACACCGCACGCCTGTCCAACACCGCACGCCTGTCCAACACCGTACGCCTGTCCTCCACCTGTCCAACACCGCACGCCTCTCCAACACCGCACACCTGTCTTACGCCTGTCCAACACCGTACGCCTGTCCAACACCCTACGCCTGTCCAACACCGCACGCCTGTCCAACACCCTACGCCTGTCCAACACCGCACGCCTGTCCAACACCGCACGCCTGTCCAACACCGCACGCCTGTCCAACACCGTACGCCTGTCCTCCACCTGTCCAACACCGCACGCCTCTCCAACACCGCACACCTGTCTTACGCCTGTCCAACACCGCACGCCTGTCCAACACCCTACGCCTGTCCAACACCGCACGCCTCTCCAACACCGCACACCTGTCCAACACCGCACGCCTCTCCAACACCGCACACCTGTCCAACACCGCACGCCTCTCCAACACCGCACACCTGTCCAACACCTCTCCAACACCCTACGCCTGTCCAACACCGCACGCCTGTCCAACACCCTACGCCTGTCCAACACCGCACGCCTCTCCAACACCGCACACCTGTCCAACACCTCTCCAACACCGCACGCCTGTCCAACACCGCACGCCTGTCCAACACCGCACGCCTGTCCAACACCCTACGCCTGTCCAACACCGCACGCCTGTCCAACACCCTACGCCTGTCCAACACCCTACGCCTGTCCAACACCGCACGCCTCTCCAACACCGCACACCTGTCCAACACCTCTCCAACACCGCACGCCTGTCCAACACCGCACGCCTGTCCAACACCGCACGCCTGTCCAACACCGCACGCCTGTCCAACACCTCTCCAACACCGCACGCCTGTCCAACACCTCTCCAACACCGCACGCTTGTCCAACGCCTGTCCAACGCCTGCCTAACACCGCACGCTTGTCCAACGCCTGTCCAACGCCTGCCTAACACCGCACGCCTGTCCAACACCGCACGGCTGTCCAACACCGCACGGCTGTCCAACACCGCACGCCTGTCCAACACCGTACGCCTGTCCTACGCCTGTCCAACACCGCACACCTGTCCTACACCGTACGCCTGTCCTACGCCTGTCCAACACCGTACGCCTGTCCTACGCCTGTCCAACACCACACGCCTCTCCAACACGTACGCCTGTCCTACGCCTGTCCAACACCGCACGCCTCTCCAACACCGTACGCCTGTCCTACGCCTGTCCAACACCGCACGCCTCTCCAACACCGTACGCCTGTCCTACGCCTGTCCAACACCACACGCCTCTCCAACACCGCACGCCTCTCCAACACCGCACACCTGTCCAACACCGTACGCCTGTCCAACACCGCACGCCTGTCCAACACCGTACGCATGTCCTACGCCTGTCCAACACTGCACGCCTGTCTAACACCGCACGCCTGTCCAACGCCTGTCCAACGCCTTTCTAACACCGCACGCCTGTCCTACGCCTGTCCAACGCCTGTCCAACACTGCATTATTTTCCTATACACATTTCGGCCAGTTAAACACTGTAATATCCCTCCGTTACGAGGCGTTACCATAGCAACGCGTTAACCAGCTGGTTCAGATCAGCCGTCTTTTAACAGGTGAATGAGAGAAACGCACTGCAGCCTGACAGCGGTTGTTTGGCATAAAACGTACATCCAGGCCAACGTAAAATAGTTCCTATATAAGCGGTAAAAGCGGATTAAACAACTCGGAACCGTGCATTAGACGGTAGATAGATAATGCACGACACGGAGTCTAGAACACCACGACACGCAGCACTGTTTATAAATACTGGGTAATTGTGTTAAATAATTGAGATCTCAATTTCAGTCAAAATAATCGTGATTATAATTTTTGCCATAATCGAGCAGCCCAATGTGATTGCCGTGTCTCATGTCTGTCGTTTTTAATTTGACTTGTTCAGGTGTAATGGATGTCAGGTGACGCTGGTGGACCCCAGCTGATGGGGTGAATGAAGCGGTTCTGGATGTGGTAGATGCCGGACTCCAGGATCTGATGCTGTGGTTAACTCCATGTCTGTGTCCATGCAGGGGGATTTCGGAACCTCCATACCATTGTGTTTGGAGCTTGTAAGAATGCCCTGGAAGTGGACCTGGGTTACCTCATCATCACCGCGGCCCGCAGGTATTCAGCTTGCTCTGGCAGTTCAGGTGTAGACTGGTCCAAACACATCTGCTGAGACTCATCACTCTGGTTCCAGTCCTAGAGCTGGTGCTGGTGTATTTTCACAACATTCAGCTTTGCAGCTTGCGTTTCTGCACCACAGCGCCCCCATCAGGTTGAGATGCTGTGGTGGCACGTATCAAAGAGTTGGATGGACTCTGGATCCGTCCAACACATAGACTGTATATAAAAGATGGGCGGAGCCTCCGTGACGTCACCCATAGGTTTCTGAAGAGCTGAATTGAAGCTCGGTGGGCGGTTCCTGTTGTTGCCATCTTGGCAGGGGCATGCGTGTCGTCTCACCCGGAAAATACAAACATGGGCAAAGAAGTGGAGCTGAGAGGGGGGCTGTGAGCGTCATGATTCCAGGTGCCAAGCGGCAGGACAAAACGTTATAGGAACAGTTTTGTTCCATCTGCAGCAGTCCTCCTTAATAAATTTTAGGATTTTAAATAATTTTTATCTATTAATATAAGTATTTATTGATCTTTGACTTTGCGAGCCATTGTGAATGTCATGTGTCTATTTTATTAACTGTCTTCTGTGACACCGAACCTGAAATTGCTTTACAACTAATCTACCAACGGGTACAAATAAAGTCACCTGAACCTGAACCTAACGGAGGTAAGCGGGCTAAAGCTAAGTCACGTTGTTAACCGGCTAAAAACCGCGGTTGTTCTACGTTCTTCTGACTTGAAGCGGGAGATCGGGTACCTGTCAATCAAAAGGACACGCCCCTAAATATACCGAACTTCGAGATTAAATTACTTTTAAACGGGCGAGTTAGAAAAAAATTCACTCCCCCCACAGTTGTCATGAAGGTAAACCTGACCTATTAAACCTAAAATGGAGTTTTGTGCCAGGCTGTAAACATGTTTATTTCTGCTGTAAACATGTTTATTTCTGCTGCAAACGTATTTATTTCTGCTGTAAACGTGTTTATTTCTGCTGTAAACATGTTTATTTCTGCTGTAAACGTGTTTATTTCTGCTGTAAACATGTTTATTTCTGCTGCAAACATGTTTCTCTGATTGGTCAAACGCTGCAAACTCCACCCCTTTTATGGGCCTGGTTGGACTTCCTGGCTGGAGAGATTAGCAGGTCAATGAGATGTCCAGGTGTGCTGATCCAGATCGCAGCTGAAGTTTTGCTGAAAACAAACACGGCGCACTAACTTTTCTGTCTGGTTAAATTAGTGTTTAAACAACCACCAGTTCCGACCCAGCTTGGTTAATCGAACCGGTGAGCCTTCCTGTCTTCTCCTTTGTTGCCACGTTGACAAGATCCTGTCAGCTTCGGCTCTCTGAGCTGTGTGTTTCAGGTTGAAAGGGTTAGTGTAAAAGTGGACTTGGACCCGTGACGGACCGGTCCTCTGACCAGCGGTCCGGTCGAGTTCTGATGGCGACAGACCGGTCCTCTGACCAGCGGTCCGGTTGGGTTCTGACCGCCTTCAGCTGCAGGTTCTGGTCCTCAGTGGTCAGAATGAGAGAAATGTCTTCATGGTGTCTTGACAGGCTTCATGAGCTGCGTATCCAGCCGTCTCTCACCAAGGACGGAGTCTTCTCTGCTCTGAAAATGGCTGAACTTGAGTTTCCTCAGTTTGAGACGCTTCATCTAGGATACGTAGACGAGTTCCTCCTGCAGTGTAAGTTCTGTTTCCTTTCACCTCTTTGGGTTGGTTCCAGTGATGTTTCATCATGTCTATGTGATGTTCCTTCATGTCTATGTGATGGAACTTCATGTCTATGTGATGTTTCTTCATGTCTATGTGATGTTTCTTCATGTCTATGTGATGTTCCTTCATGTCTATGTGATGTTTCTTCATGTCTATGTGATGTTTCTTCATGTCTATGTGATGTTTCTTCATGTCTATGTGATGTTCCTTCATGTCTATGTGATGTTCCTTCATGTCTATGTGATGGAACTCCATGTCTATCTGATGGAACTCCATGCCTATGTGATGGAACTCCATGTCTATGTGATGGAACTTCATGTCTATGTGATGTTCCTTCATGTCTATGTGATGGAACTTCATGTCTATGTGATGGAACTTCATGTCTATGTGATGGAACTCCATGTCTATGTGATGGAACTTCATGTCTATGTGATGGAACTTCATGCCAATGTGATGGAACTCCATGCCTATATGATGGAACTTCATGCCTATGTGATGTTCCTTCATGTATATGTGATGTTCCTTCATGTCTATGTGATGTTCCTTCATGTCTATGTGATGTTCCTTCATGTCTATGTGATGGAACTCCTTGATGTCTATGTGATGGAACTCCTTGATGTCTATGTGATGGAAATCCATGTCTATGTGTTGGAACTCCATGTCTATGTGATGGAACGCCATGTCTATGTGATGGAACTTCATGTCTATGTGATGGAACTTCATGTCTATGTGATGGAACTTCATGTCTATGTGATGGAACTCCATGCCTATGTGATGGAACTCCATGCCTATGTGATGGAACTCCATGTCTATGTGATGGAACTCCATGCCTATGTGATGGAACTCCATGCCTATGTGATGGAACTCCATGTCTATGTGATGGAACGCCATGTCTATGTGATGGAACTCCATATCTATGTGATGGAACGCCATGTCTATGTGATGGAACTTCATGTTTGTGTGATGTTCTTCCATGTCTATGTGATGGAACGCCATGTCTATGTGATGGAATGCCATGTCTATGTGATGGAACTCCATGTCTGGGATGGAACTCCATGCCTATGTGATGGAACTCCATGTCTATGTGATGAAACTTCATGTCTATGTCCATGCTGGCTGGCAGCAGGAGCCTGTTGCCATAGAAACGTGTCTAACGGCGGTGACCTGCAGGTAAGATGAGCCACTCTGAGCTGGTGAAGTTCGGTCTGGCGGACGTGGTGGAAAATCCTGGAATCATCACAGATATCGGCGTGAAGGTGGTCAACGAGGTGTTTACCAACATCAAGTATCTGCACGTCTACAACTGTCCTCACCTGCACAACCCTCACCAGTGGATGACAGGTAAAGCTCTGCCCACACAGGTGATGCTGCAGCCAGGAGCTGCTGCTCTACCTTCTGCTGTTCCCAGATCAGTCCAGGTGGAGCCGTCTGGTGGACCTGACGCTGGTTAGATGCCACGCCGTCAGACTGGAGTCCTTCTCCCACTTCATAGAGCTGCTGCCCAGCCTGGAGTTCATCTGTCTGGACCAGATGTTCAGGGAACCCCCCAAGGTACCATACTGGGACGTCTAACTGGGACTGGGTTGTCTAACTGGGACTGGGTTGTCTCAAAGGGGCTGGGACGCTCAACTGGGACTGGGTTATCTCACTGGGACTGGGTTATCTCACTGGGACTGGGTTATCTCCCTGGGACTGGGACGTTCAACTGGGACTGGGTTGTCTCACTGGGACTGGGACGTTCAACTGGGACTGGGTTATCTCACTGGGACTGGGTTATCTCACTGGGACTGGGACGTTCAACTGGGACTGGGTTATCTCACTGGGACGTTCAACTGGGACTGGGTTATCTCACTGGGACTGGGTTATCTGACTGGGACTGGGATGTTCAACTGGGACTGGGTTGTCTCACTGGGACTGGGACGTTCAACTGGGACTGGGTGGTCTCACTGGGACTGGGACGTTCAACTGGGACTGGGTTATCTCACTGGGACTGGGTTATCTCATTGGGACTGGGACCTTTAATTGGGACTGGGTTATCTCACTGGGACTGGGTTATCTCATTGGGACTGGGACGTTCAACTGGGACTGGGTTATCTCACTGGGACTGGGTTATCTCACTGGGACTGGGACGTTCAACTGGGACTGGGTTATCTCACTGGGACTGGGATGTTCAACTAGGACTGGGTTATCTCACTGGGACTGGCTTGTCTAACTGGGACTGGGTGGTCTCACTGGGACTGGGTTATCTCACTGGGACTGGGACGTTCAACTGGGACTGGGTTATCTCACTGGGACTGGGTTATCTCATTGGGACTGGGACGTTCAAATGGGACTGGGTTATCTCACTGGGACTGGGATGTTCAACTGGGACTGGGTGGTCTCACTGGGACTGGGACGTTCAACTGGGACTGGGTTATCTCACTGGGACTGGGTTATCTCATTGGGACTGGGACCTTTAATTGGGACTGGGTTATCTCACTGGGACTGGGTTATCTCATTGGGACTGGGACGTTCAACTGGGACTGGGTTATCTCACTGGGACTGGGTTATCTCACTGGGACTGGGACGTTCAACTGGGACTGGGTTATCTCACTGGGACTGGGATGTTCAACTAGGACTGGGTTATCTCACTGGGACTGGCTTGTCTAACTGGGACTGGGTGGTCTCACTGGGACTGGGTTATCTCACTGGGACTGGGACGTTCAACTGGGACTGGGTTATCTCACTGGGACTGGGTTATCTCATTGGGACTGGGACGTTCAAATGGGACTGGGTTATCTCACTGGGACTGGGATGTTCAACTGGGACTGGGTTATCTCACTGGGACTGGGACTTTCAACTGGGACTGGGTTATCTCACTGGGACTGGGTTATCTCACTGGGACTGGGTTATCTCACTGGGACTGGGACGTTCAACTGGGACTGGGTTATCTCACTGGGACGTTAAACTGGGACGTTCAACTGGGACTGGGTTATCTGACTGGAACTGGGTTATCTGACTGGGACTGGGATGTTCAACTGGGACTGGGTTATCTCACTGGGACTGGGTTGTCTCACTGGGACTGGGACGTTCAACTGGGACTGGGTTATCTCACTGGGACTGGGTTATCTCATTTGGACGTTCAACTGGGACTGGGTTATCTCACTGGGACTGGGTTGTCTCACTGGGACTGGGACGTTCAACTGGGACTGGGTTATCTCACTGGGACTGGGTTATCTCATTTGGACGTTCAACTGGGACTGGGTTATCTCACTGGGACTGGGTTGTCTCACTGGGACTGGGACGTTCAACTGGGACTGGGTTATCTCACTGGGACTGGGATGTTCAACTGGGACTGGGTTATCTCACTGGGACTGGGACTTTCAACTGGGACTGGGTTATCTCACTGGGACTGGGTTATCTCACTGGGACTGGGACGTTCAACTGGGACTGGGTTATCTCACTGGGACTGGGACGTTCAACTGGGACTGGGTTATCTCACTGGGACTGGGTTGTCTCACTGGGACTGGGTGGTCTCATTGGGACTGGGACGTTCAACTGGGACTGGGTGGTCTCACTGGGACTGGGACGTTCAACTGGGACTGGGTTATCTCACTGGGACTGGGTTGTCTCACTGGGACTGGGACGTTCAACTGGGACTGGGTTATCTCACTGGGACTGGGTTATCTCATTTGGACATTCAACTGGGACTGGGTTATCTCACTGGGACTGGGTTGTCTCACTGGGACTGGGACGTTCAACTGGGACTGGGTTATCTCACTGGGACTGGGTTATCTCATTTGGACGTTCAACTGGGACTGGGTTGTCTCACTGGGACTGGGTTGTCTCACTGGGACTGGGACGTTCAACTGGGACTGGGTTATCTCACTGGGACTGGGTTATCTCATTTGGACGTTCAACTGGGACTGGGTTATCTCACTGGGACTGGGTTGTCTCACTGGGACTGGGACGTTCAACTGGGACTGGGTTATCTCACTGGGACTGGGTTATCTCATTTGGACATTTAACTGGGACTGTGTTATCTCATTGGGACTGGGACCTTTAATTGGGACTGGGTTAGCTCACTGGGACTGGGTTATCTCATTGGGACTGGGACGTTCAAGTGGGACTGGGTTATCTCACTGGGACTGGGTTATCTCATTGGGACTGGGACGTTCAACTGGGACTGGGTTATCTCACTGGGACTGGGTTGTCTAACTGGGACTGGGTGGTCTCACTGGGACTGGGACTAGGTTATCTCACTGGGACTGGGACGTTCAACTGGGACTGGGTTATCTCACTGGGACTGGGTTATCTCACTGGGACTGGGACGTTCAACTGGGACTGGGTTATCTCACTGGGACTGGGACTTTCAACTGGGACTGGGTTATCTCACTGGGACTGGGACGTTCAACTGGGACTGGGTTATCTCACTGGGCCTGGGACGTTCAACTGGGACTGGGTTATCTCACTGGGACTGGGTTGTCTCACTAGGACTGGGACGTTCAACTGGGACTGGGTTATCTCACTGGGACTGGGTTGTCTCACTGGGACTGGGTGGTCTCATTGGGACTGGGACGTTCAACTGGGACTGGGTGGTCTCACTGGGACTGGGACGTTCAACTGGGACTGGGTTATCTCACTGGGACTGGGTTGTCTCACTGGGACTGGGTGGTCTCACTGGGACTGGAACGTTCAACTGGGACTGGGTTATCTCACTGGGACTGGGTTGTCTCACTGGGACTGGGTGGTCTCATTGGGACTGGGACGTTCAACTGGGACTGGGTTATCTCACTGGGACTGGGTTATCTCATTTGGACGTTCAACTGGGACTGGGTTATCTCACTGGGACTGGGTTATCTCATTGGGACTGGGACCTTTAATTGGGACTGGGTTAGCTCACTGGGACTGGGTTATCTCATTGGGACTGGGACGTTCAAGTGGGACTGGGTTATCTCACTGGGACTGGGTTATCTCATTGGGACTGGGACGTTCAACTGGAACTGGGTCATCTCACTGGGACTGGGACGTTCAACTGGGACTGGATTATCTCACTGGGACTGGGTTGTCTAACTGGGACTGGGACATTCAACTGGGACTGGGTTATCTCACTGGGACTGGGACGTTCAACTGGGACTGGGTTATCTCACTGGGACTGGGTTATCTCACTGGGACTGGAACGTTCAACTGGGACTGGGTCATCTCACTGGGACTGGGACGTTCAACTGGGACTGGATTATCTCACTGGGACTGGGTTATCTCACTGGGACTGGGACGTTCAACTGGGACTGGGTTATCTCACTGGGACTGGGACGTTCAACTGGGACTGGGTTATCTCACTGGGACGTTAAACTGGGACGTTCAACTGGGACTGGGTTATCTCACTGGGACTGGGTTATCTGACTGGGACTGGGACGTTCACCTGGGACTGGGTTATCTCACTGGGACTGGGTTGTCTCACTAGGACTGGGACGTTCAACTGGGACTGGGTTATCTCACTGGGACTGGGTTGTCTCACTGGGACTGGGTTATCTCACTGGGACTGGGTTATCTCACTGGGACTGGGACGTTCAACTGGGACTGGGTTATCTCACTGGGACTGGGTTATCTCACTGGGACTGGGACGTTCAACTGGGACTGGGTTATCTCACTGGGACTGGGACGTTCAACTGGGACTGGGTTATCTCACTGGGACGTTAAACTGGGACGTTCAACTGGGACTGGGTTATCTCACTGGGACTGGGTTATCTGACTGGGACTGGGATGTTCAACTGGGACTGGGTTGTCTCACTAGGACTGGGACGTTCAACTGGGACTGGGTTATCTCACTGGGACTGGGTGGTCTCATTGGGACTGGGACGTTCACCTGGGACTGTGTGGTCTCACTGGGACTGGGACGTTCAACTGGGACTGGGTTATCTCACTGGGACTGGGTTGTCTCACTGTGACTGGGTGGTCTTACTGGGACTGGGACGTTCAACTGGGACTGGGTTATCTCACTGGGACTGGGTTATCTCATTTGGACGTTCAGCTGGGACTGGGTTATCTCACTGGGACTGGGTTATCTCACTGGGACTGGGTTATCTCATTTGGACGTTTAACTGGGACTGGGTTATCTCATTGGGACTGGGACCTTTAATTGGGACTGGGTTAGCTCACTGGGACTGGGTTATCTCATTGGGACTGGGACGTTCAAGTGGGACTGGGTTATCTCACTGGGACTGGGTTATCTCATTGGGACTGGGACGTTCAACTGGGACTGGGTTATCTCACTGGGACTGGGTGGTCTCCCTGGGACTGGGACGTTCAACTGGGACTGGGTTATCTCACTGGGAGTGGGATGTTCAACTGGGACTGGGTTATCTCACTGGGACTGGGTTGTCTAACTGGGACTGGGACGTTCAACTGGGACTGGGTTATCTCACTGGGAGTGGGATGTTCAGCTGGGACTGGGTTATCTCACTGGGAGTGGGATGTTCAACTGGGACTGGGTTATCTCACTGGGACTGGGTTGTCTAACTGGGACTGGGTGGTCTCACTGGGACTGGGACTAGGTTATCTCACTGGGACTGGGACGTTCAACTGGGACTGGGTTATCTCACTGGGACTGGGTTATCTCACTGGGACTGGAACGTTCAACTGGGACTGGGTTATCTCACTGGGACTGGGTTGTCTCACTGGGACTGGGTGGTCTCACTGGGACTGGGACGTTCAACTGGGACTGGGTGGTCTCACTGGGACTGGGACGTTCAACTGGGACTGGGTTATCTCACTGGGACTGGGTTATCTCATTTGGACGTTTAACTGGGACTGGGTTATCTCACTGGGACTGGGTTATCTCATTGGGACTGGGTTATCTCACTGGGACTGGGACGTTCAACTGGGACTGGGTTATCTCACTGGGACTGGGTTATCTCATTTGGACGTTTAACTGGGACTGGGTTATCTCACTGGGACTGGGTTATCTCATTGGGACTGGGTTATCTCACTGGGACTGGGACGTTCAACTGGGACTGGGTTATCTCACTGGGAGTGGGATGTTCAACTGGGACTGGGTTATCTCACTGGGACTGGGTTGTCTAACTGGGACTGGGTGGTCTCACTGGGACTGGGACTAGGTTATCTCACTGGGACTGGGACGTTCAACTGAGACTGGGTTATCTCACTGGGACTGGGTTATCTCACTGGGACTGGAACGTTCAACTGGGACTGGGTTATCTCACTGGGACTGGAACGTTCAACTGGGACTGGGTTATCTGACTGGGACTGGTTTGTCTAACTGGGACTGGGTTATCTCACTGGGACTGGGACGTTCAACTGGGACTGCGACGTTTAACTGGGACTGGGTTATCTCACTGGGACTGGGACGTTCAACTGGGACTGGGTTATCTCATTGGGACTGGGACGTTCAACTGGGACTGGGTTATCTCATTGGGACTGGGGCGTTCAACTGGGACTGGGTTATCTCACTGGGACGTTAAACTGGGACTGGGTTATCTCACTGGGACTGGGTTATCTCATTGGGACTGAGACGTTTAACTGGGACTGGGTTTTCTCACTGGGACTGGGTGGTCTCACTGGGACTGGGACGTTCAACTGGGACTGGGTGGTCTCACAGGGACTGGGACGTTCAACTGGGACTGGGTTATCTCACTGGAACTGGGACGTGCAACTGGGACTGGGTTATCTCACTGGGACTGGGATGTTTAACTGGGACTGGGATGTTTAACTGGGACTGGGATGTTTAACTGGGACTGGGACGTTCAACTGGGACTGGGATGTTCAACTAGGACTGGGTTATCTCACTGGGACTGGGTTGTCTAACTGGGACTGGGTGGTCTCACTGGGACTGGGACGTTCAACAGGGACTAGGTTATCTCACTGGGACTGCGACGTTTAACTGGGACTGGGTTATCTCACTGGGACTGGGTTATCTCACTGGGACTGGGACGTTCAACTGGGACTGGGTTATCTGACTGGGACTGGGACGTTCAGCTGGGACTGGGTTATCTCACTGGGACTGAGACGTTCAACTGGGACTGGGTTATCTCACTGGGACTGGGACGTTCAACTGGGACTGGGTTATCTCATTGGGACTGGGGCGTTCAACTGGGACTGGGTTATCTGATTGGAACATGGTTATCTCACTGGGACGTTTAACTGGGACTGGGTTATCTCATTGGGACTGGGACCTTTAATTAGGACTGGGTTATCTCACTGGGACGTTCAACTGGAACTGGGTTATCTCATTGGGGCTGGGTTATCTCACTGGGACTGGGTTGTCTCACTGGGACTGGGTTGTCTCACTGGGACTGGGACGTTCAACTGGGACTGGGTTATCTCACTGGGACTGGGTTATCTTATTTGGACTGGGACGTTCAACTGGGACTGGGTTATCTCACTGGGACTGGGTTATCTCATTGGGACTGGGACGTTCAACTGGGACTGGGTTATCTCACTGGGACTGGGTTATCTTACTAGGACTGGGATGTTTAACTGGGACTGGGACGTTGAACTGGGACTGGGTTATCTCACTGGGACTGGGATGTTCAACTGGGACTGGGTTATCTCATTGGGGCTGGGACGTTTAACTGGGACTGGGTTATCTCATTGGGACTGGGTTATCACTGGGACTGGGACGTTTAACTTGGACTGGGTTATATCATTGGGACTGGGACGTTCAACTGGGACTGGGATGTTTAACTGGTTATCTCATTGGGACTGGGACGTTTAACTGGGACTGGGTTATTTCATTGGGACTGCGACGTTCACCTGGGACTGGGTTATCTCACTGGGACTGAGTTGTCTCACTGGGACTGGGTTGTCTCACTGGGACTGGGTTGTCTCACTGGGACTGGGTGGTCTCACAGGGACTGGGATGTCTCACAGGGACTGGGATGTCTCACTGGGACTGGGAGGTCTCACTGGGACTGGGAGGTCTCACTGGGACTAGGTTATCTCACTGGGACTGGGATGTCTCACTGGGACTGGGTGGTCTCACTGGGACTGCATGGTGTCACTAGGACTGGGATGTCTCACTGGGACTGGGATGTCTCACTGGGACTGGTTGGTCTCACTGGGACTGCATGGTGTCACTAGGACCAGGATTTCTCACTGGGACTGGGTTATCTCACTGGGACTGGGTGGTCTCACTGTGACTGGACTATCTGAACTGGGTTATCTGAACTGGGGTTGGTTTTATTTGAACTGGGACTGGTTTTATTTGAACTGGATGTGGGACTGTTTTTCTGGTCAGAAGGGGACTGTCATCGTTGCTGAATGGTCTTGAGTCCAGCTGTTTTTCCACCTCACCCAGACTTAAGTTAAGCCCTCACATTTGCGGAAACACAACTTTGATGTTGTATCTATTATTGTGACTGACTGAGATATTGATCTGTTTATGTGTTAGGGCTGTGCTAGGGTTGGCCTCAGCGCAGGAACAGGTATCGGTGTGTCTTCTGCTCTAGTCAGCAACCAGAACTCCAACAATGACAACAATCACCATCATCACCCTCATGAGGCCAACATGGCTGCTGCTCCTCAACCTGTCAACGTCAACAACGTCAACAACAACAACCAGAGGCCGCAGCAACATAATGGTAAGTACACATTATAAACGAGATGTCATAGTATGTTGAAGAAAATGTCATACGAAATCATGGTATTTAACAAGTCTTAAATAATGTGTTGTGGGAGGTAGAACGTGTCATAAATGACATCACGGTGGGTAGAACATGTCATAAATAACATCACGGTGGGTAGAACGTGTCATAAATAACATCACAGTGGGTAGAACGTGTCATAAATGACGTTGTGGTGGGTAGAACGTGTCATAAATGAGGTTGTGTTGGGTAGAACGTGTCATAAATAACATCATGGTGGGTAGAACGTGTGATAAATAACATCATGGTGGGTAGAACGTGTCATAAATAACATCACGGTTGGTAAAACGTGTCATAAATGACATCATGGTGGGTAGAACGTGTCATAAATAACATCACGGTTGGTAAAACGTGTCATAAATGACATCACGGTGGGTAGAACATGTCATAAATAATGTGGTGGTGGGTAGAACGTGTCGTGGTAGGTTGAACGTTTGATAAATTACGTGGTCGGTAGAACATGTCATAAACGACGTTGTAGTGGGTAGAACGTGTCATGGTGGGCAGAACGTGTCATAAATGACGTTGTGGTGGGTATAACGTGTCATAAATGACGTTGTGGTGGGTGGAACGTGTCATAAATGACGTTGTGGTGGGTAGAACGTGTCATAAATGACGTGGTGGGTATAACGTGTGATAAATGACGTTGTGGTGGGTAGAACGTGTGATAAATGATGTGTTGGGTAGAACGTGTCATAAATGACGTGGTGGGTAGAACGTGTCATAAATAACATGACTGTGGGTAGAACGTGTCATAAATAAAATCACGGTGGGTAGAACGTGTCATAAATCATCCTGGTGGGTAGAAAGTGTTATGAATATCATCATGGTGGGTACAACGGTTCGTAAATCATCCTGGTGGGTAGAACGTGTCATAAATGACGTGGTGGGTATAACGTGTCATAAATGACGTTGTGGTGGGTATAACGTGTCATAAACGACGTTGTGGTAGGTAGAATGTGTCATAAATGACATTGTAGTGGGTAGAACATGTCATAAATAACATCACGGAGGGTAGAATGGGTCATAAATCATCCTGGTGGGTAGAACGTGTCATAAATAACATCATGGTGGGTAGAACGTTTCATAAATGACGTTGTGGTGGGTTGAACGTGTGATAAATGACGTTGTGGTGGGTAGAACATGTCATAAATGACATCACGGTGGGTAGAACGTGTTATAAATGACGTGGTGGTGGGTAGAATGTGTCATAAATGACACCACGGTGGGTAGAACGTTTCATAAATGACGTTGTGGTGGGTTGAACGTGTTATAAAGGACGTTGTGGTGGGTATAACGTGTTATAAACGACGTTGTGGTGGGTAGAACGTGTCATAAATGACGTGGTGGGTAGAACGTGTCATAAATGACGTTTTGGTGGGTAGAACGTGTCATAAATGATGTGTTGATGGGTAGAACGTGTCGTGGTAGACTGAACGTGTGATAAATGACGTGGTGGGTAGAACATGTCATAAACAACGTTGTAGTGGGTAGAACGTGTCATGGTGGGCAGAATGTGTCATAAATGACGTTGTGGTGGGCAGAATGTGTCATAAATGACGTTGTGGTGGGTATAACGTGTCATAAATGACGTTGTGGTGGGTAGAACGTGTCATAAATGACGTGTTGGGTAGAACGTATCATAAATGACATCACGGTGGGTAGAACGTGTCATAAATGACATCACGGTGGGTAGAACGTGTCATAAATGACGTGGTGGTGGGTAGAATGTGTCATAAATGACACCACGGTGGGTAGAACGTTTCATAAATGACGTTGTGGTGGGTTGAACCTGTGATAAATGACGTTGTGGTGGGTTGAACCTGTGATAAATGACGTTGTGGTGGGTAGAACATGTCATAAATAACATCACGGTGGGTAGAACGGGTCATAAATCATCCTGGTGGGTAGAACATGTCATAAATGACATCACGGTGGGTAGAACATGTGATAAATGACGTTGTAGTGGGTAGAACGTGTCATGGTGGGCAGAACGTGTTATAAAGGACGTTGTGGTGGGCAGAACGTGTTATAAAGGACGTTGTGGTGGGTATAACGTGTTATAAACGACGTTGTGGTGGGTATAACGTGTCATAAATGACGTGGTGGGTAGAACGTGTCATAAATGACGTTGTGGTGGGTAGAACGTGTCATAAATGACGTGGTGGGTAGAACGTGTCATAAATGACATCACGGTGGGTAGAACGTGTCATGGTGGGCAGAACGTGTCATAAATGACGTGGTGGGTATAACGTGTCATAAATGACGTTGTGGTGGGTATAACGTGTCATAAACGACGTTGTGGTAGGTAAAATGTGTCATAAATGACATTGTAGTGGGTAGAACGTGTCATAAATTACATCACGGTGGGTAGAACATTTCATAAATGACGTTGTGGTGGGTATAACGTGTCATGACGTGTTGGTGGGTCGAACGTGTCATGGTGGGCAGAACGTGTCATCAATGACATCACGCTGGGTAGAACTTGTCATAAATGATGTTGTGTTGGGTAGAACGTGTCATAAATGACATCACGGTGGGTAGAATGTGTCATAAATGATGTGTTGATGGGTAGAACGTGTCATGGTAGGTTGAACGTGTGATAAATGACATGGTGGGTAGAACATGTCATAAACAACGTTGTAGTGGGTAGAACGTGTCATGGTGGGCAGAATGTGTCATAAATGACGTTGTGGTGGGTAAAACGTGTCATAAATGACTTTGGGGTGGGTAGAACGTGTCATAAATGACATCCTGGTGGGTAGAACGTGTCATAAATGACATCCTGGTGGGTAGAACGTGTCATAAATAACATCATGGTGGGTAGAATGTGTCATAAATGACACCACGGTGGGTAGAACGTTTCATAAATGACGTTGTGGTGGGTTGAACGTGTGATAAATGACGTTGTGGTGGGTAAAACATGTCATAAATGACATCACGGTGGGTAGAACTTGTCATAAATGACGTTTTGGTGGGTAGAACATGTGATAAATGATGTTGTAGTGGGTAGAACGTGTCGTGGTAGGCTGAACGTGTGATAAAGGACGTTGTGGTGGGTATAACATGTCATAAACAACGTTGTAGTGGGTAGAACGTGTCATGGTGGGCAGAATGTGTCATAAATGACGTTGTGGTGGGTATAACGTGTCATAAATGACGTGGTGGATAGAACGTGTCATAAATGACGTTGTGGTGGGTAGAACGTGTCATAAATGACGTGGTGGTGGGTAGAACGTGTCATAAATGACGTGTTGGGTAGAACGTATCATAAATGACATCACGGTGGGTAGAACGTGTCATAAATGACATCACGGTGGGTAGAACGTGTCATAAATGACGTGGTGGTGGGTAGAATGTGTCATAAATGACACCACGGTGGGTAGAACGTTTCATAAATGACGTTGTGGTGGGTTGAACGTGTGATAAATGACGTGGTGGGTGGAACATGTCATAAATGACATCACGGTGGGTAGAACGGGTCATAAATCATCCTGGTGGGTAGAACATGTCATAAATGACATCACGGTGGGTAGAACATGTGATAAATGACGTTGTAGTGGGTAGAACTTGTCATGGTGGGCAGAACATGTTATAAAGGACGTTGTGGTGGGTAGAACGTGTCATAAATGACGTTATGTTCGGTAGAACGTGTCATAAATGACATCACAGTGGGTAGAACGTTTCATAAATGACGTTGTGGTGGGTAGAACGTTTCATAAATGACATTGTGGTGGGTAGAACGTGTCATAAATGACGTTTTGGTGGATAGAACGTGTCATAAATGACGTTGTGGTGGGTAGAACGTGTCATAAATGACGTTATGTTCGGTAGAACGTGTCATAAATGACATCACAGTGGGTAGAACGTTTCATAAATGACGTTGTGGTGGGTAGAACGTTTCATAAATGACATTGTGGTGGGTAGAACGTGTCATGGTGGGCAGAATGTGTCATAAATGACGTTGTGGTGGGTAGAACGTGTCATAAATGACGTTGTGGTGGGTAGAACGTGTCGTAAATGACGTTGTGGCGGGTAGAACGTGTCATAAATGACGTTGTGTTCGGTAGAATGTGTCATAAATGACGTTGTGGTGGGTAGAACTTGTCATGGTGGGCAGAACGTGTTATAAAGGACGTTGTGGTGGGTATAACGTGTTATAAACGACGTTGTGGTGGGTATAACGTGTCATAAATGACGTTTTGGTGGATAGAACGTGTCATAAATGACGTTGTGGTGGGTAGAATGTGTCATAAATGACGTTGTGGTGGGTAGAACGTGTCATAAATGACGTTGTGGTGGGTAGAACGTGTTATAAATGACGTGGTGGGTAGAACGTGTCATAAATGAGATCACGGTGGGTAGAACGTTTCATAAATGACGTCGTGGTGGGTATAACGTTTCATGACGTTGTCGTGGGTAGAACGTGTCATAAATGACGTTGTCGTGGGTATAACGTGTCATAAATGACGTGTTGGTGGGTAGAACGTGTCATGGTGGGTTGAACGTATGATAAATGACGTGGTGGGTAGAGCGTGTCATAAACGACGTTTTGGTGGGTCGAACGTGTCATGGTGGGCAGAACGTGTCATAAATGACATCACGGTGGGTCGAACGTGTCATGGTGGGTAGAACGTGTCATAAATGACGTGGTGGGTAGAACGTGTCATAAATGATGTGTTGAAGGGTAGAACGTGTCGTGGTAGGTTGAACGTGTGTTAAATGACATGGGTAGAACGTGTCATAAATGACATTGTGGTGGGTATAACGTGTCATAAATTACATCACGGTGGGTAGAATATTTTATAAATGACGTTGTGGTGGGTATAACGTGTCATGACGTTGTGGTGGGTAGAACGTGTCATAAATAACATCACGGTGGGTAGAACGGGTCATAAATCATTCTGGTGGGTAGAACGTGTCATAAATAACATCACGGTGGGTAGAACGGGTCATAAATCATTCTGGTGGGTAGAACGTGTCATAAATAACATCACGGTGGGTAGAACGGGTCATAAATCATTCTGGTGGGTAGAACGTGTCATAAATAACATCACGGTGGGTAGAACGGGTCATAAATCATTCTGGTGGGTAGAACGTGTCATAAATAACATCACGGTGGGTAGAACGGGTCATAAATCATCCTGGTGGGTAGAACGTGTCATAAATAACATCACGGTGGGTAGAACGTTTCATAAATGACGTGGTGGGTAGAACGTGTCGTGGTGGGTTGAACGTGTGATAAATGACGTGGTGGGTAGAACGTGTAATAAAAGACGTTGTGTTGGGTAGAACGTGTCATCAATGACATTGTGGTGGGTAGAACGTGTCATAAATGACGTGGTGGGTAGAACGTTTAATGAATGACGTGGTTGGTTGAACGTGTGATTAATGACATCGCGTTGGGCAGACCATTTCATTAATGATGTTGTGGTGTGTAGAACTTGTGATAAATGACATCACGGTGCGTAGAACATGTCATGACGGGTCGAACGTGTCATAAATTACGTGGTGGGTATAACGTGTCGTGACCTTGTGTTGGGTAGAACGTGTCATAAATGACGTTGTGGTGGGTATAACGTGTCATAAATGACGTTTTGGGTATAACGTGTCATGAGGTTGTGTTGGGTAGAACGTGTCATAAATGACCTGGTGGGTAGAACGTGTCATAAATGACCTGGTGGGTAGAACGTGTCATAAATGACCTGGTGGGTAGAACGTGTCATAAATGACGTTGTGGTGGGTATAACGTGTCATAAATGACGTTTTGGGTATAACGTGTCATGAGGTTGTGTTGGGTAGAACGTGTCATAAATGACCTGGTGGGTAGAACGTGTCATAAATGACCTGGTGGGTAGAACGTGTCATAAATGACGTTGTGGTGGGTAGAACGTGTCATAAATGACGTTTTGGGTATAACGTGTCATGAGGTTGTTGGGTAGAACGTGTCATAAATGACGTGGTGTGTAGAACTTGTGATAAATGACATCACGGTGGGTAGAACGTGTCATGGTGGGTTGAACGTGTCATAAATGACGTTGTGGTGGGTAGAACGTGTCATAAATGACGTTGTGGTGGGTCGAACATGTCATGGTGGGCAGAGCGTGTCATAAATGACGTGGTGGTAGAACGTGCCATAAATGACGTTGTGGTGGGTAGAACGTGTCATAAATGACGTTGTGGTGGGTCGAACGTGTCATTTGACCCTTGATAACGGCGTAACAGTGTTTTGACAGAATAGCAGTATAGCATACGTTTCTGGTTTCACCATCAGTGACTCCCGGTGTTTCACGGCGTTTCATCGACGTTCATCAGCAGCGTTTTATCAGCGTTTAACTGCAGCGTTTTATTGGTGTTTAACAGCGTTTTATCGGCGATTAACAGCTTTTTATTGGCGTTTAAAAGCGTTTTATTTGCGTTTAACCGCAGCGTTTTATTGGCGTTTAACAGCAGTGTTTTATCTGAGTTTATCCGCAGCATTTTATCGGCGTTTATCAGCAGCGTTTTATCGCCTTTTAACAGCAGCGTTTTATTGCCGTTTAACAGCGTTTTATCGGCGTTTAACAGCAGCGTTTTATCACCGTTTAACCGCAGCGTTTTATTGGCGTTTAACAGCGTTTTATTGGCGTTTAACAGGGTTTTATTGACGTTTAACAGCGTTTTATCGACGTTTATCAGCGTTTTATCGACGTTGAAAAGCGTTTTATCGGCGTTTAACAGCAGCGTTTTATCGGCGTGTAACAGCAGCGTTTTATCGGCGTGTAACAGCAGCGTTTTATCGGCGTTTAACAGCAGCGTTTTATCGGCGTTTAACAGCAGCGTTTTATCGGCGTTTAACAGCAGCGTTTTATCGGCGTTTAACAGCAGCGTTTTATCGGCGTGTAACAGCAACGTTTTATCGGCGTGTAACAGCAGCGTTTTATCGGCGTTCAACAGCAGCGTTTTATCGGCGTTCAACAGCAGCGTTTTATCGCCGTTTAACAGCGTTTTATTGGCGTTTAACCGCAGCGTTTTATCGGCATTTAACAGCAGCGTTTTATCGGCGTTTAACAGCAGCGTTTTATCGGCGTTTAACAGCAGCGTTTTATCGGCGTTTAACAGCAGCGTTTTATCGGCGTTTAACAGCAGCGTTTTATCGGCGTTTAACAGCAGCGTTTTATCGGCGTTTAACAGCAGCGTTTTATCGGCGTTTAACAGCAGCGTTTTATCGGCGTTTAACAGCAGCATTTTATTGCCGTTTAACAGCGTTTTATTGGCGTTTAACCGCAGCGTTTTATCGGCATTTAACAGCAGCGTTTAATCGGGTCGCCAACACGTTTCTCCCACGCGGAGGTTTCTGTGTCTGTCGTACGTTTCGTCGGCTTCCGGCTCCATCACCTGTAAGACACGGTGGACGATGCAGTCGTCCTGCCGGCAGCTCGGTTCCTGATGGGAAATGTTCTCCGTGTGCTTAGGGAGACACATGTTCCCAACGTAAAAGTCAAACCTTTTTTCTACTGATGTCTCAGTGCCAAGTTATTTAGATTCAGCTTGTTTGTTTTTCCGTGTGCTGATATGTAGACCTGGAACTTTTTACTTTAGTCATCAACGTGAAAGGTGTCGTAGTCCAGGTTCCACACTGACATCCTCACTGGGCCGGACCAGGTAGGGACCTTATCAAGGTGTTTTTGTTTCAGGAACCACATTACTTGCATTTTACTTTGTAAACCTAGTTTACTATTGAATTATTAGCTTTCAGCAGACAGCAGCACTGTTTCACTTGCATCTAAATGTCCTCCAATCACGTTTTATCTTTCTATTCCTGTTTTGTCATCAATGATCTTTGCTTGTTTCGCACAAGTTCTTCTCAGAAGTCTAATTTGTATCAGAAAAAGCTGATTTTCATGAAGCATGATGTTGGCTTCTTTTGTTTGTGTAGAAATGAAGCATCTCTGCCGTGTTGCGGTCGTGTTGTTCGGTGTGCGTGTGGGACACATCATGTTTGTTTAAACTCTTACAGAACGAGTGGAGATAAACGGGGTGGAAGAAGACGAAGAGGAGGAAGAGAAGGTCGCCTATCCTAATGAGAACATGGAGGAAGATCCTCAGTTGGACCTTGGAGAAGGGGAGGTGGGAATGGAGGAAGAATTGGATGTGGCAGAATCCAGTCATCCAGCTGGAACATCTGGCCTTCCGGATGAGGAACAAGCAGGTTTTAGACCTTCTGTAATACCTGACGATGATGGGAAAAGCCGTTTTCCAATGCAGAAATCCATCCCTGATGTTTGTTCTGCCACCTCCAGGTCCCAGTGGCCTCAGCCAGCAGTGCCGACCAGCTGGTTCTGCTGCTCAAAAGCCCCCGCCAGTGGTTTCAGACTCTGACAGTGAGGAAGAGGAAGGCCTTGCTTCGAGGCTCATGCCTGCTTCCTGTCTGCAGCAAACCGCTTCCTGTACAAAAGGTTTGAGGCCTCCCAGTTCACACCTCCCAGTGCTGGTGGAAAGATGTGACCTGACGTCTGGTTTTCAGGTAAAGGGAAGACTCCTCTCCGGCGAAACGTGCTGGGATGTGGCTCACCGTTGGAGCAGGCGAAGCCTCAGGTGTGTCGCAGCAGCTGTGAGAAGAGCTGCCAGGTGACCAGTGAGCAGATCAAAGCGGACATTAAGGCCGCTACGGACACCAGCAGAGGGGCTTTCAGTCAGGAACCCAACCCTGACTCTGCAGAGGCCACAGTGAGGCCAATGCCTGATGGGGGGTCGGCTCCATCCAGCAGCTCTGCACTAAGGACCGGAGTGAGGCCAGTTACTGGATCTCTGAGCAGGGAAGGACCTGCTGCAGTTGTGGGCAGATGTGGAAGGGTGATGGAGGGAAACTCCCACAGAGCAACCACAGACGGAGCCTCCGGGTTTGTCCGGACTAGTCCACGGTCTGAGACTCAGACTGGGGGGTCCGGCCTGAGGCCTGCTGGTGTGGACGGTTTGGAGTCGAGGAACCTTGGTGTGGACCACGGTCCAGCGCTGCAGGAACAACCCAGCCCGGCTGGAACTGCCTACGTTACTGGGTTAGGTTCACAGCAGAGTCGGATCAGTCAGGACTTTGTTCCCAGGAGACCCTTAACCCGATCCTGCACCCGCACCTCTTTGGTGCCTCTGGTACCTGAGACCGGTAAGGATGGACCGTCCCCTAAGGGACCTGTAGATTCATGCAGACATCTACTGACTGGTACATGACCAGTCAAGTACTGATTTAAAAGCCACGTTTTGAGCGCACACGCAACACCCGTCTTTATCATCACGCATACTCCAAGTACCACAGAGGAGCCCGGTAAGGAGCCCTTCCACTGGACCCGTCTGCTCCAGCAGTCCACCAGGCCACAGCAACACGGGCACCAGTTAGAACAGGGATCCCCAACCCTGGTCCTCGAGGACCGGTGTCCTGCAAGTTTTCCAAATGTTCCTGCTGCAACACACCTGACTCAGACCAGCTCTGCACATGTCTGCTAAATACACATTGATTTGAATCAGGTGTTTTGCAGCAGGGACACTTGGAAAACCTGCAGGATACCGGTCCTCGAGGACCAGGATTGGGGATCCCAGAGTTAGAAGACCGTCAACGAGAAAGGCGCCCTTGCCGCCATGGCCGCCATGACGGTCGGCGCCGAGGGCTCCCTCTGAGGAACAAAACTTGATAAAATATCAATTCTAAAGTAGAACTCACATTAAAATAGAATGAAATGAAGCAGGTTGGAGAAAATGATGAAATATCCACACGAAGCCTATAAATACCCGGTAAACAAGTTAAAAAGGGAGTTTTACTCCAAAAACATGAATGTTTTCTGCAGCCCTGCAGTCCTCTGGCAGGTGGGGGCCGTCATGCTGAACGGATGCCTCCCCATGGGTCCTGACTCTGGGAGGGATTAGACCAGACACAGGACCACAAACATTACAATTTCCCACAAGACCACCTTCTACCACTTCATTGGTTCAGACCTGGCTTACCTCAGGTTAAACATGAACATCATGCATAAGATGTGATTATTTCCTGTAGATCTTTCAAGAGCCAGGCCTCGAGTAGCAGTTAGAAGGAAACGGATGAGCGACAAATCAACCAGCACCTCAGACCCGGTCACAGAAGATGACCACGTACAGGTAAACACAAACCTCAATGAACATCACTGATTCATCCACTCAGAAAACTCCTGACTTCATGAAGTCCACCAAACTGCTGATCCGTCGAATCCGAAGCAAAAAGGTTTGATTTGAGGATTAAGAGGAGTTATGCAGATTAGTTAGTTTATTCTGAGATTACACTGGTTTTAATCCTGGCAAGTGCTGTTTGTTTTGCTGAATGTGGTGGTGTATTTACTACTTCTCCATTAAGTCTCTTCATGGATGCTTTTGATTGCACAGATTTTGACCCTGAAGAGCAAAAACCTGGTGGGCATCACATTGACCAACTGTGGAATCACTGACCTGGTCCTCAAAGACTGTCCCAAGATGATGTTTATCCACGGTAACCAGCCGCAGTCACTAGCTTCCAACCCTAACCAGCAGACCTTGGCCTGTAAAGGTCCATTTATGCTCTGTTCTAAAGATGATGTGGTGCCCTGCATTTGTCTTCTGCATCTTTTGCGTTTATAATTTGGTCCATTTCCAGGCTATTCAGGTTGCAGACACATTTGGTCCAAATCCAGCTACTTTTGGCACGTCTGGCTTCTTTAATCACAAGTATGTTGTGGGCCACATGTGGACCACATGCCACCAGCCGGCCAACACTGAGGTGTTGGTTCTCTTTAACTGGACCCTGGTTCTCTTTAAATGGATCGTGGTCCACTTCCAGGGATAGTCTGGTACATTTGCCTCTCCCTGATGCTGATCAAAGACGCAGACTTCTTCCTTTTGACAGCCGGGAGGCGGGGTCAGCTTGCAGACGGACTATCCAGCGACCAATCAGAAAGTGATGTCAAAACGCAACATAGCCTGAAGAAGAAGAAAGAAGTGATGCAGATCATTGTTTTGTAGAAAAAACAAAGCAAGCAGCATATGTTCAGAAAACCAGACCAGAGTCCTGCACTGGTCCAGTTTTACCCACCAGAACCCGTTAGGACGACCGAACCGACCTGCATGTTAACACATTAAGGTGGCTCTATGACGCACATTTCAGTCCAATTTATTTTAATACGCAAGGTCAGAAGGGCGTGAAATAATCAATCATTTTTCACAATCCCCTTTATTTCTTGTATATTGATCCTCTCAGATCTGCCAGAAATAAGCACAAGGAGAATGCTCCGCCCTAAGCCCCACCTTCCCCTGCTGCTGGCTGCGTCTGATTGGTCAGCTGCTAGTATTGCTGTTTGGACTGTTTTCTTCATAGTAGGCAGAAATGCTAAACAAACCAAAGTAGTTACTCTGGAAACCATGTTGAGAACAAACACCCAGCCGAACATGTTTGATCCCGGATAGGACCCCGAAAATCAGCGTGAATATCGGAGCAACCTGCAGCAACAAATGCAGCAGGACGTATCTGGTAAATACTCGCTTTCCAGCTAGAGTCTGAAAAAATATTGTTCACCCTTTTTCACTCGCCTTTTATAAGAGTAAATGTTGCTGTTAATAGGTGTAGCACAGTACCGTCTACATCTGTTGATTCTCGTAGCGTATCACCGGGAATGTTTTATCCTGGTCGGTTGGGTTTTACTTCCAGCTTGTGTCTCTGAATGGGAAACGCGGTCCTTGATTGTAGGAACAGACCCTCCTTTCAGCAGAAGCCTGGAATCAAACCCACGTCATGCTGGACCCTGTTTACCCAGCAGTCTGCAGTGAAGTGCCGGTCACAAATAAAAACCATGTTTCAATGTGGTGGCGGCTCCCAAAAACAAGCTCCATGCATTGCTGTCTGGTTGTTGTGAAGAAATGCAGCTTTCCCTCACAGCCAAAGAAGCATTTGTTGTGTAATGTGTTGGCGCTGAAAGCCTCCACCGTTCTCTTACACAGAGCAGTGAAGGTGGGCGTGGCTTTCTTCCTGTGAACGTGAAGTATGTGGTGGAGATAACCAATCGGCGAGTGTTGCTGCTCGCCTGTGTGATGAGTATTCAACACCGTAGAAAGCTCAGAAAACTCCAAATAGCATAATAGAGCCGTTTTACGTAATTATTGCATCCCATCCTTCCATCTCTTTTCCTTCTTATATCCAATGTGCTTCATGTCTTTATTACAATCAGAAGGGAAGAGTAAATAAATGTGAAAGTTTATTTTAAGCAGAACTTAATATTAAGATTTTTTTTTTTACCTTGTATAATAGACTGAAACAGCCGACCACCTCCCTGTCAGGTGTTTTACTACTTGGGGGCTTTATTCATGTGTCGGGCAGAGTGCTGCGTAAAGCAGGTATCATCCAGTATCCAAGTTCCAGCTGTGTTCAGCGTCCTGAATCACAGAACCAACCAGGGGAGCGCGGCCTGCCTGCACTGAGTAAATGTCCACCTGAATGATGTTTAATGGCCATGTGATGGACTGGTCACCTGTCCAGGTGGACCTGCCTCTTGCCCAATGATTGCTGGGATAGACTCCAGCTTTCCCCCAACCCTTAATTGAACCCGGCAGTTCAGAAAATGGATAAAAGATGTTTAATCTATCATTTTTACCTGATAAACTGTCTGTGTGGGAGTTTCATCCCAAACAGAACAGTTTTAACTGCGTGACGTTTCCAGAAGGAAAGTCACCTGTATTTAGACCACAGCTAGCCCATAAAATACTAGCCATAATCTGAGCCTGCTGGGAACTGGCATCTGGTCCACTTCTGACCCACACAACACTTGCCAAGCCAAGCCGTAAGGGGTTAAGTTAGCCTGGACCCGACCCAAACATGTCTCATATCTGAGTTGGACCATGTCAGTTGGGTTTGAGGATGCCAAGTCCATCCTGGGAATTTCCACCAAATATGGTCCAGAAAAAACACATTTCCTGTATGTTCTGACACAAGTGTGCTGTATGTGAAGGGCAAATATGGTCTGAGAGAACATTTCAGAAGTGTGTAACCTGTCACTGACCTCTGAGGTGCTATCCTGTAACTCTCACTTAGGCAATTTATGACAATTAATCATAATTGAAGAGCAAATCAGAAGGGATTTGCTTGTATCCTGTCCATCCTAATGACTTCCTGTCCTTCTGTCTGCAGCCACCAGGTGTCGGGTGCTGAAGCAGCTGCGAATAGACCGGGCCCCCATTGTGAACCGGTTTGACTACGCTCAGTGTAAGAAGCTGGACATGGTTCAGGTTCTGGATCAGATTCTGAGAATGCCTCCTGAGAGAAACCGCATTATCTACATGCGTCCAATGCACCAGGTGACTTTCCCGTCTTGTCCGCTTTGCTTCCTTCATGGTTACATTCATGCTGAACATGCAGCAGCAGGACTCTCTGGCATTTAGGTTAGCAGAACTGTTGTGGGCCACATTTCTACAGCAACTGGACCTGCTGGAGTTCAGTGGCACCAGCACTCTAACCTCTTCAATGACTCATCGTCATCAGGTTTACTAGTTATGGCCTCTGTTGTGGAAAAAAAGTCTGCCAATGACGAGGAGTCTGGTTCTGAAGTGAAAAGTTTATTGAACAGAAAATAAGAACAGAATAATACAAACTGTGCTAATTGTGCAAGATGGGGAATGAGACGAGCCAGACAACACGTACCACTTAGGAAGGTAAACCACATTCGTAGGACAGGCGTACCCCTCAGGAGATGGAGAATCACAGTCATCACGGGACGGTCGGAGACCCGAAGCCAAACAAGGAATAATCTATGTCAGATATACGAAGATCCCATGCATGTCCTAAGCTGGTGCACAAAAATCCTGGCTAAGCCGGCAGAGCAACATCTCACGAAACGCTCTCACCCTGAGACAAGGAAGCTTATGATTATTGTACTGCCTTTTCTAGTCTCCAAAGGATTGATTCCCTGTGGTTCCGTCACATTCCCTCTGGAGAAAGTTAGTTCATCTGTCTCATAGCGTTGTCGTTTGCCTGATCTTCTTAACAAATATAAGTTTACTTAAAAACAAAACAAACAAAAGGCTCATCAGAAAACAATGCACCAACTTCATATTAAAAAGCAGGCACTCTAGAGTTGCACAATTAACTGTTAAAATATCCCGATCTCGATTCATACGATCTCATTTTCAAATGACGAGGATTTAAAAAAAAAAAAAAGACCACGAATGTACCGTATTTCCAACTGGGACATCACCTGCATCAAAACAAGCGCTCCCTCTTTCTCCCTCAACAAACAACAACGGCGGATCCTTACGCCACGTGACGCAGATGCCAACTGGTAGGAAAAAACTTGGCAACTTTCTGGCTAAATCTGGCGACTTTCCAAACCCCCAAGGCGACTTTTTTTTGTTAAAAGCGACCAGTGACAAATCTAGCGACTCTTACTGGAGTTACTGGAGACGTTACTGGAGTTACTGGAGACGCTACTGGAGTTACTGGAGACGTTACTGGTGTTACTGGAGTTACTGGAGACGTTACTGGTGTTACTGGAGACGTTACTGGTGTTACTGGAGACGTTACTGGTGTTACTGGAGACGTTACTGGAGATGTTTCTGGTGTTTTGGCGACTGACTTGAAAGCACATCTTGTTTAGCAGTGACTGTCAGGAACGAGCGGTGGGAGCCTCTCCCCATCATAAAGCACTCCCAGCCGGTCAGAGGAGCAGAGAGGACACCTGCACAAGTCCACGTGCACGGTCACAATGAAGAGTGCACATGCAAATCCACAGCTGATCCCAGCCTGGTTTACAGAGTGGGATATAAACTAATATCTGTTGTCTCTGTTTGGTCCATTTAGATTGTTAATGTCCAGTTTAAACTGGCCATATGCTGTAATGTGATGGACGTTGTAGGAGAGAGGAATAATGTGGGAGAAACAAAAGATGAGTCAAAACCACCCTAAATATGTATAATATTATGAATAAACTCAGTTCTTTTGTTTGTTTTTTTTAAAGTTTTTATTGTACCATTGAAATAGGCTATCACTTTAAAAAAGTAGATTCTGAATCCCTTTAGATCCACATTGCATAAATCACTTTGTTCTCTAATGTTAAACGTCAGAATATTAAATTTAACCAAAGGACTGTGAAGTTTCTAGCTTCATGTCCAACCCTCCTGTTGTTTATATTGTAAGAACCATACTGACCTGTCATCACCTTATGCACAGAAAATATATTGTTAAAAATATTCCTATCAAAATTATTCAAAGAGAAGACATCAGAGACATTTATTGTTTTTATGTTCAGTGTCAGCTGTTGCAAAGTTGATATGCCGGTAATATGTGTAATAAATATTTGTATTGGAAAGATATCCTGAGAGAATCGTGATCTCAATTCTAAGCAAAAAAAATCCTGATTCTCGTTTCATCCAGAATCGTGCAGCCCTAATGTACTCTCTCACTGGCAATTTATCTTTTAAAAAAGTGAAGTCGCTACCATCCCTGGTTCACCATCTACAGCTCTTATCCAGGGCGGCTGTAGCTCAGGAGGAAGAGCAGTTGTCTTTAGACTCAAAAATCTAAAAGGCCTGGAGGTGGGGTACGAGAGCGAGCGTCTGGTGGCCGGCCCTTCGCCCATGGGGCCCGGTCGGGCTCAGCCTGAAAGGGTTAAATGGGCCCCACCTCCCGTGGGCTCACCATCTGCGGGAGGAGCCGTAGGGGTCGGGTGCAGTGTGAGCTGGGCGGCAGCAAGGGGCGGGGACCCTGGCGGTCCGATCCCCGGCTGCAGAAGCTAGCTCTAGGGACGTGGAACGTCACCTCTCTGGTGGGGAAGGAGCCTGAGCTTGTGCGCGAGGTTGAGCGGTTCCGGCTAGATATAGTTGGACTCACCTCGACGCATGGCTTGGGCTCTGGAACCAGAACCCTCGAGAGGGGCTGGACCTTCTTCCACTCTGGAGTTGCTCATGGGGGGGTGGCGCCGAGCAGGTGTCGGTATTCTCATCAGCCCCCAGCGTGGTGCCTGCACGTTGGGGTTTACCCCGGTGGATCAAAGGGTAGTTTCCCTCCGCCTCCGGGTGGGGGGACGGGTCCTGACTGTTGTCTGTGCTTATGCACCGAACAGCAGTTCAGAGTACCCACCCTTTCTGGAGTCCTTGGAGGGAGTGCTGGAGGGTGCTCCTTCTGGGGACTCCATTGTTCTGCTGGGGGACTTCAATGCTCACGTGGGCAGTGACAGTGAGACCTGGAGGGGAGTGATTGGGAGGTATGGTCCCCCCCCCTCTGAACCCAAATGGTGTCTTGTTATTGGACTTCTGTGCTCGTCATGGATTGTCCATAACGAACACCATGTTCCAACATAAGAGTGTCCATATGTACACCTGGCATCAGGACTCTCTGGGCTGCAGTTCTATGATGGATTTTGTAGTCGTATCGTCGGACCTGCGGCCACATGCCTTGGACACTCTGGTGAAGAGGGGGGCGGAGCTTCAACTGATCACCACCTGGTGGTGAGTTGACTCAGATGGTGGGGGAGGAGGCTGGTCAGATCTGGCAGGCCCAAACGTGTTGTGAGGGTCTGCTGGGAACGTCTGGCTGAGTCCCCCGTCAGAGCGAGCTTCAACTTTCACTTTCAGCAGAGCTTCAACCATGTCCCGAGTGAGACGGGGGACATTGAGTCCGAATGGGCCTCTATTGCTGAGGCGGCCAGCCGGAGCTGTGGCTGTAAGGTCGTTGGTGCCTGTCGTGGCGGTAATCCCAGGACTCGTTGGTGGACACCAGCAGTGAGGGATGCCGTCAAGCTGAAGAAGGAGTCCTATCGGGCCTTCTTGGCCTGTGGGACTCCGAAGGCAGCTGACGGGTACCGACAGGCTAAGCGGCATGCGGCTTCGGCTGTCTACGTTCGGTGAAGCCATGGAGAAAGCATTCCAGACGGCTTCGAGGAGATTCTGGTCCACCATCCGGCGGCTCAGGAGGGGGAAGCAGTGCTCCATCAACACTGTGTACAGTGGAGGTGGGGAGCTGCTGACCTCAACTCGGGACGTTGTGGGTCGGTGGAGGGAATACTTTGAAGACCTCCTCAATCCTACCAACACGTCTTCCGATGAGGAAGCAGAGCTGGGGGACTCAGGGGTGGACTGTCCTATCTCTGGGGCTGAAGTCGCTGAGGTGGTTAAAAAGCTCCTTGGTGGCAAGGCCCCGGGGGTGGATGAGATCCACCCGGAGTTCCTTAAGGCTCTGGATGCTGTGGGGCTGTCCTGGCTGACACACCTCTGCAGTATCGTGTGGACTTCGACGACAGTGCCTCTGGACTGGCAGACTGGGGTGGTGGTCCCCCTTTTTAAGAAGGAGGACCGGAGGGTGTGTTCCAATTACAGGGGAATCACACTCCCCAGCCTCCCTGGTAAGGTCTATTCAGGGGTCCTGGAGAGGAGGGTCCGCCGGATAGTCGAATCCCGGAATAAGGAGGAGCAGTGTGGTTTTCGTCCTGGTCGCGGAACAGTGGACCAGCTCTATACCCTCTTTGGGGTCCTGGAGGGGACATGGGAGTTTGCCCAACCAGTCTACATGTGCTTTGTGGACCTGGAGAAGGCATTCGACGGTGTCCCCCGGGGAATCCTGTGGGGGGTACTCCGGGAGTATGGGGTACCGGACCCCCTTGTACGAGCTGTCCGGTCCCTGTACGACAGGTGTCAGAGCTTGGTCCGCATTGCCGGTAGTAAGTCGGATTCGTTTCCAGTGAGGGTTGGACTCCGCCAAGGCTGCCCTTTATCACCGATTCCGTTCATAACTTATATGGACAGAATTTCTAGGTGCAGCCGAGGTGTTGAGGGGATCCGACTTGGTGGCCTCAGGATTGGGTCCCTGCTTTTTGCAGATGACGTGGTCCTGTTGGCTTCGTCTGGTCGTGATCTCCAGCTCTCACTTGAGCGATTCGCGGCCGAGTGTGAAGCGGCTGGGATGAGAATCAGCACCTCCAAATCTGAGACCATGGTCCTCAGCCGGAATAGGGTGGATTGCCCTCTCCAGGTCGGGAGTCAGGTCCTGCCTCGAGTGGAGGAGTTTAAATATCTCGGGGTCTTGTTCACGAGTGAGGGAAGGATGGAGCGTGAGTGACAGAGGGATCGGTGCGGCGTCTGCAGTAATGTGGACTCTGCGCCGGTCTGTCGTGGTGAAGAAGGAGCTGAGCCAGAAGGCGAAGCTCTCGATTTACCAGTCGATCTACGTTCCTACCCTCACCTATGGTCATGAGCTGTGGGTCGTGACCGAAAGAAGGAGATCTCGTATACAGGCAGCTGAAATGAGTTTCCTCCGCAGGGTGGCTGGAATTCAGTCTGCCAGTCCAGAGGCACTGCCTCTGTCCACGCGATGCTGCAGAGGCGTGTCAGCCAGGACAGCCCCACAGCATCCAGAGCCTTAAGGAACTACGGGCGGATCTCATCCACCCCCGGGGCCTTGCCGCCAAGGAGCTTTTTGACCACCTCAGCGACTTCAGCCCCAGAGATAGGAGAGTTCACCCCTGAGTCCACCAGCTCTGCTCCCTCATGGGAAGACGTGTTGGTAGGATTGAGGAGGTCTTCAAAGTATTCCCTCCACCGACCCACAACGTCCTGAGTTGAGGTCAGCAGCTCCCCATCTCCACTGTACACAGTGTTGAAGGAGCACTGTTTCCCCCTCCTGAGCCGCCGGATGGTGGACCAGAATCGCCTTGAAGCCGTCCGGAAGTCTTTCTCCATGGCTTCGCCGAACTCCTCCCATGCACGAGTTTTTGCCTTGGCGACAACCGAAGCCGCATCCCGCTTAGCCTGTCGGTACCCATCAGCTGCCTCCAGAGTCCCACAGGCCAAGAAGGTTCGATAGGACTCCTTCTTCAGCTTGACGGCATCCCTCACTGCTGGTGTCCACCAACGAGTCCACCTTACAGCCAAAGCTGGATTATTTCCATGTTACATATTTTTATATTTTGGGACAAAAAGAATGAAGCTGCTTCAATTTTATTTTTGCAATCACCAAACTTCACCAACTTTACTCTTTTGCCATCACAGAGATATTAATATGCCATTATGATTTGTATGATAGACACCTCTCTCTGAACAAAAGGTTTGTTTTTTAACCTAGACAACCGTATGTAGTGTATTTAACGTTAGCTATACTAATTTACATAAACCTGTAGATTGTATTGAACATTAGCCACACTAATTTACATAAATCTGTAGAGTGTATTTAACGTGAGCCATACTTTTACTAATTTACATAAATCTGTAGTGTATTTCCCGTTAGCCACACTAATTTACATAAATCTGTAGTGAATTTAACGTTAGCCACACTAATTTACATAAACCTGTAGCGTGTATTGAACATTAGCCATACTAATTTACATAAACCTGTAGAGTGTATTGAACATTAGCCATACTAAGTTACATAAATCTGTAGTGTATTTAATGTTAGCCATACTTTTACTAATTTACATAAACCTGTAGAGTGTATTTAACGTTAGCCATACTTTTACTAATTTACATAAACCTTTAGTGCATTTAACATTAGCCACACTACTTTACATAAATCTGTAGTGTGTATTTAATGTTAGCCATACTAATTTACATAAAGTTGTAGAGTGTATTTAATGTTAGTCATACTTTTACTAATTTACATAAACCTGTAGTGTATTTAACTTTAGCCACACTAATTTACATAAATCTGTAGAGTGTATTTAACGTTAGCCATACTTTTACTAATTTACATAAACCTTTAGTGCATTTAACATTAGCCACACTACTTTACATAAATCTGTAGTGTGTATTTAATGTTAGCCATACTAATTTACATAAAGTTGTAGAGTGTATTTAATGTTAGTCATACTTTTACTAATTTACATAAATCTGTAGTGAATTTAACATTAGCCACACTAATTTACATAAACCTGTAGCGTGTATTGAACATTAGCCATACTAATTTACATAAACCTGTAGAGTGTATTGAACATTAGCCATACTAAGTTACATAAATCTGTAGTGTATTTAATGTTAGCCATACTTTTACTAATTTACATAAACCTGTAGAGTGTATTTAACGTTAGCCATACTTTTACTAATTTACATAAACCTTTAGTGCATTTAACATTAGCCACACTACTTTACATAAATCTGTAGTGTGTATTTAATGTTAGCCATACTAATTTACATAAAGTTGTAGAGTGTATTTAATGTTAGTCATACTTTTACTAATTTACATAAACCTGTAGTATATTTAACGTTAGCCACACTAATTTACATAAATATGTAGTGTATTTAACGTTAGCCACACTAATTTACATAAATCTGTAGAGTGTATTTAACGTTAGCCACACTAATTTACATAAATCTGTAAAGTGTATTTAACGGTAGCCATACTAATTTACATAAACCTGTAGTGTGTATTGAACATTAGCCACACTAATTCACATAAATCTGTAGAGTGTATTTAACGTTAGCCATACTTTTACTAATTTATATAAACCTGTAGAGTGTATTTAATGTTAGTCACACTAATTTACATAAATCTGTAGAGTGTATTTAACGTTAGCCACACTAATTTAGATAAATCTGTGGAGTGTATAGCAGGTATTTAAGGCATTGCACGTGTGCCCATGTGTTTTTTGGATTCTTGTTAGGGTTATTTATTACATGTTTGTTAATGTCTTCATGATCATGGACCTTCTCATTTTTATGACCTGTGGTTGTGTGTGTGTGTGTGTTTAAAAGGTTATTTTATATTTTAGTGTATTTAACGTTAGACACATTAATTTACATAAACCTGTAGAATGTATATAACGTTAGCCACACTAATTTACATAAACCTGTAGAATGTATATAACGTTAGCCACACTAATTTACATAAATCTGTAGAGTGTATTTAACGTTAGCCATACTTTTACTAATTTACATAAATCTGTAGTGTGTTTAACGCGAGCCACACTTTCACTCATTTACATAAACTTGTAGAGTGTATTTAACGTTAGCCATACTGTTACTAATTTACATAAATCTGTAGTGTGTTTAATGTTAGCCACATTAATTTACATAAACCTGTGGAGTGTATTTAACGTTAGCCACACTAATTCACATAAATCTGTAGAGTGTATTTAACATTAGCCACACTAATTTACATAAATCTGTAGATTGTATTTAACGTTAACCACACTAATTTACATAAATCTGTAGAGTGTATTTAACGTTAGCCACACTAATTTACATAAATATGTAGTGTATTTAACGTTAGCCACACTAATTTACATAAAACTGTAGTGTATTTAACGTTAGCCACACTAATTTACATAAATCTGTAGAGTGTATTTAACGTTAGCCATACTTTTCCTAATTTACATAAACCTGTAGAGTGTATTTAATGTTAGTCACACTAATTTACATAAATCTGTAGATTGTATTTAACGTTAGCCACACTAATTTACATGAATCTGTGGAGTGTACAGCAGGTATTTAAGGCATTGCACGTGTGCCCATGTGTTTTTTGGATTCTTGTTAGGGTTATTTATTACATGTTTGTTAATGTCTTCATGATCATGGACCTTCTCATTTTTATGACCTGTGGTTGTGTGTGTGTGTGTGTTTAAAAGGTTATTTTATATTTTAGTGTATTTAATGTTAGACACATTAATTTACATAAACCTGTAGAATGTATATAACGTTAGCCACACTAATTTACATAAATCTGTAGAGTGTATTTAACGTTAGCCATACTTTTACTAATTTACATAAATCTGTAGTGTGTTTAACGCGAGCCACACTTTCACTCATTTACATAAACTTGTAGAGTGTATTTAACGTTAGCCATACTGTTACTAATTTACATAAATCTGTAGTGTGTTTAATGTTAGCCACATTAATTTACATAAACCTGTGGAGTGTATTTAACGTTAGCCACACTAATTCACATAAATCTGTAGAGTGTATTTAACATTAGCCACACTAATTTACATAAATCTGTAGATTGTATTTAACGTTAACCACACTAATTTACATAAATCTGTAGAGTGTATTTAACGTTAGCTATACTGTTACTAATTTACATAAATCTGTATAGTATATTTAACGTTAGCCACACTAATTTACATAAATATGTAGTGTATTTAACGTTAGCCACACTAATTTACATAAAACTGTAGTGTATTTAACGTTAGCCACACTAATTTACATAAATCTGTAGAGTGTATTTAACGTTAACCACACTAATTTACATAAATCTGTAGAGTGTATTTAACGTTAGCCATACTTTTCCTAATTTACATAAACCTGTAGAGTGTATTTAATGTTAGTCACACTAATTTACATAAATCTGTAGATTGTATTTAACGTTAGCCACACTAATTTACATGAATCTGTGGAGTGTACAGCAGGTATTTAAGGCATTGCACGTGTGCCCATGTGTTTTTTGGATTCTTGTTAGGGTTATTTATTACATGTTTGTTAATGTCTTCATGATCATGGACCTTCTCATTTTTATGACCTGTGGTTGTGTGTGTGTGTGTGTGTGTTTAAAAGGTTATTTTATACTTGTTAACTTGCAAACAGAGCTGTTTTTTTTACGATGGAAACCACTTTCTGCTGCCTCTGTATGAAAAGTGCATCATAAATAAAATGAGATGAAATAATTGTGGTGTTCAATACTGTGGTTAACTGTGGAATTCAAGTCATGGCGACTCTCCTGCTCTCTAGAGCTTGGGTTCTGGTCATCAAGTCCACTGTGTTCCTCTCGTCTCTCCTCAGATCGACTCGGTGGCTCTGGAACATCAGCTCTTCCGGGGACCATATCCCTATCACATCGCAATTGTACATGAGTTCAGCAACCCTCCAAACATACGCAACAAAGTGCGAATCCGCAGCTGGATGGACACCATAGCTAACATCAGCCAGTAAGTCTTTTGTAAACAGAAACTGTTGCAGGTACAGGTGGGAAGCTAAAGAACAGGGGAACCCAGGTGTGAAGGGAATCTTGAGATCCGACCCGCGACTGTGAGGTGTATTTGTTAGTTGTTTCCTCAAGACAGATGTGGAGACGGATGTGTCCTGTTGTTGTCGAAGCTGACGGATTCATGAACCTCCGTCCCACTCAATGACTTCTTCATGTTTGTCTCTCTCAGGGAGTTGATCAAGTACGAGTTTTTCCCAGAAGCCACCAGAACAGAACAAGATGTGAAGAAGTATCCCAAATACCCCTGGGGGCGAGACATTTACACACTGGAGGGTAAACAATCACTTCAGCACACACACCTGACAACCAGAAGATCATTCCCCTGTACAGGAACCAGAAGTGATGTTTTCTTCTCTGATGACTTCCTTTCTATAAATTCTAATTCATCCCTGTCAGAAACCAGGACGCCAGTTTGGTTGCTGGTTTCGGTTGGAGGACCGTTTCAGAACCATTTCTGTGTCAGATTATGAAAGGAAAAGCAGCCAGAAGGGACTGTTAGCAGGCAGAAACAAAAACTTACAGCCACTTTGGCAGCAGAGGAATACTGCAACTTTCAAGACGAGCAGACGAGCCAACTCGTCTGGAGAATCCTCAGCAGCTGCTGTGCTGCCAACAAGAGGCACTACTTTAGTTTGACAGACACACCATATGACCAATCACTGACCTGGATCTTACCATTAGGCATGGTAAATGGGGGCAGATACCCAGAATGCCCATGGGTTGTAGTCCATTTTAACCTTGGATTCGCCGGGTGTGGTTTTGGGTTGTAGTCCGTTTTTATCGTTGTGGATTCGCCGGGTGTGGTTTTGGGTTGTAGTCCGTTTTTATCGTTGTGGATTCGTCGGGTGTGGTTTTGGGTTGTAGTCCGTTTTTATCGTTGTGGATTCGCCAGGTGTGGTTTTGGGTTGTAGTCCGTTTTTATCGTTGTGGATTCGCCGGGTGTGGTTTTGGGTTGTGCATTTAAAGCTTTGATGAAAATGTCAAACAAAAAACATAAAATACGACTAAACTTGAAAATAATGATGTTTCTGTTCAGGTGTGGTGGACGGCGCCCCCTACAGCATGATCACAGACTTCCCGTGGCTCAGAACCCTGCGAGCAGCCGATCCGAACAGCTATGCCCGCTGTGACTTCGAGGATGATGAAAGCAGTGAGTGTCCATTCAGCAGTCAGTGTTGGTGACAGGTGACCCTGGTTAACCTGGTTCTTCTCTCTGGTAGGCACCATCTACGCGCCGCGGCGTAAAGGGCAGTTGTCGGCGGACATCTGCATGGAGACTATCGGCGAGGAGATCTCTGAGTGTCGACAGAGCAGACGAGGCGTGTTCCAGAGAGTGGTGGTCCTCTTCCTCCATCACTGCGATACCCCAGGAGAACCTGTGGACGACGACTACATATAGACATGCTGCGGGCAGTCCCGTCACTTCAGGCTCTGCCCACTCTTCCAGTCCAGGTCCCGTCTGACTCTCAGAGCTCAACAGGGCTTCTAGTGGACAGAGAAGCAGACCTGCGCCAGTTCGAACTGGTTTTCCTGCTTCCAGATCCATGTTTCCTCCTGATCCGCTTCCATTCCGTCAGACAGGAACATTTCGGAGAAGAAACCAGCACAGTCGGACTCTTCCAGAACCCTGTTCTGCTCAGGAGGACCGCCCATGTCCACCAGACCTGTTTCAGTTTGCTGTTATGGAACACAACAAATCATGTCAGTTAAGTTTTCCTCACTTGCTGTTTGCTCTTCTGATGAAGAACCTGCGGTCCTCCAAGGTTCTGACGGGTCTGTGTTGGAAAAGATGAACAGAAACGTCGGATTTCCTCAGTTTGAAGTTTGCAGATGTCACAAGATTCTGAAGTCTGTGTTTGTTTGGAAGAAAGAAGTAAAATACGGAAAACTAAGCTGTGTGTAGATTTTCTTTCTAATGCTGGATCCATCACAGACATGGAGCGAAAACCTGTCCAGGTTCAGAACCGGGCCTGAAAGTGGCGCTCATCGCTTACCGGTTGTGGTGTCCAAACTGAGTGGAAACTGTGGCAAATGTGTGGGATCCTGAATCCTGGTTTCATTCACACCTAACGTCAGATCCAGAATCCTGGTTTTCGTTCACACTTAACGTCAAATCCAGAATCCTGGTTTCGTTCACACCTAACGTCAAATCCAGAATCCCGGTTTTGTTCACACGTAACGTCAGATCCACAATCCTGGTTTCATTCACACCTAACGTCAGATCCAGAATCTGGTTTCATTCACACCTAACGTCAGATCCAGAATCTGGTTTGATTCATACCTAATGTCAGATCCAGAATCCCGGTTTCGTCGACACCTAATATCAGATCCAGAATCCCAGTTTCATTCACACCTAACGTCAGATCCAGAATCTGGTTTGATTCATGCCTAATGTCAGATCCAGAATCCCGGTTTCGTTCACACCTAGCGTCAGATCCAGAATCCAGAATCCCCGTTTCATTCACACTTAACGTCAGATCCAGAATCTGGTTTCATTTACACCAAACGTCAGATCCAGAATCTGGTTTCATTCACACCTAATGTCAGATTCAGAATCCCAGTTTCATTCACACCTAACGTCAGATCCAGAACCTCGTTTCATTCATGCCTAATGTCAGATCCAGAATCCCGGTTTCGTTCACACCTAATGTCAGATCCAGAATCCCGGTTTCGTTCACACTTAACGTCAGATCCAGAATCCCAGTTTCATTCACACCTAATATCAGATCCAGAATCCCAGTTTCATTCACACCTAACGTCAGATCCAGAATCTGGTTTGATTCATGCCTAATGTCAGATCCAGACACCCGGTTTCGTTCAAACCTAGCATCAGATCCAAAATCCAGAATCCCGGTTTCGTTCACACCTAATGTCAGATCCAGAATCCCGGTTTCGTTCACACTTAACGTCAGATCCAGAATCCCCGTTTCATTCACACCTAATGTCAGATCCAGAATCCCGGTTTCGTTCACACCTAATGTCAGATCCAGAATCCTGGTTTCATTCACACCTAACGTCAGATCCAGAATCAGGTTTCATTCACACCTAACGTCAGATCCAGAATCTGGTTTGATTCATGCCTAATGTCAGATCCAGAATCCCGGTTTCGTTCACACCTAATGTCAGATCCAGAATCCCAGTTTCATTCACACCTGACGTCAGATCCAGAATCCTGGTTTCATTCACACCTAACGTCAGATCCAGAATCCCGGTTTCATTAACACCTAACGTCAGATCCAGAATCCAGAATCCTGGTTTCATTCACACTTAACGTCAGATCCAGAATCCTGGTTTCATTTACACCAAACGTCAGATCCAGAATCTGGTTTCATTCACACCTAATGTCAGATTAAGAATCCCAGTTTCATTCACACCTAACGTCAGATCCAGAATCTCGTTTCATTCATGCCTAATGTCAGATCCAGAATCCTGGTTTCATTCACACCTAACGTCAGATCCAGAATCAGGTTTCATTCACACCTAACGTCAGATCCAGAATCTGGTTTGATTCATGCCTAATGTCAGATCCAGAATCCCGGTTTCGTTCACACCTAATGTCAGATCCAGAATCCCAGTTTCATTCACACCTGACGTCAGATCCAGAATCCTGGTTTCATTCACACCTAACGTCAGATCCAGAGTCCCGGTTTCATTAACACCTAACGTCAGATCCAGAATCCAGAATCCTGGTTTCATTCACACCTAACGTCAGATCCAGAATCCTGGTTTCATTTACACCAAACGTCAGATCCAGAATCTGGTTTCATTCACACCTAATGTCAGATTAAGAATCCCAGTTTCATTCACACCTAACGTCAGATCCAGAATCTCGTTTCATTCATGCCTAATGTCAGATCCAGAATCCCGGTTTCGTTCACACCTAATGTCAGATCCAGAATCCCGGTTTCGTTCACACTTAACGTCAGATCCAGAATCCCAGTTTCATTCACACCTAATATCAGATCCAGAATCCCAGTTTCATTCACACCTAACGTCAGATCCAGAATCTGGTTTGATTCATGCCTAATGTCAGATCCAGAATCCTGGTTTCATTCACACCTAACGTCAGATCCAGAATCTGGTTTCAGTCACACCTAACGTCAGATCCAGAATCTGGTTTGATTCATGCCTAATGTCAGATCCAGAATCCCGGTTTCATTAACACCTAATATCAGATCCAGAATCCCAGTTTCATTCACACCTAACGTCAGATCCAGAATCCCGGTTTCGTTCACACCTAGCATCAGATCCAGAATCCAGAATCCCCGTTTCATTCACACCTAACGTCAGATCCAGAATTCTGGTTTCATTCACACCAAACGTCAGATCCAGAATCTGGTTTGATTCATGCCTAATGTCAGATCCAGAATCCCGGTTTCGTCCACACCTAATATCAGATCCAGAATCCCAGTTTCATTCACACCTAACGTCAAATCCAGAATCCCGGTTTCGTTCACACCTAACGTGAAATCCAGAATCCCGGTTTCGTTCACACGTAACGTCAGATCCACAATCCTGGTTTCATTCACACCTAACGTCAGATCCAGAATCTGGTTTCATTCACACCTAACGTGAAATCCAGAATCCCGGTTTCGTTCACACCTAACGTGAAATCCAGAATCCCGGTTTCGTTCACACGTAACGTCAGATCCACAATCCTGGTTTCATTCACACCAAACGTCAGATCCAGAATCTGGTTTCATTCACACCTAACGTCAGATCCAGAATCTGGTTTGATTCATGCCTAATGTCAGATCCAGAATCCCGGTTTCGTTCACACCTATTGTCAGATCCAGAATCCTGGTTTCATTCATGCCTAATGTCAGATCCAGAATCCCGGTTTCGTTCACACCTAATGTCAGATCCCGAATGCTGGTTTCATTCACACCTGACGTCAGATCCAGAATCCTGGTTTCATTCACACCTAACGTCAGATCCAGAATCCTGGTATCGTTCACACTTAACATCAGATCCAGAATCCTGGTTTCATTCACACCTAGCGTCAGATCCAGAATCCCGGTTTCGTTCACACTTAACATCAGATCCAGAATCCTGGTTTCATTCACACCTAATATCAGATCCAGAATCCCAGTTTCATTCACACCTAACGTCAGATCCAGAATCTGGTTTCATTCACACCTAATATCAGATCCATAATCCCCGTTTCATTCACACTTAACGTCAGATCCAGAATCTGGTTTCATTTACACCAAACGTCAGATCCAGAATCTGGTTTCATTCACACCTAACGTCAGATTCAGAATCCCAGTTTCATTCACACCTAACGTCAGATCCAGAATCTCGTTTCATTCATGCCTAATGTCAGATCCAGAATCCCGGTTTCGTTCACACCTAATGTCAGATCCAGAATCCCGGTTTCGTTCACACTTAACGTCAGATCCAGAATCCCAGTTTCATTCACACCTAATATCAGATCCAGAATCCCAGTTTCATTCACACCTAACGTCAGATCCAGAATCTGGTTTGATTCATGCCTAATGTCAGATCCAGACACCCGGTTTCGTTCAAACCTAGCATCAGATCCAAAATCCAGAATCCCGGTTTCGTTCACACCTAATGTCAGATCCAGAATCCCGGTTTCGTTCACACTTAACGTCAGATCCAGAATCCTGGTTTCATTCACACCTAATGTCAGATCCAGAATCCCGGTTTCGTTCACACCTAATGTCAGATCCAGAATCCTGGTTTCATTCACACCTAACGTCAGATCCAGAATCTGGTTTCATTCACACCTAACGTCAGATCCAGAATCTGGTTTGATTCATGCCTAATGTCAGATCCAGAATCCCGGTTTCGTTCACACCTAATGTCAGATCCAGAATCCCAGTTTCATTCACACCTGACGTCAGATCCAGAATCCTGGTTTCATTCACACCTAACGTCAGATCCAGAATCCCGGTTTCATTAACACCTAACGTCAGATCCAGAATCCAGAATCCTGGTTTCATTCACACTTAACGTCAGATCCAGAATCCTGGTTTCATTTACACCAAACGTCAGATCCAGAATCTGGTTTCATTCACACCTAATGTCAGATTAAGAATCCCAGTTTCATTCACACCTAACGTCAGATCCAGAATCTCGTTTCATTCATGCCTAACGTCAGATCCAGAATCTGGTTTCGTTCACACGTAACGTCAGATCCACAATCCTGGTTTCATTCACACCTAACGTCAGATCCAGAATCTGGTTTCATTCACACCTAACGTGAAATCCAGAATCCCGGTTTCGTTCACACCTAACGTGAAATCCAGAATCCCGGTTTCGTTCACACGTAACGTCAGATCCACAATCCTGGTTTCATTCACACCAAACGTCAGATCCAGAATCTGGTTTCATTCACACCTAACGTCAGATCCAGAATCTGGTTTGATTCATGCCTAATGTCAGATCCAGAATCCCGGTTTCGTTCACACCTATTGTCAGATCCAGAATCCTGGTTTCATTCATGCCTAATGTCAGATCCAGAATCCCGGTTTCGTTCACACCTAATGTCAGATCCCGAATGCTGGTTTCATTCACACCTGACGTCAGATCCAGAATCCTGGTTTCATTCACACCTAACGTCAGATCCAGAATCCTGGTATCGTTCACACTTAACATCAGATCCAGAATCCTGGTTTCATTCACACCTAGCGTCAGATCCAGAATCCCGGTTTCGTTCACACTTAACATCAGATCCAGAATCCTGGTTTCATTCACACCTAATATCAGATCCAGAATCCCAGTTTCATTCACACCTAACGTCAGATCCAGAATCTGGTTTCATTCACACCTAATATCAGATCCATAATCCCCGTTTCATTCACACTTAACGTCAGATCCAGAATCTGGTTTCATTTACACCAAACGTCAGATCCAGAATCTGGTTTCATTCACACCTAACGTCAGATTCAGAATCCCAGTTTCATTCACACCTAACGTCAGATCCAGAATCTCGTTTCATTCATGCCTAATGTCAGATCCAGAATCCCGGTTTCGTTCACACCTAATGTCAGATCCAGAATCCCGGTTTCGTTCACACTTAACGTCAGATCCAGAATCCCAGTTTCATTCACACCTAATATCAGATCCAGAATCCCAGTTTCATTCACACCTAACGTCAGATCCAGAATCTGGTTTGATTCATGCCTAATGTCAGATCCAGACACCCGGTTTCGTTCAAACCTAGCATCAGATCCAAAATCCAGAATCCCGGTTTCGTTCACACCTAATGTCAGATCCAGAATCCCGGTTTCGTTCACACTTAACGTCAGATCCAGAATCCTGGTTTCATTCACACCTAATGTCAGATCCAGAATCCCGGTTTCGTTCACACCTAATGTCAGATCCAGAATCCTGGTTTCATTCACACCTAACGTCAGATCCAGAATCTGGTTTCATTCACACCTAACGTCAGATCCAGAATCCTGTTTGATTCATGCCTAATGTCAGATCCAGAATCCCGGTTTCGTTCACACCTAATGTCAGATCCAGAATCCCAGTTTCATTCACACCTGACGTCAGATCCAGAATCCTGGTTTCATTCACACCTAACGTCAGATCCAGAATCCCGGTTTCATTAACACCTAACGTCAGATCCAGAATCCAGAATCCTGGTTTCATTCACACTTAACGTCAGATCCAGGATCCTGGTTTCATTTACACCAAACGTCAGATCCAGAATCTGGTTTCATTCACACCTAATGTCAGATTAAGAATCCCAGTTTCATTCACACCTAACGTCAGATCCAGAATCTCGTTTCATTCATGCCTAATGTCAGATCCAGAATCCCGGTTTCGTTCACACCTAATGTCAGATCCAGAATCCCGGTTTCGTTCACACTTAACGTCAGATCCAGAATCCCAGTTTCATTCACACCTAATATCAGATCCAGAATCCCAGTTTCATTCACACCTAACGTCAGATCCAGAATCTGGTTTGATTCATGCCTAATGTCAGATCCAGACACCCGGTTTCGTTCAAACCTAATGTCAGATCCAGAATCCTGGTTTCATTCACACCTAACGTCAGATCCAGAATCTGGTTTCAGTCACACCTAACGTCAGATCCAGAATCTGGTTTGATTCATGCCTAAAGTCAGATCCAGAATCCCGGTTTCATTAACACCTAATATCAGATCCAGAATCCCAGTTTCATTCACACCTAACGTCAGATCCAGAATCCCGGTTTCGTTCACACCTAGCATCAGATCCAGAATCCAGAATCCCCGTTTCATTCACACCTAACGTCAGATCCAGAATTCTGGTTTCATTCACACCAAACGTCAGATCCAGAATCTCGTTTCATTCATGCCTAATGTCAAATCCAGAATCCCGGTTTCGTTCACACCTAACGTGAAATCCAGAATCCCGGTTTCGTTCACACGTAACGTCAGATCCACAATCCTGGTTTCATTCACACCTAACGTCAGATCCAGAATCTGGTTTCATTCACACCTAGCATCAGATCCAGAATCCAGAATCCCCGTTTCATTCACACCAAACGTCAGATCCAGAATCTGGTTTCATTCACACCTAACGTCAGATCCAGAATCTGGTTTGATTCATGCCTAATGTCAGATCCAGAATCCCGGTTTCGTTCACACCTATTGTCAGATCCAGAATCCTGGTTTCATTCATGCCTAATGTCAGATCCAGAATCCCGGTTTCGTTCACACCTAATGTCAGATCCCGAATGCTGGTTTCATTCACACCTGACGTCAGATCCAGAATCCTGGTTTCATTCACACCTAACGTCAGATCCAGAATCTGGTTTCATTCACACCTAATATCAGATCCATAATCCCCGTTTCATTCACACTTAACGTCAGATCCAGAATCTGGTTTCATTTACACCAAACGTCAGATCCAGAATCTGGTTTCATTCACACCTAACGTCAGATTCAGAATCCCAGTTTCATTCACACCTAACGTCAGATCCAGAACCTCGTTTCATTCATGCCTAATGTCAGATCCAGAATCCCGGTTTCGTTCACACCTAATGTCAGATCCAGAATCCCGGTTTCGTTCACACTTAACGTCAGATCCAGAATCCCAGTTTCATTCACACCTAATATCAGATCCAGAATCCCAGTTTCATTCACACCTAACGTCAGATCCAGAATCTGGTTTGATTCATGCCTAATGTCAGATCCAGACACCCGGTTTCGTTCAAACCTAGCATCAGATCCAAAATCCAGAATCCCGGTTTCGTTCACACCTAATGTCAGATCCAGAATCCCGGTTTCGTTCACACTTAACGTCAGATCCAGAATCTGGTTTCATTTACACCAAACGTCAGATCCAGAATCTGGTTTCATTCACACCTAACGTCAGATTCAGAATCCCAGTTTCATTCACACCTAACGTCAGATCCAGAACCTCGTTTCATTCATGCCTAATGTCAGATCCAGAATCCCGGTTTCGTTCACACCTAATGTCAGATCCAGAATCCCGGTTTCGTTCACACTTAACGTCAGATCCAGAATCCCAGTTTCATTCACACCTAATATCAGATCCAGAATCCCAGTTTCATTCACACCTAACGTCAGATCCAGAATCTGGTTTGATTCATGCCTAATGTCAGATCCAGACACCCGGTTTCGTTCAAACCTAGCATCAGATCCAAAATCCAGAATCCCGGTTTCGTTCACACCTAATGTCAGATCCAGAATCCTGGTTTCATTCACACCTAATGTCAGATCCAGAATCCCGGTTTCGTTCACACCTAATGTCAGATCCAGAATCCTGGTTTCATTCACACCTAACGTCAGATCCAGAATCTGGTTTCATTCACACCTAACGTCAGATCCAGAATCTGGTTTGATTCACACCTAATGTCAGATCCAGAATCCCGGTTTCATTAACACCTAACGTCAGATCCAGAGTCCAGAATCCTGGTTTCATTCACACTTAACGTCAGATCCAGAATCCTGGTTTCATTTACACCAAACGTCAGATCCAGAATCCCGGTTTCGTTCACACCTATTGTCAGATCCAGAATCCTGGTTTCATTCATGCCTAATGTCAGATCCAGAATCCCGGTTTCGTTCACACCTAATGTCAGATCCCGAATGCTGGTTTCATTCACACCTGACGTCAGATCCAGAATCCTGGTTTCATTCACACCTAACGTCAGATCCAGAATCTGGTTTCATTCACACCTAATATCAGATCCATAATCCCCGTTTCATTCACACTTAACGTCAGATCCAGAATCTGGTTTCATTTACACCAAACGTCAGATCCAGAATCTGGTTTCATTCACACCTAACGTCAGATTCAGAATCCCAGTTTCATTCACACCTAACGTCAGATCCAGAACCTCGTTTCATTCATGCCTAATGTCAGATCCAGAATCCCGGTTTCGTTCACACCTAATGTCAGATCCAGAATCCCGGTTTCGTTCACACTTAACGTCAGATCCAGAATCCCAGTTTCATTCACACCTAATATCAGATCCAGAATCCCAGTTTCATTCACACCTAACGTCAGATCCAGAATCTGGTTTGATTCATGCCTAATGTCAGATCCAGACACCCGGTTTCGTTCAAACCTAGCATCAGATCCAAAATCCAGAATCCCGGTTTCGTTCACACCTAATGTCAGATCCAGAATCCCGGTTTCGTTCACACTTAACGTCAGATCCAGAATCTGGTTTCATTTACACCAAACGTCAGATCCAGAATCTGGTTTCATTCACACCTAACGTCAGATTCAGAATCCCAGTTTCATTCACACCTAACGTCAGATCCAGAACCTCGTTTCATTCATGCCTAATGTCAGATCCAGAATCCCGGTTTCGTTCACACCTAATGTCAGATCCAGAATCCCGGTTTCGTTCACACTTAACGTCAGATCCAGAATCCCAGTTTCATTCACACCTAATATCAGATCCAGAATCCCAGTTTCATTCACACCTAACGTCAGATCCAGAATCTGGTTTGATTCATGCCTAATGTCAGATCCAGACACCCGGTTTCGTTCAAACCTAGCATCAGATCCAAAATCCAGAATCCCGGTTTCGTTCACACCTAATGTCAGATCCAGAATCCTGGTTTCATTCACACCTAATGTCAGATCCAGAATCCCGGTTTCGTTCACACCTAATGTCAGATCCACAATCCTGGTTTCATTCACACCTAACGTCAGATCCAGAATCTGGTTTCATTCACACCTAACGTCAGATCCAGAATCTGGTTTGATTCACACCTAATGTCAGATCCAGAATCCCGGTTTCATTAACACCTAACGTCAGATCCAGAGTCCAGAATCCTGGTTTCATTCACACTTAACGTCAGATCCAGAATCCTGGTTTCATTTACACCAAACGTCAGATCCAGAATCTGGTTTCATTCACACCTAATGTCAGATTAAGAATCCCAGTTTCATTCACACCTAACGTCAGATCCAGAATCTCGTTTCATTCATGCCTAATGTCAGATCCAGAATCCCGGTTTCGTTCACACCTAATGTCAGATCCAGAATCCCGGTTTCGTTCACACTTAACGTCAGATCCAGAATCCCGGTTTCGTTCACACTTAACGTCAGATCCAGAATCCCAGTTTCATTCACACCTAATATCAGATCCAGAATCCCAGTTTCATTCACACCTAACGTCAGATCCAGAATCTGGTTTGATTCATGCCTAATGTCAGATCCAGACACCCGGTTTCGTTCAAACCTAGCATCAGATCCAGAATCTGGTTTCAGTCACACCTAACGTCAGATCCAGAATCTGGTTTGATTCATGCCTAAAGTCAGATCCAGAATCCCGGTTTAATTAACACCTAATATCAGATCCAGAATCCCAGTTTCATTCACACCTAACGTCAGATCCAGAATCCCGGTTTCGTTCACACCTAGCATCAGATCCAGAATCCAGAATCCCCGTTTCATTCACACCTAACGTCAGATCCAGAATCCTGGTTTCATTCACACCAAACGTCAGATCCAGAATCTGGTTTGATTCATGCCTAATGTCAGATCCAGAATCCCAGTTTCATTCACACCTAACGTCAAATCCAGAATCCCGGTTTCGTTCACACCTAACGTGAAATCCAGAATCCCGGTTTCGTTCACACGTAACGTCAGATCCACAATCCTGGTTTCATTCACACCTAACGTCAGATCCAGAATCTGGTTTCATTCACACCTAGCATCAGATCCAGAATCCAGAATCCCCGTTTCATTCACACCAAACGTCAGATCCAGAATCTGGTTTCATTCACACCTAATATCAGATCCAGAATCCCAGTTTCATTCACACCTAACGTCAGATCCAGAATCTGGTTTGATTCATGCCTAATGTCAGATCCAGACACCCGGTTTCGTTCAAACCTAGCATCAGATCCAGAATCTGGTTTCAGTCACACCTAACGTCAGATCCAGAATCTGGTTTGATTCATGCCTAAAGTCAGATCCAGAATCCCGGTTTCATTAACACCTAATATCAGATCCAGAATCCCAGTTTCATTCACACCTAACGTCAGATCCAGAATCCCGGTTTCGTTCACACCTAGCATCAGATCCAGAATCCAGAATCCCCGTTTCATTCACACCTAACGTCAGATCCAGAATTCTGGTTTCATTCACACCAAACGTCAGATCCAGAATCTGGTTTGATTCATGCCTAATGTCAGATCCAGAATCCCGGTTTCGTCCACACCTAATATCAGATCCAGAATCCCAGTTTCATTCACACCTAACGTCAGATCCAGAATCCCGGTTTCGTTCACACCTAACGTGAAATCCAGAATCCCGGTTTCGTTCACACGTAACGTCAGATCCACAATCCTGGTTTCATTCACACCTAACGTCAGATCCAGAATCTGGTTTCATTCACACCTAGCATCAGATCCAGAATCAAGAATCCCCGTTTCATTCACACCAAACGTCAGATCCAGAATCTGGTTTCATTCACACCTATTGTCAGATCCAGAATCCTGGTTTCATTCATGCCTAATGTCAGATCCAGAATCCCGGTTTCGTTCACACCTAATGTCAGATCCCGAATGCTGGTTTCATTCACACCTGACGTCAGATCCAGAATCCTGGTTTCATTCACACCTAACGTCAGATCCAGAATCCTGGTATCGTTCACACTTAACATCAGATCCAGAATCCTGGTTTCATTCACACCTAGCGTCAGATCCAGAATCCCGGTTTCGTTCACACTTAACATCAGATCCAGAATCCTGGTTTCATTCACACCTAATATCAGATCCAGAATCCCAGTTTCATTCACACCTAACGTCAGATCCAGAATCTGGTTTCATTCACACCTAATATCAGATCCATAATCCCCGTTTCATTCACACCTAACGTCAGATCCAGAATCTGGTTTGATTCATGCCTAATGTCAGATCCAGAATCCCGGTTTCGTTCACACCTAGCGTCAGATCCAGAATCCAGAATCCCCGTTTCATTCACACTTAACGTCAGATCCAGAATCCTGGTTTCATTTACACCAAACGTCAGATCCAGAATCTGGTTTCGTTCACACCTAGCATCAGATCCAGAATCCAGAATCCCCGTTTCATTCACACCTAACGTCAGATCCAGAATTCTGGTTTCATTCACACCAAACGTCAGATCCAGAATCTGGTTTGATTCATGCCTAATGTCAGATCCAGAATCCCGGTTTCGTCCACACCTAATATCAGATCCAGAATCCCAGTTTCATTCACACCTAACGTCAAATCCAGAATCCCGGTTTCGTTCACACCTAACGTGAAATCCAGAATCCCGGTTTCGTTCACACGTAACGTCAGATCCACAATCCTGGTTTCATTCACACCTAACGTCAGATCCAGAATCTGGTTTCATTCACACCTAGCATCAGATCCAGAATCCAGAATCCCCGTTTCATTCACACCAAACGTCAGATCCAGAATCTGGTTTCATTCACACCTAACGTCAGATCCAGAATCTGGTTTGATTCATGCCTAATGTCAGATCCAGAATCCCGGTTTCGTTCACACCTATTGTCAGATCCAGAATCCTGGTTTCATTCATGCCTAATGTCAGATCCAGAATCCCGGTTTCGTTCACACCTAATGTCAGATCCCGAATGCTGGTTTCATTCACACCTGACGTCAGATCCAGAATCCTGGTTTCATTCACACCTAACGTCAGATCCAGAATCCTGGTATCGTTCACACTTAACATCAGATCCAGAATCCTGGTTTCATTCACACCTAGCGTCAGATCCAGAATCCCGGTTTCGTTCACACTTAACATCAGATCCAGAATCCTGGTTTCATTCACACCTAATATCAGATCCAGAATCCCAGTTTCATTCACACCTAACGTCAGATCCAGAATCTGGTTTCATTCACACCTAATATCAGATCCATAATCCCCGTTTCATTCACACCTAACGTCAGATCCAGAATCTGGTTTGATTCATGCCTAATGTCAGATCCAGAATCCCGGTTTCGTTCACACCTAGCGTCAGATCCAGAATCCAGAATCCCCGTTTCATTCACACTTAACGTCAGATCCAGAATCCTGGTTTCATTTACACCAAACGTCAGATCCAGAATCTGGTTTCATTCACACCTAATGTCAGATCCAGAATCCCAGTTTCATTCACACCTAACGTCAGATCCAGAATCTGGTTTGATTCATGCCTAATGTCAGATCCAAAATCCCGGTTTCGTCCACACCTAATATCAGATCCAGAATCCCAGTTTCATTCACACCTAACGTCAGATCCAGAATCTGGTTTGATTCATGCCTAATGTCAGATCCAGAATCCCGGTTTTGTTCACACCTAGCGTCAGATCCAGAATCCAGAATCCCCGTTTCATTCACACTTAACGTCAGATCCAGAATCCTGGTTTCATTTACACCAAACGTCAGATCCAGAATCTGGTTTCATTCACACCTAATGTCAGATTCAGAATCCCAGTTTCATTCACACCTAACGTCAGATCCAGAATCTCGTTTCATTCATGCCTAATGTCAGATCCAGAATCCCGGTTTCGTTCACACCTAATGTCAGATCCAGAATCCCGGTTTCGTTCACACTTAACGTCAGATCCAGAATCCCAGTTTCATTCACACCTAATATCAGATCCAGAATCCCAGTTTCATTCACACCTAACGTCAGATCCAGAATCTGGTTTGATTCATGCCTAATGTCAGATCCAGACACCCGGTTTCGTTCAAACCTAGCATCAGATCCAAAATCCAGAATCCCCGTTTCATTCACACCTAACGTCAGATCCAGAATCCTGGTTTCATTCACACCAAACGTCAGATCCAGAATCTGGTTTCATTCACACCTAATGTCAGATCCAGAATCCCAGTTTCATTCACACCTAATATCAGATCCAGAATCTCGTTTCATTCATGCCTAATGTCAGATCCAGAATCCCGGTTTCGTTCACACCTAATGTCAGATCCAGAATCCTGGTTTCATTCACACCTAACGTCAGATCCAGAATCTGGTTTCATTCACACCTAACGTCAGATCCAGAATCCTGGTATCGTTCACACTTAACATCAGATCCAGAATCCTGGTTTCATTCACACCTAGCGTCAGATCCAGAATCCCGGTTTCGTTCACACTTAACATCAGATCCAGAATCCTGGTTTCATTCACACCTAATATCAGATCCAGAATCCCAGTTTCATTCACACCTAACGTCAGATCCAGAATCTGGTTTCATTCACACCTAATATCAGATCCATAATCCCCGTTTCATTCACACCTAACGTCAGATCCAGAATCTGGTTTGATTCATGCCTAATGTCAGATCCAGAATCCCGGTTTCGTTCACACCTAGCGTCAGATCCAGAATCCAGAATCCCCGTTTCATTCACACTTAACGTCAGATCCAGAATCCTGGTTTCATTTACACCAAACGTCAGATCCAGAATCTGGTTTCGTTCACACCTAGCATCAGATCCAGAATCCAGAATCCCCGTTTCATTCACACCTAACGTCAGATCCAGAATTCTGGTTTCATTCACACCAAACGTCAGATCCAGAATCTGGTTTGATTCATGCCTAATGTCAGATCCAGAATCCCGGTTTCGTCCACACCTAATATCAGATCCAGAATCCCAGTTTCATTCACACCTAACGTCAAATCCAGAATCCCGGTTTCGTTCACACCTAACGTGAAATCCAGAATCCCGGTTTCGTTCACACGTAACGTCAGATCCACAATCCTGGTTTCATTCACACCTAACGTCAGATCCAGAATCTGGTTTCATTCACACCTAGCATCAGATCCAGAATCCAGAATCCCCGTTTCATTCACACCAAACGTCAGATCCAGAATCTGGTTTCATTCACACCTAACGTCAGATCCAGAATCTGGTTTGATTCATGCCTAATGTCAGATCCAGAATCCCGGTTTCGTTCACACCTATTGTCAGATCCAGAATCCTGGTTTCATTCATGCCTAATGTCAGATCCAGAATCCCGGTTTCGTTCACACCTAATGTCAGATCCCGAATGCTGGTTTCATTCACACCTGACGTCAGATCCAGAATCCTGGTTTCATTCACACCTAACGTCAGATCCAGAATCCTGGTATCGTTCACACTTAACATCAGATCCAGAATCCTGGTTTCATTCACACCTAGCGTCAGATCCAGAATCCCGGTTTCGTTCACACTTAACATCAGATCCAGAATCCTGGTTTCATTCACACCTAATATCAGATCCAGAATCCCAGTTTCATTCACACCTAACGTCAGATCCAGAATCTGGTTTCATTCACACCTAATATCAGATCCATAATCCCCGTTTCATTCACACCTAACGTCAGATCCAGAATCTGGTTTGATTCATGCCTAATGTCAGATCCAGAATCCCGGTTTCGTTCACACCTAGCGTCAGATCCAGAATCCAGAATCCCCGTTTCATTCACACTTAACGTCAGATCCAGAATCCTGGTTTCATTTACACCAAACGTCAGATCCAGAATCTGGTTTCATTCACACCTAATGTCAGATCCAGAATCCCAGTTTCATTCACACCTAACGTCAGATCCAGAATCTGGTTTGATTCATGCCTAATGTCAGATCCAAAATCCCGGTTTCGTCCACACCTAATATCAGATCCAGAATCCCAGTTTCATTCACACCTAACGTCAGATCCAGAATCTGGTTTGATTCATGCCTAATGTCAGATCCAGAATCCCGGTTTTGTTCACACCTAGCGTCAGATCCAGAATCCAGAATCCCCGTTTCATTCACACTTAACGTCAGATCCAGAATCCTGGTTTCATTTACACCAAACGTCAGATCCAGAATCTGGTTTCATTCACACCTAATGTCAGATTCAGAATCCCAGTTTCATTCACACCTAACGTCAGATCCAGAATCTCGTTTCATTCATGCCTAATGTCAGATCCAGAATCCCGGTTTCGTTCACACCTAATGTCAGATCCAGAATCCCGGTTTCGTTCACACTTAACGTCAGATCCAGAATCCCAGTTTCATTCACACCTAATATCAGATCCAGAATCCCAGTTTCATTCACACCTAACGTCAGATCCAGAATCTGGTTTGATTCATGCCTAATGTCAGATCCAGACACCCGGTTTCGTTCAAACCTAGCATCAGATCCAAAATCCAGAATCCCCGTTTCATTCACACCTAACGTCAGATCCAGAATCCTGGTTTCATTCACACCAAACGTCAGATCCAGAATCTGGTTTCATTCACACCTAATGTCAGATCCAGAATCCCAGTTTCATTCACACCTAATATCAGATCCAGAATCTCGTTTCATTCATGCCTAATGTCAGATCCAGAATCCCGGTTTCGTTCACACCTAATGTCAGATCCAGAATCCTGGTTTCATTCACACCTAACGTCAGATCCAGAATCTGGTTTCATTCACACCTAACGTCAGATCCAGAATCCCAGTTTCATTCACACCTAACGTCAGATCCAGAATCTGGTTTCATTCACACCTAACGTCAGATTCAGAATCCCAGTTTCATTCACACCTAACGTCAGATCCAGAACCTCGTTTCATTCATGCCTAATGTCAGATCCAGAATCCCGGTTTCGTTCACACCTAATGTCAGATCCAGAATCCCGGTTTCGTTCACACTTAACGTCAGATCCAGAATCCCAGTTTCATTCACACCTAATATCAGATCCAGAATCCCAGTTTCATTCACACCTAACGTCAGATCCAGAATCTGGTTTGATTCATGCCTAATGTCAGATCCAGACACCCGGTTTCGTTCAAACCTAGCATCAGATCCAAAATCCAGAATCCCGGTTTCGTTCACACCTAATGTCAGATCCAGAATCCTGGTTTCATTCACACCTAATGTCAGATCCAGAATCCCGGTTTCGTTCACACCTAATGTCAGATCCAGAATCCTGGTTTCATTCACACCTAACGTCAGATCCAGAATCTGGTTTCATTCACACCTAACGTCAGATCCAGAATCTGGTTTGATTCACACCTAATGTCAGATCCAGAATCCCGGTTTCATTAACACCTAACGTCAGATCCAGAGTCCAGAATCCTGGTTTCATTCACACTTAACGTCAGATCCAGAATCCTGGTTTCATTTACACCAAACGTCAGATCCAGAATCTGGTTTCATTCACACCTAATGTCAGATTAAGAATCCCAGTTTCATTCACACCTAACGTCAGATCCAGAATCTCGTTTCATTCATGCCTAATGTCAGATCCAGAATCCCGGTTTCGTTCACACCTAATGTCAGATCCAGAATCCCGGTTTCGTTCACACTTAACGTCAGATCCAGAATCCCGGTTTCGTTCACACTTAACGTCAGATCCAGAATCCCAGTTTCATTCACACCTAATATCAGATCCAGAATCCCAGTTTCATTCACACCAAACGTCAGATCCAGAATCTGGTTTGATTCATGCCTAATGTCAGATCCAGACACCCGGTTTCGTTCAAACCTAGCATCAGATCCAGAATCTGGTTTCAGTCACACCTAACGTCAGATCCAGAATCTGGTTTGATTCATGCCTAAAGTCAGATCCAGAATCCCGGTTTAATTAACACCTAATATCAGATCCAGAATCCCAGTTTCATTCACACCTAACGTCAGATCCAGAATCCCGGTTTCGTTCACACCTAGCATCAGATCCAGAATCCAGAATCCCCGTTTCATTCACACCTAACGTCAGATCCAGAATTCTGGTTTCATTCACACCAAACGTCAGATCCAGAATCTGGTTTGATTCATGCCTAATGTCAGATCCAGAATCCCAGTTTCATTCACACCTAACGTCAAATCCAGAATCCCGGTTTCGTTCACACCTAACGTGAAATCCAGAATCCCGGTTTCGTTCACACGTAACGTCAGATCCACAATCCTGGTTTCATTCACACCTAACGTCAGATCCAGAATCTGGTTTCATTCACACCTAGCATCAGATCCAGAATCCAGAATCCCCGTTTCATTCACACCAAACGTCAGATCCAGAATCTGGTTTCATTCACACCTAATATCAGATCCAGAATCCCAGTTTCATTCACACCTAACGTCAGATCCAGAATCTGGTTTGATTCATGCCTAATGTCAGATCCAGACACCCGGTTTCGTTCAAACCTAGCATCAGATCCAGAATCTGGTTTCAGTCACACCTAACGTCAGATCCAGAATCTGGTTTGATTCATGCCTAAAGTCAGATCCAGAATCCCGGTTTCATTAACACCTAATATCAGATCCAGAATCCCAGTTTCATTCACACCTAACGTCAGATCCAGAATCCCGGTTTCGTTCACACCTAGCATCAGATCCAGAATCCAGAATCCCCGTTTCATTCACACCTAACGTCAGATCCAGAATTCTGGTTTCATTCACACCAAACGTCAGATCCAGAATCTGGTTTGATTCATGCCTAATGTCAGATCCAGAATCCCGGTTTCGTCCACACCTAATATCAGATCCAGAATCCCAGTTTCATTCACACCTAACGTCAGATCCAGAATCCCGGTTTCGTTCACACCTAACGTGAAATCCAGAATCCCGGTTTCGTTCACATGTAACGTCAGATCCACAATCCTGGTTTCATTCACACCTAACGTCAGATCCAGAATCTGGTTTCATTCACACCTAGCATCAGATCCAGAATCAAGAATCCCCGTTTCATTCACACCAAACGTCAGATCCAGAATCTGGTTTCATTCACACCTATTGTCAGATCCAGAATCCTGGTTTCATTCATGCCTAATGTCAGATCCAGAATCCCGGTTTCGTTCACACCTAATGTCAGATCCCGAATGCTGGTTTCATTCACACCTGACGTCAGATCCAGAATCCTGGTTTCATTCACACCTAACGTCAGATCCAGAATCCTGGTATCGTTCACACTTAACATCAGATCCAGAATCCTGGTTTCATTCACACCTAGCGTCAGATCCAGAATCCCGGTTTCGTTCACACTTAACATCAGATCCAGAATCCTGGTTTCATTCACACCTAATATCAGATCCAGAATCCCAGTTTCATTCACACCTAACGTCAGATCCAGAATCTGGTTTCATTCACACCTAATATCAGATCCATAATCCCCGTTTCATTCACACCTAACGTCAGATCCAGAATCTGGTTTGATTCATGCCTAATGTCAGATCCAGAATCCCGGTTTCGTTCACACCTAGCGTCAGATCCAGAATCCAGAATCCCCGTTTCATTCACACTTAACGTCAGATCCAGAATCCTGGTTTCATTTACACCAAACGTCAGATCCAGAATCTGGTTTCGTTCACACCTAGCATCAGATCCAGAATCCAGAATCCCCGTTTCATTCACACCTAACGTCAGATCCAGAATTCTGGTTTCATTCACACCAAACGTCAGATCCAGAATCTGGTTTGATTCATGCCTAATGTCAGATCCAGAATCCCGGTTTCGTCCACACCTAATATCAGATCCAGAATCCCAGTTTCATTCACACCTAACGTCAAATCCAGAATCCCGGTTTCGTTCACACCTAACGTGAAATCCAGAATCCCGGTTTCGTTCACACGTAACGTCAGATCCACAATCCTGGTTTCATTCACACCTAACGTCAGATCCAGAATCTGGTTTCATTCACACCTAGCATCAGATCCAGAATCCAGAATCCCCGTTTCATTCACACCTAACGTCAGATCCAGAATCTGGTTTCATTCACACCTAACGTCAGATCCAGAATCTGGTTTGATTCATGCCTAATGTCAGATCCAGAATCCCGGTTTCGTTCACACCTATTGTCAGATCCAGAATCCTGGTTTCATTCATGCCTAATGTCAGATCCAGAATCCCGGTTTCGTTCACACCTAATGTCAGATCCCGAATGCTGGTTTCATTCACACCTGACGTCAGATCCAGAATCCTGGTTTCATTCACACCTAACGTCAGATCCAGAATCCTGGTATCGTTCACACTTAACATCAGATCCAGAATCCTGGTTTCATTCACACCTAGCGTCAGATCCAGAATCCCGGTTTCGTTCACACTTAACATCAGATCCAGAATCCTGGTTTCATTCACACCTAATATCAGATCCAGAATCCCAGTTTCATTCACACCTAACGTCAGATCCAGAATCTGGTTTCATTCACACCTAATATCAGATCCATAATCCCAGTTTCATTCACACCTAACGTCAGATCCAGAATCTGGTTTGATTCATGCCTAATGTCAGATCCAGAATCCCGGTTTCGTTCACACCTAGCGTCAGATCCAGAATCCAGAATCCCCGTTTCATTCACACTTAACGTCAGATCCAGAATCCTGGTTTCATTTACACCAAACGTCAGATCCAGAATCTGGTTTCATTCACACCTAATGTCAGATCCAGAATCCCAGTTTCATTCACACCTAACGTCAGATCCAGAATCTGGTTTGATTCATGCCTAATGTCAGATCCAGAATCCCGGTTTCGTCCACACCTAATATCAGATCCAGAATCCCAGTTTCATTCACACCTAACGTCAGATCCAGAATCTGGTTTGATTCATGCCTAATGTCAGATCCAGAATCCCGGTTTTGTTCACACCTAGCGTCAGATCCAGAATCCAGAATCCCCGTTTCATTCACACTTAACGTCAGATCCAGAATCCTGGTTTCATTTACACCAAACGTCAGATCCAGAATCTGGTTTCATTCACACCTAATGTCAGATTCAGAATCCCAGTTTCATTCACACCTAACGTCAGATCCAGAATCTCGTTTCATTCATGCCTAATGTCAGATCCAGAATCCCGGTTTCGTTCACACCTAATGTCAGATCCAGAATCCCGGTTTCGTTCACACTTAACGTCAGATCCAGAATCCCAGTTTCATTCACACCTAATATCAGATCCAGAATCCCAGTTTCATTCACACCTAACGTCAGATCCAGAATCTGGTTTGATTCATGCCTAATGTCAGATCCAGACACCCGGTTTCGTTCAAACCTAGCATCAGATCCAAAATCCAGAATCCCCGTTTCATTCACACCTAACGTCAGATCCAGAATCCTGGTTTCATTCACACCAAACGTCAGATCCAGAATCTGGTTTCATTCACACCTAATGTCAGATCCAGAATCCCAGTTTCATTCCCACCTAATATCAGATCCAGAATCTCGTTTCATTCATGCCTAATGTCAGATCCAGAATCCCGGTTTCGTTCACACCTAATGTAGGATCCAGAATCCTGGTTTCATTCACACCTAACGTCAGATCCAGAATCTGGTTTCATTCACACCTAACGTCAGATCCAGAATCTGGTTTGATTCATGCCTAAAGTCAAATCCAGAATCCCGGTTTCGTTCACACCTGACGTCAGATCCAGAATCCTGGTTTCATTCACGCCTTACGTCAGATCCAGAATCCCAGTTTCATTCACACCTAACGTCAGATCCAGAATCCCGGTTTCGTTCACACCTAACGTCAGATCCAGAATCTGGTTTGATTCATGCCTAATGTCAGATCCAGAATCCCGGTTTCGTCCACACCTAATATCAGATCCAGAAACCCAGTTTCATTCACACCTAACGTCAAATCCAGAATCCCGGTTTCGTTCACACCTAACGTCAGATCCAGAATTCTGGTTTCATTCACACCAAACGTCAGATCCAGAATCTGGTTTGATTCATGCCTAATGTCAGATCCAGAATCCCGGTTTCGTCCACACCTAATATCAGATCCAGAAACCCAGTTTCATTCACACCTAACGTCAAATCCAGAATCCCGGTTTCGTTCACACCTAACGTCAAATCCAGAATCCCGGTTTCGTTCACACCTAACGTCAGATCCAGAATCCTGGTTTTCGTTCACACCTAACGTCAAATCCAGAATCCCGGTTTCGTTCACACCTAACGTCAAATCCAGAATCCCGGTTTCGTTCACACCTAACGTCAAATCCAGAATCCCGGTTTCGTTCACACGTAACGTCAGATCCACAATCCTGGTTTCATTCACACCTAACGTCAGATCCAGAATCTGGTTTCATTCACACCTAACGTCAGATCCAGAATCTGGTTTGATTCATGCCTAAAGTCAGATCCAGAATCCCGGTTTCGTTAACACCTAATGTCAGATCCAGAATCCTGGTTTCATTCACACCTGACGTCAGATCCAGAATCCTGGTTTCATTCACACCTAACGTCAGATCCAGAATCCCGGTTTCATTAACACCTAACATCAGATCCAGAATCCTGGTATCATTCACACCTAGCGTCAGATCCAGAATCCCGGTTTCGTTCACACTTAACGTCAGATCCAGAATCCTGGTTTCATTCACACCTAATATCAGATCCAGAATCCCAGTTTCATTCACACCTAACGTCAGATCCAGAATCCCGGTTTCGTTCACACCTAGCATCAGATCCAGAATCCAGAATCCCCGTTTCATTCACACCTAACGTCAGATCCAGAATTCTGGTTTCATTCACACCAAACGTCAGATCCAGAATCTGGTTTGATTCATGCCTAATGTCAGATCCAGAATCCCGGTTTCGTCCACACCTAATATCAGATCCAGAATCCCAGTTTCATTCACACCTAACGTCAAATCCAGAATCCCGGTTTCGTTCACACCTAACGTGAAATCCAGAATCCCGGTTTCGTTCACACGTAACGTCAGATCCACAATCCTGGTTTCATTCACACCTAACGTCAGATCCAGAATCTGGTTTCATTCACACCAAACGTCAGATCCAGAATCTGGTTTCATTCACACCTAACGTCAGATCCAGAATCTGGTTTGATTCATGCCTAATGTCAGATCCAGAATCCCGGTTTCGTTTACACCTATTGTCAGATCCAGAATCCTGGTTTCATTCATGCCTAATGTCAGATCCAGAATCCCGGTTTCGTTCACACCTAATGTCAGATCCCGAATGCTGGTTTCATTCACACCTGACGTCAGATCCAGAATCCTGGTTTCATTCACACCTAACGTCAGATCCAGAATCCTGGTATCGTTCACACTTAACATCAGATCCAGAATCCTGGTTTCATTCACACCTAGCGTCAGATCCAGAATCCCGGTTTCGTTCACACTTAACATCAGATCCAGAATCCTGGTTTCATTCACACCTAATATCAGATCCAGAATCCCAGTTTCATTCACACCTAACGTCAGATCCAGAATCTGGTTTGATTCATGCCTAATGTCAGATCCAGAATCCCGGTTTCGTTCACACCTAGCGTCAGATCCAGAATCCAGAATCCCCGTTTCATTCACACTTAACGTCAGATCCAGAATCCTGGTTTCATTCACACCAAACGTCAGATCCAGAATCTGGTTTGATTCATGCCTAATGTCAGATCCAGAATCCCGGTTTCGTTCACACCTAGCGTCAGATCCAGAATCCAGAATCCCCGTTTCATTCACACTTAACGTCAGATCCAGAATCCTGGTTTCATTTACACCAAACGTCAGATCCAGAATCTGGTTTCATTCACACCTAATGTCAGATTCAGAATCCCAGTTTCATTCACACCTAACGTCAGATCCAGAATCTCGTTTCATTCATGCCTAATGTCAGATCCAGAATCCCGGTTTCGTTCACACCTAATGTCAGATCCAGAATCCCGGTTTCGTTCACACTTAACGTCAGATCCAGAATCCCAGTTTCATTCACACCTAATATCAGATCCAGAATCCCAGTTTCATTCACACCTAACGTCAGATCCAGAATCTGGTTTGATTCATGCCTAATGTCAGATCCAGACACCCGGTTTCGTTCAAACCTAGCATCAGATCCAAAATCCAGAATCCCCGTTTCATTCACACCTAACGTCAGATCCAGAATCTGGTTTCATTCACACCTAATGTCAGATCCAGAATCCCAGTTTCATTCACACCTAACGTCAGATCCAGAATCTCGTTTCATTCATGCCTAATGTCAGATCCAGAATCCCGGTTTCGTTCACACCTAATGTCAGATCCAGAATCCCGGTTTCGTTCACACCTAATGTCAGATCCAGAATCCTGGTTTCATTCACACCTAACGTCAGATCCAGAATCTGGTTTGATTCATGCCTAAAGTCAGATCCAGAATCCCGGTTTCGTTCACACCTGACGTCAGATCCAGAATCCTGGTTTCATTCACGCCTAACGTCAAATCCAGAATCCCAGTTTGATTCACACCTAACGTCAGATCCAGAATCCCGGTTTCGTTCACACCTAGCATCAGATCCAGAATCCAGAATCCCCGTTTCATTCACACCTAACGTCAGATCCAGAATTCTGGTTTCATTCACACCAAACGTCAGATCCAGAATCTGGTTTGATTCATGCCTAATGTCAGATCCAGAATCCCGGTTTCGTCCACACCTAATATCAGATCCAGAAACCCAGTTTCATTCACACCTAACGTCAAATCCAGAATCCCGGTTTCGTTCACACCTAACGTCAAATCCAGAATCCCGGTTTCGTTCACACCTAACGTCAGATCCAGAATCCTGGTTTTCGTTCACACCTAACGTCAAATCCAGAATCCCGGTTTCGTTCACACCTAACGTCAAATCCAGAATCCCGGTTTCGTTCACACCTAACGTCAAATCCAGAATCCCGGTTTCGTTCACACGTAACGTCAGATCCACAATCCTGGTTTCAATCACACCTAACGTCAGATCCAGAATCTGGTTTCATTCACACCTAACGTCAGATCCAGAATCTCGTTTCATTCACGCCTAATGTCAGATCCAGAATCCCGGTTTCGTTCACACCTAATGTCAGATCCAGAATCCTGGTTTCATTCACACCTAACGTCAGATCCAGAATCTGGTTTCATTCACACCTAACGTCAGATCCAGAATCTGGTTTGATTCATGCCTAAAGTCAGATCCAGAATCCCGGTTTCGTTCACACCTAGCATCAGATCCAGAATCCAGAATCCCCGTTTCATTCACACCTAACGTCAGATCCAGAATTCTGGTTTCATTCACACCAAACGTCAGATCCAGAATCTGGTTTGATTCATGCCTAATGTCAGATCCAGAATCCCGGTTTCGTTCACACTTAACATCAGATCCAGAATCCTGGTTTCATTCACACCTAATATCAGATCCAGAATCCCAGTTTCATTCACACCTAACGTCAGATCCCGAATGCTGGTTTGATTCATGCCTAATGTCAGATCCAGAATCCCGGTTTCGTTCACACCTAGCGTCAGATCCAGAATCCAGAATCCCCGTTTCATTCACACTTAACGTCAGATCCAGAATCCTGGTTTTCGTTCACACCTAACGTCAAATCCAGAATCCCGGTTTCGTTCACACCTAACGTCAAATCCAGAATCCCGGTTTCGTTCACACCTAACGTCAAATCCAGAATCCCGGTTTCGTTCACACGTAACGTCAGATCCACAATCCTGGTTTCATTCACACCTAACGTCAGATCCAGAATCTGGTTTCATTCACACCTAATGTCAGATCCAGAATCCCAGTTTCATTCACACCTAACGTCAGATCCAGAATCTCGTTTCATTCATGCCTAATGTCAGATCCAGAATCCCGGTTTCGTTCACACCTAATGTCAGATCCAGAATCCTGGTTTCATTCACACCTAACGTCAGATCCAGAATCTGGTTTCATTCACACCTAACGTCAGATCCAGAATCTGGTTTGATTCATGCCTAAAGTCAGATCCAGAATCCCGGTTTCGTTCACACCTGACGTCAGATCCAGAATCCTGGTTTCATTCACGCCTAACATCAAATCCAGAATTCCAGTTTCATTCACACCTAACGTCAGATCCAGAATCCCGGTTTCGTTCACACCTAGCATCAGATCCAGAATCCAGAATCCCCGTTTCATTCACACCTAACGTCAGATCCAGAATTCTGGTTTCATTCACACCAAACGTCAGATCCAGAATCTGGTTTGATTCATGCCTAATGTCAGATCCAGAATCCCGGTTTCGTCCACACCTAATATCAGATCCAGAATCCCAGTTTCATTCACACCTAACGTCAAATCCAGAATCCCGGTTTCGTTCACACCTAACGTGAAATCCAGAATCCCGGTTTCGTTCACACGTAACGTCAGATCCACAATCCAGGTTTCATTCACACCTAACGTCAGATCCAGAATCTGGTTTCATTCACACCTAGCATCAGATCCAGAATCCAGAATCCCCGTTTCATTCACACCAAACGTCAGATCCAGAATCTGGTTTCATTCACACCAAACGTCAGATCCAGAATCTGGTTTGATTCATGCCTAATGTCAGATCCAGAATCCCGGTTTCGTTCACACCTATTGTCAGATCCAGAATCCTGGTTTCATTCATGCCTAATGTCAGATCCAGAATCCCGGTTTCGTTCACACCTAATGTCAGATCCAGAATCCTGGTTTCATTCACACCTAACGTCAGATCCAGAATCTGGTTTCATTCACACCTAACGTCAGATCCAGAATCTGGTTTGATTCATGCCTAATGTCAGATCCAGAATCCCGGTTTCGTTCACACCTATTGTCAGATCCAGAATCTCGTTTCATTCATGCCTAATGTCAGATCCAGAATCCCGGTTTCGTTCACACCTAATGTCAGATCCAGAATCCTGGTTTCATTCACACCTAACGTCAGATCCAGAATCTGGTTTCATTCACACCTAACGTCAGATCCAGAATCCTGGTTTTCGTTCACACCTAACGTCAAATCCAGAATCCCGGTTTCGTTCACACCTAACGTCAAATCCAGAATCCCGGTTTCGTTCACACCTAACGTCAAATCCAGAATCCCGGTTTCGTTCACACGTAACGTCAGATCCACAATCCTGGTTTCATTCACACCTAACGTCAGATCCAGAATCTGGTTTCATTCACACCTAACGTCAGATCCAGAATCTGGTTTGATTCATGCCTAAAGTCAGATCCAGAATCCCGGTTTCGTTCACACCTAATGTCAGATCCAGAATCCTGGTTTCATTCACACCTGACGTCAGATCCAGAATCCTGGTTTCATTCACACCTAACGTCAGATCCAGAATCCCGGTTTCATTAACACCTAACGTCAGATCCAGAATCCTGGTATCATTCACACCTAGCGTCAGATCCAGAATCCCGGTTTCGTTCACACTTAACGTCAGATCCAGAATCCTGGTTTCATTCACACCTAATATCAGATCCAGAATCCCAGTTTCATTCACACCTAACGTCAGATCCAGAATCCCGGTTTCGTTCACACCTAGCATCAGATCCAGAATCCAGAATCCCCGTTTCATTCACACCTAACGTCAGATCCAGAATTCTGGTTTCATTCACACCTAACGTCAGATCCAGAATCTGGTTTGATTCATGCCTAATGTCAGATCCAGAATCCCGGTTTCGTCCACACCTAATATCAGATCCAGAATCCCAGTTTCATTCACACCTAACGTCAAATCCAGAATCCCGGTTTCGTTCACACCTAACGTGAAATCCAGAATCCCGGTTTCGTTCACACGTAACGTCAGATCCAGAATCTGGTTTCATTCACACCTAGCATCAGATCCAGAATCCAGAATCCCCGTTTCATTCACACCAAACGTCAGATCCAGAATCTGGTTTCATTCACACCAAACGTCAGATCCAGAATCTGGTTTGATTCATGCCTAATGTCAGATCCAGAATCCCGGTTTCGTTCACACCTATTGTCAGATCCAGAATCCTGGTTTCATTCATGCCTAATGTCAGATCCAGAATCCCGGTTTCGTTCACACCTAGCGTCAGATCCAGAATCCCGGTTTCGTTCACACTTAACGTCAGATCCAGAATCCTGGTTTCATTCACACCTAATATCAGATCCAGAATCCCAGTTTCATTCACACCTAACGTCAGATCCAGAATCCCGGTTTCGTTCACACCTAGCATCAGATCCAGAATCCAGAATCCCCGTTTCATTCACACCTAACGTCAGATCCAGAATTCTGGTTTCATTCACACCTAACGTCAGATCCAGAATCTGGTTTGATTCATGCCTAATGTCAGATCCAGAATCCCGGTTTCGTCCACACCTAATATCAGATCCAGAATCCCAGTTTCATTCACACCTAACGTCAAATCCAGAATCCCGGTTTCGTTCACACCTAACGTGAAATCCAGAATCCCGGTTTCGTTCACACGTAACGTCAGATCCAGAATCTGGTTTCATTCACACCTAGCATCAGATCCAGAATCCAGAATCCCCGTTTCATTCACACCAAACGTCAGATCCAGAATCTGGTTTCATTCACACCAAACGTCAGATCCAGAATCTGGTTTGATTCATGCCTAATGTCAGATCCAGAATCCCGGTTTCGTTCACACCTATTGTCAGATCCAGAATCCTGGTTTCATTCATGCCTAATGTCAGATCCAGAATCCCGGTTTCGTTCACACCTAATGTCAGATCCAGAATCCTGGTTTCATTCACACCTAACGTCAGATCCAGAATCTGGTTTCATTCACACCTAACGTCAGATCCAGAATCTGGTTTGATTCATGCCTAATGTCAGATCCAGAATCCCGGTTTCGTTCACACCTATTGTCAGATCCAGAATCTCGTTTCATTCATGCCTAATGTCAGATCCAGAATCCCGGTTTCGTTCACACCTAATGTCAGATCCAGAATCCTGGTTTCATTCACACCTAACGTCAGATCCAGAATCTGGTTTCATTCACACCTAACGTCAGATCCAGAATCTGGTTTGATTCATGCCTAAAGTCAGATCCAGAATCCCGGTTTCGTTCACACCTGACGTCAGATCCAGAATCCTGGTTTCATTCACGCCTAACGTCAAATCCAGAATCCCAGTTTCATTCACACCTAACGTCAGATCCAGAATCCCGGTTTCGTTCACACCTAGCATCAGATCCAGAATCCAGAATCCCCGTTTCATTCACACCTAACGTCAGATCCAGAATCTGGTTTGATTCATGCCTAAAGTCAGATCCAGAATCCCGGTTTCGTTCACACCTGACGTCAGATCCAGAATTCTGGTTTCATTCACACCAAACGTCAGATCCAGAATCTGGTTTGATTCATGCCTAATGTCAGATCCAGAATCCCGGTTTCGTCCACACCTAATATCAGATCCAGAAACCCAGTTTCATTCACACCTAACGTCAAATCCAGAATCCCGGTTTCGTTCACACCTAACGTCAAATCCAGAATCCCGGTTTCGTTTACACCTATTGTCAAATCCAGAATCCCGGTTTCGTTCACACCTAACGTCAAATCCAGAATCCCGGTTTCGTTCACACGTAACGTCAGATCCACAATCCTGGTTTCATTCACACCTAACGTCAGATCCAGAATCTGGTTTCATTCACACCTAACGTCAGATCCAGAATCTGGTTTGATTCATGCCTAAAGTCAGATCCAGAATCGTGGTATCATTCACACCTAGCGTCAGATCCAGAATCCCGGTTTCGTTCACACTTAACGTCAGATCCAGAATCCCGGTTTCATTCACACCTAATATCAGATCCAGAATCCCAGTTTCATTCACACCTAACGTCAGATCCAGAATCCCGGTTTCGTTCACACCTAGCATCAGATCCAGAATCCAGAATCCCCGTTTCATTCACACCTAACGTCAGATCCAGAATTCTGGTTTCATTCACACCAAACGTCAGATCCAGAATCTGGTTTGATTCATGCCTAATGTCAGATCCAGAATCCCGGTTTCGTCCACACCTAATATCAGATCCAGAATCCCAGTTTCATTCACACCTAACGTCAAATCCAGAATCCCGGTTTCGTTCACACCTAACGTGAAATCCAGAATCCCGGTTTCGTTCACACGTAACGTCAGATCCATAATCCTGGTTTCATTCACACCTAACGTCAGATCCAGAATCTGGTTTCATTCACACCTAGCATCAGATCCAGAATCCAGAATCCCCGTTTCATTCACACGTAACGTCAGATCCAGAATCTGGTTTCATTCACACCTAACGTCAGATCCAGAATCCCGGTTTCGTTCACACCTATTGTCAGATCCAGAATCCTGGTTTCATTCATGCCTAATGTCAGATCCAGAATCCCGGTTTCATTCACACCTAATGTCAGATCCCGAATGCTGGTTTCATTCACACCTGACGTCAGATCCAGAATCCTGGTTTCATTCACACCTAACGTCAGATCCAGAATCCTGGTATCGTTCACACTTAACATCAGATCCAGAATCCTGGTTTCAATCACACCTAGCGTCAGATCCAGAATCCCGGTTTCGTTCACACTTAACATCAGATCCAGAATCCTGGTTTCATTCACACCTAATATCAGATCCAGAATCCCAGTTTCATTCACACCTAACATCAGATCCAGAATCTGGTTTGATTCATGCCTAATGTCAGATCCAGAATCCCGGTTTCGTTCACACCTAGCGTCAGATCCAGAATCCAGAATCCCCGTTTCATTCACACTTAATGTCAGATCCAGAATCCTGGTTTCATTTACACCAAACGTCAGATCCAGAATCTGGTTTCATTCACACCTAATGTCAGATCCAGAATCCCAGTTTCATTCACACCTAACGTCAGATCCAGAATCTGGTTTGATTCATGCCTAATGTCAGATCCAGAATCCCGGTTTCGTCCACACCTAATATCAGATCCAGAATCCCAGTTTCATTCACACCTAACGTCAGATCCAGAATCCCGGTTTCGTTCACACCTAGCATCAGATCCAGAATCCAGATTCCCCGTTTCATTCACACCTAACGTCAGATCCAGAATTCTGGTTTCATTCACACCAAACGTCAGATCCAGAATCTGGTTTGATTCATGCCTAATGTCAGATCCAGAATCCCGGTTTCGTCCACACCTAATATCAGATCCAGAATCCCAGTTTCATTCACACCTAACGTCAAATCCAGAATCCCGGTTTCGTTCACACCTAACGTGAAATCCAGAATCCCGGTTTCATTCACACCTAACGTCAGATCCAGAATCTGGTTTCATTCACACCTAGCATCAGATCCAGAATCCAGAATCCCCGTTTCATTCACACCAAACGTCAGATCCAGAATCTGGTTTCATTCACACCAAACGTCAGATCCAGAATCTGGTTTGATTCATGCCTAATGTCAGATCCAGAATCCCGGTTTCGTTCACACCTATTGTCAGATCCAGAATCCTGGTTTCATTCATGCCTAATGTCAGATCCAGAATCCCGGTTTCGTTCACACCTAATGTCATATCCAGAATCCTGGTTTCATTCACACCTAACGTCAGATCCAGAATCTGGTTTCATTCACACCTAACGTCAGATCCAGAATCTGGTTTGATTCATGCCTAATGTCAGATCCAGAATCCCGGTTTCGTTCACACCTATTGTCAGATCCAGAATCTCGTTTCATTCATGCCTAATGTCAGATCCAGAATCCCGGTTTCGTTCACACCTAATGTCAGATCCAGAATCCTGGTTTCATTCACACCTAACGTCAGATCCAGAATCTGGTTTCATTCACACCTAACGTCAGATCCAGAATCTGGTTTGATTCATGCCTAAAGTCAGATCCAGAATCCCGGTTTCGTTCACACCTGACGTCATATCCAGAATCCTGGTTTCATTCACGCCTAACGTCAAATCCAGAATCCCAGTTTCATTCACACCTAACGTCAGATCCAGAATCCCGGTTTCGTTCACACCTAGCATCAGATCCAGAATCCAGAATCCCCGTTTCATTCACACCTAACGTCAGATCCAGAATTCTGGTTTAATTCACACCAAACGTCAGATCCAGAATCTGGTTTGATTCATGCCTAATGTCAGATCCAGAATCCCGGTTTCGTCCACACCTAATATCAGATCCAGAAACCCAGTTTCATTCACACTTAACGTCAAATCCAGAATCCCGGTTTCGTTCACACCTAACGTCAAATCCAGAATCCCGGTTTCGTTCACACCTAACGTCAGATCCAGAATCCTGGTTTTCGTTCACACCTAACGTCAAATCCAGAATCCCGGTTTCGTTCACACCTAACGTCAAATCCAGAATCCCGGTTTCGTTCACACCTAACGTCAAATCCAGAATCCCGGTTTCGTTCACACGTAACGTCAGATCCACAATCCTGGTTTCATTCACACCTAACGTCAGATCCAGAATCTGGTTTCATTCATGCCTAAAGTCAGATCCAGAATCCCGGTTTCGTTCACACCTAATGTCAGATCCAGAATCCTGGTTTCATTCACACCTGACGTCAGATCCAGAATCCTGGTTTCATTCACACCTAACGTCAGATCCAGAATCCCGGTTTCATTAACACCTAACGTCAGATCCAGAATCCTGGTATCATTCACACCTAGCGTCAGATCCAGAATCCCGGTTTCGTTCACACTTAACGTCAGATCCAGAATCCTGGTTTCATTCACACCTAATATCAGATCCAGAATCCCAGTTTCATTCACACCTAACGTCAGATCCAGAATCCCGGTTTGGTTCACACCTAGCATCAGATCCAGAATCCAGAATCCCCGTTTCATTCACACCTAACGTCAGATCCAGAATTCTGGTTTCATTCACACCAAACGTCAGATCCAGAATCTGGTTTGATTCATGCCTAATGTCAGATCCAGAATCCCGGTTTCGTCCACACCTAATATCAGATCCAGAATCCCAGTTTCATTCACACCTAACGTCAAATCCAGAATCCCGGTTTTGTTCACACCTAACGTGAAATCCAGAATCCCGGTTTCGTTCACACGTAACGTCAGATCCACAATCCTGGTTTCATTCACACCTAACGTCAGATCCAGAATCTGGTTTCATTCACACCTAGCATCAGATCCAGAATCCAGAATCCCCGTTTCATTCACACGTAACGTCAGATCCAGAATCTGGTTTCATTCACACCTAACGTCAGATCCAGAATCCCGGTTTCGTTCACACCTATTGTCAGATCCAGAATCCTGGTTTCATTCATGCCTAATGTCAGATCCAGAATCCCGGTTTCATTCACACCTAATGTCAGATCCCGAATGCTGGTTTCATTCACACCTGACGTCAGATCCAGAATCCTGGTTTCATTCACACCTAACGTCAGATCCAGAATCCTGGTATCGTTCACACTTAACATCAGATCCAGAATCCTGGTTTCAATCACACCTAGCGTCAGATCCAGAATCCCGGTTTCGTTCACACTTAACATCAGATCCAGAATCCTGGTTTCATTCACACCTAATATCAGATCCAGAATCCCAGTTTCATTCACACCTAACATCAGATCCAGAATCTGGTTTGATTCATGCCTAATGTCAGATCCAGAATCCCGGTTTCGTTCACACCTAGCGTCAGATCCAGAATCCAGAATCCCCGTTTCATTCACACTTAATGTCAGATCCAGAATCCTGGTTTCATTTACACCAAACGTCAGATCCAGAATCTGGTTTCATTCACACCTAATGTCAGATCCAGAATCCCAGTTTCATTCACACCTAACGTCAGATCCAGAATCTGGTTTGATTCATGCCTAATGTCAGATCCAGAATCCCGGTTTCGTCCACACCTAATATCAGATCCAGAATCCCAGTTTCATTCACACCTAACGTCAGATCCAGAATCCCGGTTTCGTTCACACCTAGCATCAGATCCAGAATCCAGATTCCCCGTTTCATTCACACCTAACGTCAGATCCAGAATTCTGGTTTCATTCACACCAAACGTCAGATCCAGAATCTGGTTTGATTCATGCCTAATGTCAGATCCAGAATCCCGGTTTCGTCCACACCTAATATCAGATCCAGAATCCCAGTTTCATTCACACCTAACGTCAAATCCAGAATCCCGGTTTCGTTCACACCTAACGTGAAATCCAGAATCCCGGTTTCATTCACACCTAACGTCAGATCCAGAATCTGGTTTCATTCACACCTAGCATCAGATCCAGAATCCAGAATCCCCGTTTCATTCACACCAAACGTCAGATCCAGAATCTGGTTTCATTCACACCAAACGTCAGATCCAGAATCTGGTTTGATTCATGCCTAATGTCAGATCCAGAATCCCGGTTTCGTTCACACCTATTGTCAGATCCAGAATCCTGGTTTCATTCATGCCTAATGTCAGATCCAGAATCCCGGTTTCGTTCACACCTAATGTCATATCCAGAATCCTGGTTTCATTCACACCTAACGTCAGATCCAGAATCTGGTTTCATTCACACCTAACGTCAGATCCAGAATCTGGTTTGATTCATGCCTAATGTCAGATCCAGAATCCCGGTTTCGTTCACACCTATTGTCAGATCCAGAATCTCGTTTCATTCATGCCTAATGTCAGATCCAGAATCCCGGTTTCGTTCACACCTAATGTCAGATCCAGAATCCTGGTTTCATTCACACCTAACGTCAGATCCAGAATCTGGTTTCATTCACACCTAACGTCAGATCCAGAATCTGGTTTGATTCATGCCTAAAGTCAGATCCAGAATCCCGGTTTCGTTCACACCTGACGTCATATCCAGAATCCTGGTTTCATTCACGCCTAACGTCAAATCCAGAATCCCAGTTTCATTCACACCTAACGTCAGATCCAGAATCCCGGTTTCGTTCACACCTAGCATCAGATCCAGAATCCAGAATCCCCGTTTCATTCACACCTAACGTCAGATCCAGAATTCTGGTTTAATTCACACCAAACGTCAGATCCAGAATCTGGTTTGATTCATGCCTAATGTCAGATCCAGAATCCCGGTTTCGTCCACACCTAATATCAGATCCAGAAACCCAGTTTCATTCACACTTAACGTCAAATCCAGAATCCCGGTTTCGTTCACACCTAACGTCAAATCCAGAATCCCGGTTTCGTTCACACCTAACGTCAGATCCAGAATCCTGGTTTTCGTTCACACCTAACGTCAAATCCAGAATCCCGGTTTCGTTCACACCTAACGTCAAATCCAGAATCCCGGTTTCGTTCACACCTAACGTCAAATCCAGAATCCCGGTTTCGTTCACACGTAACGTCAGATCCACAATCCTGGTTTCATTCACACCTAACGTCAGATCCAGAATCTGGTTTCATTCATGCCTAAAGTCAGATCCAGAATCCCGGTTTCGTTCACACCTAATGTCAGATCCAGAATCCTGGTTTCATTCACACCTGACGTCAGATCCAGAATCCTGGTTTCATTCACACCTAACGTCAGATCCAGAATCCCGGTTTCATTAACACCTAACGTCAGATCCAGAATCCTGGTATCATTCACACCTAGCGTCAGATCCAGAATCCCGGTTTCGTTCACACTTAACGTCAGATCCAGAATCCTGGTTTCATTCACACCTAATATCAGATCCAGAATCCCAGTTTCATTCACACCTAACGTCAGATCCAGAATCCCGGTTTGGTTCACACCTAGCATCAGATCCAGAATCCAGAATCCCCGTTTCATTCACACCTAACGTCAGATCCAGAATTCTGGTTTCATTCACACCAAACGTCAGATCCAGAATCTGGTTTGATTCATGCCTAATGTCAGATCCAGAATCCCGGTTTCGTCCACACCTAATATCAGATCCAGAATCCCAGTTTCATTCACACCTAACGTCAAATCCAGAATCCCGGTTTTGTTCACACCTAACGTGAAATCCAGAATCCCGGTTTCGTTCACACGTAACGTCAGATCCACAATCCTGGTTTCATTCACACCTAACGTCAGATCCAGAATCTGGTTTCATTAACACCTAGCATCAGATCCAGAATCCAGAATCCCCGTTTCATTCACACCAAACGTCAGATCCAGAATCTGGTTTCATTCACACCTAACGTCAGATCCAGAATCTGGTTTGATTCATGCCTAATGTCAGATCCAGAATCCCGGTTTCGTTCACACCTATTGTCAGATCCAGAATCCTGGTTTCATTCATGCCTAATGTCAGATCCAGAATCCCGGTTTCATTCACACCTAATGTCAGATCCCGAATGCTGGTTTCATTCACACCTGACGTCAGATCCAGAATCCTGGTTTCATTCACACCTAACGTCAGATCCAGAATCCTGGTATCGTTCACACTTAACATCAGATCCAGAATCCTGGTTTCAATCACACCTAGCGTCAGATCCAGAATCCCGGTTTCGTTCACACTTAACATCAGATCCAGAATCCTGGTTTCATTCACACCTAATATCAGATCCAGAATCCCAGTTTCATTCACACCTAATATCAGATCCAGAATCCCAGTTTCATTCACACCTAACATCAGATCCAGAATCTGGTTTGATTCATGCCTAAAGTCAGACCCAGAATCCCGGTTTCGTTCACACCTGACGTCAGATCCAGAATCCTGGTTTCATTCACGCCTAACGTCAAATCCAGAATCCCAGTTTCATTCACACCTAACGTCAGATCCAGAATCCCGGTTTCGTTCACACCTAGCATCAGATCCAGAATCCAGAATCCCCGTTTCATTCACACCTAACGTCAGATCCAGAATTCTGGTTTCATTCACACCAAACGTCAGATCCAGAATCTGGTTTGATTCATGCCTAATGTCAGATCCAGAATCCCGGTTTCGTCCACACCTAATATCAGATCCAGAAACCCAGTTTCATTCACACCTAACGTCAAATCCTTAATCCCGGTTTCGTTCACACCTAACGTCAAATCCAGAATCCCGGTTTCGTTCACACCTAACGTCAGATCCAGAATCCTGGTTTTCGTTCACACCTAACGTCAAATCCAGAATCCCGGTTTCGTTCACACCTAACGTCAAATCCAGAATCCCGATTTCGTTCACACCTAACGTCAAATCCAGAATCCCGGTTTCGTTCACACGTAACGTCAGATCCACAATCCTGGTTTCATTCACACCTAACGTCAGATCCAGAATCTGGTTTCATTCACACCTAACGTCAGATCCAGAATCTGGTTTGATTCATGCCTAATGTCAGATCCAGAATCCCGGTTTCGTTCACACCTAATGTCAGATCCAGAATCCTGGTTTCATTCACACCTGACGTCAGATCCTGAATCCTGGTTTCATTCACACCTAACGTCAGATCCAGAATCCCGGTTTCATTAACACCTAACGTCAGATCCAGAATCCTGGTATCATTCACACCTAGCGTCAGATCCAGAATCCCGGTTTCGTTCACACTTAACGTCAGATCCAGAATCCTGGTTTCATTCACACCTAATATCAGATCCAGAATCCCAGTTTCATTCACACCTAACGTCAGATCCAGAATTCTGGTTTCATTCACACCAAACGTCAGATCCAGAATCTGGTTTGATTCATGCCTAATGTCAGATCCAGAATCCCGGTTTCGTCCACACCTAATATCAGATCCAGAATCCCAGTTTCATTCACACCTAACGTCAAATCCAGAATCCCGGTTTCGTTCACACCTAACGTGAAATCCAGAATCCCGGTTTCGTTCACACGTAACGTCAGATCCACAATCCTGGTTTCATTCACACCTAACGTCAGATCCAGAATCTGGTTTCATTCACACCTAGCATCAGATCCAGAATCCAGAATCCCCGTTTCATGCACACCAAACGTCAGATCCAGAATCTGGTTTCATTCACACCTAACGTCAGATCCAGAATCTGGTTTGATTCATGCCTAATGTCAGATCCAGAATCCCGGTTTCGTTCACACCTATTGTCAGATCCAGAATCCTGGTTTCATTCATGCCTAATGTGAGATCCAGAATCCCGGTTTCATTCACACCTAATGTCAGATCCCGAATGCTGGTTTCATTCACACCTGACGTCAGATCCAGAATCCTGGTTTCATTCACACCTAACGTCAGATCCAGAATCCTGGTATCGTTCACACTTAACATCAGATCCAGAATCCTGGTTTCATTCACACCTAGCGTCAGATCCAGAATCCCGGTTTCGTTCACACTTAACATCAGATCCAGAATCCTGGTTTCATTCACACCTAATATCAGATCCAGAATCCCAGTTTCATTCACACCTAACATCAGATCCAGAATCTGGTTTGATTCATGCCTAATGTCAGATCCAGAATCCCGGTTTCGTTCACACCTAGCGTCAGATCCAGAATCCAGAATCCCCGTTTCATTCACACTTAATGTCAGATCCAGAATCCTGGTTTCATTTACACCAAACGTCAGATCCAGAATCTGGTTTCATTCACACCTAATGTCAGATCCAGAATCCCAGTTTCATTCACACCTAACGTCAGATCCAGAATCTGGTTTGATTCATGCCTAATGTCAGATCCAGAATCCTGGTGTCGTCCACACCTAATATCAGATCCAGAATCCCAGTTTCATTCACACCTAACGTCAGATCCAGAATCCCGGTTTCGTTCACACCTAGCATCAGATCCAGAATCCAGAATCCCCGTTTCATTCACACCTAACGTCAGATCCAGAATTCTGGTTTCATTCACACCAAACGTCAGATCCAGAATCTGGTTTGATTCATGCCTAATGTCAGATCCAGAATCCCGGTTTCGTCCACACCTAGTATCAGATCCAGAATCCCAGTTTCATTCACACCTAACGTCAAATCCAGAATCCCGGTTTCGTTCACACCTAACGTGAAATCCAGAATCCCGGTTTCGTTCACACCTAACGTCAGATCCAGAATCTGGTTTCATTCACACCTAGCATCAGATCCAGAATCCAGAATCCCCGTTTCATTCACACCAAACGTCAGATCCAGAATCTGGTTTCATTCACACCAAACGTCAGATCCAGAATCTGGTTTGATTCATGCCTAATGTCAGATCCAGAATCCCGGTTTTGTTCACACCTATTGTCAGATCCAGAATCCTGGTTTCATTCATGCCTAATGTCAGATCCAGAATCCCGGTTTCGTTCACACCTAATGTCAGATCCAGAATCCTGGTTTCATTCACACCTAACGTCAGATCCAGAATCTGGTTTCATTCACACCTAACGTCAGATCCAGAATCTGGTTTGATTCATGCCTAATGTCAGATCCAGAATCCCGGTTTCGTTCACACCTATTGTCAGATCCAGAATCTCGTTTCATTCATGCCTAATGTCAGATCCAGAATCCCGGTTTCGTTCACACCTAATGTCAGATCCAGAATCCTGGTTTCATTCACACCTAACGTCAGATCCAGAATCTGGTTTCATTCACACCTAACGTCAGATCCAGAATCTGGTTTGATTCATGCCTAAAGTCAGATCCAGAATCCCGGTTTCGTTCACACCTGACGTCAGATCCAGAATCCTGGTTTCATTCACACCTGACATCAGATCCAGAATCCTGGTTTCGTTCACACCTAACGTCAAATCCATAATCCCGGTTTCGTTCACACCTAACGTCAAATCCAGAATCCCGGTTTCGTTCACACCTAACGTCAAATCCAAAATCCCGGTTTCGTTCACACCTAACGTCAGATCCAGAATCTGGTATAATTCACACCTAACGTCAGATCCAGAATCTGGTTTGATTCATGCCTAAAGTCAGATCCAGAATCCCGGTTTCGTTCACACCTAATGTCAGATCCAGAATCCTGGTTTCATTCACACCTGACGTCAGATCCAGAATCCTGGTTTCATTCACACCTAACGTCAGATCCAGAATCCCGGTTTCATTAACACCTAACGTCAGATCCAGAATCCTGGTATCATTCACACCTAGCGTCAGATCCAGAATCCCGGTTTCGTTCACACTTAACGTCAGATCCAGAATCCTGGTTTCATTCACACCTAATATCAGATCCAGAATCCCAGTTTCATTCACACCTAACGTCAGATCCAGAATCCCGGTTTCGTTCACACCTAGCATCAGATCCAGAATCCAGAATCCCCGTTTCATTCACACCTAACGTCAGATCCAGAATTCTGGTTTCATTCACACCAAACGTCAGATCCAGAATCTGGTTTGATTCATGCCTAATGTCAGATCCAGAATCCCGGTTTCGTCCACACCTAATATCAGATCCAGAATCCCAGTTTCATTCACACCTAACGTCAAATCCAGAATCCCGGTTTCGTTCACACCTAACGTGAAATCCAGAATCCCGGTTTCGTTCACACGTAACGTCAGATCCACAATCCTGGTTTCATTCACACCTAACGTCAGATCCAGAATCTGGTTTCATTCACACCTAGCATCAGATCCAGAATCCAGAATCCCCGTTTCATTCACACCAAACGTCAGATCCAGAATCTGGTTTCATTCACACCTAACGTCAGATCCAGAATCTGGTTTGATTCATGCCTAATGTCAGATCCAGAATCCCGGTTTCGTTCACACCTAATGTCAGATCCAGAATCCTGGTTTCATTCATGCCTAATGTCAGATCCAGAATCCCGGTTTCGTTCACACCTAATGTCAGATCCCGAATGCTGGTTTCATTCACACCTGACGTCAGATCCAGAATCCTGGTTTCATTCACACCTAACGTCAGATCCAGAATCCTGGTATCGTTCACACTTAACATCAGATCCAGAATCCTGGTTTCATTCACACCTAGCGTCAGATCCAGAATCCCGGTTTCGTTCACACTTAACATCAGATCCAGAATCCTGGTTTCATTCACACCTAATATCAGATCCAGAATCCCAGTTTCATTCACACCTAACATCTGATCCAGAATCTGGTTTGATTCATGCCTAATGTCAGATCCAGAATCCCGGTTTCGTTCACACCTAGCGTCAGATCCAGAATCCAGAATCCCCGTTTCATTCACACTTAATGTCAGATCCAGAATCCTGGTTTCATTTACACCAAACGTCAGATCCAGAATCTGGTTTCATTCACACCTAATGTCAGATCCAGAATCCCAGTTTCATTCACACCTAACGTCAGATCCAGAATCTGGTTTGATTCATGCCTAATGTCAGATCCAGAATCCCGGTTTCGTCCACACCTAATATCAGATCCAGAATCCCAGTTTCATTCACACCTAATGTCAGATCCAGAATCTGGTTTGATTCATGCCTAATGTCAGATCCAGAATCCCGGTTTCGTTCACACCTAGCGTCAGATCCAGAATCCCCGTTTCATTCACACTTAACGTCAGATCCAGAATCCTGGTTTCATGTACACCAAACGTCAGATCCAGAATCTGGTTTCATTCACACCTAATGTCAGATTCAGAATCCCAGTTTCATTCACACCTAACGTCAGATCCAGAATCTCGTTTCATTCATGCCTAATGTCAGATCCAGAATCTCGGTTTCGTTCACACCTAATGTCAGATCCAGAATCCCGGTTTCGTTCACACTTAACGTCAGATCCAGAATCCCAGTTTCATTCACACCTAATATCAGATCCAGAATCCCAGTTTCATTCACACCTAACGTCAGATCCAGAATCTGGTTTGATTCATGCCTAATGTCAGATCCACAATCCTGGCTTCATTCACACCTAACGTCAGATCCAGAATCTGGTTTCATTCACACCTAACGTCAGATCCAGAATCCTGGTTTGATTCATGCCTAAAGTCAGATCCAGAATCCAGGTTTCGTTCACACCTGACGTCAGATCCAGAATCCTGGTTTCATTCACACCTAACGTCAGATCCAGAATTCTGGTTTCATTCACACCAAACGTCAGATCCAGAATCTGGTTTGATTCATGCCTAATGTCAGATCCAGAATCCCGGTTTCGTCCACACCTAATATCAGATCCAGAATCCCAGTTTCATTCACACCTAACGTCAAATCCAGAATCCCGGTTTCGTTCACACCTAACGTGAAATCCAGAATCCCGGTTTCGTTCACACGTAACGTCAGATCCACAATCCTGGTTTCATTCACACCTAACGTCAGATCCAGAATCTGGTTTCATTCACACCTAGCATCAGATCCAGAATCCAGAATCCCCGTTTCATGCACACCAAACGTCAGATCCAGAATCTGGTTTCATTCACACCTAACGTCAGATCCAGAATCTGGTTTGATTCATGCCTAATGTCAGATCCAGAATCCCGGTTTCGTTCACACCTAATGTCAGATCCCGAATGTTGGTTTCATTCACACCTGACATCAGATCCAGAATCCTGGTTTCGTTCACACCTAACGTCAAATCCAGAATCCCGGTTTCGTTCACACCTAACGTCAAATCCAGAATCCCGGTTTCGTTCACACCTAACGTCAAATCCAGAATCCCGGTTTCGTTCACACGTAACGTCAGATCCACAATCCTGGTTTCATTCACACCTAACGTCAGATCCAGAATCTGGTATCATTCACACCTAACGTCAGATCCAGAATCTGGTTTGATTCATGCCTAAAGTCAGATCCAGAATCCCGGTTTCGTTCACACCTAATGTCAGATCCAGAATCCTGGTTTCATTCACACCTGACGTCAGATCCAGAATCCTGGTTTCATTCACACCTAACGTCAGATCCAGAATCCCGGTTTCATTAACACCTAACGTCAGATCCAGAATCCTGGTATCATTCACACCTAGCGTCAGATCCAGAATCCCGGTTTCGTTCACACTTAACGTCAGATCCAGAATCCTGGTTTCATTCACACCTAATATCAGATCCAGAATCCCAGTTTCATTCACACCTAACGTCAGATCCAGAATCCCGGTTTCGTTCACACCTAGCATCAGATCCAGAATCCAGAATCCCCGTTTCATTCACACCTAACGTCAGATCCAGAATTCTGGTTTCATTCACACCAAACGTCAGATCCAGAAACTGGTTTGATTCATGCCTAATGTCAGATCCAGAATCCCGGTTTCGTCCACACCTAATATCAGATCCAGAATCCCAGTTTCATTCACACCTAACGTCAAATCCAGAATCCCGGTTTCGTTCACACCTAACGTGAAATCCAGAATCCCGGTTTCGTTCACACGTAACGTCAGATCCACAATACTGGTTTCATTCACACCTAACGTCAGATCCAGAATCTGGTTTCATTCACACCTAGCATCAGATCCAGAATCCAGAATCCCCGTTTCATTCACACCAAACGTCAGATCCAGAATCTGGTTTCATTCACACCTAACGTCAGATCCAGAATCTGGTTTGATTCATGCCTAATGTCAGATCCAGAATCCCGGTTTCGTTCACACCTATTGTCAGATCCAGAATCCTGGTTTCATTCATGCCTAATGTCAGATCCAGAATCCCGGTTTCGTTCACAGCTAATGTCAGATCCCGAATGCTGGTTTCATTCACACCTGACGTCAGATCCAGAATCCTGGTTTCATTCACACCTAACGTCAGATCCAGAATCCTGGTATCGTTCACACTTAACATCAGATCCAGAATCCTGGTTTCATTCACACCTAGCGTCAGATCCAGAATCCCGGTTTCGTTCACACTTAACATCAGATCCAGAATCCTGGTTTCATTCACACCTAATATCAGATCCAGAATCCCAGTTTCATTCACACCTAACATCAGATCCAGAATCTGGTTTGATTCATGCCTAATGTCAGATCAAGAATCCCGGTTTCGTTCACACCTAGCGTCAGATCCAGAATCCAGAATCCCCGTTTCATTCACACTTAACGTCAGATCCAGAATCCTGGTTTCATTTACACCAAACGTCAGATCCAGAATCTGGTTTCATTCACACCTAACGTCAGATCCAGAATCTGGTTTGATTCATGCCTAATGTCAGATCCAGAATCCCGGTTTCGTCCACACCTAATATCAGATCCAGAATCCCAGTTTCATTCACACCTAACGTCAGATCCAGAATCTGGTTTGATTCATGCCTAATGTCAGATCCAGAATCCCGGTTTCGTTCACACCTAGCGTCAGATCCAGAATCCAGAATCCCCGTTTCATTCACACTTAACGTCAGATCCAGAATCCTGGTTTCATTTACACCAAACGTCAGATCCAGAATCTGGTTTCATTCACACCTAATGTCAGATTCAGAATCCCAGTTTCATTCACACCTAACGTCAGATCCAGAATCTCGTTTCATTCATGCCTAATGTCAGATCCAGAATCCCGGTTTCGTTCACACCTAATGTAAGATCCAGAATCCCGGTTTCGTTCACACTTAACGTCAGATCCAGAATCCCAGTTTCATTCACACCTAATATCAGATCCAGAATCCCAGTTTCATTCACACCTAACGTCAGATCCAGAATCTGGTTTGATTCATGCCTAATGTCAGATCCAGACACCCGGTTTCGTTCAAACCTAGCATCAGATCCAAAATCCAGAATCCCCGTTTCATTCACACCTAACGTCAGATCCAGAATCCTGGTTTCATTCACACCAAACGTCAGATCCAGAATCTGGTTTCATTCACACCTAATGTCAGATCCAGAATCCCAGTTTCATTCACACCTAACGTCAGATCCAGAATCTCGTTTCATTCATGCCTAATGTCAGATCCAGAATCCCGGTTTCGTTCACACCTAATGTCAGATCCACAATCCTGGTTTCATTCACACCTAACGTCAGATCCAGAATCTGGTTTCATTCACACCTAACGTCAGATCCAGAATCTGGTTTGATTCATGCCTAAAGTCAGATCCAGAATCCCGGTTTCGTTCACACCTGACGTCAGATCCAGAATCCTGGTTTCATTCACGCCTAACGTCAGATCCAGAATCCCGGTTTCATTAACACCTAACGTCAGATCCAGAATCCTGGTTTCATTCACACCTAACGTCAGATCCAGAATCCCGGTTTCATTAACACCTAACGTCAGATCCAGAATCCTGGTATCATTCACACCTAGCGTCAGATCCAGAATCCCGGTTTCGTTCACACTTAACGTCAGATCCAGAATCCTGGTTTAATTCACACCTAATATCAGATCCAGAATCCCAGTTTCATTCACACCTAACGTCAGATCCAGAATCCCGGTTTCGTTCACACCTTGCATCAGATCCAGAATCCAGAATCCCCGTTTCATTCACACCTAACGTCAGATCCAGAATCCTGGTTTCATTCACACCAAACGTCAGATCCAGAATCTGGTTTGATTCATGCCTAATGTCAGATCCAGAATCCCGGTTTCGTCCACACCTAATATCAGATCCAGAATCCCAGTTTCATTCACACCTAACGTCAAATCCAGAATCCCGGTTTCGTTTACACCTAACGTCAAATCCAGAATCCCGGTTTCGTTCACACCTAACGTCAGATCCAGAATCCTGGTTTTCGTTCACACTTAACGTCAGATCCAGAATCCCGGTTTCGTTCACACCTAACGTCAAATCCAGAATCCCGGTTTCGTTCACACCTAACGTCAAATCCAGAATCCCGGTTTCGTTCACACCTAACGTCAAATCCAGAATCCCGGTTTCGTTCACACGTAACGTCAGATCCACAATCCTGGTTTCATTCACACCTAACGTCAGATCCAGAATCTGGTTTCATTCACACCTAGCATCAGATCCAGAATCCAGAATCCCCGTTTCATTCACACCAAACGTCAGATCCAGAATCTGGTTTCGTTCACACCTATTGTCAGATCCAGAATCCGGGTTTCATTCATGCCTAATGTCAGATCCAGAATCCCGGTTTCATTCACACCTAATGTCAGATCCAGAATCCAGAATCCTGGTTTCATTCACACCAAACGTCAGATCCAGAATCTGGTTTCATTCACACCTAATGTCAGATCCAGAATCCCAGTTTCATTCACACCTAACGTCAGATCCAGAATCTCGTTTCATTCATGCCTAATGTCAGATCCAGAATCCCGGTTTCGTTCACACCTAATGTCAGATCCACAATCCTGGTTTCATTCACACCTAACGTCAGATCCAGAATCTGGTTTTATTCACACCTAACGTCAGATCCAGAATCTGGTTTGATTCATGCCTAAAGTCAGATCCAGAATCCCGGTTTCGTTCACACCTGACGTCAGATCCAGAATCCTGGTTTCATTCACGCCTAACGTCAGATCCAGAATCCCGGTTTCATTAACACCTAACGTCAGATCCAGAATCCTGGTTTCATTCACACCTAATGTCAGATCCAGAATCCCGGTTTCATTAACACCTAACGTCAGATCCAGAATCCTGGTATCATTCACACCTACCGTCAGATCCAGAATCCCGGTTTCGTTCACACTTAACGTCAGATCCAGAATCCTGGTTTAATTCACACCTAATATCAGATCCAGAATCCCAGTTTCATTCACACCTAACGTCAGATCCAGAATCCCGGTTTCGTTCACACCTTGCATCAGATCCAGAATCCAGAATCCCCGTTTCATTCACACCTAACGTCAGATCCAGAATCCTGGTTTCATTCACACCAAACGTCAGATCCAGAATCTGGTTTGATTCATGCCTAATGTCAGATCCAGAATCCCGGTTTCGTCCACACCTAATATCAGATCCAGAATCCCAGTTTCATTCACACCTAACGTCAAATCCAGAATCCCGGTTTTGTTTACACCTAACGTCAAATCCAGAATCCCGGTTTCGTTCACACCTAACGTCAAATCCAGAATCCCGGTTTCGTTCATACCTAACGTCAAATCCAGAATCCCGGTTTCGTTCACACCTAACGTCAAATCCAGAATCCCGGTTTCGTTCACACCTAACGTCAAATCCAGAATCCCGGTTTCGTTCACACGTAATGTCAGATCCAAAATCCTGGTTTCATTCACACCTAACGTCAGATCCAGAATCTGGTTTCATTCACACCTAACGTCAGATCCAGAATCTGGTTTGATTCATGCCTAAAGTCAGATCCAGAATCCCGGTTTCGTTCACACCTAATGTTAGATCCAGAATCCTGGTTTCATTCACACCTGACGTCAGATCCAGAATCCTGGTTTCATTCACACCTAACGTCAGATCCAGAATCCCGGTTTTATTAACACCTAACGTCAGATCCAGAATCCTGGTATCATTCACACCTAGCGTCAGATCCAGAATCCCGGTTTCGTTAACACTTAACGTCAGATCCAGAATCCTGGTTTCATTCACACCTAATATCAGATCCAGAATCCCAGTTTCATTCACACCTAACGTCAGATCCAGAATCCCGGTTTCGTTCACACCTAGCATCAGATCCAGAATCCAGAATCCCCGTTTTATTCACACCTAACGTCAGATCCAGAATTCTGGTTTCATTCACACCAAACGTCAGATCCAGAATCTGGTTTGATTCATGCCTAATGTCAGATCCAGAATCCCGGTTTCGTCCACACCTAATATCAGATCCAGAATCCCAGTTTCATTCACACCTAACGTCAAATCCAGAATCCCGGTTTCGTTCACACCTAACGTGAAATCCAGAATCCCGGTTTCGTTCACACGTAACGTCAGATCCAAAATCCTGGTTTCATTCACACCTAATGTCAGATCCAGAATCTGGTTTCATTCACACCTAGCATCAGATCCAGAATCCAGAATCCCCGTTTCATTCACACCAAACGTCAGATCCAGAATCTGGTTTCGTTCACACCTATTGTCAGATCCAGAATCCGGGTTTCATTCATGCCTAATGTCAGATCCAGAATCCTGGTTTCATTTACACCAAACGTCAGATCCAGAATCTGGTTTCATTCACACCTAGCGTCAGATCCAGAATCCCGGTTTCGTTCACACTTAACGTCAGATCCAGAATCCTGGTTTCATTCACACCTAATATCAGATCCAGAATCCCAGTTTCATTCACACCTAACGTCAGATCCAGAATCCCGGTTTCGTTCACACCTAGCATCAGATCCAGAATCCAGAATCCCCGTTTCATTCACACCTAACGTCAGATCCAGAATCTGGTTTCATTCACACCTAGCGTCAGATCCAGAATCCCGGTTTCGTTCACACCTAATGTCAGATCCCGAATGCTGGTTTCATTCACACCTGACGTCAGATCCAGAATCCTGGTTTCATTCACACCTAACGTCAGATCCAGAATCCTGGTTTCATTCACACCTAACGTCAGATCCAGAATCCTGGTATCGTTCACACTTAACATCAGATCCAGAATCCTGGTTTCATTCACACCTAGCGTCAGATCCAGAATCCCGGTTTCGTTCACACTTAACATCAGATCCAGAATCCTGGTTTCATTCACACCTAATATCAGATCCAGAATCCCAGTTTCATTCACACCTAAAGTCAGATCCAGAATCTCGTTTCATTCATGCCTAATGTCAGATCCAGAATCCCGGTTTCGTTCACACCTAATGTCAGATCCAGAATCCTGGTTTCATTCACACCTAACGTCAGATCCAGAATCTGGTTTGATTCATGCCTAAAGTCAGATCCAGAATCCCGGTTTCGTTCACACCTAATGTCAGATCCAGAATCCTGGTTTCATTCACACCTAACGTCAGATCCAGAATCCTGGTTTCATTCACACCTAACGTCAGATCCAGAATCCCGGTTTCATTAACACCTAACGTCAGATCCAGAATCCCGGTTTCATTAACACCTAACGTCAGATCCAGAATCCTGGTATCATTCACACCTAGCGTCAGATCCAGAATCCCGGTTTCGTTCACACCTAATATCAGATCCAGAATCCCAGTTTCATTCACACCTAACGTCAGATCCAGAATCCTGGTTTCGTTCACACCTAGCATCAGATCCAGAATCCAGAATCCCCGTTTCATTCACACCTAACGTCAGATCCAGAATTCTGGTTTCATTCACACCAAACGTCAGATCCAGAATCTGGTTTGATTCATGCCTAATGTCAGATCCAAAATCGCGGTTTCGTCCACACCTAATATCAGATCCAGAATCCCAGTTTCATTCACACCTAACGTCAAATCCAGAATCCCGGTTTCGTTCACACCTAACGTCAAATCCAGAATCCCGGTTTCGTTCACACCTAGCGTCAGATCCAGAATCCAGAATCCCCGTTTCATTCACACTTAACGTCAGATCCAGAATCCTGGTTTCATTTACACCAAACGTCAGTTCCAGAATCTGGTTTCATTCACACCTAATGTCAGATTCAGAATCCCAGTTTCATTCACACCTAACGTCAGATCCAGAATCTCGTTTCATTCATGCCTAATGTCAGATCCAGAATCCCGGTTTCGTTCACACCTAATGTCAGATCCAGAATCCCGGTTTCGTTCACACTTAACGTCAGATCCAGAATCCCAGTTTCATTCACACCTAATATCAGATCCAGAATCCCAGTTTCATTCACACCTAATATCAGATCCAGAATCCCAGTTTCATTCACACCTAACGTCAGATCCAGAATCTGGTTTGATTCATGCCTAATGTCAGATCCAGACACCCGGTTTCGTTCACACCTAGCATCAGATCCAAAATCCAGAATCCCCGTTTCATTCACACCTAACGTCAGATCCAGAATCCTGGTTTCATTCACACCAAACGTCAGATCCAGAATCTGGTTTCATTCACACCTAATGTCAGATCCAGAATCCCAGTTTCATTCACACCTAGCGTCAGATCCAGAATCCCAGTTTCATTCACACCTAACGTCAGATCCAGAATCTCGTTTCATTCATGCCTAATGTCAGATCCAGAATCCCGGTTTCGTTCACACCTAATGTCAGATCCAGAATCCTGGTTTCATTCACACCTGACGTCAGATCCAGAATCCTGGTTTCATTCACACCTAACGTCAGATCCAGAATCCTGGTTTCATTCACACCTAACGTCAGATCCAGAATCCTGGTATCGTTCACACTTAACATCAGATCCAGAATCCTGGTTTCATTCACACCTAGCGTCAGATCCAGAATCCCGGTTTCGTTCACACTTAACATCAGTTCCAGAATCCTGGTTTCATTCACACCTAATATCAGATCCAGAATCCCAGTTTCATTCACACCTAAAGTCAGATCCAGAGTCTGGTTTGATTCATGCCTTATGTCAGATCCAGAATCCCGGTTTCGTTCACACCTAGAGTCAGATCCAGAATCCAGAATCCCCGTTTCATTCACACTTAACGTCAGATCCAGAATCCCGGTTTCATTCACACCTAGCGTCAGATCCAGAATCCCGGTTTCGTTCACACTTAACATCAGATCCAGAATCCTGGTTTCATTCACACCTAATATCAGATCCAGAATCCCAGTTTCATTCACACCAAACGTCAGATCCAGAATCTGGTTTCATTCACACCTAATGTCAGATCCAGAATCCCAGTTTCATTCACACCTAACGTCAGATCCAGAATTTGGTTTGATTCATGCCTAATGTCAGATCCAGAATCCCGGTTTCGTCCACACCTAATGTCAGATCCAGAATCCCGGTTTCGTTCACACCTAGCGTCAGATCCAGAATCCAGAATCCCCGTTTCATTCACACTTAACGTCAGATCCAGAATCCTGGTTTCATTTACACCAAACGTCAGATCCAGAATCTGGTTTCATTCACACCTAATGTCAGATTCAGAATCCCAGTTTCATTCACACCTAACGTCAGATCCAGAATCTCGTTTCATTCATGCCTAATGTCAGATCCAGAATCCCGGTTTCGTTCACACCTAATGTCAGATCCAGAATCCCGGTTTCGTTCACACTCAACGTCAGATCCAGAATCCCAGTTTCATTCACACCTAATATCAGATCCAGAATCCCGGTTTCGTTCACACCTAATATCAGATCCAGAATCCCAGTTTCATTCACACCTAACGTCAGATCCAGAATCCCGGTTTCGTTCACACCTAGCATCAGATCCAGAATCCAGAATCCCCGTTTCATTCACACCTAACGTCAGATCCAGAATTCTGGTTTCTTTCACACCAAACGTCAGATCCAGAATCTGGTTTCATTCACGCCTAATGTCAGATCCAGAATCCCAGTTTCATTCACACCTAGCGTCAGATCCAGAATCCCAGTTTCATTCACACCTAACGTCAGATCCAGAATCCCGGTTTCGTTCACACCTAACGTCAAATCCAGAATCCCGGTTTCGTTCACACCTAACGTCAGATCCAGAATCCTGGTTTTCGTTCACACCTAACGTCAAATCCAGAATCCCGGTTTCGTTCACACCTAACGTCAAATCCAGAATCCCGGTTTCGTTCACACCTAACGTCAAATCCAGAATCCCGGTTTCGTTCACACGCAACGTCAGATCCACAATCCTGGTTTCATTCACACCTAACGTCAGATCCAGAATCTGGTTTCATTCACACCTAACGTCAGATCCAGAATCTGGTTTGATTCATGCCTAAAGTCAGATCCAGAATCCCGGTTTCGTTCACACCTAATGTCAGATCCAGAATCCTGGTTTCATTCACACCTGACGTCAGATCCAGAATCCTGGTTTCATTCACACCTAACGTCAGATCCAGAATCCCGGTTTCATTAACACCTAACGTCAGATCCAGAATCCTGGTATCATTCACACCTAGCGTCAGATCCAGAATCCCGGTTTCGTTCACACTTAACGTCAAATCCAGAATCCCGGTTTCGTTCACACCTAACGTGAAATCCAGAATCCCGGTTTCGTTCACACGTAACGTCAGATCCACAATCCAGGTTTCATTCACACCTAACGTCAGATCCAGAATCTGGTTTCATTCACACCTAGCATCAGATCCAGAATCCAGAATCCCCGTTTCATTCACACCAAACGTCAGATCCAGAATCTGGTTTCATTCACACCTAACGTCAGATCCAGAATCTGGTTTGATTCATGCCTAATGTCAGATCCAGAATCCCGGTTTCGTTCACACCTATTGTCAGATCCAGAATCCTGGTTTCATTCATGCCTAATGTCAGATCCAGAATCCCGGTTTCGTTCACACCTAATGTCAGATCCCGAATGTTGGTTTCATTCACACCTGACGTCAGATCCAGAATCCTGGTTTCGTTCACACCTAACGTCAGATCCAGAATCCTGGTTTCGTTCACACCTAACGTCAAATCCAGAATCCCGGTTTCATTCACACCTAGCGTCAGATCCAGAATCCCAGTTTCATTCACACCTAACGTCAGATCCAGAATCTCGTTTCATTCATGCCTAATGTCAGATCCAGAATCCCGGTTTCGTTCACACCTAATGTCAGATCCAGAATCCTGGTTTCATTCACACCTGACGTCAGATCCAGAATCCTGGTTTCATTCACACCTAACGTCAGATCCAGAATCCTGGTTTCATTCACACTTAACGTCAGATCCAGAATCCTGGTATCGTTCACACTTAACATCAGATCCAGAATCCTGGTTTCATTCACACCTAGCGTCAGATCCAGAATCCCGGTTTCGTTCACACTTAACATCAGTTCCAGAATCCTGGTTTCATTCACACCTAATATCAGATCCAGAATCCCAGTTTCATTCACACCTAACGTCAGATCCAGAATCTGGTTTGATTCATGCCTAATGTCAGATCCAGACACCCGGTTTCGTTCACACCTAGCATCAGATCCAAAATCCAGAATCCCCGTTTCATTCACACCTAACGTCAGATCCAGAATCCTGGTTTCATTCACACCAAACGTCAGATCCAGAATCTGGTTTCATTCACACCTAATGTCAGATCCAGAATCCCAGTTTCATTCACACCTAGCGTCAGATCCAGAATCCCAGTTTCATTCACACCTAACGTCAGATCCAGAATCTCGTTTCATTCATGCCTAATGTCAGATCCAGAATCCCGGTTTCGTTCACACCTAATGTCAGATCCAGAATCCTGGTTTCATTCACACCTGACGTCAGATCCAGAATCCTGGTTTCATTCACACCTAACGTCAGATCCAGAATCCTGGTTTCATTCACACCTAACGTCAGATCCAGAATCCTGGTATCGTTCACACTTAACATCAGATCCAGAATCCTGGTTTCATTCACACCTAGCGTCAGATCCAGAATCCCGGTTTCGTTCACACTTAACATCAGTTCCAGAATCCTGGTTTCATTCACACCTAATATCAGATCCAGAATCCCAGTTTCATTCACACCTAAAGTCAGATCCAGAGTCTGGTTTGATTCATGCCTAATGTCAGATCCAGAATCCCGGTTTCGTTCACACCTAGAGTCAGATCCAGAATCCAGAATCCCCGTTTTATTCACACTTAACGTCAGATCCAGAATCCTGGTTTCATTCACACCTAGCGTCAGATCCAGAATCCCGGTTTCGTTCACACTTAACATCAGATCCAGAATCCTGGTTTCATTCACACCTAATATCAGATCCAGAATCCCAGTTTCATTCACACCAAACGTCAGATCCAGAATCTGGTTTCATTCACACCTAATGTCAGATCCAGAATCCCAGTTTCATTCACACCTAACGTCAGATCCAGAATTTGGTTTGATTCATGCCTAATGTCAGATCCAGAATCCCGGTTTCGTCCACACCTAATGTCAGATCCAGAATCCCGGTTTCGTTCACACCTAGCGTCAGATCCAGAATCCAGAATCCCCGTTTCATTCACACTTAACGTCAGATCCAGAATCCTGGTTTCATTTACACCAAACGTCAGATCCAGAATCTGGTTTCATTCACACCTAATGTCAGATTCAGAATCCCAGTTTCATTCACACCTAACGTCAGATCCAGAATCTCGTTTCATTCATGCCTAATGTCAGATCCAGAATCCCGGTTTCGTTCACACCTAATGTCAGATCCAGAATCCCGGTTTCGTTCACACTCAACGTCAGATCCAGAATCCCAGTTTCATTCACACCTAATATCAGATCCAGAATCCCGGTTTCGTTCACACCTAATATCAGATCCAGAATCCCAGTTTCATTCACACCTAACGTCAGATCCAGAATCCCGGTTTCGTTCACACCTAGCATCAGATCCAGAATCCAGAATCCCCGTTTCATTCACACCTAACGTCAGATCCAGAATTCTGGTTTCTTTCACACCAAACGTCAGATCCAGAATCTGGTTTCATTCACGCCTAATGTCAGATCCAGAATCCCAGTTTCATTCACACCTAGCGTCAGATCCAGAATCCCAGTTTCATTCACACCTAACGTCAGATCCAGAATCCCGGTTTCGTTCACACCTAACGTCAAATCCAGAATCCCGGTTTCGTTCACACCTAGCATCAGATCCAGAATCCAGAATCCCCGTTTCATTCACACCTAACGTCAGATCCAGAATTCTGGTTTCTTTCACACCAAACGTCAGATCCAGAATCTGGTTTCATTCACGCCTAATGTCAGATCCAGAATCCCAGTTTCATTCACACCTAGCGTCAGATCCAGAATCCCAGTTTCATTCACACCTAACGTCAGATCCAGAATCCCGGTTTCGTTCACACCTAACGTCAAATCCAGAATCCCGGTTTCGTTCACACCTAGCGTCAGATCCAGAATCCAGAATCCCCGTTTCATTCACACTTAACGTCAGATCCAGAATCCTGGTTTCATTTACACCAAACGTCAGATCCAGAATCTGGTTTCATTCACACCTAATGTCAGATTCAGAATCCCAGTTTCATTCACACCTAACGTCAGATCCAGAATCTCGTTTCATTCACACCTAATGTCAGATCCAGAATCCCGGTTTCGTTCACACTCAACGTCAGATCCAGAATCCCAGTTTCATTCACACCTAATATCAGATCCAGAATCCCGGTTTCGTTCACACCTAATATCAGATCCAGAATCCCAGTTTCATTCACACCTAACGTCAGATCCAGAATCCCGGTTTCGTTCACACCTAGCATCAGATCCAGAATCCAGAATCCCCGTTTCATTCACACCTAACGTCAGATCCAGAATTCTGGTTTCTTTCACACCAAACGTCAGATCCAGAATCTGGTTTCATTCACGCCTAATGTCAGATCCAGAATCCCAGTTTCATTCACACCTAGCGTCAGATCCAGAATCCCAGTTTCATTCACACCTAACGTCAGATCCAGAATCCCGGTTTCGTTCACACCTAACGTCAAATCCAGAATCCCGGTTTCGTTCACACCTAGCATCAGATCCAGAATCCAGAATCCCCGTTTCATTCACACCTAACGTCAGATCCAGAATTCTGGTTTCTTTCACACCAAACGTCAGATCCAGAATCTGGTTTCATTCACGCCTAATGTCAGATCCAGAATCCCAGTTTCATTCACACCTAGCGTCAGATCCAGAATCCCAGTTTCATTCACACCTAACGTCAGATCCAGAATCCCGGTTTCGTTCACACCTAACGTCAAATCCAGAATCCCGGTTTCGTTCACACCTAGCGTCAGATCCAGAATCCAGAATCCCCGTTTCATTCACACTTAACGTCAGATCCAGAATCCTGGTTTCATTTACACCAAACGTCAGATCCAGAATCTGGTTTCATTCACACCTAATGTCAGATTCAGAATCCCAGTTTCATTCACACCTAACGTCAGATCCAGAATCTCGTTTCATTCATGCCTAATGTCAGATCCAGAATCCCGGTTTCGTTCACACCTAATGTCAGATCCAGAATCCCGGTTTCGTTCACACTTAACGTCAGATCCAGAATCCCAGTTTCATTCACACCTAATATCAGATCCAGAATCCCAGTTTCATTCACACCTAACGTCAGATCCAGAATCTGGTTTGATTCATGCCTAATGTCAGATCCAGACACCCGGTTTAGTTCACACTTAACGTCAGATCCAGAATCCCAGTTTCATTCACACCTAATATCAGATCCAGAATCCCAGTTTCATTCACACCTAATATCAGATCCAGAATCCCAGTTTCATTCACACCTAATATCAGATCCAGAATCCCAGTTTCATTCACACCTAACGTCAGATCCAGAATCCCGGTTTCATTCACACCAAACGTCAGATCCAGAATCTGGTTTCATTCACACCTAATGTCAGATCCAGAATCCCAGTTTCATTCACACCTAGCGTCAGATCCAGAATCCCAGTTTCATTCACACCTAACGTCAGATCCAGAATCTCGTTTCATTCATGCCTAATGTCAGATCCAGAATCCCGGTTTCGTTCACACCTAATGTCAGATCCAGAATCCTGGTTTCATTCACACCTAACGTCAGATCCAGAATCTGGTTTCATTCACACCTAACGTCAGATCCAGAATCTGGTTTGATTCATGCCTAAAGTCAGATCCAGAATCCCAGTTTCGTTCACACCCAATGTCAGAGCCAGAATCCTGGTTTCATTCACACCTGACGTCAGATCCAGAATCCTGGTATCATTCACACCTAGCGTCAGATCCAGAATCCCGGTTTCGTTCACACCTAATATCAGATCCAGAATCCCAGTTTCATTCACACCTAACGTCAGATCCAGAATCCCGGTTTCGTTCACACCTAGCATCAGATCCAGAATCCAGAATCCCCGTTTCATTCACACCTAACGTCAGATCCAGAATTCTGGTTTCATTCACACCAAACGTCAGATCCAGAATCTGGTTTGATTCATGCCTAATGTCAGATCCAGAATCCCGGTTTCGTCCACACCTAATATCAGATCCAGAATCCCAGTTTCATTCACACCTAACGTCAAATCCAGAATCCCGGTTTCGTTCACACCTAACGTCAAATCCAGAATCCCGGTTTCGTTCACACCTAACGTCAGATCCAGAATCCTGGTTTTCGTTCACACTTAACGTCAGATCCAGAATCCTGGTTTCGTTCACACCTAACGTCAAATCCAGAATCCCGGTTTCGTTCACACCTAACGTCAAATCCAGAATCCCGGTTTCGTTCACACCTAACGTCAAATCCAGAATCCCGGTTTCGTTCACACGCAACGTCAGATCCACAATCCTGGTTTCATTCACACCTAACGTCAGATCCAGAATCTGGTTTCATTCACACCTAACGTCAGATCCAGAATCTGGTTTGATTCATGCCTAAAGTCAGATCCAGAATCCCGGTTTCGTTCACACCTAATGTCAGATCCAGAATCCTGGTTTCATTCACACCTGACGTCAGATCCAGAATCCTGGTTTCATTCACACCTAACGTCAGATCCAGAATCCTGGTTTCATTAACACCTAACGTCAGATCCAGAATCCTGGTATCATTCACACCTAGCGTCAGATCCAGAATCCCGGTTTCGTTCACACTTAACGTCAAATCCAGAATCCCGGTTTCGTTCACACCTAACGTGAAATCCAGAATCCCGGTTTCGTTCACACGTAACGTCAGATCCACAATCCAGGTTTCATTCACACCTAACGTCAGATCCAGAATCTGGTTTCATTCACACCTAGCATCAGATCCAGAATCCAGAATCCCCGTTTCATTCACACCAAACGTCAGATCCAGAATCTGGTTTCATTCACACCTAACGTCAGATCCAGAATCTGGTTTGATTCATGCCTAATGTCAGATCCAGAATCCCGGTTTCGTTCACACCTATTGTCAGATCCAGAATCCTGGTTTCATTCATGCCTAATGTCAGATCCAGAATCCCGGTTTCGTTCACACCTAATGTCAGATCCCGAATGTTGGTTTCATTCACACCTGACGTCAGATCCAGAATCCCCGTTTCATTCACACTTAACGTCAGATCCAGAATCCTGGTTTCATTTACACCAAACGTCAGATCCAGAATCTGGTTTCATTCACACCTAATGTCAGATTCAGAATCCCAGTTTCATTCACACCTAACGTCAGATCCAGAATCTCGTTTCATTCATGCCTAATGTCAGATCCAGAATCCCGGTTTCGTTCACACCTAATGTCAGATCCAGAATCCCGGTTTCGTTCACACTTAACGTCAGATCCAGAATCCCAGTTTCATTCACACCTAATATCAGATCCAGAATCCCAGTTTCATTCACACCTAACGTCAGATCCAGAATCTGGTTTGATTCATGCCTAATGTCAGATCCAGACACCCGGTTTAGTTCACACTTAACGTCAGATCCTGAATCCCAGTTTCATTCACACCTAATATCAGATCCAGAATCCCAGTTTCATTCACACCTAATATCAGATCCAGAATCCCAGTTTCATTCACACCTAATATCAGATCCAGAATCCCAGTTTCATTCACACCTAACGTCAGATCCAGAATCCTGGTTTCATTCACACCAAACGTCAGATCCAGAATCTGGTTTCATTCACACCTAATGTCAGATCCAGAATCCCAGTTTCATTCACACCTAGCGTCAGATCCAGAATCCCAGTTTCATTCACACCTAACGTCAGATCCAGAATCTCGTTTCATTCATGCCTAATGTCAGATCCAGAATCCCGGTTTCGTTCACACCTAATGTCAGATCCAGAATCCTGGTTTCATTCACACCTAACGTCAGATCCAGAATCTGGTTTCATTCACACCTAACGTCAGATCCAGAATCTGGTTTGATTCATGCCTAAAGTCAGATCCAGAATCCCAGTTTCGTTCACACCCAATGTCAGAGCCAGAATCCTGGTTTCATTCACACCTGACGTCAGATCCAGAATCCTGGTATCATTCACACCTAGCGTCAGATCCAGAATCCCGGTTTCGTTCACACCTAATATCAGATCCAGAATCCCAGTTTCATTCACACCTAACGTCAGATCCAGAATCCCGGTTTCGTTCACACCTAGCATCAGATCCAGAATCCAGAATCCCCGTTTCATTCACACCTAACGTCAGATCCAGAATTCTGGTTTCATTCACACCAAACGTCAGATCCAGAATCTGGTTTGATTCATGCCTAATGTCAGATCCAGAATCGCGGTTTCGTCCACACCTAATATCAGATCCAGAATCCCAGTTTCATTCACACCTAACGTCAAATCCAGAATCCCGGTTTCGTTCACACCTAACGTCAAATCCAGAATCCCGGTTTCGTTCACACCTAACGTAAGATCCAGAATCCTGGTTTTCGTTCACACTTAACGTCAGATCCAGAATCCTGGTTTCGTTCACACCTAACATCAAATCCAGAATCCCGGTTTCGTTCACACCTAACGTCAAATCCAGAATCCCGGTTTCGTTCACACCTAACGTCAAATCCAGAATCCCGGTTTCGTTCACACGTAACGTCAGATCCACAATCCTGGTTTCATTCACACCTAACGTCAGATCCAGAATCTGGTTTTATTCACACCTAACGTCAGATCCAGAATCTGGTTTGATTCATGCCTAAAGTCAGATCCAGAATCCCGGTTTCGTTCACACCTAATGTCAGATCCAGAATCCTGGTTTCATTCACACCTGACGTCAGATCCAGAATCCTGGTTTCATTCACACCTAACGTCAGATCCAGAATCCCGGTTTCATTCACACCTAACGTCAGATCCAGAATCCCGGTTTCATTCACACCTAGCGTCAGATCCAGAATCCCGGTTTCGTTCACACTTAACGTCAGATCCAGAATCCTGGTTTCATTCACACCTAATATCAGATCCAGAATCCCAGTTTCATTCACACCTAGCATCAGATCCAGAATCCAGAATCCTCGTTTCATTCACACCTAACGTCAGATCCAGAATTCTGGTTTCATTCACACCAAACGTCAGATCCAGAATCTGGTTTGATTCATGCCTAATGTCAGATCCAGAATCCCGGTTTCGTTCACACCTATTGTCAGATCCAGAATCCTGGTTTCATTCATGCCTAATGTCAGATCCAGAATCCCGGTTTCGTTCACACCTAATGTCAGATCCAGAATCCTGGTTTCATTCACACCTAACGTAAGATCCAGAATCTGGTTTCATTCACACCTAACGTCAGATCCAGAATCTGGTTTGATTCATGCCTAATGTCAGATCCAGAATCCCGGTTTCGTTCACACCTAACGTCAAATCCAGAATCCCGGTTTCGTTCACACCTAACGTCAGATCCAGAATCCTGGTTTTCGTTCACACCTAATGTCAGATCCAGAATCCTGGTTTCGTTCACACCTAACGTCAAATCCAGAATCCCGGTTTCGTTCACACCTAGCGTCAGATCCAGAATCTGGTTTGATTCATGCCTAAAGTCAGATCCAGAATCCCGGTTTCGTTCACACCTGACGTCAGATCCAGAATCCTGGTTTCATTCACGCCTAACGTCAAATCCAGAATCCCAGTTTCATTCACACCTAACGTCAGATCCAGAATCCCGGTTTCGTTCACACCTAGCATCAGATCCAGAATCCAGAATCCCCGTTTCATTCACACCTAACGTCAGATCCAGAATTCTGGTTTCATTCACACCAAACGTCAGATCCAGAATCTGGTTTGATTCATGCCTAATGTCAGATCCAGAATCCCGGTTTCGTCCACACCTAATATCAGATCCAGAAACCCAGTTTCATTCACACCTAACGTCAAATCCAGAATCCCGGTTTCGTTCACACCTAACGTCAAATCCAGAATCCCGGTTTCGTTCACACCTAACGTCAGATCCAGAATCCTGGTTTTCGTTCACACCTAACGTCAAATCCAGAATCCCGGTTTCGTTCACACCTAACGTCAAATCCAGAATCCCGGTTTCGTTCACACCTAACGTCAAATCCAGAATCCCGGTTTCGTTCACACGTAACGTCAGATCCACAATCCTGGTTTCATTCACACCTAACGTCAGATCCAGAATCTGGTTTCATTCACACCTAACGTCAGATCCAGAATCTGGTTTGATTCATGCCTAAAGTCAGATCCAGAATCCCGGTTTCGTTCACACCTAATGTCAGATCCAGAATCCTGGTTTCATTCACACCTGACGTCAGATCCAGAATCCTGGTTTCATTCACACCTAACGTCAGATCCAGAATCCCAGTTTCATTCACACCTAGCATCAGATCCAGAATCCAGAATCCTCGTTTCATTCACACCTATTGTCAGATCCAGAATTCTGGTTTCATTCACACCAAACGTCAGATCCAGAATCTGGTTTGATTCATGCCTAATGTCAGATCCAGAATCCCGGTTTCGTCCACACCTAATATCAGATCCAGAATCCCAGTTTCATTCACACCTAACGTCAAATCCAGAATCCCGGTTTCGTTCACACCTAACGTCAGATCCAGAATCTGGTTTCATTCACACCTAGCATCAGATCCAGAATCCAGAATCCCCGTTTCATTCACACCAAACGTCAGATCCAGAATCTGGTTTCATTCACACCAAACGTCAGATCCAGAATCTGGTTTGATTCATGCCTAATGTCAGATCCAGAATCCCGGTTTCGTTCACACCTATTGTCAGATCCAGAATCCTGGTTTCATTCATGCCTAATGTCAGATCCAGAATCCCGGTTTCGTTCACACCTAATGTCAGATCCAGAATCCTGGTTTCATTCACACCTAACGTAAGATCCAGAATCTGGTTTCATTCACACCTAACGTCAGATCCAGAATCTGGTTTGATTCATGCCTAATGTCAGATCCAGAATCCCGGTTTCGTTCACACCTAACGTCAAATCCAGAATCCCGGTTTCGTTCACACCTAACGTCAGATCCAGAATCCTGGTTTTCGTTCACACCTAATGTCAGATCCAGAATCCTGGTTTCGTTCACACCTAACGTCAAATCCAGAATCCCGGTTTCGTTCACACCTAGCGTCAGATCCAGAATCTGGTTTGATTCATGCCTAAAGTCAGATCCAGAATCCCGGTTTCGTTCACACCTGACGTCAGATCCAGAATCCTGGTTTCATTCACGCCTAACGTCAAATCCAGAATCCCAGTTTCATTCACACCTAACGTCAGATCCAGAATCCCGGTTTCGTTCACACCTAGCATCAGATCCAGAATCCAGAATCCCCGTTTCATTCACACCTAACGTCAGATCCAGAATTCTGGTTTCATTCACACCAAACGTCAGATCCAGAATCTGGTTTGATTCATGCCTAATGTCAGATCCAGAATCCCGGTTTCGTCCACACCTAATATCAGATCCAGAAACCCAGTTTCATTCACACCTAACGTCAAATCCAGAATCCCGGTTTCGTTCACACCTAACGTCAAATCCAGAATCCCGGTTTCGTTCACACCTAACGTCAGATCCAGAATCCTGGTTTTCGTTCACACCTAACGTCAAATCCAGAATCCCGGTTTCGTTCACACCTAACGTCAAATCCAGAATCCCGGTTTCGTTCACACCTAACGTCAAATCCAGAATCCCGGTTTCGTTCACACGTAACGTCAGATCCACAATCCTGGTTTCATTCACACCTAACGTCAGATCCAGAATCTGGTTTCATTCACACCTAACGTCAGATCCAGAATCTGGTTTGATTCATGCCTAAAGTCAGATCCAGAATCCCGGTTTCGTTCACACCTAATGTCAGATCCAGAATCCTGGTTTCATTCACACCTGACGTCAGATCCAGAATCCTGGTTTCATTCACACCTAACGTCAGATCCAGAATCCCGGTTTCATTAACACCTAACGTCAGATCCAGAATCCTGGTATCATTCACACCTAGCGTCAGATCCAGAATCCCGGTTTCGTTCACACTTAACGTCAAATCCAGAATCCCGGTTTCGTTCACACCTAACGTGAAATCCAGAATCCCGGTTTCGTTCACACGTAACGTCAGATCCACAATCCAGGTTTCATTCACACCTAACGTCAGATCCAGAATCTGGTTTCATTCACACCTAGCATCAGATCCAGAATCCAGAATCCCCGTTTCATTCACACCAAACGTCAGATCCAGAATCTGGTTTCATTCACACCTAACGTCAGATCCAGAATCTGGTTTGATTCATGCCTAATGTCAGATCCAGAATCCCGGTTTCGTTCACACCTATTGTCAGATCCAGAATCCTGGTTTCATTCATGCCTAATGTCAGATCCAGAATCCCGGTTTCGTTCACACCTAATGTCAGATCCCGAATGTTGGTTTCATTCACACCTGACGTCAGATCCAGAATCCTGGTTTCGTTCACACCTAACGTCAGATCCAGAATCCTGGTTTCGTTCACACCTAACGTCAAATCCAGAATCCCGGTTTCGTTCACACCTAGCGTCAGATCCAGAATCCAGAATCCCCGTTTCATTCACACTTAACGTCAGATCCAGAATCCTGGTTTCATTTACACCAAACGTCAGATCCAGAATCTGGTTTCATTCACACCTAATGTCAGATTCAGAATCCCAGTTTCATTCACACCTAACGTCAGATCCAGAATCTCGTTTCATTCATGCCTAATGTCAGATCCAGAATCCCGGTTTCGTTCACACCTAATGTCAGATCCAGAATCCCGGTTTCGTTCACACTTAACGTCAGATCCAGAATCCCAGTTTCATTCACACCTAATATCAGATCCAGAATCCCAGTTTCATTCACACCTAACGTCAGATCCAGAATCTGGTTTGATTCATGCCTAATGTCAGATCCAGACACCCGGTTTAGTTCACACTTAACGTCAGATCCAGAATCCCAGTTTCATTCACACCTAATATCAGATCCAGAATCCCAGTTTCATTCACACCTAATATCAGATCCAGAATCCCAGTTTCATTCACACCTAATATCAGATCCAGAATCCCAGTTTAATTCACACCTAACGTCAGATCCAGAATCCTGGTTTCATTCACACCAAACGTCAGATCCAGAATCTGGTTTCATTCACACCTAATGTCAGATCCAGAATCCCAGTTTCATTCACACCTAGCGTCAGATCCAGAATCCCAGTTTCATTCACACCTAACGTCAGATCCAGAATCTCGTTTCATTCATGCCTAATGTCAGATCCAGAATCCCGGTTTCGTTCACACCTAATGTCAGATCCAGAATCCTGGTTTCATTCACACCTAACGTCAGATCCAGAATCTGGTTTCATTCACACCTAACGTCAGATCCAGAATCTGGTTTGATTCATGCCTAAAGTCAGATCCAGAATCCCAGTTTCGTTCACACCCAATGTCAGAGCCAGAATCCTGGTTTCATTCACACCTGACGTCAGATCCAGAATCCTGGTATCATTCACACCTAGCGTCAGATCCAGAATCCCGGTTTCGTTCACACCTAATATCAGATCCAGAATCCCAGTTTCATTCACACCTAACGTCAGATCCAGAATCCCGGTTTCGTTCACACCTAGCATCAGATCCAGAATCCAGAATCCCCGTTTCATTCACACCTAGCATCAGATCCAGAATTCTGGTTTCATTCACACCAAACGTCAGATCCAGAATCTGGTTTGATTCATGCCTAATGTCAGATCCAGAATCGCGGTTTCGTCCACACCTAATATCAGATCCAGAATCCCAGTTTCATTCACACCTAACGTCAAATCCAGAATCCCGGTTTCGTTCACACCTAACGTCAAATCCAGAATCCCGGTTTCGTTCACACCTAACGTCAGATCCAGAATCCTGGTTTTCGTTCACACTTAACGTCAGATCCAGAATCCTGGTTTCGTTCACACCTAACGTCAAATCCAGAATCCCGGTTTCGTTCACACCTAACGTCAAATCCAGAATCCCGGTTTCGTTCACACCTAACGTCAAATCCAGAATCCCGGTTTCGTTCACACGTAACGTCAGATCCACAATCCTGGTTTCATTCACACCTAACGTCAGATCCAGAATCTGGTTTTATTCACACCTAACGTCAGATCCAGAATCTGGTTTGATTCATGCCTAAAGTCAGATCCAGAATCCCGGTTTCGTTCACACCTAATGTCAGATCCAGAATCCTGGTTTCATTCACACCTGACGTCAGATCCAGAATCCTGGTTTCATTCACACCTAACGTCAGATCCAGAATCCCGGTTTCATTCACACCTAACGTCAGATCCAGAATCCCGGTTTCATTCACACCTAGCGTCAGATCCAGAATCCCGGTTTCGTTCACACTTAACGTCAGATCCAGAATCCTGGTTTCATTCACACCTAATATCAGATCCAGAATCCCAGTTTCATTCACACCTAGCATCAGATCCAGAATCCAGAATCCTCGTTTCATTCACACCTAAGGTCAGATCCAGAATTCTGGTTTCATTCACACCAAACGTCAGATCCAGAATCTGGTTTGATTCATGCCTAATGTCAGATCCAGAATCCCGGTTTCGTCCACACCTAATATCAGATCCAGAATCCCAGTTTCATTCACACCTAACGTCAAATCCAGAATCCCGGTTTCGTTCACACCTAACGTCAGATCCAGAATCTGGTTTCATTCACACCTAGCATCAGATCCAGAATCCAGAATCCCCGTTTCATTCACACCAAACGTCAGATCCAGAATCTGGTTTCATTCACACCAAACGTCAGATCCAGAATCTGGTTTTATTCATGCCTAATGTCAGATCCAGAATCCCGGTTTCGTTCACACCTATTGTCAGATCCAGAATCCTGGTTTCATTCATGCCTAATGTCAGATCCAGAATTCTGGTTTCATTCACACCTAATGTCAGATCCAGAATCCTGGTTTCATTCACACCTAACGTCAGAACCAGAATCTGGTTTCATTCACACCTAACGTCAGATCCAGAATCTGGTTTGATTCATGCCTAAAGTCAGATCCAGAATCCCGGTTTCGTTCACACCTGACGTCAGATCCAGAATCCTGGTTTCATTCACGCCTAACGTCAAATCCAGAATCCCAGTTTCATTCACACCTAACGTCAGATCCAGAATCCCGGTTTCGTTCACACCTAGCATCAGATCCAGAATCCAGAATCCCCGTTTCATTCACACCTAACGTCAGATCCAGAATTCTGGTTTCATTCACACCAAACGTCAGATCCAGAATCTGGTTTGATTCATGCCTAATGTCAGATCCAGAATCCCGGTTTCGTCCACACCTAATATCAGATCCAGAAACCCAGTTTCATTCACACCTAACGTCAAATCCAGAATCCCGGTTTCGTTCACACCTAACGTCAAATCCAGAATCCCGGTTTCGTTCACACCTAACGTCAGATCCAGAATCCTGGTTTTCGTTCACACCTAACGTCAAATCCAGAATCCCGGTTTCGTTCACACCTAACGTCAAATCCAGAATCCCGGTTTCGTTCACACCTAACGTCAAATCCAGAATCCCGGTTTCGTTCACACGTAACGTCAGATCCACAATCCTGGTTTCATTCACACCTAACGTCAGATCCAGAATCTGGTTTCATTCACACCTAACGTCAGATCCAGAATCTGGTTTGATTCATGCCTAAAGTCAGATCCAGAATCCCGGTTTCGTTCACACCTAATGTCAGATCCAGAATCCTGGTTTCATTCACACCTGACGTCAGATCCAGAATCCTGGTTTCATTCACACCTAACGTCAGATCCAGAATCCCGGTTTCATTAACACCTAACGTCAGATCCAGAATCCTGGTATCATTCACACCTAGCGTCAAATCCAGAATCCCGGTTTCGTTCACACTTAACGTCAAATCCAGAATCCCGGTTTCGTTCACACCTAACGTGAAATCCAGAATCCCGGTTTCGTTCACACGTAACGTCAGATCCACAATCCAGGTTTCATTCACACCTAACGTCAGATCCAGAATCTGGTTTCATTCACACCTAGCATCAGATCCAGAATCCAGAATCCCCGTTTCATTCACACCAAACGTCAGATCCAGAATCTGGTTTCATTCACACCTAACGTCAGATCCAGAATCTGGTTTGATTCATGCCTAATGTCAGATCCAGAATCCTGGTATCGTTCACACTTAACATCAGATCCAGAATCCTGGTTTCGTTCACACCTAACGTCAAATCCAGAATCCCGGTTTCGTTCACACCTAACGTCAAATCCAGAATCCCGGTTTCGTTCACACCTAACATCAAATCCAAAATCCCGGTTTCGTTCACACGTAACGTCAGATCCACAATCCTGGTTTCATTCACACCTAACGTCAGATCCAGAATCTGGTTTCATTCACACCTAACGTCAGATCCAGAATCTGGTATCATTCACACCTAACGTCAGATCCAGAATCTGGTTTGATTCATGCCTAAAGTCAGATCCAGAATCCCGGTTTCGTTCACACCTAATGTCAGATCCAGAATCCTGGTTTCATTCACACCTGACGTCAGATCCAGAATCCTGGTTTCATTCACACCTAACGTCAGATCCAGAATCCCGGTTTCATTAACACCTAACGTCAGATCCAGAATCCTGGTATCATTCACACCTAGCGTCAGATCCAGAATCCCGGTTTCGTTCACACTTAACGTCAGATCCAGAATCCTGGTTTCATTCACACCTAATATCAGATCCAGAATCCCAGTTTCATTCACACCTAACGTCAGATCCAGAATCCCGGTTTCGTTCACACCTAGCATCAGATCCAGAATCCAGAATCCCCGTTTCATTCACACCTAACGTCAGATCCAGAATTCTGGTTTCATTCACACCAAACGTCAGATCCAGAATCTGGTTTGATTCATGCCTAATGTCAGATCCAGAATCCCGGTTTCGTTCACACCTAATGTCAGATCCAGAATCCTGGTTTCATTCATGCCTAATGTCAGATCCAGAATCCCGGTTTCGTTCACACCTAATGTCAGATCCCGAATGCTGGTTTCATTCACACCTGACGTCAGATCCAGAATCCTGGTTTCATTCACACCTAACGTCAGATCCAGAATCCTGGAATCGTTCACACTTAACATCAGATCCAGAATCCTGGTTTCATTCACACCTAGCGTCAGATCCAGAATCCCGGTTTCGTTCACACTTAACATCAGATCCAGAATCCTGGTTTCATTCACACCTAATATCAGATCCAGAATCCCAGTTTCATTCACACCTAACATCAGATCCAGAACTTGGTTTGATTCATGCCTAATGTCAGATCCAGAATCCCGGTTTCGTTCACACCTAGCGTCAGATCCAGAATCCAGAATCCCCGTTTCATTCACACTTAATGTCAGATCCAGAATCCTGGTTTCATTTACACCAAACGTCAGATCCAGAATCCTGGTTTCATTTACACCAAACGTCAGATCCAGAATCTGGTTTCATTCACACCTAATGTCAGATCCAGAATCCCAGTTTCATTCACACCTAACGTCAGATCCAGAATCTGGTTTGATTCATGCCTAATGTCAGATCCAGAATCCCGGTTTCGTCCACACCTAATATCAGATCCAGAATCCCAGTTTCATTCACACCTAACGTCAGATCCAGAATCTGGTTTGATTCATGCCTAATGTCAGATCCAGAATCCCGGTTTCGTTCACACCTAGCGTCAGATCCAGAATCCCCGTTTCATTCACACTTAACGTCAGATCCAGAATCCTGGTTTCATTTACACCAAACGTCAGATCCAGAATCTGGTTTCATTCACACCTAATGTCAGATTCAGAATCCCAGTTTCATTCACACCTAACGTCAGATCCAGAATCTCGTTTCATTCATGCCTAATGTCAGATCCAGAATCTCGGTTTCGTTCACACCTAATGTCAGATCCAGAATCCCGGTTTCGTTCACACTTAACGTCAGATCCAGAATCCCAGTTTCATTCACACCTAATATCAGATCCAGAATCCCAGTTTCATTCACACCTAACGTCAGATCCAGAATCTGGTTTGATTCATGCCTAATGTCAGATCCACAATCCTGGCTTCATTCACACCTAATGTCAGATCCAGAATCTGGTTTCATTCACACCTAACGTCAGATCCAGAATCTGGTTTGATTCATGCCTAAAGTCAGATCCAGAATCCAGGTTTCGTTCACACCTGACGTCAGATCCAGAATCCTGGTTTCATTCACGCCTAACGTCAGATCCAGAATCCCGGTTTCGTTCACACCTAATGTCAGATCCAGAATCCTGGTTTCATTCACACCTGACGTCAGATCCAGAATCCTGGTTTCATTCACACCTAACGTCAGATCCAGAATCCCGGTTTTATTAACACCTAACGTCAGATCCAGAATCCTGGTATCATTCACACCTAGCGTCAGATCCAGAATCCCGGTTTCGTTCACACTTAACGTCAGATCCAGAATCCTGGTTTCATTCACACCTAATATCAGATCCAGAATCCCAGTTTCATTCACACCTAACGTCAGATCCAGAATCCTGGTTTCGTTCACACCTAGCATCAGATCCAGAATCCAGAATCCCCGTTTCATTCACACCTAACGTCAGATCCAGAATTCTGGTTTCATTCACACCAAACGTCAGATCCAGAATCTGGTTTGATTCATGCCTAATGTCAGATCCAGAATCCCGGTTTCGTCCACACCTAATATCAGATCCAGAATCCCAGTTTCATTCACACCTAACGTCAAATCCAGAATCCCGGTTTCGTTCACACCTAACGTCAAATCCAGAATCCCGGTTTCGTTCACACGTAACGTCAGATCCACAATCCTGGTTTCATTCACACCTAACGTCAGATCCAGAATCTGGTTTCATTCACACCTAGCATCAGATCCAGAATCCAGAATCCTGGTTTCATTCACACCAAACGTCAGATCCAGAATCTGGTTTCATTCACACCTAATGTCAGATCCAGAATCCCAGTTTCATTCACACCTAACGTCAGATCCAGAATCTCGTTTCATTCATGCCTAATGTCAGATCCAGAATCCCGGTTTCGTTCACACCTAATGTCAGATCCACAATCCTGGTTTCATTCACACCTAACGTCAGATCCAGAATCTGGTTTTATTCACACCTAACGTCAGATCCAGAATCTGGTTTGATTCATGCCTAAAGTCAGATCCAGAATCCCGGTTTCGTTCACACCTGACGTCAGATCCAGAATCCTGGTTTCATTCACGCCTAACGTCAGATCCAGAATCCCGGTTTCATTAACACCTAACGTCAGATCCAGAATCCTGGTTTCATTCACACCTAATGTCAGATCCAGAATCCCGGTTTCATTAACACCTAACGTCAGATCCAGAATCCTGGTATCATTCACACCTAGCGTCAGATCCAGAATCCCGGTTTCGTTCACACTTAACGTCAGATCCAGAATCCTGGTTTAATTCACACCTAATATCAGATCCAGAATCCCAGTTTCATTCACACCTAACGTCAGATCCAGAATCCCGGTTTCGTTCACACCTTGCATCAGATCCAGAATCCAGAATCCCCGTTTCATTCACACCTAACGTCAGATCCAGAATCCTGGTTTCATTCACACCAAACGTCAGATCCAGAATCTGGTTTGATTCATGCCTAATGTCAGATCCAGAATCCCGGTTTCGTCCACACCTAATATCAGATCCAGAATCCCAGTTTCATTCACACCTAACGTCAAATCCAGAATCCCGGTTTCGTTTACACCTAACGTCAAATCCAGAATCCCGGTTTCGTTCACACCTAACGTCAAATCCAGAATCCCGGTTTCGTTCACACCTAACGTCAAATCCAGAATCCCGGTTTCGTTCACACCTAACGTCAAATCCAGAATCCCGGTTTCGTTCACACCTAACGTCAAATCCAGAATCCCGGTTTCGTTCACACGTAATGTCAGATCCAAAATCCTGGTTTCATTCACACCTAACGTCAGATCCAGAATCTGGTTTCATTCACACCTAACGTCAGATCCAGAATCTGGTTTGATTCATGCCTAAAGTCAGATCCAGAATCCCGGTTTCGTTCACACCTAATGTCACATCCAGAATCCTGGTTTCATTCACACCTGACGTCAGATCCAGAATCCTGGTTTCATTCACACCTAACGTCAGATCCAGAATCCCGGTTTTATTAACACCTAACGTCAGATCCAGAATCCTGGTATCATTCACACCTAGCGTCAGATCCAGAATCCCGGTTTCGTTAACACTTAACGTCAGATCCAGAATCCTGGTTTCATTCACACCTAATATCAGATCCAGAATCCCAGTTTCATTCACACCTAACGTCAGATCCAGAATCCCGGTTTCGTTCACACCTAGCATCAGATCCAGAATCCAGAATCCCCGTTTTATTCACACCTAACGTCAGATCCAGAATTCTGGTTTCATTCACACCAAACGTCAGATCCAGAATCTGGTTTGATTCATGCCTAATGTCAGATCCAGAATCCCGGTTTCGTCCACACCTAATATCAGATCCAGAATCCCAGTTTCATTCACACCTAACGTCAAATCCAGAATCCCGGTTTCGTTCACACCTAACGTGAAATCCAGAATCCCGGTTTCGTTCACACGTAACGTCAGATCCAAAATCCTGGTTTCATTCACACCTAATGTCAGATCCAGAATCTGGTTTCATTCACACCTAGCATCAGATCCAGAATCCAGAATCCCCGTTTCATTCACACCAAACGTCAGATCCAGAATCTGGTTTCGTTCACACCTATTGTCAGATCCAGAATCCGGGTTTCATTCATGCCTAATGTCAGATCCAGAATCCTGGTTTCATTTACACCAAACGTCAGATCCAGAATCTGGTTTCATTCACACCTAGCGTCAGATCCAGAATCCCGGTTTCGTTCACACTTAACGTCAGATCCAGAATCCTGGTTTCATTCACACCTAATATCAGATCCAGAATCCCAGTTTCATTCACACCTAACGTCAGATCCAGAATCCCGGTTTCGTTCACACCTAGCATCAGATCCAGAATCCAGAATCCCCGTTTCATTCACACCTAACGTCAGATCCAGAATCTGGTTTCATTCACACCTAGCGTCAGATCCAGAATCCCGGTTTCGTTCACACCTAATGTCAGATCCCGAATGCTGGTTTCATTCACACCTGACGTCAGATCCAGAATCCTGGTTTCATTCACACCTAACGTCAGATCCAGAATCCTGGTTTCATTCACACCTAACGTCAGATCCAGAATCCTGGTATCGTTCACACTTAACATCAGATCCAGAATCCTGGTTTCATTCACACCTAGCGTCAGATCCAGAATCCCGGTTTCGTTCACACTTAACATCAGATCCAGAATCCTGGTTTCATTCACACCTAATATCAGATCCAGAATCCCAGTTTCATTCACACCTAAAGTCAGATCCAGAATCTCGTTTCATTCATGCCTAATGTCAGATCCAGAATCCCGGTTTCGTTCACACCTAATGTCAGATCCAGAATCCTGGTTTCATTCACACCTAACGTCAGATCCAGAATCTGGTTTCATTCACACCTAACGTCAGATCCAGAATCTGGTTTGATTCATGCCTAAAGTCAGATCCAGAATCCCGGTTTCGTTCACACCTAATGTCAGATCCAGAATCCTGGTTTCATTCACACCTGACGTCAGATCCAGAATCCTGGTTTCATTCACACCTAACGTCAGATCCAGAATCCCGGTTTCATTAACACCTAACGTCAGATCCAGAATCCCGGTTTCATTAACACCTAACGTCAGATCCAGAATCCTGGTATCATTCACACCTAGCGTCAGATCCAGAATCCCGGTTTCGTTCACACCTAATATCAGATCCAGAATCCCAGTTTCATTCACACCTAACGTCAGATCCAGAATCCCGGTGTCGTTCACACCTAGCATCAGATCCAGAATCCAGAATCCCCGTTTCATTCACACCTAACGTCAGATCCAGAATTCTGGTTTCATTCACACCAAACGTCAGATCCAGAATCTGGTTTGATTCATGCCTAATGTCAGATCCAAAATCGCGGTTTCGTCCACACCTAATATCAGATCCAGAATCCCAGTTTCATTCACACCTAACGTCAAATCCAGAATCCCGGTTTCGTTCACACCTAACGTCAAATCCAGAATCCCGGTTTCGTTCACACCCAACGTCAGATCCAGAATCCTGGTTTTCGATCACACTTAACGTCAGATCCAGAATCCTGGTTTCGTTCACACCTAACGTCAAATCCAGAATCCCGGTTTCGTTCACACCTAGCGTCAGATCCAGAATCCAGAATCCCCGTTTCATTCACACTTAACGTCAGATCCAGAATCCTGGTTTCATTTACACCAAACGTCAGATCCAGAATCTGGTTTCATTCACACCTAATGTCAGATTCAGAATCCCAGTTTCATTCACACCTAACGTCAGATCCAGAATCTCGTTTCATTCATGCCTAATGTCAGATCCAGAATCCCGGTTTCGTTCACACCTAATGTCAGATCCAGAATCCCGGTTTCGTTCACACTTAACGTCAGATCCAGAATCCCAGTTTCATTCACACCTAATATCAGATCCAGAATCCCAGTTTCATTCACACCTAACGTCAGATCCAGAATCTGGTTTGATTCATGCCTAATGTCAGATCCAGACACCCGGTTTAGTTCACACTTAACGTCAGATCCAGAATCCCAGTTTCATTCACACCTAATATCAGATCCAGAATCCCAGTTTCATTCACACCTAATATCAGATCCAGAATCCCAGTTTCATTCACACCTAATATCAGATCCAGAATCCCAGTTTCATTCACACCTAACGTCAGATCCAGAATCTGGTTTGATTCATGCCTAATGTCAGATCCAGACACCCGGTTTCGTTCACACCTAGCATCAGATCCAAAATCCAGAATCCCCGTTTCATTCACACCTAACGTCAGATCCAGAATCCTGGTTTCATTCACACCAAACGTCAGATCCAGAATCTGGTTTCATTCACACCTAATGTCAGATCCAGAATCCCAGTTTCATTCACACCTAGCGTCAGATCCAGAATCCCAGTTTCATTCACACCTAACGTCAGATCCAGAATCTCGTTTCATTCATGCCTAATGTCAGATCCAGAATCCCGGTTTCGTTCACACCTAATGTCAGATCCAGAATCCTGGTTTCATTCACACCTGACGTCAGATCCAGAATCCTGGTTTCATTCACACCTAACGTCAGATCCAGAATCCTGGTTTCATTCACACCTAACGTCAGATCCAGAATCCTGGTATCGTTCACACTTAACATCAGATCCAGAATCCTGGTTTCATTCACACCTAGCGTCAGATCCACAATCCCGGTTTCGTTCACACTTAACATCAGATCCAGAATCCTGGTTTCATTCACACCTAATATCAGATCCAGAATCCCAGTTTCATTCACACCTAAAGTCAGATCCAGAGTCTGGTTTGATTCATGCCTAATGTCAGATCCAGAATCCCGGTTTCGTTCACACCTAGCGTCAGATCCAGAATCCAGAATCCCCGTTTCATTCACACTTAACGTCAGATCCAGAATCCTGGTTTCATTCACACCTAGCGTCAGATCCAGAATCCCGGTTTCGTTCACACTTAACATCAGATCCAGAATCCTGGTTTCATTCACACCTAATATCAGATCCAGAATCCCAGTTTCATTCACACCAAACGTCAGATCCAGAATCTGGTTTGATTCACACCTAATGTCAGATCCAGAATCCCAGTTTCATTCACACCTAACGTCAGATCCAGAATTTGGTTTGATTCATGCCTAATGTCAGATCCAGAATCCCGGTTTCGTCCACACCTAATGTCAGATCCAGAATCCCGGTTTCGTTCACACCTAGAGTCAGATCCAGAATCCAGAATCCCCGTTTCATTCACACTTAACGTCAGATCCAGAATCCTGGTTTCATTTACACCAAACGTCAGATCCAGAATCTGGTTTCATTCACACCTAATGTCAGATTCAGAATCCCAGTTTCATTCACACCTAACGTCAGATCCAGAATCTCGTTTCATTCATGCCTAATGTCAGATCCAGAATCCCGGTTTCGTTCACACTCAACGTCAGATCCAGAATCCCAGTTTCATTCACACCTAATATCAGATCCAGAATCCCGGTTTCGTTCACACCTAATATCAGATCCAGAATCCCAGTTTCATTCACACCTAACGTCAGATCCAGAATCCCGGTTTCGTTCACACCTAGCATCAGATCCAGAATCCAGAATCCCCGTTTCATTCACACCTAACGTCAGATCCAGAATTCTGGTTTCATTCACACCAAACGTCAGATCCAGAATCTGGTTTCATTCACGCCTAATGTCAGATCCAGAATCCCAGTTTCATTCACACCTAGCGTCAGATCCAGAATCCCAGTTTCATTCACACCTAACGTCAGATCCAGAATCTCGTTTCATTCACACCTAACGTCAGATCCAGAATCTGGTTTCATTCACACCTAACGTCAGATCCAGAATCTGGTTTGATTCATGCCTAAAGTCAGATCCAGAATCCCGGTTTCGTTCACAACTAATGTCAGATCCAGAATCCTGGTTTCATTCACACCTGACGTCAGATCCAGAATCCTGGTTTCATTCACACCTAACGTCAGATCCAGAATCCCGGTTTCATTAACACCTAACGTCAGATCCAGAATCCCGGTTTCATTAACACCTAACGTCAGATCCAGAATCCTGGTATCATTCACACCTAGCGTCAGATCCAGAATCCCGGTTTCGTTCACAGCTAATATCAGATCCAGAATCCCAGTTTCATTCACACCTAACGTCAGATCCAGAATCCCGGTTTCGTTCACACCTAGCATCAGATCCAGAATCCAGAATCCCCGTTTCATTCACACCTAACGTCAGATCCAGAATTCTGGTTTCATTCACACCAAACGTCAGATCCAGAATCTGGTTTGATTCATGCCTAATGTCAGATCCAGAATCGCGGTTTCGTCCACACCTAATATCAGATCCAGAATCCCAGTTTCATTCACACCTAACGTCAAATCCAGAATCCCGGTTTCGTTCACACCTAACGTCAAATCCAGAATCCCGGTTTCGTTCACACCTAACGTCAGATCCAGAATCCTGGTTTTCGTTCACACTTAACGTCAGATCCAGAATCCTGGTTTCGTTCACACCTAACGTCAAATCCAGAATCCCGGTTTCGTTCACACCTAGCGTCAGATCCAGAATCCAGAATCCCCGTTTCATTCACACTTAACGTCAAATCCAGAATCCCGGTTTCGTTCACACCTAACGTCAAATCCAGAATCCCGGTTTCGTTCACACCTAACGTCAAATCCAGAATCCCGGTTTCGTTCACACCTAACGTCAGATCCAGAATCCCGGTTTCGTTCACACCTAGCGTCAGATCCAGAATCCAGAATCCCCGTTTCATTCACACTTAACGTCAGATCCAGAATCCTGGTTTCATTCACACCTAATGTCAGATCCAGAATCCCAGTTTCATTCACACCTAGCGTCAGATCCAGAATCCCAGTTTCATTCACACCTAACGTCAGATCCAGAATCTCGTTTCATTCATGCCTAATGTCAGATCCAGAATCCCGGTTTCGTTCACACCTAATGTCAGATCCAGAATCCTGGTTTCATTCACACCTAACGTCAGATCCAGAATTCTGGTTTCATTCACACCAAACGTCAGATCCAGAATCTGGTTTGATTCATGCCTAATGTCAGATCCAGAATCGCGGTTTCGTCCACACCTAATATCAGATCCAGAATCCCAGTTTCATTCACACCTAACGTCAAATCCAGAATCCCGGTTTCGTTCACACCTAACGTCAAATCCAGAATCCCGGTTTCGTTCACACCTAACGTCAGATCCAGAATCCTGGTTTTCGTTCACACTTAACGTCAGATCCAGAATCCTGGTTTCGTTCACACCTAACGTCAAATCCAGAATCCCGGTTTCGTTCACACCTAGCGTCAGATCCAGAATCCAGAATCCCCGTTTCATTCACACTTAACGTCAAATCCAGAATCCCGGTTTCGTTCACACCTAACGTCAAATCCAGAATCCCGGTTTCGTTCACACCTAACGTCAAATCCAGAATCCCGGTTTCGTTCACACCTAACGTCAGATCCAGAATCCCGGTTTCGTTCACACCTAGCGTCAGATCCAGAATCCAGAATCCCCGTTTCATTCACACTTAACGTCAGATCCAGAATCCTGGTTTCATTCACACCTAATGTCAGATCCAGAATCCCAGTTTCATTCACACCTAGCGTCAGATCCAGAATCCCAGTTTCATTCACACCTAACGTCAGATCCAGAATCTCGTTTCATTCATGCCTAATGTCAGATCCAGAATCCCGGTTTCGTTCACACCTAATGTCAGATCCAGAATCCTGGTTTCATTCACACCTAACGTCAGATCCAGAATCTGGTTTCATTCACACCTAACGTCAGATCCAGAATCTGGTTTGATTCATGCCTAAAGTCAGATCCAGAATCCCGGTTTCGTTCACACCTAATGTCAGATCCAGAATCCTGGTTTCATTCACACCTGACGTCAGATCCAGAATCCTGGTTTCATTCACACCTAACGTCAGATCCAGAATCCCGGTTTCATTAACACCTAACGTCAGATCCAGAATCCCGGTTTCATTAACACCTAACGTCAGATCCAGAATCCTGGTATCATTCACACCTAGCGTCAGATCCAGAATCCCGGTTTCGTTCACACCTAATATCAGATCCAGAATCCCAGTTTCATTCACACCTAACGTCAGATCCAGAATCCCGGTTTCGTTCACACCTAGCATCAGATCCAGAATCCAGAATCCCCGTTTCATTCACACCTAACGTCAGATCCAGAATTCTGGTTTCATTCACACCAAACGTCAGATCCAGAATCTGGTTTGATTCATGCCTAATGTCAGATCCAGAATCGCGGTTTGGTCCACACCTAATATCAGATCCAGAATCCCAGTTTCATTCACACCTAACGTCAAATCCAGAATCCCGGTTTCGTTCACACCTAACGTCAAATCCAGAATCCCGGTTTCGTTCACACCTAACGTCAGATCCAGAATCCTGGTTTTCGTTCACACTTAACGTCAGATCCAGAATCCTGGTTTCGTTCACACCTAACGTCAAATCCAGAATCCCGGTTTCGTTCACACCTAGCGTCAGATCCAGAATCCAGAATCCCCGTTTCATTCACACTTAACGTCAGATCCAGAATCCTGGTTTCATTTACACCAAACGTCAGATCCAGAATCTGGTTTCATTCACACCTAATGTCAGATTCAGAATCCCAGTTTCATTCACACCTAACGTCAGATCCAGAATCTCGTTTCATTCATGCCTAATGTCAGATCCAAAATCCCGGTTTCGTTCACACCTAATGTCAGATCCAGAATCCCGGTTTCGTTCACACTTAACGTCAGATCCAGATTCCCAGTTTCATTCACACCTAATATCAGATCCAGAATCCCAGTTTCATTCACACCTAACGTCAGATCCAGAATCTGGTTTGATTCATGCCTAATGTCAGATCCAGACACCCGGTTTAGTTCACACTTAACGTCAGATCCAGAATCCCAGTTTCATTCACACCTAATATCAGATCCAGAATCCCAGTTTCATTCACACCTAATATCAGATCCAGAATCCCAGTTTCATTCACACCTAATATCAGATCCAGAATCCCAGTTTCATTCACACCTAACGTCAGATCCAGAATCCTGGTTTCATTCACACCAAACGTCAGATCCAGAATCTGGTTTCATTCACACCTAATGTCAGATCCAGAATCCCAGTTTCATTCACACCTAGCGTCAGATCCAGAATCCCAGTTTCATTCACACCTAACGTCAGATCCAGAATCTCGTTTCATTCATGCCTAATGTCAGATCCAGAATCCCGGTTTCGTTCACACCTAATGTCAGATCCAGAATCCTGGTTTCATTCACACCTAACGTCAGATCCAGAATCTGGTTTCATTCACACCTAACGTCAGATCCAGAATCTGGTTTGATTCATGCCTAAAGTCAGATCCAGAATCCCAGTTTCGTTCACACCCAATGTCAGAGCCAGAATCCTGGTTTCATTCACACCTGACGTCAGATCCAGAATCCTGGTATCATTCACACCTAGCGTCAGATCCAGAATCCCGGTTTCGTTCACACCTAATATCAGATCCAGAATCCCAGTTTCATTCACACCTAACGTCAGATCCAGAATCCCGGTTTCGTTCACACCTAGCATCAGATCCAGAATCCAGAATCCCCGTTTCATTCACACCTAACGTCAGATCCAGAATTCTGGTTTCATTCACACCAAACGTCAGATCCAGAATCTGGTTTGATTCATGCCTAATGTCAGATCCAGAATCGCGGTTTCGTCCACACCTAATATCAGATCCAGAATCCCAGTTTCATTCACACCTAACGTCAAATCCAGAATCCCGGTTTCGTTCACACCTAACGTCAAATCCAGAATCCCGGTTTCGTTCACACCTAACGTCAGATCCAGAATCCTGGTTTTCGTTCACACTTAACGTCAGATCCAGAATCCTGGTTTCGTTCACACCTAACGTCAAATCCAGAATCCCGGTTTCGTTCACACCTAACGTCAAATCCAGAATCCCGGTTTCGTTCACACCTAACGTCAGATCCAGAATCCCGGTTTCGTTCACACGTAACGTCAGATCCACAATCCTGGTTTCATTCACACCTAACGTCAGATCCAGAATCCTGGTATCATTCACACCTAGCGTCAGATCCAGAATCCCGGTTTCGTTCACACCTAATATCAGATCCAGAATCCCAGTTTCATTCACACCTAACGTCAGATCCAGAATCCCGGTTTCGTTCACACCTAGCATCAGATCCAGAATCCAGAATCCCCGTTTCATTCACACCTAACGTCAGATCCAGAATTCTGGTTTCATTCACACCAAACGTCAGATCCAGAATCTGGTTTGATTCATGCCTAATGTCAGATCCAGAATCGCGGTTTCGTCCATACCTAATATCAGATCCAGAATCCCAGTTTCATTCACACCTAACGTCAAATCCGGAATCCCGGTTTCGTTCACACCTAACGTCAAATCCAGAATCCCGGTTTCGTTCACACCTAACGTCAGATCCAGAATCCTGGTTTTCGTTCACACTTAACGTCAGATCCAGAATCCTGGTTTCGTTCACACCTAACGTCAAATCCAGAATCCCGGTTTCGTTCACACCTAGCGTCAGATCCAGAATCCAGAATCCCCGTTTCATTCACACTTAACGTCAAATCCAGAATCCCGGTTTCGTTCACACCTAACGTCAAATCCAGAATCCCGGTTTCGTTCACACCTAACGTCAAATCCAGAATCCCGGTTTCGTTCACACCTAACGTCAGATCCAGAATCCTGGTTTTCGTTCACACTTAACGTCAGATCCAGAATCCTGGTTTCGTTCACACCTAACGTCAAATCCAGAATCCCGGTTTCGTTCACACCTAGCGTCAGATCCAGAATCCAGAATCCCCGTTTCATTCACACTTAACGTCAGATCCAGAATCCTGGTTTCATTCACACCTAATGTCAGATCCAGAATCCCAGTTTCATTCACACCTAGCGTCAGATCCAGAATCCCAGTTTCATTCACACCTAACGTCAGATCCAGAATCTCGTTTCATTCATGCCTAATGTCAGATCCAGAATCCCGGTTTCGTTCACACCTAATGTCAGATCCAGAATCCTGGTTTCATTCACACCTAACGTCAGATCCAGAATCTGGTTTCATTCACACCTAACGTCAGATCCAGAATCTGGTTTGATTCATGCCTAAAGTCAGATCCAGAATCCCGGTTTCGTTCACACCTAATGTCAGATCCAGAATCCTGGTTTCATTCACACCTGACGTCAGAACCAGAATCCTGGTTTCATTCACACCTAACGTCAGATCCAGAATCCCGGTTTCATTAACACCTAACGTCAGATCCAGAATCCCGGTTTCATTAACACCTAACGTCAGATCCAGAATCCTGGTATCATTCACACCTAGCGTCAGATCCAGAATCCCGGTTTCGTTCACACCTAATATCAGATCCAGAATCCCAGTTTCATTCACACCTAACGTCAGATCCAGAATCCCGGTTTCGTTCACACCTAGCATCAGATCCAGAATCCAGAATCCCCGTTTCATTCACACCTAACGTCAGATCCAGAATTCTGGTTTCATTCACACCAAACGTCAGATCCAGAATCTGGTTTGATTCATGCCTAATGTCAGATCCATAATCGCGGTTTGGTCCACACCTAATATCAGATCCAGAATCCCAGTTTCATTCACACCTAACGTCAAATCCAGAATCCCGGTTTCGTTCACACCTAACGTCAAATCCAGAATCCCGGTTTCGTTCACACCTAACGTCAGATCCAGAATCCTGGTTTTCGTTCACACTTAACGTCAGATCCAGAATCCTGGTTTCGTTCACACCTAACGTCAAATCCAGAATCCCGGTTTCGTTCACACCTAGCGTCAGATCCAGAATCCAGAATCCCCGTTTCATTCACACTTAACGTCAGATCCAGAATCCTGGTTTCATTTACACCAAACGTCAGATCCAGAATCTGGTTTCATTCACACCTAATGTCAGATTCAGAATCCCAGTTTCATTCACACCTAACGTCAGATCCAGAATCTCGTTTCATTCATGCCTAATGTCAGATCCAGAATCCCGGTTTCGTTCACACCTAATGTCAGATCCAGAATCCCGGTTTCGTTCACACTTAACGTCAGATCCAGAATCCCAGTTTCATTCACACCTAATATCAGATCCAGAATCCCAGTTTCATTCACACCTAACGTCAGATCCAGAATCTGGTTTGATTCATGCCTAATGTCAGATCCAGACACCCGGTTTAGTTCACACTTAACGTCAGATCCAGAATCCCAGTTTCATTCACACCTAATATCAGATCCAGAATCCCAGTTTCATTCACACCTAATATCAGATCCAGAATCCCAGTTTCATTCACACCTAATATCAGATCCAGAATCCCAGTTTCATTCACACCTAACGTCAGATCCAGAATCCTGGTTTCATTCACACCAAACGTCAGATCCAGAATCTGGTTTCATTCACACCTAATGTCAGATCCAGAATCCCAGTTTCATTCACACCTAGCGTCAGATCCAGAATCCCAGTTTCATTCACACCTAACGTCAGATCCAGAATCTCGTTTCATTCATGCCTAATGTCAGATCCAGAATCCCGGTTTCGTTCACACCTAATGTCAGATCCAGAATCCTGGTTTCATTCACACCTAACGTCAGATCCAGAATCTGGTTTCATTCACACCTAACGTCAGATCCAGAATCTGGTTTGATTCATGCCTAAAGTCAGATCCAGAATCCCAGTTTCGTTCACACCCAATGTCAGAGCCAGAATCCTGGTTTCATTCACACCTGACGTCAGATCCAGAATCCTGGTATCATTCACACCTAGCGTCAGATCCAGAATCCCGGTTTCGTTCACACCTAATATCAGATCCAGAATCCCAGTTTCATTCACACCTAACGTCAGATCCAGAATCCCGGTTTCGTTCACACCTAGCATCAGATCCAGAATCCAGAATCCCCGTTTCATTCACACCTAACGTCAGATCCAGAATTCTGGTTTCATTCACACCAAACGTCAGATCCAGAATCTGGTTTGATTCATGCCTAATGTCAGATCCAGAATCGCGGTTTCGTCCACACCTAATATCAGATCCAGAATCCCAGTTTCATTCATACCTAACGTCAAATCCAGAATCCCGGTTTCGTTCACACCTAACGTCAAATCCAGAATCCCGGTTTCGTTCACACCTAACGTCAGATCCAGAATCCTGGTTTTCGTTCACACTTAACGTCAGATCCAGAATCCTGGTTTCGTTCACACCTAACGTCAAATCCAGAATCCCGGTTTCGTTCACACCTAACGTCAAATCCAGAATCCCGGTTTCGTTCACACCTAACGTCAGATCCAGAATCCCGGTTTCGTTCACACGTAACGTCAGATCCACAATCCTGGTTTCATTCACACCTAACGTCAGATCCAGAATCTGGTTTTATTCACACCTAACGTCAGATCCAGAATCTGGTTTGATTCATGCCTAAAGTCAGATCCAGAATCCCGGTTTCGTTCACACCTAATGTCAGATCCAGAATCCTGGTTTCATTCACACCTGACGTCAGATCCAGAATCCTGGTATCATTCACACCTAACGTCAGATCCAGAATCCCGGTTTCATTCACACCTAACGTCAGATCCAGAATCTGGTTTCATTCACACCTAGCGTCAGATCCAGAATCCCGGTTTCGTTCACACTTAACGTCAGATCCAGAATCCTGGTTTCATTCACACCTAATATCAGATCCAGAATCCCAGTTTCATTCACACCTAGCATCAGATCCAGAATCCAAAATCCTCGTTTCATTCACACCTAACGTCAGATCCAGAATTCTGGTTTCATTCACACCAAACGTCAGATCCAGAATCTGGTTTGATTCATGCCTAATGTCAGATCCAGAATCCCGGTTTCGTCCACACCTAATATCAGATCCAGAATCCCAGTTTCATTCACACCTAACGTCAAATCCAGAATCCCGGTTTCGTTCACACCTAACGTCAGATCCAGAATCTGGTTTCATTCACACCTAGCATCAGATCCAGAATCCAGAATCCCCGTTTCATTCACACCAAACGTCAGATCCAGAATCTGGTTTCATTCACACCAAACGTCAGATCCAGAATCTGGTTTGATTCATGCCTAATGTCAGATCCAGAATCCCGGTTTCGTTCACACCTATTGTCAGATCCAGAATCCTGGTTTCATTCATGCCTAATGTCAGATCCAGAATCCCGGTTTCGTTCAACCCTATTGTCAGATCCAGAATCTCGTTTCATTCATGCCTAATGTCAGATCCAGAATCCCGGTTTCGTTCACACCTAATGTCAGATCCAGAATCCTGGTTTCATTCACACCTAACGTCAGATCCAGAATCTGGTTTCATTCACACCTAACGTCAGATCCAGAATCTGGTTTGATTCATGCCTAAAGTCAGATCCAGAATCCCGGTTTCGTTCACACCTGACGTCAGATCCAGAATCCTGGTTTCATTCACGCCTAACGTCAAATCCAGAATCCCAGTTTCATTCACACCTAACGTCAGATCCAGAATCCCGGTTTCGTTCACACCTAGCATCAGATCCAGAATCCAGAATCCCCGTTTCATTCACACCTAACGTCAGATCCAGAATTCTGGTTTCATTCACACCAAACGTCAGATCCAGAATCTGGTTTGATTCATGCCTAATGTCAGATCCAGAATCCCGGTTTCGTCCACACCTAATATCAGATCCAGAAACCCAGTTTCATTCACACCTAACGTCAAATCCAGAATCCCGGTTTCATTCACACCTAACGTCAAATCCAGAATCCCGGTTTCGTTCACACCTAACGTCAGATCCAGAATCCTGGTTTTCGTTCACACCTAACGTCAAATCCAGAATCCCGGTTTCGTTCACACCTAACGTCAAATCCAGAATCCCGGTTTCGTTCACACCTAACGTCAAATCCAGAATCCCGGTTTCGTTCACACGTAACGTCAGATCCACAATCCTGGTTTCATTCACACCTAACGTCAGATCCAGAATCTGGTTTCATTCACACCTAACGTCAGATCCAGAATCTGGTTTGATTCATGCCTAAAGTCAGATCCAGAATCCCGGTTTCGTTCACACCTAATGTCAGATCCAGAATCCTGGTTTCATTCACACCTGACGTCAGATCCAGAATCCTGGTTTCATTCACACCTAACGTCAGATCCAGAATCCCGGTTTCATTAACACCTAACGTCAGATCCAGAATCCTGGTATCATTCACACCTAGCGTCAGATCCAGAATCCCGGTTTCGTTCACACTTAACGTCAAATCCAGAATCCCGGTTTCGTTCACACCTAACGTGAAATCCAGAATCCCGGTTTCGTTCACACGTAACGTCAGATCCACAATCCAGGTTTCATTCACACCTAACGTCAGATCCAGAATCTGGTTTCATTCACACCAAGCATCAGATCCAGAATCCAGAATCCCCGTTTCATTCACACCAAACGTCAGATCCAGAATCTGGTTTCATTCACACCTAACGTCAGATCCAGAATCTGGTTTGATTCATGCCTAATGTCAGATCCAGAATCCCGGTTTCGTTCACACCTATTGTCAGATCCAGAATCCTGGTTTCATTCATGCCTAATGTCAGATCCAGAATCCCGGTTTCGTTCACACCTAATGTCAGATCCCGAATGTTGGTTTCATTCACACCTGACGTCAGATCCAGAATCCTGGTTTCGTTCACACCTAACGTCAGATCCAGAATCCTGGTTTCGTTCACACCTAACGTCAAATCCAGAATCCCGGTTTCGTTCACACCTAGCGTCAGATCCAGAATCCAGAATCCCCGTTTCATTCACACTTAACGTCAGATCCAGAATCCTGGTTTCATTTACACCAAACGTCAGATCCAGAATCTGGTTTCATTCACACCTAATGTCAGATTCAGAATCCCAGTTTCATTCACACCTAACGTCAGATCCAGAATCTCGTTTCATTCATGCCTAATGTCAGATCCAGAATCCCGGTTTCGTTCACACCTAATGTCAGATCCAGAATCCCGGTTTCGTTCACACTTAACGTCAGATCCAGAATCCCAGTTTCATTCACACCTAATATCAGATCCAGAATCCCAGTTTCATTCACACCTAACGTCAGATCCAGAATCTGGTTTGATTCATGCCTAATGTCAGATCCAGACACCCGGTTTAGTTCACACTTAACGTCAGATCCAGAATCCCAGTTTCATTGACACCTAATATCAGATCCAGAATCCCAGTTTCATTCACACCTAATATCAGATCCAGAATCCCAGTTTCATTCACACCTAATATCAGATCCAGAATCCCAGTTTCATTCACACCTAACGTCAGATCCAGAATCCTGGTTTCATTCACACCAAACGTCAGATCCAGAATCTGGTTTCATTCACACCTAATGTCAGATCCAGAATCCCAGTTTCATTCACACCTAGCGTCAGATCCAGAATCCCAGTTTCATTCACACCTAACGTCAGATCCAGAATCTCGTTTCATTCATGCCTAATGTCAGATCCAGAATCCCGGTTTCGTTCACACCTAATGTCAGATCCAGAATCCTGGTTTCATTCACACCTAACGTCAGATCCAGAATCTGGTTTCATTCACACCTAACGTCAGATCCAGAATCTGGTTTGATTCATGCCTAAAGTCAGATCCAGAATCCCAGTTTCGTTCACACCCAATGTCAGAGCCAGAATCCTGGTTTCATTCACACCTGACGTCAGATCCAGAATCCTGGTATCATTCACACCTAGCGTCAGATCCAGAATCCCGGTTTCGTTCATACCTAATATCAGATCCAGAATCCCAGTTTCATTCACACCTAACGTCAGATCCAGAATCCCGGTTTCGTTCACACCTAGCATCAGATCCAGAATCCAGAATCCCCGTTTCATTCACACCTAACGTCAGATCCAGAATTCTGGTTTCATTCACACCAAACGTCAGATCCAGAATCTGGTTTGATTCACGCCTAATGTCAGATCCAGAATCGCGGTTTCGTCCACACCTAATATCAGATCCAGAATCCCAGTTTCATTCACACCTAACGTCAAATCCAGAATCCCGGTTTCGTTCACACCTAACGTCAAATCCAGAATCCCGGTTTCGTTCACACCTAACGTCAGATCCAGAATCCTGGTTTTCGTTCACACTTAACGTCAGATCCAGAATCCTGGTTTCGTTCACACCTAACGTCAAATCCAGAATCCCGGTTTCGTTCACACCTAACGTCAAATCCAGAATCCCGGTTTCGTTCACACCTAACGTCAAATCCAGAATCCCGGTTTCGTTCACACGTAACGTCAGATCCACAATCCTGGTTTCATTCACACCTAACGTCAGATCCAGAATCTGGTTTCATTCACACCTAACGTCAGATCCAGAATCTGGTTTGATTCATGCCTAAAGTCAGATCCAGAATCCCGGTTTCGTTCACACCTAATGTCAGATCCAGAATCCTGGTTTCATTCACACCTGACGTCAGATCCAGAATCCTGGTTTCATTCACACCTAACGTCAGATCCAGAATCCCGGTTTCATTCACACCTAACGTCAGATCCAGAATCCCGGTTTCATTCACACCTAGCGTCAGATCCAGAATCCCGGTTTCGTTCACACTTAACGTCAGATCCAGAATCCTGGTTTCATTCACACCTAATATCAGATCCAGAATCCCAGTTTCATTCACACCTAGCATCAGATCCAGAATCCAGAATCCTCGTTTCATTCACACCTAACGTCAGATCCAGAATTCTGGTTTCATTCACACCAAACGTCAGATCCAGAATCTGGTTTGATTCATGCCTAATGTCAGATCCAGAATCCCGGTTTCGTCCACACCTAATATCAGATCCAGAATCCCAGTTTCATTCACACCTAACGTCAAATCCAGAATCCCGGTTTCGTTCACACCTAACGTCAGATCCAGAATCTGGTTTCATTCACACCTAGCATCAGATCCAGAATCCAGAATCCCCGTTTCATTCACACCAAACGTCAGATCCAGAATCTGGTTTCATTCACACCAAACGTCAGATCCAGAATCTGGTTTGATTCATGCCGAATGTCAGATCCAGAATCCCGGTTTCGTTCACACCTATTGTCAGATCCAGAATCCTGGTTTCATTCATGCCTAATGTCAGATCCAGAATCCCGGTTTCGTTCACACCTAATGTCAGATCCAGAATCCTGGTTTCATTCACACCTAACGTCAGATCCAGAATCTGGTTTCATTCACACCTAACGTCAGATCCAGAATCTGGTTTGATTCATGCCTAATGTCAGATCCAGAATCCCGGTTTCGTTCACACCTATTGTCAGATCCAGAATCTCGTTTCATTCATGCCTAATGTCAGATCCAGAATCCCGGTTTCGTTCACACCTAATGTCAGATCCAGAATCCTGGTTTCATTCACACCTAACGTCAGATCCAGAATCTGGTTTCATTCACACCTAACGTCAGATCCAGAATCTGGTTTGATTCATGCCTAAAGTCAGATCCAGAATCCCGGTTTCGTTCACACCTGACGTCAGATCCAGAATCCTGGTTTCATTCACGCCTAACGTCAAATCCAGAATCCCAGTTTCATTCACACCTAACGTCAGATCCAGAATCCCGGTTTCGTTCACACCTAGCATCAGATCCAGAATCCAGAATCCCCGTTTCATTCACACCTAACGTCAGATCCAGAATTCTGGTTTCATTCACACCAAACGTCAGATCCAGAATCTGGTTTGATTCATGCCTAATGTCAGATCCAGAATCCCGGTTTCGTCCACACCTAATATCAGATCCAGAAACCCAGTGTCATTCACACCTAACGTCAAATCCAGAATCCCGGTTTCGTTCACACCTAACGTCAAATCCAGAATCCCGGTTTCGTTCACACCTAACGTCAGATCCAGAATCCTGGTTTTCGTTCACACCTAACGTCAAATCCAGAATCCCGGTTTCGTTCACACCTAACGTCAAATCCAGAATCCCGGTTTCGTTCACACCTAACGTCAAATCCAGAATCCCGGTTTCGTTCACACGTAACGTCAGATCCACAATCCTGGTTTCATTCACACCTAACGTCAGATCCAGAATCTGGTTTCATTCACACCTAACGTCAGATCCAGAATCTGGTTTGATTCATGCCTAAAGTCAGATCCAGAATCCCGGTTTCGTTCACACCTAATGTCAGATCCAGAATCCTGGTTTCATTCATACCTGACGTCAGATCCAGAATCCTGGTTTCATTCACACCTAACGTCAGATCCAGAATCCCGGTTTCATTAACAACTAACGTCAGATCCAGAATCCTGGTATCATTCACACCTAGCGTCAGATCCAGAATCCCGGTTTCGTTCACACTTAACGTCAAATCCAGAATCCCGGTTTCGTTCACACCTAACGTGAAATCCAGAATCCCGGTTTCGTTCACACGTAACGTCAGATCCACAATCCAGGTTTCATTCACACCTAACGTCAGATCCAGAATCTGGTTTCATTCACACCTAGCATCAGATCCAGAATCCAGAATCCCTGTTTCATTCACACCAAACGTCAGATCCAGAATCTGGTTTCATTCACACCTAACGTCAGATCCAGAATCTGGTTTGATTCATGCCTAATGTCAGATCCAGAATCCCGGTTTCGTTCACACCTATTGTCAGATCCAGAATCCTGGTTTCATTCATGCCTAATGTCAGATCCAGAATCCCGGTTTCGTTCACACCTAATGTCAGATCCCGAATGTTGGTTTCATTCACACCTGACGTCAGATCCAGAATCCTGGTTTCGTTCACACCTAACGTCAAATCCAGAATCCCGGTTTCGTTCACACCTAACGTCAAATCCAGAATCCCGGTTTCGTTCACACCTAACGTCAAATCCAAAATCCCGGTTTCGTTCACACGTAACGTCAGATCCACAATCCTGGTTTCATTCACACCTAACGTCAGATCCAGAATCTGGTTTCATTCACAACTAACGTCAGATCCAGAATCTGGTATCATTCACACCTAACGTCAGATCCAGAATCTGGTTTGATTCATGCCTAAAGTCAGATCCAGAATCCCGGTTTCGTTCACACCTAATGTCAGATCCAGAATCCTGGTTTCATTCACACCTGACGTCAGATCCAGAATCCTGGTTTCATTCACACCTAACGTCAGATCCAGAATCCCGGTTTCATTAACACCTAACGTCAGATCCAGAATCCTGGTATCATTCACACCTAGCGTCAGATCCAGAATCCCGGTTTCGTTCACACTTAACGTCAGATCCAGAATCCTGGTTTCATTCACACCTAATATCAGATCCAGAATCCCAGTTTCATTCACACCTAACGTCAGATCCAGAATCCCGGTTTCGTTCACACCTAGCATCAGATCCAGAATCCAGAATCCCCGTTTCATTCACACCTAACGTCAGATCCAGAATTCTGGTTTCATTCACACCAAACGTCAGATCCAGAATCTGGTTTGATTCATGCCTAATGTCAGATCCAGAATCCCGGTTTCGTCCACACCTAATATCAGATCCAGAATCCCAGTTTCATTCACACCTAACGTCAAATCCAGAATCCCGGTTTCGTTCACACCTAACGTGAAATCCAGAATCCCGGTTTCGTTCACACGTAACGTCAGATCCACAATCCTGGTTTCATTCACACCTAACGTCAGATCCAGAATCTGGTTTCATTCACACCTAGCATCAGATCCAGAATCCAGAATCCCCGTTTCATTCACACCAAACGTCAGATCCAGAATCTGGTTTCATTCACACCTAACGTCAGATCCAGAATCTGGTTTGATTCATGCCTAATGTCAGATCCAGAATCCCGGTTTCGTTCACACCTAATGTCAGATCCAGAATCCTGGTTTCATTCATGCCTAATGTCAGATCCAGAATCCCGGTTCCGTTCACACCTAATGTCAGATCCCGAATGCTGGTTTCATTCACACCTGACGTCAGATCCAGAATCCTGGTTTCATTCACACCTAACGTCAGATCCAGAATCCTGGAATCGTTCACACTTAACATCAGATCCAGAATCCCGGTTTCATTCACACCTAGCGTCAGATCCAGAATCCCGGTTTCGTTCACACTTAACATCAGATCCAGAATCCTGGTTTCATTCACACCTAATATCAGATCCAGAATCCCAGTTTCATTCACACCTAACATCAGATCCAGAACTTGGTTTGATTCATGCCTAATGTCAGATCCAGAATCCCGGTTTCGTTCACACCTAGCGTCAGATCCAGAATCCAGAATCCCCGTTTCATTCACACTTAATGTCAGATCCAGAATCCTGGTTCCATTTACACCAAACGTCAGATCCAGAATCTGGTTTCATTCACACCTAATGTCAGATCCAGAATCCCAGTTTCATTCACACCTAACGTCAGATCCAGAATCTGGTTTGATTCATGCCTAATGTCAGATCCAGAATCCCGGTTTCGTCCACACCTAATATCAGATCCAGAATCCCAGTTTCATTCACACCTAACGTCAGATCCAGAATCTGGTTTGATTCATGCCTAATGTCAGATCCAGAATCCCGGTTTCGTTCACACCTAGCGTCAGATCCAGAATCCCCGTTTCATTCACACTTAACGTCAGATCCAGAATCCTGGTTTCATTTACACCAAACGTTAGATCCAGAATCTGGTTTCATTCACACCTAATGTCAGATTCAGAATCCCAGTTTCATTCACACCTAACGTCAGATCCAGAATCTCGTTTCATTCATGCCTAATGTCAGATCCAGAATCTCGGTTTCGTTCACACCTAATGTCAGATCCAGAATCCCGGTTTCGTTCACACTTAACGTCAGATCCAGAATCCCAGTTTCATTCACACCTAATATCAGATCCAGAATCCCAGTTTCATTCACACCTAACGTCAGATCCAGAATCTGGTTTGATTCATGCCTAATGTCAGATCCACAATCCTGGCTTCATTCACACCTAACGTCAGATCCAGAATCTGGTTTGATTCATGCCTAAAGTCAGATCCAGAATCCAGGTTTCGTTCACACCTGACGTCAGATCCAGAATCCTGGTTTCATTCACGCCTAACGTCAGATCCAGAATCCCGGTTTCGTTCACACCTAATGTCAGATCCCGAATGTTGGTTTCATTCACACCTGACGTCAGATCCAGAATCCTGGTTTCGTTCACACCTAACGTCAAATCCAGAATCCCGGTTTCGTTCACACCTAACGTCAAATCCAGAATCCCGGTTTCGTTCACACCTAACGTCAAATCCAGAATCCCGGTTTCGTTCACACGTAACGTCAGATCCACAATCCTGGTTTCATTCACACCTAACGTCAGATCCAGAATCTGGTATCATTCACACCTAACGTCAGATCCAGAATCTGGTTTGATTCATGCCTAAAGTCAGATCCAGAATCCCGGTTTCGTTCACACCTAATGTCAGATCCAGAATCCTGGTTTCATTCACACCTGACGTCAGATCCAGAATCCTGGTTTCATTCACACCTAACGTCAGATCCAGAATCCCGGTTTCATTAACACCTAACGTCAGATCCAGAATCCTGGTATCATTCACACCTAGCGTCAGATCCAGAATCCCGGTTTCGTTCACACTTAACGTCAGATCCAGAATCCTGGTTTCATTCACACCTAATATCAGATCCAGAATCCCAGTTTCATTCACACCTAATGTCAGATCCAGAATCCCGGTTTCGTTCACACCTAGCATCAGATCCAGAATCCAGAATCCCCGTTTCATTCACACTTAACGTCAGATCCAGAATCCTGGTTTCATTTACACCAAACGTTAGATCCAGAATCTGGTTTCATTCACACCTAATGTCAGATTCAGAATCCCAGTTTCATTCACACCTAACGTCAGATCCAGAATCTCGTTTCATTCATGCCTAATGTCAGATCCAGAATCTCGGTTTCGTTCACACCTAATGTCAGATCCAGAATCCCGGTTTCGTTCACACTTAACGTCAGATCCAGAATCCCAGTTTCATTCACACCTAATATCAGATCCAGAATCCCAGTTTCATTCACACCTAACGTCAGATCCAGAATCTGGTTTGATTCATGCCTAATGTCAGATCCACAATCCTGGCTTCATTCACACCTAACGTCAGATCCAGAATCTGGTTTCATTCACACCTAACGTCAGATCCAGAATCTGGTTTGATTCATGCCTAAAGTCAGATCCAGAATCCAGGTTTCGTTCACACCTGACGTCAGATCCAGAATCCTGGTTTCATTCACGCCTAACGTCAGATCCAGAATCCCGGTTTCGTTCACACCTAATGTCAGATCCCGAATGTTGGTTTCATTCACACCTGACGTCAGATCCAGAATCCTGGTTTCGTTCACACCTAACGTCAAATCCAGAATCCCGGTTTCGTTCACACCTAACGTCAAATCCAGAATCCCGGTTTCGTTCACACCTAACGTCAAATCCAGAATCCCGGTTTCGTTCACACGTAACGTCAGATCCACAATCCTGGTTTCATTCACACCTAACGTCAGATCCAGAATCTGGTATCATTCACACCTAACGTCAGATCCAGAATCTGGTTTGATTCATGCCTAAAGTCAGATCCAGAATCCCGGTTTCGTTCACACCTAATGTCAGATCCAGAATCCTGGTTTCATTCACACCTGACGTCAGATCCAGAATCCTGGTTTCATTCACACCTAACGTCAGATCCAGAATCCCGGTTTCATTAACACCTAACGTCAGATCCAGAATCCTGGTATCATTCACACCTAGCGTCAGATCCAGAATCCCGGTTTCGTTCACACCTAACGTCAGATCCAGAATCCCGGTTTCGTTCACACCTTGCATCAGATCCAGAATCCAGAATCCCCGTTTCATTCACACCTAACGTCAGATCCAGAATCCTGGTTTCATTCACACCAAACGTCAGATCCAGAATCTGGTTTGATTCATGCCTAATGTCAGATCCAGAATCCCGGTTTCGTCCACACCTAATATCAGATCCAGAATCCCAGTTTCATTCACACCTAACGTCAAATCCAGAATCCCGGTTTCGTTTACACCTAACGTCAAATCCAGAATCCCGGTTTCGTTCACACCTAACGTCAAATCCAGAATCCCGGTTTCGTTCACACCTAACGTCAAATCCAGAATCCCGGTTTCGTTCACACCTAACGTCAAATCCAGAATCCCGGTTTCGTTCACACCTAACGTCAAATCCAGAATCCCGGTTTCGTTCACACGTAATGTCAGATCCAAAATCCTGGTTTCATTCACACCTAACGTCAGATCCAGAATCTGGTTTCATTCACACCTAACGTCAGATCCAGAATCTGGTTTGATTCATGCCTAAAGTCAGATCCAGAATCCCGGTTTCGTTCACACCTAATGTCAGATCCAGAATCCTGGTTTCATTCACACCTGACGTCAGATCCAGAATCCTGGTTTCATTCACACCTAACGTCAGATCCAGAATCCCGGTTTTATTAACACCTAACGTCAGATCCAGAATCCTGGTATCATTCACACCTAGCGTCAGATCCAGAATCCCGGTTTCGTTAACACTTAACGTCAGATCCAGAATCCTGGTTTCATTCACACCTAATATCAGATCCAGAATCCCAGTTTCATTCACACCTAACGTCAGATCCAGAATCCCGGTTTCGTTCACACCTAGCATCAGATCCAGAATCCAGAATCCCCGTTTTATTCACACCTAACGTCAGATCCAGAATTCTGGTTTCATTCACACCAAACGTCAGATCCAGAATCTGGTTTGATTCATGCCTAATGTCAGATCCAGAATCCCGGTTTCGTCCACACCTAATATCAGATCCAGAATCCCAGTTTCATTCACACCTAACGTCAAATCCAGAATCCCGGTTTCGTTCACACCTAACGTGAAATCCAGAATCCCGGTTTCGTTCACACGTAACGTCAGATCCAAAATCCTGGTTTCATTCACACCTAATGTCAGATCCAGAATCTGGTTTCATTCACACCTAGCATCAGATCCAGAATCCAGAATCCCCGTTTCATTCACACCAAACGTCAGATCCAGAATCTGGTTTCGTTCACACCTATTGTCAGATCCAGAATCCGGGTTTCATTCATGCCTAATGTCAGATCCAGAATCCTGGTTTCATTTACACCAAACGTCAGATCCAGAATCTGGTTTCATTCACACCTAGCGTCAGATCCAGAATCCCGGTTTCGTTCACACTTAACGTCAGATCCAGAATCCTGGTTTCATTCACACCTAATATCAGATCCAGAATCCCAGTTTCATTCACACCTAACGTCAGATCCAGAATCCCGGTTTCGTTCACACCTAGCATCAGATCCAGAATCCAGAATCCCCGTTTCATTCACACCTAACGTCAGATCCAGAATCTGGTTTCATTCACACCTAGCGTCAGATCCAGAATCCCGGTTTCGTTCACACCTAATGTCAGATCCCGAATGCTGGTTTCATTCACACCTGACGTCAGATCCAGAATCCTGGTTTCATTCACACCTAACGTCAGATCCAGAATCCTGGTTTCATTCACACCTAACGTCAGATCCAGAATCCTGGTATCGTTCACACTTAACATCAGATCCAGAATCCTGGTTTCATTCACACCTAGCGTCAGATCCAGAATCCCGGTTTCGTTCACACTTAACATCAGATCCAGAATCCTGGTTTCATTCACACCTAATATCAGATCCAGAATCCCAGTTTCATTCACACCTAAAGTCAGATCCAGAATCTCGTTTCATTCATGCCTAATGTCAGATCCAGAATCCCGGTTTCGTTCACACCTAATGTCAGATCCAGAATCCTGGTTTCATTCACACCTAACGTCAGATCCAGAATCTGGTTTCATTCACACCTAACGTCAGATCCAGAATCTGGTTTGATTCATGCCTAAAGTCAGATCCAGAATCCCGGTTTCGTTCACACCTAATGTCAGATCCAGAATCCTGGTTTCATTCACACCTGACGTCAGATCCAGAATCCTGGTTTCATTCACACCTAACGTCAGATCCAGAATCCCGGTTTCATTAACACCTAACGTCAGATCCAGAATCCCGGTTTCATTAACACCTAACGTCAGATCCAGAATCCTGGTATCATTCACACCTAGCGTCAGATCCAGAATCCCGGTTTCGTTCACACCTAATATCAGATCCAGAATCCCAGTTTCATTCACACCTAACGTCAGATCCAGAATCCCGGTGTCGTTCACACCTAGCATCAGATCCAGAATCCAGAATCCCCGTTTCATTCACACCTAACGTCAGATCCAGAATTCTGGTTTCATTCACACCAAACGTCAGATCCAGAATCTGGTTTGATTCATGCCTAATGTCAGATCCAAAATCGCGGTTTCGTCCACACCTAATATCAGATCCAGAATCCCAGTTTCATTCACACCTAACGTCAAATCCAGAATCCCGGTTTCGTTCACACCTAACGTCAAATCCAGAATCCCGGTTTCGTTCACACCCAACGTCAGATCCAGAATCCTGGTTTTCGATCACACTTAACGTCAGATCCAGAATCCTGGTTTCGTTCACACCTAACGTCAAATCCAGAATCCCGGTTTCGTTCACACCTAGCGTCAGATCCAGAATCCAGAATCCCCGTTTCATTCACACTTAACGTCAGATCCAGAATCCTGGTTTCATTTACACCAAACGTCAGATCCAGAATCTGGTTTCATTCACACCTAATGTCAGATTCAGAATCCCAGTTTCATTCACACCTAACGTCAGATCCAGAATCTCGTTTCATTCATGCCTAATGTCAGATCCAGAATCCCGGTTTCGTTCACACCTAATGTCAGATCCAGAATCCCGGTTTCGTTCACACTTAACGTCAGATCCAGAATCCCAGTTTCATTCACACCTAATATCAGATCCAGAATCCCAGTTTCATTCACACCTAACGTCAGATCCAGAATCTGGTTTGATTCATGCCTAATGTCAGATCCAGACACCCGGTTTAGTTCACACTTAACGTCAGATCCAGAATCCCAGTTTCATTCACACCTAATATCAGATCCAGAATCCCAGTTTCATTCACACCTAATATCAGATCCAGAATCCCAGTTTCATTCACACCTAATATCAGATCCAGAATCCCAGTTTCATTCACACCTAACGTCAGATCCAGAATCTGGTTTGATTCATGCCTAATGTCAGATCCAGACACCCGGTTTCGTTCACACCTAGCATCAGATCCAAAATCCAGAATCCCCGTTTCATTCACACCTAACGTCAGATCCAGAATCCTGGTTTCATTCACACCAAACGTCAGATCCAGAATCTGGTTTCATTCACACCTAATGTCAGATCCAGAATCCCAGTTTCATTCACACCTAGCGTCAGATCCAGAATCCCAGTTTCATTCACACCTAACGTCAGATCCAGAATCTCGTTTCATTCATGCCTAATGTCAGATCCAGAATCCCGGTTTCGTTCACACCTAATGTCAGATCCAGAATCCTGGTTTCATTCACACCTGACGTCAGATCCAGAATCCTGGTTTCATTCACACCTAACGTCAGATCCAGAATCCTGGTTTCATTCACACCTAACGTCAGATCCAGAATCCTGGTATCGTTCACACTTAACATCAGATCCAGAATCCTGGTTTCATTCACACCTAGCGTCAGATCCACAATCCCGGTTTCGTTCACACTTAACATCAGATCCAGAATCCTGGTTTCATTCACACCTAATATCAGATCCAGAATCCCAGTTTCATTCACACCTAAAGTCAGATCCAGAGTCTGGTTTGATTCATGCCTAATGTCAGATCCAGAATCCCGGTTTCGTTCACACCTAGCGTCAGATCCAGAATCCAGAATCCCCGTTTCATTCACACTTAACGTCAGATCCAGAATCCTGGTTTCATTCACACCTAGCGTCAGATCCAGAATCCCGGTTTCGTTCACACTTAACATCAGATCCAGAATCCTGGTTTCATTCACACCTAATATCAGATCCAGAATCCCAGTTTCATTCACACCAAACGTCAGATCCAGAATCTGGTTTGATTCACACCTAATGTCAGATCCAGAATCCCAGTTTCATTCACACCTAACGTCAGATCCAGAATTTGGTTTGATTCATGCCTAATGTCAGATCCAGAATCCCGGTTTCGTCCACACCTAATGTCAGATCCAGAATCCCGGTTTCGTTCACACCTAGCGTCAGATCCAGAATCCAGAATCCCCGTTTCATTCACACTTAACGTCAGATCCAGAATCCTGGTTTCATTTACACCAAACGTCAGATCCAGAATCTGGTTTCATTCACACCTAATGTCAGATTCAGAATCCCAGTTTCATTCACACCTAACGTCAGATCCAGAATCTCGTTTCATTCATGCCTAATGTCAGATCCAGAATCCCGGTTTCGTTCACACTCAACGTCAGATCCAGAATCCCAGTTTCATTCACACCTAATATCAGATCCAGAATCCCGGTTTCGTTCACACCTAATATCAGATCCAGAATCCCAGTTTCATTCACACCTAACGTCAGATCCAGAATCCCGGTTTCGTTCACACCTAGCATCAGATCCAGAATCCAGAATCCCCGTTTCATTCACACCTAACGTCAGATCCAGAATTCTGGTTTCATTCACACCAAACGTCAGATCCAGAATCTGGTTTCATTCACGCCTAATGTCAGATCCAGAATCCCAGTTTCATTCACACCTAGCGTCAGATCCAGAATCCCAGTTTCATTCACACCTAACGTCAGATCCAGAATCTCGTTTCATTCACACCTAACGTCAGATCCAGAATCTGGTTTCATTCACACCTAACGTCAGATCCAGAATCTGGTTTGATTCATGCCTAAAGTCAGATCCAGAATCCCGGTTTCGTTCACAACTAATGTCAGATCCAGAATCCTGGTTTCATTCACACCTGACGTCAGATCCAGAATCCTGGTTTCATTCACACCTAACGTCAGATCCAGAATCCCGGTTTCATTAACACCTAACGTCAGATCCAGAATCCCGGTTTCATTAACACCTAACGTCAGATCCAGAATCCTGGTATCATTCACACCTAGCGTCAGATCCAGAATCCCGGTTTCGTTCACACCTAATATCAGATCCAGAATCCCAGTTTCATTCACACCTAACGTCAGATCCAGAATCCCGGTTTCGTTCACACCTAGCATCAGATCCAGAATCCAGAATCCCCGTTTCATTCACACCTAACGTCAGATCCAGAATTCTGGTTTCATTCACACCAAACGTCAGATCCAGAATCTGGTTTGATTCATGCCTAATGTCAGATCCAGAATCGCGGTTTCGTCCACACCTAATATCAGATCCAGAATCCCAGTTTCATTCACACCTAACGTCAAATCCAGAATCCCGGTTTCGTTCACACCTAACGTCAAATCCAGAATCCCGGTTTCGTTCACACCTAACGTCAGATCCAGAATCCTGGTTTTCGTTCACACTTAACGTCAGATCCAGAATCCTGGTTTCGTTCACACCTAACGTCAAATCCAGAATCCCGGTTTCGTTCACACCTAGCGTCAGATCCAGAATCCAGAATCCCCGTTTCATTCACACTTAACGTCAAATCCAGAATCCCGGTTTCGTTCACACCTAACGTCAAATCCAGAATCCCGGTTTCGTTCACACCTAACGTCAAATCCAGAATCCCGGTTTCGTTCACACCTAACGTCAGATCCAGAATCCCGGTTTCGTTCACACCTAGCGTCAGATCCAGAATCCAGAATCCCCGTTTCATTCACACTTAACGTCAGATCCAGAATCCTGGTTTCATTCACACCTAATGTCAGATCCAGAATCCCAGTTTCATTCACACCTAGCGTCAGATCCAGAATCCCAGTTTCATTCACACCTAACGTCAGATCCAGAATCTCGTTTCATTCATGCCTAATGTCAGATCCAGAATCCCGGTTTCGTTCACACCTAATGTCAGATCCAGAATCCTGGTTTCATTCACACCTAACGTCAGATCCAGAATTCTGGTTTCATTCACACCAAACGTCAGATCCAGAATCTGGTTTGATTCATGCCTAATGTCAGATCCAGAATCGCGGTTTCGTCCACACCTAATATCAGATCCAGAATCCCAGTTTCATTCACACCTAACGTCAAATCCAGAATCCCGGTTTCGTTCACACCTAACGTCAAATCCAGAATCCCGGTTTCGTTCACACCTAACGTCAGATCCAGAATCCTGGTTTTCGTTCACACTTAACGTCAGATCCAGAATCCTGGTTTCGTTCACACCTAACGTCAAATCCAGAATCCCGGTTTCGTTCACACCTAGCGTCAGATCCAGAATCCAGAATCCCCGTTTCATTCACACTTAACGTCAAATCCAGAATCCCGGTTTCGTTCACACCTAACGTCAAATCCAGAATCCCGGTTTCGTTCACACCTAACGTCAAATCCAGAATCCCGGTTTCGTTCACACCTAACGTCAGATCCAGAATCCCGGTTTCGTTCACACCTAGCGTCAGATCCAGAATCCAGAATCCCCGTTTCATTCACACTTAACGTCAGATCCAGAATCCTGGTTTCATTCACACCTAATGTCAGATCCAGAATCCCAGTTTCATTCACACCTAGCGTCAGATCCAGAATCCCAGTTTCATTCACACCTAACGTCAGATCCAGAATCTCGTTTCATTCATGCCTAATGTCAGATCCAGAATCCCGGTTTCGTTCACACCTAATGTCAGATCCAGAATCCTGGTTTCATTCACACCTAACGTCAGATCCAGAATCTGGTTTCATTCACACCTAACGTCAGATCCAGAATCTGGTTTGATTCATGCCTAAAGTCAGATCCAGAATCCCGGTTTCGTTCACACCTAATGTCAGATCCAGAATCCTGGTTTCATTCACACCTGACGTCAGATCCAGAATCCTGGTTTCATTCACACCTAACGTCAGATCCAGAATCCCGGTTTCATTAACACCTAACGTCAGATCCAGAATCCCGGTTTCATTAACACCTAACGTCAGATCCAGAATCCTGGTATCATTCACACCTAGCGTCAGATCCAGAATCCCGGTTTCGTTCACACCTAATATCAGATCCAGAATCCCAGTTTCATTCACACCTAACGTCAGATCCAGAATCCCGGTTTCGTTCACACCTAGCATCAGATCCAGAATCCAGAATCCCCGTTTCATTCACACCTAACGTCAGATCCAGAATTCTGGTTTCATTCACACCAAACGTCAGATCCAGAATCTGGTTTGATTCATGCCTAATGTCAGATCCAGAATCGCGGTTTGGTCCACACCTAATATCAGATCCAGAATCCCAGTTTCATTCACACCTAACGTCAAATCCAGAATCCCGGTTTCGTTCACACCTAACGTCAAATCCAGAATCCCGGTTTCGTTCACACCTAACGTCAGATCCAGAATCCTGGTTTTCGTTCACACTTAACGTCAGATCCAGAATCCTGGTTTCGTTCACACCTAACGTCAAATCCAGAATCCCGGTTTCGTTCACACCTAGCGTCAGATCCAGAATCCAGAATCCCCGTTTCATTCACACTTAACGTCAGATCCAGAATCCTGGTTTCATTTACACCAAACGTCAGATCCAGAATCTGGTTTCATTCACACCTAATGTCAGATTCAGAATCCCAGTTTCATTCACACCTAACGTCAGATCCAGAATCTCGTTTCATTCATGCCTAATGTCAGATCCAAAATCCCGGTTTCGTTCACACCTAATGTCAGATCCAGAATCCCGGTTTCGTTCACACTTAACGTCAGATCCAGATTCCCAGTTTCATTCACACCTAATATCAGATCCAGAATCCCAGTTTCATTCACACCTAACGTCAGATCCAGAATCTGGTTTGATTCATGCCTAATGTCAGATCCAGACACCCGGTTTAGTTCACACTTAACGTCAGATCCAGAATCCCAGTTTCATTCACACCTAATATCAGATCCAGAATCCCAGTTTCATTCACACCTAATATCAGATCCAGAATCCCAGTTTCATTCACACCTAATATCAGATCCAGAATCCCAGTTTCATTCACACCTAACGTCAGATCCAGAATCCTGGTTTCATTCACACCAAACGTCAGATCCAGAATCTGGTTTCATTCACACCTAATGTCAGATCCAGAATCCCAGTTTCATTCACACCTAGCGTCAGATCCAGAATCCCAGTTTCATTCACACCTAACGTCAGATCCAGAATCTCGTTTCATTCATGCCTAATGTCAGATCCAGAATCCCGGTTTCGTTCACACCTAATGTCAGATCCAGAATCCTGGTTTCATTCACACCTAACGTCAGATCCAGAATCTGGTTTCATTCACACCTAACGTCAGATCCAGAATCTGGTTTGATTCATGCCTAAAGTCAGATCCAGAATCCCAGTTTCGTTCACACCCAATGTCAGAGCCAGAATCCTGGTTTCATTCACACCTGACGTCAGATCCAGAATCCTGGTATCATTCACACCTAGCGTCAGATCCAGAATCCCGGTTTCGTTCACACCTAATATCAGATCCAGAATCCCAGTTTCATTCACACCTAACGTCAGATCCAGAATCCCGGTTTCGTTCACACCTAGCATCAGATCCAGAATCCAGAATCCCCGTTTCATTCACACCTAACGTCAGATCCAGAATTCTGGTTTCATTCACACCAAACGTCAGATCCAGAATCTGGTTTGATTCATGCCTAATGTCAGATCCAGAATCGCGGTTTCGTCCACACCTAATATCAGATCCAGAATCCCAGTTTCATTCACACCTAACGTCAAATCCAGAATCCCGGTTTCGTTCACACCTAACGTCAAATCCAGAATCCCGGTTTCGTTCACACCTAACGTCAGATCCAGAATCCTGGTTTTCGTTCACACTTAACGTCAGATCCAGAATCCTGGTTTCGTTCACACCTAACGTCAAATCCAGAATCCCGGTTTCGTTCACACCTAACGTCAAATCCAGAATCCCGGTTTCGTTCACACCTAACGTCAGATCCAGAATCCCGGTTTCGTTCACACGTAACGTCAGATCCACAATCCTGGTTTCATTCACACCTAACGTCAGATCCAGAATCCTGGTATCATTCACACCTAGCGTCAGATCCAGAATCCCGGTTTCGTTCACACCTAATATCAGATCCAGAATCCCAGTTTCATTCACACCTAACGTCAGATCCAGAATCCCGGTTTCGTTCACACCTAGCATCAGATCCAGAATCCAGAATCCCCGTTTCATTCACACCTAACGTCAGATCCAGAATTCTGGTTTCATTCACACCAAACGTCAGATCCAGAATCTGGTTTGATTCATGCCTAATGTCAGATCCAGAATCGCGGTTTCGTCCACACCTAATATCAGATCCAGAATCCCAGTTTCATTCACACCTAACGTCAAATCCAGAATCCCGGTTTCGTTCACACCTAACGTCAAATCCAGAATCCCGGTTTCGTTCACACCTAACGTCAGATCCAGAATCCTGGTTTTCGTTCACACTTAACGTCAGATCCAGAATCCTGGTTTCGTTCACACCTAACGTCAAATCCAGAATCCCGGTTTCGTTCACACCTAGCGTCAGATCCAGAATCCAGAATCCCCGTTTCATTCACACTTAACGTCAAATCCAGAATCCCGGTTTCGTTCACACCTAACGTCAAATCCAGAATCCCGGTTTCGTTCACACCTAACGTCAAATCCAGAATCCCGGTTTCGTTCACACCTAACGTCAGATCCAGAATCCTGGTTTTCGTTCACACTTAACGTCAGATCCAGAATCCTGGTTTCGTTCACACCTAACGTCAAATCCAGAATCCCGGTTTCGTTCACACCTAGCGTCAGATCCAGAATCCAGAATCCCCGTTTCATTCACACTTAACGTCAGATCCAGAATCCTGGTTTCATTCACACCTAATGTCAGATCCAGAATCCCAGTTTCATTCACACCTAGCGTCAGATCCAGAATCCCAGTTTCATTCACACCTAACGTCAGATCCAGAATCTCGTTTCATTCATGCCTAATGTCAGATCCAGAATCCCGGTTTCGTTCACACCTAATGTCAGATCCAGAATCCTGGTTTCATTCACACCTAACGTCAGATCCAGAATCTGGTTTCATTCACACCTAACGTCAGATCCAGAATCTGGTTTGATTCATGCCTAAAGTCAGATCCAGAATCCCGGTTTCGTTCACACCTAATGTCAGATCCAGAATACTGGTTTCATTCACACCTGACGTCAGAACCAGAATCCTGGTTTCATTCACACCTAACGTCAGATCCAGAATCCCGGTTTCATTAACACCTAACGTCAGATCCAGAATCCCGGTTTCATTAACACCTAACGTCAGATCCAGAATCCTGGTATCATTCACACCTAGCGTCAGATCCAGAATCCCGGTTTCGTTCACACCTAATATCAGATCCAGAATCCCAGTTTCATTCACACCTAACGTCAGATCCAGAATCCCGGTTTCGTTCACACCTAGCATCAGATCCAGAATCCAGAATCCCCGTTTCATTCACACCTAACGTCAGAACCAGAATTCTGGTTTCATTCACACCAAACGTCAGATCCAGAATCTGGTTTGATTCATGCCTAATGTCAGATCCATAATCGCGGTTTGGTCCACACCTAATATCAGATCCAGAATCCCAGTTTCATTCACACCTAACGTCAAATCCAGAATCCCGGTTTCGTTCACACCTAACGTCAAATCCAGAATCCCGGTTTCGTTCACACCTAACGTCAGATCCAGAATCCTGGTTTTCGTTCACACTTAACGTCAGATCCAGAATCCTGGTTTCGTTCACACCTAACGTCAAATCCAGAATCCCGGTTTCGTTCACACCTAGCGTCAGATCCAGAATCCAGAATCCCCGTTTCATTCACACTTAACGTCAGATCCAGAATCCTGGTTTCATTTACACCAAACGTCAGATCCAGAATCTGGTTTCATTCACACCTAATGTCAGATTCAGAATCCCAGTTTCATTCACACCTAACGTCAGATCCAGAATCTCGTTTCATTCATGCCTAATGTCAGATCCAGAATCCCGGTTTCGTTCACACCTAATGTCAGATCCAGAATCCCGGTTTCGTTCACACTTAACGTCAGATCCAGAATCCCAGTTTCATTCACACCTAATATCAGATCCAGAATCCCAGTTTCATTCACACCTAACGTCAGATCCAGAATCTGGTTTGATTCATGCCTAATGTCAGATCCAGACACCCGGTTTAGTTCACACTTAACGTCAGATCCAGAATCCCAGTTTCATTCACACCTAATATCAGATCCAGAATCCCAGTTTCATTCACACCTAATATCAGATCCAGAATCCCAGTTTCATTCACACCTAATATCAGATCCAGAATCCCAGTTTCATTCACACCTAACGTCAGATCCAGAATCCTGGTTTCATTCACACCAAACGTCAGATCCAGAATCTGGTTTCATTCACACCTAATGTCAGATCCAGAATCCCAGTTTCATTCACACCTAGCGTCAGATCCAGAATCCCAGTTTCATTCACACCTAACGTCAGATCCAGAATCTCGTTTCATTCATGCCTAATGTCAGATCCAGAATCCCGGTTTCGTTCACACCTAATGTCAGATCCAGAATCCTGGTTTCATTCACACCTAACGTCAGATCCAGAATCTGGTTTCATTCACACCTAACGTCAGATCCAGAATCTGGTTTGATTCATGCCTAAAGTCAGATCCAGAATCCCAGTTTCGTTCACACCCAATGTCAGAGCCAGAATCCTGGTTTCATTCACACCTGACGTCAGATCCAGAATCCTGGTATCATTCACACCTAGCGTCAGATCCAGAATCCCGGTTTCGTTCACACCTAATATCAGATCCAGAATCCCAGTTTCATTCACACCTAACGTCAGATCCAGAATCCCGGTTTCGTTCACACCTAGCATCAGATCCAGAATCCAGAATCCCCGTTTCATTCACACCTAACGTCAGATCCAGAATTCTGGTTTCATTCACACCAAACGTCAGATCCAGAATCTGGTTTGATTCATGCCTAATGTCAGATCCAGAATCGCGGTTTCGTCCACACCTAATATCAGATCCAGAATCCCAGTTTCATTCATACCTAACGTCAAATCCAGAATCCCGGTTTCGTTCACACCTAACGTCAAATCCAGAATCCCGGTTTCGTTCACACCTAACGTCAGATCCAGAATCCTGGTTTTCGTTCACACTTAACGTCAGATCCAGAATCCTGGTTTCGTTCACACCTAACGTCAAATCCAGAATCCCGGTTTCGTTCACACCTAACGTCAAATCCAGAATCCCGGTTTCGTTCACACCTAACGTCAGATCCAGAATCCCGGTTTCGTTCACACGTAACGTCAGATCCACAATCCTGGTTTCATTCACACCTAACGTCAGATCCAGAATCTGGTTTTATTCACACCTAACGTCAGATCCAGAATCTGGTTTGATTCATGCCTAAAGTCAGATCCAGAATCCCGGTTTCGTTCACACCTAATGTCAGATCCAGAATCCTGGTTTCATTCACACCTGACGTCAGATCCAGAATCCTGGTTTCATTCACACCTAACGTCAGATCCAGAATCCCGGTTTCATTCACACCTAACGTCAGATCCAGAATCTGGTTTCATTCACACCTAGCGTCAGATCCAGAATCCCGGTTTCGTTCACACTTAACGTCAGATCCAGAATCCTGGTTTCATTCACACCTAATATCAGATCCAGAATCCCAGTTTCATTCACACCTAGCATCAGATCCAGAATCCAAAATCCTCGTTTCATTCACACCTAACGTCAGATCCAGAATTCTGGTTTCATTCACACCAAACGTCAGATCCAGAATCTGGTTTGATTCATGCCTAATGTCAGATCCAGAATCCCGGTTTCGTCCACACCTAATATCAGATCCAGAATCCCAGTTTCATTCACACCTAACGTCAAATCCAGAATCCCGGTTTCGTTCACACCTAACGTCAGATCCAGAATCTGGTTTCATTCACACCTAGCATCAGATCCAGAATCCAGAATCCCCGTTTCATTCACACCAAACGTCAGATCCAGAATCTGGTTTCATTCACACCAAACGTCAGATCCAGAATCTGGTTTGATTCATGCCTAATGTCAGATCCAGAATCCCGGTTTCGTTCACACCTATTGTCAGATCCAGAATCCTGGTTTCATTCATGCCTAATGTCAGATCCAGAATCCCGGTTTCGTTCAACCCTATTGTCAGATCCAGAATCTCGTTTCATTCATGCCTAATGTCAGATCCAGAATCCCGGTTTCGTTCACACCTAATGTCAGATCCAGAATCCTGGTTTCATTCACACCTAACGTCAGATCCAGAATCTGGTTTCATTCACACCTAACGTCAGATCCAGAATCTGGTTTGATTCATGCCTAAAGTCAGATCCAGAATCCCGGTTTCGTTCACACCTGACGTCAGATCCAGAATCCTGGTTTCATTCACGCCTAACGTCAAATCCAGAATCCCAGTTTCATTCACACCTAACGTCAGATCCAGAATCCCGGTTTCGTTCACACCTAGCATCAGATCCAGAATCCAGAATCCCCGTTTCATTCACACCTAACGTCAGATCCAGAATTCTGGTTTCATTCACACCAAACGTCAGATCCAGAATCTGGTTTGATTCATGCCTAATGTCAGATCCAGAATCCCGGTTTCGTCCACACCTAATATCAGATCCAGAAACCCAGTTTCATTCACAACTAACGTCAAATCCAGAATCCCGGTTTCATTCACACCTAACGTCAAATCCAGAATCCCGGTTTCGTTCACACCTAACGTCAGATCCAGAATCCTGGTTTTCGTTCACACCTAACGTCAAATCCAGAATCCCGGTTTCGTTCACACCTAACGTCAAATCCAGAATCCCGGTTTCGTTCACACCTAACGTCAAATCCAGAATCCCGGTTTCGTTCACACGTAACGTCAGATCCACAATCCTGGTTTCATTCACACCTAACGTCAGATCCAGAATCTGGTTTCATTCACACCTAACGTCAGATCCAGAATCTGGTTTGATTCATGCCTAAAGTCAGATCCAGAATCCCGGTTTCGTTCACACCTAATGTCAGATCCAGAATCCTGGTTTCATTCACACCTGACGTCAGATCCAGAATCCTGGTTTCATTCACACCTAACGTCAGATCCAGAATCCCGGTTTCATTAACACCTAACGTCAGATCCAGAATCCTGGTATCATTCACACCTAGCGTCAGATCCAGAATCCCGGTTTCGTTCACACTTAACGTCAAATCCAGAATCCCGGTTTCGTTCACACCTAACGTGAAATCCAGAATCCCGGTTTCGTTCACACGTAACGTCAGATCCACAATCCAGGTTTCATTCACACCTAACGTCAGATCCAGAATCTGGTTTCATTCACACCAAGCATCAGATCCAGAATCCAGAATCCCCGTTTCATTCACACCAAACGTCAGATCCAGAATCTGGTTTCATTCACACCTAACGTCAGATCCAGAATCTGGTTTGATTCATGCCTAATGTCAGATCCAGAATCCCGGTTTCGTTCACACCTATTGTCAGATCCAGAATCCTGGTTTCATTCATGCCTAATGTCAGATCCAGAATCCCGGTTTCGTTCACACCTAATGTCAGATCCCGAATGTTGGTTTCATTCACACCTGACGTCAGATCCAGAATCCTGGTTTCGTTCACACCTAACGTCAGATCCAGAATCCTGGTTTCGTTCACACCTAACGTCAAATCCAGAATCCCGGTTTCGTTCACACCTAGCGTCAGATCCAGAATCCAGAATCCCCGTTTCATTCACACTTAACGTCAGATCCAGAATCCTGGTTTCATTTACACCAAACGTCAGATCCAGAATCTGGTTTCATTCACACCTAATGTCAGATTCAGAATCCCAGTTTCATTCACACCTAACGTCAGATCCAGAATCTCGTTTCATTCATGCCTAATGTCAGATCCAGAATCCCGGTTTCGTTCACACCTAATGTCAGATCCAGAATCCCGGTTTCGTTCACACTTAACGTCAGATCCAGAATCCCAGTTTCATTCACACCTAATATCAGATCCAGAATCCCAGTTTCATTCACACCTAACGTCAGATCCAGAATCTGGTTTGATTCATGCCTAATGTCAGATCCAGACACCCGGTTTAGTTCACACTTAACGTCAGATCCAGAATCCCAGTTTCATTGACACCTAATATCAGATCCAGAATCCCAGTTTCATTCACACCTAATATCAGATCCAGAATCCCAGTTTCATTCACACCTAATATCAGATCCAGAATCCCAGTTTCATTCACACCTAACGTCAGATCCAGAATCCTGGTTTCATTCACACCAAACGTCAGATCCAGAATCTGGTTTCATTCACACCTAATGTCAGATCCAGAATCCCAGTTTCATTCACACCTAGCGTCAGATCCAGAATCCCAGTTTCATTCACACCTAACGTCAGATCCAGAATCTCGTTTCATTCATGCCTAATGTCAGATCCAGAATCCCGGTTTCGTTCACACCTAATGTCAGATCCAGAATCCTGGTTTCATTCACACCTAACGTCAGATCCAGAATCTGGTTTCATTCACACCTAACGTCAGATCCAGAATCTGGTTTGATTCATGCCTAAAGTCAGATCCAGAATCCCAGTTTCGTTCACACCCAATGTCAGAGCCAGAATCCTGGTTTCATTCACACCTGACGTCAGATCCAGAATCCTGGTATCATTCACACCTAGCGTCAGATCCAGAATCCCGGTTTCGTTCATACCTAATATCAGATCCAGAATCCCAGTTTCATTCACACCTAACGTCAGATCCAGAATCCCGGTTTCGTTCACACCTAGCATCAGATCCAGAATCCAGAATCCCCGTTTCATTCACACCTAACGTCAGATCCAGAATTCTGGTTTCATTCACACCAAACGTCAGATCCAGAATCTGGTTTGATTCACGCCTAATGTCAGATCCAGAATCGCGGTTTCGTCCACACCTAATATCAGATCCAGAATCCCAGTTTCATTCACACCTAACGTCAAATCCAGAATCCCGGTTTCGTTCACACCTAACGTCAAATCCAGAATCCCGGTTTCGTTCACACCTAACGTCAGATCCAGAATCCTGGTTTTCGTTCACACTTAACGTCAGATCCAGAATCCTGGTTTCGTTCACACCTAACGTCAAATCCAGAATCCCGGTTTCGTTCACACCTAACGTCAAATCCAGAATCCCGGTTTCGTTCACACCTAACGTCAAATCCAGAATCCCGGTTTCGTTCACACGTAACGTCAGATCCACAATCCTGGTTTCATTCACACCTAACGTCAGATCCAGAATCTGGTTTCATTCACACCTAACGTCAGATCCAGAATCTGGTTTGATTCATGCCTAAAGTCAGATCCAGAATCCCGGTTTCGTTCACACCTAATGTCAGATCCAGAATCCTGGTTTCATTCACACCTGACGTCAGATCCAGAATCCTGGTTTCATTCACACCTAACGTCAGATCCAGAATCCCGGTTTCATTCACACCTAACGTCAGATCCAGAATCCCGGTTTCATTCACACCTAGCGTCAGATCCAGAATCCCGGTTTCGTTCACACTTAACGTCAGATCCAGAATCCTGGTTTCATTCACACCTAATATCAGATCCAGAATCCCAGTTTCATTCACACCTAGCATCAGATCCAGAATCCAGAATCCTCGTTTCATTCACACCTAACGTCAGATCCAGAATTCTGGTTTCATTCACACCAAACGTCAGATCCAGAATCTGGTTTGATTCATGCCTAATGTCAGATCCAGAATCCCGGTTTCGTCCACACCTAATATCAGATCCAGAATCCCAGTTTCATTCACACCTAACGTCAAATCCAGAATCCCGGTTTCGTTCACACCTAACGTCAGATCCAGAATCTGGTTTCATTCACACCTAGCATCAGATCCAGAATCCAGAATCCCCGTTTCATTCACACCAAACGTCAGATCCAGAATCTGGTTTCATTCACACCAAACGTCAGATCCAGAATCTGGTTTGATTCATGCCGAATGTCAGATCCAGAATCCCGGTTTCGTTCACACCTATTGTCAGATCCAGAATCCTGGTTTCATTCATGCCTAATGTCAGATCCAGAATCCCGGTTTCGTTCACACCTAATGTCAGATCCAGAATCCTGGTTTCATTCACACCTAACGTCAGATCCAGAATCTGGTTTCATTCACACCTAACGTCAGATCCAGAATCTGGTTTGATTCATGCCTAATGTCAGATCCAGAATCCCGGTTTCGTTCACACCTATTGTCAGATCCAGAATCTCGTTTCATTCATGCCTAATGTCAGATCCAGAATCCCGGTTTCGTTCACACCTAATGTCAGATCCAGAATCCTGGTTTCATTCACACCTAACGTCAGATCCAGAATCTGGTTTCATTCACACCTAACGTCAGATCCAGAATCTGGTTTGATTCATGCCTAAAGTCAGATCCAGAATCCCGGTTTCGTTCACACCTGACGTCAGATCCAGAATCCTGGTTTCATTCACGCCTAACGTCAAATCCAGAATCCCAGTTTCATTCACACCTAACGTCAGATCCAGAATCCCGGTTTCGTTCACACCTAGCATCAGATCCAGAATCCAGAATCCCCGTTTCATTCACACCTAACGTCAGATCCAGAATTCTGGTTTCATTCACACCAAACGTCAGATCCAGAATCTGGTTTGATTCATGCCTAATGTCAGATCCAGAATCCCGGTTTCGTCCACACCTAATATCAGATCCAGAAACCCAGTGTCATTCACACCTAACGTCAAATCCAGAATCCCGGTTTCGTTCACACCTAACGTCAAATCCAGAATCCCGGTTTCGTTCACACCTAACGTCAGATCCAGAATCCTGGTTTTCGTTCACACCTAACGTCAAATCCAGAATCCCGGTTTCGTTCACACCTAACGTCAAATCCAGAATCCCGGTTTCGTTCACACCTAACGTCAAATCCAGAATCCCGGTTTCGTTCACACGTAACGTCAGATCCACAATCCTGGTTTCATTCACACCTAACGTCAGATCCAGAATCTGGTTTCATTCACACCTAACGTCAGATCCAGAATCTGGTTTGATTCATGCCTAAAGTCAGATCCAGAATCCCGGTTTCGTTCACACCTAATGTCAGATCCAGAATCCTGGTTTCATTCATACCTGACGTCAGATCCAGAATCCTGGTTTCATTCACACCTAACGTCAGATCCAGAATCCCGGTTTCATTAACAACTAACGTCAGATCCAGAATCCTGGTATCATTCACACCTAGCGTCAGATCCAGAATCCCGGTTTCGTTCACACTTAACGTCAAATCCAGAATCCCGGTTTCGTTCACACCTAACGTGAAATCCAGAATCCCGGTTTCGTTCACACGTAACGTCAGATCCACAATCCAGGTTTCATTCACACCTAACGTCAGATCCAGAATCTGGTTTCATTCACACCTAGCATCAGATCCAGAATCCAGAATCCCTGTTTCATTCACACCAAACGTCAGATCCAGAATCTGGTTTCATTCACACCTAACGTCAGATCCAGAATCTGGTTTGATTCATGCCTAATGTCAGATCCAGAATCCCGGTTTCGTTCACACCTATTGTCAGATCCAGAATCCTGGTTTCATTCATGCCTAATGTCAGATCCAGAATCCCGGTTTCGTTCACACCTAATGTCAGATCCCGAATGTTGGTTTCATTCACACCTGACGTCAGATCCAGAATCCTGGTTTCGTTCACACCTAACGTCAAATCCAGAATCCCGGTTTCGTTCACACCTAACGTCAAATCCAGAATCCCGGTTTCGTTCACACCTAACGTCAAATCCAAAATCCCGGTTTCGTTCACACGTAACGTCAGATCCACAATCCTGGTTTCATTCACACCTAACGTCAGATCCAGAATCTGGTTTCATTCACAACTAACGTCAGATCCAGAATCTGGTATCATTCACACCTAACGTCAGATCCAGAATTCTGGTTTCATTCACACCAAACGTCAGATCCAGAATCTGGTTTGATTCATGCCTAAAGTCAGATCCAGAATCCCGGTTTCGTTCACACCTAATGTCAGATCCAGAATCCTGGTTTCATTCACACCTGACGTCAGATCCAGAATCCTGGTTTCATTCACACCTAACGTCAGATCCAGAATCCCGGTTTCATTAACACCTAACGTCAGATCCAGAATCCTGGTATCATTCACACCTAGCGTCAGATCCAGAATCCCGGTTTCGTTCACACTTAACGTCAGATCCAGAATCCTGGTTTCATTCACACCTAATATCAGATCCAGAATCCCAGTTTCATTCACACCTAACGTCAGATCCAGAATCCCGGTTTCGTTCACACCTAGCATCAGATCCAGAATCCAGAATCCCCGTTTCATTCACACCTAACGTCAGATCCAGAATTCTGGTTTCATTCACACCAAACGTCAGATCCAGAATCTGGTTTGATTCATGCCTAATGTCAGATCCAGAATCCCGGTTTCGTCCACACCTAATATCAGATCCAGAATCCCAGTTTCATTCACACCTAACGTCAAATCCAGAATCCCGGTTTCGTTCACACCTAACGTGAAATCCAGAATCCCGGTTTCGTTCACACGTAACGTCAGATCCACAATCCTGGTTTCATTCACACCTAACGTCAGATCCAGAATCTGGTTTCATTCACACCTAGCATCAGATCCAGAATCCAGAATCCCCGTTTCATTCACACCAAACGTCAGATCCAGAATCTGGTTTCATTCACACCTAACGTCAGATCCAGAATCTGGTTTGATTCATGCCTAATGTCAGATCCAGAATCCCGGTTTCGTTCACACCTAATGTCAGATCCAGAATCCTGGTTTCATTCATGCCTAATGTCAGATCCAGAATCCCGGTTTCGTTCACACCTAATGTCAGATCCCGAATGCTGGTTTCATTCACACCTGACGTCAGATCCAGAATCCTGGTTTCATTCACACCTAACGTCAGATCCAGAATCCTGGAATCGTTCACACTTAACATCAGATCCAGAATCCTGGTTTCATTCACACCTAGCGTCAGATCCAGAATCCCGGTTTCGTTCACACTTAACATCAGATCCAGAATCCTGGTTTCATTCACACCTAATATCAGATCCAGAATCCCAGTTTCATTCACACCTAACATCAGATCCAGAACTTGGTTTGATTCATGCCTAATGTCAGATCCAGAATCCCGGTTTCGTTCACACCTAGCGTCAGATCCAGAATCCAGAATCCCCGTTTCATTCACACTTAATGTCAGATCCAGAATCCTGGTTCCATTTACACCAAACGTCAGATCCAGAATCTGGTTTCATTCACACCTAATGTCAGATCCAGAATCCCAGTTTCATTCACACCTAACGTCAGATCCAGAATCTGGTTTGATTCATGCCTAATGTCAGATCCAGAATCCCGGTTTCGTCCACACCTAATATCAGATCCAGAATCCCAGTTTCATTCACACCTAACGTCAGATCCAGAATCTGGTTTGATTCATGCCTAATGTCAGATCCAGAATCCCGGTTTCGTTCACACCTAGCGTCAGATCCAGAATCCCCGTTTCATTCACACTTAACGTCAGATCCAGAATCCTGGTTTCATTTACACCAAACGTTAGATCCAGAATCTGGTTTCATTCACACCTAATGTCAGATTCAGAATCCCAGTTTCATTCACACCTAACGTCAGATCCAGAATCTCGTTTCATTCATGCCTAATGTCAGATCCAGAATCTCGGTTTCGTTCACACCTAATGTCAGATCCAGAATCCCGGTTTCGTTCACACTTAACGTCAGATCCAGAATCCCAGTTTCATTCACACCTAATATCAGATCCAGAATCCCAGTTTCATTCACACCTAACGTCAGATCCAGAATCTGGTTTGATTCATGCCTAATGTCAGATCCACAATCCTGGCTTCATTCACACCTAACGTCAGATCCAGAATCTGGTTTCATTCACACCTAACGTCAGATCCAGAATCTGGTTTGATTCATGCCTAAAGTCAGATCCAGAATCCAGGTTTCGTTCACACCTGACGTCAGATCCAGAATCCTGGTTTCATTCACGCCTAACGTCAGATCCAGAATCCCGGTTTCGTTCACACCTAATGTCAGATCCCGAATGTTGGTTTCATTCACACCTGACGTCAGATCCAGAATCCTGGTTTCGTTCACACCTAACGTCAAATCCAGAATCCCGGTTTCGTTCACACCTAACGTCAAATCCAGAATCCCGGTTTCGTTCACACCTAACGTCAAATCCAGAATCCCGGTTTCGTTCACACGTAACGTCAGATCCACAATCCTGGTTTCATTCACACCTAACGTCAGATCCAGAATCTGGTATCATTCACACCTAACGTCAGATCCAGAATCTGGTTTGATTCATGCCTAAAGTCAGATCCAGAATCCCGGTTTCGTTCACACCTAATGTCAGATCCAGAATCCTGGTTTCATTCACACCTGACGTCAGATCCAGAATCCTGGTTTCATTCACACCTAACGTCAGATCCAGAATCCCGGTTTCATTAACACCTAACGTCAGATCCAGAATCCTGGTATCATTCACACCTAGCGTCAGATCCAGAATCCCGGTTTCGTTCACACTTAACGTCAGATCCAGAATCCTGGTTTCATTCACACCTAATATCAGATCCAGAATCCCAGTTTCATTCACACCTAATGTCAGATCCAGAATCCCGGTTTCGTTCACACCTAGCATCAGATCCAGAATCCAGAATACCCGTTTCATTCACACTTAACGTCAGATCCAGAATCCTGGTTTCATTTACACCAAACGTTAGATCCAGAATCTGGTTTCATTCACACCTAATGTCAGATTCAGAATCCCAGTTTCATTCACACCTAACGTCAGATCCAGAATCTCGTTTCATTCATGCCTAATGTCAGATCCAGAATCTCGGTTTCGTTCACACCTAATGTCAGATCCAGAATCCCGGTTTCGTTCACACTTAACGTCAGATCCAGAATCCCAGTTTCATTCACACCTAATATCAGATCCAGAATCCCAGTTTCATTCACACCTAACGTCAGATCCAGAATCTGGTTTGATTCATGCCTAATGTCAGATCCACAATCCTGGCTTCATTCACACCTAACGTCAGATCCAGAATCTGGTTTCATTCACACCTAACGTCAGATCCAGAATCTGGTTTGATTCATGCCTAAAGTCAGATCCAGAATCCAGGTTTCGTTCACACCTGACGTCAGATCCAGAATCCTGGTTTCATTCACGCCTAACGTCAGATCCAGAATCCCGGTTTCGTTCACACCTAATGTCAGATCCCGAATGTTGGTTTCATTCACACCTGACGTCAGATCCAGAATCCTGGTTTCGTTCACACCTAACGTCAAATCCAGAATCCCGGTTTCGTTCACACCTAACGTCAAATCCAGAATCCCGGTTTCGTTCACACCTAACGTCAAATCCAGAATCCCGGTTTCGTTCACACGTAACGTCAGATCCACAATCCTGGTTTCATTCACACCTAACGTCAGATCCAGAATCTGGTATCATTCACACCTAACGTCAGATCCAGAATCTGGTTTGATTCATGCCTAAAGTCAGATCCAGAATCCCGGTTTCGTTCACACCTAATGTCAGATCCAGAATCCTGGTTTCATTCACACCTGACGTCAGATCCAGAATCCTGGTTTCATTCACACCTAACGTCAGATCCAGAATCCCGGTTTCATTAACACCTAACGTCAGATCCAGAATCCTGGTATCATTCACACCTAGCGTCAGATCCAGAATCCCGGTTTCGTTCACACTTAACGTCAGATCCAGAATCCTGGTTTCATTCACACCTAATATCAGATCCAGAATCCCAGTTTCATTCACACCTAATGTCAGATCCAGAATCCCGGTTTCGTTCACACCTAGCATCAGATCCAGAATCCAGAATCCCCGTTTCATTCACACCTAACGTCAGATCCAGAATTCTGGTTTCATTCACACCAAACGTCAGATCCAGAATCTGGTTTGATTCATGCCTAATGTCAGATCCAGAATCCCGGTTTCGTCCACACCTAATATCAGATCCAGAATCCCAGTTTCATTCACACCTAACGTCAAATCCAGAATCCCGGTTTCGTTCACACCTAACGTGAAATCCAGAATCCCGGTTTCGTTCACACGTAACGTCAGATCCACAATACTGGTTTCATTCACACCTAACGTCAGATCCAGAATCTGGTTTCATTCACACCTAGCATCAGATCCAGAATCCAGAATCCCCGTTTCATTCACACCAAACGTCAGATCCAGAATCTGGTTTCATTCACACCTAACGTCAGATCCAGAATCTGGTTTGATTCATGCCTAATGTCAGATCCAGAATCCCGGTTTCGTTCACACCTAATGTCAGATCCAGAATCCTGGTTTCATTCATGCCTAATGTCAGATCCAGAATCCCGGTTTCGTTCACACCTAGCGTCAGATCCAGAATCCCGGTTTCGTTCACACTTAACGTCAGATCCAGAATCCTGGTTTCATTCACACCTGACGTCAGATCCAGAATCCTGGTTTCATTCACACCTAACGTCAGATCCAGAATCCTGGTATCGTTCACACTTAACATCAGATCCAGAATCCTGGTTTCATTCACACCTAGCGTCAGATCCAGAATCCCGGTTTCGTTCACACTTAACATCAGATCCAGAATCCTGGTTTCATTCATGCCTAATGTCAGATCAAGAATCCTGGTTTCGTTCACACCTAGCGTCAGATCCAGAATCCAGAATCCCCGTTTCATTCACACTTAACGTCAGATCCAGAATCCTGGTTTCATTTACACCAAACGTCAGATCCAGAATCTGGTTTCATTCACACCTAATGTCAGATCCAGAATCCCAGTTTCATTCACACCTAACGTCAGATCCAGAATCTGGTTTGATTCATGCCTAATGTCAGATCCAGAATCCCGGTTTCGTCCACACCTAATATCAGATCCAGAATCCCAGTTTCATTCACACCTAACGTCAGATCCAGAATCTGGTTTGATTCATGCCTAATGTCAGATCCAGAATCCCCGTTTCGTTCACACCTAGCGTCAGATCCAGAATCCAGAATCCCCGTTTCATTCACACTTAACGTCAGATCCAGAATCCTGGTTTCATTTACACCAAACGTCAGATCCAGAATCTGGTTTCATTCACACCTAATGTCAGATTCAGAATCCCAGTTTCATTCACACCTAACGTCAGATCCAGAATCTCGTTTCATTCATGCCTAATGTCAGATCCAGAATCCCGGTTTCGTTCACACCTAATGTCAGATCCAGAATCCCGGTTTCGTTCACACTTAACGTCAGATCCAGAATCCCAGTTTCATTCACACCTAATATCAGATCCAGAATCCCAGTTTCATTCACACCTAACGTCAGATCCAGAATCTGGTTTGATTCATGCCTAATGTCAGATCCAGACACCCGGTTTCATTCAAACCTAGCATCAGATCCAAAATCCAGAATCCCCGTTTCATTCACACCTAACGTCAGATCCAGAATCCTGGTTTCATTCACACCAAACGTCAGATCCAGAATCTGGTTTCATTCACACCTAATGTCAGATCCAGAATCCCAGTTTCATTCACACCTAACGTCAGATCCAGAATCTCGTTTCATTCATGCCTAATGTCAGATCCAGAATCCCGGTTTCGTTCACACCTAATGTCAGATCCACAATCCTGGTTTCATTCACACCTAACGTCAGATCCAGAATCTGGTTTCATTCACACCTAACGTCAGATCCAGAATCTGGTTTGATTCATGCCTAAAGTCAGATCCAGAATCCCGGTTTCGTTCACACCTGACGTCAGATCCAGAATCCTGGTTTAATTCACGCCTAACGTCAGATCCAGAATCCCGGTTTCATTAACACCTAACGTCAGATCCAGAATCCTGGTTTCATTCATGCCTAATGTCAGATCCAGAATCCCGGTTTCGTTCACAGCTAATGTCAGATCCCGAATGCTGGTTTCATTCACACCTGACGTCAGATCCAGAATCCTGGTTTCATTCACACCTAACGTCAGATCCAGAATCCTGGTATCGTTCACACTTAACATCAGATCCAGAATCCTGGTTTCATTCACACCTAGCGTCAGATCCAGAATCCCGGTTTCGTTCACACTTAACATCAGATCCAGAATCCTGGTTTCATTCATGCCTAATGTCAGATCAAGAATCCCGGTTTCGTTCACACCTAGCGTCAGATCCAGAATCCAGAATCCCCGTTTCATTCACACTTAACGTCAGATCCAGAATCCTGGTTTCATTTACACCTAGCGTCAGATCCAGAATCCCGGTTTCGTTCACACTTAACATCAGATCCAGAATCCTGGTTTCATTCATGCCTAATGTCAGATCAAGAATCCCGGTTTCGTTCACACCTAGCGTCAGATCCAGAATCCAGAATCCCCGTTTCATTCACACTTAACGTCAGATCCAGAATCCTGGTTTCATTTACACCAAACGTCAGATCCAGAATCTTGTTTTATTCACACCTAATGTCAGATCCAGAATCCCAGTTTCATTCACACCTAACGTCAGATCCAGAATCTGGTTTGATTCATGCCTAATGTCAGATCCAGAATCCCGGTTTCGTCCACACCTAATATCAGATCCAGAATCCCAGTTTCATTCACACCTAACGTCAGATCCAGAATCTGGTTTGATTCATGCCTAATGTCAGATCCAGAATCCCGGTTTCGTTCACACCTAGCGTCAGATCCAGAATCCAGAATCCCCGTTTCATTCACACTTAACGTCAGATCCAGAATCCTGGTTTCATTTACACCAAACGTCAGATCCAGAATCTGGTTTCATTCACACCTAATGTCAGATTCAGAATCCCAGTTTCATTCACACCTAACGTCAGATCCAGAATCTCGTTTCATTCATGCCTAATGTCAGATCCAGAATCCCGGTTTCGTTCACACCTAATGTCAGATCCAGAATCCCGGTTTCGTTCACACTTAACGTCAGATCCAGAATCCCAGTTTCATTCACACCTAATATCAGATCCAGAATCCCAGTTTCATTCACACCTAACGTCAGATCCAGAATCTGGTTTGATTCATGCCTAATGTCAGATCCAGACACCCGGTTTCATTGAAACCTAGCATCAGATCCAAAATCCAGAATCCCCGTTTCATTCACACCTAACGTCAGATCCAGAATCCTGGTTTCATTCACACCAAACGTCAGATCCAGAATCTGGTTTCATTCACACCTAATGTCAGATCCAGAATCCCAGTTTCATTCACACCTAACGTCAGATCCAGAATCTCGTTTCATTCATGCCTAATGTCAGATCCAGAATCCTGGTTTCGTTCACACCTAATGTCAGATCCACAATCCTGGTTTCATTCACACCTAACGTCAGATCCAGAATCTGGTTTCATTCACACCTAACGTCAGATCCAGAATCTGGTTTGATTCATGCCTAAAGTCAGATCCAGAATCCCGGTTTCGTTCACACCTGACGTCAGATCCAGAATCCTGGTTTAATTCACGCCTAACGTCAGATCCAGAATCCCGGTTTCATTAACACCTAACGTCAGATCCAGAATCCTGGTTTCATTCACTCCTAACATCAGATCCAGAATCCCGGTTTCATTAACACCTAACGTCAGATCCAGAATCCTGGTATCATTCACACCTAGCGTCAGATCCAGAATCCCGGTTTCGTTCACACTTAACGTCAGATCCAGAATCCTGGTTTAATTCACACCTAATATCAGATCCAGAATCCCAGTTTCATTCACACCTAACGTCAGATCCAGAATCCCGGTTTCGTTCACACCTTGCATCAGATCCAGAATCCAGAATCCCCGTTTCATTCACACCTAACGTCAGATCCAGAATCCTGGTTTCATTCACACCAAACGTCAGATCCAGAATCTGGTTTGATTCATGCCTAATGTCAGATCCAGAATCCCGGTTTCGTCCACACCTAATATCAGATCCAGAATCCCAGTTTCATTCACACCTAACGTCAAATCCAGAATCCCGGTTTCGTTTACACCTAACGTCAAATCCAGAATCCCGGTTTCGTTCACACCTAACGTCAGATCCAGAATCCTGGTTTTCGTTCACACTTAACGTCAGATCCAGAATCCCGGTTTCGTTCACACCTAACGTCAAATCCAGAATCCCGGTTTCGTTCACACCTAACGTCAAATCCAGAATCCCGGTTTCGTTCACACCTAACGTCAAATCCAGAATCCCGGTTTCGTTCACACGTAACGTCAGATCCACAATCCTGGTTTCATTCACACCTAACGTCAGATCCAGAATCTGGTTTCATTCACACCTAGCATCAGATCCAGAATCCCCGTTTCATTCACACCAAACGTCAGATCCAGAATCTGGTTTCGTTCACACCTATTGTCAGATCCAGAATCTGGGTTTCATTCATGCCTAATGTCAGATCCAGAATCCCGGTTTCGTTCACACCTAGCATCAGATCCCGAATGCTGGTTTCATTCACACCTGACGTCAGATCCAGAATCCTGGTTTCATTCACACCTAACGTCAGATCCAGAATCTGGTTTCATTCACACCTAACGTCAGATCCAGAATCTGGTTTGATTCATGCCTAAAGTCAGATCCAGAATCCCGGTTTCGTTCACACCTAATGTCAGATCCAGAATCCTGGTTTCATTCACACCTGACGTCAGATCCAGAATCCTGGTTTCATTCACACCTAACGTCAGATCCAGAATCCCGGTTTTATTAACACCTAACGTCAGATCCAGAATCCTGGTATCATTCACACCTAGCGTCAGATCCAGAATCCCGGTTTCGTTCACACTTAACGTCAGATCCAGAATCCTGGTTTCATTCACACCTAATATCAGATCCAGAATCCCAGTTTCATTCACACCTAACGTCAGATCCAGAATCCCGGTTTCGTTCACACCTAGCATCAGATCCAGAATCCAGAATCCCCGTTTCATTCACACCTAACGTCAGATCCAGAATTCTGGTTTCATTCACACCAAACGTCAGATCCAGAATCTGGTTTGATTCATGCCTAATGTCAGATCCAGAATCCCGGTTTCGTCCACACCTAATATCAGATCCAGAATCCCAGTTTCATTCACACCTAACGTCAAATCCAGAATCCCGGTTTCGTTCACACCTAACGTCAAATCCAGAATCCCGGTTTCGTTCACACGTAACGTCAGATCCACAATCCTGGTTTCATTCACACCTAACGTCAGATCCAGAATCTGGTTTCATTCACACCTAGCATCAGATCCAGAATCCAGAATCCTGGTTTCATTCACACCAAACGTCAGATCCAGAATCTGGTTTCATTCACACCTAATGTCTGATCCAGAATCCCAGTTTCATTCACACCTAACGTCAGATCCAGAATCTCGTTTCATTCATGCCTAATGTCAGATCCAGAATCCCGGTTTCGTTCACACCTAATGTCAGATCCACAATCCTGGTTTCATTCACACCTAACGTCAGATCCAGAATCTGGTTTTATTCACACCTAACGTCAGATCCAGAATCTGGTTTGATTCATGCCTAAAGTCAGATCCAGAATCCCGGTTTCGTTCACACCTGACGTCAGATCCAGAATCCTGGTTTCATTCACGCCTAACGTCAGATCCAGAATCCCGGTTTCATTAACACCTAACGTCAGATCCAGAATCCTGGTTTCATTCACACCTAATGTCAGATCCAGAATCCCGGTTTCATTAACACCTAACGTCAGATCCAGAATCCTGGTATCATTCACACCTAGCGTCAGATCCAGAATCCCGGTTTCGTTCACACTTAACGTCAGATCCAGAATCCTGGTTTAATTCACACCTAATATCAGATCCAGAATCCCAGTTTCATTCACACCTAACGTCAGATCCAGAATCCCGGTTTCGTTCACACCTTGCATCAGATCCAGAATCCAGAATCCCCGTTTCATTCACACCTAACGTCAGATCCAGAATCCTGGTTTCATTCACACCAAACGTCAGATCCAGAATCTGGTTTGATTCATGCCTAATGTCAGATCCAGAATCCCGGTTTCGTCCACACCTAATATCAGATCCAGAATCCCAGTTTCATTCACACCTAACGTCAAATCCAGAATCCCGGTTTCGTTTACACCTAACGTCAAATCCAGATTCCCGGTTTCGTTCACACCTAACGTCAAATCCAGAATCCCGGTTTCGTTCACACCTAACGTCAAATCCAGAATCCCGGTTTCGTTCACACCTAACGTCAAATCCAGAATCCCGGTTTCGTTCACACCTAACGTCAAATCCAGAATCCCGGTTTCGTTCACACGTAATGTCAGATCCAAAATCCTGGTTTCATTCACACCTAACGTCAGATCCAGAATCTGGTTTCATTCACACCTAACGTCAGATCCAGAATCTGGTTTGATTCATGCCTAAAGTCAGATCCAGAATCCCGGTTTCGTTCACACCTAATGTCAGATCCAGAATCCTGGTTTCATTCACACCTGACGTCAGATCCAGAATCCTGGTTTCATTCACACCTAACGTCAGATCCAGAATCCTGGTTTCATTCACACCTAATATCAGATCCAGAATCCCAGTTTCATTCACACCTAACGTCAGATCCAGAATCCCGGTTTCGTTCACACCTAGCATCAGATCCAGAATCCAGAATCCCCGTTTTATTCACACCTAACGCCAGATCCAGAATTCTGGTTTCATTCACACCAAACGTCAGATCCAGAATCTGGTTTGATTCATGCCTAATGTCAGATCCAGAATCCCGGTTTCGTCCACACCTAATATCAGATCCAGAATCCCAGTTTCATTCACACCTAACGTCAAATCCAGAATCCCGGTTTCGTTCACACCTAACGTGAAATCCAGAATCCCGGTTTCGTTCACACGTAACGTCAGATCCACAATCCTGGTTTCATTCACACCTAATGTCAGATCCAGAATCTGGTTTCATTCACACCTAGCATCAGATCCAGAATCCAGAATCCCCGTTTCATTCACACCAAACGTCAGATCCAGAATCTGGTTTCGTTCACACCTATTGTCAGATCCAGAATCCGGGTTTCATTCATGCCTAATGTCGGATCCAGAATCCTGGTTTCATTTACACCAAACGTCAGATCCAGAATCTGGTTTCATTCACACCTAGCGTCAGATCCAGAATCCCGGTTTCGTTCACACTTAACGTCAGATCCAGAATCCTGGTTTCATTCACACCTAATATCAGATCCAGAATCCCAGTTTCATTCACACCTAACGTCAGATCCAGAATCCCGGTTTCGTTCACACCTAGCATCAGATCCAGAATCCAGAATCCCCGTTTCATTCACACCTAACGTCAGATCCAGAATCTGGTTTCATTCACACCTAGCGTCAGATCCAGAATCCCGGTTTCGTTCACACCTAATGTCAGATCCCGAATGCTGGTTTCATTCACACCTGACGTCAGATCCAGAATCCTGGTTTCATTCACACCTAACGTCAGATCCAGAATCCTGGTTTCATTCACACCTAACGTCAGATCCAGAATCCCGGTTTCGTTCACACTTAACATCAGATCCAGAATCCTGGTTTCATTCACACCTAATATCAGATCCAGAATCCCAGTTTCATTCACACCTAAAGTCAGATCCAGAATCTCGTTTCATTCATGCCTAATGTCAGATCCAGAATCCCGGTTTCGTTCACACCTAATGTCAGATCCAGAATCCTGGTTTCATTCACACCTAACGTCAGATCCAGAATCTGGTTTCATTCACACCTAACGTCAGATCCAGAATCTGGTTTGATTCATGCCTAAAGTCAGATCCAGAATCCCGGTTTCGTTCACACCTAATGTCAGATCCAGAATTCTGGTTTCATTCACACCTGACGTCAGATCCAGAATCCTGGTTTCATTCACACCTAACGTCAGATCCAGAATCCCGGTTTCATTAACACCTAACGTCAGATCCAGAATCCCGGTTTCATTAACACCTAAGGTCAGATCCAGAATCCTGGTATCATTCACACCTAGCGTCAGATCCAGAATCCCGGTTTCGTTCACATCTAATATCAGATCCAGAATCCCAGTTTCATTCACACCTAACGTCTGATCCAGAATCCCGGTTTCGTTCACACCTAGCATCAGATCCAGAATCCAGAATCCCCGTTTCATTCACACCTAACGTCAGATCCAGAATTCTGGTTTCATTCACACCAAACGTCAGATCCAGAATCTGGTTTGATTCATGCCTAATGTCAGATCCAAAATCGCGGTTTCGTCCACACCTAATATCAGATCCAGAATCCCAGTTTCATTCACACCTAACGTCAAATCCAGAATCCCGGTTTCGTTCACACCTAACGTCAAATCCAGAATCCCGGTTTCGTTCACACCCAACGTCAGATCCAGAATCCTGGTTTTCGATCACACTTAACGTCAGATCCAGAATCCTGGTTTCGTTCACACCTAACGTCAAATCCAGAATCCCGGTTTCGTTCACACCTAGCGTCAGATCCAGAATCCAGAATCCCCGTTTCATTCACACTTAACGTCAGATCCAGAATCCTGGTTTCATTTACACCAAACGTCAGATCCAGAATCTGGTTTCATTCACACCTAATGTCAGATTCAGAATCCCAGTTTCATTCACACCTAACGTCAGATCCAGAATCTCGTTTCATTCATGCCTAATGTCAGATCCAGAATCCCGGTTTCGTTCACACCTAATGTCAGATCCAGAATCCCGGTTTCGTTCACACTTAACGTCAGATCCAGAATCCCAGTTTCATTCACACCTAATATCAGATCCAGAATCCCAGTTTCATTCACACCTAACGTCAGATCCAGAATCTGGTTTGATTCATGCCTAATGTCAGATCCAGAATCCCAGTTTCATTCACACCTAATATCAGATCCAGAATCCCAGTTTCATTCACACCTAATATCAGATCCAGAATCCCAGTTTCATTCACACCTAACGTCAGATCCAGAATCTGGTTTGATTCATGCCTAATGTCAGATCCAGACACCCGGTTTCGTTCACACCTAGCATCAGATCCAAAATCCAGAATCCCCGTTTCATTCACACCTAACGTCAGATCCAGAATCCTGGTTTCATTCACACCAAACGTCAGATCCAGAATCTGGTTTCATTCACACCTAATGTCAGATCCAGAATCCAAGTTTCATTCACACCTAGCGTCAGATCCAGAATCCCAGTTTCATTCACACCTAACGTCAGATCCAGAATCTCGTTTCATTCATGCCTAATGTCAGATCCAGAATCCCGGTTTCGTTCACACCTAATGTCAGATCCAGAATCCTGGTTTCATTCACACCTGACGTCAGATCCAGAATCCTGGTTTCATTCACACCTAACGTCAGATCCAGAATCCTGGTTTCATTCACACCTAGCGTCAGATCCAGAATCCCGGTTTCGTTCACACTTAACATCAGATCCAGAATCCTGGTTTCATTCACACCTAATATCAGATCCAGAATCCCAGTTTCATTCACACCAAACGTCAGATCCAGAATCTGGTTTCATTCACACCTAATGTCAGATCCAGAATCCCAGTTTCATTCACACCTAACGTCAGATCCAGAATTTGGTTTGATTCATGCCTAATGTCAGATCCAGAATCCCGGTTTCGTCCACACCTAATGTCAGATCCAGAATCCCGGTTTCGTTCACACCTAGCGTCAGATCCAGAATCCAGAATCCCCGTTTCATTCACACTTAACGTCAGATCCAGAATCCTGGTTTCATTTACACCAAACGTCAGATCCAGAATCTGGTTTCATTCACACCTAATGTCAGATTCAGAATCCCAGTTTCATTCACACTCAACGTCAGATCCAGAATCCCAGTTTCATTCACACCTAATATCAGATCCAGAATCCCGGTTTCGTTCACACCTAATATCAGATCCAGAATCCCAGTTTCATTCATGCCTAATGTCAGATCCAGAATCCCGGTTTCGTTCACACCTAATGTCAGATCCAGAATCCCGGTTTCGTTCACACTCAACGTCAGATCCAGAATCCCAGTTTCATTCACACCTAATATCAGATCCAGAATCCCGGTTTCGTTCACACCTAATATCAGATCCAGAATCCCAGTTTCATTCACACCTAACGTCAGATCCAGAATCCCGGTTTCGTTCACACCTAGCATCAGATCCAGAATCCAGAATCCCCGTTTCATTCACACCTAACGTCAGATCCAGAATTCTGGTTTCATTCACACCAAACGTCAGATCCAGAATCTGGTTTCATTCACGCCTAATGTCAGATCCAGAATCCCAGTTTCATTCACACCTAGCGTCAGATCCAGAATCCCAGTTTCATTCACACCTAACGTCAGATCCAGAATCTCGTTTCATTCATGCCTAATGTCAGATCCAGAATCCCGGTTTCGTTCACACCTAATGTCAGATCCAGTATCCTGGTTTCATTCACACCTAACGTCAGATCCAGAATCTGGTTTCATTCACACCTAACGTCAGATCCAGAATCTGGTTTGATTCATGCCTAAAGTCAGATCCAGAATCCCGGTTTCGTTCACAACTAATGTCAGATCCAGAATCCTGGTTTCATTCACACCTGACGTCAGATCCAGAATCCTGGTTTCATTCACACCTAACGTCAGATCCAGAATCCCAGTTTCATTAACACCTAACGTCAGATCCAGAATCCCGGTTTCATTAACACCTAACGTCAGATCCAGAATCCTGGTATCATTCACACCTAGCGTCAGATCCAGAATCCCGGTTTCGTTCACACCTAATATCAGATCCAGAATCCCAGTTTCATTCACACCTAACGTCAGATCCAGAATCCCGGTTTCGTTCACACCTAGCATCAGATCCAGAATCCAGAATCCCCGTTTCATTCACACCTAACGTCAGATCCAGAATTCTGGTTTCATTCACACCAAACGTCAGATCCAGAATCTGGTTTGATTCATGCCTAATGTCAGATCCAGAATCCCGGTTTCGTCCACACCTAATATCAGATCCAGAATCCCAGTTTCATTCACACCTAACGTCAAATCCAGAATCCCGGTTTCGTTCACACCTAACGTCAAATCCAGAATCCCGGTTTCGTTCACACCTAACGTCAGATCCAGAATCCTGGTTTTCGTTCACACTTAACGTCAGATCCAGAATCCTGGTTTCGTTCACACCTAACGTCAAATCCAGAATCCCGGTTTCGTTCACACCTAGCGTCAGATCCAGAATCCAGAATCCCCATTTCATTCACACTTAACGTCAACTCCAGAATCCCGGTTTCGTTCACACCTAACGTCAAATCCAGAATCCCGGTTTCGTTCACACCTAACGTCAAATCCAGAATCCCGGTTTCGTTCACACCTAACGTCAGATCCAGAATCCTGGTTTTCGTTCACACTTAACGTCAGATCCAGAATCCTGGTTTCGTTCACACCTAACGTCAAAACCAGAATCCCGGTTTCGTTCACACCTAGCGTCAGATCCAGAATCCAGAATCCCCGTTTCATTCACACTTAACGTCAGATCCAGAATCCTGGTTTCATTCACACCTAATGTCAGATCCAGAATCCCAGTTTCATTCACACCTAGCGTCAGATCCAGAATCCCAGTTTCATTCACACCTAACGTCAGATCCAGAATCTCGTTTCATTCATGCCTAATGTCAGATCCAGAATCCCGGTTTCGTTCACACCTAATGTCAGATCCAGAATCCTGGTTTCATTCACACCTAACGTCAGATCCAGAATCTGGTTTCATTCACACCTAACGTCAGATCCAGAATCTGGTTTGATTCATGCCTAAAGTCAGATCCAGAATCCCGGTTTCGTTCACACCTAATGTCAGATCCAGAATCCTGGTTTCATTCACACCTGACGTCAGATCCAGAATCCTGGTATCATTCACACCTAACGTCAGATCCAGAATCCCGGTTTCATTAACACCTAACGTCAGATCCAGAATCCCGGTTTCATTAACACCTAACGTCAGATCCAGAATCCTGGTATCATTCACACCTAGCGTCAGATCCAGAATCCCGGTTTCGTTCACACCTAATATCAGATCCAGAATCCCAGTTTCATTCACACCTAACGTCAGATCCAGAATCCCGGTTTCGTTCACACCTAGCATCAGATCCAGAATCCAGAATCCCCGTTTCATTCACACCTAACGTCAGATCCAGAATTCTGGTTTCATTCACACCAAACGTCAGATCCAGAATCTGGTTTGATTCATGCCTAATGTCAGATCCAGAATCGCGGTTTGGTCCACACCTAATATCAGATCCAGAATCCCAGTTTCATTCACACCTAACGTCAAATCCAGAATCCCGGTTTCGTTCACACCTAACGTCAAATCCAGAATCCCGGTTTCGTTCACACCTAACGTCAGATCCAGAATCCTGGTTTCGTTCACACCTAACGTCAAATCCAGAATCCCGGTTTCGTTCACACCTAGCGTCAGATCCAGAATCCAGAATCCCCGTTTCATTCACACTTAACGTCAGATCCAGAATCCTGGTTTCATTTACACCAAACGTCAGATCCAGAATCTGGTTTCATTCACACCTAATGTCAGATTCAGAATCCCAGTTTCATTCACACCTAACGTCAGATCCAGAATCTCGTTTCATTCATGCCTAATGTCAGATCCAGAATCCCGGTTTCGTTCACACCTAATGTCAGATCCAGAATCCCGGTTTCGTTCACACCTAACGTCAGATCCAGAATCTCGTTTCATTCATGCCTAATGTCAGATCCAGAATCCCAGTTTCATTCACACCTAACGTCAGATCCAGAATCTGGTTTGATTCATGCCTAATGTCAGATCCAGACACCCGGTTTAGTTCACACTTAACGTCAGATCCAGAATCCCGGTTTCATTCACACCTAATATCAGATCCAGAATCCCAGTTTCATTCACACCTAATATCAGATCCAGAATCCCAGTTTCATTCACACCTAATATCAGATCCAGAATCCCAGTTTCATTCACACCTAACGTCAGATCCAGAATCCTGGTTTCATTCACACCAAACGTCAGATCCAGAATCTGGTTTCATTCACACCTAATGTCAGATCCAGAATCCCAGTTTCATTCACACCTGACGTCAGATCCAGAATCCTGGTTTCATTCACACCTAACGTCAGATCCAGAATCCTGGTTTCATTCACACCTAACGTCAGATCCAGAATCCTGGTATCGGTCACACTTAACATCAGATCCAGAATCCTGGTTTCATTCACACCTAGCGTCAGATCCAGAATCCCGGTTTCGTTCACACTTAACATCAGATCCAGAATCCTGGTTTCATTCACACCTAATATCAGATCCAGAATCCCAGTTTCATTCACACCTAAAGTCAGATCCAGAGTCTGGTTTGATTCATGCCTAATGTCAGATCCAGAATCCCGGTTTCGTTCACACCTAGCGTCAGATCCAGAATCCAGAATCCCCGTATCATTCACACTTAACGTCAGATCCAGAATCCTGGTTTCATTCACACCTAGCGTCAGATCCAGAATCCCGGTTTCGTTCACACTTAACATCAGATCCAGAATCCTGGTTTCATTCACACCTAATATCAGATCCAGAATCCCAGTTTCATTCACACCAAACGTCAGATCCAGAATCTGGTTTCATTCACACCTAATGTCAGATCCAGAATCCCAGTTTCATTCACACCTAACGTCAGATCCAGAATTTGGTTTGATTCATGCCTAATGTCAGATCCAGAATCCCGGTTTCGTCCACACCTAATGTCAGATCCAGAATCCCGGTTTCGTTCACACCTAGCGTCAGATCCAGAATCCAGAATCCCCGTTTCATTCACACTTAACGTCAGATCCAGAATCCTGGTTTCATTTACACCAAACGTCAGATCCAGAATCTGGTTTCATTCACACCTAATGTCAGATTCAGAATCCCAGTTTCATTCACACTCAACGTCAGATCCAGAATCCCAGTTTCATTCACACCTAATATCAGATCCAGAATCCCGGTTTCGTTCACACCTAATATCAGATCCAGAATCCCAGTTTCATTCATGCCTAATGTCAGATCCAGAATCCCGGTTTCGTTCACACCTAATGTCAGATCCAGAATCCCGGTTTCGTTCACACTCAACGTCAGATCCAGAATCCCAGTTTCATTCACACCTAATATCAGATCCAGAATCCCGGTTTCGTTCACACCTAATATCAGATCCAGAATCCCAGTTTCATTCACACCTAACGTCAGATCCAGAATCCCGGTTTCGTTCACACCTAGCATCAGATCCAGAATCCAGAATCCCCGTTTCATTCACACCTAACGTCAGATCCAGAATTCTGGTTTCATTCACACCAAACGTCAGATCCAGAATCTGGTTTCATTCACGCCTAATGTCAGATCCAGAATCCCAGTTTCATTCACACCTAGCGTCAGATCCAGAATCCCAGTTTCATTCACACCTAACGTCAGATCCAGAATCTCGTTTCATTCATGCCTAATGTCAGATCCAGAATCCCGGTTTCGTTCACACCTAATGTCAGATCCAGAATCCTGGTTTCATTCACACCTAACGTCAGATCCAGAATCTGGTTTCATTCACACCTAACGTCAGATCCAGAATCTGGTTTGATTCATGCCTAAAGTCAGATCCAGAATCCCGGTTTCGTTCACAACTAATGTCAGATCCAGAATCCTGGTTTCATTCACACCTGACGTCAGATCCAGAATCCTGGTTTCATTCACACCTAACGTCAGATCCAGAATCCCGGTTTCATTAACACCTAACGTCAGATCCAGAATCCCGGTTTCATTAACACCTAACGTCAGATCCAGAATCCTGGCATCATTCACACCTAGCGTCAGATCCAGAATCCCGGTTTCGTTCACACCTAATATCAGATCCAGAATCCCAGTTTCATTCACACCTAACGTCAGATCCAGAATCCCGGTTTCGTTCACACCTAGCATCAGATCCAGAATCCAGAATCCCCGTTTCATTCACACCTAACGTCAGATCCAGAATTCTGGTTTCATTCACACCAAACGTCAGATCCAGAATCTGGTTTGATTCATGCCTAATGTCAGATCCAGAATCCCGGTTTCGTCCACACCTAATATCAGATCCAGAATCCCAGTTTCATTCACACCTAACGTCAAATCCAGAATCCCGGTTTCGTTCACACCTAACGTCAAATCCAGAATCCCGGTTTCGTTCACACCTAACGTCAGATCCAGAATCCTGGTTTTCGTTCACACTTAACGTCAGATCCAGAATCCTGGTTTCGTTCACACGTAACGTCAAATCCAGAATCCCGGTTTCGTTCACACCTAGCGTCAGATCCAGAATCCAGAATCCCCATTTCATTCACACTTAACGTCAACTCCAGAATCCCGGTTTCGTTCACACCCAACGTCAAATCCAGAATCCCGGTTTCGTTCACACCTAACGTCAAATCCAGAATCCCGGTTTCGTTCACACCTAACGTCAGATCCAGAATCCTGGTTTTCGTTCACACTTAACGTCAGATCCAGAATCCTGGTTTCGTTCACACCTAACGTCAAAACCAGAATCCCTGTTTCGTTCACACCTAGCGTCAGATCCAGAATCCAGAATCCCCGTTTCATTCACACTTAACGTCAGATCCAGAATCCTGGTTTCATTCACACCTAATGTCAGATCCAGAATCCCAGTTTCATTCACACCTAGCGTCAGATCCAGAATCCCAGTTTCATTCACACCTAACGTCAGATCCAGAATCTCATTTCATTCATGCCTAATGTCAGATCCAGAATCCCGGTTTCGTTCACACCTAATGTCAGATCCAGAATCCTGGTTTCATTCACACCTAACGTCAGATCCAGAATCTGGTTTCATTCACACCTAACGTCAGATCCAGAATCTGGTTTGATTCATGCCTAAAGTCAGATCCAGAATCCCGGTTTCGTTCACACCTAATGTCAGATCCAGAATCCTGGTTTCATTCACACCTGACGTCAGATCCAGAATCCTGGTATCATTCACACCTAACGTCAGATCCAGAATCCCGGTTTCATTAACACCTAACGTCAGATCCAGAATCCCGGTTTCATTAACACCTAACGTCAGATCCAGAATCCTGGTATCATTCACACCTAACGTCAGATCCAGAATCCTGGTTTTCGTTCACACTTAACGTCAGATCCAGAATCCTGGTTTCGTTCACACCTAACGTCAAATCCAGAATCCCGGTTTCGTTCACACCTAGCGTCAGATCCAGAATCCAGAATCCCCGTTTCATTCACACTTAACGTCAGATCCAGAATCCTGGTTTCATTTACACCAAACGTCAGATCCAGAATCTGGTTTCATTCACACCTAATGTCAGATTCAGAATCCCAGTTTCATTCACACCTAACGTCAGATCCAGAATCTCGTTTCATTCATGCCTAATGTCAGATCCAGAATCCCGGTTTCGTTCACACCTAATGTCAGATCCAGAATCCCGGTTTCGTTCACACTTAACGTCAGATCCAGAATCCCAGTTTCATTCACACCTAATATCAGATCCAGAATCCCAGTTTCATTCACACCTAACGTCAGATCCAGAATCTGGTTTGATTCATGCCTAATGTCAGATCCAGACACCCGGTTTAGTTCACACTTAACGTCAGATCCAGAATCCCAGTTTCATTCACACCTAATATCAGATCCAGAATCCCAGTTTCATTCACACCTAATATCAGATCCAGAATCCCAGTTTCATTCACACCTAATATCAGATCCAGAATCCCAGTTTCATTCACACCTAACGTCAGATCCAGAATCCTGGTTTCATTCACACCAAACGTCAGATCCAGAATCTGGTTTCATTCACACCTAATGTCAGATCCAGAATCCCAGTTTCATTCACACCTAGCGTCAGATCCAGAATCCCAGTTTCATTCACACCTAACGTCAGATCCAGAATCTCGTTTCATTCATGCCTAATGTCAGATCCAGAATCCCGGTTTCGTTCACACCTAATGTCAGATCCAGAATCCTGGTTTCATTCACACCTAACGTCAGATCCAGAATCTGGTTTCATTCACACCTAACGTCAGATCCAGAATCTGGTTTGATTCATGCCTAAAGTCAGATCCAGAATCCCAGTTTCGTTCACACCCAATGTCAGAGCCAGAATCCTGGTTTCATTCACACCTGACGTCAGATCCAGAATCCTGGTATCATTCACACCTAGCGTCAGATCCAGAATCCCGGTTTCGTTCACACCTAATATCAGATCCAGAATCCCAGTTTCATTCACACCTAACGTCAGATCCAGAATCCCGGTTTCGTTCACACCTAGCATCAGATCCAGAATCCAGAATCCCCGTTTCATTCACACCTAACGTCAGATCCAGAATTCTGGTTTCATTCACACCAAACGTCAGATCCAGAATCTGGTTTGATTCATGCCTAATGTCAGATCCAGAATCGCGGTTTCGTCCACACCTAATATCAGATCCAGAATCCCAGTTTCATTCACACCTAACGTCAAATCCAGAATCCCGGTTTCGTTCACACCTAACGTCAAATCCAGAATCCCGGTTTCGTTCACACCTAACGTCAGATCCAGAATCCTGGTTTTCGTTCACACTTAACGTCAGATCCAGAATCCTGGTTTCGTTCACACCTAACGTCAAATCCAGAATCCCGGTTTCGTTCACACCTAACGTCAAATCCAGAATCCCGGTTTCGTTCACACCTAACGTCAAATCCAGAATCCCGGTTTCGTTCACACGTAACGTCAGATCCACAATCCTGGTTTCATTCACACCTAACGTCAGATCCAGAATCTGGTTTTATTCACACCTAACGTCAGATCCAGAATCTGGTTTGATTCATGCCTAAAGTCAGATCCAGAATCCCGGTTTCGTTCACACCTAATGTCAGATCCAGAATCCTGGTTTCATTCACACCTGACGTCAGATCCAGAATCCTGGTTTCATTCACACCTAACGTCAGATCCAGAATCCCGGTTTCATTCACACCTAACGTCAGATCCAGAATCCCGGTTTCATTCACACCTAGCGTCAGATCCAGAATCCCGGTTTCGTTCACACTTAACGTCAGATCCAGAATCCTGGTTTCATTCACACCTAATATCAGATCCAGAATCCCAGTTTCATTCACACCTAGCATCAGATCCAGAATCCAGAATCCTCGTTTCATTCACACCTAACGTCAGATCCAGAATTCTGGTTTCATTCACACCAAACGTCAGATCCAGAATCTGGTTTGATTCATGCCTAATGTCAGATCCAGAATCCCGGTTTCGTCCACACCTAATATCAGATCCAGAATCCCAGTTTCATTCACACCTAACGTCAAATCCAGAATCCCGGTTTCGTTCACACCTAACGTCAGATCCAGAATCTGGTTTCATTCACACCTAGCATCAGATCCAGAATCCAGAATCCCCGTTTCATTCACACCAAACGTCAGATCCAGAATCTGGTTTCATTCACACCAAACGTCAGATCCAGAATCTGGTTTGATTCATGCCTAATGTCAGATCCAGAATCCCGGTTTCGTTCACACCTATTGTCAGATCCAGAATCCTGGTTTCATTCATGCCTAATGTCAGATCCAGAATCCCGGTTTCGTTCACACCTAATGTCAGATCCAGAATCCTGGTTTCATTCACACCTAACGTCAGATCCAGAATCTGGTTTCATTCACACCTAACGTCAGATCCAGAATCTGGTTTGATTCATGCCTAATGTCAGATCCAGAATCCCGGTTTCGTTCACACCTAACGTCAAATCCAGAATCCTGGTTTCATTCACACCAAACGTCAGATCCAGAATCTGGTTTCATTCACACCTAATGTCAGATCCAGAATCCCAGTTTCATTCACACCTAGCGTCAGATCCAGAATCCCAGTTTCATTCACACCTAACGTCAGATCCAGAATCTCGTTTCATTCATGCCTAATGTCAGATCCAGAATCCCGGTTTCGTTCACACCTAATGTCAGATCCAGAATCCTGGTTTCATTCACACCTAACGTCAGATCCAGAATCTGGTTTCATTCACACCTAACGTCAGATCCAGAATCTGGTTTGATTCATGCCTAAAGTCAGATCCAGAATCCCAGTTTCGTTCACACCCAATGTCAGAGCCAGAATCCTGGTTTCATTCACACCTGACGTCAGATCCAGAATCCTGGTATCATTCACACCTAGCGTCAGATCCAGAATCCCGGTTTCGTTCACACCTAATATCAGATCCAGAATCCCAGTTTCATTCACACCTAACGTCAGATCCAGAATCCCGGTTTCGTTCACACCTAGCATCAGATCCAGAATCCAGAATCCCCGTTTCATTCACACCTAACGTCAGATCCAGAATTCTGGTTTCATTCACACCAAACGTCAGATCCAGAATCTGGTTTGATTCATGCCTAATGTCAGATCCAGAATCGCGGTTTCGTCCACACCTAATATCAGATCCAGAATCCCAGTTTCATTCACACCTAACGTCAAATCCAGAATCCCGGTTTCGTTCACACCTAACGTCAAATCCAGAATCCCGGTTTCGTTCACACCTAACGTCAGATCCAGAATCCTGGTTTTCGTTCACACTTAACGTCAGATCCAGAATCCTGGTTTCGTTCACACCTAACGTCAAATCCAGAATCCCGGTTTCGTTCACACCTAACGTCAAATCCAGAATCCCGGTTTCGTTCACACCTAACGTCAAATCCAGAATCCCGGTTTCGTTCACACGTAACGTCAGATCCACAATCCTGGTTTCATTCACACCTAACGTCAGATCCAGAATCTGGTTTTATTCACACCTAACGTCAGATCCAGAATCTGGTTTGATTCATGCCTAAAGTCAGATCCAGAATCCCGGTTTCGTTCACACCTAATGTCAGATCCAGAATCCTGGTTTCATTCACACCTGACGTCAGATCCAGAATCCTGGTTTCATTCACACCTAACGTCAGATCCAGAATCCCGGTTTCATTCACACCTAACGTCAGATCCAGAATCCCGGTTTCATTCACACCTAGCGTCAGATCCAGAATCCCGGTTTCGTTCACACTTAACGTCAGATCCAGAATCCTGGTTTCATTCACACCTAATATCAGATCCAGAATCCCAGTTTCATTCACACCTAGCATCAGATCCAGAATCCAGAATCCTCGTTTCATTCACACCTAACGTCAGATCCAGAATTCTGGTTTCATTCACACCAAACGTCAGATCCAGAATCTGGTTTGATTCATGCCTAATGTCAGATCCAGAATCCCGGTTTCGTCCACACCTAATATCAGATCCAGAATCCCAGTTTCATTCACACCTAACGTCAAATCCAGAATCCCGGTTTCGTTCACACCTAACGTCAGATCCAGAATCTGGTTTCATTCACACCTAGCATCAGATCCAGAATCCAGAATCCCCGTTTCATTCACACCAAACGTCAGATCCAGAATCTGGTTTCATTCACACCAAACGTCAGATCCAGAATCTGGTTTGATTCATGCCTAATGTCAGATCCAGAATCCCGGTTTCGTTCACACCTATTGTCAGATCCAGAATCCTGGTTTCATTCATGCCTAATGTCAGATCCAGAATCCCGGTTTCGTTCACACCTAATGTCAGATCCAGAATCCTGGTTTCATTCACACCTAACGTCAGATCCAGAATCTGGTTTCATTCACACCTAACGTCAGATCCAGAATCTGGTTTGATTCATGCCTAATGTCAGATCCAGAATCCCGGTTTCGTTCACACCTAACGTCAAATCCAGAATCCCGGTTTCGTTCACACCTAACGTCAGATCCAGAATCCTGGTTTTCGTTCACACCTAATGTCAGATCCAGAATCCTGGTTTCGTTCACACCTAACGTCAAATCCAGAATCCCGTTTTCGTTCACACCTAGCGTCAGATCCAGAATCTGGTTTGATTCATGCCTAAAGTCAGATCCAGAATCCCGGTTTCGTTCACACCTGACGTCAGATCCAGAATCCTGGTTTCATTCACGCCTAACGTCAAATCCAGAATCCCAGTTTCATTCACACCTAACGTCAGATCCAGAATCCCGGTTTCGTTCACACCTAGCATCAGATCCAGAATCCAGAATCCCCGTTTCATTCACACCTAACGTCAGATCCAGAATTCTGGTTTCATTCACACCAAACGTCAGATCCAGAATCTGGTTTGATTCATGCCTAATGTCAGATCCAGAATCCCGGTTTCGTCCACACCTAATATCAGATCCAGAAACCCAGTTTCATTCACACCTAACGTCAAATCCAGAATCCCGGTTTCGTTCACACCTAACGTCAAATCCAGAATCCCGGTTTCGTTCACACCTAACGTCAGATCCAGAATCCTGGTTTTCGTTCACACCTAACGTCAAATCCAGAATCCCGGTTTCGTTCACACCTAACGTCAAATCCAGAATCCCGGTTTCGTTCACACCTAACGTCAAATCCAGAATCCCGGTTTCGTTCACACGTAACGTCAGATCCACAATCCTGGTTTCATTCACACCTAACGTCAGATCCAGAATCTGGTTTCATTCACACCTAACGTCAGATCCAGAATCTGGTTTCATTCATGCCTAAAGTCAGATCCAGAATCCCGGTTTCGTTCACACCTAATGTCAGATCCAGAATCCTGGTTTCATTCACACCTGACGTCAGATCCAGAATCCTGGTTTCATTCACACCTAACGTCAGATCCAGAATCCCGGTTTCATTAACACCTAACGTCAGATCCAGAATCCTGGTATCATTCACACCTAGCGTCAGATCCAGAATCCCGGTTTCGTTCACACTTAACGTCAAATCCAGAATCCCGGTTTCGTTCACACCTAACGTGAAATCCAGAATCCCGGTTTCGTTCACACGTAACGTCAGATCCACAATCCAGGTTTCATTCACACCTAACGTCAGATCCAGAATCTGGTTTCATTCACACCTAGCATCAGATCCAGAATCCAGAATCCCCGTTTCATTCACACCAAACGTCAGATCCAGAATCTGGTTTCATTCACACCTAACGTCAGATCCAGAATCTGGTTTGATTCATGCCTAATGTCAGATCCAGAATCCCGGTTTCGTTCACACCTATTGTCAGATCCAGAATCCTGGTTTCATTCATGCCTAATGTCAGATCCAGAATCCCGGTTTCGTTCACACCTAATGTCAGATCCCGAATGTTGGTTTCATTCACACCTGACGTCAGATCCAGAATCCTGGTTTCGTTCACACCTAACGTCAGATCCAGAATCCTGGTTTCGTTCACACCTAACGTCAAATCCAGAATCCCGGTTTCGTTCACACCTAGCGTCAGATCCAGAATCCAGAATCCCCGTTTCATTCACACTTAACGTCAGATCCAGAATCCTGGTTTCATTTACACCAAACGTCAGATCCAGAATCTGGTTTCATTCACACCTAATGTCAGATTCAGAATCCCAGTTTCATTCACACCTAACGTCAGATCCAGAATCTCGTTTCATTCATGCCTAATGTCAGATCCAGAATCCCGGTTTCGTTCACACCTAATGTCAGATCCAGAATCCCGGTTTCGTTCACACTTAACGTCAGATCCAGAATCCCAGTTTCATTCACACCTAATATCAGATCCAGAATCCCAGTTTCATTCACACCTAACGTCAGATCCAGAATCTGGTTTGATTCATGCCTAATGTCAGATCCAGACACCCGGTTTAGTTCACACTTAACGTCAGATCCAGAATCCCAGTTTCATTCACACCTAATATCAGATCCAGAATCCCAGTTTCATTCACACCTAATATCAGATCCAGAATCCCAGTTTCATTCACACCTAATATCAGATCCAGAATCCCAGTTTCATTCACACCTAACGTCAGATCCAGAATCCTGGTTTCATTCACACCAAACGTCAGATCCAGAATCTGGTTTCATTCACACCTAATGTCAGATCCAGAATCCCAGTTTCATTCACACCTAGCGTCAGATCCAGAATCCCAGTTTCATTCACACCTAACGTCAGATCCAGAATCTCGTTTCATTCATGCCTAATGTCAGATCCAGAATCCCGGTTTCGTTCACACCTAATGTCAGATCCAGAATCCTGGTTTCATTCACACCTAACGTCAGATCCAGAATCTGGTTTCATTCACACCTAACGTCAGATCCAGAATCTGGTTTGATTCATGCCTAAAGTCAGATCCAGAATCCCAGTTTCGTTCACACCCAATGTCAGAGCCAGAATCCTGGTTTCATTCACACCTGACGTCAGATCCAGAATCCTGGTATCATTCACACCTAGCGTCAGATCCAGAATCCCGGTTTCGTTCACACCTAATATCAGATCCAGAATCCCAGTTTCATTCACACCTAACGTCAGATCCAGAATCCCGGTTTCGTTCACACCTAGCATCAGATCCAGAATCCAGAATCCCCGTTTCATTCACACCTAACGTCAGATCCAGAATTCTGGTTTCATTCACACCAAACGTCAGATCCAGAATCTGGTTTGATTCATGCCTAATGTCAGATCCAGAATCGCGGTTTCGTCCACAGCTAATATCAGATCCAGAATCCCAGTTTCATTCACACCTAACGTCAAATCCAGAATCCCGGTTTCGTTCACACCTAACGTCAAATCCAGAATCCCGGTTTCGTTCACACCTAACGTCAGATCCAGAATCCTGGTTTTCGTTCACACTTAACGTCAGATCCAGAATCCTGGTTTCGTTCACACCTAACGTCAAATCCAGAATCCCGGTTTCGTTCACACCTAACGTCAAATCCAGAATCCCGGTTTCGTTCACACCTAACGTCAAATCCAGAATCCCGGTTTCGTTCACACGTAACGTCAGATCCACAATCCTGGTTTCATTCACACCTAACGTCAGATCCAGAATCTGGTTTTATTCACACCTAACGTCAGATCCAGAATCTGGTTTGATTCATGCCTAAAGTCAGATCCAGAATCCCGGTTTCGTTCACACCTAATGTCAGATCCAGAATCCTGGTTTCATTCACACCTGACGTCAGATCCAGAATCCTGGTTTCATTCACACCTAACGTCAGATCCAGAATCCCGGTTTCATTCACACCTAACGTCAGATCCAGAATCCCGGTTTCATTCACACCTAGCGTCAGATCCAGAATCCCGGTTTCGTTCACACTTAACGTCAGATCCAGAATCCTGGTTTCATTCACACCTAATATCAGATCCAGAATCCCAGTTTCATTCACACCTAGCATCAGATCCAGAATCCAGAATCCTCGTTTCAGTCACACCTAACGTCAGATCCAGAATTCTGGTTTCATTCACACCAAACGTCAGATCCAGAATCTGGTTTGATTCATGCCTAATGTCAGATCCAGAATCCCGGTTTCGTCCACACCTAATATCAGATCCAGAATCCCAGTTTCATTCACACCTAACGTCAAATCCAGAATCCCGGTTTCGTTCACACCTAACGTCAGATCCAGAATCTGGTTTCATTCACACCTAGCATCAGATCCAGAATCCAGAATCCCCGTTTCATTCACACCAAACGTCAGATCCAGAATCTGGTTTCATTCACACCAAACGTCAGATCCAGAATCTGGTTTTATTCATGCCTAATGTCAGATCCAGAATCCCGGTTTCGTTCACACCTATTGTCAGATCCAGAATCCTGGTTTCATTCATGCCTAATGTCAGATCCAGAATCCCGGTTTCGTTCACACCTAATGTCAGATCCAGAATCCTGGTTTCATTCACACCTAACGTCAGATCCAGAATCTGGTTTCATTCACACCTAACGTCAGATCCAGAATCTGGTTTGATTCATGCCTAATGTCAGATCCAGAATCCCGGTTTCGTTCACACCTAACGTCAGATCCAGAATCCCGGTTTCGTTCACACCTAGCATCAGATCCAGAATCCAGAATCCCCGTTTCATTCACACCTAACGTCAGATCCAGAATTCTGGTTTCATTCACACCAAACGTCAGATCCAGAATCTGGTTTGATTCATGCCTAATGTCAGATCCAGAATCCCGGTTTCGTCCACACCTAATATCAGATCCAGAAACCCAGTTTCATTCACACCTAACGTCAAATCCAGAATCCCGGTTTCGTTCACACCTAACGTCAGATCCAGAATCCCGGTTTCGTTCACACCTAGCATCAGATCCAGAATCCAGAATCCCCGTTTCATTCACACCTAACGTCAGATCCAGAATTCTGGTTTCATTCACACCAAACGTCAGATCCAGAATCTGGTTTGATTCATGCCTAATGTCAGATCCAGAATCCCGGTTTCGTCCACACCTAATATCAGATCCAGAAACCCAGTTTCATTCACACCTAACGTCAAATCCAGAATCCCGGTTTCGTTCACACCTAACGTCAAATCCAGAATCCCGGTTTCGTTCACACCTAACGTCAGATCCAGAATCCTGGTTTTCGTTCACACCTAACGTCAAATCCAGAATCCCGGTTTCGTTCACACCTAACGTCAAATCCAGAATTCCGGTTTCGTTCACACCTAACGTCAAATCCAGAATCCCGGTTTCGTTCACACCTAACGTCAGATCCAGAATCTGGTTTCATTCACACCTAACGTCAGATCCAGAATCTGGTTTGATTCATGCCTAAAGTCAGATCCAGAATCCCGGTTTCGTTCACACCTAATGTCAGATCCAGAATCCTGGTTTCATTCACACCTGACGTCAGATCCAGAATCCTGGTTTCATTCACACCTAACGTCAGATCCAGAATCCCGGTTTCATTAACACCTAACGTCAGATCCAGAATCCTGGTATCATTCACACCTAGCGTCAGATCCAGAATCCCGGTTTCGTTCACACTTAACGTCAAATCCAGAATCCCGGTTTCGTTCACACCTAACGTGAAATCCAGAATCCCGGTTTCGTTCACACGTAACGTCAGATCCACAATCCAGGTTTCATTCACACCTAACGTCAGATCCAGAATCTGGTTTCATTCACACCTAGCATCAGATCCAGAATCCAGAATCCCCGTTTCATTCACACCAAACGTCAGATCCAGAATCTGGTTTCATTCACACCTAACGTCAGATCCAGAATCTGGTTTGATTCATGCCTAATGTCAGATCCAGAATCCCGGTTTCGTTCACACCTATTGTCAGATCCAGAATCCTGGTTTCATTCATGCCTAATGTCAGATCCAGAATCCCGGTTTCGTTCACACCTAATGTCAGATCCCGAATGTTGGTTTCATTCACACCTGACGTCAGATCCAGAATCCTGGTTTCGTTCACACCTAACGTCAAATCCAGAATCCCGGTTTCGTTCACACCTAACGTCAAATCCAGAATCCCGGTTTCGTTCACACCTAACGTCAAATCCAAAATCCCGGTTTCGTTCACACGTAACGTCAGATCCACAATCCTGGTTTCATTCACACCTAACGTCAGATCCAGAATCTGGTTTCATTCACACCTAACGTCAGGTCCAGAATCTGGTATCATTCACACCTAACGTCAGATCCAGAATCTGGTTTGATTCATGCCTAAAGTCAGATCCAGAATCCCGGTTTCGTTCACACCTAATGTCAGATCCAGAATCCTGGTTTCATTCACACCTGACGTCAGATCCAGAATCCTGGTTTCATTCACACCTAACGTCAGATCCAGAATCCCGGTTTCATTAACACCTAACGTCAGATCCAGAATCCTGGTATCATTCACACCTAGCGTCAGATCCAGAATCCCGGTTTCGTTCACACTTAACGTCAGATCCAGAATCCTGGTTTCATTCACACCTAATATCAGATCCAGAATCCCAGTTTCATTCACACCTAACGTCAGATCCAGAATCCCGGTTTCGTTCACACCTAGCATCAGATCCAGAATCCAGAATCCCCGTTTCATTCACACCTAACGTCAGATCCAGAATTCTGGTTTCATTCACACCAAACGTCAGATCCAGAATCTGGTTTGATTCATGCCTAATGTCAGATCCAGAATCCCGGTTTCGTCCACACCTAATATCAGATCCAGAATCCCAGTTTCATTCACACCTAACGTCAAATCCAGAATCCCGGTTTCGATCACACCTAACGTGAAATCCAGAATCCCGGTTTCGTTCACACGTAACGTCAGATCCACAATCCTGGTTTCATTCACACCTAACGTCAGATCCAGAATCTGGTTTCATTCACACCTAGCATCAGATCCAGAATCCAGAATCCCCGTTTCATTCACACCAAACGTCAGATCCAGAATCTGGTTTCATTCACACCTAACGTCAGATCCAGAATCTGGTTTGATTCATGCCTAACGTCAAATCCAGAATCCCGGTTTCGTTCACACGTAACGTCAGATCCACAATCCTGGTTTCATTCACACCTAACGTCAGATCCAGAATCTGGTTTCATTCACACCTAACGTCAGATCCAGAATCTGGTTTGATTCATGCCTAAAGTCAGATCCAGAATCCCGGTTTCGTTCACACCTAATGTCAGATCCAGAATCCTGGTTTCATTCACACCTGACGTCAGATCCAGAATCCTGGTTTCATTCACACCTAACGTCAGATCCAGAATCCCGGTTTTATTAACACCTAACGTCAGATCCAGAATCCTGGTATCATTCACACCTAGCGTCAGATCCAGAATCCCGGTTTCGTTCACACTTAACGTCAAATCCAGAATCCCGGTTTCGTTCACACCTAACGTGAAATCCAGAATCCCGGTTTCGTTCACACGTAACGTCAGATCCACAATCCAGGTTTCATTCACACCTAACGTCAGATCCAGAATCTGGTTTCATTCACACCTAGCATCAGATCCAGAATCCAGAATCCCCGTTTCATTCACACCAAACGTCAGATCCAGAATCTGGTTTCATTCACACCTAACGTCAGATCCAGAATCTGGTTTGATTCATGCCTAATGTCAGATCCAGAATCCCGGTTTCGTTCACACCTATTGTCAGATCCAGAATCCTGGTTTCATTCATGCCTAATGTCAGATCCAGAATCCCGGTTTCGTTCACACCTAATGTCAGATCCCGAATGTTGGTTTCATTCACACCTGACGTCAGATCCAGAATCCTGGTTTCGTTCACACCTAACGTCAAATCCAGAATCCCGGTTTCGTTCACACCTAACGTCAAATCCAGAATCCCGGTTTCGTTCACACCTAACGTCAAATCCAAAATCCCGGTTTCGTTCACACGTAACGTCAGATCCACAATCCTGGTTTCATTCACACCTAACGTCAGATCCAGAATCTGGTTTCATTCACACCTAACGTCAGATCCAGAATCTGGTATCATTCACACCTAACGTCAGATCCAGAATCTGGTTTGATTCATGCCTAAAGTAAGATCCAGAATCCCGGTTTCGTTCACACCTAATGTCAGATCCAGAATCCTGGTTTCATTCACACCTGACGTCAGATCCAGAATCCTGGTTTCATTCACACCTAACGTCAGATCCAGAATCCCGGTTTCATTAACACCTAACGTCAGATCCAGAATCCTGGTATCATTCACACCTAGCGTCAGATCCAGAATCCCGGTTTCGTTCACACTTAACGTCAGATCCAGAATCCTGGTTTCATTCACACCTAATATCAGATCCAGAATCCCAGTTTTATTCACACCTAGCATCAGATCCAGAATCCAGAATCCCCGTTTCATTCACACCTAACGTCAGATCCAGAATTCTGGTTTCATTCACACCAAACGTCAGATCCAGAATCTGGTTTGATTCATGCCTAATGTCAGATCCAGAATCCCGGTTTCGTCCACACCTAATATCAGATCCAGAATCCCAGTTTCATTCACACCTAACGTCAAATCCAGAATCCCGGTTTCGTTCACACCTAACGTGAAATCCAGAATCCCGGTTTCGTTCACACGTAACGTCAGATCCACAATCCTGGTTTCATTCACACCTAACGTCAGATCCAGAATCTGGTTTCATTCACACCTAGCATCAGATCCAGAATCCAGAATCCCCGTTTCATTCACACCAAACGTCAGATCCAGAATCTGGTTTCATTCACACCTAACGTCAGATCCAGAATCTGGTTTGATTCATGCCTAATGTCAGATCCAGAATCCCGGTTTCGTTCACACCTAATGTCAGATCCAGAATCCTGGTTTCATTCATGCCTAATGTCAGATCCAGAATCCCGGTTTCGTTCACACCTAATGTCAGATCCCGAATGCTGGTTTCATTCACACCTGACGTCAGATCCAGAATCCTGGTTTCATTCACACCTAACGTCAGATCCAGAATCCTGGAATCGTTCACACTTAACATCAGATCCAGAATCCTGGTTTCACTCACACATAGCGTCAGATCCAGAATCCCGGTTTCGTTCACACTTAACATCAGATCCAGAATCCTGGTTTCATTCACACCTAATATCAGATCCAGAATCCCAGTTTCATTCACACCTAACATCAGATCCAGAACTTGGTTTGATTCATGCCTAATGTCAGATCCAGAATCCCGGTTTCGTTCACACCTAGCGTCAGATCCAGAATCCAGAATCCCCGTTTCATTCACACTTAATGTCAGATCCAGAATCCTGGTTTCATTTACACCAAACGTCAGATCCAGAACCTGGTTTCATTCACACCTAATGTCAGATCCAGAATCCCAGTTTCATTCACACCTAACGTCAGATCCAGAATCTGGTTTGATTCATGCCTAATGTCAGATCCAGAATCCCGGTTTCGTCCACACCTAATATCAGATCCAGAATCCCAGTTTCATTCACACCTAACGTCAGATCCAGAATCTGGTTTGATTCATGCCTAATGTCAGATCCAGAATCCCGGTTTCGTTCACACCTAGCGTCAGATCCAGAATCCCCGTTTCATTCACACTTAACGTCAGATCCAGAATCCTGGTTTCATTTACACCAAACGTCAGATCCAGAATCTGGTTTCATTCACACCTAATGTCAGATTCAGAATCCCAGTTTCATTCACACCTAACGTCAGATCCAGAATCTCGTTTCATTCATGCCTAATGTCAGATCCAGAATCTCGGTTTCGTTCACACCTAATGTCAGATCCAGAATCCCGGTTTCGTTCACACTTAACGTCAGATCCAGAATCCCAGTTTCATTCACACCTAATATCAGATCCAGAATCCCAGTTTCATTCACACCTAACGTCAGATCCAGAATCTGGTTTGATTCATGCCTAATGTCAGATCCACAATCCTGGCTTCATTCACACCTAACGTCAGATCCAGAATCTGGTTTCATTCACACCTAACGTCAGATCCAGAATCTGGTTTGATTCATGCCTAAAGTCAGATCCAGAATCCAGGTTTCGTTCACACCTGACGTCAGATCCAGAATCCTGGTTTCATTCACGCCTAACGTCAGATCCAGAATCCCGGTTTCGTTCACACCTAATGTCAGATCCAGAATCCTGGTTTCATTCACACCTGACGTCAGATCCAGAATCCTGGTTTCATTCACACCTAACGTCAGATCCAGAATCCCGGTTTTATTAACACCTAACGTCAGATCCAGAATCCTGGTATCATTCACACCTAGCGTCAGATCCAGAATCCCGGTTTCGTTCACACTTAACGTCAGATCCAGAATCCTGGTTTCATTCACACCTAATATCAGATCCAGAATCCCAGTTTCATTCACACCTAACGTCAGATCCAGAATCCCGGTTTCGTTCACACCTAGCATCAGATCCAGAATCCAGAATCCCCGTTTCATTCACACCTAACGTCAGATCCAGAATTCTGGTTTCATTCACACCAAACGTCAGATCCAGAATCTGGTTTGATTCATGCCTAATGTCAGATCCAGAATCCCGTTTTCGTCCACACCTAATATCAGATCCAGAATCCCAGTTTCATTCACACCTAACGTCAAATCCAGAATCCCGGTTTCGTCCACACCTAATATCAGATCCAGAATCCCAGTTTCATTCACACCTAACGTCAAATCCAGAATCCCGGTTTCGTTCACACGTAACGTCAGATCCACAATCCTGGTTTCATTCACACCTAACGTCAGATCCAGAATCTGGTTTCATTCACACCTAGCATCAGATCCAGAATCCAGAATCCTGGTTTCATTCACACCAAACGTCAGATCCAGAATCTGGTTTCATTCACACCTAATGTCAGATCCAGAATCCCAGTTTCATTCACACCTAACGTCAGATCCAGAATCTCGTTTCATTCATGCCTAATGTCAGATCCAGAATCCCGGTTTCGTTCACACCTAATGTCAGATCCACAATCCTGGTTTCATTCACACCTAACGTCAGATCCAGAATCTGGTTTTATTCACACCTAACGTCAGATCCAGAATCTGGTTTGATTCATGCCTAAAGTCAGATCCAGAATCCCGGTTTCGTTCACACCTGACGTCAGATCCAGAATCCTGGTTTCATTCACGCCTAACGTCAGATCCAGAATCCCGGTTTCATTAACACCTAACGTCAGATCCAGAATCCTGGTTTCATTCACACCTAATGTCAGATCCAGAATCCCGGTTTCATTAACACCTAACGTCAGATCCAGAATCCTGGTATCATTCACACCTAGCGTCAGATCCAGAATCCCGGTTTCGTTCACACTTAACGTCAGATCCAGAATCCTGGTTTAATTCACACCTAATATCAGATCCAGAATCCCAGTTTCATTCACACCTAACGTCAGATCCAGAATCCCGGTTTCGTTCACACCTTGCATCAGATCCAGAATCGTTCACACTTAACATCAGATCCAGAATCCTGGTTTCACTCACACCTAGCGTCAGATCCAGAATCCCGGTTTCGTTCACACTTAACATCAGATCCAGAATCCTGGTTTCATTCACACCTAATATCAGATCCAGAATCCCAGTTTCATTCACACCTAACATCAGATCCAGAACTTGGTTTGATTCATGCCTAATGTCAGATCCAGAATCCCGGTTTCGTTCACACCTAGCGTCAGATCCAGAATCCAGAATCCCCGTTTCATTCACACTTAATGTCAGATCCAGAATCCTGGTTTCATTTACACCAAACGTCAGATCCAGAATCTGGTTTCATTCACACCTAATGTGAGATCCAGAATCCCAGTTTCATTCACACCTAACGTCAGATCCAGAATCTGGTTTGATTCATGCCTAATGTCAGATCCAGAATCCCGGTTTCGTCCACACCTAATATCAGATCCAGAATCCCAGTTTCATTCACACCTAACGTCAGATCCAGAATCTGGTTTGATTCATGCCTAATGTCAGATCCAGAATCCCGGTTTCGTTCACACCTAGCGTCAGATCCAGAATCCCCGTTTCATTCACACTTAACGTCAGATCCAGAATCCTGGTTTCATTTACACCAAACGTCAGATCCAGAATCTGGTTTCATTCACACCTAATGTCAGATTCAGAATCCCAGTTTCATTCACACCTAACGTCAGATCCAGAATCTCGTTTCATTCATGCCTAATGTCAGATCCAGAATCTCGGTTTCGTTCACACCTAATGTCAGATCCAGAATCCCGGTTTCGTTCACACTTAACGTCAGATCCAGAATCCCAGTTTCATTCACACCTAATATCAGATCCAGAATCCCAGTTTCATTCACACCTAACGTCAGATCCAGAATCTGGTTTGATTCATGCCTAATGTCAGATCCACAATCCTGGCTTCATTCACACCTAACGTCAGATCCAGAATCTGGTTTCATTCACACCTAACGTCAGATCCAGAATCTGGTTTGATTCATGCCTAAAGTCAGATCCAGAATCCAGGTTTCGTTCACACCTGACGTCAGATCCAGAATCCTGGTTTCATTCACGCCTAACGTCAGATCCAGAATCCCGGTTTCGTTCACACCTAATGTCAGATCCAGAATCCTGGTTTCATTCACACCTGACGTCAGATCCAGAATCCTGGTTTCATTCACACCTAACGTCAGATCCAGAATCCCGGTTTTATTAACACCTAACGTCAGATCCAGAATCCTGGTATCATTCACACCTAGCGTCAGATCCAGAATCCCGGTTTCGTTCACACTTAACGTCAGATCCAGAATCCTGGTTTCATTCACACCTAATATCAGATCCAGAATCCCAGTTTCATTCACACCTAACGTCAGATCCAGAATCCCGGTTTCGTTCACACCTAGCATCAGATCCAGAATCCAGAATCCCCGTTTCATTCACACCTAACGTCAGATCCAGAATTCTGGTTTCATTCACACCAAACGTCAGATCCAGAATCTGGTTTGATTCATGCCTAATGTCAGATCCAGAATCCCGGTTTCGTCCACACCTAATATCAGATCCAGAATCCCAGTTTCATTCACACCTAACGTCAAATCCAGAATCCCGGTTTCGTCCACACCTAATATCAGATCCAGAATCCCAGTTTCATTCACACCTAACGTGAAATCCAGAATCCCGGTTTCGTTCACACGTAACGTCAGATCCACAATCCTGGTTTCATTCACACCTAACGTCAGATCCAGAATCTGGTTTCATTCACACCTAGCATCAGATCCAGAATCCAGAATCCTGGTTTCATTCACACCAAACGTCAGATCCAGAATCTGGTTTCATTCACACCTAATGTCAGATCCAGAATCCCAGTTTCATTCACACCTAACGTCAGATCCAGAATCTCGTTTCATTCATGCCTAATGTCAGATCCAGAATCCCGGTTTCGTTCACACCTAATGTCAGATCCACAATCCTGGTTTCATTCACACCTAACGTCAGATCCAGAATCTGGTTTTATTCACACCTAACGTCAGATCCAGAATCTGGTTTGATTCATGCCTAAAGTCAGATCCAGAATCCCGGTTTCGTTCACACCTGACGTCAGATCCAGAATCCTGGTTTCATTCACGCCTAACGTCAGATCCAGAATCCCGGTTTCATTAACACCTAACGTCAGATCCAGAATCCTGGTTTCATTCACACCTAATGTCAGATCCAGAATCCCGGTTTCATTAACACCTAACGTCAGATCCAGAATCCTGGTATCATTCACACCTAGCGTCAGATCCAGAATCCCGGTTTCGTTCACACTTAACGTCAGATCCAGAATCCTGGTTTAATTCACACCTAATATCAGATCCAGAATCCCAGTTTCATTCACACCTAACGTCAGATCCAGAATCCCGGTTTCGTTCACACCTTGCATCAGATCCAGAATCCAGAATCCCCGTTTCATTCACACCTAACGTCAGATCCAGAATCCTGGTTTCATTCACACCAAACGTCAGATCCAGAATCTGGTTTGATTCATGCCTAATGTCAGATCCAGAATCCCGGTTTCGTCCACACCTAATATCAGATCCAGAATCCCAGTTTCATTCACACCTAACGTCAAATCCAGAATCCCGGTTTCGTTTACACCTAACGTCAAATCCAGAATCCCGGTTTCGTTCACACCTAACGTCAAATCCAGAATCCCGGTTTCGTTCACACCTAACGTCAAATCCAGAATCCCGGTTTCGTTCACACCTAACGTCAAATCCAGAATCCCGGTTTCGTTCACACCTAAAGTCAGATCCAGAATCCCGGTTTCGTTCACACCTAATGTCAGATCCAGAATCCTGGTTTCATTCACACCTGACGTCAGATCCAGAATCCTGGTTTCATTCACACCTAACGTCAGATCCAGAATCCCGGTTTTATTAACACCTAACGTCAGATCCAGAATCCTGGTATCATTCACACCTAGCGTCAGATCCAGAATCCCAGTTTCGTTAACACTTAACGTCAGATCCAGAATCCTGGTTTCATTCACACCTAATATCAGATCCAGAATCCCAGTTTCATTCACACCTAACGTCAGATCCAGAATCCCGGTTTCGTTCACACCTAGCATCAGATCCAGAATCCAGAATCCCCGTTTTATTCACACCTAACGTCAGATCCAGAATTCTGGTTTCATTCACACCAAACGTCAGATCCAGAATCTGGTTTGATTCATGCCTAATGTCAGATCCAGAATCCCGGTTTCGTCCACACCTAATATCAGATCCAGAATCCCAGTTTCATTCACACCTAACGTCAAATCCAGAATCCCGGTTTCGTTCACACCTAACGTGAAATCCAGAATCCCGGTTTCGTTCACACGTAACGTCAGATCCAAAATCCTGGTTTCATTCACACCTAATGTCAGATCCAGAATCTGGTTTCATTCACACCTAGCATCAGATCCAGAATCCAGAATCCCCGTTTCATTCACACCAAACGTCAGATCCAGAATCTGGTTTCGTTCACACCTATTGTCAGATCCAGAATCCGGGTTTCATTCATGCCTAATGTCAGATCCAGAATCCTGGTTTCATTTACACCAAACGTCAGATCCAGAATCTGGTTTCATTCACACCTAGCGTCAGATCCAGAATCCCGGTTTCGTTCACACTTAACGTCAGATCCAGAATCCTGGTTTCATTCACACCTAATATCAGATCCAGAATCCCAGTTTCATTCACACCTAACGTCAGATCCAGAATCCCGGTTTCGTTCACACCTAGCATCAGATCCAGAATCCAGAATACCCGTTTCATTCACACCTAACGTCAGATCCAGAATCTGGTTTCATTCACACCTAGCGTCAGATCCAGAATCCCGGTTTCGTTCACACCTAATGTCAGATCCCGAATGCTGGTTTCATTCACACCTGACGTCAGATCCAGAATCCTGGTTTCATTCACACCTAACGTCAGATCCAGAATCCTGGTTTCATTCACACCTAACGTCAGATCCAGAATCCTGGTATCGTTCACACTTAACATCAGATCCAGAATCCTGGTTTCATTCACACCTAGCGTCAGATCCAGAATCCCGGTTTCGTTCACACTTAACATCAGATCCAGAATCCTGGTTTCATTCACACCTAATATCAGATCCAGAATCCCAGTTTCATTCACACCTAAAGTAAGATCCAGAATCTCGTTTCATTCATGCCTAATGTCAGATCCAGAATCCCGGTTTCGTTCACACCTAATGTCAGATCCAGAATCCTGGTTTCATTCACACCTAACGTCAGATCCAGAATCTGGTTTCATTCACACCTAACGTCAGATCCAGAATCTGGTTTGATTCATGCCTAAAGTCAGATCCAGAATCCCGGTTTCGTTCACACCTAATGTCAGATCCAGAATCCTGGTTTCATTCACACCTGACGTCAGATCCAGAATCCTGGTTTCATTCACACCTAACGTCAGATCCAGAATCCCGGTTTCATTAACACCTAACGTCAGATCCAGAATCCCGGTTTCGTTCACACCTAGCATCAGATCCAGAATCCAGAATCCCCGTTTCATTCACACCTAACGTCAGATCCAGAATTCTGGTTTCATTCACACCAAACGTCAGATCCAGAATCTGGTTTGATTCATGCCTAATGTCAGATCCAAAATCGCGGTTTCGTCCACACCTAATATCAGATCCAGAATCCCAGTTTCATTCACACCAAACGTCAAATCCAGAATCCCGGTTTCGTTCACACCTAACGTCAAATCCAGAATCCCGGTTTCGTTCACACCCAACGTCAGATCCAGAATCCTGGTTTTCGATCACACTTAACGTCAGATCCAGAATCCTGGTTTCGTTCACACCTAACGTCAAATCCAGAATCCCGGTTTCGTTCACACCTAGCGTCAGATCCAGAATCCAGAATCCCCGTTTCATTCACACTTAACGTCAGATCCAGAATCCTGGTTTCATTTACACCAAACGTCAGATCCAGAATCTGGTTTCATTCACAACTAATGTCAGATTCAGAATCCCAGTTTCATTCACACCTAACGTCAGATCCAGAATCTCGTTTCATTCATGCCTAATGTCAGATCCAGAATCCCGGTTTCGTTCACACCTAATGTCAGATCCAGAATCCCGGTTTCGTTCACACTTAACGTCAGATCCAGAATCCCAGTTTCATTCACACCTAATATCAGATCCAGAATCCCAGTTTCATTCACACCTAACGTCAGATCCAGAATCTGGTTTGATTCATGCCTAATGTCAGATCCAGACACCCGGTTTCGTTCACACCTAGCATCAGATCCAAAATCCAGAATCCCCGTTTCATTCACACCTAACGTCAGATCCAGAATCCTGGTTTCATTCACACCAAACGTCAGATCCAGAATCTGGTTTCATTCACACCTAATGTCAGATCCAGAATCCCAGTTTCATTCACACCTAGCGTCAGATCCAGAATCCCAGTTTCATTCACACCTAACGTCAGATCCAGAATCTCGTTTCATTCATGCCTAATGTCAGATCCAGAATCCCGGTTTCGTTCACACCTAATGTCAGATCCAGAATCCTGGTTTCATTCACACCTGACGTCAGATCCAGAATCCTGGTTTCATTCACACCTAACGTCAGATCCAGAATCCTGGTTTCATTCACACCTAACGTCAGATCCAGAATCCTGGTATCGTTCACACTTAACATCAGATCCAGAATCCTGGTTTCATTCACACCTAGCGTCAGATCCAGAATCCCGGTTTCGTTCACACTTAACATCAGATCCAGAATCCTGGTTTCATTCACACCTGATATCAGATCCAGAATCCCAGTTTCATTCACACCTAAAGTCAGATCCAGAGTCTGGTTTGATTCATGCCTAATGTCAGATCCAGAATCCCGGTTTCGTTCACACCTAGCGTCAGATCCAGAATCCAGAATCCCCGTTTCATTCACACTTAACGTCAGATCCAGAATCCTGGTTTCATTCACACCTAGCGTCAGATCCAGAATCCCGGTTTCGTTCACACTTAACATCAGATCCAGAATCCTGGTTTCATTCACACCTAATATCAGATCCAGAATCCCAGTTTCATTCACACCAAACGTCAGATCCAGAATCTGGTTTCATTCACACCTAATGTCAGATCCAGAATCCCAGTTTCATTCACACCTAACGTCAGATCCAGAATTTGGTTTGATTCATGCCTAATGTCAGATCCAGAATCCCGGTTTCGTCCACACCTAATGTCAGATCCAGAATCCCGGTTTCGTTCACACCTAGCGTCAGATCCAGAATCCAGAATCCCCGTTTCATTCACACTTAACGTCAGATCCAGAATCCTGGTTTCATTTACACCAAACGTCAGATCCAGAATCTGGTTTCATTCACACCTAATGTCAGATTCAGAATCCCAGTTTCATTCACACCTAACGTCAGATCCAGAATCTCGTTTCATTCATGCCTAATGTCAGATCCAGAATCCCGGTTTCGTTCACACCTAATGTCAGATCCAGAATCCCGGTTTCGTTCACACTCAACGTCAGATCCAGAATCCCAGTTTCATTCACACCTAATATATGATCCAGAATCCCGGTTTCGTTCACACCTAATATCAGATCCAGAATCCCAGTTTCATTCACACCTAACGTCAGATCCAGAATCCCGGTTTCGTTCACACCTAGCATCAGATCCAGAATCCAGAATCCCCGTTTCATTCACACCTAACGTCAGATCCAGAATTCTGGTTTCATTCACACCAAACGTCAGATCCAGAATCTGGTTTCATTCACGCCTAATGTCAGATCCAGAATCCCAGTTTCATTCACACCTAGCGTCAGATCCAGAATCCCAGTTTCATTCACACCTAACGTCAGATCCAGAATCTCGTTTCATTCATGCCTAATGTCAGATCCAGAATCCCGGTTTCGTTCACACCTAATGTCAGATCCAGAATCCTGGTTTCATTCACACCTAACGTCAGATCCAGAATCTGGTTTCATTCACACCTAACGTCAGATCCAGAATCTGGTTTGATTCATGCCTAAAGTCAGATCCAGAATCTCGGTTTCGTTCACAACTAATGTCAGATCCAGAATCCTGGTTTCATTCACACCTGACGTCAGATCCAGAATCCTGGTTTCATTCACACCTAACGTCAGATCCAGAATCCCGGTTTCATTAACACCTAACGTCAGATCCAGAATCCCGGTTTCATTAACACCTAACGTCAGATCCAGAATCCTGGTATCATTCACACCTAGCGTCAGATCCAGAATCCCGGTTTCGTTCACACCTAATATCAGATCCAGAATCCCAGTTTCATTCACACCTAACGTCAGATCCAGAATCCCGGTTTCGTTCACACCTAGCATCAGATCCAGAATCCAGAATCCCCGTTTCATTCACACCTAACGTCAGATCCAGAATTCTGGTTTCATTCACACCAAACGTCAGATCCAGAATCTGGTTTGATTCATGCCTAATGTCAGATCCAGAATCCCGGTTTCGTCCACACCTAATATCAGATCCAGAATCCCAGTTTCATTCACACCTAACGTCAGATCCAGAATCCTGGTTTCATTCACACCTAGCATCAGATCCAGAATCCAGAATCCCCGTTTCATTCACACCTAACGTCAGATCCAGAATTCTGGTTTCATTCACACCAAACGTCAGATCCAGAATCCCGGTTTCGTTCACACCTAACGTCAGATCCAGAATCCTGGTTTTCGTTCACACTTAACGTCAGATCCAGAATCCTGGTTTCGTTCACACCTAACGTCAAATCCAGAATCCCGGTTTCGTTCACACCTAACGTCAAATCCAGAATCCCGGTTTCGTTCACACCTAACGTCAAATCCAGAATCCCGGTTTCGTTCACACGTAACGTCAGATCCACAATCCTGGTTTCATTCACACCTAACGTCAGATCCAGAATCTGGTTTTATTCACACCTAACGTCAGATCCAGAATCTGGTTTGATTCATGCCTAAAGTCAGATCCAGAATCCCGGTTTCGTTCACACCTAATGTCAGATCCAGAATCCTGGTTTCATTCACACCTGACGTCAGATCCAGAATCCTGGTTTCATTCACACCTAACGTCAGATCCAGAATCCCGGTTTCATTCACACCTAACGTCAGATCCAGAATCCCGGTTTCATTCACACCTAGCGTCAGATCCAGAATCCCGGTTTCGTTCACACTTAACGTCAGATCCAGAATCCTGGTTTCATTCACACCTAATATCAGATCCAGAATCCCAGTTTCATTCACACCTAGCATCAGATCCAGAATCCAGAATCCTCGTTTCATTCACACCTAACGTCAGATCCAGAATTCTGGTTTCATTCACACCAAACGTCAGATCCAGAATCTGGTTTGATTCATGCCTAATGTCAGATCCAGAATCCCGGTTTCGTCCACACCTAATATCAGATCCAGAATCCCAGTTTCATTCACACCTAACGTCAAATCCAGAATCCCGGTTTCGTTCACACCTAACGTCAGATCCAGAATCTGGTTTCATTCACACCTAGCATCAGATCCAGAATCCAGAATCCCCGTTTCATTCACACCAAACGTCAGATCCAGAATCTGGTTTCATTCACACCAAACGTCAGATCCAGAATCTGGTTTGATTCATGCCGAATGTCAGATCCAGAATCCCGGTTTCGTTCACACCTATTGTCAGATCCAGAATCCTGGTTTCATTCATGCCTAATGTCAGATCCAGAATCCCGGTTTCGTTCACACCTAATGTCAGATCCAGAATCCTGGTTTCATTCACACCTAACGTCAGATCCAGAATCTGGTTTCATTCACACCTAACGTCAGATCCAGAATCTGGTTTGATTCATGCCTAATGTCAGATCCAGAATCCCGGTTTCGTTCACACCTATTGTCAGATCCAGAATCTCGTTTCATTCATGCCTAATGTCAGATCCAGAATCCCGGTTTCGTTCACACCTAATGTCAGATCCAGAATCCTGGTTTCATTCACACCTAACGTCAGATCCAGAATCTGGTTTCATTCACACCTAACGTCAGATCCAGAATCTGGTTTGATTCATGCCTAAAGTCAGATCCAGAATCCCGGTTTCGTTCACACCTGACGTCAGATCCAGAATCCTGGTTTCATTCACGCCTAACGTCAAATCCAGAATCCCAGTTTCATTCACACCTAACGTCAGATCCAGAATCCCGGTTTCGTTCACACCTAGCATCAGATCCAGAATCCAGAATCCCCGTTTCATTCACACCTAACGTCAGATCCAGAATTCTGGTTTCATTCACACCAAACGTCAGATCCAGAATCTGGTTTGATTCATGCCTAATGTCAGATCCAGAATCCCGGTTTCGTCCACACCTAATATCAGATCCAGAAACCCAGTTTCATTCACACCTAACGTCAAATCCAGAATCCCGGTTTCGTTCACACCTAACGTCAAATCCAGAATCCCGGTTTCGTTCACACCTAACGTCAGATCCAGAATCCTGGTTTTCGTTCACACCTAACGTCAAATCCAGAATCCCGGTTTCGTTCACACCTAACGTCAAATCCAGAATCCCGGTTTCGTTCACACCTAACGTCAAATCCAGAATCCCGGTTTCGTTCACACGTAACGTCAGATCCACAATCCTGGTTTCATTCACACCTAACGTCAGATCCAGAATCTGGTTTCATTCACACCTAACGTCAGATCCAGAATCTGGTTTGATTCATGCCTAAAGTCAGATCCAGAATCCCGGTTTCGTTCACACCTAATGTCAGATCCAGAATCCTGGTTTCATTCACACCTGACGTCAGATCCAGAATCCTGGTTTCATTCACACCTAACGTCAGATCCAGAATCCCGGTTTCATTAACACCTAACGTCAGATCCAGAATCCTGGTATCATTCACACCTAGCGTCAGATCCAGAATCCCGGTTTCGTTCACACTTAACGTCAAATCCAGAATCCCGGTTTCGTTCACACCTAACGTGAAATCCAGAATCCCGTTTTCGTTCACACGTAACGTCAGATCCACAATCCAGGTTTCATTCACACCTAACGTCAGATCCAGAATCTGGTTTCATTCACACCTAGCATCAGATCCAGAATCCAGAATCCCCGTTTCATTCACACCTAACGTCAGATCCAGAATCTGGTTTCATTCACACCTAACGTCAGATCCAGAATCTGGTTTGATTCATGCCTAATGTCAGATCCAGAATCCCGGTTTCGTTCACACCTATTGTCAGATCCAGAATCCTGGTTTCATTCATGCCTAATGTCAGATCCAGAATCCCGGTTTCGTTCACACCTAATGTCAGATCCCGAATGTTGGTTTCATTCACACCTGACGTCAGATCCAGAATCCTGGTTTCGTTCACACCTAACGTCAAATCCAGAATCCCGGTTTCGTTCACACCTAACGTCAAATCCAGAATCCCGGTTTCGTTCACACGTAACGTCAGATCCACAATCCTGGTTTCATTCACACCTAACGTCAGATCCAGAATCTGGTTTCATTCACACCTAACGTCAGATCCAGAATCTGGTATCATTCACACCTAACGTCAGATCCAGAATCTGGTTTGATTCATGCCTAAAGTCAGATCCAGAATCCCGGTTTCGTTCACACCTAATGTCAGATCCAGAATCCTGGTTTCATTCACACCTGACGTCAGATCCAGAATCCTGGTTTTATTCACACCTAACGTCAGATCCAGAATCCCGGTTTCATTAACACCTAACGTCAGATCCAGAATCCTGGTATCATTCACACCTAGCGTCAGATCCAGAATCCCGGTTTCGTTCACACTTAACGTCAGATCCAGAATCCTGGTTTCATTCACACCTAATATCAGATCCAGAATCCCAGTTTCATTCACACCTAACGTCAGATCCAGAATCCCGGTTTCGTTCACACCTAGCATCAGATCCAGAATCCAGAATCCCTGTTTCATTCACACCTAACGTCAGATCCAGAATTCTGGTTTCATTCACACCAAACGTCAGATCCAGAATCTGGTTTGATTCATGCCTAATGTCAGATCCAGAATCCCGGTTTCGTCCACACCTAATATCAGATCCAGAATCCCAGTTTCATTCACACCTAATATCAGATCCAGAATCCCAGTTTCATTCACACCTAACGTCAGATCCAGAATCTGGTTTGATTCATGCCTAATGTCAGATCCACAATCCTGGCTTCATTCACACCTAACGTCAGATCCAGAATCTGGTTTCATTCACACCTAACGTCAGATCCAGAATCTGGTTTGATTCATGCCTAAAGTCAGATCCAGAATCCAGGTTTCGTTCACACCTGACGTCAGATCCAGAATCCTGGTTTCATTCACGCCTAACGTCAGATCCAGAATCCCGGTTTCGTTCACACCTAATGTCAGATCCCGAATGTTGGTTTCATTCACACCTGACGTCAGATCCAGAATCCTGGTTTCGTTCACACCTAACGTCAAATCCAGAATCCCAGTTTCGTTCACACCTAACGTCAAATCCAGAATCCCGGTTTCGTTCACACCTAACGTCAAATCCAGAATCCCGGTTTCGTTCACACGTAACGTCAGATCCACAATCCTGGTTTCATTCACACCTAACGTCAGATCCAGAATCTGGTATCATTCACACCTAACGTCAGATCCAGAATCTGGTTTGATTCATGCCTAAAGTCAGATCCAGAATCCCGGTTTCGTTCACACCTAATGTCAGATCCAGAATCCTGGTTTCATTCACACCTGACGTCAGATCCAGAATCCTGGTTTCATTCACACCTAACGTCAGATCCAGAATCCCGGTTTCATTAACACCTAACGTCAGATCCAGAATCCTGGTATCATTCACACCTAGCGTCAGATCCAGAATCCCGGTTTCGTTCACACTTAACGTCAGATCCAGAATCCTGGTTTCATTCACACCTAATATCAGATCCAGAATCCCAGTTTCATTCACACCTAATGTCAGATCCAGAATCCCGGTTTCGTTCACACCTAGCATCAGATCCAGAATCCAGAATCCCCGTTTCATTCACACGTAACGTCAGATCCACAATCCTGGTTTCATTCACACCTAACGTCAGATCCAGAATCTGGTTTCATTCACACCTAACGTCAGATCCAGAATCTGGTATCATTCACACCTAACGTCAGATCCAGAATCTGGTTTGATTCATGCCTAAAGTCAGATCCAGAATCCCGGTTTCGTTCACACCTAATGTCAGATCCAGAATCCTGGTTTCATTCACACCTGACGTCAGATCCAGAATCCTGGTTTCATTCACACCTAACGTCAGATCCAGAATCCCGGTTTCATTAACACCTAACGTCAGATCCAGAATCCTGGTATCATTCACACCTAGCGTCAAATCCAGAATCCCGGTTTCGTTCACACTTAACGTCAGATCCAGAATCCTGGTTTCATTCACACCTAATATCAGATCCAGAATCCCAGTTTCATTCACACCTAACGTCAGATCCAGAATCCCGGTTTCGTTCACACCTAGCATCAGATCCAGAATCCAGAATCCCTGTTTCATTCACACCTAACGTCAGATCCAGAATTCTGGTTTCATTCACACCAAACGTCAGATCCAGAATCTGGTTTGATTCATGCCTAATGTCAGATCCAGAATCCCGGTTTCGTCCACACCTAATATCAGATCCAGAATCCCAGTTTCATTCACACCTAATATCAGATCCAGAATCCCAGTTTCATTCACACCTAACGTCAGATCCAGAATCTGGTTTGATTCATGCCTAATGTCAGATCCACAATCCTGGCTTCATTCACACCTAACGTCAGATCCAGAATCTGGTTTCATTCACACCTAACGTCAGATCCAGAATCTGGTTTGATTCATGCCTAAAGTCAGATCCAGAATCCAGGTTTCGTTCACACCTGACGTCAGATCCAGAATCCTGGTTTCATTCACGCCTAACGTCAGATCCAGAATCCCGGTTTCGTTCACACCTAATGTCAGATCCCGAATGTTGGTTTCATTCACACCTGACGTCAGATCCAGAATCCTGGTTTCGTTCACACCTAACGTCAAATCCAGAATCCCGGTTTCGTTCACACCTAACGTCAAATCCAGAATCCCGGTTTTGTTCACACCTAACGTCAAATCCAGAATCCCGGTTTCGTTCACACGTAACGTCAGATCCACAATCCTGGTTTCATTCACACCTAACGTCAGATCCAGAATCTGGTATCATTCACACCTAACGTCAGATCCAGAATCTGGTTTGATTCATGCCTAAAGTCAGATCCAGAATCCCGGTTTCGTTCACACCTAATGTCAGATCCAGAATCCTGGTTTCATTCACACCTGACGTCAGATCCAGAATCCTGGTTTCATTCACACCTAACGTCAGATCCAGAATCCCGGTTTCATTAACACCTAACGTCAGATCCAGAATCCTGGTATCATTCACACCTAGCGTCAGATCCAGAATCCCGGTTTCGTTCACACTTAACGTCAGATCCAGAATCCTGGTTTCATTCACACCTAATATCAGATCCAGAATCCCAGTTTCATTCACACCTAATGTCAGATCCAGAATCCCGGTTTCGTTCACACCTAGCATCAGATCCAGAATCCAGAATCCCCGTTTCATTCACACCTAACGTCAGATCCAGAATTCTGGTTTCATTCACACCAAACGTCAGATCCAGAATCTGGTTTGATTCATGCCTAATGTCAGATCCAGAATCCCGGTTTCGTCCACACCTAATATCAGATCCAGAATCCCAGTTTCATTCACACCTAACGTCAAATCCAGAATCCCAGTTTCGTTCACACCTAACGTGAAATCCAGAATCCCGGTTTCGTTCACACGTAACGTCAGATCCACAATACTGGTTTCATTCACACCTAACGTCAGATCCAGAATCTGGTTTCATTCACACCTAGCATCAGATCCAGAATCCAGAATCCCCGTTTCATTCACACCAAACGTCAGATCCAGAATCTGGTTTCATTCACACCTAACGTCAGATCCAGAATCTGGTTTGATTCATGCCTAATGTCAGATCCAGAATCCCGGTTTCGTTCACACCTATTGTCAGATCCAGAATCCTGGTTTCATTCATGCCTAATGTCAGATCCAGAATCCCGGTTTCGTTCACAGCTAATGTCAGATCCCGAATGCTGGTTTCATTCACACCTGACGTCAGATCCAGAATCCTGGTTTCATTCACACCTAACGTCAGATCCAGAATCCTGGTATCGTTCACACTTAACATCAGATCCAGAATCCTGGTTTCATTCACACCTAGCGTCAGATCCAGAATCCCGGTTTCGTTCACACTTAACATCAGATCCAGAATCCTGGTTTCATTCACACCTAATATCAGATCCAGAATCCCAGTTTCATTCACACCTAACATCAGATCCAGAATCTGGTTTGATTCATGCCTAATGTCAGATCAAGAATCCCGGTTTCGTTCACACCTAGCGTCAGATCCAGAATCCAGAATCCCCGTTTCATTCACACTTAACGTCAGATCCAGAATCCTGGTTTCATTTACACCAAACGTCAGATCCAGAATCTGGTTTCATTCACACCTAATGTCAGATCCAGAATCCCAGTTTCATTCACACCTAACGTCAGATCCAGAATCTGGTTTGATTCATGCCTAATGTCAGATCCAGAATCCCGGTTTCGTCCACACCTAATATCAGATCCAGAATCCCAGTTTCATTCACACCTAACGTCAGATCCAGAATCTGGTTTGATTCATGCCTAATGTCAGATCCAGAATCCCGGTTTCGTTCACACCTAGCGTCAGATCCAGAATCCAGAATCCCCGTTTCATTCACACTTAACGTCAGATCCAGAATCCTGGTTTCATTTACACCAAACGTCAGATCCAGAATCTCGTTTCATTCATGCCTAATGTCAGATCCAGAATCCCGGTTTCGTTCACACCTAATGTCAGATCCAGAATCCCGGTTTCGTTCACACTTAACGTCAGATCCAGAATCCCAGTTTCATTCACACCTAATATCAGATCCAGAATCCCAGTTTCATTCACACCTAACGTCAGATCCAGAATCTGGTTTGATTCATGCCTAATGTCAGATCCAGACACCCGGTTTCGTTCAAACCTAGCATCAGATCCAAAATCCAGAATCCCCGTTTCATTCACACCTAACGTCAGATCCAGAATCCTGGTTTCATTCACACCAAACGTCAGATCCAGAATCTGGTTTCATTCACACCTAATGTCAGATCCAGAATCCCAGTTTCATTCACACCTAACGTCAGATCCAGAATCTCGTTTCATTCATGCCTAATGTCAGATCCAGAATCCCGGTTTCGTTCACACCTAATGTCAGATCCACAATCCTGGTTTCATTCACACCTAACGTCAGATCCAGAATCTGGTTTCATTCACACCTAACGTCAGATCCAGAATCTGGTTTGATTCATGCCTAAAGTCAGATCCAGAATCCCGGTTTCGTTCACACCTGACGTCAGATCCAGAATCCTGGTTTCATTCACGCCTAACGTCAGATCCAGAATCCCGGTTTCATTAACACCTAACGTCAGATCCAGAATCCTGGTTTCATTCACACCTAACGTCAGATCCAGAATCCCGGTTTCATTAACACCTAACGTCAGATCCAGAATCCTGGTATCATTCACACCTAGCGTCAGATCCAGAATCCCGGTTTCGTTCACACTTAACGTCAGATCCAGAATCCTGGTTTAATTCACACCTAATATCAGATCCAGAATCCCAGTTTCATTCACACCTAACGTCAGATCCAGAATCCCGGTTTCGTTCACACCTTGCATCAGATCCAGAATCCAGAATCCCCGTTTCATTCACACCTAACGTCAGATCCAGAATCCTGGTTTCATTCACACCAAACGTCAGATCCAGAATCTGGTTTGATTCATGCCTAATGTCAGATCCAGAATCCCGGTTTCGTCCACACCTAATATCAGATCCATAATCCCAGTTTCATTCACACCTAACGTCAAATCCAGAATCCCGGTTTCGTTTACACCTAACGTCAAATCCAGAATCCCGGTTTCGTTCACACCTAACGTCAGATCCAGAATCCTGGTTTTCGTTCACACTTAACGTCAGATCCAGAATCCCGGTTTCGTTCACACCTAACGTCAAATCCAGAATCCCGGTTTCGTTCACACCTAACGTCAAATCCAGAATCCCGGTTTCGTTCACACCTAACGTCAAATCCAGAATCCCGGTTTCGTTCACACGTAACGTCAGATCCAAAATCCTGGTTTCATTCACACCTAACGTCAGATCCAGAATCTGGTTTCATTCACACCTAGCATCAGATCCAGAATCCAGAATCCCCGTTTCATTCACACCAAACGTCAGATCCAGAATCTGGTTTCGTTCACACCTATTGTCAGATCCAGAATCTGGGTTTCATTCATGCCTAATGTCAGATCCAGAATCCCGGTTTCGTTCACACCTAGCATCAGATCCCGAATGCTGGTTTCATTCACACCTGACGTCAGATCCAGAATCCTGGTTTCATTCACACCTAACGTCAGATCCAGAATCTGGTTTCATTCACACCTAACGTCAGATCCAGAATCTGGTTTGATTCATGCCTAAAGTCAGATCCAGAATCCCGGTTTCGTTCACACCTAATGTCAGATCCAGAATCCTGGTTTCATTCACACCTGACGTCAGATCCAGAATCCTGGTTTCATTCACACCTAACGTCAGATCCAGAATCCCGGTTTTATTAACACCTAACGTCAGATCCAGAATCCTGGTATCATTCACACCTAGCGTCAGATCCAGAATCCCGGTTTCGTTCACACTTAACGTCAGATCCAGAATCCTGGTTTCATTCACACCTAATATCAGATCCAGAATCCCAGTTTCATTCACACCTAACGTCAGATCCAGAATCCCGGTTTCGTTCACACCTAGCATCAGATCCAGAATCCAGAATCCCCGTTTCATTCACACCTAACGTCAGATCCAGAATTCTGGTTTCATTCACACCAAACGTCAGATCCAGAATCTGGTTTGATTCATGCCTAATGTCAGATCCAGAATCCCGGTTTCGTCCACACCTAATATCAGATCCAGAATCCCAGTTTCATTCACACCTAACGTCAAATCCAGAATCCCGGTTTCGTTCACACCTAACGTCAAATCCAGAATCCCGGTTTCGTTCACACGTAACGTAAGATCCACAATCCTGGTTTCATTCACACCTAACGTCAGATCCAGAATCTGGTTTCATTCACACCTAGCATCAGATCCAGAATCCAGAATCCTGGTTTCATTCACACCAAACGTCAGATCCAGAATCTGGTTTCATTCACACCTAATGTCAGATCCAGAATCCCAGTTTCATTCACACCTAACGTCAGATCCAGAATCTCGTTTCATTCATGCCTAATGTCAGATCCAGAATCCCGGTTTCGTTCACACCTAATGTCAGATCCACAATCCTGGTTTCATTCACACCTAACGTCAGATCCAGAATCTGGTTTTATTCACACCTAACGTCAGATCCAGAATCTGGTTTGATTCATGCCTAAAGTCAGATCCAGAATCCCGGTTTCGTTCACACCTGACGTCAGATCCAGAATCCTGGTTTCATTCACGCCTAACGTCAGATCAAGAATCCCGGTTTCATTAACACCTAACGTCAGATCCAGAATCCTGGTTTCATTCACACCTAATGTCAGATCCAGAATCCCGGTTTCATTAACACCTAACGTCAGATCCAGAATCCTGGTATCATTCACACCTAGCGTCAGATCCAGAATCCCGGTTTCGTTCACACTTAACGTCAGATCCAGAATCCTGGTTTAATTCACACCTAATATCAGATCCAGAATCCCAGTTTCATTCACACCTAACGTCAGATCCAGAATCCCGGTTTCGTTCACACCTTGCATCAGATCCAGAATCCAGAATCCCCGTTTCATTCACACCTAACGTCAGATCCAGAATCCTGGTTTCATTCACACCAAACGTCAGATCCAGAATCTGGTTTGATTCATGCCTAATGTCAGATCCAGAATCCCGGTTTCGTCCACACCTAATATCAGATCCAGAATCCCAGTTTCATTCACACCTAACGTCAAATCCAGAATCCCGGTTTCGTTTACACCTAACGTCAAATCCAGAATCCCGGTTTCGTTCACACCTAACGTCAAATCCAGAATCCCGGTTTCGTTCACACCTAACGTCAAATCCAGAATCCCGGTTTCGTTCACACCTAACGTCAAATCCAGAATCCCGGTTTCGTTCACACCTAACGTCAAATCCAGAATCCCGGTTTCGTTCACACCTAGCGTCAGATCCAGAATCCAGAATCCCCGTTTCATTCACACTTAACGTCAGATCCAGAATCCTGGTTTCATTTACACCAAACGTCAGATCCAGAATCTGGTTTCATTCACACCTAATGTCAGATTCAGAATCCCAGTTTCATTCACACCTAACGTCAGATCCAGAATCTCGTTTCATTCATGCCTAATGTCAGATCCAGAATCCCGGTTTCGTTCACACCTAATGTCAGATCCAGAATCCCGGTTTCGTTCACACTTAACGTCAGATCCAGAATCCCAGTTTCATTCACACCTAATATCAGATCCAGAATCCCAGTTTCATTCACACCTAACGTCAGATCCAGAATCTGGTTTGATTCATGCCTAATGTCAGATCCAGACACCCGGTTTAGTTCACACTTAACGTCAGATCCAGAATCCCAGTTTCATTCACACCTAATATCAGATCCAGAATCCCAGTTTCATTCACACCTAATATCAGATCCAGAATCCCAGTTTCATTCACACCTAATATCAGATCCAGAATCCCAGTTTCATTCACACCTAACGTCAGATCCAGAATCTGGTTTGATTCATGCCTAATGTCAGATCCAGACACCCGGTTTCGTTCACACCTAGCATCAGATCCAAAATCCAGAATCCCCGTTTCATTCACACCTAACGTCAGATCCAGAATCCTGGTTTCATTCACACCAAACGTCAGATCCAGAATCTGGTTTCATTCACACCTAATGTCAGATCCAGAATCCCAGTTTCATTCACACCTAGCGTCAGATCCAGAATCCCAGTTTCATTCACACCTAACGTCAGATCCAGAATCTCGTTTCATTCATGCCTAATGTCAGATCCAGAATCCCGGTTTCGTTCACACCTAATGTCAGATCCAGAATCCTGGTTTCATTCACACCTGACGTCAGATCCAGAATCCTGGTTTCATTCACACCTAACGTCAGATCCAGAATCCTGGTTTCATTCACACCTAACGTCAGATCCAGAATCCTGGTATCGTTCACACTTAACATCAGATCCAGAATCCTGGTTTCATTCACACCTAGCGTCAGATCCAGAATCCCGGTTTCGTTCACACTTAACATCAGATCCAGAATCCTGGTTTCATTCACACCTAATATCAGATCCAGAATCCCAGTTTCATTCACACCTAAAGTCAGATCCAGAGTCTGGTTTGATTCATGCCTAATGTCAGATCCAGAATCCCGGTTTCGTTCACACCTAGCGTCAGATCCAGAATCCAGAATCCCCGTTTCATTCACACTTAACGTCAGATCCAGAATCCTGGTTTCATTCACACCTAGCGTCAGATCCAGAATCCCGGTTTCGTTCACACTTAACATCAGATCCAGAATCCTGGTTTCATTCACACCTAATATCAGATCCAGAATCCCAGTTTCATTCACACCAAACGTCAGATCCAGAATCTGGTTTCATTCACACCTAATGTCAGATCCAGAATCCCAGTTTCATTCACACCTAACGTCAGATCCAGAATTTGGTTTGATTCATGCCTAATGTCAGATCCAGAATCCCGGTCTCGTCCACACCTAATGTCAGATCCAGAATCCAGAATCCCCGTTTCATTCACACTTAACGTCAGATCCAGAATCCTGGTTTCATTTACACCAAACGTCAGATCCAGAATCTGGTTTCATTCACACCTAATGTCAGATTCAGAATCCCAGTTTCATTCACACCTAACGTCAGATCCAGAATCTCGTTTCATTCATGCCTAATGTCAGATCCAGAATCCCGGTTTCGTTCACACCTAATGTCAGATCCAGAATCCCGGTTTCGTTCACACTCAACGTCAGATCCAGAATCCCAGTTTCATTCACACCTAATATCAGATCCAGAATCCCGGTTTCGTTCACACCTAATATCAGATCCAGAATCCCAGTTTCATTCACACCTAACGTCAGATCCAGAATCCCGGTTTCGTTCACACCTAGCATCAGATCCAGAATCCAGAATCCCCGTTTCATTCACACCTAACGTCAGATCCAGAATTCTGGTTTCATTCACACCAAACGTCAGATCCAGAATCTGGTTTCATTCACGCCTAATGTCAGATCCAGAATCCCAGTTTCATTCACACCTAGCGTCAGATCCAGAATCCCAGTTTCATTCACACCTAACGTCAGATCCAGAATCTCGTTTCATTCATGCCTAATGTCAGATCCAGAATCCTGGTTTCATTCACACCTAACGTCAGATCCAGAATCTGGTTTCATTCACACCTAACGTCAGATCCAGAATCTGGTTTGATTCATGCCTAAAGTCAGATCCAGAATCCCGGTTTCGTTCACAACTAATGTCAGATCCAGAATCCTGGTTTCATTCACACCTGACGTCAGATCCAGAATCCTGGTTTCATTCACACCTAACGTCAGATCCAGAATCCCGGTTTCATTAACACCTAACGTCAGATCCAGAATCCCGGTTTCATTAACACCTAGCATCAGATCCAGAATCCAGAATCCCCGTTTCATTCACACCTGACGTCAGATCCAGAATTCTGGTTTCATTCACACCAAACGTCAGATCCAGAATCTGGTTTCATTCACGCCTAATGTCAGATCCAGAATCCCAGTTTCATTCACACCTAGCGTCAGATCCAGAATCCCAGTTTCATTCACACCTAACGTCAGATCCAGAATCTCGTTTCGTTCACACCTAATGTCAGATCCAGAATCCTGGTTTCATTCACACCTAACGTCAGATCCAGAATCTGGTTTCATTCACACCTAACGTCAGATCCAGAATCTGGTTTGATTCATGCCTAAAGTCAGATCCAGAATCCCGGTTTCGTTCACAACTAATGTCAGATCCAGAATCCTGGTTTCATTCACACCTGACGTCAGATCCAGAATCCTGGTTTCATTCACACCTAACGTCAGATCCAGAATCCCGGTTTCATTAACACCTAACGTCAGATCCAGAATCCCGGTTTCATTAACACCTAACGTCAGATCCAGAATCCTGGTATCATTCACACCTAGCGTCAGATCCAGAATCCCGGTTTCGTTCACACCAAACGTCAGATCCAGAATCTGGTTTGATTCATGCCTAATGTCAGATCCAGAATCCCGGTTTCGTCCACACCTAATATCAGATCCAGAATCCCAGTTTCATTCACACCTAACGTCAAATCCAGAATCCCGGTTTCGTTCACACCTAACGTCAAATCCAGAATCCCGGTTTCGTTCACACCTAACGTCAGATCCAGAATCCTGGTTTTCGTTCACACTTAACGTCAGATCCAGAATCCTGGTTTCGTTCACACCTAACGTCAAATCCAGAATCCCGGTTTCGTTCACACCTAACGTCAAATCCAGAATCCCGGTTTCGTTCACACCTAACGTCAGATCCAGAATCCTGGTTTTCGTTCACACTTAACGTCAGATCCAGAATCCTGGTTTCGTTCACACCTAACGTCAAATCCAGAATCCCGGTTTCGTTCACACCTAACGTCAAATCCAGAATCCCGGTTTCGTTCACACCTAACGTCAGATCCAGAATCCTGGTTTTCGTTCACACTTAACGTCAGATCCAGAATCCTGGTTTCGTTCACACCTAACGTCAAATCCAGAATCCCGGTTTCGTTCACACCTAACGTCAAATCCAGAATCCCGGTTTCGTTCACACCTAGCGTCAGATCCAGAATCCAGAATCCCCGTTTCATTCACACTTAACGTCAAATCCAGAATCCCGGTTTCGTTCACACCTAACGTCAAATCCAGAATCCCGGTTTCGTTCACACCTAACGTCAAATCCAGAATCCCGGTTTCGTTCACACCTAACGTCAGATCCAGAATCCTGGTTTTCGTTCACACTTAACGTCAGATCCAGAATCCTGGTTTCGTTCACACCTAACGTCAAATCCAGAATCCCGGTTTCGTTCACACCTAGCGTCAGATCCAGAATCCAGAATCCCCGTTTCATTCACACTTAACGTCAGATCCAGAATCCTGGTTTCATTCACACCTAATGTCAGATCCAGAATCCCAGTTTCATTCACACCTAGCGTCAGATCCAGAATCCCAGTTTCATTCACACCTAACGTCACATCCAGAATCTCGTTTCATTCATGCCTAATGTCAGATCCAGAATCCCGGTTTCGTTCACACCTAATGTCAGATCCAGAATCCTGGTTTCATTCACACCTAACGTCAGATCCAGAATCTGGTTTCATTCACACCTAACGTCAGATCCAGAATCTGGTTTGATTCATGCCTAAAGTCAGATCCAGAATCCCGGTTTCGTTCACACCTAATGTCAGATCCATAATCCTGGTTTCATTCACACCTGACGTCAGATCCAGAATCCTGGTTTCATTCACACCTAACGTCAGATCCAGAATCCCGGTTTCATTAACACCTAACGTCAGATCCAGAATCCCGGTTTCATTAACACATAACGTCAGATCCAGAATCCTGGTATCATTCACACCTAGCGTCAGATCCAGAATCCCGGTTTCGTTCACACCTAATATCAGATCCAGAATCCCAGTTTCATTCACACCTAACGTCAGATCCAGAATCCCGGTTTCGTTCACACCTAGCATCAGATCCAGAATCCAGAATCCCCGTTTCATTCACACCTAACGTCAGATCCAGAATTCTGGTTTCATTCACACCAAACGTCAGATCCAGAATCTGGTTTGATTCATGCCTAATGTCAGATCCAGAATCGCGGTTTGGTCCACACCTAATATCAGATCCAGAATCCCAGTTTCATTCACACCTAACGTCAAATCCAGAATCCCGGTTTCGTTCACACCTAACGTCAAATCCAGAATCCCGGTTTCGTTCACACCTAACGTCAGATCCAGAATCCTGGTTTTCGTTCACACTTAAAGTCAGATCCAGAATCCTGGTTTCGTTCACACCTAACGTCAAATCCAGAATCCCGGTTTCGTTCACACCTAGCGTCAGATCCAGAATCCAAAATCCCCGTTTCATTCACACTTAACGTCAGATCCAGAATCCTGGTTTCATTTACACCAAACGTCAGATCCAGTGTCTGGTTTCATTCACACCTAATGTCAGATTCAGAATCCCAGTTTCATTCACACCTAACGTCAGATCCAGAATCTCGTTTCATTCATGCCTAATGTCAGATCCAGAATCCCGGTTTCGTTCACACCTAATGTCAGATCCAGAATCCCGGTTTCGTTCACACTTAACGTCAGATCCAGAATCCCAGTTTCATTCACACCTAATATCAGATCCAGAATCCCAGTTTCATTCACACCTAACGTCAGATCCAGAATCTGGTTTGATTCATGCCTAATGTCAGATCCAGACACCCGGTTTAGTTCACACTTAACGTCAGATCCAGAATCCCAGTTTCATTCACACCTAATATCAGATCCAGAATCCCAGTTTCATTCACACCTAATATCAGATCCAGAATCCCAGTTTCATTCACACCTAATATCAGATCCAGAATCCCAGTTTCATTCACACCTAACGTCAGATCCAGAATCCTGGTTTCATTCACACCAAACGTCAGATCCAGAATCTGGTTTCATTCACACCTAATGTCAGATCCAGAATCCCAGTTTCATTCACACCTAGCGTCAGATCCAGAATCCCAGTTTCATTCACACCTAACGTCAGATCCAGAATCTCGTTTCATTCATGCCTAATGTCAGATCCAGAATCCCGGTTTCGTTCACACCTAATGTCAGATCCAGAATCCTGGTTTCATTCACACCTAACGTCAGATCCAGAATCTGGTTTCATTCACACCTAACGTCAGATCCAGAATCTGGTTTGATTCATGCCTAAAGTCAGATCAAGAATCCCAGTTTCGTTCACACCCAATGTCAGAGCCAGAATCCTGGTTTCATTCACACCTGACGTCAGATCCAGAATCCTGGTATCATTCACACCTAGCGTCAGATCCAGAATCCCGGTTTCGTTCACACCTAATATAAGATCCAGAATCCCAGTTTCATTCACACCTAACGTCAGATCCAGAATCCCGGTTTCGTTCACACCTAGCATCAGATCCAGAATCCAGAATCCCCGTTTCATTCACACCTAACGTCAGATCCAGAATTCTGGTTTCATTCACACCAAACGTCAGATCCAGAATCTGGTTTGATTCATGCCTAATGTCAGATCCAGAATCGCGGTTTCGTCCACACCTAATATCAGATCCAGAATCCCAGTTTCATTCACACCTAACGTCAAATCCAGAATCCCGGTTTCGTTCACACCTAACGTCAAATCCAGAATCCCGGTTTCGTTCACACCTAACGTCAGATCCAGAATCCTGGTTTTCGTTCACACTTAACGTCAGATCCAGAATCCTGGTTTCGTTCACACCTAACGTCAAATCCAGAATCCCGGTTTCGTTCACACCTAACGTCAAATCCAGAATCCCGGTTTCGTTCACACCTAACGTCAAATCCAGAATCCCGGTTTCGTTCACACGTAACGTCAGATCCACAATCCTGGTTTCATTCACACCTAACGTCAGATCCAGAATCTGGTTTTATTCACACCTAACGTCAGATCCAGAATCTGGTTTGATTCATGCCTAAAGTCAGATCCAGAATCCCGGTTTCGTTCACACCTAATGTCAGATCCAGAATCCTGGTTTCATTCACACCTGACGTCAGATCCAGAATCCTGGTTTCATTCACACCTAACGTCAGATCCAGAATCCCGGTTTCATTCACACCTAACGTCAGATCCAGAATCCCGGTCTCATTCACACCTAGCGTCAGATCCAGAATCCTGGTTTCGTTCACACTTAACGTCAGATCCAGAATCCTGGTTTCATTCACACCTAATATCAGATCCAGAATCCCAGTTTCATTCACACCTAGCATCAGATCCAGAATCCAGAATCCTCGTTTCATTCACACCTAACGTCAGATCCAGAATTCTGGTTTCATTCACACCAAACGTCAGATCCAGAATCTGGTTTGATTCATGCCTAATGTCAGATCCAGAATCCCGGTTTCGTCCACACCTAATATCAGATCCAGAATCCCAGTTTCATTCACACCTAACGTCAAATCCAGAATCCCGGTTTCGTTCACACCTAACGTGAAATCCAGAATCCCGGTTTCGTTCACACGTAACGTCAGATCCAGAATCTGGTTTCATTCACACCTAGCATCAGATCCAGAATCCAGAATCCCCGTTTCATTCACACCAAACGTCAGATCCAGAATCTGGTTTCATTCACACCTAACGTCAGATCTAGAATCCGGTTTGATTCATGCCTAATGTCAGATCCAGAATCCCGGTTTCGTTCACACCTAATGTAAGATCCCGAATGCTGGTTTCATTCACACCTGACGTCAGATCCAGAATCCTGGTTTCATTCACACCTATTGTCAGATCCAGAATCCTGGTTTCATTCATGCCTAATGTCAGATCCAGAATCCCGGTTTCGTTCACACCTAATGTCAGATCCCGAATGCTGGTTTCATTCACACCTGACGTCAGATCCAGAATCCTGGTTTCATTCACACCTAACGTGAAATCCAGAATCCTGGTTTCGTTCACACGTAACGTCAGATCCACAATCCTGGTTTCATTCACACCTAACGTCAGATCCAGAATCTGGTTTCATTCACACCTAGCATCAGATCCAGAATCCAGAATCCCCGTTTCATTCACACCAAACGTCAGATCCAGAATCTGGTTTCATTCACACCTAACGTCAGATCCAGAATCTGGTTTGATTCATGCCTAATGTCAGATCCAGAATCCCGGTTTCGTCCACACCTAATCTCAGATCCAGAATCCCAGTTTCATTCACACCTAACGTCAGATCCAGAATCTGGTTTGATTCATGCCTAATGTCAGATCCAGAATCCCGGTTTCATTCACACCTAGCGTCAGATCCAGAATCCAGAATCCCCGTTTCATTCACACTTAACGTCAGATCCAGAATCCCCGTTTCATTTACACCAAACGTCAGATCCAGAATCTGGTTTCATTCACACCTAATGTCAGATTCAGAATCCCAGTTTCATTCACACCTAACGTCAGATCCAGAATCTGGTTTGATTCATGCCTAATGTCAGATCCAGAATCCCGGTTTCATTCACACCTAGCGTCAGATCCAGAATCCAGAATCCCCGTTTCATTCACACTTAACGTCAGATCCAGAATCCCCGTTTCATTTACACCAAACGTCAGATCCAGAATCTGGTTTCATTCACACCTAATGTCAGATCCAGAATCTGGTTTCATTCACACCTAGCGTCAGATCCAGAATCCCGGTTTCGTTCACACTTAACGTCAGATCCAGAATCCTGGTTTCATTCACACCTAATATCAGATCCAGAATCCCAGTTTCATTCACACCTAACGTCAGATCCAGAATCCCGGTTTCGTTCACACCTAGCATCAGATCCAGAATCCAGAATCCTCGTTTCATTCACACCTAACGTCAGATCCAGAATTCTGGTTTCATTCACACCAAACGTCAGATCCAGAATCTGGTTTGATTCATGCCTAATGTCAGATCCAGAATCCCGGTTTCGTCCACACCTAATATCAGATCCAGAATCCCAGTTTCATTCACACCTAACGTCAAATCCAGAATCCCGGTTTCGTTCACACCTAACGTGAAATCCAGAATCCCGGTTTCGTTTACACGTAACGTCAGATCCAGAATCTGGTTTCATTCACACCTAGCATCAGATCCAGAATCCAGAATCCCCGTTTCATTCACACCAAACGTCAGATCCAGAATCTGGTTTCATTCACACCTAACGTCAGATCCAGAATCTGGTTTGATTCATGCCTAATGTCAGATCCAGAATCCCGGTTTCGTTCACACCTATTGTCAGATCCAGAATCCTGGTTTCATTTATGCCTAATGTCAGATCCAGAATCCCGGTTTCGTTCACACCTAATGTAAGATCCCGAATGCTGGTTTCATTCACACCTGACGTCAGATCCAGAATCCTGGTTTCATTCACACCTAACGTCAGATCCAGAATCCTGGTTTCATTCACACCTAACGTCAGATCCAGAATCCTGGTATCGTTCACACTTAACATCAGATCCAGAATCCTGGTTTCATTCACACCTAGCGTCAGATCCAGAATCCTGGTTTCGTTCACACTTAACATCAGATCCAGAATCCTGGTTTCATTCACACCTAATATCAGATCCAGAATCCCAGTTTCATTCACACCTAACGTCAGATCCAGAATCCCAGTTTGATTCATGCCTAATGTCAGATCCAGAATCCCGGTTTCGTTCACACCTAGCGTCAGATCCAGAAACCAGAATCCCCGTTTCATTCACACTTAACGTCAGATCCAGAATCCTGGTTTCATTTACACCAAACGTCAGATCCAGAATCTGGTTTCATTCACACCTAATGTCAGATCCAGAATCCCAGTTTCATTCACACCTAACGTCAGATCCAGAATCCCAGTTTCATTCACACCTAACGTCAGATCCAGAATCCCGGTTTCGTTCACACCTAGCATCAGATCCAGAATCCAGAATCCCCGTTTCATTCACACCTAACGTCAGATCCAGAATTCTGGTTTCATTCACACCAAACGTCAGATCCAGAATCTGGTTTGATTCATGCCTAATGTCAGATCCAGAATCGCGGTTTCGTCCACACCTAATATCAGATCCAGAATCCCAGTTTCATTCACACCTAACGTCAAATCCAGAATCCCGGTTTCGTTCACACCTAACGTCAAATCCAGAATCCCGGTTTCGTTCACACCTAACGTCAGATCCAGAATCCTGGTTTTCGTTCACACTTAACGTCAGATCCAGAATCCTGGTTTCGTTCACACCTAACGTCAAATCCAGAATCCCGGTTTCGTTCACACCTAACGTCAAATCCAGAATCCCGGTTTCGTTCACACCTAACGTCAAATCCAGAATCCCGGTTTCGTTCACACGTAACGTCAGATCCACAATCCTGGTTTCATTCACACCTAACGTCAGATCCAGAATCTGGTTTTATTCACACCTAACGTCAGATCCAGAATCTGGTTTGATTCATGCCTAAAGTCAGATCCAGAATCCCGGTTTCGTTCACACCTAATGTCAGATCCAGAATCCTGGTTTCATTCACACCTGACGTCAGATCCAGAATCCTGGTTTCATTCACACCTAACGTCAGATCCAGAATCCCGGTTTCATTCACACCTAACGTCAGATCCAGAATCCCGGTTTCATTCACACCTAGCGTCAGATCCAGAATCCTGGTTTCGTTCACACTTAACGTCAGATCCAGAATCCTGGTTTCATTCACACCTAATATCAGATCCAGAATCCCAGTTTCATTCACACCTAGCATCAGATCCAGAATCCAGAATCCTCGTTTCATTCACACCTAACGTCAGATCCAGAATTCTGGTTTCATTCACACCAAACGTCAGATCCAGAATCTGGTTTGATTCATGCCTAATGTCAGATCCAGAATCCCGGTTTCGTCCACACCTAATATCAGATCCAGAATCCCAGTTTCATTCACACCTAACGTCAAATCCAGAATCCCGGTTTCGTTCACACCTAACGTGAAATCCAGAATCCCGGTTTCGTTCACACGTAACGTCAGATCCAGAATCTGGTTTCATTCACACCTAGCATCAGATCCAGAATCCAGAATCCCCGTTTCATTCACACCAAACGTCAGATCCAGAATCTGGTTTCATTCACACCTAACGTCAGATCTAGAATCCGGTTTGATTCATGCCTAATGTCAGATCCAGAATCCCGGTTTCGTTCACACCTAATGTAAGATCCCGAATGCTGGTTTCATTCACACCTGACGTCAGATCCAGAATCCTGGTTTCATTCACACCTATTGTCAGATCCAGAATCCTGGTTTCATTCATGCCTAATGTCAGATCCAGAATCCCGGTTTCGTTCACACCTAATGTCAGATCCCGAATGCTGGTTTCATTCACACCTGACGTCAGATCCAGAATCCTGGTTTCATTCACACCTAACGTCAGATCCAGAATCCTGGTTTCGTTCACACTTAACATCAGATCCAGAATCCTGGTTTCATTCACACCTAATATCAGATCCAGAATCCCAGTTTCATTCACACCTAACGTCAGATCCAGAATCTGGTTTGATTCATGCCTAATGTCAGATCCAGAATCCCGGTTTCGTTCACACCTAGCGTCAGATCCAGAATCCAGAATCCCCGTTTCATTCACACTTAACGTCAGATCCAGAATCCTGGTTTCATTTACACCAAACGTCAGATCCAGAATCTGGTTTCATTCACACCTAATGTCAGATCCAGAATCCCAGTTTCATTCACACCTAACGTCAGATCCAGAATCTGGTTTGATTCATGCCTAATGTCAGATCCAGAATCCCGGTTTCGTCCACACCTAATCTCAGATCCAGAATCCCAGTTTCATTCACACCTAACGTCAGATCCAGAATCTGGTTTGATTCATGCCTAATGTCAGATCCAGAATCCCGGTTTCATTCACACCTAGCGTCAGATCCAGAATCCAGAATCCCCGTTTCATTCACACTTAACGTCAGATCCAGAATCCCCGTTTCATTTACACCAAACGTCAGATCCAGAATCTGGTTTCATTCACACCTAATGTCAGATTCAGAATCCCAGTTTCATTCACACCTAACGTCAGATCCAGAATCTGGTTTGATTCATGCCTAATGTCAGATCCAGAATCCCGGTTTCATTCACACCTAGCGTCAGATCCAGAATCCAGAATCCCCGTTTCATTCACACTTAACGTCAGATCCAGAATCCCCGTTTCATTTACACCAAACGTCAGATCCAGAATCTGGTTTCATTCACACCTAATGTCAGATCCAGAATCTGGTTTCATTCACACCTAGCGTCAGATCCAGAATCCCGGTTTCGTTCACACTTAACGTCAGATCCAGAATCCTGGTTTCATTCACACCTAATATCAGATCCAGAATCCCAGTTTCATTCACACCTAACGTCAGATCCAGAATCCCGGTTTCGTTCACACCTAGCATCAGATCCAGAATCCAGAATCCTCGTTTCATTCACACCTAACGTCAGATCCAGAATTCTGGTTTCATTCACACCAAACGTCAGATCCAGAATCTGGTTTGATTCATGCCTAATGTCAGATCCAGAATCCCGGTTTCGTCCACACCTAATATCAGATCCAGAATCCCAGTTTCATTCACACCTAACGTCAAATCCAGAATCCCGGTTTCGTTCACACCTAACGTGAAATCCAGAATCCCGGTTTCGTTTACACGTAACGTCAGATCCAGAATCTGGTTTCATTCACACCTAGCATCAGATCCAGAATCCAGAATCCCCGTTTCATTCACACCAAACGTCAGATCCAGAATCTGGTTTCATTCACACCTAACGTCAGATCCAGAATCTGGTTTGATTCATGCCTAATGTCAGATCCAGAATCCCGGTTTCGTTCACACCTATTGTCAGATCCAGAATCCTGGTTTCATTTATGCCTAATGTCAGATCCAGAATCCCGGTTTCGTTCACACCTAATGTAAGATCCCGAATGCTGGTTTCATTCACACCTGACGTCAGATCCAGAATCCTGGTTTCATTCACACCTAACGTCAGATCCAGAATCCTGGTTTCATTCACACCTAACGTCAGATCCAGAATCCTGGTATCGTTCACACTTAACATCAGATCCAGAATCCTGGTTTCATTCACACCTAGCGTCAGATCCAGAATCCTGGTTTCGTTCACACTTAACATCAGATCCAGAATCCTGGTTTCATTCACACCTAATATCAGATCCAGAATCCCAGTTTCATTCACACCTAACGTCAGATCCAGAATCCCAGTTTGATTCATGCCTAATGTCAGATCCAGAATCCCGGTTTCGTTCACACCTAGCGTCAGATCCAGAAACCAGAATCCCCGTTTCATTCACACTTAACGTCAGATCCAGAATCCTGGTTTCATTTACACCAAACGTCAGATCCAGAATCTGGTTTCATTCACACCTAATGTCAGATCCAGAATCCCAGTTTCATTCACACCTAACGTCAGATCCAGAATCTGGTTTGATTCATGCCTAATGTCAGATCCAGAATCCCGGTTTCGTTCACACCTAATGTCAGATCCAGAATCCTGGTTTCATTTACACCAAACGTCAGATCCAGAATCTGGTTTCATTCACACCTAATATCAGATCCAGAATCCCAGTTTCATTCACACCTAACGTCAGATCCAGAATCTGGTTTGATTCATGCCTAATGTCAGATCCAGAATCCCGGTTTAATTCACACCTAGCGTCAGATCCAGAATCCAGAATCCCCGTTTCATTCACACTTAACGTCAGATCCAGAATCCTGGTTTCATTTACACCAAACGTCAGATCCAGAATCTGGTTTGATTCATGCCTAATGTCAGATCCAGAATCCCGGTTTCATTCACACTTAACGTCAGATCCAGAATCCTGGTTTCATTTACACCAAACGTCAGATCCAGAATCTGGTTTCAGTCACACCTAATATCAGATCCAGAATCCCAGTTTCATTCACACCTAACGTCAGATCCAGAATCTGGTTTGATTCATGCCTAATGTCAGATCCAGAATCCCGGTTTGATTCACACCTAGCGTCAGATCCAGAATCCAGAATCCCCGTTTCATTCACACTTAATGTCAGATCCAGAATCCTGGTTTCATTTACACCAAACGTCAGATCCAGAATCTGGTTTCATTCACACCTAATGTCAGATTCAGAATCCCAGTTTCATTCACACCTAACGTCAGATCCAGAATCTGGTTTGATTCATGCCTAATGTCAGATCCAGAATCCCGGTTTCGTTCACACCTAATGTCAGATCCAGAATACCGGTTTCGTTCACACTTAACGTCAGATCCAGAATCCTGGTTTCATTCACACCTAATATCAGATCCAGAATCCCAGTTTCATTCACACCTAACGTCAGATCCAGAATCCCGGTTTCGTTCACACCTAGCATCAGATCCAGAATCCAGAATCCCCGTTTCATTCACACCTAATGTCAGATCCAGAATTCTGGTTTCATTCACACCAAACGTCAGATCCAGAATCTGGTTTGATTCATGCCTAATGTCAGATCCAGAATCGCGGTTTCGTCCACACCTAATATCAGATCCAGAATCCCAGTTTCATTCACACCTAACGTCAAATCCAGAATCCCGGTTTCGTTCACACCTAACGTCAAATCCAGAATCCCTGTTTCGTTCACACCTAACGTTCGTTCCAGAATCCTGGTTTTCGTTCACACTTAACGTCAGATCCAGAATCCTGGTTTCGTTCACACCTAACGTCAAATCCAGAATCCCGGTTTCGTTCACACCTAACGTCAAATCCAGAATCTCGGTTCCGTTCACACCTAACGTCAGATCCAGAATCCCAGTTTGATTCATGCCTAATGTCAGATCCAGAATCCCGGTTTCGTTCACACCTAGCGTCAGATCCAGAAACCAGAATCCCCGTTTCATTCACACTTAACGTCAGATCCAGAATCCTGGTTTCATTTACACCAAACGTCAGATCCAGAATCTGGTTTCATTCACACCTAATGTCAGATCCAGAATCCCAGTTTCATTCACACCTAACGTCAGATCCAGAATCTGGTTTGATTCATGCCTAATGTCAGATCCAGAATCCCGGTTTAATTCACACCTAGCGTCAGATCCAGAATCCAGAATCCCCGTTTCATTCACACTTAACGTCAGATCCAGAATCCTGGTTTCATTTACACCAAACGTCAGATCCAGAATCTGGTTTGATTCATGCCTAATGTCAGATCCAGAATCCCGGTTTCATTCACACTTAACGTCAGATCCAGAATCCTGGTTTCATTTACACCAAACGTCAGATCCAGAATCTGGTTTCAGTCACACCTAATATCAGATCCAGAATCCCAGTTTCATTCACACCTAACGTCAGATCCAGAATCTGGTTTGATTCATGCCTAATGTCAGATCCAGAATCCCGGTTTCATTCACACCTAGCGTCAGATCCAGAATCCAGAATCCCCGTTTCATTCACACTTAATGTCAGATCCAGAATCCTGGTTTCATTTACACCAAACGTCAGATCCAGAATCTGGTTTCATTCACACCTAATGTCAGATTCAGAATCCCAGTTTCATTCACACCTAACGTCAGATCCAGAATCTGGTTTGATTCATGCCTAATGTCAGATCCAGAATCCCGGTTTCGTTCACACCTAATGTCAGATCCAGAATACCGGTTTCGTTCACACTTAACGTCAGATCCAGAATCCCGGTTTCATTCACACCTAATATCAGATCCAGAATCCCAGTTTCATTCACACCTAACGTCAGATCCAGAATCCCGGTTTCGTTCACACCTAGCATCAGATCCAGAATCCAGAATCCCCGTTTCATTCACACCTAATGTCAGATCCAGAATTCTGGTTTCATTCACACCAAACGTCAGATCCAGAATCTGGTTTGATTCATGCCTAATGTCAGATCCAGAATCGCGGTTTCGTCCACACCTAATATCAGATCCAGAATCCCAGTTTCATTCACACCTAACGTCAAATCCAGAATCCCGGTTTCGTTCACACCTAACGTCAAATCCAGAATCCCTGTTTCGTTCACACCTAACGTTCGTTCCAGAATCCTGGTTTTCGTTCACACTTAACGTCAGATCCAGAATCCTGGTTTCGTTCACACCTAACGTCAAATCCAGAATCCCGGTTTCGTTCACACCTAACGTCAAATCCAGAATCTCGGTTCCGTTCACACCTAACGTCAAATCCAGAATCCCGGTTTTGTTCACACGTAACGTCAGATCCACAATCCTGGTTTCATTCACACCTAACGTCAGATCCAGAATCTGGTTTCATTCACACCTAACGTCAGATCCAGAATCTGGTTTGATTCATGCCTAAAGTCAGATCCAGAATCCCGGTTTCGTTCACACCTAATGTCAGATCCAGAATCTTGGTTTCATTCACACCTGACGTCAGATCCAGAATCCTGGTTTCATTCACACCTAACGTCAGATCCAGAATCCCGGTTTCATTAACACCTAACGTCAGATCCAGAATCCTGGTATCATTCACACCTAGCGTCAGATCCAGAATCCCGGTTTCGTTCACACTTAATGTCAGATCCAGAATCCTGGTTTCATTTATGCCTAATGTCAGATCCAGAATCCCGGTTTCGTTCACACCTAATGTAAGATCCCGAATGCTGGTTTCATTCACACCTGACGTCAGATCCAGAATCCTGGTTTCATTCACACCAAACGTCAGATCCAGAATCTGGTTTCATTCACACCTAACGTCAGATCCAGAATCTGGTTTGATTCATGCCTAATGTCAGATCCAGAATCCCGGTTTCGTTCACACCTATTGTCAGATCCAGAATCCTGGTTTCATTTATGCCTAATGTCAGATCCAGAATCCCGGTTTCGTTCACACCTAATGTAAGATCCCGAATGCTGGTTTCATTCACACCTGACGTCAGATCCAGAATCCTGGTTTCATTCACACCTAACGTCAGATCCAGAATCCTGGTTTCATTCACACCTAACGTCAGATCCAGAATCCTGGTATCGTTCACACTTAACATCAGATCCAGAATCCTGGTTTCATTCACACCTAGCGTCAGATCCAGAATCCTGGTTTCGTTCACACTTAACATCAGATCCAGAATCCTGGTTTCATTCACACCTAATATCAGATCCAGAATCCCAGTTTCATTCACACCTAACGTCAGATCCAGAATCCCAGTTTGATTCATGCCTAATGTCATATCCAGAATCCCGGTTTCGTTCACACCTAGCGTCAGATCCAGAAACCAGAATCCCCGTTTCATTCACACTTAACGTCAGATCCAGAATCCTGGTTTCATTTACACCAAACGTCAGATCCAGAATCTGGTTTCATTCACACCTAATGTCAGATCCAGAATCCCAGTTTCATTCACACCTAACGTCAGATCCAGAATCTGGTTTGATTCATGCCTAATGTCAGATCCAGAATCCCGGTTTCGTTCACACCTAATGTCAGATCCAGAATCCTGGTTTCATTTACACCAAACGTCAGATCCAGAATCTGGTTTCATTCACACCTAATATCAGATCCAGAATCCCAGTTTCATTCACACCTAACGTCAAATCCAGAATCTCGGTTCCGTTCACACCTAACGTCAAATCCAGAATCCCGGTTTTGTTCACACGTAACGTCAGATCCACAATCCTGGTTTCATTCACACCTAACGTCAGATCCAGAATCTGGTTTCATTCACACCTAACGTCAGATCCAGAATCTGGTTTGATTATTGCCTAAAGTCAGATCCAGAATCCCGGTTTCGTTCACACCTAATGTCAGATCCAGAATCTTGGTTTCATTCACACCTGACGTCAGATCCAGAATCCCGGTTTCATTAACACCTAACGTCAGATCCAGAATCCTGGTATCATTCACACCTAGCGTCAGATCCAGAATCCCGGTTTCGTTCACACTTAATGTCAGATCCAGAATCCTGGTTTCATTCACACCTAATATCAGATCCAGAATCCCAGTTTCATTCACACCTAACGTCAGATCCAGAATCCCGGTTTCGTTCACACCTAGCATCAGATCCAGAATCCAGAATCCCCGTTTCATTCACACCTAACGTCAGATCCAGAATTCTGGTTTCATTCACACCAAACGTCAGATCCAGAATCTGGTTTGTTTCATGCCTAATGTCAGATCCAGAATCGCGGTTTCGTCCACACCTAATATCAGATCCAGAATCCCAGTTTCATTCACACCTAACGTCAAATCCAGAATCCCGGTTTCGTTCACACCTAACGTCAAATCCAGAATCCCGGTTTCGTTCACACCTAACGTCAGATCCAGAATCCTGGTTTTCGTTCACACTTAACGTCAGATCCAGAATCCTGGTTTCGTTCACACCTAACGTCAAATCCAGAATCCCGGTTTCGTTCACACCTAACGTCAAATCCAGAATCCCAGTTTCGTTCACACCTAACGTCAAATCCAGAATCCCGGTTTCGTTCACACGTAACGTCAGATCCACAATCCTGGTTTGATTCACACCTAACGTCAGATCCAGAATCTGGTTTCATTCACACCTAACGTCAGATCCAGAATCTGGTTTGATTCATGCCTAAAGTCAGATCCAGAATCCCGGTTTCGTTCACACCTAATGTCAGATCCAGAATCCTGGTTTCATTCACACCTGACGTCAGATCCAGAATCCTGGTTTCATTCACACCTAACGTCAGATCCAGAATCCCGGTTTCATTAACACCTAACGTCAGATCCAGAATCCTGGTATCATTCACACCTAGCGTCAGATCCAGAATCCCGGTTTCGATCACACTTAACGTCAGATCCAGAATCCTGGTTTCATTCACACCTAATATCAGATCCAGAATCCCAGTTTCATTCACACCTAACGTCAGATCCAGAATCCCGGTTTCGTTCACACCTAGCATCAGATCCAGAATCCAGAATCCCCGTTTCATTCACACCTAACGTCAGATCCAGAATTCTGGTTTCATTCACACCAAACGTCAGATCCAGAATCTGGTTTGATTCATGCCTAATGTCAGATCCAGAATCCCGGTTTCGTCCACACCTAATATCAGATCCAGAATCCCAGTTTCATTCACACCTAACGTCAAATCCAGAATCCCGGTTTCGTTCACACCTAACGTGAAATCCAGAATCCCGGTTTCGTTCACACGTAACGTCAGATCCAGAATCTGGTTTCATTCACACCTAGCATCAGATCCAGAATCCAGAATCCCCGTTTCATTCACACCAAACGTCAGATCCAGAATCTGGTTTCATTCACACCTAACGTCAGATCCAGAATCTGGTTTGATTCATGCCTAATGTCAGATCCAGAATCCCGGTTTCGTTCACACCTAACGTCAGATCCAGAATCCTGGTTTCATTCATGCCTAATGTCAGATCCAGAACCCCGGTTTCGTTCACACCTAATGTAAGATCCCGAATGCTGGTTTCATTCACACCTGACGTCAGATCCAGAATCCTGGTTTCATTCACACCTAACGTCAGATCCAGAATCCTGGTTTCATTCACACCTAACGTCAGATCCAGAATCCTGGTATCGTTCACACTTAACATCAGATCCAGAATCCTGGTTTCATTCACACCTAGCGTCAGATCCAGAATCCTGGTTTCGTTCACACTTAACATCACATCCAGAATCCTGGTTTCATTCACACCTAATATCAGATCCAGAATCCCAGTTTCATTCACACCTAGCGTCAGATCCAGAATCCCGGTTTCGTTCACACTTAACATCAGATCCAGAATCCTGGTTTCATTCACACCTAATATCAGATCCAGAATCCCAGTTTCATTCACACCTAACGTCAGATCCAGAATCCCGGTTTCGTTCACACCTAGCATCAGATCCAGAATCCAGAATCCCCGTTTCATTCACACCTAACGTCAGATCCAGAATTCTGGTTTCATTCACACCAAACGTCAGATCCAGAATCTGGTTTGATTCATGCCTAATGTCAGATCCAGAATCCCGGTTTCGTTCACACCTATTGTCAGATCCAGAATCCTGGTTTCATTCATGCCTAATGTCAGATCCAGAATCCCGGTTTCGTTCACACCTAACGTCAGATCCAGAATCCTGGTTTCATTCACACCTAACGTCAGATCCAGAATCCTGGTATCGTTCACACTTAACATCAGATCCAGAATCCTGGTTTCATTCACACCTAATATCAGATCCAGAACCCCAGTTTCATTCACACCTAACGTCAGATCCAGAATCTGGTTTGATTCATGCCTAATGTCAGATCCAGAATCCCGGTTTCGTTCACACCTAGCGTCAGATCCAGAATGCAGAATCCACGTTTCATTCACACTTAACGTCAGATCCAGAATCCTGGTTTCATTTACACCAAACGTCAGATCCAGAATCTGGTTTCATTCACACCTAATGTCAGATCCAGAATCCCAGTTTCATTCACACCTAACGTCAGATCCACAATCCTGGTTTCATTCACACCTAACGTCAGATCCAGAATCCCAGTTTCATTCACACCTAACGTCAGATCCAGAATCCCGGTTTCGTTCACACCTAGCATCAGATCCAGAATCCAGAATCCCCGTTTCATTCACACCTAACGTCAGATCCAGAATTCTGGTTTCATTCACACCAAACGTCAGATCCAGAATCTGGTTTGTTTCATGCCTAATGTCAGATCCAGAATCGCGGTTTCGTCCACACCTAATATCAGATCCAGAATCCCAGTTTCATTCACACCTAACGTCAAATCCAGAATCCCGGTTTCGTTCACACCTAACGTCAAATCCAGAATCCCGGTTTCGTTCACACCTAACGTCAGATCCAGAATCCTGGTTTTCGTTCACACTTAACGTCAGATCCAGAATCCTGGTTTCGTTCACACCTAACGTCAAATCCAGAATCCCGGTTTCGTTCACACCTAACGTCAAATCCAGAATCCCAGTTTCGTTCACACCTAACGTCAAATCCAGAATCCCGGTTTCGTTCACACGTAACGTCAGATCCACAATCCTGGTTTGATTCACACCTAACGTCAGATCCAGAATCTGGTTTCATTCACACCTAACGTCAGATCCAGAATCTGGTTTGATTCATGCCTAAAGTCAGATCCAGAATCCCGGTTTCGTTCACACCTAATGTCAGATCCAGAATCCTGGTTTCATTCACACCTGACGTCAGATCCAGAATCCTGGTTTCATTCACACCTAACGTCAGATCCAGAATCCCGGTTTCATTAACACCTAACGTCAGATCCAGAATCCTGGTATCATTCACACCTAGCGTCAGATCCAGAATCCCGGTTTCGATCACACTTAACGTCAGATCCAGAATCCTGGTTTCATTCACACCTAATATCAGATCCAGAATCCCAGTTTCATTCACACCTAACGTCAGATCCAGAATCCCGGTTTCGTTCACACCTAGCATCAGATCCAGAATCCAGAATCCCCGTTTCATTCACACCTAACGTCAGATCCAGAATTCTGGTTTCATTCACACCAAACGTCAGATCCAGAATCTGGTTTGATTCATGCCTAATGTCAGATCCAGAATCCCGGTTTCGTCCACACCTAATATCAGATCCAGAATCCCAGTTTCATTCACACCTAACGTCAAATCCAGAATCCCGGTTTCGTTCACACCTAACGTGAAATCCAGAATCCCGGTTTCGTTCACACGTAACGTCAGATCCAGAATCTGGTTTCATTCACACCTAGCATCAGATCCAGAATCCAGAATCCCCGTTTCATTCACACCAAACGTCAGATCCAGAATCTGGTTTCATTCACACCTAACGTCAGATCCAGAATCTGGTTTGATTCATGCCTAATGTCAGATCCAGAATCCCGGTTTCGTTCACACCTAACGTCAGATCCAGAATCCTGGTTTCATTCATGCCTAATGTCAGATCCAGAACCCCGGTTTCGTTCACACCTAATGTAAGATCCCGAATGCTGGTTTCATTCACACCTGACGTCAGATCCAGAATCCTGGTTTCATTCACACCTAACGTCAGATCCAGAATCCTGGTTTCATTCACACCTAACGTCAGATCCAGAATCCTGGTATCGTTCACACTTAACATCAGATCCAGAATCCTGGTTTCATTCACACCTAGCGTCAGATCCAGAATCCTGGTTTCGTTCACACTTAACATCACATCCAGAATCCTGGTTTCATTCACACCTAATATCAGATCCAGAATCCCAGTTTCATTCACACCTAGCGTCAGATCCAGAATCCCGGTTTCGTTCACACTTAACATCAGATCCAGAATCCTGGTTTCATTCACACCTAATATCAGATCCAGAATCCCAGTTTCATTCACACCTAACGTCAGATCCAGAATCCCGGTTTCGTTCACACCTAGCATCAGATCCAGAATCCAGAATCCCCGTTTCATTCACACCTAACGTCAGATCCAGAATTCTGGTTTCATTCACACCAAACGTCAGATCCAGAATCTGGTTTGATTCATGCCTAATGTCAGATCCAGAATCCCGGTTTCGTTCACACCTATTGTCAGATCCAGAATCCTGGTTTCATTCATGCCTAATGTCAGATCCAGAATCCCGGTTTCGTTCACACCTAACGTCAGATCCAGAATCCTGGTTTCATTCACACCTAACGTCAGATCCAGAATCCTGGTATCGTTCACACTTAACATCAGATCCAGAATCCTGGTTTCATTCACACCTAATATCAGATCCAGAACCCCAGTTTCATTCACACCTAACGTCAGATCCAGAATCTGGTTTGATTCATGCCTAATGTCAGATCCAGAATCCCGGTTTCGTTCACACCTAGCGTCAGATCCAGAATGCAGAATCCACGTTTCATTCACACTTAACGTCAGATCCAGAATCCTGGTTTCATTTACACCAAACGTCAGATCCAGAATCTGGTTTCATTCACACCTAATGTCAGATCCAGAATCCCAGTTTCATTCACACCTAACGTCAGATCCACAATCCTGGTTTCATTCACACCTAACGTCAGATCCAGAATCTGGTTTCATTCACACCTAACGTCAGATCCAGAATCTGGTTTGATTATTGCCTAAAGTCAGATCCAGAATCCCGGTTTCGTTCACACCTAATGTCAGATCCAGAATCTTGGTTTCATTCACACCTGACGTCAGATCCAGAATCCCGGTTTCATTAACACCTAACGTCAGATCCAGAATCCTGGTATCATTCACACCTAGCGTCAGATCCAGAATCCCGGTTTCGTTCACACTTAATGTCAGATCCAGAATCCTGGTTTCATTCACACCTAATATCAGATCCAGAATCCCAGTTTCATTCACACCTAACGTCAGATCCAGAATCCCGGTTTCGTTCACACCTAGCATCAGATCCAGAATCCAGAATCCCCGTTTCATTCACACCTAACGTCAGATCCAGAATTCTGGTTTCATTCACACCAAACGTCAGATCCAGAATCTGGTTTGTTTCATGCCTAATGTCAGATCCAGAATCGCGGTTTCGTCCACACCTAATATCAGATCCAGAATCCCAGTTTCATTCACACCTAACGTCAGATCCAGAATCCTGGTTTCGTTCACACCTAGCGTCAGATCCAGAATCCCGGTTTCGTTCACACCTAACGTCAGATCCAGAATCCTGGTTTTCGTTCACACCTAACGTCAAATCCAGAATCCCGGTTTCGTTCACACGTAACGTCAGATCCAGAATCCCGGTTTCGTTCACACCTAGCATCAGATCCAGAATCCAGAATCCCCGTTTCATTCACACCTAACGTCAGATCCAGAATTCTGGTTTCATTCACACCAAACGTCAGATCCAGAATCTGGTTTGATTCATGCCTAATGTCAGATCCAGAATCCCGGTTTCGTCCACACCTAATATCAGATCCAGAATCCCAGTTTCATTCACACCTAACGTCAAATCCAGAATCCCGGTTTCGTTCACACCTAACGTGAAATCCAGAATCCCGGTTTCGTTCACACGTAACGTCAGATCCAGAATCTGGTTTCATTCACACCTAGCATCAGATCCAGAATCCAGAATCCCCGTTTCATTCACACCAAACGTCAGATCCAGAATCTGGTTTCATTCACACCTAACGTCAGATCCAGAATCTGGTTTGATTCATGCCTAATGTCAGATCCAGAATCCCGGTTTCGTTCACACCTAACGTCAGATCCAGAATCCTGGTTTCATTCATGCCTAATGTCAGATCCAGAACCCCGGTTTCGTTCACACCTAATGTAAGATCCCGAATGCTGGTTTCATTCACACCTGACGTCAGATCCAGAATCCTGGTTTCATTCACACCTAACGTCAGATCCAGAATCCTGGTTTCATTCACACCTAACGTCAGATCCAGAATCCTGGTATCGTTCACACTTAACATCAGATCCAGAATCCTGGTTTCATTCACACCTAGCGTCAGATCCAGAATCCTGGTTTCGTTCACACTTAACATCACATCCAGAATCCTGGTTTCATTCACACCTAATATCAGATCCAGAATCCCAGTTTCATTCACACCTAGCGTCAGATCCAGAATCCCGGTTTCGTTCACACTTAACATCAGATCCAGAATCCTGGTTTCATTCACACCTAATATCAGATCCAGAATCCCAGTTTCATTCACACCTAACGTCAGATCCAGAATCCCGGTTTCGTTCACACCTAGCATCAGATCCAGAATCCAGAATCCCCGTTTCATTCACACCTAATGTCAGATCCAGAATTCTGGTTTCATTCACACCAAACGTCAGATCCAGAATCTGGTTTGATTCATGCCTAATGTCAGATCCAGAATCCCGGTTTCGTTCACACCTATTGTCAGATCCAGAATCCTGGTTTCATTCATGCCTAATGTCAGATCCAGAATCCCGGTTTCGTTCACACCTAACGTCAGATCCAGAATCCTGGTTTCATTCACACCTAACGTCAGATCCAGAATCCTGGTATCGTTCACACTTAACATCAGATCCAGAATCCTGGTTTCATTCACACCTAATATCAGATCCAGAACCCCAGTTTCATTCACACCTAACGTCAGATCCAGAATCTGGTTTGATTCATGCCTAATGTCAGATCCAGAATCCCGGTTTCGTTCACACCTAGCGTCAGATCCAGAATGCAGAATCCACGTTTCATTCACACTTAACGTCAGATCCAGAATCCTGGTTTCATTTACACCAAACGTCAGATCCAGAATCTGGTTTCATTCACACCTAATGTCAGATCCAGAATCCCAGTTTCATTCACACCTAACGTCAGATCCAGAATCTGGTTTGATTCATGCCTAATGTCAGATCCAGAATCCCGGTTTCGTCCACACCTAATATCAGATCCAGAATCCCAGTTTCATTCACACCTAACGTCAGATCCAGAATCCCAGTTTCATTCACACCTAACGTCAGATCCAGAATCCCGGTTTCGTTCACACCTAGCGTCAGATCCAGAATCCAGAATCCCCGTTTCATTCACACTTAACGTCAGATCCAGAATCCTGGTTTCATTTACACCAAACGTCAGATCCAGAATCTGGTTTCAGTCACACCTAATGTCAGATTCAGAATCCCAGTTTCATTCACACCTAACGTCAGATCCAGAATCTCGTTTCATTCATGCCTAATGTCAGATCTAGAATCCCGGTTTCGTTCACACCTAATGTCAGATCCAGAATACCGGTTTCGTTCACACTTAACGTCAGATCCACAATCCCGGTTTCATTCACACCTAATATCAGATCCAGAATCCCAGTTTCATTCACACCTAACGTCAGATCCAGAATCCCGCTTTCTTTCACACCTAGCATCAGATCCAGAATCCAGAATCCCCGTTTCATTCACACCTAATGTCAGATCCAGAATTCTGGTTTCATTCACACCAAACGTCAGATCCAGAATCTGGTTTGATTCATGCCTCATGTCAGATCCAGAATCGCAGTTTCGTCCACACCTAATATCAGATCCAGAATCCCGGTTTCGTTCATACCTAACGTCAAATCCAGAATCCCGGTTTCGTTCACACCTAACGTCAGATCCAGAATCCTGGTTTTCGTTCACACCTAACGTCAAATCCAGAATCCCGGTTTCGTTCACACCTAACGTCAAATCCAGAATCCCGGTTTCGTTCACACGTAACGTCAGATCCACAATCCTGGTTTCATTCACACCTAACGTCAGATCCAGAATCTGGTTTCATTCACACCTAACGTCAGATCCAGAATCTGGTTTGATTCATGCCTAAAGTCAGATCCAGAATCCCGGTTTCGTTCACACCTAATGTCAGATCCAGAATCCTGGATTCATTCACACCTGACGTCAGATACAGAATCCTGGTTTCATTAACCCCTAACGTCAGATCCCGAATCCTGGTATCATTCACACCTAGCGTCAGATCATGAATCCCGGTTTCGTTCACACTTAATGTCAGATCCAGAATCCTGGTTTCATTCACACCTAATATCAGATCCAGAATCCCAGTTTCATTCACACCTAACGTCAGATCCAGAATCCCGGTTTCGTTCACACCTAGCATCAGATCCAGAATCCAGAATCCTCGTTTCATTCACACCTAACGTCAGATCCAGAATTCTTGTTTCATTCACACCAAACGTCAGATCCAGAATCTGGTTTGATTCATGCCTAATGTCAGATCCAGAATCCCGGTTTCGTCCACACCTAATATCAGATCCAGAATCCCAGTTTCATTCACACCTAACGTCAAATCCAGAATCCCGGTTTCGTTCACACCTAACGTGAAATCCAGAATCCCGGTTTCGTTCACACGTAACGTCAGATCCAGAATCTGGTTTCATTCACACCTAGCATCAGATCCAGAATCCAGAATCCCCGTTTCATTCACACCAAACGTCAGATCCAGAATCTGGTTTCATTCACACCTAGCGTCAGATCCAGAATCTGGTTTGATTCATGCCTAATGTCAGATCCAGAATCCCGGTTTCGTTCACACCTATTGTCAGATCCAGAATCCTGGTTTCATTCATGCCTAATGTCAGATCCAGAATCCCGGTTTCGTTCACACCTAATGTAAGATCCCGAATGCTGGTTTCATTCACACCTAACGTCAGATCCAGAATCCTGGTTTCATTCACACCTAACGTCAGATCCAGAATCCTGGTTTCATTCACACCTAACGTCAGATCCAGAATCCCAGTTTCATTCACACCTAACGTCAGATCCAGAATCCCGCTTTCGTTCACACCTAGCATCAGATCCAGAATCCAGAATCCCCGTTACATTCACACCTAATGTCAGATCCAGAATTCTGGTTTCATTCACACCAAACGTCAGATCCAGAATCTGGTTTGATTCATGCCTAATGTCAGATCCAGAATCGCGGTTTCGTCCACACCTAATATCAGATCCAGAATCCCAGTTTCATTCACACCTAACGTCAAATCCAGAATCCCGGTTTCGTTCACACCTAACGTCAAATCCAGAATCCCGGTGTCGTTCACATGTAACGTCAGATCCACAATCCTGGTTTCATTCACACCTAACGTCAGATCCAGAATCTGGTTTCATTCACACCTAACGTCAGATCCAGAATCTGGTTTGATTCATGCCTAAAGTCAGATCCAGAATCCCGGTTTCGTTCACACCTAATGTCAGATCCAGAATCCTGGTTTCATTCACACCTGACGTCAGATCCAGAATCCTGGTTTCATTCACACCTAACGTCAGATCCAGAATCCCGGTTTCATTAACACCTAACGTCAGATCCAGAATCCTGGTATCATTCACACCTAGCGTCAGATCCAGAATCCCGGTTTCGTTCACACTTAACGTCAGATCCAGAATCCTGGTTTCATTCACACCTAATATCAGATCCAGAATCCCAGTTTCATTCACACCTAACGTCAGATCCAGAATCCCGGTTTCGTTCACACCTAGCATCAGATCCAGAATCCAGAATCCCCGTTTCATTCACACCTAACGTCAGATCCAGAATTCTGGTTTCATTCACACCAAACGTCAGATCCAGAATCTGGTTTGATTCATGCCTAATGTCAGATCCAGAATCCCGGTTTCGTCCACACCTAATATCAGATCCAGAATCCCAGTTTCATTCACACCTAACGTCAAATCCAGAATCCCGGTTTCGTTCACACCTAACGTGAAATCCAGAATCCCGGTTTCGTTCACACGTAACGTCAGATCCAGAATCTGGTTTCATTCACACCTAGCATCAGATCCAGAATCCAGAATCCCCGTTTCATTCACACCAAACGTCAGATCCAGAATCTGGTTTCATTCACACCTAACGTCAGATCCAGAATCTGGTTTGATTCATGCCTAATGTCAGATCCAGAATCCCGGTTTCGTTCACACCTAACGTCAGATCCAGAATCCTGGTTTCATTCATGCCTAATGTCAGATCCAGAACCCCGGTTTCGTTCACACCTAATGTAAGATCCCGAATGCTGGTTTCATTCACACCTGACGTCAGATCCAGAATCCTGGTTTCATTCACACCTAACGTCAGATCCAGAATCCTGGTTTCATTCACACCTAACGTCAGATCCAGAATCCTGGTATCGTTCACACTTAACATCAGATCCAGAATCCTGGTTTCATTCACACCTAGCGTCAGATCCAGAATCCTGGTTTCGTTCACACTTAACATCACATCCAGAATCCTGGTTTCATTCACACCTAATATCAGATCCAGAATCCCAGTTTCATTCACACCTAGCGTCAGATCATGAATCCCGGTTTCGTTCACACTTAATGTCAGATCCAGAATCCTGGTTTCATTCACACCTAATATCAGATCCAGAATCCCAGTTTCATTCACACCAAACGTCAGATCCAGAATCTGGTTTCATTCACACCTAACGTCAGATCCAGAATCTGGTTTGATTCATGCCTAATGTCACATCCAGAATCCCGGTTTCGTTCACACCTATTGTCAGATCCAGAATCCTGGTTTCATTCATGCCTAATGTCAGATCCAGAATCCCGGTTTCGTTCACACCTAATGTAAGATCCCGAATGCTGGTTTCATTCACACCTGACGTCAGATCCTGAATCCTGGTTTCATTCACACCTAACGTCAGATCCAGAATCCTGGTTTCATTCACACCTAACGTCAGATCCAGAATCCTGGTATCGTTCACACTTAACATCAGATCCAGAATCCTGGTTTCATTCACACCTAGCGTCAGATCCAGAATCCTGGTTTCGTTCACACTTAACATCAGATCCAGAATCCTGGTTTCATTCACACCTAATATCAGATCCAGAATCCCAGTTTCATTCACACCTAACGTCAGATCCAGAATCTGGTTTGATTCATGCTTAATGTCAGATCCAGAATCCCGGCTTCGTCCACACCTAATATCAGATCCAGAATCCCAGATTCATTCACACCTAACGTCAGATCCAGAATCTGGTTTGATTCATGCCTAATGTCAGATCCAGAATCCCGGTTTCGTTCACACCTAGCGTCAGATCCAGAATCCAGAATCCCCGTTTCATTCACACTTAACGTCAGATCCAGAATCCTGGTTTCATTTACACCAAACGTCAGATCCAGAATCTGGTTTCATTCACACCTAATGTCAGATTCAGAATCCCAGTTTCATTCACACCTAACGTCAGATCCAGAATCTCGTTTCATTCATGCCTAATGTCAGATCCAGAATACCGGTTTCGTTCACACCTAATGTCAGATCCAGAATCCCGGTTTCGTTCACACTTAATATTAGATCCAGAATCCCAGTTTCATTCACACCTAACGTCAGATCCAGAATCCCGGTTTCGTTCACACCTAGCATCAGATCCAGAATCCAGAATCCCCGTTTCATTCACACCTAACGTCAGATCCAGAATTCTGGTTTCATTCACACCAAACGTCAGATCCAGAATCTGGTTTGATTCATGCCTAATGTCAGATCCAGAATCGCGGTTTCGTCCACACCTAATATCAGATCCAGAATCCCAGTTTCATTCACACCTAACGTCAAATCCAGAATCCCGGTTTCGTTCACAACTAACGTCAAATCCAGAATCCCGGTTTCGTTCACACCTAACGTCAGATCCAGAATCCTGGTTTTCGTTCACACCTAACGTCAGATCCAGAATCCCGGTTTCGTTCACACCTAACGTCAAATCCAGAATCCCGGTTTCGTTCACACCTAACGTCAAATCCAGAATCCCGGTTTCGTTCACACCTAACGTCAAATCCAGAATCCCGGTTTCGTTCACACCTAACGTCAGATCCAGAATCCTGGTTTTCGTTCACACCTAACGTCAGATCCAGAATCCCGGTTTCGTTCACACCTAACGTCAAATCCAGAATCCCGGTTTCGTTCACACCTAACGTCAAATCCAGAATCCCGGTTTCGTTCACACCTAACGTCAAATCCAGAATCCCGGTTTCGTTCACACGTAACGTCAGATCCACAATCCTGGTTTCATTCACACCTAACGTCAGATCCAGAATCTGGTTTCATTCACACCTAACGTCAGATCCAGAATCTGGTTTGATTCATGCCTAAAGTCAGATCCAGAATCCCGGTTTCGTTCACACCTAATGTCAGATCCAGAATCCTGGATTCATTCACACCTGACGTCAGATCCAGAATCCTGGTTTCATTCACACCTAACGTCAGATCCAGAATCCCGGTTTCATTAACACCTAACGTCAGATCCAGAATCCTGGTATCATTCACACCTAGCGTCAGATCATGAATCCCGGTTTCGTTCACACTTAATGTCAGATCCAGAATCCTGGTTTCATTCACACCTAATATCAGATCCAGAATCCCAGTTTCATTCACACCTAACGTCAGATCCAGAATCCCGGTTTCGTTCACACCTAGCATCAGATCCTGAATCCAGAATCCTCGTTTCATTCACACCTAACGTCAGATCCAGAATTCTGGTTTCATTCACACCAAACGTCAGATCCAGAATCTGGTTTGATTCATATCTAATGTCAGATCCAGAATCCCGGTTTCGTCCACACCTAATATCAGATCCAGAATCCCAGTTTCATTCACACCTAACGTCAAATCCAGAATCCCGGTTTCGTTCACACCTAACGTGAAATCCAGAATCCCGGTTTCGTTCACACGTAACGTCAGATCCAGAATCTGGTTTCATTCACACCTAGCATCAGATCCAGAATCCAGAATCCCCGTTTCATTCACACCAAACGTCAGATCCAGAATCTGGTTTCATTCACACCTAACGTCAGATCCAGAATCTGGTTTGATTCATGCCTAATGTCAGATCCAGAATCGCGGTTTCGTCCACACCTAATATCAGATCCAGAATCCCAGTTTCATTCACACCTAACGTCAAATCCAGAATCCCGGTTTCGTTCACAACTAACGTCAAATCCAGAATCCCGGTTTCGTTCACACCTAACGTCAGATCCAGAATCCTGGTTTTCGTTCACACCTAACGTCAGATCCAGAATCCCGGTTTCGTTCACACCTAACGTCAAATCCAGAATCCCGGTTTCGTTCACACCTAACGTCAAATCCAGAATCCCGGTTTCGTTCACACCTAACGTCAAATCCAGAATCCCGGTTTCGTTCACACCTAACGTCAGATCCAGAATCCTGGTTTTCGTTCACACCTAACGTCAGATCCAGAATCCCGGTTTCGTTCACACCAAACGTCAGATCCAGAATCCTGGTTTCATTCACACCTAACGTCAGATCCAGAATCCTGGTATCGTTCACACTTAACATCAGATCCAGAATCCTGGTTTCATTCACACCTAATATCAGATCCAGAACCCCAGTTTCATTCACACCTAACGTCAGATCCAGAATCTGGTTTGATTCATGCCTAATGTCAGATCCAGAATCCCGGTTTCGTTCACACCTAGCGTCAGATCCAGAATGCAGAATCCACGTTTCATTCACACTTAACGTCAGATCCAGAATCCTGGTTTCATTTACACCAAACGTCAGATCCAGAATCTGGTTTCATTCACACCTAATGTCAGATCCAGAATCCCAGTTTCATTCACACCTAACGTCAGATCCAGAATCTGGTTTGATTCATGCCTAATGTCAGATCCAGAATCCCGGTTTCGTCCACACCTAATATCAGATCCAGAATCCCAGTTTCATTCACACCTAACGTCAGATCCAGAATCCCAGTTTCATTCACACCTAACGTCAGATCCAGAATCCCGGTTTCGTTCACACCTAGCGTCAGATCCAGAATCCAGAATCCCCGTTTCATTCACACTTAACGTCAGATCCAGAATCCTGGTTTCATTTACACCAAACGTCAGATCCAGAATCTGGTTTCAGTCACACCTAATGTCAGATTCAGAATCCCAGTTTCATTCACACCTAACGTCAGATCCAGAATCTCGTTTCATTCATGCCTAATGTCAGATCTAGAATCCCGGTTTCGTTCACACCTAATGTCAGATCCAGAATACCGGTTTCGTTCACACTTAACGTCAGATCCACAATCCCGGTTTCATTCACACCTAATATCAGATCCAGAATCCCAGTTTCATTCACACCTAACGTCAGATCCAGAATCCCGCTTTCTTTCACACCTAGCATCAGATCCAGAATCCAGAATCCCCGTTTCATTCACACCTAATGTCAGATCCAGAATTCTGGTTTCATTCACACCAAACGTCAGATCCAGAATCTGGTTTGATTCATGCCTCATGTCAGATCCAGAATCGCAGTTTCGTCCACACCTAATATCAGATCCAGAATCCCAGTTTCATTCACACCTAACGTCAAATCCAGAATCCCGGTTTCGTTCATACCTAACGTCAAATCCAGAATCCCGGTTTCGTTCACACCTAACGTCAGATCCAGAATCCTGGTTTTCGTTCACACCTAACGTCAAATCCAGAATCCCGGTTTCGTTCACACCTAACGTCAAATCCAGAATCCCGGTTTCGTTCACACGTAACGTCAGATCCACAATCCTGGTTTCATTCACACCTAACGTCAGATCCAGAATCTGGTTTCATTCACACCTAACGTCAGATCCAGAATCTGGTTTGATTCATGCCTAAAGTCAGATCCAGAATCCCGGTTTCGTTCACACCTAATGTCAGATCCAGAATCCTGGATTCATTCACACCTGACGTCAGATACAGAATCCTGGTTTCATTAACCCCTAACGTCAGATCCCGAATCCTGGTATCATTCACACCTAGCGTCAGATCATGAATCCCGGTTTCGTTCACACTTAATGTCAGATCCAGAATCCTGGTTTCATTCACACCTAATATCAGATCCAGAATCCCAGTTTCATTCACACCTAACGTCAGATCCAGAATCCCGGTTTCGTTCACACCTAGCATCAGATCCAGAATCCAGAATCCTCGTTTCATTCACACCTAACGTCAGATCCAGAATTCTTGTTTCATTCACACCAAACGTCAGATCCAGAATCTGGTTTGATTCATGCCTAATGTCAGATCCAGAATCCCGGTTTCGTCCACACCTAATATCAGATCCAGAATCCCAGTTTCATTCACACCTAACGTCAAATCCAGAATCCCGGTTTCGTTCACACCTAACGTGAAATCCAGAATCCCGGTTTCGTTCACACGTAACGTCAGATCCAGAATCTGGTTTCATTCACACCTAGCATCAGATCCAGAATCCAGAATCCCCGTTTCATTCACACCAAACGTCAGATCCAGAATCTGGTTTCATTCACACCTAGCGTCAGATCCAGAATCTGGTTTGATTCATGCCTAATGTCAGATCCAGAATCCCGGTTTCGTTCACACCTATTGTCAGATCCAGAATCCTGGTTTCATTCATGCCTAATGTCAGATCCAGAATCCCGGTTTCGTTCACACCTAATGTAAGATCCCGAATGCTGGTTTCATTCACACCTAACGTCAGATCCAGAATCCTGGTTTCATTCACACCTAACGTCAGATCCAGAATCCTGGTTTCATTCACACCTAACGTCAGATCCAGAATCCCAGTTTCATTCACACCTAACGTCAGATCCAGAATCCCGCTTTCGTTCACACCTAGCATCAGATCCAGAATCCAGAATCCCCGTTACATTCACACCTAATGTCAGATCCAGAATTCTGGTTTCATTCACACCAAACGTCAGATCCAGAATCTGGTTTGATTCATGCCTAATGTCAGATCCAGAATCGCGGTTTCGTCCACACCTAATATCAGATCCAGAATCCCAGTTTCATTCACACCTAACGTCAAATCCAGAATCCCGGTTTCGTTCACACCTAACGTCAAATCCAGAATCCCGGTGTCGTTCACATGTAACGTCAGATCCACAATCCTGGTTTCATTCACACCTAACGTCAGATCCAGAATCTGGTTTCATTCACACCTAACGTCAGATCCAGAATCTGGTTTGATTCATGCCTAAAGTCAGATCCAGAATCCCGGTTTCGTTCACACCTAATGTCAGATCCAGAATCCTGGTTTCATTCACACCTGACGTCAGATCCAGAATCCTGGTTTCATTCACACCTAACGTCAGATCCAGAATCCCGGTTTCATTAACACCTAACGTCAGATCCAGAATCCTGGTATCATTCACACCTAGCGTCAGATCCAGAATCCCGGTTTCGTTCACACTTAACGTCAGATCCAGAATCCTGGTTTCATTCACACCTAATATCAGATCCAGAATCCCAGTTTCATTCACACCTAACGTCAGATCCAGAATCCCGGTTTCGTTCACACCTAGCATCAGATCCAGAATCCAGAATCCCCGTTTCATTCACACCTAACGTCAGATCCAGAATTCTGGTTTCATTCACACCAAACGTCAGATCCAGAATCTGGTTTGATTCATGCCTAATGTCAGATCCAGAATCCCGGTTTCGTCCACACCTAATATCAGATCCAGAATCCCAGTTTCATTCACACCTAACGTCAAATCCAGAATCCCGGTTTCGTTCACACCTAACGTGAAATCCAGAATCCCGGTTTCGATCACACGTAACGTCAGATCCAGAATCTGGTTTCATTCACACCTAGCATCAGATCCAGAATCCAGAATCCCCGTTTCATTCACACCAAACGTCAGATCCAGAATCTGGTTTCATTCACACCTAACGTCAGATCCAGAATCTGGTTTGATTCATGCCTAATGTCAGATCCAGAATCCCGGTTTCGTTCACACCTAACGTCAGATCCAGAATCCTGGTTTCATTCATGCCTAATGTCAGATCCAGAACCCCGGTTTCGTTCACACCTAATGTAAGATCCCGAATGCTGGTTTCATTCACACCTGACGTCAGATCCAGAATCCTGGTTTCATTCACACCTAACGTCAGATCCAGAATCCTGGTTTCATTCACACCTAACGTCAGATCCAGAATCCTGGTATCGTTCACACTTAACATCAGATCCAGAATCCTGGTTTCATTCACACCTAGCGTCAGATCCAGAATCCTGGTTTCGTTCACACTTAACATCACATCCAGAATCCTGGTTTCATTCACACCTAATATCAGATCCAGAATCCCAGTTTCATTCACACCTAGCGTCAGATCATGAATCCCGGTTTCGTTCACACTTAATGTCAGATCCAGAATCCTGGTTTCATTCACACCTAATATCAGATCCAGAATCCCAGTTTCATTCACACCAAACGTCAGATCCAGAATCTGGTTTCATTCACACCTAACGTCAGATCCAGAATCTGGTTTGATTCATGCCTAATGTCACATCCAGAATCCCGGTTTCGTTCACACCTATTGTCAGATCCAGAATCCTGGTTTCATTCATGCCTAATGTCAGATCCAGAATCCCGGTTTCGTTCACACCTAATGTAAGATCCCGAATGCTGGTTTCATTCACACCTGACGTCAGATCCTGAATCCTGGTTTCATTCACACCTAACGTCAGATCCAGAATCCTGGTATCGTTCACACTTAACATCAGATCCAGAATCCTGGTTTCATTCACACCTAGCGTCAGATCCAGAATCCTGGTTTCGTTCACACTTAACATCAGATCCAGAATCCTGGTTTCATTCACACCTAATATCAGATCCAGAATCCCAGTTTCATTCACACCTAACGTCAGATCCAGAATCTGGTTTGATTCATGCTTAATGTCAGATCCAGAATCCCGGCTTCGTCCACACCTAATATCAGATCCAGAATCCCAGATTCATTCACACCTAACGTCAGATCCAGAATCTGGTTTGATTCATGCCTAATGTCAGATCCAGAATCCCGGTTTCGTTCACACCTAGCGTCAGATCCAGAATCCAGAATCCCCGTTTCATTCACACTTAACGTCAGATCCAGAATCCTGGTTTCATTTACACCAAACGTCAGATCCAGAATCTGGTTTCATTCACACCTAATGTCAGATTCAGAATCCCAGTTTCATTCACACCTAACGTCAGATCCAGAATCTCGTTTCATTCATGCCTAATGTCAGATCCAGAATACCGGTTTCGTTCACACCTAATGTCAGATCCAGAATCCCGGTTTCGTTCACACTTAATATTAGATCCAGAATCCCAGTTTCATTCACACCTAACGTCAGATCCAGAATCCCGGTTTCGTTCACACCTAGCATCAGATCCAGAATCCAGAATCCCCGTTTCATTCACACCTAACGTCAGATCCAGAATTCTGGTTTCATTCACACCAAACGTCAGATCCAGAATCTGGTTTGATTCATGCCTAATGTCAGATCCAGAATCGCGGTTTCGTCCACACCTAATATCAGATCCAGAATCCCAGTTTCATTCACACCTAACGTCAAATCCAGAATCCCGGTTTCGTTCACAACTAACGTCAAATCCAGAATCCCGGTTTCGTTCACACCTAACGTCAGATCCAGAATCCTGGTTTTCGTTCACACCTAACGTCAGATCCAGAATCCCGGTTTCGTTCACACCTAACGTCAAATCCAGAATCCCGGTTTCGTTCACACCTAACGTCAAATCCAGAATCCCGGTTTCGTTCACACCTAACGTCAAATCCAGAATCCCGGTTTCGTTCACACCTAACGTCAGATCCAGAATCCTGGTTTTCGTTCACACCTAACGTCAGATCCAGAATCCCGGTTTCGTTCACACCTAACGTCAAATCCAGAATCCCGGTTTCGTTCACACCTAACGTCAAATCCAGAATCCCGGTTTCGTTCACACCTAACGTCAAATCCAGAATCCCGGTTTCGTTCACACGTAACGTCAGATCCACAATCCTGGTTTCATTCACACCTAACGTCAGATCCAGAATCTGGTTTCATTCACACCTAACGTCAGATCCAGAATCTGGTTTGATTCATGCCTAAAGTCAGATCCAGAATCCCGGTTTCGTTCACACCTAATGTCAGATCCAGAATCCTGGATTCATTCACACCTGACGTCAGATCCAGAATCCTGGTTTCATTCACACCTAACGTCAGATCCAGAATCCCGGTTTCATTAACACCTAACGTCAGATCCAGAATCCTGGTATCATTCACACCTAGCGTCAGATCATGAATCCCGGTTTCGTTCACACTTAATGTCAGATCCAGAATCCTGGTTTCATTCACACCTAATATCAGATCCAGAATCCCAGTTTCATTCACACCTAACGTCAGATCCAGAATCCCGGTTTCGTTCACACCTAGCATCAGATCCAGAATCCAGAATCCTCGTTTCATTCACACCTAACGTCAGATCCAGAATTCTGGTTTCATTCACACCAAACGTCAGATCCAGAATCTGGTTTGATTCATATCTAATGTCAGATCCAGAATCCCGGTTTCGTCCACACCTAATATCAGATCCAGAATCCCAGTTTCATTCACACCTAACGTCAAATCCAGAATCCCGGTTTCGTTCACACCTAACGTGAAATCCAGAATCCCGGTTTCGTTCACACGTAACGTCAGATCCAGAATCTGGTTTCATTCACACCTAGCATCAGATCCAGAATCCAGAATCCCCGTTTCATTCACACCAAACGTCAGATCCAGAATCTGGTTTCATTCACACCTAACGTCAGATCCAGAATCTGGTTTGATTCATGCCTAATGTCAGATCCAGAATCGCGGTTTCGTCCACACCTAATATCAGATCCAGAATCCCAGTTTCATTCACACCTAACGTCAAATCCAGAATCCCGGTTTCGTTCACAACTAACGTCAAATCCAGAATCCCGGTTTCGTTCACACCTAACGTCAGATCCAGAATCCTGGTTTTCGTTCACACCTAACGTCAGATCCAGAATCCCGGTTTCGTTCACACCTAACGTCAAATCCAGAATCCCGGTTTCGTTCACACCTAACGTCAAATCCAGAATCCCGGTTTCGTTCACACCTAACGTCAAATCCAGAATCCCGGTTTCGTTCACACCTAACGTCAGATCCAGAATCCTGGTTTTCGTTCACACCTAACGTCAGATCCAGAATCCCGGTTTCGTTCACACCTAACGTCAAATCCAGAATCCCGGTTTCGTTCACACCTAACGTCAAATCCAGAATCCCGGTTTCGTTCACACCTAACGTCAAATCCAGAATCCCGGTTTCGTTCACACGTAACGTCAGATCCACAATCCTGGTTTCATTCACACCTAACGTCAGATCCAGAATCTGGTTTCATTCACACCTAACGTCAGATCCAGAATCTGGTTTGATTCATGCCTAAAGTCAGATCCAGAATCCCGGTTTCGTTCACACCTAATGTCAGATCCAGAATCCTGGATTCATTCACACCTGACGTCAGATCCAGAATCCTGGTTTCATTCACACCTAACGTCAGATCCAGAATCCCGGTTTCATTAACACCTAACGTCAGATCCAGAATCCTGGTATCATTCACACCTAGCGTCAGATCATGAATCCCGGTTTCGTTCACACTTAATGTCAGATCCAGAATCCTGGTTTCATTCACACCTAATATCAGATCCAGAATCCCAGTTTCATTCACACCTAACGTCAGATCCAGAATCCCGGTTTCGTTCACACCTAGCATCAGATCCAGAATCCAGAATCCTCGTTTCATTCACACCTAACGTCAGATCCAGAATTCTGGTTTCATTCACACCAAACGTCAGATCCAGAATCTGGTTTGATTCATATCTAATGTCAGATCCAGAATCCCGGTTTCGTCCACACCTAATATCAGATCCAGAATCCCAGTTTCATTCACACCTAACGTCAAATCCAGAATCCCGGTTTCGTTCACACCTAACGTGAAATCCAGAATCCCGGTTTCGTTCACACGTAACGTCAGATCCAGAATCTGGTTTCATTCACACCTAGCATCAGATCCAGAATCCAGAATCCCCGTTTCATTCACACCAAACGTCAGATCCAGAATCTGGTTTCATTCACACCTAACGTCAGATCCAGAATCTGGTTTGATTCATGCCTAATGTCAGATCCAGAATCGCGGTTTCGTCCACACCTAATATCAGATCCAGAATCCCAGTTTCATTCACACCTAACGTCAAATCCAGAATCCCGGTTTCGTTCACAACTAACGTCAAATCCAGAATCCCGGTTTCGTTCACACCTAACGTCAGATCCAGAATCCTGGTTTTCGTTCACACCTAACGTCAGATCCAGAATCCCGGTTTCGTTCACACCTAACGTCAAATCCAGAATCCCGGTTTCGTTCACACCTAACGTCAAATCCAGAATCCCGGTTTCGTTCACACCTAACGTCAAATCCAGAATCCCGGTTTCGTTCACACCTAACGTCAGATCCAGAATCCTGGTTTTCGTTCACACCTAACGTCAGATCCAGAATCCCGGTTTCGTTCACACCTAACGTCAAATCCAGAATCCCGGTTTCGTTCACACCTAACGTCAAATCCAGAATCCCGGTTTCGTTCACACCTAACGTCAAATCCAGAATCCCGGTTTCGTTCACACGTAACGTCAGATCCACAATCCTGGTTTCATTCACACCTAACGTCAGATCCAGAATCTGGTTTCATTCACACCTAACGTCAGATCCAGAATCTGGTTTGATTCATGCCTAAAGTCAGATCCAGAATCCCGGTTTCGTTCACACCTAATGTCAGATCCAGAATCCTGGATTCATTCACACCTGACGTCAGATCCAGAATCCTGGTTTCATTCACACCTAACGTCAGATCCAGAATCCCGGTTTCATTAACACCTAACGTCAGATCCAGAATCCTGGTATCATTCACACCTAGCGTCAGATCATGAATCCCGGTTTCGTTCACACTTAATGTCAGATCCAGAATCCTGGTTTCATTCACACCTAATATCAGATCCAGAATCCCAGTTTCATTCACACCTAACGTCAGATCCAGAATCCCGGTTTCGTTCACACCTAGCATCAGATCCAGAATCCAGAATCCTCGTTTCATTCACACCTAACGTCAGATCCAGAATTCTGGTTTCATTCACACCAAACGTCAGATCCAGAATCTGGTTTGATTCATATCTAATGTCAGATCCAGAATCCCGGTTTCGTCCACACCTAATATCAGATCCAGAATCCCAGTTTCATTCACACCTAACGTCAAATCCAGAATCCCGGTTTCGTTCACACCTAACGTGAAATCCAGAATCCCGGTTTCGTTCACACGTAACGTCAGATCCAGAATCTGGTTTCATTCACACCTAGCATCAGATCCAGAATCCAGAATCCCCGTTTCATTCACACCAAACGTCAGATCCAGAATCTGGTTTCATTCACACCTAACGTCAGATCCAGAATCTGGTTTGATTCATGCCTAATGTCAGATCCAGAATCCCGGTTTCGTTCACACCTATTGTCAGATCCAGAATCCTGGTTTCATTCATGCCTAATGTCAGATCCAGAATCCCGGTTTCATTAACACCTAACGTCAGATCCAGAATCCTGGTATCATTCACACCTAGCGTCAGATCATGAATCCCGGTTTCGTTCACACTTAATGTCAGATCCAGAATCCTGGTTTCATTCACACCTAATATCAGATCCAGAATCCCAGTTTCATTCACACCTAACGTCAGATCCAGAATCCCGGTTTCGTTCACACCTAGCATCAGATCCAGAATCCAGAATCCCCGTTTCATTCACACCTAACGTCAGATCCAGAATTCTGGTTTCATTCACACCAAACGTCAGATCCAGAATCTGGTTTGATTCATATCTAATGTCAGATCCAGAATCCCGGTTTCGTCCACACCTAATATCAGATCCAGAATCCCAGTTTCATTCACACCTAACGTCAAATCCAGAATCCCGGTTTCGTTCACACCTAACGTGAAATCCAGAATCCCGGTTTCGTTCACACGTAACGTCAGATCCAGAATCTGGTTTCATTCACACCTAGCATCAGATCCAGAATCCAGAATCCCCGTTTCATTCACACCAAACGTCAGATACAGAATCTGGTTTCATTCACACCTAACGTCAGATCCAGAATCTGGTTTGATTCATGCCTAATGTCAGATCCAGAATCCCGGTTTCGTCCACACCTAATATCAGATCCAGAATCCCAGTTTCATTCACACCTAACGTGAAATCCAGAATCCCGGTTTCGTTCACACCTAACGTGAAATCCAGAATCCCGGTTTCGTTCACACGTAACGTCAGATCCAGAATCTGGTTTCATTCACACCTAGCATCAGATCCAGAATCCAGAATCCCCGTTTCATTCACACCAAACGTCAGATCCAGAATCTGGTTTCATTCACACCTAACGTCAGATCCAGAATCTGGTTTGATTCATGCCTAATGTCAGATCCAGAATCCCGGTTTCGTTCACACCTATTGTCAGATCCAGAATCCTGGTTTCATTCATGCCTAATGTCAGATCCAGAATCCCGGTTTCATTAACACCTAACGTCAGATCCAGAATCCTGGTATCATTCACACCTAGCGTCAGATCATGAATCCCGGTTTCGTTCACACTTAATGTCAGATCCAGAATCCTGGTTTCATTCACACCTAATATCAGATCCAGAATCCCAGTTTCATTCACACCTAACGTCAGATCCAGAATCCCGGTTTCGTTCACACCTAGCATCAGATCCAGAATCCAGAATCCCCGTTTCATTCACACCTAACGTCAGATCCAGAATTCTGGTTTCATTCACACCAAACGTCAGATCCAGAATCTGGTTTGATTCATATCTAATGTCAGATCCAGAATCCCGGTTTCGTCCACACCTAATATCAGATCCAGAATCCCAGTTTCATTCACACCTAACGTCAAATCCAGAATCCCGGTTTCGTTCACACCTAACGTGAAATCCAGAATCCCGGTTTCGTTCACACGTAACGTCAGATCCAGAATCTGGTTTCATTCACACCTAGCATCAGATCCAGAATCCAGAATCCCCGTTTCATTCACACCAAACGTCAGATACAGAATCTGGTTTCATTTACACCTAACGTCAGATCCAGAATCTGGTTTGATTCATGCCTAATGTCAGATCCAGAATCCCGGTTTCGTCCACACCTAATATCAGATCCAGAATCCCAGTTTCATTCACACCTAACGTCAAATCCAGAATCCCGGTTTCGTTCACACCTAACGTGAAATCCAGAATCCCGGTTTCGTTCACACGTAACGTCAGATCCAGAATCTGGTTTCATTCACACCTAGCATCAGATCCAGAATCCAGAATCCCCGTTTCATTCACACCAAACGTCAGATCCAGAATCTGGTTTCATTCACACCTAACGTCAGATCCAGAATCTGGTTTGATTCATGCCTAATGTCAGATCCAGAATCCCGGTTTCGTTCACACCTATTGTCAGATCCAGAATCCTGGTTTCATTCATGCCTAATGTCAGATCCAGAATCCCGGTTTCATTAACACCTAACGTCAGATCCAGAATCCTGGTATCATTCACACCTAGCGTCAGATCATGAATCCCGGTTTCGTTCACACTTAATGTCAGATCCAGAATCCTGGTTTCATTCACACCTAATATCAGATCCAGAATCCCAGTTTCATTCACACCTAACGTCAGATCCAGAATCCCGGTTTCGTTCACACCTAGCATCAGATCCAGAATCCAGAATCCCCGTTTCATTCACACCTAACGTCAGATCCAGAATTCTGGTTTCATTCACACCAAACGTCAGATCCAGAATCTGGTTTGATTCATGCCTAATGTCACATCCAGAATCCCGGTTTCGTTCACACCTATTGTCAGATCCAGAATCCCGGTTTCGTCCACACCTAATATCAGATCCAGAATCCCAGTTTCATTCACACCTAACGTCAAATCCAGAATCCCGGTTTCGTTCACACCTAACGTCAAATCCAGAATCCCGGTTTCGTTCACACGTAACGTCAGATCCAGAATCTGGTTTCATTCACACCTAGCATCAGATCCAGAATCCAGAATCCCCGTTTCATTCACACCAAACGTCAGATCCAGAATCTGGTTTCATTCACACCTAACGTCAGATCCAGAATCTGGTTTGATTCATGCCTAATGTCAGATCCAGAATCCCGGTTTCGTTCACACCTATTGTCAGATCCAGAATCCTGGTTTCATTCATGCCTAATGTCAGATCCAGAATCCCGGTTTCGTTCACACCTAATGTAAGATCCCGAATGCTGGTTTCATTCACACCTGACGTCAGATCCAGAATCCTGGTTTCATTCACACCTAACGTCAGATCCAGAATCCTGGTTTCATTCACACCTAACGTCAGATCCAGAATCCCAGTTTCATTCACACCTAACGTCAGATCCAGAATCCCGGTTTCGTTCACACCTAGCATCAGATCCAGAATCCAGAATCCCCGTTTCATTCACACCTAATGTCAGATCCAGAATTCTGGTTTCATTCACACCAAACGTCAGATCCAGAATCTGGTTTGATTCATGCCTAATGTCAGATCCAGAATCGCGGTTTCGTCCACACCTAATATCAGATCCAGAATCCCAGTTTCATTCACACCTAACGTCAAATCCAGAATCCCGGTTTCGTTCACACCTAACGTCAAATCCAGAATCCCGGTTTCGTTCACATGTAATGTCAGATCCACAATCCTGGTTTCATTCACACCTAACGTCAGATCCAGAATCTGGTTTAATTCACACCTAACGTCAGATCCAGAATCTGGTTTGATTCATGCCTAAAGTCAGATCCAGAATCCCGGTTTCGTTCACACCTAATGTCAGATCCAGAATCCTGGTTTCATTCACACCTGACGTCAGATCCAGAATCCTGGTTTCATTCACACCTAACGTCAGATCCAGAATCCCGGTTTCATTAACACCTAACGTCAGATCCAGAATCCTGGTATCATTCACACCTAGCGTCAGATCATGAATCCCGGTTTCGTTCACACTTAATGTCAGATCCAGAATCCTGGTTTCATTCACACCTAATATCAGATCCAGAATCCCAGTTTCATTCACACCTAACGTCAGATCCAGAATCTGGTTTCATTCACACCTAACGTCAGATCCAGAATCTGGTTTGATTCATGCCTAAAGTCAGATCCAAAATCCCGGTTTCGTTCACACCTAATGTCAGATCCAGAATCCTGGTTTCATTCACACCTGACGTCAGATCCAGAATCCTGGTATCATTCACACCTAGCGTCAGATCATGAATCCCGGTTTCGTTCACACTTAATGTCAGATCCAGAATCCTGGTTTCATTCACACCTAATATCAGATCCAGAATCCCAGTTTCATTCACACCTAACGTCAGATCCAGAATCCCAGTTTCGTTCACACCTAGCATCAGATCCAGAATCCAGAATCCCCGTTTCATTCACACCTAACGTCAGATCCAGAATTCTGGTTTCATTCACACCAAACGTCAGATCCAGAATCTGGTTTGATTCATATCTAATGTCAGATCCAGAATCCCGGTTTCGTCCACACCTAATATCAGATCTAGAATCCCAGTTTCATTCACACCTAACGTCAAATCCAGAATCCCGGTTTCGTTCACACCTAACGTGAAATCCAGAATCCCGGTTTCGTTCACACGTAACGTCACATCCAGAATCTGGTTTCATTCACACCTAGCATCAGATCCAGAATCCAGAATCCCCGTTTCATTCACACCAAACGTCAGATCCAGAATCTGGTTTCATTCACACCTAACGTCAGATCCAGAATCTGGTTTGATTCATGCCTAATGTCAGATCCAGAATCCCGGTTTCGTTCACACCTATTGTCAGATCCAGAATCCTGGTTTCATTCATGCCTAATGTCAGATCCAGAATCCCGGTTTCGTTCACACCTAATGTAAGATCCCGAATGCTGGTTTCATTCACACCTGACGTCAGATCCAGAATCCTGGTTTCATTCACACCTAACGTCAGATCCAGAATCCTGGTTTCATTCACACCTAACGTCAGATCCAAAATCCTGGTATCGTTCACACTTAACATCAGATCCAGAATCCCGGTTTCATTCACACCTAGCGTCAGATCCAGAATCCTGGTTTCGTTCACACTTAACATCAGATCCAGAATCCTGGTTTCATTCACACCTAATATCAGATCCAGAATCCCAGTTTCATTCACACCTAACGTCAGATCCAGAATCTGGTTTGATTCATGCCTAAAGTCAGATCCAGAATCCCGGTTTCGTTCACACCTAATGTCAGATCCAGAATCCTGGTTTCATTCACACCTGACGTCAGATCCAGAATCCTGGTATCATTCACACCTAGCGTCAGATCATGAATCCCGGTTTCGTTCACACTTAATGTCAGATCCAGAATCCTGGTTTCATTCACACCTAATATCAGATCCAGAATCCCAGTTTCATTCACACCTAACGTCAGATCCAGAATCCCTTTTTCGTTCACACCTAGCATCAGATCCAGAATCCAGAATCCCCGTTTCATTCACACCTAACGTCAGATCCAGAATTCTGGTTTCATTCACACCAAACGTCAGATCCAGAATCTGGTTTGATTCATATCTAATGTCAGATCCAGAATCCCAGTTTCGTCCACACCTAATATCAGATCTAGAATCCCAGTTTCATTCACACCTAACGTCAAATCCAGAATCCCGGTTTCGTTCACACCTAACGTGAAATCCAGAATCCCGGTTTCGTTCACAAGTAACGTCACATCCAGAATCTGGTTTCATTCACACCTAGCATCAGATCCAGAATCCAGAATCCCCGTTTCATTCACACCAAACGTCAGATCCAGAATCTGGTTTCATTCACACCTAACGTCAGATCCAGAATCTGGTTTGATTCATGCCTAATGTCAGATCCAGAATCCCGGTTTCGTTCACACCTATTGTCAGATCCAGAATCCTGGTTTCATTCATGCCTAATGTCAGATCCAGAATCCCGGTTTCGTTCACACCTAATGTAAGATCCTGAATGCTGGTTTCATTCACACCTGACGTCGGATCCAGAATCATGGTTTCATTCACACCTAACGTCAGATCCAGAATCCTGGTTTCATTCACACCTAACGTCAGATCCAGAATCCTGGTATCGTTCACACTTAACATCAGATCCAGAATCCTGGTTTCATTCACACCTAGCGTCAGATCCAGAATCCTGGTTTCGTTCACACTTAACATCAGATCCAGAATCCTGGTTTCATTCACACCTAATATCAGATCCAGAATCCCAGTTTCATTCACACCTAACGTCAGATCCAGAATCTGGTTTGATTCATGCTTAATGTCAGATCCAGAATCCCGGTTTCGTCCACACCTAATATCAGATCCAGAATCCCAGTTTCATTCACACCTAACGTCAGATCCAGAATCTGGTTTGATTCATGCCTAATGTCAGATCCAGAATCCCGGTTTCGTTCACACCTAGCGTCAGATCCAGAATCCAGAATCCCCGTTTCATTCACACGTAACGTAAGATCCAGAATCCTGGTTTCATTTACACCAAACGTCTGATCCAGAATCTGGTTTCATTCACACCTAATGTCAGATTCAGAATCCCAGTTTCATTCACACCTAACGTCAGATCCAGAATCTCGTTTCATTCATGCCTAATGTCAGATCCAGAATACCGGTTTCGTTCACACCTAATGTCAGATCCAGAATCCTGGTTTCGTTCACACTTAATATTAGATCCAGAATCCCAGTTTCATTCACACCTAACGTCAGATCCAGAATCCCGGTTTCGTTCACACCTAGCATCAGATCCAGAATCCAGAATCCCCGTTTCATTCACACCTAACGTCAGATCCAGAATTCTGGTTTCATTCACACCAAACGTCAGATCCAGAATCTGGTTTGATTCATGCCTAATGTCAGATCCAGAATCGCGGTTTCGTCCACACCTAATATCAGATCCAGAATCCCAGTTTCATTCACACCTAACGTCAAATCCAGAATCCCGGTTTCGTTCACACCTAACGTCAAATCCAGAATCCCGGTTTCGTTCACACCTAACGTCAGATCCAGAATCCTGGTTTTCGTTCACACCTAACGTCAGATCCAGAATCCCGGTTTCGTTCACACCTAACGTCAAATCCAGAATCCCGGTTTCGTTCACACCTAACGTCAAATCCAGAATCCCGGTTTCGTTCACACCTAACGTCAAATCCAGAATCCCTGTGTTTCGTTCACACGTAACGTCAGATCCACAATCCTGGTTTCATTCACACCTAACGTCAGATCCAGAATCTGGTTTCATTCACACCTAACGTCAGATCCAGAATCTGGTTTGATTCATGCCTAAAGTCAGATCCAGAATCCCGGTTTCGTTCACACCTAATGTCAGATCCAGAATCTGGTTTCATTCACACCTGACGTCAGATCCAGAATCCTAGTTTCATTCACACCTAACGTCAGATCCAGAATCCCGGTTTCATTAACACCTAACGTCAGATCCAGAATCCTGGTATCATTCACACCTAGCGTCAGATCCAGAATCCCGGTTTCGTTCACACTTAACGTCAGATCCAGAATCCTGGTTTCATTCACACCTAATATCAGATCCAGAATCCCAGTTTCGTTCACACCTAACGTCAAATCCAGAATCCCGGTTTCGTTCACACCTAACGTCAGATCCAGAATCCTGGTTTTCGTTCACACTTAACGTCAGATCCAGAATCCTGGTTTCGTTCACACCTAACGTCAAATCCAGAATCCCGGTTTCGTTCACACCTAACGTCAAATCCAGAATCCCGGTTTCGTTCACACCTAACTTCAAATCCAGAATCCCGGTTTCGTTCACACGTAACATCAGATCCACAATCCTGGTTTCATTCACACCTAACGTCAGATCCAGAATCTGGTTTCATTCACACCTAACGTCAGATCCAGAATCTGGTTTGATTCATGCCTAAAGTCAGATCCAGAATCCCGGTTTCGTTCACACCTAATGTAAGATCCCGAATGCTGGTTTCATTCACACCTGACGTCAGATCCAGAATCCTGGTTTCATTCACACCTAACGTCAGATCCAGAATCCTGGTTTCATTCACACCTAACGTCAGATCCAGAATCCTGGTATCGTTCACACTTAACATCAGATCCAGAATCCTGGTTTCATTCACACCTAGCGTCAGATCCAGAATCCTGGTTTCGTTCACACTTAACATCAGATCCAGAATCCTGGTTTCATTCACACCTAACGTCAGATCCAGAATCTGGTTTGATTCATGCTTAATGTCAGATCCAGAATCCCGGATTCGTCCACACCTAATATCAGATCCAGAATCCCAGTTTCATTCACACCTAACGTCAGATCCAGAATCTGGTTTGATTCATGCCTAATGTCAGATCCAGAATCCCGGATTCGTCCACACCTAATATCAGATCCAGAATCCCAGTTTCATTCACACCTAACGTCAGATCCAGAATCTGGTTTGATTCATGCTTAATGTCAGATCCAGAATCCCGGATTCGTCCACACCTAATATCAGATCCAGAATCCCAGTTTCATTCACACCTAACGTCAGATCCAGAATCTGGTTTGATTCATGCCTAATGTCAGATCCAGAATCCCGGTTTCGTTCACACCTAGCGTCAGATCCAGAATCCAGAATCCCCGTTTCATTCACACTTAACGTCAGATCCAGAATCCTGGTTTCATTTACACCAAACGTCAGATCCAGAATCTGGTTTCATTCACACCTAATGTCAAATTCAGAATCCCAGTTTCATTCACACCTAACGTCAGATCCAGAATCTCGTTTCATTCATGCCTAATGTCAGATCCAGAATACCGGTTTCGTTCACACCTAATGTCAGATCCAGAATCCCGGTTCCGTTCACACTTAATATTAGATCCAGAATCCCAGTTTCATTCACACCTAACGTCAGATCCAGAATCCCGGTTTCGTTCACACCTAGCATCAGATCCAGAATCCTGGTTTTCGTTCACACCTAACGTCAGATCCAGAATCCCGGTTTCGTTCACACCTAACGTCAAATCCAGAATCCCGGTTTCGTTCACACCTAACGTCAAATCCAGAATCCCGGTTTCGTTCACACCTAACGTCAAATCCAGAATCCCTGTGTTTCGTTCACACGTAACGTCAGATCCACAATCCTGGTTTCATTCACACCTAACGTCAGATCCAGAATCTCGTTTCATTCACACCTAACGTCAGATCCAGAATCCCGGTTTGATTCATGCCTAAAGTCAGATCCAGAATCCCGGTTTCGTTCACACCTAATGTCAGATCCAGAATCCTGGTTTCATTCACACCTGACGTCAGATCCAGAACCCTAGTTTCAATCACACCTAACGTCAGATCCAGAATCCTGGTATCATTCACACCTAGCGTCAGATCCAGAATCCCGGTTTCGTTCACACTTAACGTCAGATCCAGAATCCTGGTATCATTCACACCTAATATCAGATCCAGAATCCCAGTTTCGTTCACGCCTAACGTCAAATCCAGAATCCCGGTTTCGTTCACACCTAACGTCAGATCCAGAATCCTGGTTTTCGTTCACACTTAACGTCAGATCCAGAATCCTGGTTTCGTTCACACCTAACGTCAAATCCAGAATCCCGGTTTCGTTCACACCTAACGTCAAATCCAGAATCCCGGTTTCGTTCACACCTAACGTCAAATCCAGAATCCCGGTTTCGTTCACACGTAACATCAGATCCACAATCCTGGTTTCATTCACACCTAACGTCAGATCCAGAATCTGGTTTCATTCACACCTAACGTCAGATCCAGAATCTGGTTTGATTCATGCCTAAAGTCAGATCCAGAATCCCGGTTTCGTTCACACCTAATGTCAGATCCAGAATCCTGGTTTCATTCACACCTGACGTCAGATCCAGAATCCTGGTTTCATTCACACCTAACGTCAGATCCAGAATCCCGGTTTCATTAACACCTAACGTCAGATCCAGAATCCTGGTATCATTCACACCTAGCGTCAGATCATGAATCCCGGTTTCGTTCACACTTAATGTCAGATCCAGAATCCTGGTTTCATTCACACCTAATATCAGATCCAGAATCCCAGTTTCATGCACACCTAACGTCAGATCCAGAATCCCGGTTTCGTTCACACCTAGCATCAGATCCAGAATCCAGAATCCCCGTTTCATTCACACCTAACGTCAGATCCAGAATTCTGGTTTCATTCACACCAAACGTCAGATCCAGAATCTGGTTTGATTCATGCCTAATGTCAGATCCAGAATCCCGGTTTCGTCCACACCTAATATCAGATCCAGAATCCCAGTTTCATTCACACCTAACGTAAAATCCAGAATCCCGGTTTCGTTCACACCTAACGTGAAATCCAGAATCCCGGTTTCGTTCACACGTAACGTCAGATCCAGAATCTGGTTTCATTCACACCTAGCATCAGATCCAGAATCCAGAATCCCCGTTTCATTCACACCAAACGTCAGATCCAGAATCTGGTTTCATTCACACCTAACGTCAGATCCAGAATCTGGTTTGATTCATGCCTAATGTCAGATCCAGAATCCCGGTTTCGTTCACACCTATTGTCAGATCCAGAATCCTGGTTTCATTCATGCCTAATGTCAGATCCAGAATCCCGGTTTCGTTCACACCTAATGTAAGATCCCGAATGCTGGTTTCATTCACACCTGACGTCAGATCCAGAATCCTGGTTTCATTCACACCTAACGTCAGATCCAGAATCCTGGTTTCATTCACACCTAACGTCAGATCCAGAATCCTGGTATCGTTCACACTTAACATCAGATCCAGAATCCTGGTTTCATTCACACCTAGCGTCAGATCCAGAATCCTGGTTTCGTTCACACTTAACATCAGATCCAGAATCCTGGTTTCATTCACACCTAATATCAGATCCAGAATCCCAGTTTCATTCACACCTAACGTCAAATCCAGAATCCCGGTTTCGTTCACACCTAACGTCAAATCCAGAATCCCGGTTTCGTTCACACCTAACGTCAAATCCAGAATCCCGGTTTCGTTCACACCTAACGTCAAATCCAGAATCCCGGTTTCGTTCACACCTAACGTCAAATCCAGAATCCCTGTGTTTCGTTCACACGTAACGTCAGATCCACAATCCTGGTTTCATTCACACCTAACGTCAGATCCAGAATCTGGTTTCATTCACACCTAACGTCAGATCCAGAATCTGGTTTGATTCATGCCTAAAGTCAGATCCAGAATCCCGGTTTCGTTCACACCTAATGTCAGATCCAGAATCCTGGTTTCATTCACACCTGACGTCAGATCCAGAATCCTAGTTTCAATCACAGCTAACGTCAAATCCAGAATCCCGGTTTCGTTCACACCTAACGTCAAATCCAGAATCCCTGTGTTTCGTTCACACGTAACGTCAGATCCACAATCCTGGTTTCATTCACACCTAACGTCAGATCCAGAATCTCGTTTCATTCACACCTAACGTCAGATCCAGAATCCCGGTTTGATTCATGCCTAAAGTCAGATCCAGAATCCCGGTTTCGTTCACACCTAATGTCAGATCCAGAATCCTGGTTTCATTCACACCTGACGTCAGATCCAGAACCCTAGTTTCAATCACACCTAACGTCAGATCCAGAATCCTGGTATCATTCACACCTAGCGTCAGATCCAGAATCCCGGTTTCGTTCACACTTAACGTCAGATCCAGAATCCTGGTATCATTCACACCTAATATCAGATCCAGAATCCCAGTTTCGTTCACGCCTAACGTCAAATCCAGAATCCCGGTTTCGTTCACACCTAACGTCAGATCCAGAATCCTGGTTTTCGTTCACACTTAACGTCAGATCCAGAATCCTGGTTTCGTTCACACCTAACGTCAAATCCAGAATCCCGGTTTCGTTCACACCTAACGTCAAATCCAGAATCCCGGTTTCGTTCACACCTAACGTCAAATCCAGAATCCCGGTTTCGTTCACACGTAACGTCAGATCCACAATCCTGGTTTCATTCACACCTAACGTCAGATCCAGAATCTGGTTTCATTCACACCTAACGTCAGATCCAGAATCTGGTTTGATTCATGCCTAAAGTCAGATCCAGAATCCCGGTTTCGTTCACACCTAATGTCAGATCCAGAATCCTGGTTTCATTCACACCTGACGTCAGATCCAGAATCCTGGTTTCATTCACACCTAACGTCAGATCCAGAATCCCGGTTTCATTAACACCTAACGTCAGATCCAGAATCCTGGTATCATTCACACCTAGCGTCAGATCATGAATCCCGGTTTCGTTCACACTTAATGTCAGATCCAGAATCCTGGTTTCATTCACACCTAATATCAGATCCAGAATCCCAGTTTCATGCACACCTAACGTCAGATCCAGAATCCCGGTTTCGTTCACACCTAGCATCAGATCCAGAATCCAGAATCCCCGTTTCATTCACACCTAACGTCAGATCCAGAATTCTGGTTTCATTCACACCAAACGTCAGATCCAGAATCTGGTTTGATTCATGCCTAATGTCAGATCCAGAATCCCGGTTTCGTCCACACCTAATATCAGATCCAGAATCCCAGTTTCATTCACACCTAACGTAAAATCCAGAATCCCGGTTTCGTTCACACCTAACGTGAAATCCAGAATCCCGGTTTCGTTCACACGTAACGTCAGATCCAGAATCTGGTTTCATTCACACCTAGCATCAGATCCAGAATCCAGAATCCCCGTTTCATTCACACCAAACGTCAGATCCAGAATCTGGTTTCATTCACACCTAACGTCAGATCCAGAATCTGGTTTGATTCATGCCTAATGTCAGATCCAGAATCCCGGTTTCGTTCACACCTATTGTCAGATCCAGAATCCTGGTTTCATTCATGCCTAATGTCAGATCCAGAATCCCGGTTTCGTTCACACCTAATGTAAGATCCCGAATGCTGGTTTCATTCACACCTGACGTCAGATCCAGAATCCTGGTTTCATTCACACCTAACGTCAGATCCAGAATCCTGGTTTCATTCACACCTAACGTCAGATCCAGAATCCTGGTATCGTTCACACTTAACATCAGATCCAGAATCCTGGTTTCATTCACACCTAGCGTCAGATCCAGAATCCTGGTTTCGTTCACACTTAACATCAGATCCAGAATCCTGGTTTCATTCACACCTAATATCAGATCCAGAATCCCAGTTTCATTCACACCTAACGTCAAATCCAGAATCCCGGTTTCGTTCACACCTAACGTCAAATCCAGAATCCCGGTTTCGTTCACACCTAACGTCAAATCCAGAATCCCGGTTTCGTTCACACCTAACGTCAAATCCAGAATCCCGGTTTCGTTCACACCTAACGTCAAATCCAGAATCCCTGTGTTTCGTTCACACGTAACGTCAGATCCACAATCCTGGTTTCATTCACACCTAACGTCAGATCCAGAATCTGGTTTCATTCACACCTAACGTCAGATCCAGAATCTGGTTTGATTCATGCCTAAAGTCAGATCCAGAATCCCGGTTTCGTTCACACCTAATGTCAGATCCAGAATCCTGGTTTCATTCACACCTGACGTCAGATCCAGAACCCTAGTTTCAATCACACCTAACGTCAGATCCAGAATCCCGGTTTCATTAACACCTAACGTCAGATCCAGAATCCTGGTATCATTCACACCTAGCGTCAGATCCAGAATCCCGGTTTCGTTCACACTTAACGTCAGATCCAGAATCCTGGTATCATTCACACCTAATATCAGATCCAGAATCCCAGTTTCGTTCACGCCTAATGTCAAATCCAGAATCCCGGTTTCGTTCACACCTAACGTCAGATCCAGAATCCTGGTTTTCGTTCACACTTAACGTCAGATCCAGAATCCAGGTTTCGTTCACACCTAACGTCAAATCCAGAATCCCGGTTTCGTTCACACCTAACGTCAAATCCAGAATCCCGGTTTCGTTCACACCTAACGTCAAATCCAGAATCCCGGTTTCGTTCACACGTAACGTCAGATCCACAATCCTGGTTTCATTCACACCTAACGTCAGATCCAGAATCTGGTTTCATTCACACCTAACGTCAGATCCAGAATCTGGTTTGATTCATGCCTAAAGTCAGATCCAGAATCCCGGTTTCGTTCACACCTAATGTCAGATCCAGAATCCTGGTTTCATTCACACCTGACGTCAGATCCAGAATCCTGGTTTCATTCACACCTAACGTCAGATCCAGAATCCCGGTTTCATTAACACCTAACGTCAGATCCAGAATCCTGGTATCATTCACACCTAGCGTCAGATCATGAATCCCGGTTTCGTTCACACTTAATGTCAGATCCAGAATCCTGGTTTCATTCACACCTAATATCAGATCCAGAATCCCAGTTTCATGCATACCTAACGTCAGATCCAGAATCCCGGTTTCGTTCACACCTAGCATCAGATCCAGAATCCAGAATCCCCGTTTCATTCATGCCTAATGTCAGATCCAGAATCCCGGTTTCGTTCACACCTATTGTCAGATCCAGAATCCTGGTTTCATACATGCCTAATGTCAGATCCAGAATCCCGGTTTCGTTCACACCTAATGTAAGATCCCGAATGCTGGTTTCATTCACACCTAGCATCAGATCCAGAATCCTGGTTTTCGTTCACACCTAATGTAAGATCCCGAATGCTGGTTTCATTCACACCTAGCATCAGATCCAGAATCCTGGTTTTCGTTCACACCTAACGTCAGATCCAGAATCCCGGTTTCGTTCACACCTAACGTCAAATCCAGAATCCCGGTTTCGTTCACACCTAACGTCAAATCCAGAATCCCGGTTTCGTTCACACCTAACGTCAAATCCAGAATCCCTGTGTTTCGTTCACACGTAACGTCAGATCCACAATCCTGGTTTCATTCACACCTAACGTCAGATCCAGAATCTCGTTTCATTCACACCTAACGTCAGATCCAGAATCCCGGTTTGATTCATGCCTAAAGTCAGATCCAGAATCCCGGTTTCGTTCACACCTAATGTCAGATCCAGAATCCTGGTTTCATTCACACCTGACGTCAGATCCAGAACCCTAGTTTCAATCACACCTAACGTCAGATCCAGAATCCTGGTATCATTCACACCTAGCGTCAGATCCAGAATCCCGGTTTCGTTCACACTTAACGTCAGATCCAGAATCCTGGTATCATTCACACCTAATATCAGATCCAGAATCCCAGTTTCGTTCACGCCTAACGTCAAATCCAGAATCCCGGTTTCGTTCACACCTAACGTCAGATCCAGAATCCTGGTTTTCGTTCACACTTAACGTCAGATCCAGAATCCTGGTTTCGTTCACACCTAACGTCAAATCCAGAATCCCGGTTTCGTTCACACCTAACGTCAAATCCAGAATCCCGGTTTCGTTCACACCTAACGTCAAATCCAGAATCCCGGTTTCGTTCACACGTAACGTCAGATCCACAATCCTGGTTTCATTCACACCTAACGTCAGATCCAGAATCTGGTTTCATTCACACCTAACGTCAGATCCAGAATCTGGTTTGATTCATGCCTAAAGTCAGATCCAGAATCCCGGTTTCGTTCACACCTAATGTCAGATCCAGAATCCTGGTTTCATTCACACCTGACGTCAGATCCAGAATCCTGGTTTCATTCACACCTAACGTCAGATCCAGAATCCCGGTTTCATTAACACCTAACGTCAGATCCAGAATCCTGGTATCATTCACACCTAGCGTCAGATCATGAATCCCGGTTTCGTTCACACTTAATGTCAGATCCAGAATCCTGGTTTCATTCACACCTAATATCAGATCCAGAATCCCAGTTTCATGCACACCTAACGTCAGATCCAGAATCCCGGTTTCGTTCACACCTAGCATCAGATCCAGAATCCAGAATCCCCGTTTCATTCACACCTAACGTCAGATCCAGAATTCTGGTTTCATTCACACCAAACGTCAGATCCAGAATCTGGTTTGATTCATGCCTAATGTCAGATCCAGAATCCCGGTTTCGTCCACACCTAATATCAGATCCAGAATCCCAGTTTCATTCACACCTAACGTAAAATCCAGAATCCCGGTTTCGTTCACACCTAACGTGAAATCCAGAATCCCGGTTTCGTTCACACGTAACGTCAGATCCAGAATCTGGTTTCATTCACACCTAGCATCAGATCCAGAATCCAGAATCCCCGTTTCATTCACACCAAACGTCAGATCCAGAATCTGGTTTCATTCACACCTAACGTCAGATCCAGAATCTGGTTTGATTCATGCCTAATGTCAGATCCAGAATCCCGGTTTCGTTCACACCTATTGTCAGATCCAGAATCCTGGTTTCATTCATGCCTAATGTCAGATCCAGAATCCCGGTTTCGTTCACACCTAATGTAAGATCCCGAATGCTGGTTTCATTCACACCTGACGTCAGATCCAGAATCCTGGTTTCATTCACACCTAACGTCAGATCCAGAATCCTGGTTTCATTCACACCTAACGTCAGATCCAGAATCCTGGTATCGTTCACACTTAACATCAGATCCAGAATCCTGGTTTCATTCACACCTAGCGTCAGATCCAGAATCCTGGTTTCGTTCACACTTAACATCAGATCCAGAATCCTGGTTTCATTCACACCTAATATCAGATCCAGAATCCCAGTTTCATTCACACCTAACGTCAAATCCAGAATCCCGGTTTCGTTCACACCTAACGTCAAATCCAGAATCCCGGTTTCGTTCACACCTAACGTCAAATCCAGAATCCCGGTTTCGTTCACACCTAACGTCAAATCCAGAATCCCGGTTTCGTTCACACCTAACGTCAAATCCAGAATCCCTGTGTTTCGTTCACACGTAACGTCAGATCCACAATCCTGGTTTCATTCACACCTAACGTCAGATCCAGAATCTGGTTTCATTCACACCTAACGTCAGATCCAGAATCTGGTTTGATTCATGCCTAAAGTCAGATCCAGAATCCCGGTTTCGTTCACACCTAATGTCAGATCCAGAATCCTGGTTTCATTCACACCTGACGTCAGATCCAGAACCCTAGTTTCAATCACACCTAACGTCAGATCCAGAATCCCGGTTTCATTAACACCTAGCGTCAGATCCAGAATCCCGGTTTCGTTCACACTTAACGTCAGATCCAGAATCCTGGTATCATTCACACCTAATATCAGATCCAGAATCCCAGTTTCGTTCACGCCTAACGTCAAATCCAGAATCCCGGTTTCGTTCACACCTAACGTCAGATCCAGAATCCTGGTTTTCGTTCACACTTAACGTCAGATCCAGAATCCTGGTTTCGTTCACACCTAACGTCAAATCCAGAATCCCGGTTTCGTTCACACCTAACGTCAAATCCAGAATCCCGGTTTCGTTCACACCTAACGTCAAATCCAGAATCCCGGTTTCGTTCACACGTAACGTCAGATCCACAATCCTGGTTTCATTCACACCTAACGTCAGATCCAGAATCTGGTTTCATTCACACCTAACGTCAGATCCAGAATCTGGTTTGATTCATGCCTAAAGTCAGATCCAGAATCCCGGTTTCGTTCACACCTAATGTCAGATCCAGAATCCTGGTTTCATTCACACCTGACGTCAGATCCAGAATCCTGGTTTCATTCACACCTAACGTCAGATCCAGAATCCCGGTTTCATTAACACCTAACGTCAGATCCAGAATCCTGGTATCATTCACACCTAGCGTCAGATCATGAATCCCGGTTTCGTTCACACTTAATGTCAGATCCAGAATCCTGGTTTCATTCACACCTAATATCAGATCCAGAATCCCAGTTTCATGCATACCTAACGTCAGATCCAGAATCCCGGTTTCGTTCACACCTAGCATCAGATCCAGAATCCAGAATCCCCGTTTCATTCACACCTAACGTCAGATCCAGAATTCTGGTTTCATTCACACCAAACGTCAGATCCAGAATCTGGTTTGATTCATGCCTAATGTCAGATCCAGAATCCCGGTTTCGTTCACACCTATTGTCAGATCCAGAATCCTGGTTTCATTCATGCCTAATGTCAGATCCAGAATCCCGGTTTCGTTCACACCTAATGTAAGATCCCGAATGCTGGTTTCATTCACACCTGACGTCAGATCCAGAATCCTGGTTTCATTCACACCTAACGTCAGATCCAGAATCCTGGTTTCATTCACACCTAACGTCAGATCCAGAATCCTGGTATCGTTCACACTTAACATCAGATCCAGAATCCTGGTTTCATTCACACCTAGCGTCAGATCCAGAATCCTGGTTTCGTTCACACTTAACATCAGATCCAGAATCCTGGTTTCATTCACACCTAATATCAGATCCAGAATCCCAGTTTCATTCACACCTAACGTCAGATCCAGAATCTGGTTTGATTCATGCTTAATGTCAGATCCAGAATCCCGGTTTCGTCCACACCTAATATCAGATCCAGAATCCCAGTTTCATTCACACCTAACGTCAGATCCAGAATCTGGTTTGATTCATGCCTAATGTCAGATCCAGAATCCCGGTTTCGTTCACACCTAGCGTCAGATCCAGAATCCAGAATCCCCGTTTCATTCACACTTAACGTCAGATCCAGAATCCTGGTTTGATTTACACCAAACGTCAGATCCAGAATCTGGTTTCATTCACACCTAATGTCAGATTCAGAATCCCAGTTTCATTCACACCTAACGTCAGATCCAGAATCTCGTTTCATTCATGCCTAATGTCAGATCCAGAATACCGGTTTCGTTCACACCTAATGTCAGATCCAGAATCCCGGTTTCGTTCACACTTAATATTAGATCCAGAATCCCAGTTTCATTCACACCTAACGTCAGATCCAGAATCCCGGTTTCGTTCACACCTAGCATCAGATCCAGAATCCAGAATCCCCGTTTCATTCACACCTAACGTCAGATCCAGAATTCCCGGTTTCATTCACACCAAACGTCAGATCCAGAATCCTGGTTTTCGTTCACACCTAACGTCAGATCCAGAATCCTGGTGTCGTTCACACCTAACGTCAAATCCAGAATCCCGGTTTCGTTCACACCTAACGTCAAATCCAGAATCCCGGTTTCGTTCACACCTAACGTCAAATCCAGAATCCCTGTGTTTCGTTCACACGTAACGTCAGATCCACAATCCTGGTTTCATTCACACCTAACGTCAGATCCAGAATCTGGTTTCATTCACACCTAACGTCAGATCGTGAATCTGGTTTGATTCATGCCTAAAGTCAGATCCAGAATCCCGGTTTCGTTCACACCTAATGTCAGATCCAAAATCCTGGTTTCATTCACACCTGACGTCAGATCCAGAATCCTGGTTTCATTCACACCTAACGTCAGATCCAGAATCCCGGTTTCATTAACACCTAACGTCAGATCCAGAATCCTGGTATCATTCACACCTAGCGTCAGATCCAGAATCCCGGTTTAGTTCACACTTAACGTCAGATCCAGAATCCTGGTATCATTCACACCTAATATCAGATCCAGAATCCCAGTTTCATTCACACCTAACGTCAGATCCAGAATCCCGGTTTCGTTCACACCTAGCATCAGATCCAGAATCCAGAATCCCCGTTTCATTCACACCTAACGTCAGATCCAGAATTCTGGTTTCATTCACACCAAACGTCAGATCCAGAATCTGGTTTGATTCATGCCTAATGTCAGATCCAGAATCCCGGTTTCGTCCACACCTAATATGAGATCCAGAATCCCAGTTTCATTCACACCTAACGTCAAATCCAGAATCCCGGTTTCGTTCACACCTAACGTGAAATCCAGAATCCCGGTTTCGTTCACACGTAACGTCAGATCCAGAATCTGGTTTCATTCACACCTAGCATCAGATCCAGAATCCAGAATCCCCGTTTCATTCACACCAAACATCAGATCCAGTATCTGGTTTCATTCACACCTAACGTCAGATCCAGAATCTGGTTTGATTCATGCCTAATGTCAGATCCAGAATCCCGGTTTCGTTCACACCTATTGTCAGATCCAGAATCCTGGTTTCATTCATGCCTAATGTCAGATCCAGAATCCCGGTTTCGTTCACACCTAATGTAAGATCCCGAATGCTGGTTTCATTCACACCTGACGTCAGATCCAGAATCCTGGTTTCATTCACACCTAACGTCAGATCCAGAATCCTGGTTTCATTCACACCTAACGTCAGATCCAGAATCCTGGTATCGTTCACACTTAACATCAGATCCAGAATCCTGGTTTCATTCACACCTAGCGTCAGATCCAGAATCCTGGTTTCGTTCACACCTAACATCAGATCCAGAATCCTGGTTTCATTCACACCTAATATCAGATCCAGAATCCCAGTTTCATTCACACCTAACGTCAGATCCAGAATCTGGTTTGATTCATGCCTAATGTCAGATCCAGAATCCCGGTTTCGTTCACACCTAGCGTCAGATCCAGAATCCAGAATCCCCGTTTCATTCACACTTAACGTCAGATCCAGAATCCTGGTTTCATTTACACCAAACGTCAGATCCAGAATCTGGTTTCATTCACACCTAATGTCAGATCCAGAATCCCAGTTTCATTCACACCTAACGTCAGATCCAGAATCTCGTTTCATTCATGCCTAATGTCAGATCCAGAATCCCGGTTTCGTTCTCACCTAATGTTAGAACCAGAATCCCGGTTTCGTTCACAACAAACGTCAGAATCAGAATCTGGTTTCATTCACACCTAATGTCAGATCCAGAATCCCGGTTTCGTCCACACCTAATATCAGATCCAGAATCCCAGTTTCATTCACACCTAACGTCAGATCCAGAATCTGGTTTGATTCATGCCTAATGTCAGATCCAGAATCCCGGTTTCGTTCACACCTAGCGTCAGATCCAGAATCCAGAATCCCCGTTTCATTCACACTTAACGTCAGATCCAGAATCCTGGTTTCATTTACACCAAACGTCAGATCCAGAATCTGGTTTCATTCACACCTTATGTCAGATCCAGAATCCCCGTTTCATTCACACCTGACGTCAGATCCAGAATCCTGGTATGATTCACACCTAGCGTCAGATCCAGAGTCCCGGTTCTGTTCACACTTAACGTCAGATCCAGAATCCCCGTTTCATTCACACCTAATATCAGATCCATAATCCCCGTTTCATTCACACCTAACGTCAGATCCAGAATCTAGTTTGATTCATGCCTAATGTAAGATCCAGAATCCCAGTCTCGTTCACACCTAGCATCAGATCCTGAATCCAGAATCCCCGTTTCATTCACACCTAACATCAGATCCAGAATTCCCGGTTTCATTCACACCAAACGTCAGATCCAGAATCTGGTTTCATTCACACCTTACGTAAGATCCAGAATCCCGGTTTCATTCACACCAAGCGTCAGATCCAAAATCCCGGTTTCATTCACACCTAATGTCAGATCCAGAATCCCAGTTTCATTCACACCTAACGTCAGATCCAGAATCCCGGTTTCATTCACACCTAATGTAAGATCCAGAATCCCGGTTTCATTCGCAGCTAACGTCAGATCCAGAATCTGGTTTGATTCATGCCTAATGTCAGATCCAGAATCCTGGTTTCATTCACACCTAATGTTAGATCCAGAATCCCCGTTTCATTCACACCTAATATCAGATCCATAATCCCCGTTTCATTCACACCTAACGTCAGATCCAGAATCTAGTTTGATTCATGCCTAATGTCAGATCCAGAATCCCAGTCTCGTTCACACCTAGCATCAGATCCAGAATCCAGAATCCCCGTTTCATTCACACCTAACATCAGATCCAGAATTCCCGGTTTCATTCACACCAAACGTCAGATCCAGAATCTGGTTTCATTCACACCTTATGTCAGATCCAGAATCCCAGTTTCATTCACACCTGACGTCAGATCCAGAATCCTGGGATCTTTCACACCTAGCGTCAGATCCAGAATCCCGTTTCATTCACACCTAACGTCAGATCCAGAATCTGGTTTCATTCACACCTAACGTCAGATCCAGAATCCCGGTTTCATTCACACCAAGCGTCAGATCCAAAATCCCCATTTCATTCACACCTAATGTCAGATCCAGCATCCTGGTTTCATTCACACCAAACGTCAGATCCAGAATCTGGTTTCATTCACACCTAATGTCAGATCCAGAATCCCAGTTTCATTCACACCTAATGTAAGATCCAGAATCCCAGTTTCATTCGCAGCTAACGTCAGATCCAGAATCTGGTTTGATTCATGCCTAATGTCAGATCCAGAATCCTGGTTTCATTCACACCTAATGTCAGATCCAGAATCCCCGTTTCATTCACACCTAATATCAGATCCATAATCCCCGTTTCATTCACACCTAACGTCAGATCCAGAATCTAGTTTGATTCATGCCTAATGTCAGATCCAGAATCCCAGTCTCGTTCACACCTAGCATCAGATCCAGAATCCAGAATCCCCGTTTCATTCACACCTAACATCAGATCCAGAATTCCCGGTTTCATTCACACCAAACGTCAGATCCAGAATCTGGTTTCATTCACACCTTATGTCAGATCCAGAATCCCAGTTTCATTCACACCTGACGTCAGATCCAGAATCCTGGTATCTTTCACACCTAGCGTCAGATCCAGAATCCCGTTTCATTCACACCTAACGTCAGATCCAGAATCTGGTTTCATTCACACCTAACGTCAGATCCAGAATCCCGGTTTCATTCACACCTTACGTAAGATCCAGAATCCCGGTTTCATTCACACCAAGCGTCAGATCCAAAATCCCCATTTCATTCACACCTAATGTCAGATCCAGCATCCTGGTTTCATTCACACCAAACGTCAGATCCAGAATCTGGTTTCATTCACACCTAATGTCAGATCCAGAATCCCAGTTTCATTCACACCTAATGTCAGATCCAGAATCCCGGTTTCGTTCACGCCTAGCATCAGATCCAGAATCCAGAATCCCCGTTTCATTCACACCTAGCATCAGATCCAGAATCCCGGTTTCGTTCACACTTAACGTCAGATCCAGAATCCTGGTTTCATTCACACCTAATGTCAGATCCAGAATCCCAGTTTCATTCGCACCTAACGTCAGATCCAGAATCTGGTTTGATTCATGCCTAATGTCAGATCCAGAATCCTGGTTTCATTCACACCTAATGTCAGATCCAGAATCCCCGTTTCATTCACACCTAATATCAGATCCATAATCCCCGTTTCATTCACACCTAACGTCAGATCCAGAATCTGGTTTGATTCATGCCTAATGTCAGATCCAGAATCCCGGTTTCGTTCACACCTAGCATCAGATCCAGAATCCAGAATCCCCGTGTCATTCACACCTAACATCAGATCCAGAATCCCGGTTTCGTTCACACCTAATGTCAGATCCAGAATCCTGGTTTCATTCACACCTGACGTCAGATCCAGAACCCTAGTTTCAATCACACCTAACGTCAGATCCAGAATCCTGGTATCATTCACACCTAGCGTCAGATCCAGAATCCCGGTTTCGTTCACACTTAACGTCAGATCCAGAATCCTGGTATCATTCACACCTAATATCAGATCCAGAATCCCAGTTTCGTTCACGCCTAACGTCAAATCCAGAATCCCGGTTTCGTTCACACCTAACGTCAGATCCAGAATCCTGGTTTTCGTTCACACTTAACGTCAGATCCAGAATCCTGGTTTCGTTCACACCTAACGTCAAATCCAGAATCCCGGTTTCGTTCACACCTAACGTCAAATCCAGAATCCCGGTTTCGTTCACACCTAACGTCAAATCCAGAATCCCGGTTTCGTTCACACGTAACGTCAGATCCACAATCCTGGTTTCATTCACACCTAACGTCAGATCCAGAATCTGGTTTCATTCACACCTAACGTCAGATCCAGAATCTGGTTTGATTCATGCCTAAAGTCAGATCCAGAATCCCGGTTTCGTTCACACCTAATGTCAGATCCAGAATCCTGGTTTCATTCACACCTGACGTCAGATCCAGAATCCTGGTTTCATTCACACCTAACGTCAGATCCAGAATCCCGGTTTCATTAACACCTAACGTCAGATCCAGAATCCTGGTATCATTCACACCTAGCGTCAGATCATAAATCCCGGTTTCGTTCACACTTAATGTCAGATCCAGAATCCTGGTTTCATTCACACCTAATATCAGATCCAGAATCCCAGTTTCATGCACACCTAACGTCAGATCCAGAATCCCGGTTTCGTTCACACCTAGCATCAGATCCAGAATCCAGAATCCCCGTTTCATTCACACCTAACGTCAGATCCAGAATTCTGGTTTCATTCACACCAAACGTCAGATCCAGAATCTGGTTTGATTCATGCCTAATGTCAGATCCAGAATCCCGGTTTAGTCCACACCTAATATCAGATCCAGAATCCCAGTTTCATTCACACCTAACGTAAAATCCAGAATCCCGGTTTCGTTCACACCTAACGTGAAATCCAGAATCCCGGTTTCGTTCACACGTAACGTCAGATCCAGAATCTGGTTTCATTCACACCTAGCATCAGATCCAGAATCCAGAATCCCCGTTTCATTCACACCAAACGTCAGATCCAGAATCTGGTTTCATTCACACCTAACGTCAGATCCAGAATCTGGTTTGATTCATGCCTAATGTCAGATCCAGAATCCCGGTTTCGTTCACACCTATTGTCAGATCCAGAATCCTGGTTTCATTCATGCCTAATGTCAGATCCAGAATCCCGGTTTCGTTCACACCTAATGTAAGATCCCGAATGCTGGTTTCATTCACACCTGACGTCAGATCCAGAATCCTGGTTTCATTCACACCTAACGTCAGATCCAGAATCCTGGTTTCATTCACACCTAACGTCAGATCCAGAATCCTGGTATCGTTCACACTTAACATCAGATCCAGAATCCTGGTTTCATTCACACCTAGCGTCAGATCCAGAATCCTGGTTTCGTTCACACTTAACATCAGATCCAGAATCCTGGTTTCATTCACACCTAATATCAGATCCAGAATCCCAGTTTCATTCACACCTAACGTCAAATCCAGAATCCCGGTTTCGTTCACACCTAACGTCAAATCCAGAATCCCGGTTTCGTTCACACCTAACGTCAAATCCAGAATCCCGGTTTCGTTCACACCTAACGTCAAATCCAGAATCCCGGTTTCGTTCACACCTAACGTCAAATCCAGAATCCCTGTGTTTCGTTCACACGTAACGTCAGATCCACAATCCTGGTTTCATTCACACCTAACGTCAGATCCAGAATCTGGTTTCATTCACACCTAACGTCAGATCCAGAATCTGGTTTGATTCATGCCTAAAGTCAGATCCAGAATCCCGGTTTCGTTCACACCTAATGTCAGATCCAGAATCCTGGTTTCATTCACACCTGACGTCAGATCCAGAACCCTAGTTTCAATCACACCTAACGTCAGATCCAGAATCCCGGTTTCATTAACACCTAGCGTCAGATCCAGAATCCCGGTTTCGTTCACACTTAACGTCAGATCCAGAATCCTGGTATCATTCACACCTAATATCAGATCCAGAATCCCAGTTTCGTTCACGCCTAACGTCAAATCCAGAATCCCGGTTTCGTTCACACCTAACGTCAGATCCAGAATCCTGGTTTTCGTTCACACTTAACGTCAGATCCAGAATCCTGGTTTCGTTCACACCTAACGTCAAATCCAGAATCCCGGTTTCGTTCACACCTAACGTCAAATCCAGAATCCCGGTTTCGTTCACACCTAACGTCAAATCCAGAATCCCGGTTTCGTTCACACGTAACGTCAGATCCACAATCCTGGTTTCATTCACACCTAACGTCAGATCCAGAATCTGGTTTCATTCACACCTAACGTCAGATCCAGAATCTGGTTTGATTCATGCCTAAAGTCAGATCCAGAATCCCGGTTTCGTTCACACCTAATGTCAGATCCAGAATCCTGGTTTCATTCACACCTGACGTCAGATCCAGAATCCTGGTTTCATTCACACCTAACGTCAGATCCAGAATCCCGGTTTCATTAACACCTAACGTCAGATCCAGAATCCTGGTATCATTCACACCTAGCGTCAGATCATGAATCCCGGTTTCGTTCACACTTAATGTCAGATCCAGAATCCTGGTTTCATTCACACCTAATATCAGATCCAGAATCCCAGTTTCATGCATACCTAACGTCAGATCCAGAATCCCGGTTTCGTTCACACCTAGCATCAGATCCAGAATCCAGAATCCCCGTTTCATTCACACCTAACGTCAGATCCAGAATTCTGGTTTCATTCACACCAAACGTCAGATCCAGAATCTGGTTTGATTCATGCCTAATGTCAGATCCAGAATCCCGGTTTCGTTCACACCTATTGTCAGATCCAGAATCCTGGTTTCATTCATGCCTAATGTCAGATCCAGAATCCCGGTTTCGTTCACACCTAATGTAAGATCCCGAATGCTGGTTTCATTCACACCTGACGTCAGATCCAGAATCCTGGTTTCATTCACACCTAACGTCAGATCCAGAATCCTGGTTTTATTCACACCTAACGTCAGATCCAGAATCCTGGTATCGTTCACACTTAACATCAGATCCAGAATCCTGGTTTCATTCACACCTAGCGTCAGATCCAGAATCCTGGTTTCGTTCACACTTAACATCAGATCCAGAATCCTGGTTTCATTCACACCTAATATCAGATCCAGAATCCCAGTTTCATTCACACCTAACGTCAGATCCAGAATCTGGTTTGATTCATGCTTAATGTCAGATCCAGAATCCCGGTTTCGTCCACACCTAATATCAGATCCAGAATCCCAGTTTCATTCACACCTAACGTCAGATCCAGAATCTGGTTTGATTCATGCCTAATGTCAGATCCAGAATCCCGGTTTCGTTCACACCTAGCGTCAGATCCAGAATCCAGAATCCCCGTTTCATTCACACTTAACGTCAGATCCAGAATCCTGGTTTGATTTACACCAAACGTCAGATCCAGAATCTGGTTTCATTCACACCTAATGTCAGATTCAGAATCCCAGTTTCATTCACACCTAACGTCAGATCCAGAATCTCGTTTCATTCATGCCTAATGTCAGATCCAGAATACCGGTTTCGTTCACACCTAATGTCAGATCCAGAATCCCGGTTTCGTTCACACTTAATATTAGATCCAGAATCCCAGTTTCATTCACACCTAACGTCAGATCCAGAATCCCGGTTTCGTTCACACCTAGCATCAGATCCAGAATCCAGAATCCCCGTTTCATTCACACCTAACGTCAGATCCAGAATTCCCGGTTTCATTCACACCAAACGTCAGATCCAGAATCCTGGTTTTCGTTCACACCTAACGTCAGATCCAGAATCCTGGTGTCGTTCACACCTAACGTCAAATCCAGAATCCCGGTTTCGTTCACACCTAACGTCAAATCCAGAATCCCGGTTTCGTTCACACCTAACGTCAAATCCAGAATCCCTGTGTTTCGTTCACACGTAACGTCAGATCCACAATCCTGGTTTCATTCACACCTAACGTCAGATCCAGAATCTGGTTTCATTCACACCTAACGTCAGATCGTGAATCTGGTTTGATTCATGCCTAATGTCAGATCCAAAATCCTGGTTTCATTCACACCTGACGTCAGATCCAGAATCCTGGTTTCATTCACACCTAACGTCAGATCCAGAATCCCGGTTTCATTAACACCTAACGTCAGATCCAGAATCCTGGTATCATTCACACCTAGCGTCAGATCCAGAATCCCGGTTTAGTTCACACTTAACGTCAGATCCAGAATCCTGGTATCATTCACACCTAATATCAGATCCAGAATCCCAGTTTCATTCACACCTAACGTCAGATCCAGAATCCCGGTTTCGTTCACACCTAGCATCAGATCCAGAATCCAGAATCCCCGTTTCATTCACACCTAACGTCAGATCCAGAATTCTGGTTTCATTCACACCAAACGTCAGATCCAGAATCTGGTTTGATTCATGCCTAATGTCAGATCCAGAATCCCGGTTTCGTCCACACCTAATATGAGATCCAGAATCCCAGTTTCATTCACACCTAACGTCAAATCCAGAATCCCGGTTTCGTTCACACCTAACGTGAAATCCAGAATCCCGGTTTCGTTCACACGTAACGTCAGATCCAGAATCTGGTTTCATTCACACCTAGCATCAGATCCAGAATCCAGAATCCCCGTTTCATTCACACCAAACATCAGATCCAGTATCTGGTTTCATTCACACCTAACGTCAGATCCAGAATCTGGTTTGATTCATGCCTAATGTCAGATCCAGAATCCCGGTTTCGTTCACACCTATTGTCAGATCCAGAATCCTGGTTTCATTCATGCCTAATGTCAGATCCAGAATCCCGGTTTCGTTCACACCTAATGTAAGATCCCGAATGCTGGTTTCATTCACACCTGACGTCAGATCCAGAATCCTGGTTTCATTCACACCTAACGTCAGATCCAGAATCCTGGTTTCATTCACACCTAACGTCAGATCCAGAATCCTGGTATCGTTCACACTTAACATCAGATCCAGAATCCTGGTTTCATTCACACCTAGCGTCAGATCCAGAATCCTGGTTTCGTTCACACCTAACATCAGATCCAGAATCCTGGTTTCATTCACACCTAATATCAGATCCAGAATCCCAGTTTCATTCACACCTAACGTCAGATCCAGAATCTGGTTTGATTCATGCCTAATGTCAGATCCAGAATCCCGGTTTCGTTCACACCTAGCGTCAGATCCAGAATCCAGAATCCCCGTTTCATTCACACTTAACGTCAGATCCAGAATCCTGGTTTCATTTACACCAAACGTCAGATCCAGAATCTGGTTTCATTCACACCTAATGTCAGATCCAGAATCCCAGTTTCATTCACACCTAACGTCAGATCCAGAATCTCGTTTCATTCATGCCTAATGTCAGATCCAGAATCCCGGTTTCGTTCTCACCTAATGTTAGAACCAGAATCCCGGTTTCGTTCACAACAAACGTCAGAATCAGAATCTGGTTTCATTCACACCTAATGTCAGATCCAGAATCCCGGTTTCGTCCACACCTAATATCAGATCCAGAATCCCAGTTTCATTCACACCTAACGTCAGATCCAGAATCTGGTTTGATTCATGCCTAATGTCAGATCCAGAATCCCGGTTTCGTTCACACCTAGCGTCAGATCCAGAATCCAGAATCCCCGTTTCATTCACACTTAACGTCAGATCCAGAATCCTGGTTTCATTTACACCAAACGTCAGATCCAGAATCTGGTTTCATTCACACCTTATGTCAGATCCAGAATCCCCGTTTCATTCACACCTGACGTCAGATCCAGAATCCTGGTATGATTCACACCTAGCGTCAGATCCAGAGTCCCGGTTCTGTTCACACTTAACGTCAGATCCAGAATCCTGGTTTCATTCACACCTAATATCAGATCCAGAATCCCAGTTTCATTCGCAGCTAACGTCAGATCCAGAATCTGGTTTGATTCATGCCTAATGTCAGATCCAGAATCCTGGTTTCATTCACACCTAATGTCAGATCCAGAATCCCCGTTTCATTCACACCTAATATCAGATCCATAATCCCCGTTTCATTCACACCTAACGTCAGATCCAGAATCTAGTTTGATTCATGCCTAATGTAAGATCCAGAATCCCAGTCTCGTTCACACCTAGCATCAGATCCTGAATCCAGAATCCCCGTTTCATTCACACCTAACATCAGATCCAGAATTCCCGGTTTCATTCACACCAAACGTCAGATCCAGAATCTGGTTTCATTCACACCTTACGTAAGATCCAGAATCCCGGTTTCATTCACACCAAGCGTCAGATCCAAAATCCCGGTTTCATTCACACCTAATGTCAGATCCAGAATCCCAGTTTCATTCACACCTAACGTCAGATCCAGAATCCCGGTTTCATTCACACCTAATGTAAGATCCAGAATCCCAGTTTCATTCGCAGCTAACGTCAGATCCAGAATCTGGTTTGATTCATGCCTAATGTCAGATCCAGAATCCTGGTTTCATTCACACCTAATGTTAGATCCAGAATCCCCGTTTCATTCACACCTAATATCAGATCCATAATCCCCGTTTCATTCACACCTAACGTCAGATCCAGAATCTAGTTTGATTCATGCCTAATGTCAGATCCAGAATCCCAGTCTCGTTCACACCTAGCATCAGATCCAGAATCCAGAATCCCCGTTTCATTCACACCTAACATCAGATCCAGAATTCCCGGTTTCATTCACACCAAACGTCAGATCCAGAATCTGGTTTCATTCACACCTTATGTCAGATCCAGAATCCCAGTTTCATTCACACCTGACGTCAGATCCAGAATCCTGGGATCTTTCACACCTAGCGTCAGATCCAGAATCCCGTTTCATTCACACCTAACGTCAGATCCAGAATCTGGTTTCATTCACACCTAACGTCAGATCCAGAATCCCGGTTTCATTCACACCAAGCGTCAGATCCAAAATCCCCATTTCATTCACACCTAATGTCAGATCCAGCATCCTGGTTTCATTCACACCAAACGTCAGATCCAGAATCTGGTTTCATTCACACCTAATGTCAGATCCAGAATCCCAGTTTCATTCACACCTAACGTCAGATCCAGAATCTAGTTTGATTCATGCCTAATGTCAGATCCAGAATCCCAGTCTCGTTCACACCTAGCATCAGATCCAGAATCCAGAATCCCCGTTTCATTCACACCTAACATCAGATCCAGAATTCCCGGTTTCATTCACACCAAACGTCAGATCCAGAATCTGGTTTCATTCACACCTTATGTCAGATCCAGAATCCCAGTTTCATTCACACCTGACGTCAGATCCAGAATCCTGGTATCTTTCACACCTAGCGTCAGATCCAGAATCCCGTTTCATTCACACCTAACGTCAGATCCAGAATCTGGTTTCATTCACACCTAACGTCAGATCCAGAATCCCGGTTTCATTCACACCTTACGTAAGATCCAGAATCCCGGTTTCATTCACACCAAGCGTCAGATCCAAAATCCCCATTTCATTCACACCTAATGTCAGATCCAGCATCCTGGTTTCATTCACACCAAACGTCAGATCCAGAATCTGGTTTCATTCACACCTAATGTCAGATCCAGAATCCCAGTTTCATTCACACCTAATGTCAGATCCAGAATCCCGGTTTCGTTCACGCCTAGCATCAGATCCAGAATCCAGAATCCCCGTTTCATTCACACCTAGCATCAGATCCAGAATCCCGGTTTCGTTCACACTTAACGTCAGATCCAGAATCCTGGTTTCATTCACACCTAATGTCAGATCCAGAATCCCAGTTTCATTCGCACCTAACGTCAGATCCAGAATCTGGTTTGATTCATGCCTAATGTCAGATCCAGAATCCTGGTTTCATTCACACCTAATGTCAGATCCAGAATCCCCGTTTCATTCACACCTAATATCAGATCCATAATCCCCGTTTCATTCACACCTAACGTCAGATCCAGAATCTGGTTTGATTCATGCCTAATGTCAGATCCAGAATCCCGGTTTCGTTCACACCTAGCATCAGATCCAGAATCCAGAATCCCCGTGTCATTCACACCTAACATCAGATCCAGAATTCCCGGTTTCATTCACACCAAATGTCGGATCCAGAATCCTGGTATCATTCACACCTAGCGTCAGATCCAGAATCCCGGTTCAGTTCACACTTAACGTCAGATCCAGAATCCTGGTTTCATTCACACCTAACGTCAGATCCAGAATCTGGTTTGATTCACACCTAACGTCAGATCTAGAATCCCGGTTTCATTCACACCTTACGTAAGATCCAGAATCCCGGTTTCATTCACACCAAGCGTCAGATCCAAAATCCCCATTTCATTCACACCTAATGTCAGATCCAGAATCCTGGTTTCATTCACACCAAACGTCAGATCCAGAATCTGGTTTCATTCACACCTAATGTCAGATCCAGAATCCCACTTTCATTCACACCTAACATCAGATCCAGAATCTCGTTTAATTCATGCGTAATGTCAGATCCAGAATCCCGGTTTTGTTCACACCTAATGTCAGATCCAGAATCCTGGTATCATTCACACCTGACGTCAGATCCAGAATCCTGGTTTCGTTCACACTTAACGTCAGATCCAGAATCCTGGTTTCATTCAGACCTAATATCAGATCCAGAATCCCGGTTTCATTCACACCTAACGTCAGATCCAGAATCTGGTTTGAATCATGCCTAATGTCAGATCCAGAATCCCGGTTTCGTTCACACCTAGCATCAGATCCAGAATCCAGAATCCCCGTTTCATTCACACCTAACGTCCGATCCAGAATCCTGGTTTCATTTACACCACACGTCAGATCCAGAATCTGGTTTCATTCACACCTAATGTCAGATCCAGAATCCCAGTTTCATTCACACCTAACGTCAGATCCAGAATCCCGGTTTCGTTCACACCTAATGTCAGATCCAGAATCCTGGTATCATTCACACCTGACGTCAGATCCAGAATCCTGGTTTCGTTCACACTTAACGTCAGATCCAGAATCCTGGTTTCATTCAGACCTAATATCAGATCCAGAATCCCGGTTTCATTCACACCTAACGTCAGATCCAGAATCTGGTTTGAATCATGCCTAATGTCAGATCCAGAATCCCGGTTTCGTTCACACCTAGCATCAGATCCAGAATCCAGAATCCCCGTTTCATTCACACCTAACGTCCGATCCAGAATCCTGGTTTCATTTACACCACACGTCAGATCCAGAATCTGGTTTCATTCACACCTAATGTCAGATCCAGAATCCCAGTTTCATTCACACCTAACGTCAGATCCAGAATCCCGGTTTCGTTCACACCTAATGTCAGATCCAGAATCCTGGTTTCATTCACACCTGACGTCAGATCCAGAATCCTGGTTTCATTCACACCTAGCGTCAGATCCAGAATCCTGGTTTCATTCACACCTAGCGTCAGATCCAGAATCCCGGTTTCATTCACACCTAACGTCAGATCCAGAATATGGTTTCATTCATGCCTAATGTCAGATCCAGAATCCCGGTTTCATTCACACTTAACGTCAGATCCAGAATCCCGCTTTCATTCACACCTTACGTAAGACCCAAAATCCCGGTTTCATTCACACCAAACGTCAGATCCAGAATCTGGTTTCATTCACACCTTATGTCAGATCCAGAATCCCAGTTTCATTCACACCTGACGTCAGATCCAGAATCCTGGTATCATTCACACCTAGCGTCAGATCCAGAATCCCGGTTCTGTTCACACTTAACGTCAGATCCAGAATCCTGGTTTCATTCACACCTAATATCAGATCCAGAATCCCGGTTTCATTCACACCTAATGTCAGATCCAGAATCCCAGTTTCATTCGCACCTAACGTCAGATCCAGAATCTGGTTTGATTCATGCCTAATGTCAGATCCAGAATCCCAGTTTCATTCACACCTAATGTCAGATCCAGAATCCCAGTTTCATTCACACCTAACGTCAGATCCAGAATCTGGTTTGATTCATGCCTAATGTCAGATCCAGAATCCCAGTTTCATTCACACCTAACGTCAGATCCAGAATCCCGGTTTCATTCACACCTAACGTCAGATCCAGAATCTGGTTTCATTCACACCTAACGTCAGATCCAGAATCCCGGTTTCATTCACACCTAATGTCAGATCCAGAATCCCAGTTTCATTCGCACCTAACGTCAGATCCAGAATCTGGTTTGATTCATGCCTAATGTCAGATCCAGAATCCCAGTTTCATTCACACCTAATGTCAGATCCAGAATCCCAGTTTCATTCACACCTAACGTCAGATCCAGAATCTGGTTTGATTCATGCCTAATGTCAGATCCAGAATCCCAGTTTCATTCACACCTAACGTCAGATCCAGAATCCCGGTTTCATTCACACCTAATGTCAGATCCAGAATCCCAGTTTCATTCGCACCTAATGTCAGATCCAGAATCTGGTTTGATTCATGCCTAATGTCAGATCCAGAATCCTGGTTTCATTCACACCTAATATCAGATCCATAATCCCCGTTTCATTCACACCTAACGTCAGATCCAGAATCTGGTTTGATTCATGCCTAATGTCAGATCCAGAATCCCGGTTTCATTCACACCTAATGTCAGATCCAGAATCCCAGTTTCATTCACACCTAACGTCAGATCCAGAATCTGGTTTGATTCATGCCTAATGTCAGATCCAGAATCCCAGTTTCATTCACACCTAACGTCAGATCCAGAATCCCGGTTTCATTCACACCTAATGTCAGATCCAGAATCCCAGTTTCATTCGCACCTAATGTCAGATCCAGAATCTGGTTTGATTCATGCCTAATGTCAGATCCAGAATCCTGGTTTCATTCACACCTAATATCAGATCCATAATCCCCGTTTCATTCACACCTAACGTCAGATCCAGAATCTGGTTTGATTCATGCCTAATGTCAGATCCAGAATCCCGGTTTCGTTCACACCTAGCATCAGATCCAGAATCCAGAATCCCCGTTTCATTCACACCTAACATCAGATCCAGAATTCCCGGTTTCATTCACACCTAATGTCAGATCCAGCATCCTGGTTTCATTCACACCAAACGTCAGATCCAGAATCTGGTTTCATTCACACCTAATTTCAGATCCAGAATCCCAGTTTCATTCACACCTAATGTCAGATCCAGAATCCCGGTTTCGTTCACGCCTAGCATCAGATCCAGAATCCAGAATCCCCGTTTCATTCACACCTAGCATCAGATCCAGAATCCCGGTTTCGTTCACACTTAACGTCAGATCCAGAATCCTGGTTTCATTCACACCTAATGTCAGATCCAGAATCCCAGTTTCATTCGCACCTAACGTCAGATCCAGAATCTGGTTTGATTCATGCCTAATGTCAGATCCAGAATCCTGGTTTCAAATCACACCTAATGTCAGATCCAGAATCCCCGTTTCATTCACACCTAATATCAGATCCATAATCCCCGTTTCATTCACACCTAACGTCAGATCCAGAATTCCCGGTTTCATTCACACCAAACGTCAGATCCAGAATCCTGGTATCATTCACACCTAGCGTCAGATCCAGAATCCCGGTTCAGTTCACACCTAATGTCAGATCCAGAATCCTGGTTTCATTCACACCTAATGTCAGATCCAGAATCCCCGTTTCATTCACACCTAATATCAGATCCATAATCCCCGTTTCATTCACACCTAACGTCAGATCCAGAATCTGGTTTGATTCATGCCTAATGTCAGATCCAGAATCCCGGTTTCGTTCACACCTAGCATCAGATCCAGAATCCAAAATCCCCGTTTCATTGACACCTAACATCAGATCCAGAATTCCCGGTTTCATTCACACCTAATGTAAGATCCAGCATCCTGGTTTCATTCACACCAAACGTCAGATCCAGAATCTGGTTTCATTCACACCTAATTTCAGATCCAGAATCCCAGTTTCATTCACACCTAATGTCAGATCCAGAATCCCGGTTTCGTTCACGCCTAGCATCAGATCCAGAATCCAGAATCCCCGTTTCATTCACACCTAGCATCAGATCCAGAATCCCGGTTTCGTTCACACTTAACGTCAGATCCAGAATCCTGGTTTCATTCACACCTAATGTCAGATCCAGAATCCCAGTTTCATTCGCACCTAACGTCAGATCCAGAATCTGGTTTGATTCATGCCTGATGTCAGATCCAGAATCCTGGTTTCATTCACATCTAATGTCAGATCCAGAATCCCCGTTTCATTCACACCTAATATCAGATCCATAATCCCCGTTTCATTCACACCTAACGTCAGATCCAGAATTCCCGGTTTCATTCACACCAAACGTCAGATCCAGAATCCTGGTTTCATTCACACCTAACGTCAGATCCAGAATCCCGGTTCAGTTCACACCTAATGTCAGATCCAGAATCCCAGTTTCATTCGCACCTAACGTCAGATCCAGAATCTGGTTTGATTCATGCCTAATGTCAGATCCAGAATCCCAGTTTCATTCACACCTAACGTCAGATCCAGAATCTGGTTTGATTCATGCCTAATGTCAGATCCAGAATCCCAGTTTCATTCACACCTAACGTCAGATCCAGAATCCCGGTTTCATTCACACCTAACGTCAGATCCAGAATCTGGTTTCATTCACACCTAACGTCAGATCCAGAATCCCGGTTTCATTCACACCTAATGTCAGATCCAGAATCCCAGTTTCATTCGCACCTAACGTCAGATCCAGAATCTGGTTTGATTCATGCCTAATGTCAGATCCAGAATCCCAGTTTCATTCACACCTAATGTCAGATCCAGAATCCCAGTTTCATTCACACCTAACGTCAGATCCAGAATCTGGTTTGATTCATGCCTAATGTCAGATCCAGAATCCCAGTTTCATTCACACCTAACGTCAGATCCAGAATCCCGGTTTCATTCACACCTAATGTCAGATCCAGAATCCCAGTTTCATTCGCACCTAATGTCAGATCCAGAATCTGGTTTGATTCATGCCTAATGTCAGATCCAGAATCCTGGTTTCATTCACACCTAATATCAGATCCATAATCCCCGTTTCATTCACACCTAACGTCAGATCCAGAATCTGGTTTGATTCATGCCTAATGTCAGATCCAGAATCCCGGTTTCATTCACACCTAATGTCAGATCCAGAATCCCGGTTCAGTTCACACCTAATGTCAGATCCAGAATCTGGTTTGATTCATGCCTAATGTCAGATCCAGAATCCCAGTTTCATTCACACCTAACGTCAGATCCATAATCCCCGTTTCATTCACACCTAACGTCAGATCCAGAATCTGGTTTGATTCATGCCTAATGTCAGATCCAGAATCCCGGTTTCGTTCACACCTAGCATCAGATCCAGAATCCAGAATCCCCGTTTCATTCACACCTAACATCAGATCCAGAATTCCCGGTTTCATTCACACCTAATGTCAGATCCAGCATCCTGGTTTCATTCACACCAAACGTCAGATCCAGAATCTGGTTTCATTCACACCTAATTTCAGATCCAGAATCCCAGTTTCATTCACACCTAATGTCAGATCCAGAATCCCGGTTTCGTTCACGCCTAGCATCAGATCCAGAATCCAGAATCCCCGTTTCATTCACACCTAGCATCAGATCCAGAATCCCGGTTTCGTTCACACTTAACGTCAGATCCAGAATCCTGGTTTCATTCACACCTAATGTCAGATCCAGAATCCCAGTTTCATTCGCACCTAACGTCAGATCCAGAATCTGGTTTGATTCATGCCTAATGTCAGATCCAGAATCCTGGTTTCATTCACACCTAATGTCAGATCCAGAATCCCCGTTTCATTCACACCTAATATCAGATCCATAATCCCCGTTTCATTCACACCTAACGTCAGATCCAGAATTCCCGGTTTCATTCACACCAAACGTCAGATCCAGAATCCTGGTATCATTCACACCTAGCGTCAGATCCAGAATCCCGGTTCAGTTCACACCTAATGTCAGATCCAGAATCCTGGTTTCATTCACACCTAATGTCAGATCCAGAATCCCCGTTTCATTCACACCTAATATCAGATCCATAATCCCCGTTTCATTCACACCTAACGTCAGATCCAGAATCTGGTTTGATTCATGCCTAATGTCAGATCCAGAATCCCGGTTTCGTTCACAGCTAGCATCAGATCCAGAATCCAAAATCCCCGTTTCATTCACACCTAACATCAGATCCAGAATTCCCGGTTTCATTCACACCTAATGTCAGATCCAGCATCCTGGTTTCATTCACACCTAATTTCAGATCCAGAATCCCAGTTTCATTCACACCTAATGTCAGATCCAGAATCCCGGTTTCGTTCACGCCTAGCATCAGATCCAGAATCCAGAATCCCCGTTTCATTCACACCTAGCATCAGATCCAGAATCCCGGTTTCGTTCACACTTAACGTCAGATCCAGAATCCTGGTTTCATTCACACCTAATGTCAGATCCAGAATCCCAGTTTCATTCGCACCTAACGTCAGATCCAGAATCTGGTTTGATTCATGCCTGATGTCAGATCCAGAATCCTGGTTTCATTCACATCTAATGTCAGATCCAGAATCCCCGTTTCATTCACACCTAATATCAGATCCATAATCCCCGTTTCATTCACACCTAACGTCAGATCCAGAATTCCCGGTTTCATTCACACCAAACGTCAGATCCAGAATCCTGGTTTCATTCACACCTAACGTCAGATCCAGAATCCCGGTTCAGTTCACACCTAATGTCAGATCCAGAATCCCAGTTTCATTCGCACCTAACGTCAGATCCAGAATCTGGTTTGATTCATGCCTAATGTCAGATCCAGAATCCCAGTTTCATTCACACCTAACGTCAGATCCAGAATCTGGTTTGATTCATGCCTAATGTCAGATCCAGAATCCCAGTTTCATTCACACCTAACGTCAGATCCAGAATCCCGGTTTCATTCACACCTAACGTCAGATCCAGAATCTGGTTTCATTCACACCTAACGTCAGATCCAGAATCCCGGTTTCATTCACACCTAATGTCAGATCCAGAATCCCAGTTTCATTCGCACCTAACGTCAGATCCAGAATCTGGTTTGATTCATGCCTAATGTCAGATCCAGAATCCCAGTTTCATTCACACCTAATGTCAGATCCAGAATCCCAGTTTCATTCACACCTAACGTCAGATCCAGAATCTGGTTTGATTCATGCCTAATGTCAGATCCAGAATCCCAGTTTCATTCACACCTAACGTCAGATCCAGAATCCCGGTTTCATTCACACCTAATGTCAGATCCAGAATCCCAGTTTCATTCGCACCTAATGTCAGATCCAGAATCTGGTTTGATTCATGCCTAATGTCAGATCCAGAATCCTGGTTTCATTCACACCTAATATCAGATCCATAATCCCCGTTTCATTCACACCTAACGTCAGATCCAGAATCTGGTTTGATTCATGCCTAATGTCAGATCCAGAATCCCGGTTTCATTCACACCTAATGTCAGATCCAGAATCCCGGTTCAGTTCACACCTAATGTCAGATCCAGAATCTGGTTTGATTCATGCCTAATGTCAGATCCAGAATCCCAGTTTCATTCACACCTAACGTCAGATCCATAATCCCCGTTTCATTCACACCTAACGTCAGATCCAGAATCTGGTTTGATTCATGCCTAATGTCAGATCCAGAATCCCGGTTTCGTTCACACCTAGCATCAGATCCAGAATCCAGAATCCCCGTTTCATTCACACCTAACATCAGATCCAGAATTCCCGGTTTCATTCACACCTAATGTCAGATCCAGCATCCTGGTTTCATTCACACCAAACGTCAGATCCAGAATCTGGTTTCATTCACACCTAATTTCAGATCCAGAATCCCAGTTTCATTCACACCTAATGTCAGATCCAGAATCCCGGTTTCGTTCACGCCTAGCATCAGATCCAGAATCCAGAATCCCGGTTTCATTCACACCTAGCATCAGATCCAGAATCCCGGTTTCGTTCACACTTAACGTCAGATCCAGAATCCTGGTTTCATTCACACCTAATGTCAGATCCAGAATCCCAGTTTCATTCGCACCTAACGTCAGATCCAGAATCTGGTTTGATTCATGCCTAATGTCAGATCCAGAATCCTGGTTTCATTCACACCTAATGTCAGATCCAGAATCCCCGTTTCATTCACACCTAATATCAGATCCATAATCCCCGTTTCATTCACACCTAACGTCAGATCCAGAATTCCCGGTTTCATTCACACCAAACGTCAGATCCAGAATCCTGGTATCATTCACACCTAGCGTCAGATCCAGAATCCCGGTTCAGTTCACACCTAATGTCAGATCCAGAATCCTGGTTTCATTCACACCTAATGTCAGATCCAGAATCCCCGTTTCATTCACACCTAATATCAGATCCATAATCCCCGTTTCATTCACACCTAACGTCAGATCCAGAATCTGGTTTGATTCATGCCTAATGTCAGATCCAGAATCCCGGTTTCGTTCACAGCTAGCATCAGATCCAGAATCCAAAATCCCCGTTTCATTCACACCTAACATCAGATCCAGAATTCCCGGTTTCATTCACACCTAATGTCAGATCCAGCATCCTGGTTTCATTCACACCAAACGTCAGATCCAGAATCTGGTTTCATTCACACCTAATTTCAGATCCAGAATCCCAGTTTCATTCACACCTAATGTCAGATCCAGAATCCCGGTTTCGTTCACGCCTAGCATCAGATCCAGAATCCAGAATCCCCGTTTCATTCACACCTAGCATCAGATCCAGAATCCCGGTTTCGTTCACACTTAACGTCAGATCCAGAATCCTGGTTTCATTCACACCTAATGTCAGATCCAGAATCCCAGTTTCATTCGCACCTAACGTCAGATCCAGAATCTGGTTTGATTCATGCCTAATGTCAGATCCAGAATCCTGGTTTCATTCACATCTAATGTCAGATCCAGAATCCCCGTTTCATTCACACCTAATATCAGATCCATAATCCCCGTTTCATTCACACCTAACGTCAGATCCAGAATTCCCGGTTTCATTCACACCTAACGTCAGATCCAGAATTCCCGGTTTCATTCACACCTAGCGTCAGATCCAGAATCCCGGTTCAGTTCACACTTAACGTCAGATCCAGAATCCTGGTTTCATTCACACCTAATATCAGATCCAGGATCCCCGTTTCATTCACACCTAACGTCAGATCCAGAATCTGGTTTGATTCACACCTAACGTCAGATCCAGAATCCCGGTTTCATTCACACCTTACGTAAGATTCAGAATCCCGGTTTCATTCACACCAAGCGTCAGATCCAAAATCCCCATTTCATTCACACCTAATGTCAGATCCAGAATCCTGGTTTCATTCACACCAAACGTCAGATCCAGAATCTGGTTTCATTCACACCTAATGTCAGATCCAGAATCCCACTTTCATTCACACCTAACATCAGATCCAGAATCTCGTTTCATTCATGCGTAATGTCAGATCCAGAATCCCGGTTTCGTTCACACCTAATGTCAGATCCAGAATCCTGGTATCATTCACACCTGACGTCAGATCCAGAATCCTGGTTTCGTTCACACTTAACGTCAGATCCAGAATCCTGGTTTCATTCAGACCTAATATCAGATCCAGAATCCCGGTTTCATTCACACCTAACGTCAGATCCAGAATCTGGTTTGAATCATGCCTAATGTCAGATCCAGAATCCCGGTTTCGTTCACACCTAGCATCAGATCCAGAATCCAGAATCCCCGTTTCATTCACACCTACCGTCCGATCCAGAATCCTGGTTTCATTTACACCACACGTCAGATCCAGAATCTGGTTTCATTCACACCTAATGTCAGATCCAGAATCCCGTTTTCGTTCACACCTAATGTCAAATCCAGAATCCTGGTTTCATTCACACCTGACGTCAGATCCAGAATCCTGGTTTCATTCACACCTAGCGTCAGATCCAGAATCCTGGTTTAATTCACACCTAGCGTCAGATCCAGAATCCCGGTTTCATTCACACCTAACGTCAGATCCAGAATATGGTTTCATTCATGCCTAATGTCAGATCCAGAATCCCGGTTTCATTCACACTTAACGTCAGATCCAGAATCCCGCTTTCATTCACACCTTACGTAAGATCCAGAAACCTGGTTTCATTCAAACCTAACGTAAGACCCAAAATCCCGGTTTCGTTCACACCTAACGTCAGATCCAGAATCCAAGTTTCATTAACACCTAACGTCAGATCCAGAATATGGTTTCATTCATGCCTAATGTCAGATCCAGAATCCCGGTTTCATTCACACTTAACGTCAGATCCAGAATCCCGCTTTCATTCACACCTTACGTAAGATCCAGAAACCTGGTTTCATTCAAACCTAACGTAAGACCCAAAATCCCGGTTTCGTTCACACCTAACGTCAGATCCAGAATCCAAGTTTCATTAACACCTAACGTCAGATCCAGAATCTGGTTTCATTCACACCTAATGTCAGATCCAGAATCCCAGTTTCATTCGCACCTAACGTCAGATCCAGAATCTGGTTTGATTCATGCCTAATGTCAGATCCAGGATCCCAGTATCATTCACACCTAACGTCAGATCCAGAATCCCGGTTTCATTCACACCTAATGTCAGATCCAGAATCCCAGTTTCATTCGCACCTAACGTCAGATCCAGAATCTGGTTTGATTCATGCCTAATGTCAGATCCAGAATCCTGGTTTCATTCACATCTAATGTCAGATCCAGAATCCCCGTTTCATTCACACCTAATATCAGATCCATAATCCCCGTTTCATTCACACCTAACGTCAGATCCAGAATTCCCGGTTTCATTCACACCAAACGTCAGATCCAGAATCCTGGTATCATTCACACCTAGCGTCAGATCCAGAATCCCGGTTCAGTTCACACTTAACGTCAGATCCAGAATCCTGGTTTCATTCACACCTAATATCAGATCCAGGATCCCCGTTTCATTCACACCTAACGTCAGATCCAGAATCTGGTTTGATTCACACCTAACGTCAGATCCAGAATCCCGGTTTCATTCACACCTTACGTAAGATTCAGAATCCCGGTTTCATTCACACCAAGCGTCAGATCCAAAATCCCCATTTCATTCACACCTAATGTCAGATCCAAAATCCCCATTTCATTCACACCAAACGTCAGATCCAGAATCTGGTTTCATTCACACCTAATGTCAGATCCAGAATCCCACTTTCATTCACACCTAACATCAGATCCAGAATCTTGTTTCATTCATGCGTAATGTCAGATCCAGAATCCCGGTTTCGTTCACACCTAATGTCAGATCCAGAATCCTGGTATCATTCACACCTGACGTCAGATCCAGAATCCTGGTTTCGTTCACACTTAACGTCAGATCCAGAATCCTGGTTTCATTCAGACCTAATATCAGATCCAGAATCCCGGTTTCATTCACACCTAACGTCAGATCCAGAATCTGGTTTGAATCATGCCTAATGTCAGATCCAGAATCCCGGTTTCGTTCACACCTAGCATCAGATCCAGAATCCAGAATCCCCGTTTCATTCACACCTACCGTCCGATCCAGAATCCTGGTTTCATTTACACCACACGTCAGATCCAGAATCTGGTTTCATTCACACCTAATGTCAGATCCAGAATCCCGGTTTCGTTCACACCTAATGTCAAATCCAGAATCCTGGTTTCATTCACACCTGACGTCAGATCCAGAATCCTGGTTTCATTCACACCTAGCGTCAGATCCAGAATCCTGGTTTAATTCACACCTAGCGTCAGATCCAGAATCCCGGTTTCATTCACACCTAACGTCAGATCCAGAATATGGTTTCATTCATGCCTAATGTCAGATCCAGAATCCCGGTTTCATTCACACTTAACGTCAGATCCAGAATCCCGCTTTCATTCACACCTTACGTAAGATCCAGAAACCTGGTTTCATTCAAACCTAACGTAAGACCCAAAATCCCGGTTTCGTTCACACCTAACGTCAGATCCAGAATCCAAGTTTCATTAACACCTAACGTCAGATCCAGAATCTGGTTTCATTCACACCTAATGTCAGATCCAGAATCCCAGTTTCATTCGCACCTAACGTCAGATCCAGAATCTGGTTTGATTCACACCTAACGTCAGATCCAGAATCCCGGTTTCATTCACACCTTACGTAAGATTCAGAATCCCGGTTTCATTCACACCAAGCGTCAGATCCAAAATCCCCATTTCATTCACACCTAATGTCAGATCCAAAATCCCCATTTCATTCACACCAAACGTCAGATCCAGAATCTGGTTTCATTCACACCTAATGTCAGATCCAGAATCCCACTTTCATTCACACCTAACATCAGATCCAGAATCTTGTTTCATTCATGCGTAATGTCAGATCCAGAATCCCGGTTTCGTTCACACCTAATGTCAGATCCAGAATCCTGGTATCATTCACACCTGACGTCAGATCCAGAATCCTGGTTTCGTTCACACTTAACGTCAGATCCAGAATCCTGGTTTCATTCAGACCTAATATCAGATCCAGAATCCCGGTTTCATTCACACCTAACGTCAGAACCAGAATCTGGTTTGAATCATGCCTAATGTCAGATCCAGAATCCCGGTTTCGTTCACACCTAGCATCAGATCCAGAATCCAGAATCCCCGTTTCATTCACACCTACCGTCCGATCCAGAATCCTGGTTTCATTTACACCACACGTCAGATCCAGAATCTGGTTTCATTCACACCTAATGTCAGATCCAGAATCCCGGTTTCGTTCACACCTAATGTCAAATCCAGAATCCTGGTTTCATTCACACCTGACGTCAGATCCAGAATCCTGGTTTCATTCACACCTAGCGTCAGATCCAGAATCCTGGTTTAATTCACACCTAGCGTCAGATCCAGAATCCCGGTTTCATTCACACCTAACGTCAGATCCAGAATATGGTTTCATTCATGCCTAATGTCAGATCCAGAATCCCGGTTTCATTCACACTTAACGTCAGATCCAGAATCCCGCTTTCATTCACACCTTACGTAAGATCCAGAAACCTGGTTTCATTCAAACCTAACGTAAGACCCAAAATCCCGGTTTCGTTCACACCTAACGTCAGATCCAGAATCCAAGTTTCATTAACACCTAACGTCAGATCCAGAATCTGGTTTCATTCACACCTAATGTCAGATCCAGAATCCCAGTTTCATTCGCACCTAACGTCAGATCCAGAATCTGGTTTGATTCATGCCTAATGTCAGATCCAGAATCCCAGTATCATTCACACCTAACGTCAGATCCAGAATCCCGGTTTCATTCACACCTAATGTCAGATCCAGAATCCCAGTTTCATTCGCACCTAATGTCAGATCCAGAATCTGGTTTGATTCATGCCTAATGTCAGATCCAGAATCCTGGTTTCATTCACACCTAATGTCAGATCCAGAATCCCCGTTTCATTCACACCTAATATCAGATCCATAATCCCCGTTTCATTCACACCTAACGTCAGATCCAGAATCTGGTTTGATTCATGCCTAATGTCAGATCCAGAATCCCGGTTTCGTTCACACCTAGCATCAGATCCAGAATCCAGAATCCCCGCTTCATTCACACCTAACATCAGATCCAGAATTCCCGGTTTCATTCACACCAAACGTCAGATCCAGAATCTGGTTTCATTCACACCTTATGTCAGATCCAGAATCCCAGTTTCATTCACACCTGACGTCAGATCCAGAATCCTGGTATCATTCACACCTAGCGTCAGATCCAGAATCCCGGTTCTGTTCATACTTAACGTCAGATCCAGAATCCTGATTTCAATCACACCTAATATCAGATCCAGGATCCCCGTTTCATTCACACCTAACGTCAGATCCAGAATCTGGTTTCATTCACACCTAACGTCAGATCCAGAATCCCGGTTTCATTCACACCTAATGTCAGATCCAGAATCCCAGTTTCATTCGCACCTAACGTCAGATCCAGAATCTGGTTTGATTCATGCCTAATGTCAGATCCAGAATCCTGGTTTCATTCACACCTAGCGTCAGATCCAGAATCCTAGTTTCATTCACACCTAGCGTCAGATCCAGAATCCCGGTTTCATTCACACCTTACGTAAGATCCAGAAACCTGGTTTCATTCATGCCTAATGTCAGATCCAAAATCCCGGTTTCATTCACACTTAACGTCAGATCCAGAATCCCGCTTTCATTCACACCTTACGTAAGATCCAGAAACCTGGTTTCATTCAAACCTAACGTAAGACCCAAAATCCTGGTTTCATTCACACCTAACGTCAGATCCAGAATCTCGTTTCATTCATGCCTAATGTCAGATCCAGAATCCCGGTTTCATTCACACCAAACGTCAGATCCAGAATCTGGTTTCATTCACACCTTATGTCAGATCCAGAATCCCGGTTTTATTCACACCAAACGTCAGATCCAGAATCTGGTTTGATTCATGCCTAATGTCAGATCCAGAATCCTGGTTTCATTCACACCTAATGTCAGATCCAGAATCCCCGTTTCATTCACACCTAATATCAGATCCAGAATCCCGGTTCTGTTCACACTTAACGTCAGATCCAGAATCCTGGTTTCATTCACACCTAATATCAGATCCAGAATCCCCGTTTCATTCACACCTAACGTCAGATCCAGAATCTGGTTTGATTCACACCTAACGTCAGATCCAGAATCCCGGTTTCATTCACACCTAATGTCAGATCCAGAATCCCAGTTTCATTCGCACCTAACGTCAGATCCAGAATCTGGTTTGATTCATGCCTAATGTCAGATCCAGAATCCCGGTATCATTCACACCTAACGTCAGATCCAGAATCCCGGTTTCATTCACACCTAATGTCAGATCCAGAATCCCAGTTTCATTCGCACCTAATGTCAGATCCAGAATCTGGTTTGATTCATGCCTAATGTCAGATCCAGAATCCTGGTTTCATTCACACCTAATGTCAGATCCAGAATCCCCGTTTCATTCACACCTAATATCAGATCCATAATCCCCGTTTCATTCACACCTAACGTCAGATCCAGAATCTGCTTTGATTCATGCCTAATGTCAGATCCAGAATCCCGGTTTCGTTCACACCTAGCATCAGATCCAGAATCCAGAATCCCCGCTTCATTCAAGCCTAACATCAGATCCAGAATTCCCGGTTTCATTCACACCAAACGTCAGATCCAGAATCTGGTTTCATTCACACCTAGCGTCAGATCCAGAATCCCGGTTCTGTTCACACTTAACGTCAGATCCAGAATCCTGATTTCAATCACACCTAATATCAGATCCAGGATCCCCGTTTCATTCACACCTAACGTCAGATCCAGAATCTGGTTTCATTCACACCCAACGTCAGATCCAGAATCCCGGTTTCATTCACACCTTACGTAAGATCCAGCATCCTGGTTTCATTCACACCAAACGTCAGATCCAGAATCTGGTTTCATTCACACCTAATGTCAGATCCAGAATCCCAGTTTCATTCACACCTAATGTCAGATCCAGAATCCCGGTTTCGTTCACGCCTAGCATCAGATCCAGAATCCAGAATCCCCGTTTCATTCACACCTAGCATCAGATCCAGAATCCCGGTTTCGTTCACACTTAACGTCAGTTCCAGAATCCTGGTTTCATTCACACCTAATGTCAGATCCAGAATCCCAGTTTCATTCGCACCTAACGTCAGATCCAGAATCTGGTTTGATTCATGCCTAATGTCAGATCCAGAATCCTGGTTTCATTCACACCTAATGTCAGATCCAGAATCCCCGTTTCATTCACACCTAATATCAGATCCATAATCCCCGTTTCATTCACACCAAACGTCAGATCCAGAATCTGGTTTCATTCACACCTAATGTCAAATCCAGAATCCCACTTTCATTCACACCTAACATCAGATCCAGAATCTCGTTTCATTCATGCGTAATGTCAGATCCAGAATCCCGGTTTCGTTCACACCTAATGTCAGATCCAGAATCCTGGTATCATTCACACCTGACGTCAGATCCAGAATCCTGGTTTCGTTCACACTTAACGTCAGATCCAGAATCCTGGTTTCATTCAGACCTAATATCAGATCCAGAATCCCGGTTTCATTCACACCTAACGTCAGATCCAGAATCTGGTTTGAATCATGCCTAATGTCAGATCCAGAATCCCGGTTTCGTTCACACTTAGCATCAGATCCAGAATCCAGAATCCCCGTTTCATTCACACCTAACGTCCGATCCAGAATCCTGGTTTCATTTACACCACACGTCAGATCCAGAATCTGGTTTCATTCACACCTGATGTCAGATCCAGAATCCCAGTTTCATTCACACCTAACGTCAGATCCAGAATCCCGGTTTCGTTCACACCTGACGTCAGATCCAGAATCCTGGTTTCATTCACACCTAGCGTCAGATCCAGAATCCTGGTTTCATTCACACCTAGCGTCAGATCCAGAATCCCGGTTTCATTCACACCTAACGTCAGATCCAGAATATGGTTTCATTCATGCCTAATGTCAGATCCAGAATCCTGGTTTCGTTCACACCTATTGTCAGATCCAGAATCCTGGTTACATTCACACCTAGCGTCAGATCCAGAATCCCAGTTTCATTCACACATGACGTCAGATTCAGAATCCTGGTTTCATTCACACCTAACTTCAGATCCAGAATATGGTTTCATTCATGCCTAATGTCAGATCCAGAATCCCGGTTTCGTTCACACCTAGCATCAGATCCAGAATCCAGAATCCCCGTTTCATTCACACCTTACGTAAGATCCAAAATCCCAATTTCATTCACACCTAACGTCAGATCCAGACTCCAGAATCCTGGTTTCGTTCACACCTAATGTCAGATCCAGAATCCTGGTTTCATTCACACGTAGTGTCAGATCCAGAATCCCGGTTTCATTCACACCTAACGTCAGATCCAGAATCTGGTTTGAATCATGCCTAATGTCAGATCCAGAATCCCGGTTTCGTTCACACCTAGCATCAGATCCAGAATCCAGAATCCCGGTTTCATTCACACCTAACGTCCGATCCAGAATCCTGCTTTCATTTACACCACACGTCAGATCCAGAATCTGGTTTCATTCACACCTAATGTCAGATCCAGAATCCCAGTTTCATTCACACCTAACGTCAGATCCAGAATCCCGGTTTCGTTCACACCTGACGTCAGATCCAGAATCCTGGTTTCATTCACACCTAGCGTCAGATCCAGAATCCTGGTTTCATTCACACCTAGCGTCAGATCCAGAATCCTGGTTTCATTCACACCTAGCGTCAGATCCAGAATCCCGGTTTCATTCACACCTAACGTCAGATCCAGAATATGGTTTCATTCATGCCTAATGTCAGATCCAGAATCCTGGTTTCGTTCACACCTATTGTCAGATCCAGAATCCTGGTTACATTCACACCTAGCGTCAGATCCAGAATCCCAGTTTCATTCACACCTAACTTCAGATCCAGAATATGGTTTCATTCATGCCAAATGTCAGATCCAGAATCCCGGTTTCGTTCACACCTAGCATCAGATCCAGAATCCAGAATCCCCGTTTCATTCACACCTTACGTAAGATCCAAAATCCCAATTTCATTCACACCTAACGTCAGATCCAGACTCCAGAATCCTGGTTTCGTTCACACCTAATGTCAGATCCAGAATCCTGGTTTCATTCACACGTAGTGTCAGATCCAGAATCCCGGTTTCGTTCACACCTAGCATCAGATCCAGAATCCCCATTTCGTTCACACCTAACGTCAGATCCACAATCCCGGTTTCGTTCACACCTGACGTCAGATCCAGAATCCTGGTTTCATTCACACCTAGCGTCAGATCCAGAATCCTGGTTTCATTCACACCTAGCGTCAGATCCAGAATCCCGGTTTCATTCACACCTAACGTCAGATCCAGAATATGGTTTCATTCATGCCTAATGTCAGATCCAGAATCCTGGTTTCGTTCACACCTATTGTCAGATCCAGAATCCTGGTTACATTCACACCTAGCGTCAGATCCAGAATCCCAGTTTCATTCACACATGACGTCAGATTCAGAATCCTGGTTTCATTCACACCTAACTTCAGATCCAGAATATGGTTTCATTCATGCCTAATGTCAGATCCAGAATCCCGGTTTCGTTCACACCTAGCATCAGATCCAGAATCCAGAATCCCCGTTTCATTCACACCTTACGTAAGATCCAAAATCCCAATTTCATTCACACCTAAGGTCAGATCCAGACTCCAGAATCCTGGTTTCGTTCACACCTAATGTCAGATCCAGAATCCCTGTTTCATTCACACGTAGTGTCAGATCCAGAATCCCGGTTTCATTCACACCTAACGTCAGATCCAGAATCTGGTTTGAATCATGCCTAATGTCAGATCCAGAATCCCGGTTTCGTTCACACCTAGCATCAGATCCAGAATCCAGAATCCCGGTTTCATTCACACCTAACGTCCGATCCAGAATCCTGGTTTCATTTACACCACACGTCAGATCCAGAATCTGGTTTCATTCACACCTAATGTCAGATCCAGAATCCCAGTTTCATTCACACCTAACGTCAGATCCAGAATCCCGGTTTCGTTCACACCTGACGTCAGATCCAGAATCCTGGTTTCATTCACACCTAGCGTCAGATCCAGAATCCTGGTTTCATTCACACCTAGCGTCAGATCCAGAATCCCGGTTTCATTCACACCTAACGTCAGATCCAGAATATGGTTTCATTCATGCCTAATGTCAGATCCAGAATCCTGGTTTCGTTCACACCTATTGTCAGATCCAGAATCCTGGTTACATTCACACCTAGTGTCAGATCCAGAATCCCAGTTTCATTCACACCTAACTTCAGATCCAGAATATGGTTTCATTCATGCCTAATGTCAGATCCAGAATCCCGGTTTCGTTCACACCTAGCATCAGATCCAGAATCCAGAATCCCCGTTTCATTCACACCTTACGTAAGATCCAAAATCCCAATTTCATTCACACCTAACGTCAGATCCAGACTCCAGAATCCTGGTTTCGTTCACACCTAATGTCAGATCCAGAATCCTGGTTTCATTCACACGTAGTGTCAGATCCAGAATCCTGGTTTCATTCACACCTAGCGTCAGATCCAGAATCCCGGTTTCATTCACACCTAACGTCAGATCCAGAATATGGTTTCATTCATGCCTAATGTCAGATCCAGAATCCCGGTTTCATTCACACTTAACGTCAGATCCAGAATCCCGCTTTCATTCACACCTTACGTAAGATCCAGAAACCTGGTTTCATTCAAACCTAACGTAAGACCCAAAATCCCGGTTTCGTTCACACCTAGCGTCAGATCCAGAATCCCGGTTTCATTCACACCTAACGTCAGATCCAGAATATGGTTTCATTCATGCCTAATGTCAGATCCAGAATCCCGGTTTCATTCACACTTAACGTCAGATCCAGAATCCCGCTTTCATTCACACCTTACGTAAGATCCAGAATCCTGGTTTCATTCACACCTAACGTCAGATCCAGAATCTGGTTTCATTCACACCTAATGTCAGATCCAGAATCCCAGTTTCATTCACACCTAACGTCAGATCCAGAATCTCGTTTCATTCATGCCTAATGTCAGATCCAGAATCCCGGTTTCGTTCACACCTATTTTCAGATCCAGAATCCTGGTTACATTCACACCTAGCGTCAGATCCAGAATCCCAGTTTCATTCACATGTGACGTCAGATTCAGAATCCTGGTTTCATTCACACCTAACTTCAGATCCAGAATATGGTTTCATTCATGCCTAATGTCAGATCCAGAATCCCGGTTTCGTTCACAACTAGCATCAGATCCAGAATCCAGAATCCCCGTTTCATTCACACCTTACGTAAGATCCAAAATCCCAATTTCATTCACACCTAACGTCAGATCCAGACTCCAGAATCCTGGTTTCGTTCACACCTAATGTCAGATCCAGAATCCTGGTTTCATTCACACGTAGTGTCAGATCCAGAATCCCGGTTTCGTTCACACCTAGCATCAGATCCAGAATCCCCATTTCGTTCACACCTAACGTCAGATCCACAATCCCGGTTTCGTTCACACCTAATGTCAGATCCAGAATCCTGGTTTCATTCACACCTAACGTCAGATCCACAATCCCGGTTTCGTTCACACCTAATGTCAGATCCAGAATCCTGGTTTCATTCACACCTAATGTCAGATCCAGAATCTGGTTTCATTCACACCTAATGTCAGATCCAGAATCCCGGTTTCGTTCACACCTAGCATCAGATCCAGAATCCAGAATCCCCGTTTCATTCACACCTAACATCAGATCCAGAATTCCCGGTTTCATTCGCACCAAACGTCAGATCCAGAATCTGGTTTCATTCACACCTTATGTCAGATCCAGAATCCCAGTTTCATTCACACCTGACGTCAGATCCAGAATCCTGGTATCATTCACACCTAGCGTCAGATCCAGAATCCCAGTTTCATTCACACATGACGTCAGATTCAGAATCCCGGTTTCGTTCACACCTAGCATCAGATCCAGAATCCAGAATCCCCGTTTCATTCACACCTAACGTCAGATTCAGAATCCTGGTTTCATTCACACCTAGCGTCAGATCCAGAATCCTGGTTTCATTCACACCTAGCGTCAGATCCAGAATCCCGGTTTCATTCACACTTAATGTCAGATCCAGAATCCCGCTTTCATTCACACCTTACGTAAGATCCAGAAACCTGGTTTCATTCAAACCTAACGTAAGACCCAAAATCCCGGTTTCGTTCACACCTAACGTCAGATCCAGAATCCAAGTTTCATTAACACCTAACGTCAGATCCAGAATCTGGTTTCATTCACACCTAATGTCAGATCCAGAATCCCAGTTTCATTCACACCTAACGTAAGATCCAGAATCTCGTTTCATTCATGCCTAATGTCAGATCCAGAATCCCGGTTTCGTTCACACCTACTGTCAGATCCAGAATCCTGGTTACATTCACACCTCGCGTCAGATCCAGAATCCCAGTTTCATTCACACATGACGTCAGATTCAGAATCCTGGTTTCATTCACACCTAACTTCAGATCCAGAAAATGGTTTCATCCATGCCTAATGTCAGATCCAGAATCCTGGTTTCGTTCACACCTATTGTCAGATCCAGAATCCTGGTTACATTCACACCTAGCGTCAGATCCAGAATCCCAGTTTCATTCACACCTAACTTCAGATCCAGAATATGGTTTCATTCATGCCTAATGTCAGATCCAGAATCCCGGTTTCGTTCACACCTAGCATCAGATCCAGAATCCAGAATCCCCGTTTCATTCACACCTTACGTAAGATCCAAAATCCCAATTTCATTCACACCTAACGTCAGATCCAGACTCCAGAATCCCGGTTTCGTTCACACCTAGCATCAGATCCAGAATCCCCATTTCGTTCACACCTAACGTCAGATCCACAATCCCGGTTTCGTTCACACCTAATGTCAGATCCAGAATCCTGGTTTCATTCACACCTAACGTCAGATCCAGAATCCCAGTTTCATTCACACCTAATGTCAGATCCAGAATCTGGTTTCATTCACACCTAATGTCAGATCCAGAATCCCGGTTTCGTTCACACCTTGCATCAGATCCAGAATCCAGAATCCCCGTTTCATTCACACCTAACATCAGATCCAGAATTCCCGGTTTCATTCACACCAAACGTCAGATCCAGAATCTGGTTTCATTCACACCTTATGTCAGATCCAGAATCCCAGTTTCATTCACACCTGACGTCAGATCCAGAATCCTGGTATCATTCACACCTAGCGTCAGATCCAGAATCCCGGTTCTGTTCACACTTAACTTCAGATCCAGAATCCTGGTTTCATTCACACCTAATATCAGATCCAGGATCCCCGTTTCATTCACACCTAACGTCAGATCCAGAATCTGGTTTCATTCACACCTAACGTCAGATCCAGAATCCCGGTTTCATTCACACCTTACGTAAGATCCAGAATCCCGGTGTCATTCACACCAAGTGTCAGATGCAAAATCCCCATTTCATTCACACCTAATGTCAGATCCAGCATCCTGGTTTCATTCACACCAAACGTCAGATCTAGAATCTGGTTTCATTCACACCTAATGTCAGATCCAGAATCCCAGTTTCATTCACACCTAATGTCAGATCCAGAATCCCGGTTTCGTTCACGCCTAGCATCAGATCCAGAATCCAGAATCCCCGTTTCATTCACACCTAGCATCAGATCCAGAATCCCGGTTTCGTTCACACTTAACGTCAGATCCAGAATCCTGGTTTTATTCACACCTAATGTCAGATCCAGAATCCCAGTTTCATTCGATACCTAACGTCAGATCCAGAATCTGGTTTGATTCATGCCTAATGTCAGATCCAGAATCCTGGTTTCATTCACACCTAATGTCAGATCCTGAATCCCCGTTTCATTCACACCTAATATCAGATCCATAATCCCCGTTTCATTCACACCTAACATCAGATCCAGAATCTGGTTTGATTCATGCCTAATGTCAGATCCAGAATCCCGGTTTCGTTCACACCTAGCATCAGATCCAGAATCCAGAATCCCCGTTTCATTCACACCTAACATCAGATCCAGAATTCCCGGTTTCATTCACACCAAACGTCAGATCCAGAATCCTGGTATCATTCACACCTAGCGTCAGATCCTGAATCCCGGTTCTGTTCACACTTAACGTCAGATCCAGAATCCTGGTTTCAATCACACCTAATATCAGATCCAGGATCCCCGTTTCATTCACACCTAACGTCAGATCCAAAATCCCCATTTCATTCACACCTAATGTCAGATCCAGAATCCTGGTTTCATTCACACCAAACGTCAGATCCAGAATCTGGTTTCATTCACACCTAATGTCAGATCCAGAATCTCGTTTCATTCATGCCTAATGTCAGATCCAGAATCCCGGTTTCGTTCACACCTAATGTCAGATCCAGAATCCTGGTATCATTCACACCTAGCGTCAGATCCAGAATCCCGGTTTCGTTCACACCTAATGTCAAATCCAGAATCCTGGTTTCATTCACACCTGACGTCAGATCCAGAATCCTGGTTTCATTCACACCTAGCGTCAGATCCAGAATCCTGGTTTCATTCACACCTAGCGTCAGATCCAGAATCCCGGTTTCATTCACACCTAACGTCAGATCCAGAATATGGTTTCATTCATGCCTAATGTCAGATCCAGAATCCCGGTTTCATTCACACTTAACGTCAGATCCAGAATCCCGCTTTCATTCACACCTTACGTAAGATCCAGAAACCTGGTTTCATTCAAACCTAACGTAAGACCCAAAATCCCGGTTTCGTTCACACCTAGCGTCAGATCCAGAATCCCGGTTTCATTCACACCTAACGTCAGATCCAGAATATGGTTTCATTCATGCCTAATGTCAGATCCAGAATCCCGGTTTCATTCACACTTAACGTCAGATCCAGAATCCTGGTTTCATTCACACCTTACGTAAGATCCAGAATCCTGGTTTCATTCACACCTAACGTCAGATCCAGAATCTGGTTTCATTCACACCTAATGTCAGATCCAGAATCCCAGTTTCATTCACACCTAACGTCAGATCCAGAATCTCGTTTCATTCATGCCTAATGTCAGATCCAGAATCCCGGTTTCGTTCACACCTATTGTCAGATCCAGAATCCTGGTTACATTCACACCTAGCGTCAGATCCAGAATCCCAGTTTCATTCACATGTGACGTCAGATTCAGAATCCTGGTTTCATTCACACCTAACTTCAGATCCAGAATATGGTTTCATTCATGCCTAATGTCAGATCCAGAATCCCGGTTTCGTTCACAACTAGCATCAGATCCAGAATCCAGAATCCCCGTTTCATTCACACCTTACGTAAGATCCAAAATCCCAATTTCATTCACACCTAACGTCAGATCCAGACTCCAGAATCCTGGTTTCGTTCACACCTAACTTCAGATCCAGAATATGGTTTCATTCATGCCTAATGTCAGATCCAGAATCCCGGTTTCGTTCACAACTAGCATCAGATCCAGAATCCAGAATCCCAGTTTCATTCACACCTTACGTAAGATCCAGAATCCCGGTTTCATTCACACAAGGCGTCAGATCCAAAATCCCAATTTCATTCACACCTAACGTCAGATCCAGACTCCAGAATCCTGGTTTCGTTCACACCTAATGTCAGATCCAGAATCCTGGTTTCATTCACACGTAGTGTCAGATCCAGAATCCCGGTTTCGTTCACACCTAGCATCAGATCCATAATCCCCATTTCATTCACACCTAGCGTCAGATCCACAATCCCGGTTTCGTTCACACCTAATGTCAGATCCAGAATCCTGGTTTCATTCACACCTAACGTCAGATCCACAATCCCGGTTTCGTTCACACCTAATGTCAGATCCAGAATCCTGGTTTCATTCACACCTTACGTAAGATCCAGAAACCTGGTTTCATTCAAACCTAACGTAAGACCCAAAATCCCGGTTTCGTTCACACCTAACGTCAGATCCAGAATCCAAGTTTCATTAACACCTAACGTCAGATCCAGAATCTGGTTTCATTCACACCTAATGTCAGATCCAGAATCCCAGTTTCATTCACACCTATCGTAAGATCCAGAATCTCGTTTCATTCATGCCTAATGTCAGATCCAGAATCCCGGTTTCGTTCACACCTACTGTCAGATCCAGAATCCTGGTTACATTCACACCTCGCGTCAGATCCAGAATCCCAGTTTCATTCACACATGACGTCAGATTCAGAATCCTGGTTTCATTCACACCTAACTTCAGATCCAGAAAATGGTTTCATTCATGCCTAATGTCAGATCCAGAATCCCGGTTTCGTTCACACCTTACGTAAGATCCAGAATCCCGGTTTCATTCACACAAGGCGTCAGATCCAAAATCCCAATTTCATTCACACCTAACGTCAGATCCAGACTCCAGAATCCTGGTTTCGTTCACACCTAATGTCAGATCCAGAATCCTGGTTTCATTCACACGTAGTGTCAGATCCAGAATCCCGGTTTCGTTCACACCTAGCATCAGATCCAGAATCCCCATTTCATTCACACCTAACGTCAGATCCAGAATCTGGTTTCATTCACACCTAATGTCAGATCCAGAATCCTGGTTTCATTCACACCTAACGTCAGATCCACAATCCCGGTTTCGTTCACACCTAATGTCAGATCCAGAATCCTGGTTTCATTCACACCTAACGTCAGATCCAGAATCCCAGTTTCATTCACACCTAATGTCAGATCCAGAATCCCGGTTTCGTTCACACCTAGCATCAGATCCACAATCCAGAATCCCCGTTTCATTCGCACCTAACGTCAGATCCAGAATCCTGGTTTCATTCACACCAAACGTCAGATCCAGAATCCTGGTTTCATTCACACGTAGTGTCAGATCCAGAATCCCGGTTTCGTTCACACCTAGCATCAGATCCAGAATCCCCATTTCGTTCACACCTAACGTCAGATCCACAATCCCGGTTTCGTTCACACCTAATGTCAGATCCAGAATCCTGGTTTCATTCACGCCTAACGTCAGATCCACAATCCCGGTTTCGTTCACACCTAATGTCAGATCCAGAATCCTGGTTTCATTCACACCTAATGTCAGATCCAGAATCTGGTTTCATTCACACCTAATGTCAGATCCAGAATCCCCGTTTCGTTCACACCTAGCATCAGATCCAGAATCCAGAATCCCCGTTTCATTCACACCTAACATCAGATCCAGAATTCCCGGTTTCATTCACACCAAACGTCAGATCCAGAATCTGGTTTCATTCACACCTTATGTCAGATCCAGAATCCCAGTTTCATTCACACCTGACGTCAGATCCAGAATCCTTGTATCATTCACACCTAGCGTCAGATCCAGAATCCCAGTTTCATTCACACATGACGTCAGATTCAGAATCCCGGTTTCGTTCACACCTAGCATCAGATCCAGAATCCAGAATCCCCGTTTCATTCACACCTAACGTCAGATTCAGAATCCTGGTTTCATTCACACCTAGCGTCAGATCCAGAATCCCCATTTCATTCACACCTAGCGTCAGATCCAGAATCCCGGTTTCATTCACACCTAACGTCAGATCCAGAATATGGTTTCATTCATGCCTAATGTCATATCCAGAATCCCGGTTTCATTCACACTTAACGTCAGATCCAGAATCCCGCTTTCATTCACACCTTACGTAAGATCCAGAAACCTGGTTTCATTCAAACCTAATGTAAGACCCAAAATCCCGGTTTCGTTCACACCTAACGTCAGATCCAGAATCCAAGTTTCATTAACACCTAACGTCAGATCCAGAATCTGGTTTCATTCACACCTAATGTCAGATCCAGAATCCCAGTTTCATTCACACCTAACGTAAGATCCAGAATCTCGTTTCATTCATGCCTAATGTCAGATCCAGAATCCCGGTTTCGTTCACACCTACTGTCAGATCCAGAATCCTGGTTACATTCACACCTCGCGTCAGATCCAGAATCCCAGTTTCATTCACACATGACGTCAGATTCAGAATCCTGGTTTCATTCACACCTAACTTCAGATCCAGAAAATGGTTTCATTCATGCCTAATGTCAGATCCAGAATCCCGGTTTCGTTCACACCTAGCATCAGATCCAGAATCCAGAATCCCAGTTTCATTCACACCTTACGTAAGATCCAGAATCCCGGTTTCATTTACACAAGGCGTCAGATCCAAAATCCCAATTTCATTCACACCTAACGTCAGATCCAGACTCCAGAATCCTGGTTTCGTTCACACCTAATGTCAGATCCAGAATCCTGGTTTCATTCACACGTAGTGTCAGATCCAGAATCCCGGTTTCGTTCACACCTAGCATCAGATCCAGAATCCCCATTTCATTCACACCTAACGTCAGATCCACAATCCCGGTTTCGTTCACACCTAATGTCAGATCCAGAATCCTGGTTTCATTCACACCTAACGTCAGATCCACAATCCCGGTTTCGTTCACACCTAATGTCAGATCCAGAATCCTGGTTTCATTCACACCTAATGTCAGATCCAGAATCTGGTTTCATTCACACCTAATGTCAGATCCAGAATCCCCGTTTCGTTCACACCTAGCATCAGATCCAGAATCCAGAATCCCCGTTTCATTCACACCTAACATCAGATCCAGAATTCCCGGTTTCATTCACACCAAACGTCAGATCCAGAATCTGGTTTCATTCACACCTTATGTCAGATCCAGAATCCCAGTTTCATTCACACCTGACGTCAGATCCAGAATCCTTGTATCATTCACACCTAGCGTCAGATCCAGAATCCCAGTTTCATTCACACATGACGTCAGATTCAGAATCCCGGTTTCGTTCACACCTAGCATCAGATCCAGAATCCAGAATCCCAGTTTCATTCACACCTTACGTAAGATCCAGAATCCCGGTTTCATTCACACTTAACGTCAGATCCAAAATCCCAATTTCATTCACACCTAACGTCAGATCCAGACTCCAGAATCCTGGTTTCGTTCACACCTAATGTCAGATCCAGAATCCTGGTTTCATTCACACCTAGCATCAGATCCAGAATCCCCATTTCATTCACACCTAACGTCAGATCCACAATCCCGGTTTCGTTCACACCTAATGTCAGATCCAGAATCCTGGTTTCATTCACACCTAACGTCAGATCCACAATCCCGGTTTCGTTCACACCTAATGTCAGATCCAGAATCCTGGTTTCATTCACACCTTACGTAAGATCCAGAAACCTGGTTTCATTCAAACCTAACGTAAGACCCAAAATCCCGGTTTCTTTCACACCTAACGTCAGATCCAGAATCCAAGTTTCATTAACACCTAACGTCAGATCCAGAATCTGGTTTCATTCACACCTAATGTCAGATCCAGAATCCCAGTTTCATTCACACCTAACGTAAGATCCAGAATCTCGTTTCATTCATGCCTAATGTCAGATCCAGAATCCCGGTTTCGTTCACACCTGCTGTCAGATCCAGAATCCTGGTTACATTCACACCTCGCGTCAGATCCAGAATCCCAGTTTCATTCACACATGACGTCAGATTCAGAATCCTGGTTTCATTCACACCTAACTTCAGATCCAGAAAATGGTTTCATTCATGCCTAATGTCAGATCCAGAATCCCGGTTTCGTTCACACCTAGCATCAGATCCAGAATCCAGAATCCCAGTTTCATTCACACCTTACGTAAGATCCAGAATCCCGGTTTCATTCACACAAGGCGTCAGATCCAAAATCCCAATTTCATTCACACCTAACGTCAGATCCAGACTCCAGAATCCTGGTTTCGTTCACACCTAATGTCAGATCCAGAATCCTGGTTTCATTCACACGTAGTGTCAGATCCAGAATCCCGGTTTCGTTCACACCTAGCATCAGATCCAGAATCCCCATTTCATTCACACCTAACGTCAGATCCAGAATCTGGTTTCATTCACACCTAATGTCAGATCCAGAATCCTGGTTTCATTCACACCTAACGTCAGATCCACAATCCCGGTTTCGTTCACACCTAATGTCAGATCCAGAATCCTGGTTTCATTCACACCTAACGTCAGATCCAGAATCCCAGTTTCATTCACACCTAATGTCAGATCCAGAATCCCGTTTTCGTTCACACCTAGCATCAGATCCACAATCCAGAATCCCCGTTTCATTCGCACCTAACGTCAGATCCAGAATCCTGGTTTCATTCACACCAAACGTCAGATCCAGAATCCTGGTTTCATTCACACGTAGTGTCAGATCCAGAATCCCGGTTTCGTTCACACCTAGCATCAGATCCAGAATCCCCATTTCGTTCACACCTAACGTCAGATCCACAATCCCGGTTTCGTTCACACCTAATGTCAGATCCAGAATCCTGGTTTCATTCACACCTAACGTCAGATCCAGAATCCCGGTTTCGTTCACACCTAATGTCAGATCCAGAATCCCAGTTTCATTCACACCTAATGTCAGATCCAGAATCCCGGTTTCGTTCACACCTAGCATCAGATCCACAATCCAGAATCCCCGTTTCATTCGCACCTAACGTCAGATCCAGAATCCTGGTTTCATTCACACCAAACGTCAGATCCAGAATCCTGGTTTCATTCACACGTAGTGTCAGATCCAGAATCCCGGTTTCGTTCACACCTAGCATCAGATCCAGAATCCCCATTTCATTCACACCTAACGTCAGATCCAATATCCCGGTTTCGTTCACACCTAATGTCAGATCCAGAATCCTGCTTTCATTCACACCTAATGTCAGATCCAGAATCTGGTTTCATTCACACCTAATGTCAGATCCAGAATCCCGGTTTCGTTCACACCTAGCATCAGATCCAGAATCCAGAATCCCCGTTTCATTCACACCTAACATCAGATCCAGACCTCCCGGTTTCAATCACACCAAACGTCAGATCCAGAATCTGGTTTCATTCACACCTGACGTCAGATCCAGAATCCTGGTATCATTCACACCTAGCGTCAGATCCAGAATCCCAGTTTCATTCACACATGACGTCAGATTCAGAATCCCGGTTTCGTTCACACCTAGCATCAGATCCAGAATCCAGAATCCCCGTTTCATTCACACCTAACGTCCGATCCAGAATCCTGGTTTCATTTACACCAAACGTCAGATCCAGAATCTGGTTTCATTCACACCTAATGTCAGATCCAGAATCCTGGTTTCATTCACACCTAACGTCAGATCCACAATCCCGGTTTCGTTCACACCTAATGTCAGATCCAGAATCCTGGTTTCATTCACACCTAACGTCAGATCCAGAATCCCAGTTTCATTCACACCTAATGTCAGATCCAGAATCTCGTTTCATTCACACCTAATGTCAGATCCAGAATCCCGGTTTCGTTCACACCTAGCATCAGATCCAGAATCCAGAATCCCCGTTTCATTCACACCTGACATCAGATCCAGAATTCCCGGTTTCATTCACACCAAACGTCAGATCCAGAATCTGGTTTCATTCACACCTTATGTCAGATCCAGAATCCCAGTTTCATTCACACCAAACGTCAGATCCAGAATCCTGGTTTCATTCACACGTAGTGTCAGATCCAGAATCCCGGTTTCGTTCACACCTAGCATCAGATCCAGAATCCCCATTTCGTTCACACCTAACGTCAGATCCACAATCCCGGTTTCGTTCACACCTAATGTCAGATCCAGAATCCTGGTTTCATTCACACCTAACGTCAGATCCACAATCCCGGTTTCGTTCACACCTAATGTCAGATCCAGAATCTGGTTTCATTCACACCTAATGTCAGATCCAGAATCCCGGTTTCGTTCACACCTAGCATCAGATCCAGAATCCAGAATCCCCGTTTCATTCACACCTAACATCAGATCCAGAATTCCCGGTTTCATTCACACCAAACGTCAGATCCAGAATCTGGTTTCATTCACACCTTATGTCAGATCCAGAATCCCAGTTTCATTCACACCTGACGTCAGATCCAGAATCCTGGTATCATTCACACCTAGCGTCAGATCCAGAATCCCAGTTTCATTCACACATGACGTCAGATTCAGAATCCCGGTTTCGTTCACACCTAGCATCAGATCCAGAATCCAGAATCCCCGTTTCATTCACACCTAACGTCCGATCCAGAATCCTGGTTTCATTTACACCAAACGTCAGATCCAGAATCTGGTTTCATTCACACCTAACGTCAGATCCACAATCCCGGTTTCGTTCACACCTAATGTCAGATCCAGAATCCTGGTTTCATTCACACCTAACGTCAGATCCAGAATCCCAGTTTCATTCACACCTAATGTCAGATCCAGAATCTCGTTTCATTCACACCTAATGTCAGATCCAGAATCCCGGTTTCGTTCACACCTAGCATCAGTTCCAGAATCCAGAATCCCCGTTTCATTCACACCTGACATCAGATCCAGAATTCCCGGTTTCATTCACACCAAACGTCAGATCCAGAATCCTGGTATCATTCACACCTAGCGTCAGATCCACAATCCCGGTTTCGTTCACACCTAATGTCAGATCCAGAATCCTGGTTTCATTCACACCTAACGTCAGATCCACAATCCCGGTTTCGTTCACACCTAATGTCAGATCCAGAATCCTGGTTTCATTCACACCTTACGTAAGATCCAGAAACCTGGTTTCATTCAAACCTCACGTAAGACCCAAAATCCCGGTTTCGTTCACACCTAACATCAGATCCAGAATCCAAGTTTCATTAACACCTAACGTCAGATCCAGAATCTGGTTTCATTCACACCTAATGTCAGATCCAGAATCCCAGTTTCATTCACACCTAACGTAAGATCCAGAATCTCGTTTCATTCATGCCTAATGTCAGATCCAGAATCCCGGTTTCGTTCACACCTACTGTCAGATCCAGAATCCTGGTTACATTCACACCTAACGTCAGATCCAGAATCCCAGTTTCATTGACACATGACGTCAGATTCAGAATCCTGGTTTCATTCACACCTAACTTCAGATCCAGAAAATGGTTTCATTCATGCCTAATGTCAGATCCAGAATCCCGGTTTCGTTCACACCTAGCATCAGATCCAGAATCCAGAATCCCAGTTTCATTCACACAAGGCGTCAGATCCAAAATCCCAATTTCATTCACACCTAACGTCAGATCCAGACTCCAGAATCCAGGTTTCGTTCACACCTAATGTCAGATCCAGAATCCTGGTTTCATTCACACGTAGTGTCAGATCCAGAATCCCGGTTTCGTTCACACCTAGCATCAGATCCAGAATCCCCATTTCATTCACACCTAGCGTCAGATCCACAATCCCGGTTTCGTTCACACCTAATGTCAGATCCAGAATCCCGGTTTCGTTCACACCTAGCATCAGATCCACAATCCAGAATCCCCGTTTCATTCGCACCTAACGTCAGATCCAGAATCCTGGTTTCATTCACACCTAATGTCAGATCCAGAATCCCGGTTTCGTTCACACCTAGCATCAGATCCACAATCCAGAATCCCCGTTTCATTCGCACCTAACGTCAGATCCAGAATCCTGGTTTCATTCACACGTAGTGTCAGATCCAGAATCCCGGTTTCGTTCACACCTAGCATCAGTTCCAGAATCCCCATTTCGTTCACACCTAACGTCAGATCCACAATCCCGGTTTCGTTCACACCTAATGTCAGATCCAGAATCCTGGTTTCATTCACACGTAACGTCAGATCCACAATCCCGGTTTCGTTCACACCTAATGTCAGATCCAGAATCCTGGTTTCATTCACACCTAATGTCAGATCCAGAATCTGGTTTCATTCACACCTAATGTCAGATCCAGAATCCCGGTTTCGTTCACACCTAGCATCAGATCCAGAATCCAGAATCCCCGTTTCATTCACACCTAACATCAGATCCAGAATTCCCGGTTTCATTCACACCAAACGTCAGATCCAGAATCTGGTTTCATTCACACCTTATGTCAGATCCAGAATCCTGGTTTCATTCACACCTGACGTCAGATCCAGAATCCTGGTATCATTCACACCTAGCGTCAGATCCAGAATCCCAGTTTCATTCACACATGACGTCAGATTCAGAATCCCGGTTTCGTTCACACCTAGCATCAGATCCAGAATCCAGAATCCCCGTTTCATTCACACCTAACGTCCGATCCAGAATCCTGGTTTCATTTACACCAAACGTCAGATCCAGAATCTGGTTTCATTCACACCTAATGTCAGATCCAGAATCCTGGTTTCATTCACACCTAACGTCAGATCCACAATCCCGGTTTCGTTCACACCTAGCGTCAGATCCAGAATTCCCGGTTTCATTCACACCAAACGTCAGATCCAGAATCTGGTTTCATTCACACCTTATGTCAGATTCAGAATCCTGGTATCATTCACACCTAGCGTCAGATCCAGAATCCCGGTTCTGTTCACACTTAACGTCAGATCCAGAATCCTGGATTCATTCACACCTAATATCAGATCCAGGATCCCCGTTTCATTCACACCTAACGTCAGATCCAGAATCTGGTTTCATTCACACCTAACGTCAGATCCAGAATCCCGGTTTCATTCACACCTTACGTAAGATCCATAATCCCCATTTTATTCACAACTAATGTCAGATCCAGCATCCTGGTTTCATTCACACCAAACGTCAGATCCAGAATCTGGTTTCATTCACACCTAATGTCAGATCCAGAATCCCAGTTTCATTCACACCTAATGTCAGATCCAGAATCCCGGTTTCGTTCACGCCTAGCATCAGATCCAGAATCCAGAATCCCCGTTTCATTCACACCTAGCATCAGATCCAGAATCCCAGTTTCGTCCACACTTAACGTCATATCCAGAATCCTGGTTTCATTCACACCTAATGTCAGATCCAGAATCCCAGTTTCATTCGCACCTAACGTCAGATCCAGAATCTGGTTTGATTAATGCCTAATGTCAGATCCAGAATCCCAGTTTCATTCACACCTGACGTCAGATCCAGAATCCTGGTATCATTCACACCTAGCGTCAGATCCAGAATCCCGGTTCTGTTCATACTTAACGTCAGATCCAGAATCCTGGTTTCATTCACACCTAATATCAGATCCAGGATCCCCGTTTCATTCACACCTAACGTCAGATCCCAATCTGGTTTCATTCACACCTAACGTCAGATCCAGAATCCCGGTTTCATTCACACCTTACGTAAGATCCAGAATCCCGGTTTCATTCACACCAAGCGTCAGATCCAAAATCCCCATTTCATTCACACCTAATGTCAGATCCAGCATCCTGGTTTCATTCACACCAAACGTCAGATCCAGAATCTGGTTTCATTCACACCTAATGTCAGATCCAGAATCCCAGTTTCATTCACACCTAATGTCAGATCCAGAATATGGTTTCATTCATGCCTAATGTCAGATCCAGAATCCCGGTTTCATTCACACTTAACGTCAGATCCAGAATCCCGCTTTCATTCACACCTTTCGTAAGATCCAGAATCCTGGTTTCATTCACACCTAGCGTCAGATCCAGAATCCCGGTTTCATTCACACTTAACGTCAGATCCAGAATCCAAGTTTCATTAACACCTAACGTCAGATCCAGAATCTGGTTTCATTCACACCTAATGTCAGATCCAGAATCCCAGTTTCATTCACACCTAACGTCAGATCCAGAATCTCGTTTCATTCATGCCTAATGTCAGATCCAGAATCCCGGTTTCGTTCACACCTATTGTCAGATCCAGAATCCTGGTTACATTCACACTTAACGTCAGATCCAGAATCCCAGTTTCATTCACACGTGACGTCAGATTCAGAATCCTGGTTTCATTCACACCTAGCGTCAGATCCAGAATCCCGGTTTCATTCATGCCTAATGTCAGATCCAGAATCCCGGTTTCATTCACACTTAACGTCAGATCCAGAATCCCGCTTTCATTCACACCTTACGTAAGATCCAGAAACCTGGTTTCATTCAAACCTAACGTAAGACCCAAAATCCCGGTTTCGTTCACACCTAGCGTCAGATCCAGAATCCCGGTTTCATTCACACCTAACGTCAGATCCAGAATATGGTTTCATTCATGCCTAATGTCAGATCCAGAATCCCGGTTTCATTCACACTTAACGTCAGATCCAGAATCCCGCTTTCATTCACACCTTACGTAAGATCCAGAATCCTGGTTTCATTCACACCTAACGTCAGATCCAGAATCTGGTTTCATTCACACCTAATGTCAGATCCAGAATCCCAGTTTCATTCACACCTAACGTCAGATCCAGAATCTCGTTTCATTCATGCCTAATGTCAGATCCAGAATCCCGGTTTCGTTCACACCTATTGTCAGATCCAGAATCCTGGTTACATTCACACCTAGCGTCAGATCCAGAATCCCAGTTTCATTCACACGTGACGTCAGATTCAGATTCCTGGTTTCATTCACACCTAACTTCAGATCCAGAATATGGTTTCATTCATGCCTAATGTCAGATCCAGAATCCCGGTTTCGTTCACAACTAGCATCAGATCCAGAATCCAGAATCCCCGTTTCATTCACACCTTACGTAAGATCCAAAATCCCAATTTCATTCACACCTAACGTCAGATCCAGACTCCAGAATCCTGGTTTCGTTCACACCTAATGTCAGATCCAGAATCCTGGTTTCATTCACACGTAGTGTCAGATCCAGAATCCCGGTTTCGTTCACACCTAGCATCAGATCCAGAATCCCCATTTCGTTCACACCTAACGTCAGATCCACAATCCCGGTTTCGTTCACACCTAATGTCAGATCCAGAATCCTGGTTTCATTCACACCAAACGTCAGATCCACAATCCCGGTTTCGTTCACACCTAATGTCAGATCCAGAATCCTGGTTTCATTCACACCTAATGTCAGATCCAGAATCTGGTTTCATTCACACCTAATGTCAGATCCAGAATCCCGGTTTCGTTCACACCTAGCATCAGATCCAGAATCCAGAATCCCCGTTTCATTCACACCTAACATCAGATCCAGAATTCTGGTTTCATTCACACCAAACGTCAGATCCAGAATCTGGTTTCATTCACACCTTATGTCAGATCCAGAATCCCAGTTTCATTCACACCTGACGTCAGATCCAGAATCCTGGTATCATTCACACCTAGCGTCAGATCCAGAATCCCAGTTTCATTCACACCTAGCGTCAGATCCAGAATCTGGTTTGATTCATGCCTAATGTCAGATCCAGAATCCCGGTTTCATTCACACTTAACGTCAGATCCAGAATCCCGCTTTCATTCACACCTTACGTAAGATCCAGAAACCTGGTTTCATTCAAACCTAACGTAAGACCCAAAATCCCGGTTTCGTTCACACCTAACGTCAGATCCAGAATCCAAGTTTCATTAACACCTAACGTCAGATCCAGAATCTGGTTTCATTCACACCTAATGTCAGATCCAGAATCCCAGTTTCATTCACACCTAACGTAAGATCCAGAATCTCGTTTCATTCATGCCTAATGTCAGATCCAGAATCCCGGTTTCGTTCACACCTACTGTCAGATCCAGAATCCTGGTTACATTCACACCTCGCGTCAGATCCAGAATCCCAGTTTCATTCACACATGACGTCAGATTCAGAATCCTGGTTTCATTCACACCTAACTTCAGATCCAGAAAATGGTTTCATTCATGCCTAATGTCAGATCCAGAATCCCGGTTTCGTTCACACCTAGCATCAGATCCAGAATCCAGAATCCCAGTTTCATTCACACCTTACGTAAGATCCAGAATCCCGGTTTCATTCACACAAGGCGTCAGATCCAAAATCCCAATTTCATTCACACCTAACGTCAGATCCAGACTCCAGAATCCTGGTTTCGTTCACACCTAATGTCAGATCCAGAATCCTGGTTTCATTCACACGTAGTGTCAGATCCAGAATCCCGGTTTCGTTCACACCTAGCGTCAGATCCAGAATCCCCATTTCATTCACACCTAACGTCAGATCCACAATCCCGGTTTCGTTCACACCTAATGTCAGATCCAGAATCCTGGTTTCATTCACACCTAACGTCAGATCCACAATCCCGGTTTCGTTCACACCTAATGTCAGATCCAGAATCCTGGTTTCATTCACATCTTACGTAAGATCCAGAAACCTGGTTTCATTCAAACCTAACGTAAGACCCAAAATCCCGGTTTCGTTCACACCTAACGTCAGATCCAGAATCCAAGTTTCATTAACACCTAACGTCAGATCCAGAATCTGGTTTCATTCACACCTAATGTCAGATCCAGAATCCCAGTTTCATTCACACCTAACGTAAGAATCAGAATCTCGTTTCATTCATGCCTAATGTCATATCCAGAATCCCGGTTTCGTTCACACCTACTGTCAGATCCAGAATCCTGGTTACATTCACACATGACGTCAGATTCAGAATCCTGGTTTCATTCACACCTAACTTCAGATCCAGAAAATAGTTTCATTCATGCCTAATGTCAGATCCAGAATCCCGGTTTCGTTCACACCTAGCATCAGATCCAGAATCCAGAATCCCAGTTTCATTCACACCTTACGTAAGATCCAGAATCCCGGTTTCATTCACACAAGGCGTCAGATCCAAAATCCCAATTTCATTCACACCTAACGTCAGATCCAGACTCCAGAATCCTGGTTTCGTTCACACCTAATGTCAGATCCAGAATCCTGGTTTCATTCACACGTAGTGTCAGATCCAGAATCCCGGTTTCGTTCACACCTAGCATCAGATCCAGAATCCCCATTTCATTCACACCTAACGTCAGATCCAGAATCTGGTTTCATTCACACCTAATGTCAGATCCAGAATCCTGGTTTCATTCACACCTAACGTCAGATCCACAATCCCGGTTTCGTTCACACCTAATGTCAGATCCAGAATCCTGGTTTCATTCACACCTAACGTCAGATCCAGAATCCTGGTTTCATTCACACCAAACGTCAGATCCAGAATCCTGGTTTCATTCACACCTAATGTCAGATCCAGAATCCCGGTTTCGTTCACACCTAGCATCAGATCCACAATCCAGAATCCCCGTTTCATTCGCACCTAACGTCAGATCCAGAATCCTGGTTTCATTCACACCAAACGTCAGATCCAGAATCCTGGTTTCATTCACACGTAGTGTCAGATCCAGAATCCCGGTTTCGTTCACACCTAGCATCAGATCCAGAATCCCCATTTCGTTCACACCTAACGTCAGATCCACAATCCCGGTTTCGTTCACACCTAATGTCAGATCCAGAATCCTGGTTTCATTCACACCTAACGTCAGATCCACAATCCCGGTTTAGTTCACACCTAATGTCAGATCCAGAATCCTGGTTTCATTCACACCTAATGTCAGATCCAGAATCTGGTTTCATTCACACCTAATGTCAGATCCAGAATCCCGGTTTCGTTCACACCTAGCATCAGATCCAGAATCCAGAATACCCGTTTCATTCACACCTAACATCAGATCCAGAATTCCCGGTTTCATTCACACCAAACGTCAGATCCAGAATCTGGTTTCATTCACACCTTATGTCAGATCCAGAATCCCAGTTTCATTCACACCTGACGTCAGATCCAGAATCCTGGTATCATTCACACCTAGCGTCAGATCCAGAATCCCAGTTTCATTCACACATGACGTCAGATTCAGAATCCCGGTTTCGTTCACACCTAGCATCAGATACAGAATCCAGAATCCCCGTTTCATTCACACCTAACGTCCGATCCAGAATCCTGGTTTCATTTACACCAAACGTCAGATCCAGAATCTGGTTTCATTCACACCTAATGTCAGATCCAGAATCCTGGTTTCATTCACACCTAACGTCAGATCCACAATCCCGGTTTCGTTCACACCTAATGTCAGATCCAGAATCCTGGTTTCATTCACACCTAACTTCAGATCCAGAATCTCGTTTCATTCACACCTAATGTCAGATCCAGAATCCCGGTTTCGTTCACACCTAGCATCAGATCCAGAATCCAGAATCCCCGTTTCATTCACACCTGACATCAGATCCAGAATTCCCGGTTTCATTCACACCAAACGTCAGATCCAGAATCTGGTTTCATTCACACCTTATGTCAGATCCAGAATCCCAGTTTCATTCACACCTGACGTCAGATCCAGAATCCTGGTATCATTCACACCTAGCGTCAGATCCAGAATCCCGGTTCTGTTCACACTTAACGTCAGATCCAGAATCCTGGTTTTATTCACACCTAATATCAGATCCAGGATCCCCGTTTCATTCACACCTAATGTCAGATCCAGAATCCCGGTTTCGTTCACGCCTAGCATCAGATCCAGAATCCAGAATCCCCGTTTCATTCACACCTAGCATCAGATCCAGAATCCTGGTTTCATTCACACCTAACGTCAGAACCAGAATCCCGGTTTTATTCACACCTTACGTCAGATCCAGAATCCCCATTTCATTCACACCTAATGTCAGATCCAGCATCCTGGTTTCATTCACACCAAACGTCAGATCCAGAATCTGGTTTCATTCACACCTAATGTCAGATCCAGAATCCCAGTTTCATTCACACCTAATGTCAGATCCAGAATCCCGGTTTCGTTCACGCCTAGCATCAGATCCAGAATCCAGAATCCCCGTTTCATTCACACCTAGCATCAGATCCAGAATCCCGGTTTCGTTCACACTTAACGTCAGATCCAGAATCCTGGTTTCATTCACACCTAATGTCAGATCCAGAATCCCAGTTTCATTCGCACCTAACGTCAGATCCAGAATCTGGTTTGATTCATGCCTAATGTCAGATCCAGAATCCCAGTTTCATTCACACCTGACGTCAGATCCAGAATCCTGGTATCATTCACACCTAGCGTCAGATCCAGAATCCCGGTTCTGTTCACACTTAACGTCAGATCCAGAATCCTGGTTTCATTCACACCTAATATCAGATCCAGGATCCCCGTTTCATTCACACCTAACGTCAGATCCAGAATCTGGTTTCATTCACACCTAACGTCAGATCCAGAATCCCTGTTTCATTCACACCTTACGTAAGATCCAGAATCCCGGTTTCATTCACACCAAGCGTCAGATCCAAAATCCCCATTTCATTCACACCTAATGTCAGATCCAGCATCCTGGTTTCATTCACACCAAACGTCAGATCCAGAATCTGGTTTCATTCACACCTAATGTCAGATCCAGAATCCCAGTTTCATTCACACCTAATGTCAGATCCAGAATCCCGGTTTCGTTCACGCCTAGCATCAGATCCAGAATCCAGAATCCCCGTTTCATTCACACCTAGCATCAGATCCAGAATCCCGGTTTCGTTCACACTTAACGTCAGATCCAGAATCCTGGTTTCATTCACACCTAATGTCAGATCCAGAATCCCAGTTTCATTCGCACCTAACGTCAGTTCCAGAATCTGGTTTGATTCATGCCTAATGTCAGATCCAGAATCCTGGTTTCATTCACACCTAATGTCAGATCCAGAATCCCCGTTTCATTCACACCTTATGTCAGATCCAGAATCCCAGTTTCATTCACACCTGACGTCAGATCCAGAATCCTGGTATCATTCACACCTAACGTCAGATCCACATTCCCGGTTTCGTTCACACCTAATGTCAGATCCAGAATCCTGGTTTCATTCACACCTAACGTCAGATCCAGAATCCCAGTTTCATTCACACCTAATGTCAGATCCAGAATCTCGTTTCATTCACACCTAATGTCAGATCCAGAATCCAGAATCCCCGTTTCATTCACACCTGACATCAGATCCAGAATTCCCGGTTTCATTCACACCAAACGTCAGATCCAGAATCTGGTTTCATTCACACCTTATGTCAGATCCAGAATCCCAGTTTCATTCACACCTGACGTCAGATCCAGAATCCTGGTATCATTCACACCTAGCGTCAGATCCAGAATCCCGGTTCTGTTCACACTTAACGTCAGATCCAGAATCCTGGTTTTATTCACACCTAATATCAGATCCAGGATCCCCGTTTCATTCACACCTAATGTCAGATCCAGAATCCCGGTTTCGTTCACGCCTAGCATCAGATCCAGAATCCAGAATCCCCGTTTCATTCACACCTAGCATCAGATCCAGAATCCTGGTTTCATTCACACCTAACGTCAGAACCAGAATCCCGGTTTTATTCACACCTTACGTAAGATCCAGAATCCCCATTTCATTCACACCTAATGTCAGATCCAGCATCCTGGTTTCATTCACACCAAACGTCAGATCCAGAATCTGGTTTCATTCACACCTAATGTCAGATCCAGAATCCCAGTTTCATTCACACCTAATGTCAGATCCAGAATCCCGGTTTCGTTCACGCCTAGCATCAGATCCAGAATCCAGAATCCCCGTTTCATTCACACCTAGCATCAGATCCAGAATCCCGGTTTCGTTCACACTTAACGTCAGATCCAGAATCCTGGTTTCATTCACACCTAATGTCAGATCCAGAATCCCAGTTTCATTCGCACCTAACGTCAGATCCAGAATCTGGTTTGATTCATGCCTAATGTCAGATCCAGAATCCCAGTTTCATTCACACCTGACGTCAGATCCAGAATCCTGGTATCATTCACACCTAGCGTCAGATCCAGAATCCCGGTTCTGTTCACACTTAACGTCAGATCCAGAATCCTGGTTTCATTCACACCTAATATCAGATCCAGGATCCCCGTTTCATTCACACCTAACGTCAGATCCAGAATCTGGTTTCATTCACACCTAACGTCAGATCCAGAATCCCTGTTTCATTCACACCTTACGTAAGATCCAGAATCCCGGTTTCATTCACACCAAGCGTCAGATCCAAAATCCCCATTTCATTCACACCTAATGTCAGATCCAGCATCCTGGTTTCATTCACACCAAACGTCAGATCCAGAATCTGGTTTCATTCACACCTAATGTCAGATCCAGAATCCCAGTTTCATTCACACCTAATGTCAGATCCAGAATCCCGGTTTCGTTCACGCCTAGCATCAGATCCAGAATCCAGAATCCCCGTTTCATTCACACCTAGCATCAGATCCAGAATCCCGGTTTCGTTCACACTTAACGTCAGATCCAGAATCCTGGTTTCATTCACACCTAATGTCAGATCCAGAATCCCAGTTTCATTCGCACCTAACGTCAGTTCCAGAATCTGGTTTGATTCATGCCTAATGTCAGATCCAGAATCCTGGTTTCATTCACACCTAATGTCAGATCCAGAATCCCCGTTTCATTCACACCTAATATCAGATCCATAATCCCCGTTTCATTCACACCTAACGTCAGATCCAGAATCTGGTTTGATTCATGCCTAATGTCAGATCCAGAATCCCGGTTTCGTTCACACCTAGCATCAGATCCAGAATCCAGAATCCCCGTTTCATTCACACCTGACGTCAGATCCAGAATCCTGGTTTCATTCACACCTAGCGTCAGATCCAGAATCCTGGTTTCATTCACACCTAGCGTCAGATCCAGAATCCCGGTTTCATTCACACCTAACGTCAGATCCAGAATATGGTTTCATTCATGCCTAATGTCAGATCCAGAATCCCGGTTTCATTCACACCAAACGTCAGATCCAGAATCTGGTTTCATTCACACCTTATGTCAGATCCAGAATCCCAGTTTCATTCACACCTGACGTCAGATCCAGAATCCTGGTATCATTCACACCTAACGTCAGATCCACAATCCCGGTTTCGTTCACACCTAATGTCAGATCCAGAATCCTGGTTTCATTCACACCTAACGTCAGATCCAGAATCCCAGTTTCATTCACACCTAATGTCAGATCCAGAATCTCGTTTCATTCACACCTAATGTCAGATCCAGAATCCCGGTTTCGTTCACACCTAGCATCAGATCCAGAATCCAGAATCCCCCTTTCATTCACACCTGACATCAGATCCATAATTCCCGGTTTCATTCACACCAAACGTCAGATCCAGAATCTGGTTTCATTCACACCTTATGTCAGATCCAGGATCCCAGTTTCATTCACACCTGACGTCAGATCCAGAATCCTGGTTTCATTCACACCTAGCGTCAGATCCAGAATCCCTGTTCTGTTCACACTTAACGTCAGATCCAGAATCCTGGTTTCATTCACACCTAACATCAGATCCAGGATCCCCGTTTCATTCACACCTAACGTCAGATCCAGAATCCCGGTTTCATTCACACCTTACGTAAGATCCAGAATCCCCATTTCATTCACACCTAATGTCAGATCCAGCATCCTGGTTTCATTCACACCAAACGTCAGATCCAGAATCTGGTTTCATTCACACCTAATGTCAGATCCAGAATCCCAGTTTCATTCACACCTAATGTCAGATCCAGAATCCCGGTTTCGTTCACGCCTAGCATCAGATCCAGAATCCAGAATCCCCGTTTCATTCACACCTAGCATCAGATCCAGAATCCCGGTTTCGTTCACACTTAACGTCAGATCCAGAATCCTGGTTTCATTCACACCTAATGTCAGATCCAGAATCCCAGTTTCATTCGCACCTAACGTCAGATCCAGAATCTGGTTTGATTCATGCCTAATGTCAGATCCAGAATCCCAGTTTCATTCACACCTGACGTCAGATCCAGAATCCTGGTATCATTCACACCTAGCGTCAGATCCAGAATCCCGGTTCTGTTCACACTTAACGTCAGATCCAGAATCCTGGTTTCATTCACACCTAATATCAGATCCAGGATCCCCGTTTCATTCACACCTAACGTCAGATCCAGAATCTGGTTTCATTCACACCTAACGTCAGATCCAGAATCCCGGTTTCATTCACACCTTACGTAAGATCCAGAATCCCGGTTTCATTCACACCTAACGTCAGTTCCAGAATCTGGTTTGATTCATGCCTAATGTCAGATCCAGAATCCTGGTTTCATTCACACCTAATGTCAGATCCAGAATCCCCGTTTCATTCACACCTAATATCAGATCCATAATCCCCGTTTCATTCACACCTAATATCAGATCCAGAATCCCGGTTTCATTCACACCTAGCATCAGATCCAGAATCCAGAATCCCCGTTTCATTCACACCTAACATCAGATCCAGAATTCCCGGTTTCATTCACACCAAACGTCAGATCCAGAATCTGGTTTCATTCACACCTTATGTCAGATCCAGAATCCCCGTTTCATTCACACCTAACGTCAGATCCAGAATCTCGTTTCATTCATGCCTAATGTCAGAACCAGAATCTCGGTTTCGTTCACACCTATTGTCAGATCCAGAATCCTGGTTACATTCACACCTAGCGTCAGATCCAGAATCCCCGTTTCATTCACACATGACGTCAGATTCAGAATCCTGGTTTCATTCACACCTAACTTCAAATCCAGAATATGGTTTCATTCATGCCTAATGTCAGATCCAGAATCCCGGTTTCGTTCACACCTAGCATCAGATCCAGAATCCAGAATCCCGGTTTCATTCACACCTTACGTAAGATCCAGAATCCCGGTTTCATTCACACAAGGCGTCAGATCCAAAATCCCAATTTCATTCACACCTAACGTCAGATCCAGACTCCAGAATCCTGGTTTCGTTCACACCTAATGTCAGATCCAGAATCCTGGTTTCATTCACACGTAGTGTCAGATCCAGAATCCCGGTTTCGTTCACACCTAGCATCAGATCCAGAATCCCCATTTCGTTCACACCTAACGTCAGATCCACAATCCCGGTTTCGTTCACACCTAATGTCAGATCCAGAATCCTGGTTTCATTCACACCTAACGTCAGATCCACAATCCCGGTTTCGTTCACACCTAATGTCAGATCCAGAATCCTGGTTTCATTCACACCTAACGTCAGATCCAGAATCCCAGTTTCATTCACACCTAATGTCAGATCCAGAATCCCGGTTTCGTTCACACCTAGCATCAGATCCACAATCCAGAATCCCCGTTTCATTCGCACCTAACGTCAGATCCAGAATCCTGGTTTCATTCACACCAAACGTCAGATCCAGAATCCTGGTTTCATTCACACGTAGTGTCAGATCCAGAATCCCCATTTCGTTCACACCTAACGTCAGATCCACAATCCCGGTTTCGTTCACACCTAATGTCAGATCCAGAATCCTGGTTTCATTCACACCTAACGTCAGATCCACAATCCCGGTTTCGTTCACACCTAATGTCAGATCCAGAATCCTGGTTTCATTCACACCTAATGTCAGATCCAGAATCTGGTTTCATTCACACCTAATGTCAGATCCAGAATCCCGGTTTCGTTCACACCTAGCATCAGATCCAGAATCCAGAATCCCCGTTTCATTCACACCTAACATCAGATCCAGAATTCCCGGTTTCATTCACACCAAACGTCAGATCCAGAATCTGGTTTCATTCACACCTTATGTCAGATCCAGAATCCCAGTTTCATTCACACCTGACGTCAGATCCAGAATCCTGGTATCATTCACACCTAGCGTCAGATCCAGAATCCCAGTTTCATTCACACATGACGTCAGATTCAGAATCCCGGTTTCGTTCACACCTAGCATCAGATCCAGAATCCAGAGTCCCCGTTTCATTCACACCTAACGTCCGATCCAGAATCCTGGTTTCATTTACACCAAACGTCAGATCCAGAATCTGGTTTCATTCACACCTAATGTCAGATCCAGAATCCCAGTTTCATTCACACCTAACGTCAGATCCAGAATCCTGGTTTCATTCACACCTGACGTCAGATCCAGAATCCTGGTTTCATTCACACCTAGCGTCAGATCCAGAATCCTGGTTTCATTCACACCTAGCGTCAGATCCAGAATCCCGGTTTCATTCACACCTAACGTCAGATCCAGAATATGGTTTCATTCATGCCTAATGTCAGATCCAGAATCCCGGTTTCATTCACACTTAACGTCAGATCCAGAATCCCGCTTTCATTCACACCTTACGTAAGATCCAGAAACCTGGTTTCATTCAAACCTAACGTAAGACCCAAAATCCCGGTTTCGTTCACACCTAACGTCAGATCCAGAATCCAAGTTTCATTAACACCTAACGTCAGACCCAGAATCCCGGTTTCATTCACACCAAACGTCAGATCCAGAATCTGGTTTCATTCACACCTTATGTCAGATCCAGAATCCCAGTTTCATTCACACCTGACGTCAGATCCAGAATCCTGGTATCATTCACACCTAGCGTCAGATCCAGAATCCCGGTTTCGTTCACACTTAACGTCAGATCCAGAATCCTGGTTTAATTCACACCTAATATCAGATCCAGAATCCCAGTTTCATTCACACCTAACGTCAGATGCAGAATTTGGTTTGATTCATGCCAAATGTCAGATCCAGAATCCCAGGTTTCATTCACACCTAACATCAGATCCAGAATCCAGAATCCCCGTTTCATTCACACCTAACGTCAGATCCAGAATCCTGGTTTAATTCAGACGAAATGTCAGATCCAGAATCTGGTTTCATTCACACCTAATGTCAGATCCAGAATCCCAGTTTCATTCAGACCTAATGTCAGATCCAGAATCCCAGTTTCATTCGCACCTAACGTCAGATCCAGAATCTGGTTTGATTCATGCCTAATGTCAGATCCAGAATCCCAGTTTCATTCACACCTGACGTCAGATCCAGAATCCTGGTATCATTCACACCTAGCGTCAGATCCAGAATCCCGGTTCTGTTCACACTTAACGTCAGATCCAGAATCCTGGTTTCATTCACACCTAATATCAGATCCAGGATCCCCGTTTCATTCACACCTAACGTCAGATCCAGAATCCCGGTTTCATTCACACCTTACGTCAGATCCAGAATCCCGGTTTCATTCACACCAAGCGTCAGATCCATAATCTGGTTTCATTCACACCTAATGTCAGATCCAGAATCCCAGTTTCATTCACACCTAATGTCAGATCCAGAATCCCGGTTTCGTTCACACCTAGCATCAGATCCAGAATCCAGAATCCCCGTTTCATTCACACCTAACATCAGATCCAGAATTCCCGGTTTCATTCACACCAAACGTCAGATCCAGAATCTGGTTTCATTCACACCTTATGTCAGATCCAGAATCCCAGTTTCATTCACAGCTAACGTCAGATCCAGAATCTCGTTTCATTCATGCCTAATGTCAGATCCAGAATCCCGGTTTCGTTCACACAAGGCGTCAGATCCAAAATCCCAATTTCATTCACACCTAACGTCAGATCCAGACTCCAGAATCCTGGTTTCGTTCACACCTAATGTCAGATCCAGAATCCTGGTTTCATTCACACGTAGTGTCAGATCCAGAATCCCGGTTTCGTTCACACCTAGCATCAGATCCAGAATCCCCATTTCGTTCACACCTAACGTCAGATGCACAATCCCGGTTTCGTTCACACCTAATGTCAGATCCAGAATCCTGGTTTCATTCACACTTAACGTCAGATCCAGAATCCCGCTTTCATTCACACCTTACGTAAGATCCAGAAACCTGGTTTCATTCAAACCTAACGTAAGACCCAAAATCCCGGTTTCGTTCACACCTAACGTCAGATCCAGAATCCAAGTTTCATTAACACCTAACGTCAGACCCAGAATCCCGGTTTCATTCACACCAAACGTCAGATCCAGAATCTGGTTTCATTCACACCTTATGTCAGATCCAGAATCCCAGTTTCATTCACACCTGACGTCAGATCCAGAATCCTGGTATCATTCACACCTAGCGTCAGATCCAGAATCCCGGTTCTGTTCACACTTAACGTCAGATCCAGAATCTCGTTTCATTCATGCCTAATGTCAGATCCAGAATCCCAGTTTCATTCCCACCTAACGTCAGATCCAGAATCCTGGTATCATTCACACCTCGCGTCAGATCCAGAATCCCGGTTTCGTTCACACTTAACGTCAGATCCAGAATCCTGGTTTAATTCACACCTAATATCAGATCCAGAATCCCAGTTTCATTCACACCTAACGTCAGATGCAGAATTTGGTTTGATTCATGCCAAATGTCAGATCCAGAATCCCAGGTTTCATTCACACCTAACATCAGATCCAGAATCCAGAATCCCCGTTTCATTCACACCTAACGTCAGATCCAGAATCCTGGTTTCATTCAGACGAAATGTCAGATCCAGAATCTGGTTTCATTCACACCTAATGTCAGATCCAGAATCCCAGTTTCATTCAGACCTAATGTCAGATCCAGAATCCCAGTTTCATTCGCACCTAACGTCAGATCCAGAATCTGGTTTGATTCATGCCTAATGTCAGATCCAGAATCCCAGTTTCATTCACACCTGACGTCAGATCCAGAATCCTGGTATCATTCACACCTAGCGTCAGATCCAGAATCCCGGTTCTGTTCACACTTAACGTCAGATCCAGAATCCTGATTTCATTCACACCTAATATCAGATCCAGGATCCCCGTTTCATTCACACCTAACGTCAGATCCAGAATCCCGGTTTCATTCACACCTTACGTCAGATCCAGAATCCCGGTTTCATTCACACCAAGCGTCAGATCCATAATCTGGTTTCATTCACACCTAATGTCAGATCCAGAATCCCAGTTTCATTCACACCTAATGTCAGATCCAGAATCCCGGTTTCGTTCACGCCTAGCATCAGATCCAGAATCCAGAATCCCTGTTTCATTCACACCTAGCATTAGATCCAAAATCCCGGTTTCGTTCACACTTAACGTCAGATCCAGACTCCTGGTTTCATTCACACCTAATGTCAGACCCAGAATCCCAGTTTCATTCGCACCTAACGTCAGATCCAGAATCTGGTTTGATTCATGCCTAATGTCAGATCCAGAATCCTGGTTTTATTCACACCTAATGTCAGATCCAGAATACCCGTTTCATTCACACCTAATATCTGATCCATAATCCCCGTTTCATTCACACCTAACGTCAGATCCAGAATCCCAGTTTCATTCACACCTAACATCAGATCCAGAATTCCCGGTTTCATTCACACCAAACGTCAGATCCAGAATCTGGTTTCATTCACACCTTATGTCAGATCCAGAATCCCAGTTTCATTCACAGCTAACGTCAGATCCAGAATCTCGTTTCATTCATGCCTAATGTCAGATCCAGAATCCCGGTTTCGTTCACACAAGGCGTCAGATCCAAAATCCCAATTTCATTCACACCTAACGTCAGATCCAGACTCCAGAATCCTGGTTTCGTTCACACCTAATGTCAGATCCAGAATCCTGGTTTCATTCACACGTAGTGTCAGATCCAGAATCCCGGTTTCGTTCACACCTAGCATCAGATCCAGAATCCCCATTTCGTTCACACCTAACGTCAGATGCACAATCCCGGTTTCGTTCACACCTAATGTCAGATCCAGAATCCTGGTTTCATTCACACCTAACGTCAGATCCACAATCCCGGTTTCGTTCACACCTAATGTCAGATCCAGAATCCTGGTTTCATTCACACCTAACGTCAGATCCAGAATCCCAGTTTCATTCACACCTAATGTCAGATCCAGAATCCCGGTTTCGTTCACACCTAGCATCAGATCCAGAATCCAGAATCCCCGTTTCATTCGCACCTAACGTCAGATCCAGAATCCTGGTTTCATTCACACCAAACGTCAGATCCAGAATCTGGTTTCATTCACACCTAATGTCAGATCCAGAATCCCAGTTTCATTCACACCTAACGTCAGATCCAGAATCTCGTTTCATTCATGCCTAATGTCAGATCCAGAATCCCAGTTTCATTCCCACCTAACGTCAGATCCAGAATCCTGGTATCATTCACACCTCGCGTCAGATCCAGAATCCCGGTTTCGTTCACACTTAACGTCAGATCCAGAATCCTGGTTTAATTCACACCTAATATCAGATCCAGAATCCCAGTTTCATTCACACCTAACGTCAGATCCAGAATCCTGGTTTCATTCACACCTAATGTCAGATCCAGAATCCCAGTTTCATTCGCACCTAACGTCAGATCCAGAATCTGGTTTGATTCATGCCTAATGTCAGATCCAGAATCCCCGTTTCATTCGCACCTAGCATCAGATCCAGAATCCCGGTTTCGTTCACACTTAACGTCAGATCCAGAATCCTGGTTTCATTCACACCTAATGTCAGATCCAGAATCCCAGTTTCATTCGCACCTAACGTCAGATCCAGAATCTGGTTTGATTCATGCCTAATGTCAGATCCAGAATCCCCGTTTCATTCGCACCTAGCATCAGATCCAGAATCCCGGTTTCGTTCACACCTAGCATCAGATCCAGAATCCAGAATCCCCGTTTCATTCGCACCTAACGTCAGATCCAGAATCCTGGTTTCATTCACACCAAACGTCAGATCCAGAATCTGGTTTCATTCACACCTAATGTCAGATCCAGAATCCCAGTTTCATTCACACCTAACGTCAGATCCAGAATCTCGTTTCATTCATGCCTAATGTCAGATCCAGAATCCCAGTTTCATTCCCACCTAACGTCAGATCCAGAATCCTGGTATCATTCAAACCTCGCGTCAGATCCAGAATCCCGGTTTCGTTCACACTTAACGTCAGATCCAGAATCCTGGTTTAATTCACACCTAATATCAGATCCAGAATCCCAGTTTCATTCACACCTAACGTCAGATGCAGAATTTGGTTTGATTCATGCCAAATGTCAGATCCAGAATCCCGGTTTCGTTCACACCTAGCATCAGATCCAGAATCCTGGTTTCATTCACACGAAACGTCAGATCCAGAATCTGGTTTCATTCACACCTAATGTCAGATCCAGAATCCCAGTTTCATTCAGACCTAATGTCAGATCCAGAATCCCGGTTTCGTTCACGCCTAGCATCAGATCCAGAATCCAGAATCCCCGTTTCATTCGCACCTAGCATCAGATGCAGAATCCCGGTTTCGTTCACACTTAACGTCAGATCCAGAATCCTGGTTTCATTCACACCTAATGTCAGATCCAGAATCCCAGTTTCATTCGCACCTAACGTCAGATCCAGAATCTGGTTTGATTCATGCCTAATGTCAGATCCAGAATCCCCGTTTCATTCGCACCTAGCATCAGATCCAGAATCCCGGTTTCGTTCACACTTAACGTCAGATCCAGAATCCTGGTTTCATTCACACCTAATGTCAGATCCAGAATCCCAGTTTCATTCGCACCTAACGTCAGATCCAGAATCTGGTTTGATTCATGCCTAATGTCAGATCCAGAATCTGGTTTCATTCACACCTAATGTCAGATCCAGAATCTGGTTTGATTCATGCCTAATGTCAGATCCAGAATCCCGGTTTCGTTCACACCTAGCATCAGATCCAGAATCCAGAATCCACGTTTCATTCACACCTAACATCAGATCCAGAATTCCCGGTTTCATTCACACCAAACGTCAGATCCAGAATCTGGTTTCATTCACACCTTATGTCAGATCCAGAATCCCAGTTTCATTCACACCTGACGTCAGATCCAGAATCCTGGTATCATTCACACCTAGCGTCAGATCCAGAATCCCGGTTCTGTTCACACTTAACGTCAGATCCAGAATCCTGGTTTCATTCACACCTAATAGCAGATCCAGGATCCCCGTTTCATTCACACCTAACGTCAGATCCAGAATCCTGGTTGCATTCACACCTAATGTCAGATCCAGAATCCCGGTTTCATTCACACCTTACGTAAGATCCAGAATCCCGGTTTCATTCACACCAAGCGTCAGATCTAAAATCCCCATTTCATTCACACCTAATGTCAGATCCAGCATCCTGGTTTCATTCACACCAAACGTCAGATCCAGAATCTGGTTTCATTCACACCTAATGTCAGATCCAGAATCCCAGTTTCATTCACACCTAATGTCAGATCCAGAATCCCGGTTTCGTTCACGCCTAGCATCAGATCCAGAATCCAGAATCCCCGTTTCATTCACACCTAGCATCAGATCCAGAATCCCGGTTTCGTTCACACTTAACGTCAGATCCAGAATCCTGGTTTCATTCACACCTAATGTCAGATCCAGAATCCCAGTTTCATTCGCACCTAACGTCAGATCCAGAATCCCCGTTTCATTCACACCTAATATCAGATCCATAATCCCCGTTTCATTCACACCTAACGTCAGATCCAGAATCTGGTTTGATTCATGCCTAATGTCAGATCCAGAATCCCGGTTTCGTTCACACCTAGCATCAGATCCAGAATCCAGAATCCCCGTTTCATTCACACCTAACATCAGATCCAGAATTCCCGGTTTCATTCACACCAAACGTCAGATCCAGAATCTGGTTTCATTCACACCTTATGTCAGATCCAGAATCCCAGTTTCATTCACACCTAACGTCAGATCCAGAATCTCGTTTCATTCATGCCTAATGTCAGAACCAGAATCCCGGTTTCGTTCACACCTATTGTCAGATCCAGAATCCTGGTTACATTCACACCTAGCGTCAGATCCAGAATCCCAGTTTCATTCACACATGACGTCAGATTCAGAATCCTGGTTTAATTCACACCTAACTTCAGATCCAGAATATGGTTTCATTCATGCCTAATGTCAGATCCAGAATCCCGGTTTCATTCACACCTAGCATAAGATCCAGAATCCAGAATCCCGGTTTCATTCACACCTTACGTAAGATCCAGAATCCCGGTTTCATTCACACAAGGCGTCAAATCCAAAATCCCAATTTCATTCACACCTAACGTATGATCCAGACTCCAGAATCCTGGTTTCGTTCACACCTAATGTCAGATCCAGAATCCCAGTTTCATTCGCACCTAACGTCAGATCCAGAATCTGGTTTGATTCATGCCTAATGTCAGATCCAGAATCCCCGTTTCATTCGCACCTAGCATCAGATCCAGAATCCCGGTTTCGTTCACACTTTACGTCAGATCCAGAATCCTGGTTTCATTCACACCTAATGTCAGATCCAGAATCCCAGTTTCATTCGCACCTAACGTCAGATCCAGAATCTGGTTTGATTCATGCCTAATTACAGATCCAGAATCTGGTTTCATTCACACCTAATGTCAGATCCAGAATCTGGTTTGATTCATGCCTAATGTCAGATCCAGAATCCCGGTTTCGTTCACACCTAGCATCAGATCCAGAATCCAGAATCCACGTTTCATTCACACCTAACATCAGATCCAGAATTCCCGGTTTCATTCACACCAAACGTCAGATCCAGAATCTGGTTTCATTCACACCTTATGTCAGATCCAGAATCCCAGTTTCATTCACACCTGACGTCAGATCCAGAATCCTGGTATCATTCACACCTAGCGTCAGATCCAGAATCCCGGTTCTGTTCACACTTAACGGCAGATCCAGAATCCTGGTTTCATTCACACCTAATAGCAGATCCAGGATCCCCGTTTCATTCACACCTAACGTCAGATCCAGAATCCTGGTTGCATTCACACCTAATGTCAGATCCAGAATCCCGGTTTCATTCACACCTTACGTAAGATCCAGAATCCCGGTTTCATTCACACCAAGCGTCAGATCTAAAATCCCCATTTCATTCACACCTAATGTCAGATCCAGCATCCTGGTTTCATTCACACCAAACGTCAGATCCAGAATCTGGTTTCATTCACACCTAATGTCAGATCCAGAATCCCAGTTTCATTCACACCTAATGTCAGATCCAGAATCCCGGTTTCGTTCACGCCTAGCATCAGATCCAGAATCCAGAATCCCCGTTTCATTCACACCTAGCATCAGATCCAGAATCCCGGTTTCGTTCACACTTAACGTCAGATCCAGAATCCTGGTTTCATTCACACCTAATGTCAGATCCAGAATCCCAGTTTCATTCGCACCTAACGTCAGATCCAGAATCCCCGTTTCATTCACACCTAATATCAGATCCATAATCCCCGTTTCATTCACACCTAACGTCAGATCCAGAATCTGGTTTGATTCATGCCTAATGTCAGATCCAGAATCCCGGTTTCGTTCACACCTAGCATCAGATCCAGAATCCAGAATCCCCGTTTCATTCACACCTAACATCAGATCCAGAATTCCCGGTTTCATTCACACCAAGCGTCAGATCCAGAATCTGGTTTCATTCACACCTTATGTCAGATCCAGAATCCCAGTTTCATTCACACCTAACGTCAGATCCAGAATCTCGTTTCATTCATGCCTAATGTCAGAACCAGAATCCCGGTTTCGTTCACACCTATTGTCAGATCCAGAATCCTGGTTACATTCACACCTAGCGTCAGATCCAGAATCCCAGTTTCATTCACACATGACGTCAGATTCAGAATCCTGGTTTAATTCACACCTAACTTCAGATCCAGAATATGGTTTCATTCATGCCTAATGTCAGATCCAGAATCCCGGTTTCGTTCACACCTAGCATAAGATCCAGAATCCAGAATCCCGGTTTCATTCACACCTTACGTAAGATCCAGAATCCCGGTTTCATTCACACAAGGCGTCAAATCCAAAATCCCAATTTCATTCACACCTAACGTATGATCCAGACTCCAGAATCCTGGTTTCGTTCACACCTAATGTCAGATCCAGAATCCTGGTTTCATTCACACGTAGTGTCAGATCCAGAATCCCGGTTTCGTTCACACCTAGCATCAGATCCAGAATCCCCATTTCGTTCACACCAAACGTCAGATCCACAATCCCGGTTTCGTTCACACCTAATGTCAGATCCAGAATCCTGGTTTCATTCACACCTAACGTCAGATCCACAATCCCGGTTTTATTCACACCTAGCATCAGATCCAGAATCCCAATTTCATTCATACCTAACGTCAGATCCAGACTCCAGAATCCTGGTTTCGTTCCCACCTAATGTTAGATCCAGAATCCTGGTTTCATTCACACGTAGTGTCAGATCCAGAATCCCGGTTTCGTTCACACCTAACGTCAGATCCAGAATCCCAGTTTCATTCACACCTAACGTCAGATCCAGAATCTGGTTTCATTCACACCTAACGCCAGATCCAGAATCCCGGTTTCATTCACACCTAGCATCAGATCCAGAATTCCCGGTTTCATTCACACCAAACGTCAGATCCAGAATCCCAGTTTCATTCACACCTAACGTCAGATCCAGAATCTGGTTTCATTCACACCTAACGCCAGATCCAGAATCCCGGTTTCATTCACACCTTACGTAAGATCCAGAATCCCGGTTTCATTCACACCAAGCGTCAGATCCAAAATTCCCATTTCATTCACACCTAATGTCAGATCCAGAATCCTGGTTTTATTCACACCAAACGTCAGATCCAGAATCTGGTTTCATTCACACATAATGTCAGATCCATAATCCCAGTTTCATTCACACCTAGCATCAGATCCAGAATCCCCATTTCGTTCACACCTAACGTCAGATCCACAATCCCGGTTTCGTTCACACCTAATGTCAGATCCAGAATCCTGGTTTCATTCACACCTAACGTCAGATCCACAATCCCGGTTTCGTTCACACCTAATGTCAGATCCAGAATCCTGGTTTCATTCACACCTAACGTCAGATCCAGAATCCCAGTTTCATTCACACCTAATGTCAGATCCAGAATCCTGGTTTCATTCACACCAAACGTCAGATCCAGAATCTGGTTTCATTCACACCTAATGTCAGATCCAGAATCCCGGTTTCATTCACACCTAACGTCAGATCCAGAATCTGGTTTGATTCATGCCTAATGTCAGATCCAGAATCCCAGTTTCATTCCCACCTAACGTCAGATCCAGAATCCTGGTATCATTCACACCTCGCGTCAGATCCAGAATCCCGGTTTCGTTCACACCTAACGTCAGATCCAGAATCCTGGTTTAATTCACACTTAATATCAGATCCAGAATCCCAGTTTCATTCACACCTAATGTCAGATGCAGAATTTGGTTTGATTCATGCCAAATGTCAGATCCAGAATCCCGGTTTCGTTCACACCTAGCATCAGATCCAGAATCCAGAATCCCCGTTTCATTCACACCTAACGTCAGATCCAGAATCCTGGTTTCATTCACACGAAACGTCAGATCCAGAATCTGGTTTCATTCACACCTAATGTCAGATCCAGAATCCCAGTTTCATTCACACCTAATGTCAGATCCAGAATCCCGGTTTCGTTCACGCCTAGCATCAGATCCAGAATCCAGAATCCTTGTTTCATTCACACCTAGCATCAGATCCAGAATCCCGGTTTCGTTCACACTTAACGTCAGATCCACAATCCCGGTTTCGTTCACACCTAATGTCAGATCCAGAATCCTGGTTTCATTCACACCTAACGTCAGATCCACAATCCCGGTTTTATTCACACCTAGCATCAGATCCAGAATCCCAATTTCATTCATACCTAACGTCAGATCCAGACTCCAGAATCCTGGTTTCGTTCCCACCTAATGTCAGATCCAGAATCCTGGTTTCATTCACACGTAGTGTCAGATCCAGAATCCCGGTTTCGTTCACACCTAGCATCAGATCCAGAATTCCCGGTTTCATTCACACCAAACGTCAGATCCAGAATCCCAGTTTCATTCACACCTGACGTCTGATCCAGAATCCTGGTATCATTCACACCTAGCGTCAGATCCAGAATCCCGGTTCTGTTCACACTTAACGTCAGATCCAAAATCCTGGTTTCATTCACACCTAACGCCAGATCCAGAATCTGGTTTCATTCACACCTAACGCCAGATCCAGAATCCCGGTTTCATTCACACCTTACGTAAGATCCAGAATCCCGGTTTCATTCACACCAAGCGTCAGATCCAAAATCCCCATTTCATTCACACCTAATGTCAGATCCATAATCCTGGTTTTATTCACACCAAACGTCAGATCCAGAATCTGGTTTCATTCACACATAATGTCAGATCCATAATCCCAGTTTTATTCACACCTAGCATCAGATCCAGAATCCCCATTTCGTTCACACCTAACGTCAGATCCACAATCCCGGTTTCGTTCACACCTAATGTCAGATCCAGAATCCTGGTTTTATTCACACCTAACGTCAGATCCACAATCCCGGTTTCGTTCACACCTAATGTCAGATCCAGAATCCTGGTTTCATTCACACCTAACGTCAGATCCAGAATCCCAGTTTCATTCACACCTAATGTCAGATCCAGAATCCTGGTTTCATTCACACCAAACGTCAGATCCAGAATCTGGTTTCATTCACACCTAATGTCAGATCCAGAATCCCAGTTTCATTCACACCTAACGTCAGATCCAGAATCTGGTTTGATTCATGCCTAATGTCAGATCCAGAATCCCAGTTTCATTCCCACCTAACGTCAGATCCAGAATCCTGGTATCATTCACGCCTCGCGTCAGATCCAGAATCCCGGTTTCGTTCACACCTAACGTCAGATCCAGAATCCTGGTTTAATTCACACTTAATATCAGATCCAGAATCCCAGTTTCATTCACACCTAATATCAGATCCATAATCCCCGTTTCATTCACACGAAACGTCAGATCCAGAATCTGGTTTCATTCACACCTAATGTCAGATCCAGAATCCCAGTTTCATTCACACCTAATGTCAGATCCAGAATCCCGGTTTCGTTCACGCCTAGCATCAGATCCAGAATCCAGAATCCCTGTTTCATTCACACCTAGCATCAGATCCAGAATCCCGGTTTCGTTCACACTTAACGTCAGATCCAGAATCCAGAATCCCCGTTTCATTCACACCTAACGTCAGATCCAGAATCCTGGTTTCATTCACACCTAACTTCAGATCCAGAATATGGTTTCATTCATGCCTAATGTCAGATCCAGAATCCCGGTTTCGTTCACACCTAGCATCAGACCCAGAATCCAGAATCCCCGTTTCATTCACACCTAACATCAGATCCAGAATTCCCGGTTTCATTCACACCAAACGTCAGATCCAGAATCTGGTTTCATTCACACCTAATGTCAGATCCAGAATCCCCGTTTCATTCACACCTAATATCAGTTCCATAATCCCCGTTTCATTCACACCTAACGTCAGATCCAGAATCTGGTTTGATTCATACCTAATGTCAGATCCAGAATCCCGGTTTCGTTCACACCTAGCATCAGATCCAGAATCCAGAATCCCCGTTTCATTCACACCTAACATCAGATCCAGAATTCCCGGTTTCATTCACACCAAAAGTCAGATCCAGAATCTGGTTTCATTCACACCTAATGTCAGATCCAGAATCCCAGTTTCATTCACACCTGACGTCAGATCCAGAATCCTGGTATCATTCACACCTAGCGTCAGATCCAGAATCCCGGTTCTGTTGACACTTAACGTCAGATCCAGAATCCTGGTTTCATTCACACCTAATATCAGATTCAGGATCCCCGTTTCATTCACACCTAACGTCAGATCCAGAATCTGGTTTCATTCACACCTAACGTCAGATCCAGAATCCCGATTTCATTCACACCTTACGTAAGATCCAGAATCCCGGTTTCATTCACACCAAGCGTCAGATCCAAAATCCCCATTTCATTCACACCTAATGTCAGATCCAGCATCCTGGTTTCATTCACACCAAACGTCAGATCCAGAATCTGGTTTCATTCACACCTAATGTCAGATCCAGAATCCCAGTTTCATTCACACCTAATGTCAGATCCAGAATCCCGGTTTCGTTCACACCTAGCATCAGATCCAGAATCCAGAATCCACGTTTTATTCACACCTAACATCAGATCCAGAATTCCCGGTTTCATTCACACCAAACGTCAGATCCAGAATCTGGTTTCATTCACACCTTATGTCCGATCCAGAATCCCAGTTTCATTCACACTTGACGTCAGATCCAGAATCCTGGTATCATTCACACCTAGCGTCAGATCCAGAATCCCGGTTCTGTTCACACTTAACGTCAGATCCAGAATCCTGGTTTCATTCACACCTAATATCAGATCCAGGATCCCCGTTTCATTCACACCTAATATCAGATCCATAATCCCCGTTTCATTCACACCTAACGTCAGATCCAGAATCTGGTTTGATTCATGCCTAATGTCAGATCCAGAATCCCGGTTTCGTTCACACCTAGCATCAGATCCAGAATCCAGAATCCCCGTTTCATTCACACCTAACATCAGATCCAGAATTCCCGGTTTCATTCACACCAAACGTCAGATCCAGAATCTGGTTTCATTCACACCTTATGTCAGATCCAGAATCCCAGTTTCATTCACACCTAACGTCAGATCCAGAATCTCGTTTCATTCATGCCTAATGTCAGAACCAGAATCCCGGTTTCGTTCACACCTATTGTCAGATCCAGAATCCCAGTTTCATTCACACATGACGTCAGATTCAGAATCCTGGTTTCATTCACACCTAACTTCAGATCCAGAATATGGTTTCATTCATGCCTAATGTCAGATCCAGAATCCCGGTTTCGTTCACACCTAGCATCAGATCCAGAATCCAGAATCCCCGTTTCATTCACACCTTACGTAAGATCCAGAATCCCGGTTTCATTCACACAAGGCGTCAAATCCAAAATCCCAATTTCATTCACACCTAACGTATGATCCAGACTCCAGAATCCTGGTTTCGTTCACACCTAATGTCAGATCCAGAATCCTGGTTTCATTCACACGTAGTGTCAGATCCAGAATCCCGGTTTCGTTCACACCTAGCATCAGATCCAGAATTCCCAGTTTCATTCACACCAAACGTCAGATCCAGAATCCCAGTTTCATTCACACCTGACGTCTGATCCAGAATCCTGGTATCATTCACACCTAGCGTCAGATCCAGAATCCCGGTTCTGTTGACACTTAACGTCAGATCCAGAATCCTGGTTTCATTCACACCTAATATCAGATTCAGGATCCCCGTTTCATTCACACCTAACGTCAGATCCAGAATCTGGTTTCATTCACACCTAACGTCAGATCCAGAATCCCGATTTCATTCACACCTTACGTAAGATCCAGAATCCCGGTTTCATTCACACCAAGCGTCAGATCCAAAATCCCCATTTCATTCACACCTAATGTCAGATCCAGCATCCTGGTTTCATTCACACCAAACGTCAGATCCAGAATCTGGTTTCATTCACACCTAATGTCAGATCCAGAATCCCAGTTTCATTCACACCTAATGTCAGATCCAGAATCCCGGTTTCGTTCACACCTAGCATCAGATCCAGAATCCAGAATCCACGTTTTATTCACACCTAACATCAGATCCAGAATTCCCGGTTTCATTCACACCAAACGTCAGATCCAGAATCTGGTTTCATTCACACCTTATGTCCGATCCAGAATCCCAGTTTCATTCACACTTGACGTCAGATCCAGAATCCTGGTATCATTCACACCTAGCGTCAGATCCAGAATCCCGGTTCTGTTCACACTTAACGTCAGATCCAGAATCCTGGTTTCATTCACACCTAATATCAGATCCAGGATCCCCGTTTCATTCACACCTAACGTCAGATCCAGAATCTGGTTTCATTCACACCTAACGTCAGATCCAGAATCCCGGTTTCATTCACACCTTACGTAAGATCCAGAATCCCGGTTTCATTCACACCAAGCGTCAGATCCAAAATCCCCATTTCATTCACACCTAATGTCAGATCCAGCATCCTGGTTTCATTCACACCAAACGTCAGATCCAGAATCTGGTTTCATTCACACCTAATGTCAGATCCAGAATCCCAGTTTCATTCACACCTAATGTCAGATCCAGAATCCCGGTTTCGTTCACGCCTAGCATCAGATCCAGAATCCAGAATCCCCGTTTCATTCACACCTAGCATCAGATCCAGAATCCCGGTTTCGTTCACACTTAACGTCAGATCCAGAATCCTGGTTTCATTCACACCTAATGTCAGATCCAGAATCCCCGTTTCATTCACACCTAATATCAGATCCATAATCCCCGTTTCATTCACACCTAACGTCAGATCCAGAATCTGGTTTCATTCATGCCTAATGTCAGAACCAGAATCCCGGTTTCGTTCACACCTATTGTCAGATCCAGAATCCTGGTTACATTCACACCTAGCGTCAGATTCAGAATCCTGGTTTCATTCACACCTAACTTCAGATCCAGAATATGGTTTCATTCATGCCTAATGTCAGATCCAGAATCCCGGTTTCGTTCACACCTAGCATCAGATCCAGAATCCAGAATCCCCGTTTCATTCACACCTTACGTAAGATCCAGAATCCCGGTTTCATTCACACAAGGCGTCAAATCCAAAATCCCAATTTCATTCACACCTAACGTATGATCCAGACTCCAGAATCCTGGTTTCGTTCACACCTAATGTCAGATCCAGAATCCTGGTTTCATTCACACGTAGTGTCAGATCCAGAATCCCGGTTTCGTTCACACCTAGCATCAGATCCAGAATCCCCGTTTCATTCACACCAAACGTCAGATCCAGAATCCCAGTTTCATTCACACCTGACGTCTGATCCAGAATCCTGGTATCATTCACACCTAGCGTCAGATCCAGAATCCCGGTTCTGTTCACACTTAACGTCAGATCCAGAATCCTGGTTTAATTCACACCTAATATCAGATCCAGGATCCCCGTTTCATTCACACCTAACGTCAGATCCAGAATCTGGTTTCATTCACACCTAACGTCAGATCCAGAATCCCGGTTTCATTCACACCAAACGTCAGATCCAGAATCTGATTTCATTCACACATAATGTCAGATCCATAATCCCAGTTTTAGTCACACCTAACATCAGATCCAGAATCTCGTTTCATTCATGCGTAATGTCAGATCCAGAATCCTGGTTTCGTTCACACTTAACGTCAGATCCAGAATCCTGGTTTCATTCAGACCTAATATCAGATCCAGAATCCCGGTTTCGTTCACACCTAGCATCAGATCCAGAAACCAGAATCCCTGTTTCATTCACACCTTACGTAAGATCCAGAATCCCGGTTTCATTCACACAAGGCGTCAGATCCAAAATCCTAATTTCATTCACACCTAACGTCAGATCCAGACTCCAGAATCCTGGTTTCGTTCACACCTAATGTCAGATCCAGAATCCTGGTTTCATTCACACGTAGTGTCAGATCCAGAATCCCGGTTTCGTTCATACCTAGCATCAGATCCAGAATCCCCATTTCGTTCACAGCTAACGTCAGATCCACAATCCCGGTTTCGTTCACACCTAATGTCAGATCCAGAATCCTGGTTTCATTCACACCTAACGTCAGATCCACAATCCCGGTTTCGTTCACACCTAATGTCAGATCCAGAATCCTGGTTGCATTCACACCTAACGTCAGATCCAGAATCCCGGTTTCGTTCACACCTAGCATCAGATCCAGAATCCAGAATCCCCGTTTCATTCGCACATAACGTAAGATCCAGAATCTCGTTTCATTCATGCCTAATGTCAGATCCAGAATCCCAGTTTCATTCCCACCTAACGTCAGATCCAGAATCCTGGTATCATTCACACCTCGCGTCAGATCCAGAATCCCGGTTTCGTTCACACAAGGCGTCAGATCCAAAATCCCAATTTCATTCATACCTAACGTCAGATCCAGACTCCAGAATCCTGGTTTAGTACCCACCTAATGTCAGATCCAGAATCCTGGTTTCATTCACACGTAGTGTCAGATCCAGAATCCCGGTTTCGTTCACACCTAGCATCAGATCCAGAATTCCCAGTTTCATTCACACCAAACGTCAGATCCAGAATCCCAGTTTCATTCACACCTGACGTCTGATCCAGAATCCTGGTATCATTCACACCTAGCGTCAGATCCAGAATCCCGGTTCTGTTCACACTTAACGTCAGATCCAGAATCCTGGTTTAATTCACACCTAATATCAGATCCAGGATCCCCGTTTCATTCACACCTAACGTCAGATCCAGAATCTGGTTTCATTCACACCTAACGCCAGATCCAGAATCCCGGTTTCATTCACACCTTACGTAAGATCCAGAATCCCGGTTTCATTCACACCAAGCGTCAGATCCAAAATCCCCATTTCATTCACACCTAATGTCAGATCCAGAATCCTGGTTTCATTCACACCAAACGTCAGATCCAGAATCTGGTTTCATTCACACATAATGTCAGATCCATAATCCCAGTTTTATTCACACCTAACATCAGATCCAGAATCTCGTTTCATTCATGCGTAATGTCAGATCCAGAATTCCGGTTTCGTTCACACCTAATGTAAGATCCAGAATCCTGGTTTCGTTCACACTTAACGTAAGATCCAGAATCCCGGTTTCGTTCACACCTAGCATCAGATCCAGAAACCAGAATCCCTGTTTCATTCACACCTTACGTAAGATCCAGAATCCCGGTTTCATTCACACAAGGCGTCAGATCCAAAATCCTAATTTCATTCACACCTAACGTCAGATCCAGACTCCAGAATCCTGGTTTCGTTCACACCTAATGTCAGATCCAGAATCCTGGTTTCATTCACACGTACTGTCAGATCCAGAATCCCGGTTTCGTTCACACCTAGCATCAGATCCAGAATCCCCATTTCGTTCACACCTAACTTCAGATCCACAATCCCGGTTTCGTTCACACCTAACATCAGATCCAGAATCCAGAATCCCCGTTTCATTCACACCTAACGTCAGATCCAGAATCCTGGTTTCATTCACACGAAACGTCAGATCCAGAATCTGGTTTCATTCACACCTAATGTCAGATCCAGAATCCCGGTTTCGTTCACGCCTAGCATCAGATCCAGAATCCAGAATCCCCGTTTCATTCACACCTAGCATCAGATCCAGAATCCCGGTTTCGTTCACACTTAACGTCAGATCCAGAATCCTGGTTTCATTCACACCTAATGTCAGATCCAGAATCCCAGTTTCATTCGCACCTAACGTCAGATCCAGAATCTGGTTTGATTCATGCCTAATGTCAGATCCAGAATCCCGGTTTCATTCACACCTAATATCAGATCCATAATCCCCGTTTCATTCACACCTAACGTCAGATCCAGAATCTGGTTTGATTCATGCCTAATGTCAGATCCAGAATCCCGGTTTCGTTCACACCTAGCATCAGATCCAGAATCCAGAATCCCCGTTTCATTCACACCTAACATCAGATCCAGAATTCCCGGTTTCATTCACACAAGGCGTCAGATCCAGAATCTGGTTTCATTCACACCTGACGTCAGATCCAGAATCCTGCTATCATTCACACCTAGCGTCAGATCCAGAATCCCGGTTCTGTTCACACTTAACGTCAGATCCAGAATCCTGGTTTCATTCACACCTAACGTCAGATCCAGACTCCAGAATCCTGGTATCATTCACACCTAGCGTCAGATCCAGAATCCCGGTTCTGTTCACACTTAACGTCAGATCCAGAATCCTGGTTTCATTCACACCTAACGTCAGATCCAGAATCCCGGTCTCATTCACACCTTGCGTAAGATCCAGAATCCCGGTTTCATTCACACCAAGCGTCAGATCCAAAATCCACATTTCATTCACACCTAATGTCAGATCCAGTACCTGGTTTCATTCACACCAAACGTCAGATCCAGAATCTGGTTTCATTCACACCTAATGTCAGATCCAGAATCCCAGTTTCATTCACACCTAATATCAGATCCAGAATCCCGGTTTCATTCACACCTAATGTCAGATCCAGAATCCTGGTTTCATTCACACTTAATATCAGATCCATAATCCCCGTTTCATTCACACCTAACGTCAGATCCAGAATCTGGTTTGATTCATGCCTAATGTCAGATCCAGAATCCCGGTTTCGTTCACACCTAGCATCAGATCCAGAATTCCCGGTTTCATTCACACCAAACGTCAGATCCAGAATATGGTTTCATTCACACCTTATGTCAGATCCAGAATCCCAGTTTCATTCACACCTGACGTCAGATCCAGAATCTGTTTTCATTCACACCTAATGTCAGATCCAGAATCCCGGTTTCGTTCACGCCTAGCATCAGATCCAGAATCCAGAATCCCCGTTTCATTCACACCTAGCGTCAGATCCAGAATCCCGGTTTCGTTCACACTTAACGTCAGATCCAGAATCCTGGTTTCATTCACACCCAATGTCAGATCCAGAATCCCAGTTTCATTCGCACCTAACGTCAGATCCAGAATCTGGTTTGATTCATGCCTAATGTCAGATCCAGAATCCCAGTTTCATTCACACCTAATATCAGATCCATAATCCCCGTTTCATTCACACCTAACGTCAGATCCAGAATCTGGTTTGATTCATGCCTAATGTCAGATCCAGAATCCCGGTTTCGTTCACACCTAGCATCAGATCCAGAATCCAGAATCCCCGTTTCATTCACACCTAATATCAGATCCAGAATCTGGTTTCATTCACACCTAACGTCAGATCCAGAATCCCGGTCTCATTCACACCTTACGTAAGATCCAGAATCCCGGTTTCATTCACACCAAACTTCAGATCCAAAATCCCCATTTCATTCACACCTAATGTCAGATCCAGTACCTGGTTTCATTCACACCAAACGTCAGATCCAGAATCTGGTTTCATTCACACCTAATGTCAGATCCAGAATCCCAGTTTCATTCACACCTAATGTCAGATCCAGAATCCCGGTTTCATTCACACCTAATGTCAGATCCAGAATCTTGGTTTCGTTCACACTTAACGTCAGATCCAGAATCCTGGTTTCATTCAGACCTAATATCAGATCCAGAATCCCGGTTTCGTTCACACCTAGCATCAGATCCAGAAACCAGAATCCCTGTTTCATTCACACCTTACGTAAGATCCAGAATCCCGGTTTCATTCACACAAGGCGTCAGATCCAAAATCCTAATTTCATTCACACCTAACGTCAGATCCAGACTCCAGAATCCTGGTTTCGTTCACACCTAATGTCAGATCCAGAATCCTGGTTTCATTCACACGTAGTGTCAGATCCAGAATCCCGGTTTCGTTCACACCTAGCATCAGATCCAGAATCCCCATTTCGTTCACACCTAACTTCAGATCCACAATCCCGGTTTCGTTCACACCTAACATCAGATCCAGAATCCAGAATCCCCGTTTCATTCACACCTAACGTCAGATCCAGAATCCTGGTTTCATTCACACGAAACGTCAGATCCAGAATCTGGTTTCATTCACACCTAATGTCAGATCCAGAATCCCGGTTTCGTTCACGCCTAGCATCAGATCCAGAATCCAGAATCCCCGTTTCATTCACACCTAGCATCAGATCCAGAATCCCGGTTTCGTTCACACTTAACGTCAGATCCAGAATCCTGGTTTCATTCACACCTAATGTCAGATCCAGAATCCCAGTTTCATTCGCACCTAACGTCAGATCCAGAATCTGGTTTGATTCATGCCTAATGTCAGATCCAGAATCCCAGTTTCATTCACACCTAATATCAGATCCATAATCCCCGTTTCATTCACACCTAACGTCAGATCCAGAATCTGGTTTGATTCATGCCTAATGTCAGATCCAGAATCCCGGTTTCGTTCACACCTAGCATCAGATCCAGAATCCAGAATCCCCGTTTCATTCACACCTAACATCAGATCCAGAATTCCCGGTTTCATTCACGCCAAACGTCAGATCCAGAATCTGGTTTCATTCACACCTGACGTCAGATCCAGAATCCTGGTATCATTCACACCTAGCGTCAGATCCAGAATCCCGGTTCTGTTCACACTTAACGTCAGATCCAGAATCCTGGTTTCATTCACACCTAACGTCAGATCCACAATCCCGGTTTCGTTCACACCTAACATCAGATCCAGAATCCAGAATCCCGGTTTCATTCACACCAAGTGTCAGATCCAAAATCCACATTTCATTCACACCTAATGTCAGATCCAGTACCTGGTTTCATTCACACCAAACGTCAGATCCAGAATCTGGTTTCATTCACACCTAATGTCAGATCCAGAATCCCAGTTTCATTCACACCTAATGTCAGATCCAGAATCCCGGTTTCATTCACACCTAATGTCAGATCCAGAATCCTGGTTTCATTCACACTTAATATCAGATCCATAATCCCCGTTTCATTCACACTTAACGTCAGATCCAGAATCCTGGTTTCATTCAGACCTAATATCAGATCCAGAATCCCGGTTTCGTTCACACCTAGCATCAGATCCAGAAACCAGAATCCCTGTTTCATTCACACCTTACGTAAGATCCAGAATCCCGGTTTCATTCACACAAGGCGTCAGATCCAAAATCCTAATTTCATTCACACCTAACGTCAGATCCAGACTCCAGAATCCTGGTTCCGTTCACACCTAATGTCAGATCCAGAATCCTGGTTTCATTCACACGTAGTGTCAGATCCAGAATCCCGGTTTCGTTCACACCTAGCATCAGATCCAGAATCCCCATTTCGTTCACACCTAACTTCAGATCCACAATCCCGGTTTCGTTCACACCTAACATCAGATCCAGAATCCAGAATCCCCGTTTCATTCACACCTAACGTCAGATCCAGAATCCTGGTTTCATTCACACGAAACGTCAGATCCAGAATCTGGTTTCATTCACACCTAATGTCAGATCCAGAATCCCGGTTTCGTTCACGCCTAGCATCAGATCCAGAATCCAGAATCCCCGTTTCATTCACACCTAGCATCAGATCCAGAATCCCGGTTTCGTTCACACTTAACGTCAGATCCAGAATCCTGGTTTCATTCACACCTAATGTCAGATCCAGAATCCCAGTTTCATTCGCACCTAACGTCAGATCCAGAATCTGGTTTGATTCATGCCTAATGTCAGATCCAGAATCCCAGTTTCATTCACACCTAATATCAGATCCATAATCCCCGTTTCATTCACACCTAACGTCAGATCCAGAATCTGGTTTGATTCATGCCTAATGTCAGATCCAGAATCCCGGTTTCGTTCACACCTAGCATCAGATCCAGAATCCAGAATCCCCGTTTCATTCACACCTAACATCAGATCCAGAATTCCCGGTTTCATTCACACAAGGCGTCAGATCCAGAATCTGGTTTCATTCACACCTGACGTCAGATCCAGAATCCTGGTATCATTCACACCTAGCGTCAGATCCAGAATCCCGGTTCTGTTCACACTTAACGTCAGATCCAGAATCCTGGTTTCATTCACACCTAACGTCAGATCCACAATCCCGGTTTCGTTCACACCTAACATCAGATCCAGAATCCAGAATCCCGGTTTCATTCACACCAAGTGTCAGATCCAAAATCCCCATTTCATTCACACCTAATGTCAGATCCAGAATCCTGGTTTCATTCACACTTAATATCAGATCCATAATCCCCGTTTCATTCACACTTAACGTCAGATCCAGAATCCTGGTTTCATTCAGACCTAATATCAGATCCAGAATCCCGGTTTCGTTCACACCTAGCATCAGATCCAGAAACCAGAATCCCTGTTTCATTCACACCTTACGTAAGATCCAGAATCCCGGTTTCATTCACACAAGGCGTCAGATCCAAAATCCTAATTTCATTCACACCTAACGTCAGATCCAGACTCCAGAATCCTGGTTTCGTTCACACCTAATGTCAGATCCAGAATCCTGGTTTCATTCACACGTAGTGTCAGATCCAGAATCCCGGTTTCGTTCACACCTAGCATCAGATCCAGAATCCCCATTTCGTTCACACCTAACTTCAGATCCACAATCCCGGTTTCGTTCACACCTAACATCAGATCCAGAATCCAGAATCCCGGTTTCATTCACACCTAATGTCAGATCCAGAATCTTGGTTTCGTTCACACTTAACGTCAGATCCAGAATCCTGGTTTCATTCAGACCTAATATCAGATCCAGAATCCCGGTTTCGTTCACACCTAGCATCAGATCCAGAAACCAGAATCCCTGTTTCATTCACACCTTACGTAAGATCCAGAATCCCGGTTTCATTCACACAAGGCGTCAGATCCAAAATCCTAATTTCATTCACACCTAACGTCAGATCCAGACTCCAGAATCCTGGTTTCGTTCACACCTAATGTCAGATCCAGAATCCTGGTTTCATTCACACGTAGTGTCAGATCCAGAATCCCGGTTTCGTTCACACCTAGCATCAGATCCAGAATCCCCATTTCGTTCACACCTAACTTCAGATCCACAATCCCGGTTTCGTTCACACCTAACATCAGATCCAGAATCCAGAATCCCCGTTTCATTCACACCTAACGTCAGATCCAGAATCCTGGTTTCATTCACACGAAACGTCAGATCCAGAATCTGGTTTCATTCACACCTAATGTCAGATCCAGAATCCCGGTTTCGTTCACGCCTAGCATCAGATCCAGAATCCAGAATCCCCGTTTCATTCACACCTAGCATCAGATCCAGAATCCCGGTTTCGTTCACACTTAACGTCAGATCCAGAATCCTGGTTTCATTCACACCTAATGTCAGATCCAGAATCCCAGTTTCATTCGCACCTAACGTCAGATCCAGAATCTGGTTTGATTCATGCCTAATGTCAGATCCAGAATCCCAGTTTCATTCACATCTAATATCAGATCCATAATCCCCGTTTCATTCACACCTAACGTCAGATCCAGAATCTGGTTTGATTCATGCCTAATGTCAGATCCAGAATCCCGGTTTCATTCACACCTAGCATCAGATCCAGAATCCAGAATCCCCGTTTCATTCACACCTAACATCAGATCCAGAATTCCCGGTTTCATTCACACCAAACGTCAGATCCAGAATCTGGTTTCATTCACACCTGACGTCAGATCCAGAATCCTGGTATCATTCACACCTAGCGTCAGATCCAGAATCCCGGTTCTGTTCACACTTAACGTCAGATCCAGAATCCTGGTTTCATTCACACCTAACGTCAGATCCAGAATCCCGGTCTCATTCACACCTTACGTAAGATCCAGAATCCCGGTTTCATTCACACCAAGTGTCAGATCGAAAATCCCCATTTCATTCACACCTAATGTCAGATCCAGTACCTGGTTTCATTCACACCAAACGTCAGATCCAGAATCTGGTTTCATTCACACCTAATGTCAGATCCAGAATCCCAGTTTCATTCACACCTAATGTCAGATCCAGAATCCCGGTTTCATTCACACCTAATGTCAGATCCAGAATCCTGGTTTCATTCACACTTAATATCAGATCCATAATCCCCGTTTCATTCACACTTAACGTCAGATCCAGAATCCTGGTTTCATTCAGACCTAATATCAGATCCAGAATCCTGGTTTCGTTCACACCTAGCATCAGATCCAGAAACCAGAATCCCTGTTTCATTCACACCTTACGTAAGATCCAGAATCCCGGTTTCATTCACACAAGGCGTCAGATCCAAAATCCTAATTTCATTCACACCTAACGTCAGATCCAGACTCCAGAATCCTGGTTTCGTTCACACCTAATGTCAGATCCAGAATCCTGGTTTCATTCACACGTAGTGTCAGATCCAGAATCCCGGTTTCGTTCACACCTAGCATCAGATCCAGAATCCCCATTTCGTTCACACCTAACTTCAGATCCACAATCCCGGTTTCGTTCACACCTAACATCAGATCCAGAATCCAGAATCCCCGTTTCATTCACACCTAACGTCAGATCCAGAATCCTGGTTTCATTCACACGAAACGTCAGATCCAGAATCTGGTTTCATTCACACCTAATGTCAGATCCAGAATCCCGTTTCGTTCACGCCTAGCATCAGATCCAGAATCCAGAATCCCCGTTTCATTCACACCTAGCATCAGATCCAGAATCCCGGTTTCGTTCACACTTAACGTCAGATCCAGAATCCTGGTTTCATTCACACCTAATGTCAGATCCAGAATCCCAGTTTCATTCGCACCTAACGTCAGATCCAGAATCTGGTTTGATTCATGCCTAATGTCAGATCCAGAATCCCAGTTTCATTCACACCTAATATCAGATCCATAATCCCCGTTTCATTCACACCTAACGTCAGATCAGGAATCTGGTTTGATTCATGCCTAATGTCAGATCCAGAATCCCGGTTTCGTTCACACCTAGCATCAGATCCAGAATCCAGAATCCCCGTTTCATTCACACCTAACATCAGATCCAGAATTCCCGGTTTCATTCACACCAAACGTCAGATCCAGAATCTGGTTTCATTCACACCTGACGTCAGATCCAGAATCCTGGTATCATTCACACCTAGCGTCAGATCCAGAATCCCGGTTCTGTTCACACTTAACGTCAGATCCAGAATCCTGGTTTCATTCACACCTAACGTCAGATCCAGAATCCCGGTCTCATTCACACCTTACGTAAGATCCAGAATCCCGGTTTCATTCACACCAAGTGTCAGATCCAAAATCCCCATTTCATTCACACCTAATGTCAGATCCAGTACCTGGTTTCATTCACACCAAACGTAAGATCCAGAATCTGGTTTCATTCACACCTAATGTCAGATCCAGAATCCCAGTTTCATTCACACCTAATGTCAGATCCAGAATCCCGGTTTCATTCACACCTAATGTCAGATCCAGAATCCTGGTTTCATTCACACTTAATATCAGATCCATAATCCCCGTTTCATTCACACCTAACGTCAGATCCAGAATCTGGTTTGATTCATGCCTAATGTCAGATCCAGAATCCCGGTTTCGTTCACACCTAGCATCAGATCCAGAATTCCCGGTTTCATTCACACCAAACGTCAGATCCAGAATATGGTTTCATTCACACCTTATGTCAGATCCAGAATCCCAGTTTCATTCACACCTGACGTCAGGTCCAGAATCTGGTTTCATTCACACCTAATGTCAGATCCAGAATCCCGGTTTCGTTCACGCCTAGCATCAGATCCAGAATCCAGAATCCCCGTTTCATTCACACCTAGCGTCAGATCCAGAATCCCGGTTTCGTTCACACTTAACGTCAGATCCAGAATCCTGGTTTCATTCACACCTAATGTCAGATCCAGAATCCCAGTTTCATTCGCACCTAACGTCAGATCCAGAATCTGGTTTGATTCATGCCTAATGTCAGATCCAGAATCCCAGTTTCATTCACACCTAATATCAGATCCAGAATCCCCGTTTCATTCACACCTAACGTCAGATCCAGAATCTGGTTTGATTCATGCCTAATGTCAGATCCAGAATCCCGGTTTCGTTCACACCTAGCATCAGATCCAGAATCCAGAATCCCCGTTTCATTCACACCTAACATCAGATCCAGAATTCCCGGTTTCATTCACACCAAACGTCAGATCCAGAATCTGGTTTCATTCACACCTTATGTCAGATCCAGAATCCCAGTTTCATTCACACCTGACGTCAGATCCAGAATCCTGGTATCATTCACACCTAGCGTCAGATCCAGAATCCCGGTTCTGTTCACACTTAACGTCAGATCCAGAATCCTGGTTTCATTCACACCTAACGTCAGATCCAGAATCTGGTTTCATTCACACCTAACGTCAGATCCAGAATCCCGGTCTCATTCACACCTTACGTAAGATCCAGAATCCCGGTTTCATTCACACCAAGCGTCAGATCCAAAATCCCCATTTCATTCACACCTAATGTCAGATCCAGTACCTGGTTTCATTCACACCAAACGTCAGATCCAGAATCTGGTTTCATTCACACCTAATGTCAGATCCAGAATCCCAGTTTCATTCACACCTAATGTCAGATCCAGAATCCCGGTTTCATTCACACCTAATGTCAGATCCAGAATCCTGGTTTCATTCACACTTAATATCAGATCCATAATCCCCGTTTCATTCACACCTAACGTCAGATCCAGAATCTGGTTTGATTCATGCCTAATGTCAGATCCAGAATCCCGGTTTCGTTCACACCTAGCATCAGATCCAGAATTCCCGGTTTCATTCACACCAAACGTCAGATCCAGAATATGGTTTCATTCACACCTTATGTCAGATCCAGAATCCCAGTTTCATTCACACCTGACGTCTGATCCAGAATCCTGGTATCATTCACACCTAGCGTCAGATCCAGAATCCCGGTTCTGTTCACACTTAACGTCAGATCCAGAATCCTGGTTTCATTCACACCTAATATCAGATCCAGGATCCCCGTTTCATTCACACCTAACGTCAGATCCAGAATCTGGTTTCATTCACACCTAACGTCAGATCCAGAATCCCGGTTTCATTCACACCTTACGTAAGATCCAGAATCCCGGTTTCATTCACACCAAGCGTCAGATCCAAAATCCCCATTTCATTCACACCTAATGTCAGATCCAGAATCCTGGTTTCATTCACACCAAACGTCAGATCCAGAATCTGGTTTCATTCACACCTAATGTCAGATCCAGAATCCCAGTTTCATTCACACCTAACATCAGATCCAGAATCTCGTTTCATTCATGCGTAATGTCAGATCCAGAATCCCGGTTTCATTCACACCTAATGTCAGATCCAGAATCCTGGTATCATTCACACCTGACGTCAGATCCAGAATCCTGGTTTCGTTCACACTTAACGTCAGATCCAGAATCCTGGTTTCATTCAGACCTAATATCAGATCCAGAATCCCGGTTTCATTCACACCTAACGTCAGATCCAGAATCTGGTTTGAATCATGCCTGATGTCAGATCCAGAATCCCGGTTTCGTTCACACCTAGCATCAGATCCAGAATCCAGAATCCCCGTTTCATTCACACCTAACGTCCGATCCAGAATCCTGGTTTCATTTACACCAAACGTCAGATCCAGAATCTGGTTTCATTCACACCTATTGTCAGATCCAGAATCCCAGTTTCATTCACACCTAACGTCAGATCCAGAATCCCGGTTTCGTTCATACCTAATGTCAAATCCAGAATCCTGGTTTCATTCACACCTGACGTCCGATCCAGAATCCTGGTTTCATTCACACCTAGCGTCAGATCCAGAATCCTGGTTTCATTCACACCTAGCGTCAGATCCAGAATCCCGGTTTCATTCACACCTAACGTCAGATCCACAATATGGTTTCATTCATGCCTAATGTCAGATCCAGAATCCCGGTTTCGTTCACACCTAGCATCAGATCCAGAATCCAGAATCCCCGTTTCATTCACACCTAACGTCACATTGAGAATTCTGGTTTCATTCACACCAAACGTCAGATCCAGAATCTGGTTTCATTCACACCTTATGTCAGATCCAGAATCCCAGTTTCATTCCCACCTAACGTCAGATCCAGAATCCTGGTATGATTCACACCTAGCGTCAGATCCAGAATCCCGGTTTCGTTCACACCTCATATCAGATCCAGAATCCCCGTTTGATTCACACCTAACGTCAGATCCAGAATCTGGTCTGATTCATGCCTAATGTCAGATCCAGAATCCCGGTTTCGTTCACACCTAGCATCAGATCCAGAATCATGAATCCCCGTTTCATACACACCTAACATCAGATCCAGAATTCCCGGTTTCATTCACACCAAACGTCAGATCCAGAATCTGGTTTCATTCACACCTTATGTCAGATCCAGAATCCCAGTTTCATTCACACCTGACGTCAGATCCAGAATCCTTGTATCATTCACACCTAGCGTCAGATCCAGAATCCCGGTTCTGTTCACACCTAACGTCAGATCCAGAATCTGGTTTCATTCACACCTAACGTCAGATCCAGAATCTGGTTTCATTCACACCTAATGTCATATCCAGAATCCCAGTTTCATTCACACCTAATGTCAGATCCAGAATCCCGGTTTCGTTCACGCCTAGCATCAGATCCAGAATCCAGAATCCCCGTTTCATTCACACCTAGCATCAGATCCAGAATCCCGGTTTTGTTCACACTTAACGTCAGATCCAGAATCCTGGTTTCATTCACACTTAATGTCAGATCCAGAATCCCAGTTTCATTCGCACCTAACGTCAGATCCAGAATCTGGTTTGATTCATGCCTAATGTCAGATCCAGAATCCTGGTTTCATTCACACCTAATGTCAGATCCAGAATCCCCGTTTCATTCACCCCTAATATCAGATCCATAATCACCGTTTCATTCACACCTAACGTCAGATCCAGAATCTGGTTTGATTCATGCCTAATGTCAGATCCAGAATCCCGGTTTCGTTCACACCTAGCATCAGATCCAGAATCCAGAATCCCCGTTTCATTCACACCTAACATCAGATCCAGAATTCCCGGTTTCATTCACACCAAACGTCAGATCCAGAATCTGGTTTCATTCACACCTTATGTCAGATCCAGAATCCCAGTTTCATTCACACCTGACGTCTGATCCAGAATCCTGGTATCATTCACACCTAGCGTCAGATCCAGAATCCCGGTTCTGTTCACACTTAACGTCAGATCCAGAATCCTGGTTTCATTCACACCTAATATCAGATCCAGGATCCCCGTTTCATTCACACCTAACGTCAGATCCAGAATCTGGTTTCATTCACACCTAACGTCAGATCCAGAATCCCGGTTTCATTCACACCTTACGTAAGATCCAGAATCCCGGTTTCATTCACACCAAGCGTCAGATCCAAAATCCCCATTTCATTCACACCTAATGTCAGATCCAGAATCCTGGTTTCATTCACACCAAACGTCAGATCCAGAATCTGGTTTCATTCACACCTAATGTCAGATCCAGAATCCCACTTTCATTCACACCTAACATCAGATCCAGAATCTCGTTTCATTCATGCGTAATGTCAGATCCAGAATCCCGGTTTCGTTCACACCTAATGTCAGATCCAGAATCCCGGTTTCGTTCACGCCTAGCATCAGATCCAGAATCCAGAATCCCTGTTTCATTCACACCTAGCATCAGATCCAGAATCCTGGTATCATTCACACCTGACGTCAGATCCAGAATCCTGGTTTCGTTCACACTTAACGTCAGATCCAGAATCCTGGTTTCATTCAGACCTAATATCAGATCCAGAATCCTGGTTTCATTCACACCTAACATCAGATCCAGAATCTGGTTTGAATCATGCCTAATGTCAGATCCAGAATCCCGGTTTCGTTCACACCTAGCATCAGATCCAGAATCCAGAATCCCCGTTTCATTCACACCTAACGTCCGATCCAGAATCCTGGTTTCATTTACACTAAACGTCAGATCCAGAATCTGGTTTCATTCACACCTAATGTCAGATCCAGAATCCCAGTTTCATTCACACCTAACGTCAGATCCAGAATCCCGGTTTCGTTCACACCTAATGTCAAATCCAGAATCCTGGTTTCATTCACACCTGACGTCAGATCCAGAATCCTGGTTTCATTCACACCTAGCGTCAGATCCAGAATCCTGGTTTCATTCACACCTAGCGTCACATTGAGAATTCTGGTTTCATTCACACCAATCGTCAGATCCAGAATCTGGTTTCATTCACACCTTATGTCAGATCCAGAATCCCAGTTTCATTCCCACCTAACGTCAGATCCAGAATCCTGGTATCATTCACACCTAGCGTCAGATCCAGAATCCTGGTTTCATTCACACCTCATATCAGATCCAGAATCCCCGTTTGATTCACACCTAACGTCAGATCCAGAATCTGATTTGATTCATGCCTAATGTCAGATCCAGAATCCCGGTTTCGTTCACACCTAGCATCAGATCCAGAATCCAGAATCCCCGTTTCATTCACACCTAACGTCAGATCCAGAATCCTGGTATCATTCACACCTAGCGTCAGATCCAGAATCCCCGTTTGATTCACACCTAACGTCAGATCCAGAATCTGATTTGATTCATGCCTAATGTCAGATCCAGAATCCTGGTTTCATTCACACCTCATATCAGATGGTTTCATTCACACCTAACGTCAGATCCAGAATATGGTTTCATTCATGCCTAATGTCAGATCCAGAATCCCGGTTTATTTCACACCTAACGTCAGATCCAGAATCCCAGTTTCATTCACACCTAAAGTCAGATCCAGAATCTCGTTTCATTCATGCCTAATGTCAGATCAAGAATCCCGGTTTTGTTCACAACTAATGTCAGATCCAGAGTCCTGGTTTCGTTCACACCTAGAGTCAGATCCAGAATCCCAGTTTCATTCACACCTTACGTCAGATTCAGAATCCCCATTTCATTCACACCTAACGTCAGATCCAGAATATGGTTTCATTCATGCCTAATGTCAGATCCAGAATCCCGGTTTCGTTCACACCTAACGTCAGATCCAGAACCTGGTTTGATTCATGCCTAATGTCCTATCCAGAATCCCGGTTGCGTTCACACCTAGCATCAGATCCAGATTCCAGAATCCCCGTTTCATTCACACCTAACGTCAGATCCAGAATTCTGGTTTCATTCACACCAAACGTCAGATCCAGAATCTGGTTTCATTCCCACCTAGCGTCAGATCCAGAATCCCGGTTATGTTCACACTTAACGTCAGATCCAGAATCCTGGTTTCATTCACACCTAATATCAGATCCAGAATCCCCGTTTCATTCACACCTAACGTCAGATCCAGAATCCAAGTTTCATTCACACCTAACGTCAGATCCAGAATCTCGTTTCATTCATGCCTAATGTCAGATCCAGAATCCCGGTTGCGGTCACACCTAATGTCAGATCCAGAATCCTGGTTTCATTCACACCTGTCGACAGATCCAGAATCCTGGTTTCATTCACACGTAGCGTCAGATCCAGAATCCCCGTGTCATTCACACCTAACGTCAGATCCAGAATCTGGTTTCATTCACACCTAATGTCAGATCCAGAATCCAAGTTTCATTTCCACCTAACATCAGATGAAGAATCTGGTTTGATTCATGCGTAATGTCAGATCCATAATTCCGGTTTCGTTCACACCTAATGTCAGATCCAGAATCCAAGTTTCATTTCCACCTAACATCAGATGAAGAATCTGGTTTGATTCATGCGTAATGTCAGATCCATAATTCCGGTTTCGTTCACACCTAATGTCAGATCCAGAATCCCGGTTTTGTTCACAACTAATGTCAGATCCAGAGTCCTGGTTTCATTCACACCTAGCGTCAGATCCAGAATCCCAGTTTCATTCACACCTTACGTTAGATTCAGAATCCCCATTTCATTCACACCTAACGTCAGATCCAGAATATGGTTTCATTCATGCCTAATGTCAGATCCAGAATCCCGGTTTCGTTCACACCTAGCATCAGATCCAGAATCCAGAATCCCCGTTTCATTCACACCTAACGTCACATTGAGAATTCTGGTTTCATTCACACCAAACGTCAGATCCAGAATCTGGTTTCATTCACACCTTATGTCAGATCCAGAATCCCAGTTTCATTCCCACCTAACGTCAGATCCAGAATCCTGGTATCATTCACACCTAGCGTCAGATCCAGAATCCTGGTTTCATTCACACCTCATATCAGATCCAGAATCCCCGTTTGATTCACACCTAACGTCAGATCCAGAATCTGATTTGATTCATGCCTAATGTCAGATCCAGAATCCCGGTTTCGTTCACACCTAGCATCAGATCCAGAATCCAGAATCCCCGTTTCATTCACACCTAACGTCAGATCCAGAATCCTGGTTTCATTTACACCTAACGTCAGATCCAGAATCTGATTTGATTCATGCCTAATGTCAGATCCAGAATCCTGGTTTCATTCACACCTCATATCAGATGGTTTCATTCACACCTAACGTCAGATCCAGAATATGGTTTCATTCATGCCTAATGTCAGATCCAGAATCCCGGTTTATTTCACACCTAACGTCAGATCCAGAATCCCAGTTTCATTCACACCTAACGTCAGATCCAGAATCCTGGTGTCATTCACACCTAGCGTCAGATCCAGAATCCTGGTTTCATTCACACCTAGCGTCAGATCCAGAATCCCGGTTTCATTCACACCTAACGTCAGATCCAGAATATGGTTTCATTCATGCCTAATGTCAGATCCAGAATCCCGGTTTCGTTCACACCTAGCATCAGATCCAGAATCCAGAATCCCCGTTTCATTCACACCTAACGTCACATTGAGAATTCTGGTTTCATTCACACCAAACGCCAGATCCAGAATCTGGTTTCATTCACACCTTATGTCAGATCCAGAATCCCAGTTTCATTCCCACCTAACGTCAGATCCAGAATCCTGGTATCATTCACACCTAGCGTCAGATCCAGAATCCTGGTTTCATTCACACCTCATATCAGATCCAGAATCCCCGTTTGATTCACACCTAACGTCAGATCCAGAATCTGATTTGATTCATGCCTAATGTCAGATCCAGAATCCCGGTTTCGTTCACACCTAGCATCAGATCCAGAATCCAGAATCCCCGTTTCATTCACACCTAACGTCAGATCCAGAATCCTGGTATCATTCACACCTAGCGTCAGATCCAGAATCCCCGTTTGATTCACACCTAACGTCAGATCCAGAATCTGATTTGATTCATGCCTAATGTCAGATCCAGAATCCTGGTTTCATTCACACCTCATATCAGATGGTTTCATTCACACCTAACGTCAGATCCAGAATATGGTTTCATTCATGCCTAATGTCAGATCCAGAATCCCAGTTTCATTCACACCTAAAGTCAGATCCAGAATCTCGTTTCATTCATGCCTAATGTCAGATCCAGAATCCCGGTTTTGTTCACAACTAATGTCAGATCCAGAGTACCGGTTTCATTCACACCTTACGTCAGATTCAGAATCCCCATTTCATTCACACCTAACGTCAGATCCAGAATATGGTTTCATTCATGCCTAATGTCAGATCCAGAATCCCGGTTTCGTTCACACCTAACGTCAGATCCAGAACCTGGTTTGATTCATGCCTAATGTCAGATCCAGAATCCCGGTTGCATTCACACCTAGCATCAGATCCAGAATCCAGAATCCCCGTTTCGTTCACACCTAACGTCAGATCCAGAATTCTGGTTTCATTCACACCAAACGTCAGATCCAGAATCTGGTTTCATTCCCACCTAGCGTCAGATCCAGAATCCCGGTTTTGTTCACACTTAACGTCAGATCCAGAATCCTGGTTTCATTCACACCTAATATCAGATCCAGAATCCCCGTTTCATTCACACCTAACGTCAGATCCAGAATCTCGTTTCATTCATGCCTAATGTCAGATCCAGAATCCTGGTTTCATTCACACCTGTCGTCAGATCCAGAATCCTGGTTTCATTCACACGTAGCGTCAGATCCAGAATCCCCGTTTCATTCACACCTAACGTCAGATCCAGAATCTGGTTTCATTCACACCTAATGTCAGATCCAGAATCCAAGATTCATTTCCACCTAACATCAGATGCAGAATCTGGTTTGATTCATGCGTAATGTCAGATCCATAATTCCGGTTTCGTTCACACCTAATGTCAGATCCAGAATCCCGGTTTTGTTCACAACTAATGTCAGATCCAGAGTCCTGGTTTCATTCACACCTAGCGTCAGATCCAGAATCCCAGTTTCATTCACACCTTACGTCAGATTCAGAATCCCCATTTCATTCACACCTAACGTCAGATCCAGAATATGGTTTCATTCATGCCTAATGTCAGATCCAGAATCCCGGTTTCGTTCACACCTATCATCAGATCCAGAATCCAGAATCCCCGTTTCATTCACACCTAACGTCACATTGAGAATTCTGGTTTCATTCACACCAAACGTCAGATCCAGAATCTGGTTTTATTCACACCTTATGTCAGATCCAGAATCCCAGTTTCATTCCCACCTAACGTCAGATCCAGAATCCTGGTATCATTCACACCTAGCGTCAGATCCAGAATCCTGGTTTCATTCACACCTCATATCAGATCCAGAATCCCCGTTTGATTCACACCTAACGTCAGATCCAGAATCTGATTTGATTCATGCCTAATGTCAGATCCAGAATCCCGGTTTCGTTCACACCTAGCATCAGATCCAGAATCCAGAATCCCCGTTTCATTCACACCTAACGTCAGATCCAGAATCCTGGTTTCATTTACACCTAACGTCAGATCCAGAATCTGATTTGATTCATGCCTAATGTCAGATCCAGAATCCTGGTTTCATTCACACCTCATATCAGATGGTTTCATTCACACCTAACGTCAGATCCAGAATATGGTTTCATTCATGCCTAATGTCAGATCCAGAATCCCGGTTTATTTCACACCTAACGTCAGATCCAGAATCCCAATTTCATTCACACCTAAAGTCAGATCCAGAATCTCGTTTCATTCATGCCTAATGTCAGATCCAGAATCCCGGTTTTGTTCACAACTAATGTCAGATCCAGAGTCCTGGTTTCGTTCACACCTAGCGTCAGATCCAGAATCCCCATTTCATTCACACCTAACGTCAGATCCAGAATATGGTTTCATTCATGCCTAATGTCAGATCCAGAATCCCGGTTTCGTTCACACCTAACGTCAGATCCAGAACCTGGTTTGATTCATGCCTAATTTCAGATCCAGAATCCCGGTTGCGTTCACACCTAGCATCAGATCCAGAATCCAGAATCCCCGTTTCATTCACACCTAACGTCAGATCCAGAATTCTGGTTTCATTCACACCAAACGTCAGATCCAGAATCTGGTTTCATTCCCACCTAGCGTCAGATCCAGAATCCCGGTTTTGTTCACACTTAACGTCAGATCCAGAATCCTGGTTTCATTCACACCTAATATCAGATCCAGAATCCCCGTTTCATTCACACCTAACGTCAGATCCAGAATCCAAGTTTCATTCACACCTAACGTCAGATCCAGAATCTCGTTTCATTCATGCCTAATGTCAGATCCAGAATCCCGGTTTCGGTCACACCTAATGTCAGATCCAGAATCCTGGTTTCATTCACACCTGTCGTCAGATCCAGAATCCTGGTTTCATTCACACGTAGCGTCAGATCCAGAATCCCCGTTTCATTCACACCTAATGTCAGATCCAGAATCCAAGTTTCATTTCCACCTAACATCAGATGCAGAATCTTGTTTCATTCATGCGTAATGTCAGATCCATAATTCCGGTTTCGTTCACACCTAATGTCAGATCCAGAATCCCGGTTTTGTTCACAACTAATGTCAGATCCAGAGTCCTGGTTTCATTCACACCTAGCGTCAGATCCAGAATCCCAGTTTCATTCACACCTTACGTCAGATTCAGAATCCCCATTTCATTCACACCTAACGTCAGATCCAGAATATGGTTTCATTCATGCCTAATGTCAGATCCAGAATCCCGGTTGCGTTCACACCTAGCATCAGATCCAGAATCCAGAATCCAGAATCCCCGTTTCATTCACACCTAACGTCAGATCCAGAATCTGGTTTCATTCACACCTAATGTCAGATCCAGAATCCAAGTTTCATTTCCACCTAACATCAGATGCAGAATCTTGTTTCATTCATGCGTAATGTCAGATCCATAATTCCGGTTTCGTTCACACCTAATGTCAGATCCAGAATCCCGGTTTTGTTCACAACTAATGTCAGATCCAGAGTCCTGGTTTCATTCACACCTAGCGTCAGATCCAGAATCCCAGTTTCATTCACACCTTACGTCAGATTCAGAATCCCAATTTCATTCACACCTAACGTCAGATCCAGAATATGGTTTCATTCATGCCTAATGTCAGATCCAGAATCCCGGTTTCATTCACACCTAAAATCAGATCCAGAATCCTAGTTTCATTATCACCTAACGTCAGATCCAGAATCCCAGTTTCATTATCACCTAACGTCAGATCCAGAATCTGGTTTTGTTCACACTTAACGTCAGATCCAGAATCTGGTTTCATTCACACCTAATGTCAGATCCAGAATCCAAGTTTCATTCCCACCTAACATCAGATGCAGAATCTCGTTTCATTCACACCTAATATCAGATCCAGAATCCCCGTTTCATTCACACCTAACGTCAGATCCAGAATCCAAGTTTCATTCACACCTAACGTCAGATCCAGAATCTGGTTTGATTCATGCCTAATGTCAGATCCAGAATCCCGGTTTCGGTCACACCTAATGTCAGATCCAGAATCCTGGTTTCATTCACACCTGTCGTCGGATCCAGAATCCTGGTTTCATTCACACCTAGTGTCAGATCCAGAATCCCGGTTTCGTTCACACTTAACGTCAGATCCAGAATCCTGGTTTCATTTACACGTAGCGTCAGATCCAGAATCCCCGTTTCATTCACACGTAGCGTCAGATCCAGAATCCCTGTTTCATTCACACCTAACGTCAGATCCAGAATCTGGTTTCATTCACACCTAATGTCAGATCCAGAATTCCGGTTTCGTTCACACCTGACGTCAGATCCAGAATCCTGGTTTCGTTCACACTTAACGTCAGATCCAGAATCCTGGTTTCATTCACACCTAAAATCAGATCCAGAATCCTAGTTTCATTATCACCTAACGTCAGATCCAGAATCCCAGTTTCATTATCACCTAACGTCAGATCCAGAATCTGGTTTCGTTCACACTTAACGTCAGATCCAGAATCTGGTTTCATTCACACCTAATGTCAGATCCAGAATCCAAGTTTCATTCCCACCTAACATCAGATGCAGAATCTCGTTTCATTCACACCTAATATCAGATCCAGAATCCCCGTTTCATTCACACCTAACGTCAGATCCAGAATCCAAGTTTCATTCACACCTAACGTCAGATCCAGAATCTGGTTTGATTCATGCCTAATGTCAGATCCAGAATCCCGGTTTCGGTCACACCTAATGTCAGATCCAGAATCCTGGTTTCATTCACACCTGTCGTCGGATCCAGAATCCTGGTTTCATTCACACCTAGTGTCAGATCCAGAATCCCGGTTTCGTTCACACTTAACGTCAGATCCAGAATCCTGGTTTCATTCACACGTAGCGTCAGATCCAGAATCCCCGTTTCATTCACACGTAGCGTCAGATCCAGAATCCCTGTTTCATTCACACCTAACGTCAGATCCAGAATCTGGTTTCATTCACACCTAATGTCAGATCCAGAATTCCGGTTTCGTTCACACCTGACGTCAGATCCAGAATCCTGGTTTCGTTCACACTTAACGTCAGATCCAGAATCCTGGTGTCATTCACACCTAAAATCAGATCCAGAATCCTAGTTTCATTATCACCTAACGTCAGATCCAGAATCTGGTTTGATTCATGCCTAATGTCAGATCCAGAATCCCGGTTTTGTTCACACCTAGCATCAGATCCAGAATCCAGAATCCCCGTTTCATTCACACCTAGTGTCCGATCCAGAATCCTGGTTTCATTCACACCAAACGTCAGATCCAGAATCTGGTTTCATTCACACCTAACGTCAGATCCAGAATCCCGGTTTCGTTCACACCTAATGTCAAATCCAGAATCCTGGTTTCATTCACACCTGACGTCAGATCCAGAATCCTGGTTTCATTCACACCTAGCGTCAGATCCAGAATCCTGGTTTCATTCACACCTAGCGTCAGATCCAGAATCCCGGTTTCATTCACACCTAACGTCAGATCCACAATATGGTTTCATTCATGCCTAATGTCAGATCCAGAATCCCGGTTTCGTTCACACCTAGAATCAGATCCAGAATCCAGAATCCCCATTTCATTCACACCTAACGTCACATTGAGAATTCTGGTTTCATTCACACGTAGCGTCAGATCCAGAATCCCTGTTTCATTCACACCTAACGTCAGATCCAGAATCTGGTTTCATTCACACCTAATGTCAGATCCAGAATTCCGGTTTCGTTCACACCTGACGTCAGATCCAGAATCCTGGTTTCGTTCACACTTAACGTCAGATCCAGAATCCTGGTGTCATTCACACCTAAAATCAGATCCAGAATCCTAGTTTCATTATCACCTAACGTCAGATCCAGAATCTGGTTTGATTCATGCCTAATGTCAGATCCAGAATCCCGGTTTTGTTCACACCTAGCATCAGATCCAGAATCCAGAATCCCCGTTTCATTCACACCTAGCGTCCGATCCAGAATCCTGGTTTCATTCACACCAAACGTCAGATCCAGAATCTGGTTTCATTCACACCTAACGTCAGATCCAGAATCCCGGTTTCGTTCACACCTAATGTCAAATCCAGAATCCTGGTTTCATTCACACCTGACGTCAGATCCAGAATCCTGGTTTCATTCACACCTAGCGTCAGATCCAGAATCCTGGTTTCATTCACACCTAGCGTCAGATCCAGAATCCCGGTTTCATTCACACCTAACGTCAGATCCACAATATGGTTTCATTCATGCCTAATGTCAGATCCAGAATCCCGGTTTCGTTCACACCTAGAATCAGATCCAGAATCCAGAATCCCCATTTCATTCACACCTAACGTCACATTGAGAATTCTGGTTTCATTCACACCAAACGTCAGATCCAGAATCCTGGTTTCATTCACACCAAACGTCAGATCCAGAATCTGGTTTCATTCACACCTAACGTCAGATCCAGAATCCCGGTTTCGTTCACACCTAATGTCAAATCCAGAATCCTGGTTTCATTCACACCTGACGTCAGATCCAGAATCCTGGTTTCATTCACACCTAGCGTCAGATCCAGAATCCTGGTTTCATTCACACCTAGCGTCAGATCCAGAATCCCGGTTTCATTCACACCTAACGTCAGATCCACAATATGGTTTCATTCATGCCTAATGTCAGATCCAGAATCCCGGTTTCGTTCACACCTAGAATCAGATCCAGAATCCAGAATCCCCATTTCATTCACACCTAACGTCACATTGAGAATTCTGGTTTCATTCACACCAAACGTCAGATCCAGAATCAGGTTTCATTCACACCTTATGTCAGATCCAGAATCCCAGTTTCATTCCCACCTAGCGTCAGATCCAGAATCCCGGTTTCGTTCACACTTAACGTCAGATCCAGAATCCTGGTTTCATTCACACCTCATATCAGATCCAGAATCCCCGTTTGATTCACACCTAACGTCAGATCCAGAATCTGATTTGATTCATGCCTAATGTCAGATCCAGAATCCCGGTTTCGTTCACACCTAGCATCAGATCCAGAATCCAGAATCCCCGTTTCATTCACACCTAACGTCAGATCCAGAATCCTGTTTTCATTCACACCAAACGTCAGATCCAGAATCTGGTTTCATTCACACCTTATGTCAGATCCAGAATCTCGTTTCATTCATGTCTAATGTCAGATCCAGTATCCCGGTTTTGTTCACAACTAATGTCAGATCCAGAATCCTGGTTTCATTCACACCTAGCGTCAGATCCAGAATCCCAGTTTCATTCACACCTTACGTCAGATCCAGAATCCTGGTTTACTTCACACCTCATATAAGATCCAGAATCCCAGTTTCATTCACACCTTACGTCAGATTCAGAATCCTGGTTTCATTCACACCTAACGTCAGATCCAGAATATGGTTTCATTCATGCCTAATGTCAGATCCAGAATCCCGGTTTATTTCACACCTAACGTCAGATCCAGAATCCCCGTTTCATTCATGCCTAATGTCAGATCCAGAATCCCGGTTTTGTTCACAACTAATGTCAGATCCAGAATCCTGGTTTCATTCACACCTAGCGTCAGATCCAGAATCCCAGTTTCATTCACACCTTACGTCAGATTCAGAATCCTGGTTTCATTCACACCTAACGTCAGATCCAGAATATGGTTTCATTCATGCCTAATGTCAGATCCAGAATCCCGGTTTCGTTCACACCTAGCATCAGATCCAGAATCCAGAATCCCCGTTTCATTCACACCTAATGTCAGATCCAGAATCCTGGTTTCATTCACACCAAACGTCAGATCCAGAATCTGGTTTCATTCACACCTAATGTCAGATCCAGAATCCCAGTTTCATTCCCACCTAGCGTCAGATCCAGAATCCTGGTTTATTTCACACCTAACGTCAGATCCAGAATCCCAGTTTCATTCACACCTAACGTCAGATCCAGAATCTCGTTTCATTCATGCCTAATGTCAGATCCAGAATCCCGGTTTTGTTCACAACTAATGTCAGATCCAGAATCCTGGTTTCATTCACACCTAGCGTCAGATCCAGAATCCCAGTTTCATTCACACCTTACGTCAGATTCAGAATCCTGGTTTCATTCACACCTAACGTCAGATCCAGAATATGGTTTCATTCATGCCTAATGTCAGATCCAGAATCCCGGTTTCGTTCACACCTAACGTCAGATCCAGAACCTGGTTTGATTCACGCCTAATGTCAGATCCAGAATCCCGGTTGCGTTCACACCTAGCATCAGATCCAGAATCCATAATCCCCGTTTCATTCACACCTAACGTCAGATCCAGAATTCTGGTTTCATTTACACCAAACGTCAGATCCAGAATCTGGTTTCATTCACACCTAGCGTCAGATCCAGAATCCCGGTTTTGTTCACACTTAACGTCAGATCCAGAATCCTGGTTTCATTCACACCTAATATCAGATCCAGAATCCCAGTTTCATTCACAATAACGTCAGATCCAGAATCCCAGTTTCATTCACACCTATGGTCAGATCCAGAATCTCGTTTCATTCACACCTAATATCAGATCCAGAATCCCGGTTTCGGTCACACCTAACGTCAGATCCAGAATCTGGTTTCATTCACACCTACTATCAGATCCAGAATCCCAGTTTCATTCACACTTAACGTCAGATCCAGAATCCTGGTTTCATTTACACCTCATATCAGATCCAGAATCCCCGTTTGATTCACACCTAACGTCAGATCCAGAATCTGATTTGATTCATGCCTAATGTCAGATCCAGAATCCTGGTTTCATTCACACCTCATATCAGATCCAGAATCTGGTTTCATTCACACCTAACGTCAGATCCAGAATATGGTTTCATTCATGCCTAATGTCAGATCCAGAATCCCGGTTTATTTCACACCTAACGTCAGATCCAGAATCCCGGTTTATTTCACACCTAACGTCAGATCCAGAATCCCAGTTTCATTCACACCTAACGTCAGATCCAGAATCTCGTTTCATTCATGCCTAATGTCAGATCCAGAATCCCGGTTTTGTTCACAACTAATGTCAGATCAAGAGTCCTGGTTTCATTCACACCTAGCGTCAGATCCAGAATCCCAGTTTCATTCACACCTAACGTCAGATCCAGAATCTCGTTTCATTCACACCTAACGTCAGATCCAGAATATGGTTTCATTCATGCCTAATGTCAGATCCAGAATCCCGTTTTCGTTCACACCTAACGTCAGATCCAGAACCTGGTTTGATCCATGCCTAATGTCAGATCCAGAATCCCGGTTGCGTTCACACCTAGCATCAGATCCAGAATCCAGAATCCCCGTTTCATTCACACCTAACGTCAGATCCAGAATTCTGGTTTCATTCACACCAAACGTCAGATCCAGAATCTGGTTTGATTCATGCCTAATGTCAGATCCAGAATCCCAGTTTCATTCACACCTTACGTCAGATTCAGAATCCTGGTTTCATTCACACCTAACGTCAGATCCAGAATATGGTTTCATTCATGCCTAATGTCAGATCCAGAATCCCGGTTTATTTCACACCTAACGTCAGATCCAGAATCCCAGTTTCATTCATGCCTAATGTCAGATCCAGAATCCCGGTTTTGTTCACAACTAATGTCAGATCCAGAATCCTGGTTTCATTCACACCTAGCGTCAGATCCAGAATCCCAGTTTCATTCACACCTTACGTCAGATTCAGAATCCTGGTTTCATTCACACCTAACGTCAGATCCAGAATATTGTTTCATTCATGCCTAATGTCAGATCCAGAATCCCGGTTTCGTTCACACCTAGCATCAGATCCAGAATCCAGAATCCCCGTTTCATTCACACCTAACGTCAGATCCAGAATCCTGGTTTCATTCACACCAAACGTCAGATCCAGAATCTGGTTTCATTCACACCTAACGTCAGATCCAGAATATGGTTTCATTCATGCCTAATGTCAGATCCAGAATCCCGGTTTATTTCACACCTAACGTCAGATCCAGAATCCCAGTTTCATTCACACCTAACGTCAGATCCAGAATCTCGTTTCATTCATGCCTAATGTCAGATCCAGAATCCCGGTTTTGTTCACAACTAATGTCAGATCCAGAATCCTGGTTTATTTCACACCTAACGTCAGATCCAGAACCTGGTTTGATTCATGCCTAATGTCAGATCCAGAATCCCGGTTGCGTTCACACCTAGCATCAGATCCAGAATCCAGAATCCCCGTTTCATTCACACCTAACGTCAGATCCAGAATTCTGGTTTCATTCACACCAAACGTCAGATCCAGAATCTGGTTTCATTCACACCTAGCGTCAGATCCAGAATCCCGGTTTTGTTCACACCTAATATCAGATCCAGAATCCCCGTTTCATTCACACCTAACGTCAGATCCAGAATCCCAGTTTCATTCACACCTAACGTCAGATCCAGAATCTCGTTTCATTCATGCCTAATGTCAGATCCAGAATCCCGGTTTCGGTCACACCTAATGTCAGATCCAGAATCCTGGTTTCATTCACACCTGTCGTCGGATCCAGAATCCTGGTTTCTTTCACACCTAGTGTCAGATCCAGAATCCCGGTTTCGTTCACACTTAACGTCAGATCCAGAATCCCCGTTTCATTCACACCTAACGTCAGATCCAAAATCCCCATTTAATTCACACCTAATGTCAGATCCAGAATCCTGGTTTCATTCACACCAAACGTCAGATCCAGAATCTGGTTTCATTCACACCTAATGTCAGATCCAGAATCCCAGTTTCATTCACACCTAACATCAGATCCAGAATCTCGTTTCATTCATGCGTAATGTCAGATCCAGAATCCCGGTTTCGTTCACACCTAATGTCAGATCCAGAATCCTGGTATCATTCACACCTGACGTCAGATCCAGAGTCCTGGTTTCATTCACACTTAACGTCAGATCCAGAATCCTGGTTTCATTCAGACCTAATATCAGATCCAGAATCCCGGTTTCATTCACACCTAACGTCAGATCCAGAATCTTGTTTGAATCATGCCTAATGTCAGATCCAGAATCCCGGTTTCGTTCACACCTAGCATCAGATCCAGAATCCAGAATCCCCGTTTCATTCACACCTAACGTCCGATCCAGAATCCTGGTTTCATTTACACCAAACGTCAGATCCAGAATCTGGTTTCATTCACACCTAACGTCAGATCCAGAATCCCAGTTTCATTCACACCTAACGTCAGATCCAGAATCCCGGTTTCGGTCACAACTAATGTCAGATCAAGAGTCCTGGTTTCATTCACACCTAGCGTCAGATCCAGAATCCCAGTTTCATTCACACCTAACGTCAGATCCAGAATCTCGTTTCATTCACACCTAACGTCAGATCCAGAATATGGTTTCATTCATGCCTAATGTCAGATCCAGAATCCCGTTTTCGTTCACACCTAACGTCAGATCCAGAACCTGGTTTGATCCATGCCTAATGTCAGATCCAGAATCCCGGTTGCGTTCACACCTAGCATCAGATCCAGAATCCAGAATCCCCGTTTCATTCACACCTAACGTCAGATCCAGAATTCTGGTTTCATTCACACCAAACGTCAGATCCAGAATCTGGTTTGATTCATGCCTAATGTCAGATCCAGAATCCCAGTTTCATTCACACCTTACGTCAGATTCAGAATCCTGGTTTCATTCACACCTAACGTCAGATCCAGAATATGGTTTCATTCATGCCTAATGTCAGATCCAGAATCCCGGTTTATTTCACACCTAACGTCAGATCCAGAATCCCAGTTTCATTCATGCCTAATGTCAGATCCAGAATCCCGGTTTTGTTCACAACTAATGTCAGATCCAGAATCCTGGTTTCATTCACACCTAGCGTCAGATCCAGAATCCCAGTTTCATTCACACCTTACGTCAGATTCAGAATCCTGGTTTCATTCACACCTAACGTCAGATCCAGAATATTGTTTCATTCATGCCTAATGTCAGATCCAGAATCCCGGTTTCGTTCACACCTAGCATCAGATCCAGAATCCAGAATCCCCGTTTCATTCACACCTAACGTCAGATCCAGAATCCTGGTTTCATTCACACCAAACGTCAGATCCAGAATCTGGTTTCATTCACACCTAACGTCAGATCCAGAATATGGTTTCATTCATGCCTAATGTCAGATCCAGAATCCCGGTTTATTTCACACCTAACGTCAGATCCAGAATCCCAGTTTCATTCACACCTAACGTCAGATCCAGAATCTCGTTTCATTCATGCCTAATGTCAGATCCAGAATCCCGGTTTTGTTCACAACTAATGTCAGATCCAGAATCCTGGTTTATTTCACACCTAACGTCAGATCCAGAACCTGGTTTGATTCATGCCTAATGTCAGATCCAGAATCCCGGTTGCGTTCACACCTAGCATCAGATCCAGAATCCAGAATCCCCGTTTCATTCACACCTAACGTCAGATCCAGAATTCTGGTTTCATTCACACCAAACGTCAGATCCAGAATCTGGTTTCATTCACACCTAGCGTCAGATCCAGAATCCCGGTTTTGTTCACACCTAATATCAGATCCAGAATCCCCGTTTCATTCACACCTAACGTCAGATCCAGAATCCCAGTTTCATTCACACCTAACGTCAGATCCAGAATCTCGTTTCATTCATGCCTAATGTCAGATCCAGAATCCCGGTTTCGGTCACACCTAATGTCAGATCCAGAATCCTGGTTTCATTCACACCTGTCGTCGGATCCAGAATCCTGGTTTCTTTCACACCTAGTGTCAGATCCAGAATCCCGGTTTCGTTCACACTTAACGTCAGATCCAGAATCCCCGTTTCATTCACACCTAACGTCAGATCCAAAATCCCCATTTAATTCACACCTAATGTCAGATCCAGAATCCTGGTTTCATTCACACCAAACGTCAGATCCAGAATCTGGTTTCATTCACACCTAATGTCAGATCCAGAATCCCAGTTTCATTCACACCTAACATCAGATCCAGAATCTCGTTTCATTCATGCGTAATGTCAGATCCAGAATCCCGGTTTCGTTCACACCTAATGTCAGATCCAGAATCCTGGTATCATTCACACCTGACGTCAGATCCAGAGTCCTGGTTTCATTCACACTTAACGTCAGATCCAGAATCCTGGTTTCATTCAGACCTAATATCAGATCCAGAATCCCGGTTTCATTCACACCTAACGTCAGATCCAGAATCTTGTTTGAATCATGCCTAATGTCAGATCCAGAATCCCGGTTTCGTTCACACCTAGCATCAGATCCAGAATCCAGAATCCCCGTTTCATTCACACCTAACGTCCGATCCAGAATCCTGGTTTCATTTACACCAAACGTCAGATCCAGAATCTGGTTTCATTCACACCTAACGTCAGATCCAGAATCCCAGTTTCATTCACACCTAACGTCAGATCCAGAATCCCGGTTTCGGTCACACCTAATGTCAGATCCAGAATCCTGGTTTCATTCACACCTGTCGTCGGATCCAGAATCCTGGTTTCATTCACACCTAGTGTCAGATCCAGAATCCCGGTTTCGTTCACACTTAACGTCAGATCCAGAATCCTGGTTTCATTCACACCTAATATGAGATCCAGAATCCCCGTTTCATTCACACCTAACGTCAGATCCAGAATCCCAGTTTCATTCACACCAAGTGTCAGATCCAAAATCCCCATTTTATTCACACCTAATGTCAGATCCAGAATCCTGGTTTCATTCACACCAAACGTCAGATCCAGAATCTGGTTTCATTCACACCTAATGTCAGATCCAGAATCCCAGTTTCATTCACACCTAACATCAGATCCAGAATCTCGTTTCATTCATGCGTAATTTCAGATCCAGAATCCCGGTTTCGTTCACACCTAATGTCAGATCCAGAATCCTGGCATCATTCACACCTGACGTCAGATCCAGAATCCTGGTTTCGTTCACACTCAACGTCAGATCCAGAATCCTGGTTTCATTCAGACCTAATATCAGATCCAGAATCCCCGTTTCATTCACACCTAACGTCAGATCCAGAATCTGGTTTGAATCATGCCTAATGTCAGATCCAGAATCCCGGTTTCGTTCACACCTAGCATCAGATCCAGAATCCAGAATCCCCGTTTCATTCACACCTAACGTCCGATCCAGAATCCTGGTTTCATTTACACCAAACGTCAGATCCAGAATCTGGTTTCATTCACACCTAATGTCAGATCCAGAATCCCAGTTTCATTCACACCTAACATCAGATCCAGAATCCCGGTTTCATTCACACCTAATGTCAAATCCAGAATCCTGGTTTCATTCACACCTGACGTCAGATCCAGAATCCTGGTTTCATTCACACCTAGCGTCAGATCCAGAATCCTGGTTTTATTCACACCTAGCGTCAGATCCAGAATCCCGGTTTCATTCACACCTAACGTCAGATCCAGAATATGGTTTCATTCATGCCTAATGTCAGATCCAGAATCCCGGTTTCGTTCACACCTAACGTCAGATCCAGAATATGGTTTCATTCATGCCTAATGTCAGATCCAGAATCCCGGTTTCATTCACACCTAACGTCAGATCCAGAATATGGTTTCATTCACACCTAACGTCAGATCCAGAATCCCGGTTTCATTCACACCTAATGTCAAATCCAGAATCCTGGTTTCATTCACACCTGACGTCAGATCCAGAATCCTGGTTTCATTCACACCTAGCGTCAGATCCAGAATCCTGGTTTTATTCACACCTAGCGTCAGATCCAGAATCCCGGTTTCATTCACACCTAACGTCAGATCCAGAATATGGTTTCATTCATGCCTAATGTCAGATCCAGAATCCCGGTTTCATTCACACCTAACGTCAGATCCAGAATATGGTTTCATTCATGCCTAATGTCAGATCCAGAATCCCGGTTTCGTTCACACCTAGCATCAGATCCAGAATCCAGAATCCCCGTTTCATTCACACCTAACGTCACATTGAGAATTCTGGTTTCATTCACACGAAACGTCAGATCCAGCATCTGGTTTCATTCACACCTTATGTCAGATCCAGAATCCCAGTTTCATTCCCACCTAACGTCAGATCCAGAATCATGGTATCATTCACACCTAGTGTCAGATCCAGAATGCCGGTTTCGTTCACACTTAACGTCAGATCCAGAATCCTGGTTTCATTCACACCTCATATCAGATCCAGAATCCCCGTTTGATTCACACCTAACGTCAGATCCAGAATCTGATTTGATTCATGCCTAATGTCAGATCCAGAATCCCGGTTTCGTTCACACCTAGCATCAGATCCAGAATCCAGAATCCCCGTTTCATTCACACCTAACGTCAGATCCAGAATCCTGGTTTCATTCACACCTAATGTCAGATCCAGAATCCTGGTATCATTCACACCTGACGTCAGATCCAGAATCCTGGTTTCATTCACACTTAACGTCAGATCCAGAATCCTGGTTTCATTCAGACCTAATATCAGATCCAGAATCCCGGTTTCATTCACACCTAACGTCAGATCCAGAATCTTGTTTGAATCATGCCTAATGTCAGATCCAGAATCCCGGTTTCGTTCACACCTAGCATCAGATCCAGAATCCAGAATCCCCGTTTCATTCACACCTAACGTCCGTTCCAGAATCCTGGTTTCATTTAAACCAAACGTCAGATCCAGAATCTGGTTTCATTCACACCTAATGTCAGATCCAGAATCCCAGTTTCATTCACACCTAACGTCAGATCCAGAATCCCGGTTTCGGTCACACCTAATGTCAGATCCAGAATCCTGGTTTCATTCACACCTGTCGTCGGATCCAGAATCCTGGTTTCATTCACACCTAGTGTCAGATCCAGAATCCCGGTTTCGTTCACACTTAACGTCAGATCCAGAATCCTGGTTTCATTCACACCGAATATGAGATCCAGAATCCCCGTTTCATTCACACCTAACGTCAGATCCAGAATCCCAGTTTTATTCACACCAAGTGTCAGATCCAAAATCCCCATTTTATTCACACCTAATGTCAGATCCAGAATCCTGGTTTCATTCACACCAAACGTCAGATCCAGAATCTGGTTTCATTCACACCTAATGTCAGATCCAGAATCCCAGTTTCATTCACACCTAACATCAGATCCAGAATCTCGTTTCATTCATGCGTAATGTCAGATCCAGAATCCCGGTTTCGTTCACACCTAATGTCAGATCCAGAATCCTGGTATCATTCACACCTGACGTCAGGTCCAGAATCCTGGTTTCGTTCACACTCAACGTCAGATCCAGAATCCTGGTTTCATTCAGACCTAATATCAGATCCAGAATCCCCGTTTCATTCACACCTAACGTCAGATCCAGAATCTGGTTTGAATCATGCCTAATGTCAGATCCAGAATCCCGGTTTCGTTCACACCTAGCATCAGATCCAGAATCCAGAATCCCCGTTTCATTCACACCTAACGTCCGATCCAGAATCCTGGTTTCATTTACACCAAACGTCAGATCCAGAATCTGGTTTCATTCACACCTAATGTCAGATCCAGAATCCCAGTTTCATTCACACCTAACGTCAGATCCAGAATCCCGGTTTCATTCACACCTAATGTCAAATCCAGAATCCTGGTTTCATTCACACCTGACGTCAGATCCAGAATCCTGGTTTCATTCACACCTAGCGTCAGATCCAGAATCCTGGTTTTATTCACACCTAGCGTCAGATCCAGAATCCCGGTTTCATTCACACCTAACGTCAGATCCAGAATATGGTTTCATTCATGCCTAATGTCAGATCCAGAATCCCGGTTTCGTTCACACCTAGCATCAGATCCAGAATCCAGAATCCCCGTTTCATTCACACCTAACGTCACATTGAGAATTCTGGTTTCATTCACACCAAACGTCAGATCCAGCATCTGGTTTCATTCACACCTTATGTCAGATCCAGAATCCCAGTTTCATTCCCACCTAACGTCAGATCCAGAATCATGGTATCATTCACACCTAGTGTCAGATCCAGAATGCCGGTTTCGTTCACACTTAACGTCAGATCCAGAATCCTGGTTTCATTCACACCTCATATCAGATCCAGAATCCCCGTTTGATTCACACCTAACGTCAGATCCAGAATCTGATTTGATTCATGCCTAATGTCAGATCCAGAATCCCGGTTTCGTTCACACCTAGCATCAGATCCAGAATCCAGAATCCCCGTTTCATTCACACCTAACGTCAGATCCAGAATCCTGGTTTCATTCACACCTAATGTCAGATCCAGAATCCCGGTTTCGTTCACACTTAACGTCAGATCCAGAATCCTGGTTTCATTCACACCTCATATCAGATCCAGAATCCCCGTTTGATTCACACCTAACGTCAGATCCAGAAACTGATTTGATTCATGCCTAATGTCAGATCTAGAATCCTGGTTTCATTCACACCTGATATCAGATCCAGAATCTGGTTTCATTCACACCTAACGTCAGATCCAGAATATGGTTTCATTCATGCCTAATGTCAGATCCAGAATCCCGGTTTATTTCACACCTAACGTCAGATCCAGAATCCCAGTTTCATTCACACCTAACGTCAGATCCTGAATCTTGTTTCATTCATGCCTAATGTCAGATCCAGAATCCCGGTTTTGTTCACAACTAATGTCAGATCCAGAGTCCTGGTTTCATTCACACCTTACGTCAGATTCAGAATCCCCATTTCATTCACACCTAACGTCAGATCCAGAATATGGTTTCATTCATGCCTAATATCAGATCCAGAATCCCGGTTTCGTTCACACCTAACGTCAGATCCAGAACCTGGTTTGATTCATGCCTAATGTCAGATCCAGAATCCCGGTTGCGTTCACACCTAGCATCAGATCCAGAATCCAGAATCCCCGTTTCATTCACACCTAACGTCAGATCCAGAATTCTGGTTTCATTCACACCAAATGTCAGATCCAGAATCTGGTTTCATTCACACCTAGCGTCAGATCCGGAATCCCGGTTTTGTTCACACTTAACGTCAGATCCAGAATCCTGGTTTCATTCACACCTAATATCAGATCCAGAATCCCCGTTTCATTCACACCTAACGTCAGATCCAGAATCCAAGTTTCATTCACACCTAACGTCAGATCCAGAATCTCGTTTCATTCATGCCTAATGTCAGATCCAGAATCCCGGTTTCGGTCACACCTAATGTCAGATCCAGAATCCTGGTTTCATTCACACCTGTCGTCGGATCCAGAATCCTGGTTTCATTCACACCTAGTGTCAGATCCAGAATCCCGGTTTCGTTCACACTTAACGTCAGATCCAGAATCCTGGTTTCATTCACACTTAACGTCAGATCCAGAATCCCCGTTTCATTCACACCTAGCGTCAGATCCAGAATCTGGTTTCATTCACACCTAATGTCAGATCCAGAATCCAAGTTTCATTCCCACCTAACATCAGATGCAGAATCTCGTTTCATTCATGCATAATGTCAGATCCAGAATTCCGGTTTCGTTCACACCTGACGTCAGATCCAGAATCCTGGTTTCGTTCACACTTAACGTCAGATCCAGAATCCTGGTTTCATTCACACCTAATATCAGATCCAGAATCCCAGTTTCATTATCACCTAACGTCAGATCCAGAATCCCAGTTTCATTATCACCTAACGTAAGATCCAGAATCTGGTTTGATTCATGCCTAATGTCAGATCCAGAATCCCGGTTTTGTTCAAACCTAGCATCAGATCCAGAATCCAGAATCTGGTTTCATTCACACCTAATGTCAGATCCAGAATCCCAGTTTCATTCCCACCTAGCGTCAGATCCAGAATCCTGGTTTCATTCACACCAAACGTCAGATCCAGAATCTGGTTTCATTCACACCTAACGTCAGATCCAGAATCCCGGTTTCGTTCACACCTAATGTCAAATCCAGAATCCTGGTTTCATTCACACCTGACGTCAGATCCAGAATCCTGGTTTCATTCACACCTAGCGTCAGATCCAGAATCCTGGTTTCATTCACACCTAGCGTCAGATCCAGAATCCCGGTTTCATTCACACCTAACGTCAGATCCAGAATATGGTTTCATTCATGCCTAATGTCAGATCCAGAATCCCGGTTTCGTTCACACCAAGCATCAGATCCAGAATCCAGAATCCCCATTTAATTCACACCTAACGTCACATTGAGAATTCTGGTTTCATTCACACCAAACGTCAGATCCAGAATCAGGTTTCATTCACACCTTATGTCAGATCCAGAATCCCAGTTTCATTCCCACCTAACGTCAGATCCAGAATCCTGGTATCATTCACACCTAGCGTCAGATCCAGAATCCCGGTTTCGTTCACACTTAACGTCAGATCCAGAATCCTGGTTTCATTCACACCTAATGTCAGATCCAGAATCCCCGTTTGATTCACACCTAACGTCAGATCCAGAATCTGATTTGATTCATGCCTAATGTCAGATCCAGAATCCCGGTTTTGTTGACACCTAGCATCAGATCCAGAATCCAGAATCCTGGTTTCATTCACACCTAACGTCAGATCCAGAATCCTGTTTTCATTCACACCAAACGTCAGATCCAGAATCTGGTTTCATTCACACCTTATGTCAGATCCAGAATCTCGTTTCATTCATGCCTAATGTCAGATCCAGAATCCCGGTTTTGTTCACAACTAATGTCAGATCCAGAATCCTGGTTTCATTCACACCTAGCGTCAGATCCAGAATCCCAGTTTCATTCACACCTTACGTCAGATTCAGAATCCTGGTTTCATTCACACCTAATGTCAGATCCAGAATCCCGGTTTATTTCACACCTAACGTCAGATCCAGAATTCCAGTTTCATTCACACCTAACGTCAGATCCAGAATCTCGTTTCATTCATGCCTAATGTCAGATCCAGAATCCCGGTTTTGTTCACAACTAATGTCAGATCCAGAATCCTGGTTTCATTCACACCTAGCGTCAGATCCAGAATCCCAGTTTCATTCACACCTTACGTCAGATTAAGAATCCTGGTTTCATTCACACCTAATGTCAGATCCAGAATATGGTTTCATTCATGCCTAATGTCAGATCCAGAATCCCGGTTTATTTCACACCTAACGTCAGATCCAGAATCCCAGTTTCATTCACACCTAATGTCAGATCCAGAATCCCGGTTGCGTTCACACCTAGCATCAGATCCAGAATCCAGAATCCCCGTTTCATTCACACCTAACGTCAGATCCAGAATTCTGGTTTCATTCACACCAAACGTCAGATCCAGAATCTGGTTTCATTCACACCTAGCGTCAGATCCAGAATCCCGGTTTTGTTCACACTTAACGTCAGATCCAGAATCCTGGTTTCATTCACACCTAATATCAGATCCAGAATCCCCGTTTCATTCACACCTAATATCAGATCCAGAATCCCAGTTTCATTATCACCTAACGTCAGATCCAGAATCCCAGTTTCATTATCACCTAACGTAAGATCCAGAATCTGGTTTGATTCATGCCTAATGTCAGATCCAGAATCCCGGTTTTGTTCACACCTAGCATCAGATCCAGAATCCAGAATCTGGTTTCATTCACACCTAATGTCAGATCCAGAATCCCAGTTTCATTCCCACCTAGCGTCAGATCCAGAATCCTGGTTTCATTCACACCAAACGTCAGATCCAGAATCTGGTTTCATTCACACCTAACGTCAGATCCAGAATCCCGGTTTCGTTCACACCTAATGTCAAATCCAGAATCCTAGTTTCATTCACACCTGACGTCAGATCCAGAATCCTGGTTTCATTCACACCTAGCGTCAGATCCAGAATCCTGGTTTCATTCACACCTAGCGTCAGATCCAGAATCCTAGTTTCATTCACACCTGACGTCAGATCCAGAATCCTGGTTTCATTCACACCTAGCGTCAGATCCAGAATCCTGGTTTCATTCATGCCTAATGTCAGATCCAGAATCCCGGTTTCGTTCACACCAAGCATCAGATCCAGAATCCAGAATCCCCATTTAATTCACACCTAACGTCACATTGAGAATTCTGGTTTCATTCACACCAAACGTCAGATCCAGAATCAGGTTTCATTCACACCTTATGTCAGATCCAGAATCCCAGTTTCATTCCCACCTAACGTCAGATCCAGAATCCTGGTTTCATTCACACCAAACGTCAGATCCAGAATCTGGTTTCATTCACACCTAATGTCAGATCCAGAATCTGGTTTCATTCATGCCTAATGTCAGATCCAGAATCCCGGTTTATTTCACACCTAACGTCAGATCCAGAATCCCAGTTTCATTCACACCTATTGTCAGATCCAGAATCCCGGTTGCGTTCACACCTAGCATCAGATCCAGAATCCAGAATCCCCGTTTCATTCACACCTAACGTCAGATCCAGAATTCTGGTTTCATTCACACCAAACGTCAGATCCAGAATCTGGTTTCATTCACACCTAGCGTCAGATCCAGAATCCCGGTTTTGTTCACACTTAACGTCAGATCCAGAATCCTGGTTTCATTCACACCTAATATCAGATCCAGAATCCCCGTTTCATTCACACCTAACGTCAGATCCAGAATCCAAGTTTCATTCACACCTAACGTCAGATCCAGGATCTCGTTTCATTCATGCCTAATGTCAGATCCAGAATCCCGGTTTCGGTCACACCTAATGTCAGATCCAGAATCCTGGTTTCATTCACACCTAGCGTCAGATCCAGAATCCCAGTTTCATTCACACCTTACGTCAGATTAAGAATCCTGGTTTCATTCACACCTAATGTCAGATCCAGAATATGGTTTCATTCATGCCTAATGTCAGATCCAGAATCCCGGTTTATTTCACACCTAACGTCAGATCCAGAATCCCAGTTTCATTCACACCTAATGTCAGATCCAGAATCCCGGTTGCGTTCACACCTAGCATCAGATCCAGAATCCAGAATCCCCGTTTCATTCACACCTAACGTCAGATCCAGAATTCTGGTTTCATTCACACCAAACGTCAGATCCAGAATCTGGTTTCATTCACACCTAGCGTCAGATCCAGAATCCCGGTTTTGTTCACACTTAACGTCAGATCCAGAATCCTGGTTTCATTCACACCTAATATCAGATCCAGAATCCCCGTTTCATTCACACCTAATATCAGATCCAGAATCCCAGTTTCATTATCACCTAACGTCAGATCCAGAATCCCAGTTTCATTATCACCTAACGTAAGATCCAGAATCTGGTTTGATTCATGCCTAATGTCAGATCCAGAATCCCGGTTTTGTTCACACCTAGCATCAGATCCAGAATCCAGAATCTGGTTTCATTCACACCTAATGTCAGATCCAGAATCCCAGTTTCATTCCCACCTAGCGTCAGATCCAGAATCCTGGTTTCATTCACACCAAACGTCAGATCCAGAATCTGGTTTCATTCACACCTAACGTCAGATCCAGAATCCCGGTTTCGTTCACACCTAATGTCAAATCCAGAATCCTAGTTTCATTCACACCTGACGTCAGATCCAGAATCCTGGTTTCATTCACACCTAGCGTCAGATCCAGAATCCTGGTTTCATTCACACCTAGCGTCAGATCCAGAATCCTAGTTTCATTCACACCTGACGTCAGATCCAGAATCCTGGTTTCATTCACACCTAGCGTCAGATCCAGAATCCTGGTTTCATTCATGCCTAATGTCAGATCCAGAATCCCGGTTTCGTTCACACCAAGCATCAGATCCAGAATCCAGAATCCCCATTTAATTCACACCTAACGTCACATTGAGAATTCTGGTTTCATTCACACCAAACGTCAGATCCAGAATCAGGTTTCATTCACACCTTATGTCAGATCCAGAATCCCAGTTTCATTCCCACCTAACGTCAGATCCAGAATCCTGGTTTCATTCACACCAAACGTCAGATCCAGAATCTGGTTTCATTCACACCTAATGTCAGATCCAGAATCCCGGTTTATTTCACACCTAACGTCAGATCCAGAATCCCAGTTTCATTCACACCTATTGTCAGATCCAGAATCCCGGTTGCGTTCACACCTAGCATCAGATCCAGAATCCAGAATCCCCGTTTCATTCACACCTAACGTCAGATCCAGAATTCTGGTTTCATTCACACCAAACGTCAGATCCAGAATCTGGTTTCATTCACACCTAGCGTCAGATCCAGAATCCCGGTTTTGTTCACACTTAACGTCAGATCCAGAATCCTGGTTTCATTCACACCTAATATCAGATCCAGAATCCCCGTTTCATTCACACCTAACGTCAGATCCAGAATCCAAGTTTCATTCACACCTAACGTCAGATCCAGGATCTCGTTTCATTCATGCCTAATGTCAGATCCAGAATCCCGGTTTCGGTCACACCTAATGTCAGATCCAGAATCCTGGTTTCATTCACACCTGTCGTCGGATCCAGAATCCTGGTTTCATTCACACCTAGTGTCAGATCCAGAATCCCGGTTTCGTTCACACTTAACGTCAGATCCAGAATCCCCGTTTCGTTCACACCTAGCGTCAGATCCAGAATCTGGTTTCATTCACACCTAATGTCAGATCAAGAATCCAAGTTTCATTCCCACCTAACATCAGATGCAGAATCTCGTTTCATTCATGCGTAATGTCAGATCCAGAATTCCGGTTTCGTTCACACCTGACGTCAGATCCAGAATCCTGGTTTCGTTCACACTTAACGTCAGATCCAGAATCCTGGTTTCATTCACACCTAATATCAGATCCAGAATCCCAGTTTCATTATCACCTAACGTCAGACCCAGAATCCCAGTTTCATTATCACCTAACGTAAGATCCAGAATCTGGTTTGATTCAAGCCTAATGTCAGATCCAGAATCCCGGTTTTGTTCACACCTAGCATCAGATCCAGAATCCAGAATCCCCGTTTCATTCACACCTAACGTCCGATCCAGAATCCTGGTTTCATTCACACCAAACGTCAGATCCAGAATCTGGTTTCATTCACACCTAATGTCAGATCCAGAATCTGGTTTCATTCACACCTAACGTCAGATCCAGAATCCCGGTTTCGTTCACACCTAATGTCAAATCCAGAATCCTGGTTTCATTCACACCTGACGTCAGATCCAGAATCCTGGTTTCATTCACACCTAGCGTCAGATCCAGAATCCTGGTTTCATTCACACCTCATATCAGATCCAGAATCCCCGTTTGATTCACACCTAACGTCAGATCCAGAATCTGATTTGATTCATGCCTAATGTCAAATCCAGAATCCCGGTTTCGTTCACACCTAGCATCAGATCCAGAATCCAGAATCCCCGTTTCATTCACACGTAACGTCAGATCCAGAATCCTGTTTTCATTCACACCAAACGTCAGATCCAGAATCTGGTTTCATTCACACCTTATGTCAGATCCAGAATCTCGTTTCATTCATGCCTAATGTCAGATCCAGAATCCCGGTTTTGTTCACAACTAATGTCAGATCCAGAATCCTGGTTTCATTCACACCTAGCGTCAGATCCAGAATCCCAGTTTCATTCACACCTTACGTCAGATTCAGAATCCTGGTTTCATTCACACCTAATGTCAGATCCAGAATCCCGGTTTATTTCACACCTAACGTCAGATCCAGAATTTCAGTTTCATTCACACCTAACGTCAGATCCAGAATCTCGTTTCATTCATGCCTAATGTCAGATCCAGAATCCCGGTTTTGTTCACAACTAATGTCAGATCCAGAATCCTGGTTTCATTCACACCTAGCGTCAGATCCAGAATCCCAGTTTCATTCACACCTTACGTCAGATTCAGAATCCTGGCTTCATTCACACCTAACGTCAGATCCAGAACCTGGTTTGATTCATGCCTAATGTCAGATCCAGAATCCCGGTTGCGTTCACACCTAGCATCAGATCCAGGATCCAGAATCCCGGTTCTGTTCACACCTAATGTCAGATCCAGAACCTGGTTTGATTCATGCCTAATGTCAGATCCAGAATCCCGGTTGCGTTCACACCTAGCATCAGATCCAGAATCCAGAATCCCCGTTTCATTCACATCTAACGTCAGATCCAGAATCCTGGTTTCATTCACACCAAACGTCAGATCCAGAATCTGGTTTCATTCACACCTAATGTCAGATCCAGAATCCCAGTTTCATTCCCACCTAGCGTCAGATCCAGAATCCTGGTTTCATTCACACCTAACGTCAGATCCAGAATCTGGTTTCATTCACACCTAATGTCAGATCCAGAATCCCAGTTTCATTCCCACCTAGCGTCAGATCCAGAATCCTGGTTTCATTCACACCTAACGTCAGATCCAGAATCCCGGTTTCGATCACACCTAATGTCAAATCCAGAATCCTGGTTTCATTCACACCTGACGTCAGATCCAGAATCCTGGTTTCATTCACACCTAGCGTCAGATCCAGAATCCTGGTTTCATTCACACCTAGCGTCAGATCCATAATCCCGGTTTCATTCACACCAAACGTCAGATCCAGAATCAGGTTTCATTCACAACTTATGTCAGATCCAGAATCCCAGTTTCATTCCCACCTAACGTCAGATCCAGAATCCTGGTATCATTCACACCTAGCGTCAGATCCAGAATCCCGGTTTCGTTCACACTTAACGTCAGATCCAGAATATGGTATCATTCATGCCTAATGTCAGATCCAGAATCCCGGTTTTGTTCACAACTAATGTCAGATCCAGAATCCTGGTTTCATTCACACCTAGCGTCAGATCCAGAATCCCGGTTGCGTTCACACCTAGCATCAGATCCAGAATCCAGAATCCCCGTTTCATTCACACCTAACGTCAGATCCAGAATTCTGGTTTCATTCACACCAAACGTCAGATCCAGAATCTGGTTTCATTCACACCTAGCGTCAGATCCAGAATCCCGGTTTTGTTCACACTTAACGTCAGATCCAGAATCCTGGTTTCATTCACACCTAATATCAGATCCAGAATCCCCGTTTCATTCACACCTAACGTCAGATCCAGAATCCAAGTTTCATTCACACCTAACGTCAGATCCAGGATCTCGTTTCATTCATGCCTAATGTCAGATCCAGAATCCCGGTTTCGGTCACACCTAATGTCAGATCCAGAATCCTGGTTTCATTCACACCTGTCGTCGGATCCAGAATCCTGGTTTCATTCACACCTAGTGTCAGATCCAGAATCCCGGTTTCGTTCACACTTAACGTCAGATCCAGAATCCCCGTTTCATTCACACCTAGCGTCAGATCCAGAATCTGGTTTCATTCACACCTAATGTCAGATCAAGAATCCAAGTTTCATTCCCACCTAACATCAGATGCAGAATCTCGTTTCATTCATGCGTAATGTCAGATCCAGAATTCCGGTTTCGTTCACACCTGACGTCAGATCCAGAATCCTGGTTTCGTTCACACTTAACGTCAGATCCAGAATCCTGGTTTCATTCACACCTAATATCAGATCCAGAATCCCAGTTTCATTATCACCTAACGTCAGACCCAGAATCCCAGTTTCATTATCACCTAACGTAAGATCCAGAATCTGGTTTGATTCAAGCCTAATGTCAGATCCAGAATCCCGGTTTTGTTCACACCTAGCATCAGATCCAGAATCCAGAATCCCCGTTTCATTCACACCTAACGTCCGATCCAGAATCCTGGTTTCATTCACACCAAACGTCAGATCCAGAATCTGGTTTCATTCACACCTAATGTCAGATCCAGAATCTGGTTTCATTCACACCTAACGTCAGATCCAGAATCCCGGTTTCGTTCACACCTAATGTCAAATCCAGAATCCTGGTTTCATTCACACCTGACGTCAGATCCAGAATCCTGGTTTCATTCACACCTAGCGTCAGATCCAGAATCCTGGTTTCATTCACACCTCATATCAGATCCAGAATCCCCGTTTGATTCACACCTAACGTCAGATCCAGAATCTGATTTGATTCATGCCTAATGTCAAATCCAGAATCCCGGTTTCGTTCACACCTAGCATCAGATCCAGAATCCAGAATCCCCGTTTCATTCACACGTAACGTCAGATCCAGAATCCTGTTTTCATTCACACCAAACGTCAGATCCAGAATCTGGTTTCATTCACACCTTATGTCAGATCCAGAATCTCGTTTCATTCATGCCTAATGTCAGATCCAGAATCCCGGTTTTGTTCACAACTAATGTCAGATCCAGAATCCTGGTTTCATTCACACCTAGCGTCAGATCCAGAATCCCAGTTTCATTCACACCTTACGTCAGATCCAGAATCCTGGTTTCATTCACACCTAATGTCAGATCCAGAATCCCGGTTTATTTCACACCTAACGTCAGATCCAGAATTTCAGTTTCATTCACACCTAACGTCAGATCCAGAATCTCGTTTCATTCATGCCTAATGTCAGATCCAGAATCCCGGTTTTGTTCACAACTAATGTCAGATCCAGAATCCTGGTTTCATTCACACCTAGCGTCAGATCCAGAATCCCAGTTTCATTCACACCTTACGTCAGATTCAGAATCCTGGCTTCATTCACACCTAACGTCAGATCCAGAACCTGGTTTGATTCATGCCTAATGTCAGATCCAGAATCCCGGTTGCGTTCACACCTAGCATCAGATCCAGGATCCAGAATCCCGGTTCTGTTCACACCTAATGTCAGATCCAGAACCTGGTTTGATTCATGCCTAATGTCAGATCCAGAATCCCGGTTGCGTTCACACCTAGCATCAGATCCAGAATCCAGAATCCCCGTTTCATTCACATCTAACGTCAGATCCAGAATCCTGGTTTCATTCACACCAAACGTCAGATCCAGAATCTGGTTTCATTCACACCTAATGTCAGATCCAGAATCCCAGTTTCATTCCCACCTAGCGTCAGATCCAGAATCCTGGTTTCATTCACACCTAACGTCAGATCCAGAATCTGGTTTCATTCACACCTAATGTCAGATCCAGAATCCCAGTTTCATTCCCACCTAGCGTCAGATCCAGAATCCTGGTTTCATTCACACCTAACGTCAGATCCAGAATCCCGGTTTCGATCACACCTAATGTCAAATCCAGAATCCTGGTTTCATTCACACCTGACGTCAGATCCAGAATCCTGGTTTCATTCACACCTAGCGTCAGATCCAGAATCCTGGTTTCATTCACACCTAGCGTCAGATCCATAATCCCGGTTTCATTCACACCAAACGTCAGATCCAGAATCAGGTTTCATTCACAACTTATGTCAGATCCAGAATCCCAGTTTCATTCCCACCTAACGTCAGATCCAGAATCCTGGTATCATTCACACCTAGCGTCAGATCCAGAATCCCGGTTTCGTTCACACTTAACGTCAGATCCAGAATATGGTATCATTCATGCCTAATGTCAGATCCAGAATCCCGGTTTTGTTCACAACTAATGTCAGATCCAGAATCCTGGTTTCATTCACACCTAGCGTCAGATCCAGAATCCCAGTTTCATTCACACCTTACGTCAGATTCAGAATCCTGGCTTCATTCACACCTACTGTCAGATCCAGAATATGGTTTCATTCATGCCTAATGTCAGATCCAGAATCCCGGTTTCGTTCACACCTAACGTCAGATCCAGAACCTGGTTTGATTCATGCCTAATGTCAGATCCAGAATCCCGGTTGCGTTCACACCTAGCATCAGATCCAGGATCCAGAATCCCGGTTCTGTTCACACCTAATGTCAGATCCAGAACCTGGTTTGATTCATGCCTAATGTCAGATCCAGAATCCCGGTTGCGTTCACACCTAACGTCAGATCCAGAATTCTGGTTTCATTCACACCAAACGTCAGATCCATAATCTGGTTTCATTCACACCTAATGTCAGATCCAGAATCCCAGTTTCATTCCCACCTAGCGTCAGATCCAGAATCCTGGTTTCATTCACACCTAACGTCAGATCCAGAATCTGATTTGATTCATGCCTAATGTCAGATCCAGAATCCCGGTTTCGATCACACCTAATGTCAAATCCAGAATCCTGGTTTCATTCACACCTGACGTCAGATCCAGAATCCTGTGTTCATTCACACCTAGCGTCAGATCCAGAATCCTGGTTTCATTCACACCTAGCGTCAGATCCAGAATCCCGGTTTCATTCACACCAAACGTCAGATCCAGAATCAGGTTTCATTCACAACTTATGTCAGATCCAGAATCCCAGTTTCATTCCCACCTAACGTCAGATCCAGAATCCTGGTATCATTCACACCTAGCGTCAGATCCAGAATCCCGGTTTCGTTCACACTTAACGTCAGATCCAGAATCCTGGTTTCATTCACACCTCATATCAGATCCAGAATCCCCGTTTGATTCACACCTAACGTCAGATCCAGAATCTGATTTGATTCATGCCTAATGTCAGATCCAGAATCCCGGTTTCGTTCACACCTAGCTTCAGATCCAGAATTCAGAATCCCCGTTTCATTCACACCTAACGTCAGATCCAGAATCCTGTTTTCATTCACACCAAACATCAGATCCAGAATCTGGTTTCATTTACACCTTATGTCAGATCCAGAATCTCGTTTCATTCATGCCTAATGTCAGATCCAGAATCCTGGTTTCATTCACACCTAGCGTCAGATCCAGAATCCTGGTTTCATTCACACCTATCGTCAGATCCAGAATCCCGGTTTCATTCACACCAAACGTCAGATCCAGAATCAGGTTTCATTCACACCTTATGTCAGATCCTGAATCCCACTTTCATTCCCACCTAACGTCAGATCCAGAATCCTGGTATCATTCACACCTAGCGTCAGATCCAGAATCCCGGTTTCGTTCACACTTAACGTCAGATCCAGAATCCTGGTTTCATTCACACCTCATATCAGATCCAGAATCCCCGTTTGATTCACACCTAACGTCAGATCCAGAATCTGATTTGATTCATGCCTAATGTCAGATCCAGAATCCCGGTTTCGTTCACACCTAGCATCAGATCCAGAATCCAGAATCCCCGTTTCATTCACACCAAACGTCAGATCCAGAATCCTGTTTTCATTCACACCAAACATCAGATCCAGAATCTGGTTTCATTCACACCTTATGTCAGATCCAGAATCTCGTTTCATTCATGCCTAATGTCAGATCCAGAATCCCGGTTTTGTTCACAACTAATGTCAGATCCAGAATCCCAGTTTCATTCACACCTTACGTCAGATCCAGAATCCTGGTTTCATTCACACCTAACGTCAGATCCAGAATCTGATTTGATTCATGCCTAATGTCAGATCCAGAATCCCAGTTTAATTCACACCTTACGTCAGATTCAGAATCCTGGTTTCATTCACACCTAACGTCAGATCCAGAATATGGTTTCATTCATGCCTAATGTCAGATCCAGAATCCCCGTTTCATTCACACCTAACGTCAGATCCAGAATTCTGGTTTCATTCACACCAAACGTCAGATCCAGAATCCTGGTTTCATTCACACCTGATATCAGATCCACAATCCCCGTTTCATTCACACCTAACGTCAGATCCAGAATCCCAGTTTCATTCACACCTAACGTCAGATCCAGAATCCTGGTTTCATTCACACCTGATATCAGATCCAGAATCCCCGTTTCATTCACACCTAACGTCAGATCCAGAATCCCAGTTTCATTCACTCCTAATGTCAGATCCAGGATCCCGGTTTCGGTCACACCTAATGTCAGATCCAGAATCCTGGTTTTATTCACACCTGTCGTCGGATCCAGAATCCTGGTTTCATTCACACCTAGTGTCAGATCCAGAATCCCGGTTTCGTTCACACCTGACGTCAGATCCAGAATCCTGGTTTCGTTCACACTTAACGTCAGATCCAGAATCCTGGTTTCATTCACACCTAATATCAGATCCAGAATCCCAGTTTCATTATCACCTAACGTCAGATCCAGAATCCCAGTTTCATTATCACCTAACGTAAGATCCAGAATCTGGTTTGATTCATGCCTAATGTCAGATCCAGAATCCCGGTTTTGTACACACCTAGCATCAGATCCAGAATCCAGAATCCCCGTTTCATTCACACCTAACGTCCGATCCAGAATCCTGGTTTCATTCACACCAAACGTCAGATCCAGAATCTGGTTTCATTCACACCTAATGTCAGATCCAGAATCCCAGTTTCATTCCCACCTAGCGTCAGATCCAGAATCCTGGTTTCATTCACACCAAACGTCAGATCCAGAATCTGGTTTCATTCACACCTAACGTCAGATCCAGAATCCCGGATTCGTTCACACCTAATGTCAAATCCAGAATCCTGGTTTCATTCACACCTGACGTCAGATCCAGAATCCTGGTTTCATTCACACCTAGCGTCAGATCCAGAATCCTGGTTTCATTCACACCTAGCGTCAGATCCAGAATCCCGGTTTCATTCACACCTAACGTCAGATCCAGAATATGGTTTCATTCATGCCTAATGTCGGATCCAGAATCACGGTTTCGTTCACACCTAGCATCAGATCCAGAATCCAGAATCCCCATTTCATTCACACCTAATGTCACATTGAGAATTCTGGTTTCATTCACACCAAACGTCAGATCCAGAATCATGTTTCATTCACACCTTATGTCAGATCCAGAATCCCAGTTTCATTCCCACCTAACGTCAGATCCAGAATCCTGGTATCATTCACACCTCATATCAGATCCAGAATCCCCGTTTGATTCACACCTAACGTCAGATCCAGAATCTGATTTGATTCATGCCTAATGTCAGATCCAGAATCCCGGTTTCGTTCACACCTAGCATCAGATCCAGAATCCAGAATCCCCGTTTCATTCACACCTAACGTCAGATCCAGAATCCTGTTTTCATTCACACCAAACGTCAGATCCAGAATCTGGTTTCATTCACACCTTATGTCAGATCCAGAATCTGGTTTCATTCATGCCTAATGTCAGATCCAGAATCCCGGTTTTGTTCACAACTAATGTCAGATCCAGAATCCTGGTTTCATTCACACCTAGCGTCAGATCCAGAATCCCAGTTTCATTCACACCTTACGTCAGATCCAGAATCCTGGTTTCATTCACACCTCATATCAGATCCAGAATCCCCGTTTGATTCACACCTAACGTCACATCCAGAATCTGATTTGATTCATGCCTAATGTCAGATCCAGAATCCCAGTTTCATTCACACCTTACGTCAGATTCAGAATCCTGGTTTCATTCACACCTAACGTCAGATCCAGAATATGGTTTCATTCATGCCTAATGTCAGATCCAGAATCCCCGTTTCATTCACACCTAACGTCAGATCCAGAATTCTGGTTTCATTCACACCAAACGTCAGATCCAGAATCCTGGTTTCATTCACACCTGATATCAGATCCAGAATCCCAGTTTCATTCACACCTGATATCAGATCCAGAATCCCAGTTTCATCCACACCTAATGTCAGATCCAGGATCCCGGTTTCGGTCACACCTAATGTCAGATCCAGAATCCTGGTTTCATTCACACCTGTCGTCGGATCCAGAATCCTGGTTTCATTCACACCTAGTGTCAGATCCAGAATCCCGGTTTCATTCACACCTTACGTCAGATCCAGAATCCTGGTTTCATTCACACCTCATATCAGATCCAGAATCCCCGTTTGATTCACACCTAACGTCAGATCCAGAATCTGATTTGATTCATGCCTAATGTCAGATCCAGAATCCCAGTTTCATTCACACCTTACGTCAGATTCAGAATCCTGGTTTCATTCACACCTAACGTCAGATCCAGAATATGGTTTCATTCATGCCTAATGTCAGATCCAGAATCCCCGTTTCATTCACACCTAACGTCAGATCCAGAATTCTGGTTTCATTCACACCAAACGTCAGATCCAGAATCCTGGTTTCATTCACACCTGATATCAGATCCAGAATCCCAGTTTCATTCACACCTAACGTCAGATCCAGAATCCTGGTTTCATTCACACCTGATATCAGATCCAGAATCCCCGTTTGATTCACACCTAACGTCAGATCCAGAATCTGATTTGATTCATGCCTAATGTCAGATCCAGAATCCCAGTTTCATTCACACCTTACGTCAGATTCAGAATCCTGGTTTCATTCACACCTAACGTCAGATCCAGAATATGGTTTCATTCATGCCTAATGTCAGATCCAGAATCCCCGTTTCATTCACACCTAACGTCAGATCCAGAATTCTGGTTTCATTCACACCAAACGTCAGATCCAGAATCCTGGTTTCATTCACACCTGATATCAGATCCAGAATCCCAGTTTCATTCACACCTAACGTCAGATCCAGAATCCTGGTTTCATTCACACCTGATATCAGATCCAGAATCCCCGTTTCATTCACACCTAACGTCAGATCCAGAATCCCAGTTTCATCCACACCTAATGTCAGATCCAGGATCCCGGTTTCGGTCACACCTAATGTCAGATCCAGAATCCTGGTTTCATTCACACCTGTCGTCGGATCCAGAATCCTGGTTTCATTCACACCTAGTGTCAGATCCAGAATCCCGGTTTCGTTCACACTTAACGTCAGATCCAGAATCTGGTTTCATTCACACCTAATGTCAGATCCAGAATCCAAGTTTCATTCCCACCTAACATCAGATGCAGAATCTCGTTTCATTCATGCGTAATGTCAGATCCAGAATCCCGGTTTCGTTCACACCTGACGTCAGATCCAGAATCCGGGTTTCGTTCACACTTAACGTCAGATCCAGAATCCTGGTTTCATTCACACCTAATATCAGATCCAGAATCCCAGTTTCATTATCACCTAACGTCAGATCCAGAATCCCAGTTTCATTATCACCTAACGTAAGATCCAGAATCTGGTTTGATTCATGCCTAATGTCAGATCCAGAATCCCGGTTTTGTTCACACCTAGCATCAGATCCAGAATCGAGAATCCCCGTTTCATTCACACCTAACGTCCGATCCAGAATCCTGGTTTAATTCACACCAAACGTCAGATCCAGAATCTGGCTTCATTCACACCTAACGTCAGATCCAGAATCCCGGTTTCGTTCACACCTAATGTCAAATCCAGAATCCTGGTTTCATTCACACCTGATGTCAGATCCAGAATCCTGGTTTCATTCACACCTAGCGTCAGATCCAGAATCCTGGTTTCATTCACACCTAGCGTCAGATCCAGAATCCCGGTTTCATTCACACCTAACGTCAGATCCAGAATATGGTTTCATTCATGCCTAATGTCGGATCCAGAATCCCGCTTTCGTTCACACCTAGCATCAGATCCAGAATCCAGAATCCGCATTTCATTCACACCTAACGTCACATTGAGCATTCTGGTTTCATTCACACCAAACGTCAGATCCAGAATCAGGTTTCATTCACACCTTATGTCAGATCCAGAATCCTGGTATCATTCACACCTAGCGTCAGATCCAGAATCCCGGTTTCGTTCACACTTAACGTCAGATCCAGAATCCTGGTTTCATTCACACCTCATATCAGATCCAGAATCCCCGTTTGATTCACACCTAACGTCAGATCCAGAATCTGATTTGATTCATGCCTAATGTCAGATCCAGAATCCCGGTTTCGTTCACACCTAGCATCAGATCCAGAATCCAGAATCCCCGTTTCATTCACACCAAACGTCAGATCCAGAATCTGGTTTCATTCACACCTTATGTCAGATCCAGAATCTCGTTTCATTCATGCCTAATGTCAGATCCAGAATCCCGGTTTTGTTCACAACTAATGTCAGATCCAGAATCCTGGTTTCATTCACACCTGATATCAGATCCAGAATCCCCGTTTCATTCACACCTAACGTCAGATCCAGAATCCCAGTTTCATTCACACCTAACGTCAGATCCAGAATCTCGTTTCATTCATGACTAATGTCAAATCCAGAATCCCGGTTTTGTTCACAACTAATGTCAGATCCAGAATCCTGGTTTCATTCACACCTAGCGTCAGATCCAGAATCCCAGTTTCATTCACACCTTACGTCAGATTCAGAATCCTGGTTTCATTCACACCTAATGTCAGATCCAGAATATGGTTTCATTCATGCCTAATGTCAGATCCAGAATCCCGGTTTCGTTCACACCTAACGTCAGATCCAGAACCTGGTTTGATTCCCACCTAACATCAGATGCAGAATCTCGTTTCATTCATGCGTAATGTCAGATCCAGAATCCCGGTTTCGTTCACACCTGACGTCAGATCCAGAATCCTGGTGTCGTTCACACTTAACGTCAGATCCAGAATCCTGGTTTCATTCACACCTAATATCAGATCCAGAATCCCAGTTTCATTATCACCTAACGTCAGATCCAGAATCCCAGTTTCATTATCACCTTACGTCAGATTCAGAATCCTGGTTTCATTATCACTTAACGTCAGATCCAGAATCTGGTTTGATTCATGCCTAATGTCAGATCCAGAATCCCGGTTTTGTTCACACCTAGCATCAGATCCAGAATCCAGAATCCCCGTTTCATTCACACCTAACGTCCGATCCAGAATCCTGGTTTCATTCACACCAAACGTCAGATCCAGAATCTGGTTTCATTCACACCTAATGTCAAATCCAGAATCCTGGTTTCATTCACACCTGACGTCAGATGCAGAATCCTGGTTTCATTCACACTTAGCGTCAGATCCAGAATCCTGGTTTCATTCACACCTCACGTCAGATTCAGAATCCTGGTTTCATTCACACCTAGCGTCAGATCCAGAATCCTGGTTTCATTCACACCTGACGTCAGATCCAGAATCCTGGTTTCATTCACACCTAGCGTCAGATCCAGAATCCCGGTTTCATTCACACCTAACGTCAGATCCAGAATATGGTTTCATTCATGCCTAATGTCGGATCCAGAATCCCGGTTTCGTTTACACCTAGCATCAGATCCAGAATCCAGAATCCCCATTTCATTCACACCTAACGTCAGATCCAGAATCAGGTTTCATTCACACCTTATGTCAGATCCAGAATCCCAGTTTCATTCCCACCTAACATCAGATCCAGAATCCTGGTATCATTCACACCTAGCGTCAGATCCAGAATCCCGGTTTCGTTCACACTTAACGTCAGATCCAGAATCCTGGTTTCATTCACACCTCATATCAGATCCAGAATCCCCGTTTGATTCACACCTAACGTCAGATCCAGAATCTGATTTGATTCATGCCTAATGTCAGATCCAGAATCCCGGTTTCGTTCACACCTAGCATCAGATCCAGAATCGCGATTCCCCGTTTCAATCACACCAAACGTCAGATCCAGAATCTGGTTTCATTCACACCTTTTGTCAGATCCAGAATCTCGTTTCATTCATGCCTAATGTCAGATCCAGAATCCCGGTTTTGTTCACAACTAATGTCAGATCCAGAATCCTGGTTTCATTCACACCTGATATCAGATCCAGAATCCCCGTTTCATTCACACCTAACGTCAGATCCAGAATCTGGTTTCATTCATGCCTAATGTCAGATCCAGAATCACGGTTTTGTTCACAACTAATGTCAGATCCAGAATCCTGGTTTCATTCACACCTTCCGTCCGATTCAGAATCCTGGTTTCATTCACACCTAATGTCAGATCCAGAATATGGTTTAATTCATGCCTAATGTCAGATCCAGAATCCCGGTTTCGTTCACACCTAACGTCAGATCCAGAACCTGGTTTGATTCCCACCTAACATCAGATGCAGAATCTCGTTTCATTCATGCGTAATGTCAGATCCAGAATCCCGGTTTCGTTCACACCTGACGTCAGATCCAGAATCCTGGTTTCGTTCACACTTAACGTCAGATCCAGAATCCTGGTTTCATTCACACCTAATATCAGATCCAGAATCCCAGTTTCATTATCACCTAACGTCAGATCCAGAATCCCAGTTTCATTATCACCTAACGTAAGATCCAGAATCTGGTTTGATTCACACCTAGCATCAGATCCAGAATCCAGAATCCCCGTTTCATTCACACCTAACGTCCGATCCAGAATCCTGGTTTCATTCACACCAAACGTCAGATCCAGAATCTGGTTTCATTCACACCTAATGTCAGATCCAGAATCCCAGTTTCATTCACACCTAGCGTCAGATCCAGAATCCTGATTTCATTCACACCAAACGTCAGATCTAGAATCTGGTTTCATTCACACCTAACGTCAGATCCAGAATCCCGGTTTCGTTCACACCTAATGTCAAATCAAGAATCCTGGTTCCATTCACACCTGACGTCAGATCCAGAATCCTGGTTTCATTCACACCTAGCGTCAGATCCAGAATCCTGGTTTCATTCACACCTAACGTCAAATCCAGAATCCCGGTTTCATTCACACCTAACGTCAGATCCAGAATCCCGGTTTCGTTCACACCTAGCATCAGATCCAGAATCCAGAATCCCCATTTCATTCACACCTAACGTCACATTGAGAATTCTGGTTTCATTCACACCAAACGTCAGATCCAGAATCAGGTTTCATTCACACCTTATGTCAGATCCAGAATCCCAGTTTCATTCCCACCTAACGTCAGATCCAGAATCCTGGTATCATTCACACCTAGCGTCAGATCCAGAATCCCGGTTTCGTTCACACTTAACGTCAGATCCAGAATCCTGGTTTCATTCACACCTCATATCAGATCCAGAATCCCCGTTTGATTCACACCTAACGTCAGATCCAGAATCTGATTTGATTCATGCCTAATGTCAGATCCAGAATCCCGGTTTCGTTCACACCTAGCATCAGATCCAGAATCCAGAATCCCCGTTTCATTCACACCAAACGTCAGATCCAGAATCCTGTTTTCATTCACACCAAACATCAGATCCAGAATCTGGTTTCATTCACACCTTATGTCAGATCCAGAATCTCGTTTCATTCATGCCTAATGTCAGATCCAGAATCCCGGTTTTGTTCACAACTAATGTCAGATCCAGAATCCCAGTTTCATTCACACCTTACGTCAGATCCAGAATCCTGGTTTCATTCACACCTAACGTCAGATCCAGAATCTGATTTGATTCATGCCTAATGTCAGATCCAGAATCCCAGTTTAATTCACACCTTACGTCAGATTCAGAATCCTGGTTTCATTCACACCTAACGTCAGATCCAGAATATGGTTTCATTCATGCCTAATGTCAGATCCAGAATCCCCGTTTCATTCACACCTAACGTCAGATCCAGAATTCTGGTTTCATTCACACCAAACGTCAGATCCAGAATCCTGGTTTCATTCACACCTGATATCAGATCCACAATCCCCGTTTCATTCACACCTAACGTCAGATCCAGAATCCCAGTTTCATTCACACCTAACGTCAGATCCAGAATCCTGGTTTCATTCACACCTGATATCAGATCCAGAATCCCCGTTTCATTCACACCTAACGTCAGATCCAGAATCCCAGTTTCATTCACTCCTAATGTCAGATCCAGGATCCCGGTTTCGGTCACACCTAATGTCAGATCCAGAATCCTGGTTTTATTCACACCTGTCGTCGGATCCAGAATCCTGGTTTCATTCACACCTAGTGTCAGATCCAGAATCCCGGTTTCGTTCACACCTGACGTCAGATCCAGAATCCTGGTTTCGTTCACACTTAACGTCAGATCCAGAATCCTGGTTTCATTCACACCTAATATCAGATCCAGAATCCCAGTTTCATTATCACCTAACGTCAGATCCAGAATCCCAGTTTCATTATCACCTAACGTAAGATCCAGAATCTGGTTTGATTCATGCCTAATGTCAGATCCAGAATCCCGGTTTTGTACACACCTAGCATCAGATCCAGAATCCAGAATCCCCGTTTCATTCACACCTAACGTCCGATCCAGAATCCTGGTTTCATTCACACCAAACGTCAGATCCAGAATCTGGTTTCATTCACACCTAATGTCAGATCCAGAATCCCAGTTTCATTCCCACCTAGCGTCAGATCCAGAATCCTGGTTTCATTCACACCAAACGTCAGATCCAGAATCTGGTTTCATTCACACCTAACGTCAGATCCAGAATCCCGGATTCGTTCACACCTAATGTCAAATCCAGAATCCTGGTTTCATTCACACCTGACGTCAGATCCAGAATCCTGGTTTCATTCACACCTAGCGTCAGATCCAGAATCCTGGTTTCATTCACACCTAGCGTCAGATCCAGAATCCCGGTTTCATTCACACCTAACGTCAGATCCAGAATATGGTTTCATTCATGCCTAATGTCGGATCCAGAATCACGGTTTCGTTCACACCTAGCATCAGATCCAGAATCCAGAATCCCCATTTCATTCACACCTAATGTCACATTGAGAATTCTGGTTTCATTCACACCAAACGTCAGATCCAGAATCATGTTTCATTCACACCTTATGTCAGATCCAGAATCCCAGTTTCATTCCCACCTAACGTCAGATCCAGAATCCTGGTATCATTCACACCTCATATCAGATCCAGAATCCCCGTTTGATTCACACCTAACGTCAGATCCAGAATCTGATTTGATTCATGCCTAATGTCAGATCCAGAATCCCGGTTTCGTTCACACCTAGCATCAGATCCAGAATCCAGAATCCCCGTTTCATTCACACCTAACGTCAGATCCAGAATCCTGTTTTCATTCACACCAAACGTCAGATCCAGAATCTGGTTTCATTCACACCTTATGTCAGATCCAGAATCTGGTTTCATTCATGCCTAATGTCAGATCCAGAATCCCGGTTTTGTTCACAACTAATGTCAGATCCAGAATCCTGGTTTCATTCACACCTAGCGTCAGATCCAGAATCCCAGTTTCATTCACACCTTACGTCAGATCCAGAATCCTGGTTTCATTCACACCTCATATCAGATCCAGAATCCCCGTTTGATTCACACCTAACGTCACATCCAGAATCTGATTTGATTCATGCCTAATGTCAGATCCAGAATCCCAGTTTCATTCACACCTTACGTCAGATTCAGAATCCTGGTTTCATTCACACCTAACGTCAGATCCAGAATATGGTTTCATTCATGCCTAATGTCAGATCCAGAATCCCCGTTTCATTCACACCTAACGTCAGATCCAGAATTCTGGTTTCATTCACACCAAACGTCAGATCCAGAATCCTGGTTTCATTCACACCTGATATCAGATCCAGAATCCCAGTTTCATTCACACCTGATATCAGATCCAGAATCCCAGTTTCATCCACACCTAATGTCAGATCCAGGATCCCGGTTTCGGTCACACCTAATGTCAGATCCAGAATCCTGGTTTCATTCACACCTGTCGTCGGATCCAGAATCCTGGTTTCATTCACACCTAGTGTCAGATCCAGAATCCCGGTTTCATTCACACCTTACGTCAGATCCAGAATCCTGGTTTCATTCACACCTCATATCAGATCCAGAATCCCCGTTTGATTCACACCTAACGTCAGATCCAGAATCTGATTTGATTCATGCCTAATGTCAGATCCAGAATCCCAGTTTCATTCACACCTTACGTCAGATTCAGAATCCTGGTTTCATTCACACCTAACGTCAGATCCAGAATATGGTTTCATTCATGCCTAATGTCAGATCCAGAATCCCCGTTTCATTCACACCTAACGTCAGATCCAGAATTCTGGTTTCATTCACACCAAACGTCAGATCCAGAATCCTGGTTTCATTCACACCTGATATCAGATCCAGAATCCCAGTTTCATTCACACCTAACGTCAGATCCAGAATCCTGGTTTCATTCACACCTGATATAAGATCCAGAATCCCCGTTTCATTCACACCTAACGTCAGATCCAGAATCCCAGTTTCATCCACACCTAATGTCAGATCCAGGATCCCGGTTTCGGTCACACCTAATGTCAGATCCAGAATCCTGGTTTCATTCACACCTGTCGTCGGATCCAGAATCCTGGTTTCATTCACACCTAGTGTCAGATCCAGAATCCCGGTTTCGTTCACACTTAACGTCAGATCCAGAATCTGGTTTCATTCACACCTAATGTCAGATCCAGAATCCAAGTTTCATTCCCACCTAACATCAGATGCAGAATCTCGTTTCATTCATGCGTAATGTCAGATCCAGAATCCCGGTTTCGTTCACACCTGACGTCAGATCCAGAATCCGGGTTTCGTTCACACTTAACGTCAGATCCAGAATCCTGGTTTCATTCACACCTAATATCAGATCCAGAATCCCAGTTTCATTATCACCTAACGTCAGATCCAGAATCCCAGTTTCATTATCACCTAACGTAAGATCCAGAATCTGGTTTGATTCATGCCTAATGTCAGATCCAGAATCCCGGTTTTGTTCACACCTAGCATCAGATCCAGAATCGAGAATCCCCGTTTCATTCACACCTAACGTCCGATCCAGAATCCTGGTTTAATTCACACCAAACGTCAGATCCAGAATCTGGCTTCATTCACACCTAACGTCAGATCCAGAATCCCGGTTTCGTTCACACCTAATGTCAAATCCAGAATCCTGGTTTCATTCACACCTGATGTCAGATCCAGAATCCTGGTTTCATTCACACCTAGCGTCAGATCCAGAATCCTGGTTTCATTCACACCTAGCGTCAGATCCAGAATCCCGGTTTCATTCACACCTAACGTCAGATCCAGAATATGGTTTCATTCATGCCTAATGTCGGATCCAGAATCCCGCTTTCGTTCACACCTAGCATCAGATCCAGAATCCAGAATCCGCATTTCATTCACACCTAACGTCACATTGAGCATTCTGGTTTCATTCACACCAAACGTCAGATCCAGAATCAGGTTTCATTCACACCTTATGTCAGATCCAGAATCCTGGTATCATTCACACCTAGCGTCAGATCCAGAATCCCGGTTTCGTTCACACTTAACGTCAGATCCAGAATCCTGGTTTCATTCACACCTCATATCAGATCCAGAATCCCCGTTTGATTCACACCTAACGTCAGATCCAGAATCTGATTTGATTCATGCCTAATGTCAGATCCAGAATCCCGGTTTCGTTCACACCTAGCATCAGATCCAGAATCCAGAATCCCCGTTTCATTCACACCAAACGTCAGATCCAGAATCTGGTTTCATTCACACCTTATGTCAGATCCAGAATCTCGTTTCATTCATGCCTAATGTCAGATCCAGAATCCCGGTTTTGTTCACAACTAATGTCAGATCCAGAATCCTGGTTTCATTCACACCTGATATCAGATCCAGAATCCCCGTTTCATTCACACCTAACGTCAGATCCAGAATCCCAGTTTCATTCACACCTAACGTCAGATCCAGAATCTCGTTTCATTCATGACTAATGTCAAATCCAGAATCCCGGTTTTGTTCACAACTAATGTCAGATCCAGAATCCTGGTTTCATTCACACCTAGCGTCAGATCCAGAATCCCAGTTTCATTCACACCTTACGTCAGATTCAGAATCCTGGTTTCATTCACACCTAATGTCAGATCCAGAATATGGTTTCATTCATGCCTAATGTCAGATCCAGAATCCCGGTTTCGTTCACACCTAACGTCAGATCCAGAACCTGGTTTGATTCCCACCTAACATCAGATGCAGAATCTCGTTTCATTCATGCGTAATGTCAGATCCAGAATCCCGGTTTCGTTCACACCTGACGTCAGATCCAGAATCCTGGTGTCGTTCACACTTAACGTCAGATCCAGAATCCTGGTTTCATTCACACCTAATATCAGATCCAGAATCCCAGTTTCATTATCACCTAACGTCAGATCCAGAATCCCAGTTTCATTATCACCTTACGTCAGATTCAGAATCCTGGTTTCATTATCACTTAACGTCAGATCCAGAATCTGGTTTGATTCATGCCTAATGTCAGATCCAGAATCCCGGTTTTGTTCACACCTAGCATCAGATCCAGAATCCAGAATCCCCGTTTCATTCACACCTAACGTCCGATCCAGAATCCTGGTTTCATTCACACCAAACGTCAGATCCAGAATCTGGTTTCATTCACACCTAATGTCAAATCCAGAATCCTGGTTTCATTCACACCTGACGTCAGATGCAGAATCCTGGTTTCATTCACACTTAGCGTCAGATCCAGAATCCTGGTTTCATTCACACCTCACGTCAGATTCAGAATCCTGGTTTCATTCACACCTAGCGTCAGATCCAGAATCCTGGTTTCATTCACACCTGACGTCAGATCCAGAATCCTGGTTTCATTCACACCTAGCGTCAGATCCAGAATCCCGGTTTCATTCACACCTAACGTCAGATCCAGAATATGGTTTCATTCATGCCTAATGTCGGATCCAGAATCCCGGTTTCGTTTACACCTAGCATCAGATCCAGAATCCAGAATCCCCATTTCATTCACACCTAACGTCAGATCCAGAATCAGGTTTCATTCACACCTTATGTCAGATCCAGAATCCCAGTTTCATTCCCACCTAACATCAGATCCAGAATCCTGGTATCATTCACACCTAGCGTCAGATCCAGAATCCCGGTTTCGTTCACACTTAACGTCAGATCCAGAATCCTGGTTTCATTCACACCTCATATCAGATCCAGAATCCCCGTTTGATTCACACCTAACGTCAGATCCAGAATCTGATTTGATTCATGCCTAATGTCAGATCCAGAATCCCGGTTTCGTTCACACCTAGCATCAGATCCAGAATCGCGATTCCCCGTTTCAATCACACCAAACGTCAGATCCAGAATCTGGTTTCATTCACACCTTTTGTCAGATCCAGAATCTCGTTTCATTCATGCCTAATGTCAGATCCAGAATCCCGGTTTTGTTCACAACTAATGTCAGATCCAGAATCCTGGTTTCATTCACACCTGATATCAGATCCAGAATCCCCGTTTCATTCACACCTAACGTCAGATCCAGAATCTGGTTTCATTCATGCCTAATGTCAGATCCAGAATCACGGTTTTGTTCACAACTAATGTCAGATCCAGAATCCTGGTTTCATTCACACCTTCCGTCCGATTCAGAATCCTGGTTTCATTCACACCTAATGTCAGATCCAGAATATGGTTTAATTCATGCCTAATGTCAGATCCAGAATCCCGGTTTCGTTCACACCTAACGTCAGATCCAGAACCTGGTTTGATTCCCACCTAACATCAGATGCAGAATCTCGTTTCATTCATGCGTAATGTCAGATCCAGAATCCTGGTTTCGTTCACACCTGACGTCAGATCCAGAATCCTGGTTTCGTTCACACTTAACGTCAGATCCAGAATCCTGGTTTCATTCACACCTAATATCAGATCCAGAATCCCAGTTTCATTATCACCTAACGTCAGATCCAGAATCCCAGTTTCATTATCACCTAACGTAAGATCCAGAATCTGGTTTGATTCACACCTAGCATCAGATCCAGAATCCAGAATCCCCGTTTCATTCACACCTAACGTCCGATCCAGAATCCTGGTTTCATTCACACCAAACGTCAGATCCAGAATCTGGTTTCATTCACACCTAATGTCAGATCCAGAATCCCAGTTTCATTCACACCTAGCGTCAGATCCAGAATCCTGATTTCATTCACACCAAACGTCAGATCTAGAATCTGGTTTCATTCACACCTAACGTCAGATCCAGAATCCCGGTTTCGTTCACACCTAATGTCAAATCAAGAATCCTGGTTCCATTCACACCTGACGTCAGATCCAGAATCCTGGTTTCATTCACACCTAGCGTCAGATCCAGAATCCTGGTTTCATTCACACCTAACGTCAAATCCAGAATCCCGGTTTCATTCACACCTAACGTCAGATCCAGAATCCCGGTTTCGTTCACACCTAGCATCAGATCCAGAATCCAGAATCCCCATTTCATTCACACCTAACGTCACATTGAGAATTCTGGTTTCATTCACACCAAACGTCAGATCCAGAATCAGGTTTCATTCACACCTTATGTCAGATCCAGAATCCCAGTTTCATTCCCACCTAACGTCAGATCCAGAATCCTGGTATCATTCACACCTAGCGTCAGATCCAGAATCCCGGTTTCGTTCACACTTAACGTCAGATCCAGAATCCTGGTTTCATTCACACCTAACGTCAGATCCAGAATCTGATTTGATTCATGCCTAATGTCAGATCCAGAATCCCGGTTTCGTTCACACCTAGCATCAGATCCAGAATCCAGAATCCCCGTTTCATTCACACCTAACGTCAGATCCAGAATCCTGTTTTCATTCACACCAAACGTCAGATCCAGAATCTGGTTTCATTCACACCTTATGTCAGATCCAGAATCTCGTTTCATTCGTGCCTAATGTCAGATACAGAATCCCGGTTTTGTTCACAACTAATGTCAGATCCAGAATCCTGGTTTCATTCACACCCAGCGTCAGATCCAGAATCCCAGTTTCATTCACACCTTACGTCAGATTCAGAATCCTGGTTTCATTCACACCTAATGTCAGATCCAGAATATGGTTTCATTCATGCCTAATGTCAGATCCAGAATCCCGGTTTCGTTCACACCTAACGTCAGATCCAGAACCTGGTTTGATTCATGCCTAATGTCAGATCCAGAATCCCGGTTGCGTTCACACCTAGCATCAGATCCAGGATCCAGAATCCCGGTTCTGTTCACACTTAACGTCAGATCCAGAATCCTGGTATCATTCACACCTAATATCATATCCAGGATCCCCGTTTCATTCACACCTAACGTCAGATCCAGAATCTGGTTTCATTCACACCTAACGTCAGATCCAGAATCCCGGTTACATTCACACCTTACGTAAGATCCAGAATCCCGGTTTCATTCACACCAAGCGTCAGATCCAAAATCCCCATTTCATTCACACCTAATGTAAGATCCAGAATCCTGGTTTCATTCACACCAAACGTCAGATCCAGAATCTGGTTTCATTCACACCTAATGTCAGATCCAGAATCCCAGTTTCATTCACACCTAACATCAGATCCAGAATCTCGTTTCATTCATGCGTAATGTCAGATCCAGAATCCCGGTTTCGTTCACACCTAATGTCAGATCCAGAATCCTGGTATCATTCACACCTGACGTCAGATCCAGAATCCTGGTTTCGTTCACACTTAACGTCAGATCCAGAATCCTGGTTTCATTCAGACCTAATATCAGATCCAGAATCCCGGTTTCATTCACACCTAACGTCAGATCCAGAATCTCGTTTCATTCATGCGTAATGTCAGATCCAGAATCCAGGTTTCGTTCACACCTAATGTCAGATCCAGAATCCTGGTATCATTCACACCTGACGTCAGATCCAGAATCCTGGTTTCGTTCACACTTAACGTCAGATCCAGAATCCTGGTTTCATTCAGACCTAATATCAGATCCAGAATCCCGGTTTCATTCACACCTAACGTCAGATCTAGAATCTGGTTTGATTCATGGCTAATGTCAGATCCAGAATCCTGGTTTCGTTCACACCTAGCATCAGATCCAGAATCCAGAATCCCCGTTTCATTCACACCTAACGTCCGATCCAGAATCCTGGTTTCATTTACACCAAACGTCAGATCCAGAATCTGGTTTCATTCACACCTAATGTCAGATCCAGAATCCCAGTTTCATTCACACCTAACGTCAGATCCAGAATCCCGGTTTCGTTCACACCTAATGTCAAATCCAGAATCCTGGTTTCATTCACACCTGACGTCAGATCCAGAATCCTGGTTTCATTCACACCTAGCGTCAGATCCAGAATCCTGGTTTCATTCACACCTAGCGTCAGATCCAGAATCCCGGTTTCATTCACACCTAACGTCAGATCCAGAATATGGTTTCATTCATGCCTAATGCCAGATCCAGAATCCCGGTTTCGTTCACACCTAGCATCAGATCCAGAATCCAGAATCCCCGTTTCATTCACACCTAACGTCACATTGAGAATTCTGGTTTCATTCACACCAAACGTCAGATCCAGAATCTGGTTTCATTCACACCTTATGTCAGATCCAGAATCCCAGTTTCATTCCCACCTAACATCAGATCCAGAATCCTGGTATCATTCACACCTAGCGTCAGATCCAGAATCCTGGTTTCGTTCACACTTAACGTCAGATCCAGAATCCTGGTTTCATTCACACCTCATATCAGATCCAGAATCCCCGTTTGATTCACACCTAACGTCAGATCCAGAATCTGATTTGATTCATGCCTAATGTCAGATCCAGAATCCCGGTTTCGTTCACACCTAGCATCAGATCCAGAATCCAGAATCCCCGTTTCATTCACACCTAACGTCAGATCCAGAATCCTGTTTTCATTCACACCAAACGTCAGATCCAGAATCTGGTTTCATTCACACCTAACGTCAGATCCAGAATCTCGTTTCATTCATGCCTAATGTCAGATCCAGAATCCCGGTTTTGTTCACAACTAATGTCAGATCCAGAATCCCAGTTTCATTCACACCTTACGTCAGATTCAGAATGCTGGTTTCGCTCACACCTAACGTCAGATCCATAACCTGGTTTGATTCATGCCTAATGTCAGATCCAGAATCCCGGTTGCGTTCACACCTAGCATCAGATCCAGAATCCAGAATCCCCGTTTCATTCACACCTAACGTCAGATCCAGAATCCCGGTTTATTTCACACCTAACGTCAGATCCAGAATCCCAGTTTCATTCACACCTAACGTCAGATCCAGAATCTCATTTCATTCATGCCTAATGTCAGATCCAGAATCCCGGTTTTGTTCACAACTAATGTCAGATCCAGAATCCTGGTTTCATTCACACCTAGCGTCAGATCCAGAATCCCAGTTTCATTCACACCATACGTCAGATTCAGAATCCTGGTTTCATTCACACCTAACGTCAGATCCAGAATATGGTTTCATTCATGCCTAATGTCAGATCCAGAATCCCGGTTTCGTTCACACCTAACGTCAGATCCAGAACCTGGTTTGATTCATGCCTAATGTCAGATCCAGAATCCCGGTTGCGTTCACACCTAGCATCAGATCCAGAATCCAGAATCCCCGTTTAATTCACACCTAACGTCAGATCCAGAATCCCGGTTTTGTTCACACTTAACGTCAGATCCAGAATCCTGGTTTCATTCACACCTCATATCAGATCCAGAATCCCCGTTTCATTCACACCTAACGTCAGATCCAGAATCCCAGTTTAATTCACACCTAACGTCAGATCCAGAATCTCGTTTCATTCATGCCTAATATCACATCCAGAATCCCGGTTTCGGTCACACCTAATGTCAGATCCAGAATCCTGGTTTCATTCACACCTGTCGTCGGATCCAGAATCCTGGTTTCATTCACACCTAGTGTCAGATCCAGAATCCCGGTTTCGTTCACACCTAGCATCAGATCCAGAATCCAGAATCCCCGTTTCATTCACACCTAACGTCAGATCCAGAATCCCGGTTTATTTCACACCTAACGTCAGATCCAGAATCCCAGTTTCATTCACACCTAACGTCAGATCCAGAATCTCATTTCATTCATGCCTAATGTCAGATCCAGAATCCCGGTTTTGTTCACAACTAATGTCAGATCCAGAATCCTGGTTTCATTCACACCTAGCGTCAGATCCAGAATCCCAGTTTCATTCACACCATACGTCAGATTCAGAATCCTGGTTTCATTCACACCTAACGTCAGATCCAGAATATGGTTTCATTCATGCCTAATGTCAGATCCAGAATCCCGGTTTCGTTCACACCTAACGTCAGATCCAGAACCTGGTTTGATTCATGCCTAATGTCAGATCCAGAATCCCGGTTGCGTTCACACCTAGCATCAGATCCAGAATCCAGAATCCCCGTTTAATTCACACCTAACGTCAGATCCAGAATCCCGGTTTTGTTCACACTTAACGTCAGATCCAGAATCCTGGTTTCATTCACACCTAATATCAGATCCAGAATCCCCGTTTCATTCACACCTAACGTCAGATCCAGAATCTGATTTGATTCATGCCTAATGTCAGATCCAGAATCCCGGTTTCGTTCACACCTAGCATCAGATCCAGAATCCAGAATCCCCGTTTCATTCACACCTAACGTCAGATCCAGAATCCTGTTTTCATTCACACCAAACGTCAGATCCAGAATCTGGTTTCATTCACACCTTATGTCAGATCCAGAATCTCGTTTCATTCATGCCTAATGTCAGATACAGAATCCCGGTTTTGTTCACAACTAATGTCAGATCCAGAATCCTGGTTTCATTCACACCCAGCGTCAGATCCAGAATCCCAGTTTCATTCACACCTTACGTCAGATTCAGAATCCTGGTTTCATTCACACCTAATGTCAGATCCAGAATATGGTTTCATTCATGCCTAATGTCAGATCCAGAATCCCGGTTTCGTTCACACCTAACGTCAGATCCAGAACCTGGTTTGATTCATGCCTAATGTCAGATCCAGAATCCCGGTTGCGTTCACACCTAGCATCAGATCCAGGATCCAGAATCCCGGTTCTGTTCACACTTAACGTCAGATCCAGAATCCTGGTATCATTCACACCTAATATCATATCCAGGATCCCCGTTTCATTCACACCTAACGTCAGATCCAGAATCTGGTTTCATTCACACCTAACGTCAGATCCAGAATCCCGGTTACATTCACACCTTACGTAAGAGCCAGAATCCCGGTTTCATTCACACCAAGCGTCAGATCCAAAATCCCCATTTCATTCACACCTAATGTAAGATCCAGAATCCTGGTTTCATTCACACCAAACGTCAGATCCAGAATCTGGTTTCATTCACACCTAATGTCAGATCCAGAATCCCAGTTTCATTCACACCTAACATCAGATCCAGAATCTCGTTTCATTCATGCGTAATGTCAGATCCAGAATCCCGGTTTCGTTCACACCTAATGTCAGATCCAGAATCCTGGTATCATTCACACCTGACGTCAGATCCAGAATCCTGGTTTCGTTCACACTTAACGTCAGATCCAGAATCCTGGTTTCATTCAGACCTAATATCAGATCCAGAATCCCGGTTTCATTCACACCTAACGTCAGATCCAGAATCTCGTTTCATTCATGCGTAATGTCAGATCCAGAATCCAGGTTTCCTTCACACCTAATGTCAGATCCAGAATCCTGGTATTATTCACACCTGACGTCAGATCCAGAATCCTGGTTTCGTTCACACTTAACGTCAGATCCAGAATCCTGGTTTCATTCAGACCTAATATCAGATCCAGAATCCCGGTTTCATTCACACCTAACGTCAGATCTAGAATCTGGTTTGATTCATGCCTAATGTCAGATCCAGAATCCTGGTTTCGTTCACACCTAGCATCAGATCCAGAATCCAGAATCCCCGTTTCATTCACACCTAACGTCCGATCCAGAATCCTGGTTTCATTTACACCAAACGTCAGATCCAGAATCTGGTTTCATTCACACCTAATGTCAGATCCAGAATCCCAGTTTCATTCACACCTAACGTCAGATCCAGAATCCCGGTTTCGTTCACACCTAATGTCAAATCCAGAATCCTGGTTTCATTCACACCTGACGTCAGATCCAGAATCCTGGTTTCATTCACACCTAGCGTCAGATCCAGAATCCTGGTTTCATTCACACCTAGCGTCAGATCCAGAATCCCGGTTTCATTCACACCTAACGTCAGATCCAGAATATGGTTTCATTCATGCCTAATGCCAGATCCAGAATCCCGGTTTCGTTCACACCTAGCATCAGATCCAGAATCCAGAATCCCCGTTTCATTCACACCTAACGTCACATTGAGAATTCTGGTTTCATTCACACCAAACGTCAGATCCAGAATCTGGTTTCATTCACACCTTATGTCAGATCCAGAATCCCAGTTTCATTCCCACCTAACATCAGATCCAGAATCCTGGTATCATTCACACCTAGCGTCAGATCCAGAATCCTGGTTTCGTTCACACTTAACGTCAGATCCAGAATCCTGGTTTCATTCACACCTCATATCAGATCCAGAATCCCCGTTTGATTCACACCTAACGTCAGATCCAGAATCTGATTTGATTCATGCCTAATGTCAGATCCAGAATCCCGGTTTCGTTCACACCTAGCATCAGATCCAGAATCCAGAATCCCCGTTTCATTCACACCTAACGTCAGATCCAGAATCCTGTTTTCATTCACACCAAACGTCAGATCCAGAATCTGGTTTCATTCACACCTAACGTCAGATCCAGAATCTCGTTTCATTCATGCCTAATGTCAGATCCAGAATCCCGGTTTTGTTCACAACTAATGTCAGATCCAGAATCCCAGTTTCATTCACACCTAACGTCAGATCCATAACCTGGTTTGATTCATGCCTAATGTCAGATCCAGAATCCCGGTTGCGTTCACACCTAGCATCAGATCCAGAATCCAGAATCCCCGTTTCATTCACACCTAACGTCAGATCCAGAATCCCGGTTTATTTCACACCTAACGTCAGATCCAGAATCCCAGTTTCATTCACACCTAACGTCAGATCCAGAATCTCATTTCATTCATGCCTAATGTCAGATCCAGAATCCCGGTTTTGTTCACAACTAATGTCAGATCCAGAATCCTGGTTTCATTCACACCTAGCGTCAGATCCAGAATCCCAGTTTCATTCACACCATACGTCAGATTCAGAATCCTGGTTTCATTCACACCTAACGTCAGATCCAGAATATGGTTTCATTCATGCCTAATGTCAGATCCAGAATCCCGGTTTCGTTCACACCTAACGTCAGATCCAGAACCTGGTTTGATTCATGCCTAATGTCAGATCCAGAATCCCGGTTGCGTTCACACCTAGCATCAGATCCAGAATCCAGAATCCCCGTTTAATTCACACCTAACGTCAGATCCAGAATCCCGGTTTTGTTCACACTTAACGTCAGATCCAGAATCCTGGTTTCATTCACACCTAATATCAGATCCAGAATCCCCGTTTCATTCACACCTAACGTCAGATCCAGAATCCCAGTTTAATTCACACCTAACGTCAGATCCAGAATCTCGTTTCATTCATGCCTAATATCACATCCAGAATCCCGGTTTCGGTCACACCTAATGTCAGATCCAGAATCCTGGTTTCATTCACACCTGTCGTCGGATCCAGAATCCTGGTTTCATTCACACCTAGTGTCAGATCCAGAATCCCGGTTTCGTTCACACCTAGCCTCAGATCCAGAATCCAGAATCCCCGTTTCATTCACACCTAACGTCAGATCCAGAATCCCGGTTTATTTCACACCTAACGTCAGATCCAGAATCCCAGTTTCATTCACACCTAACGTCAGATCCAGAATCTCATTTCATTCATGCCTAATGTCAGATCCAGAATCCAGGTTTTGTTCACAACTAATGTCAGATCCAGAATCCTGGTTTCATTCACACCTAGCGTCAGATCCAGAATCCCAGTTTCATTCACACCATACGTCAGATTCAGAATCCTGGTTTCATTCACACCTAACGTCAGATCCAGAATATGGTTTCATTCATGCCTAATGTCAGATCCAGAATCCCGGTTTCGTTCACACCTAACGTCAGATCCAGAACCTGGTTTGATTCATGCCTAATGTCAGATCCAGAATCCCGGTTGCGTTCACACCTAGCATCAGATCCAGAATCCAGAATCCCCGTTTAATTCACACCTAACGTCAGATCCAGAATCCCGGTTTTGTTCACACTTAACGTCAGATCCAGAATCCTGGTTTCATTCACACCTAATATCAGATCCAGAATCCCCGTTTCATTCACACCTAACGTCAGATCCAGAATCCCAGTTTAATTCACACCTAACGTCAGATCCAGAATCTCGTTTCATTCATGCCTAATATCACATCCAGAATCCCGGTTTCGGTCACACCTAATGTCAGATCCAGAATCCTGGTTTCATTCACACCTGTCGTCGGATCCAGAATCCTGGTTTCATTCACACCTAGTGTCAGATCCAGAATCCCGGTTTCGTTCACACTTAACGTCAGATCCAGAATCCTGGTTTCATTCACACGTAGCGTCAGATCCAGAATCCCCGTTTAATTCACACCTAACATCAGATGCAGAATCTCGTTTCATTCATGCGTAATGTCAGATCCAGAATCCCGGTTTCGTTCACACCTGACGTCAGATCCAGAATCCTGGTTTCGTTCACACTTAACGTCAGATCCAGAATCCTGGTTTCATTCACACCTAATATCAGATCCAGAATCCCAGTTTCATTATCACCTAACGTCAGATCCAGAATCCCAGTTTCATTATCACCTAATGTAAGATCCAGAATCTGGTTTGATTCATGCCTAATGTCAGATCCAGAATCCCGGTTTCGTTCACACCTAGCATCAGATCCAGAATCCAGAATCCCCGTTTCATTCACACCTAACGTCCGATCAAGAATCCTGGTTTCATTCACACCAAACGTCAGATCCAGAATCTGGTTTCATTCACACCTAATGTCAGATCCAGAATCCCAGATTCATTCCCACCTAGCGTCAGATCCAGAATCCTGGTTTCATTCACACCAAACGTCAGATCCAGAATCTGGTTTCATTCACACCTAACGTCAGATCCAGAATCCCGGTTTCGTTCACACCTGACGTCAGATCCAGAATCCTGGTTTCATTCACACCTAGCGTCAGATCCAGAATCCCGGTTTCTTTCACACCTAACGTCAGATCCAGAATATGGTTTGATTCATGCCTAATGTCAGATCCAGAATCCCCGTTTCATTCACACCTAACGTCACATTGAAAATTCTGGTTTCATTCACACCAAACATCAGATCCAGAATCTGGTTTCATTCACACCTTATGTCAGATCCAGAATCCTGGTTTTATTCACACCTAGCGTCAGATCCAGAATCCTGGTTTCATTCACACCTAACGTCAGATCCAGAATTCTGGTTTCATTCACACCAAACGTCAGATCCAGAATCTGGTTTCATTCACACCTAGCGTCAGTTCCAGAGTCCCGGTTTTGTTCACACTTAACGTCAGATCCAGAATCCTGGTTTCATTCACACCTAATATCAGATCCAGAATCCCCGTTTCATTCACACCTAACGTCAGATCCAGAATCTGGTTTCATTAACACCTAAAGTCAGATCCAGAATCCCGGTTTCATTCACACCTAACGTCAGATCCAGAATCCTGGTTTCATTCACACCAAACGTCAGATCCAGAATCCTGGTTTCATTCACACCAAACGTCAGATCCAGAATCTGGATTCATTCACACCTAACGTCAGATCCAGAATCTCGTTTCAATCATGCCTAATGTCAGATCCAGAATCCCGGTTTTGTTCACAACTAATGTCAGATCCAGAATCCTGGTTTCATTCACACCCAGCGTCAGATCCAGAATCCCAGTTTCATTCACACCTTACGTCAGATTCAGAATCCTGGTTTCATTCACACCTAGCGTCAGATCCAGAATCCCAGTTTCATTCACACCTAACGTCAGATCCAGAATCTCGTTTCATTCATGCCTAATGTCAGATCCAGAATCCCGGTTTTGTTCACAACTAATGTCAGATCCAGAATCCCAGTTTCGTTCACACCTAGCATCAGATCCAGAATCCAGAATCCCCGATTCATTCACACCTAACGTCAGATCCAGAATTCTGGTTTCATTCACACCAAACGTCAGATCCAGAATCCTGGTTTCATTCACACCTAATATCAGATCCAGAATCCTCGTTTCATTCACACCAAACGTCAGATCCAGAATCAGTTTCATTCACACCTAACGTCAGATCCAGAATCTGGTTTCATTCACACCAAACGTCAGATCCAGAATCCCGGTTTCATTCACACCTAACATCAGATCCAGAATCTCGTTTCATTCATGCGTAATGTCAGATCCAGAATCCCGGTTTCGTTCACACCTGACGTCAGATCCAGAATCCTGGTTTCGTTCAAAACTAACGTCAGATCCAGAATCCCGGTTTCATTAACACATAACGTGACATCCACAATCCTGGTTTAATTCACACCTCACGTCAGATCCAGAATCTGGTTTCATTAGCACCTAACGTCAGACCCAGAATCCTGGTTTCATTCACACCTAACATTAGATCCAGAATCCAGAATCCTAGTTTCATTCACACCTAACGTCAGATCCAGACTCTGGTTACATTCACACCTAACGTCAGATCCAGAATCCCGGTTTCATTCACACCTAACGTCAGATCCAGAATCCCGGTTTCATTCACACCTAACGTCAGATCCAGACTCTAGAATCCTGGTTTCGTTCACACCTAGTGTCAGATCCAGACTCCAGAATCCTGGTTTCATTCACACCTAATGTCAGATCCAGAATCCTGGTTTCATTCACACGTAGTATCAGATCCAGAATCCTGGTTTCGTTCACACCTAGTATTGGATCCAGAATCCCCATTTCGTTAACACCTAACGTCAGATCCACAATCCAGGTTTCATTCACACCTAACGTCAGATCCAGAAACCTGGTTTCATTCAAACCTAACGTAAGACCCAAAGTCCCGGTTTCGTTCACACCTAACGTCAGATCCAGAATCCTGGTTTCATTCATACCTAACGTCAGATCCAGAATCTGGTTTCGTTCACACCTAATGTCAGATCCAGAATCCCGGTTTCGTTCACACCCGGCATCAAATCCAGAATCCCGGTTTCGTTCACACTTAACGTCAGATCCAGAATCCTGGTTTCATTCACACCTAATGTCAGATCCAGAATCCCAGTTTCATTCACACCTAACGTCAGATCCAGATTCTAGAATCCTGGTTTCGTTCACACCTAATGTCAGATCCAGAATCCTGGTTTCATTCACACGTAGTATGAGATCCAGAATCCTGGTTTCGTTCACACCTAGTGTTAGATCCAGAATCCTGGTTTCATTCACACCTAATGTCAGATCCAGAATCCCAGTTTCGTTCACACCTAATGTCAGATCCAGAATCCTGGTTTCATTCAAACGTAGTATGAGATCCAGAATCCTGGTTTCGTTCACACCTAGCATCGGATCCAGAATCCCCATTTCGTTCACACCTAACGTCAGATCCACAATCCAGGTTTCATTCACACCTAACGTCAGATCCAGAAACCTGGTTTCATTCAAACCTAACGTAAGACCCAAAGTCCCGGTTTCGTTCACACCTAACGTCAGATCCAGAATCCTGGTTTCATTCACACCTAACGTCAGATCCAGAATCTGGTTTCGTTCACACCATATGTCAGATCCAGAATCCTGGTTTCATTCACACGTAGTATCAGATCCAGAATCCTGGTTTCGTTCACACCTAGTATCGGATCCAGAATCCCCATTTCGTTAACACCTAACGTCAGATCCAGAATCCCGGTTTCATTCACACCTTGCGCCAGATCCAAAATCCCGGTTTCGTTCACACCTAACGTCAGATCCAGAAACCTGGTTTCATTCAAACCTAACGTAAGACCCAAAGTCCCGGGTTCGTTCACACCTAACGTCAGATCCAGATTCTAGAATCCTGGTTTCGTTCAGACCTAGTGTCAGATCCAGACTCCAGAATCCTGGTTTCATTCACACGTAGTATGAGATCCAGAATCCTGGTTTCGTTCACACCTAGCATCGGATCCAGAATCCCCATTTCTTTCACACCTAACGTCAGATCCACAATCCAGGTTTCATTCACACCTAACGTCAGATCCAGAATCTGGTTTCGTTCACACCATATGTCAGATCCAGAATCCTGGTTTCATTCACACTAACGTCAGATCCAGAATCTCGCTTTCATTCATACCTAACGTCAGATCCAGAATCCTGGTTTCGCTCACACCCGGCATCAGATCCAGAATCCCGGTTTCGTTCACACCTAGCGTCAGATCCAGAATCCTGGTTTCATTCACACCTAATGTCAGATCCAGAATCCTGGTTTCATTCACACCTAACGTCAGATCCAGAGTCCTGGTTTCATTCACACCTAATGTCAGATCCAGAAACCGGGTTTCATTCAAACCTAATGTCAGATCCAGAATCCCAGTTTCATTCACACCTAACGTCAGATCCAGATTCTAGAATCCTGGTTTCGTTCACACCTAATGTCAGATCCACAATCCTGGTTTCATTCACACGTAGTATGTGATCCAGAATCCTGGTTTCGTTCACACCTAGCATCGGATCCAGAATCCCCATTTCGTTCACACCTAACGTCAGATCCACAATCCAGGTTTCATTCACACCTAGCGTCAGATCCAAAATCCCGGTTTCGTTCACACCTAACGTCAGATCCAGAAACCTGGTTTCATTCAAACCTAACGTAAGACCCAAAGTCCCGGTTTCGTTCACACCTAATGTCAGATCCAGAATCCCGGTTTCATTCACACTAACGTCAGATCCAGAATCCCGCTTTCATTCACACCTAACGTCAGATCCAGAATCCTGGTTTCGTTCACCCCCAACGTCAAATCCAGAATCTGGTTTCGTTCACACCATATGTCAGATCCAGAATCCTGGTTTCATTCACACGTAGTATCAGATCCAGAATCCCGGTTTCATTCACACCTAGGGTCAGATCCAAAAACCCGGTTTCGTTCACACCTAACGTCAGATCCAGAATCAAGAATCCCAGTTTCGTTCAGACCTAGTGTCAGATCCAGAATCCCAGTTTAATCCACACCTAACGTCAGATCCAGATTCTAGAATCCTGGTTTCGTTCAGACCTAGTGTCAGATCCAGACTCCAGAATCCTGGTTTCGTTCACACCTAGCATCGGATCCAGAATCTCCATTTCTTTCACACCTAACGTCAGATCCACAATCCAGGTTTCATTCACACCTAACGTCAGATCCAGAATCTGGTTTCGTTCACACCATATGTCAGATCCAGAATCCTGGTTTCATTCACACTAACGTCAGATCCAGAATCCTGCTTTCATTCATACCTAACGTCAGATCCAGAATCCCGGTTTCGTTCACACCTAGCGTCAGATCCAGAATCCTGGTTTCATTCACACCTAATGTCAGATCCAGAATCCTGGTTTCATTCACACCTAACGTCAGATCCAGAGTCCTGGTTTCATTCACACCTAATGTCAGATCCAGAATCCTGGTTTCATTCAAACCTAATGTCAGATCCAGAATCCCAGTTTCATTCACACCTAACGTCAGATCCAGATTCTAGAATCCTGGTTCCGTTCACACCTAGTGTCAGATCCAGACTCCAGAATCCTGGTTTCGTTCACACCTAATGTCAGATCCACAATCCTGGTTTCATTCACACGTAGTATGAGATCCAGAATTATGGTTTCGTTCACACCTAGCATCGGATCCAGAATCCCCATTTCGTTCACACCTAACGTCAGATCCACAATCCAGGTTTCATTCACACCTAACGTCAGATCCAGAAACCTGGTTTCATTCAAACCTAACGTAAGACCCAAAGTCCCGGTTTCGTTCACACCTAATGTCAGATCCAGAATCCTGGTTTCATTCACACTAACGTCAGATCCAGAATCCCGGTTTCATTCACACCTAACGTCAGATCCAGAATCCTGGTTTCGTTCACACCCAACGTCAAATCCCGAATCCCGGTTTCGTTCACACCTAACGTCAAATCCACAATCCTGGTTTCATTCACACCAAACGTCAGATTCAGAATCTGGTTTCATTCACACCTAATGTCAGATCCAGAATCGCGGTTTCATTCACACCTAACGTCAGATCCAGAATCCTGGTTTCGTTCACACCCAACGTCAAATCCAGAATCCCGGTTTCGTTCACACCTAACGTCAAATCCACAATCCTGGTTTCATTCACACCTCGCGTCAGATCCAGAATCCCGGTTTCATTCACACCTAACGTAAGATCCAGAATCCCGGTTTCATTAACACCTAACGTCAGATCCAGAATCCCGGTTTCATTCACACCTAACGTCAGATCCAGAATCCCGGTTTCATTCACACCTAACGTAAGATCCAGAATCCCGGTTTCATTAACACCTAACGTCAGATCCAGAATCCCGGTTTCATTCACACCTAACGTCAGATCCAGAATCCCGGTTTCATTCACAGCTAACGTCAGATCCAGAATCCTGGTTTCGTTCACACCCAACGTCAAATCCAGAATCCCGGTTTCGTTCACACCCAACGTCAAATCCAGAATCCCGGTTTCGTTCACACCTAACGTCAAATCCACAATCCTGGTTTCATTCACACCTCGCGTCAGATCCAGAATCCCGGTTTCATTCACACCTAACGTCAGATCCAGAATCCTGGTTTCGTTCACACCCAACGTCAAATCCAGAATCCCGGTTTCGTTCACACCTAACGTCAAATCCACAATCCTGGTTTCATTCACACCTCGCGTCAGATCCAGAATCCCGGTTTCATTCACACCTAACGTAAGATCCAGAATCCCGGTTTCATTAACACCTAACGTCAGATCCAGAATCCTGGTTTCATTCACACCTCGCGTCAGATCCAGAATCCCGGTTTCATTCACACCTAATGTCAGATCCAGAATCCTGGTTTCGTTCACACCCAACGTCAAATCCAGAATCCCGGTTTCGTTCACACCTAACGTCAAATCCACAATCCTGGTTTCATTCACACCTCGCGTCAGATCCAGAATCCCGGTTTCATTCACACCTAACGTAAGATCCAGAATCCCGGTTTCATTAACACCTAACGTCAGATCCAGAATCCCGGTTTCATTCACACCTAATGTCAGATCCAGAATCCCGGTTTCATTCACACCTAACGTCAGATCCAGAATCCTGGTTTCGTTCACACCCAACGTCAAATCCAGAATCCCGGTTTCGTTCACACCTAACGTCAAATCCACAATCCTGGTTTCATTCACACCTCGCGTCAGATCCAGAATCCCGGTTTCATTCACACCTAACGTAAGATCCAGAATCCCGGTTTCATTAACACCTAACGTCAGATCCAGAATCTGGTTTGATTCATGCCTAATGTCAGATCCAGAATCCCGGTTGCGTTCACACCTAGCATCAGATCCAGAATCCAGAATACCCGTTTCATTCACACCTAACGTCAGATCCAGAATCCTGGTTTCATTCACACCTAACGTCAGATCCAGAATCCCGGTTTCGTTCACACCTAGAATAAGATCCAGAATCCAGAATCCCCGTTTCGTTCACACCTAACGTCAGATCCAGAATCCTGGTTTCATTCACACCTAATGTCAGATCCAGAATCCTGGTTTCATTCACACCTAACGTCAGATCCAGAATCCCGGTTTCATTCACACTTAACGTCAGATCCAGAATCCTGGTTTCATTCACACCTAATGTCAGATCCAGAATCCCAGTTTCATTCACACCTAACGTGAGATCCAGATTCTAGAATCCTGGTGTCGTTCAGACCTAGTGTCAGATCCAGACTCCAGAATCCTGGTTTCGTTCACACCTAATGTCAGATCCAGAATCCTGGTTTCGTTCACACCTAATGTCAGATCCAGAATCCTGGTTTCATTCACACGTAGTATGAGATCCAGAACCCTGGTTTCGTTCACACCTAGCATCGGATCCAGAATCCCCATTTCGTTCACACCTAACGTCAGATCCACAATCCAGGTTTCATTCACACCTAACGTCAGATCCAGAAACGTGGTTTCATTCACACCTAACGTCAGATCCAGAATCTGGTTTCGTTCACAACATATGTCAGATCCAGAATCCTGGTTTCATTCACACTAACGTCAGATCCAGAATCCCGCTTTCATTCATACCTAACGTCAGATCCAGAATCCCGGTTTCATTCACACCAAACGTCATATCCAGAATCCTGGTTTCGTTCACACCCGGCATCAGATCCAGAATCCCGGTTTCGTTCACACTTAACGTCAGATCCAGAATCCTGGTTTCATTCACACCTAATGTCAGATCCAGAATCCCAGTTTCATTCACACCTAACGTCAGATCCAGATTCTAGAATCCTGGTTTCGTTCAGACCTAGTGTCAGATCCAGACTCCAGAATCCTGGTTTCGTTCACACTTAATGTCAGATCCAGAATCCTGGTTTCATTCACACGTAGTATGAGATCCAGAATCCTGGTTTCGTTCACACCTAGCATCGGATCCAGAATCCCCATTTCGTTCACACCTAACGTCAGATCCACAATCCAGGTTTCATTCAAACCTAACGTCAGATCCAGAAACCTGGTTTCATTCAAACCTTACGTAAGACCCAAAGTCCCAGTTTCATTCACACCTAACGTCAGATCCAGATTCTAGAATCCTGGTTTCGTTCAGACCTAGTGTCAGATCCAGACTCCAGAATCCTGGTTTCGTTCACACCTAATATCAGATCCAGATTCCTGGTTTCATTCACACGTAGTATGAGATCCAGAATCCTGGTTTCATTCACACCTAACGTCAGATCCAGAATCCTGGTTTCGTTCACACCCAACGTCAAATCCAGAATCCCGGTTTCGTTCACACCTAACGTCAAATCCACAATCCTGGTTTCATTCACACCTCGCGTCAGATCCAGAATCCCGGTTTCATTCACACCTAACGTAAGATCCAGAATCCCGGTTTCATTAACACCTAACGTCAGATCCAGAATCCTGGTTTCATTCACACCTAGCGTCAGATCCAGAATCCCAGTTTCATTCACACCTAACGTCAGATCCAGAATCTGGTTTGATTCATGCCTAATGTCAGATCCAGAATCCCGGTTGCGTTCACACCTAGCATCAGATCCAGAATCCAGAATACCCGTTTCATTCACACCTAACGTCAGATCCAGAATCCTGGTTTCATTCACACCTAACGTCAGATCCAGAATCCCGGTTTCGTTCACACCTAGAATAAGATCCAGAATCCAGAATCCCCGTTTCGTTCACACCTAACGTCAGATCCAGAATCCTGGTTTCATTCACACCTAATGTCAGATCCAGAATCTTGGTTTCATTCACACCTAACGTCAGATCCAGAATCCCGGTTTCATTCACACTTAACGTCAGATCCAGAATCCTGGTTTCATTCACACCTAATGTCAGATCCAGAATCCCAGTTTCATTCACACCTAACGTGAGATCCAGATTCTAGAATCCTGGTGTCGTTCAGACCTAGTGTCAGATCCAGACTCCAGAATCCTGGTTTCGTTCACACCTAATGTCAGATCCAGAATCCTGGTTTCATTCACACGTAGTATGAGATCCAGAATCCTGGTTTCGTTCACACCTAATGTCAGATCCAGAATCCTGGTTTCATTCACACGTAGTATGAGATCCAGAACCCTGGTTTCGTTCACACCTAGCATCGGATCCAGAATCCCCATTTCGTTCACACCTAACGTCAGATCCACAATCCAGGTTTCATTCACACCTAACGTCAGATCCAGAAACGTGGTTTCATTCACACCTAACGTCAGATCCAGAATCTGGTTTCGTTCACAACATATGTCAGATCCAGAATCCTGGTTTCATTCACACTAACGTCAGATCCAGAATCCCGCTTTCATTCATACCTAACGTCAGATCCAGAATCCCGGTTTCATTCACACCAAACGTCATATCCAGAATCCTGGTTTCGTTCACACCCGGCATCAGATCCAGAATCCCGGTTTCGTTCACACTTAACGTCAGATCCAGAATCCTGGTTTCATTCACACCTAATGTCAGATCCAGAATCCCAGTTTCATTCACACCTAACGTCAGATCCAGATTCTAGAATCCTGGTTTCGTTCAGACCTAGTGTCAGATCCAGACTCCAGAATCCTGGTTTCGTTCACACTTAATGTCAGATCCAGAATCCTGGTTTCATTCACACGTAGTATGAGATCCAGAATCCTGGTTTCGTTCACACCTAGCATCGGATCCAGAATCCCCATTTCGTTCACACCTAACGTCAGATCCACAATCCAGGTTTCATTCAAACCTAACGTCAGATCCAGAAACCTGGTTTCATTCAAACCTTACGTAAGACCCAAAGTCCCAGTTTCATTCACACCTAACGTCAGATCCAGATTCTAGAATCCTGGTTTCGTTCAGACCTAGTGTCAGATCCAGACTCCAGAATCCTGGTTTCGTTCACACCTAATATCAGATCCAGATTCCTGGTTTCATTCACACGTAGTATGAGATCCAGAATCCTGGTTTCATTCACACCTAACGTCAGATCCAGAATCCTGGTTTCGTTCACACCCAACGTCAAATCCAGAATCCCGGTTTCGTTCACACCTAACGTCAAATCCACAATCCTGGTTTCATTCACACCTCGCGTCAGATCCAGAATCCCGGTTTCATTCACACCTAACGTAAGATCCAGAATCCCGGTTTCATTAACACCTAACGTCAGATCCAGAATCCCAGTTTCATTCACACCTAACGTCAGATCCAGAATCTCGTTACATTCACGCCTAACGTCAGATCCAGAATCCCGGTTTCGTTCACACCTAATGTCAGATCCAGAATCCCGGTTTCATTCACACCAAGCGTCAGATCCAGAATCCCAGTTTCATTCACACCTAACGTCAGATCCAGAATCTGGTTTCGTTCACACCATATGTCAGATCCAGAATCCTGGTTTCATTCACACTAACGTCAGATCCAGAATCCCGCTTTCATTCATACCTAACGTCAGATCCAGAATCCCGGTTTCATTCACACCAAACGTCAGATCCAGAATCCTGGTTTCGTTCACACCCGGCATCAGATCCAGAATCCCGGTTTCGTTCACACTTAACGTCAGATCCAGAATCCTGGTTTCATTCACACCTAATGTCAGATCCAGAATCCCAGTTTCATTCACACCTAACGTCAGATCCAGATTCTAGAATCTTGGTTTCGTTCAGACCTAGTGTCAGATCAAGACTCCAGAATCCTGGTTTCGTTCACACCTAATGTCAGATCCAGAATCCTGGTTTCATTCACACGTAGTATGAGATCCAGAATCCTGGTTTCGTTCACACCTAGCATCGGATCCAGAATCCCCATTTCGTTCACACCTAACGTCAGATCCACAATCCAGGTTTCATTCACACCTAACGTCAGATCCAGAAACCTGGTTTCATTCAAACCTAACGTAAGACCCAAAGTCCCAGTTTCATTCACACCTAACGTCAGATCCAGATTCTAGAATCTTGGTTTCGTTCAGACCTAGTGTCAGATCCAGACTCCAGAATCCTGGTTTCGTTCACACCTAATGTCAGATCCAGATTCCTGGTTTCATTCACACGTAGTATGAGATCCAGAATCCTGGTTTCGTTCACACCTAGCATCGGATCCAGAATCCCCATTTCGTTCACACCTAACGTCAGATCCACAATCCAGGTTTCATTCACACCTAACGTCAGATCCAGAAACCTGGTTTCATTCAAACCTAACGTAAGACCCAAAGTCCCGGTTTCGTTCACACCTAACGTCAGATCCAGAATCCTGGTTTCATTCACACCTAACGTCAGATCCAGAATCTGGTTTCGTTCACACCATATGTCAGATCCAGAATCCTGGTTTCATTCACACTAACGTCAGATCCAGAATCCCGCTTTCATTCACACCTAACGTCAGATCCAGAATCCTGGTTTCGTTCACACCCAACGTCAGATTCAGAATCCTGGTTTCATTCACACCTAATGTCAGATCCAGAATCCCGGTTTCATTCACACCTAACGTCAAATCCACAATCCTGGTTTCATTCACACCTCGCGTCAGATCCAGAATCCCGGTTTCATTCACACCTAACGTAAGATCCAGAATCCCGGTTTCATTAACACCTAACGTCAGATCCAGAATCCCGGTTTCATTCACACCTAACGTCAGATCCAGAATCCTGGTTTCGTTCACACCCAACGTCAAATCCAGAATCCCGGTTTCGTTCACACCTAACGTCAAATCCACAATCCTGGTTTCATTCACACCTCGCGTCAGATCCAGAATCCCGGTTTCATTCACACCTAATGTAAGATCCAGAATCCCGGTTTCATTAACACCTAACGTCAGATCCAGAATCCTGGTTTCATTCACACCTAGCGTCAGATCCAGAATCCCGGTTTCGTTCACACCTAGCGTCAGATCCAGAATCCCGGTTTCGTTCACACCTAGCATCAGATCCAGAATCCAGAATCCCCGTTTCATTCACACCTAGCATCAGATCCAGAATCCTGGTTTCGTTCACACTTAACGTCAGATCCAGAATCCTGGTTTCATTCACACCTAATGTCAGATCCAGAATCCCAGTTTCATTCACACCTAACGTCAGATCCAGAATCTGGTTTGATTCATGCCTAATGTCAGATCCAGAATCCCGGTTGCGTTCACACCTAGCATCAGATCCAGAATCCAGAATACCCGTTTCATTCACACCTAACGTCAGATCCAGAATCCTGGTTTCATTCACACCTAGCGTCAGATCCAGAATCCCGGTTTCGTTCACAACTAGAATAAGATCCAGAATCCAGAATCCCCGTTTCGTTCACACCTAGCGTCAGATCCAGAATCCTGGTTTCATTCACACCTAATGTCAGATCCAGAATCCTGGTTTCATTCACACCTAATGTCAGATCCAGAATCCTGGTTTCGTTCACACGTAGTATGAGATCCAGAATCCTGGTTTCGTTCACACCTAATGTCAGATCCAGAATCCTGGTTTCATTCACACGTAGTATGAGATCCAGAATCCTGGTTTCGTTCACACCTAGCATCGGATCCAGAATCCCCATTTCGTTCACACCAAACGTCAGATCCACAATCCAGGTTTCATTCACACCTAACGTCAGATCCAGAAACCTGGTTTCATTCACACCTAACGTCAGATCCAGAATCTGGTTTCGTTCACACCATATGTCAGATCCAGAATCCTGGTTTCATTCACACGTAGTATGAGATCCAGAATCCTGGTTTCGTTCACACCTAATGTAAGATCCAGAATCCTGGTTTCGTTCACACCTAGCATCGGATCCAGAATCCCCATTTCGTTCACACCTAACGTCAGATCCACAATCCAGGTTTCATTCACACCTAACGTCAGATCCAGAAACCTGGTTTCATTCACACCTAACGTCAGATCCAGAATCTGGTTTCGTTCACACCATATGTCAGATCCAGAATCCTGGTTTCATTCACACTAACGTCAGATCCAGAATCCCGCTTTCATTCATACCTAACGTCAGATCCAGAATCCCGGTTTCATTCACACCAAACGTCAGATCCAGAATCCTGGTTTCGTTCACACCCGGCATCAGATCCAGAATCCCGGTTTCGTTCACACTTAACGTCAGATCCAGAATCCTGGTTTCATTCACACCTAATGTCAGATCCAGAATCCCAGTTTCATTCACACCTAACGTCAGATCCAGATTCTAGAATCCTGGTTTCGTTCAGACCTAGTGTCAGATCCAGACTCCAGAATCCTGGTTTCGTTCACACCTAATGTCAGATCCAGAATCCTGGTTTCATTCACACGTAGTATGAGATCCAGAATCCTGGTTTCGTTCACACCTAGCATCGGATCCAGAATCCCCATTTCGTTCACACCTAACGTCAGATCCACAATCCAGGTTTAATTCACACCTAACGTCAGATCCAGAAACCTGGTTTCATTCAAACCTAACGTAAGACCCAAAGTCACAGTTTCATTCACACCTAACGTCAGATCCAGATTCTAGAATCCTGGTTTCGTTCAGACCTAGTGTCAGATCCAGACTCCAGAATCCTGGTTTCGTTCACACCTAATGTCAGATCCAGATTCCTGGTTTCATTCACACGTAGTATGAGATCCAGAATCCTGGTTTCGTTCACACCTAGCATCGGATCCAGAATCCCCATTTCGTTCACACCTAACGTCAGATCCACAATCCAGGTTTCATTCACACCTAACGTCAGATCCAGAAACCTGGTTTCATTCAAACCTAACGTAAGACCCAAAGTCCCGGTTTCGTTCACACCTAACGTCAGATCCAGAATCCTGGTTTCATTCACACCATATGTCAGATCCAGAATCCTGGTTTCATTCACACTAACGTCAGATCCAGAATCCCGCTTTCATTCACACCTAACGTCAGATCCAGAATTCTGGTTTCGTTCACACCCAACGTCAAATCCAGAATCCCGGTTTCGTTCACACCTAACGTCAAATCCACAATCCTGGTTTCATTCACACCAAACGTCAGATTCAGAATCTGGTTTCATTCACACCTAATGTCAGATCCAGAATCCTGGTTTCGTTCACACCCAACGTCAAATCCAGAATCCTGGTTTCGTTCACACCTAACGTCAAATCCAGAATCCTGGTTTCATTCACACCTCGCGTCAGATCCAGAATCCCGGTTTCATTCACACCTAACGTAAGATCCAGAATCCCGGTTTCATTAACACCTAACGTCAGATCCAGAATCCCGGTTTCATTCACACCTAACGTCAGATCCAGAATCCCGGTTTCATTCACACCTAACGTCAGATCCAGAATCCTGGTTTCGTTCACACCCAACGTCAAATCCAGAATCCCGGTTTCGTTCACACCTAACGTCAAATCCACAATCCTGGTTTCATTCACACCTCGCGTCAGATCCAGAATCCCGGTTTCATTCACACCTAACGTAAGATCCAGAATCCTGGTTTCATTCACACCTAACGTCAGATCCAGAATCTGGTTTGATTCATGCCTAATGTCAGATCCAGAATCCCGGTTGCGTTCACACTTAGCATCAGATCCAGAATCCAGAATCCCCGTTTCATTCACACCTAACGTCAGATCCAGAATCCTGGTTTCATTCACACCTAACGTCAGATCCAGAATCCTGGTTTCGTTCACACCTAGAATAAGATCCAGAATCCAGAATCCCCGTTTCGTTCACACCTAGCGTCAGATCCAGAATCCTGGTTTCATTCACACCTAATGTCAGATCCAGAATCCTGGTTTCATTCACACCTAACGTCAGATCCAGAATCCCGGTTTCATTCACACCTAACGTCAGATCCAGAATCCTGGTTTCGTTCACACCCGGCATCAGATCCAGAATCCCGGTTTCGTTCACACTTAACGTCAGATCCAGAATCCTGGTTTCATTCACACCTAATGTCAGATCCAGAATCCCAGTTTCATTCACACCTAACGTGAGATCCAGATTCTAGAATCCTGGTGTCGTTCAGACCTAGTGTCAGATCCAGACTCCAGAATCCTGGTTTCGTTCACACCTAATGTCAGATCCAGAATCCTGGTTTCATTCACACGTAGTATGAGATCCAGAATCCTGGTTTCGTTCACACCTAATGTCAGATCCAGAATCCTGGTTTCATTCACACGTAGTATGAGATCAAGAATCCTGGTTTCGTTCACACCTAGCATCGGATCCAGAATCCCCATTTCGTTCACACCTAACGTCAGATCCAGAAACCTGGTTTCATTCACACCTAACGTCAGATCCAGAATCTGGTTTCGTTCACACCATATGTCAGATCCAGAATCCTGGTTTCATTCACACTAACTTCAGATCCAGAATCCCGCTTTCATTCATACCTAACGTCAGATCCAGAATCCCGGTTTCATTCACACCAAACGTCAGATCCAGAATCCTGGTTTCGTTCACACCCGGCATCAGATCCAGAATCCCGGTTTCGTTCACACTTAACGTCAGATCCAGAATCCTGGTTTCATTCACACCTAATGTCAGATCCAGAATCCCAGTTTCATTCACACCTAGCGTCAGATCCAGATTCTAGAATCCTGGTTTCGTTCAGACCTAGTGTCAGATCCAGAATCCCGGTTGCGTTCACACCTAGCATCAGATCCAGAATCCAGAATACCCGTTTCATTCACACCTAACGTCAGATCCAGAATCCTGGTTTTATTCACACCAAACGTCAGATTCAGAATCTGGTTTCATTCACACCTAATGTCAGATCCAGAATCCCAGTTTCATTCACACCTAATGTCAGATCCAGAATCTCGTTACATTCACGCCTAATGTCAGATCCAGAATCCCGGTTTCGTTCACACCTAATGTCAGATCCAGAATCCCGGTTTCATTCACACCAAGCGTCAGATCCAGAATCCCAGTTTCATTCACACCTAACGTCAGATCCAGAATCTGGTTTCGTTCACACCATATGTCAGATCCAGAATCCTGGTTTCATTCACACTAACGTCAGATCCAGAATCCCGCTTTCATTCATACCTAACGTGAGATCCAGAATCCCGGTTTCATTCACACCAAACGTCAGATCCAGAATCCTGGTTTCGTTCACACCCGGCATCAGATCCAGAATCCCGGTTTCGTTCACACTTAACGTCAGATCCAGAATCCTGGTTTCATTCACACCTAATGTCAGATCCAGAATCCCAGTTTCATTCACACCTAACGTGAGATCCAGATTCTAGAATCCTGGTTTCGTTCAGACCTAGTGTCAGATCCAGACTCCAGAATCCTGGTTTCGTTCACACCTAATGTCAGATCCAGAATCCTGGTTTCATTCACACGTAGTATGAGATCCAGAATCCTGGTTTCGTTCACACCTAGCATCGGATCCAGAATCCCCATTTCGTTCACACCTAACGTCAGATCCACAATCCAGGTTTCATTCACACCTAACGTCAGATCCAGAAACCTGGTTTCATTCAAACCTAACGTAAGACCCAAAGTCACAGTTTCATTCACACCTAACGTCAGATCCAGATTCTAGAATCCTGGTTTCGTTCAGACCTAGTGTCAGATCCAGACTCCAGAATCCTGGTTTCGTTCACACCTAATGTCAGATCCAGATTCCTGGTTTCATTCACACGTAGTATGAGATCCAGAATCCTGGTTTCGTTCACACCTAGCATCGGATCCAGAATCCCCATTTCGTTCACACCTAACGTCAGATCCACAATCCAGGTTTCATTTACACCTAACGTCAGATCCAGAAACCTGGTTTCATTCAAACCTAATGTAAGACCCAAAGTCCCGGTTTCGTTCACACCTCGCGTCAGATCCAGAATCCCGGTTTCATTCACACCTAACGTAAGATCCAGAATCCCGGTTTCATTAACACCTAACGTCAGATCCAGAATCCTGGTTTCATTCACACTAACGTCAGATCCAGAATCCCGCTTTCATTCACACCTAACGTCAGATCCAGAATCCTGGTTTCGTTCACACCCAACGTCAAATCCAGAATCCCGGTTTCGTTCTCACCTAACGTCAAATCCACAATCCTGGTTTCATTCACACCAAACGTCAGATTCAGAATCTGGTTTCATTCACACCTAATGTCAGATCCAGAATCCCGGTTTCATTCACACCTAACGTCAGATCCAGAATCCTGGTTTCGTTCACACCCAACGTCAAATCCAGAATCCCGGTTTCGTTCACACCTAACGTCAAATCCACAATCCTGGTTTCATTCACACCTCGCGTCAGATCCAGAATCCCGGTTTCATTCACACCTAACGTAAGATCCAGAATCCCGGTTTCATTCACACCTAACGTCAGATCCAGAATCCCGGTTTCATTCACACCTAACGTCAGATCCAGAATCCTGGTTTCGTTCACACCCAACGTCAAATCCAGAATCCCGGTTTCGTTCACACCTAACGTCAAATCCACAATCCTGGTTTCATTCACACCTCGCGTCAGATCCAGAATCCCAGTTTCATTCACACCTAACGTAAGATCCAGAATCCCGGTTTCATTAACACCTAACGTCAGATCCAGAATCCTGGTTTCATTCACACCTAGCGTCAGATCCAGAATCCCGGTTTCGTTCACACCTAGCATCAGATCCAGAATCCAGAATCCCCGTTTCATTCACACCTAGCATCAGATCCAGAATCCTGGTTTCGTTCACACTTAACGTCAGATCCACAATCCAGGTTTCATTCACACCTAACGTCAGATCCAGAAACCTGGTTTCATTCACACCTAACGTCAGATCCAGAATCTGGTTTCGTTCACACCATATGTCAGATCCAGAATCCTGGTTTCATTCACACTAACGTCAGATCCAGAATCCCGCTTTCATTCATACCTAACGTCAGATCCAGAATCCCGGTTTCACTCACACCAAACGTCAGATCCAGAATCCTGGTTTCGTTCACACCCGGCATCAGATCCAGAATCCCGGTTTCGTTCACACTTAACGTCAGATCCAGAATCCTGGTTTCATTCACACCTAATGTCAGATCCAGAATCCCAGTTTCATTCACACCTAGCGTCAGATCCAGATTCTAGAATCCTGGTTTCGTTCAGACCTAGTGTCAGATCCAGAATCCCTGTTGCGTTCACACCTAGCATCAGATCGAGAATCCTGGTTTCATTCACACCAAACGTCAGATTCAGAATCTGGTTTCATTCACACCTAATGTCAGATCCAGAATCCCAGTTTCATTCACACCTAACGTCAGATCCAGAATCTCGTTACATTCACGCCTAATGTCAGATCCAGAATCCCGGTTTCGTTCACACCTAATGTCAGATCCAGAATCCCGGTTTCATTCACACCAAGCGTCAGATCCAGAATCCCGGTTTCATTCACACCTAACGTAAGATCCAGAATCCCGGTTTCATTAACACCTAACGTCAGATCCAGAATCCCGATTTCATTCACACCTAACGTCAGATCCAGAATCCCAGTTTCATTCACACCTAACGTCAGATCCAGAATCCTGGTTTCGTTCACACCCAACGTCAAATCCAGAATCCCGGTTTCGTTCACACCTAACGTCAAATCCACAATCCTGGTTTCATTCACACCTCGCGTCAGATCCAGAATCCCGGTTTCATTCACACCTAACGTAAGATCCAGAATCCTGGTTTCATTCACACCTAACGTCAGATCCAGAATCTGGTTTGATTCATGCCTAATGTCAGATCCAGAATCCCGGTTGCGTTCACACTTAGCATCAGATCCAGAATCCAGAATACCCGTTTCATTCACACCTAACGTCAGATCCAGAATCCTGGTTTCATTCACACCTAACGTCAGATCCAGAATCCCGGTTTAGTTCACACCTAGAATAAGATCCAGAATCCAGAATCCCCGTTTCGTTCACACCTAGCGTCAGATCCAGAATCCTGGTTTCATTCACACCTAATGTCAGATCCAGAATCCTGGTTTCATTCACACCTAACGTCAGATCCAGAATCCCGGTTTCATTCACACCAAACGTCAGATCCAGAATCCTGGTTTCGTTCACACCCGGCATCAGATCCAGAATCCCGGTTTCGTTCACACTTAACGTCAGATCCAGAATCCTGGTTTCATTCACACCTAATGTCAGATCCAGAATCCCAGTTTCATTCACACCTAACGTGAGATCCAGATTCTAGAATCCTGGTGTCGTTCAGACCTAGTGTCAGATCCAGACTCCAGAATCCTGGTTTCGTTCACACCTAATGTCAGATCCAGAATCCTGGTTTCATTCACACTTAGTATGAGATCCAGAATCCTGGTTTCGTTCACACCTAATGTCAGATCCACAATCCTGGTTTCATTCACACGTAGTATGAGATCCAGAATCCTGGTTTCGTTCACACCTAGCATCGGATCCAGAATCCCCATTTCGTTCACACCTAACGTCAGATCCACAATCCAGGTTTCATTCACACCTAACGTCAGATCCAGAAACCTGGTTTCATTCACACCTAACGTCAGATCCAGAATCTGGTTTCGTTCACACCATATGTCAGATCCAGAATCCTGGTTTCATTCACACTAACGTCAGATCCAGAATCCCGCTTTCATTCATACCTAACGTGAGATCCAGAATCCCGGTTTCATTCACACCAAACGTCAGATCCAGAATCCTGGTTTCATTCACACCTAACGTCAGATCCAGAATCCCAGTTTCATTCACACCTAACGTCAGATCCAGAATCCTGGTTTCGTTCACACCCAACGTCAAATCCAGAATCCCGGTTTCGTTCACACCTAACGTCAAATCCACAATCCTGGTTTCATTCACACCTCGCGTCAGATCCAGAATCCCGGTTTCATTCACACCTAACGTAAGATCCAGAATCCTGGTTTCATTCACACCAAACGTCAGATTCAGAATCTGGTTTCATTCACACCTAATGTCAGATCCAGAATCCCAGTTTCATTCACACCATATGTCAGATCCAGAATCCTGGTTTCATTCACACTAACGTCAGATCCAGAATCCCGCTTTCATTCATACCTAACGTGAGATCCAGAATCCCGGTTTCATTCACACCAAACGTCAGATCCAGAATCCTGGTTTCGTTCACACCCGGCATCAGATCCAGAATCCCGGTTTCGTTCACACTTAACGTCAGATCCAGAATCCTGGTTTCATTCACACCTAATGTCAGATCCAGAATCCCAGTTTCATTCACACCTAACGTGAGATCCAGATTCTAGAATCCTGGTTTCGTTCAGACCTAGTGTCAGATCCAGACTCCAGAATCCTGGTTTCGTTCACACCTAATGTCAGATCCAGAATCCTGGTTTCATTCACACGTAGTATGAGATCCAGAATCCTGGTTTCGTTCACACCTAGCATCGGATCCAGAATCCCCATTTCGTTCACACCTAACGTCAGATCCACAATCCAGGTTTCATTCACACCTAACGTCAGATCCAGAAACCTGGTTTCATTCAAACCTAACGTAAGACCCAAAGTCACAGTTTCATTCACACCTAACGTCAGATCCAGATTCTAGAATCCTGGTTTCGTTCAGACCTAGTGTCAGATCCAGACTCCAGAATCCTGGTTTAGTTCACACCTAATGTCAGATCCAGATTCCTGGTTTCATTCACACGTAGTATGAGATCCAGAATCCTGGTTTCGTTCACACCTAGCATCGGATCCAGAATCCCCATTTCGTTCACACCTAACGTCAGATCCACAATCCAGGTTTCATTTACACCTAACGTCAGATCCAGAAACCTGGTTTCATTCAAACCTAATGTAAGACCCAAAGTCCCGGTTTCGTTCACACCTAACGTCAGATCCAGAATCCTGGTTTCATTCACACCTCGCGTCAGATCCAGAATCCCGGTTTCATTCACACCTAACGTAAGATCCAGAATCCCGGTTTCATTAACACCTAACGTCAGATCCAGAATCCTGGTTTCATTCACACTAACGTCAGATCCAGAATCCCGCTTTCATTCACACCTAACGTCAGATCCAGAATCCTGGTTTCGTTCACACCCAACGTCAAATCCAGAATCCCGGTTTCGTTCACACCTAACGTCAAATCCACAATCCTGGTTTCATTCACACCAAACGTCAGATTCAGAATCTGGTTTCATTCACACCTAATGTCAGATCCAGAATCCCGGTTTCATTCACACCTAACGTCAGATCAAGAATCCTGGTTTCGTTCACACCCAACGTCAAATCCAGAATCCCGATTTCGTTCACACCTAACGTCAAATCCACAATCCTGGTTTCATTCACACCTCGCGTCAGATCCAGAATCCCGGTTTCATTCACACCTAACGTAAGATCCAGAATCCCGGTTTCATTCACACCTAACGTCAGATCCAGAATCCCGGTTTCATTCACACCTAACGTCAGATCCAGAATCCTGGTTTCGTTCACACCCAACGTCAAATCCAGAATCCCGGTTTCGTTCACACCTAACGTCAAATCCACAATCCTGGTTTCATTCACACCTCGCGTCAGATCCAGAATCCCGGTTTCATTCACACCTAACGTAAGATCCAGAATCCCGGTTTCATTAACACCTAATGTCAGATCCAGAATCCTGGTTTCATTCACACCTAGCGTCAGATCCAGAATCCTGGTTTCATTCACACTAACGTCAGATCCAGAATCCCGCTTTCATTCATACCTAACGTGAGATCCAGAATCCCGGTTTCATTCACACCAAACGTCAGATCAGGAATCCTGGTTTCATTCACACCTAACGTCAGATCCAGAATCCCAGTTTCATTCACACCTAACGTCAGATCCAGAATCCTGTTTTCGTTCACACCCAACGTCAAATCCAGAATCCCAGTTTCGTTCACACCTAACGTCAAATCCACAATCCTGGTTTCATTCACACCTCGCGTCAGATCCAGAATCCCGGTTTCATTCACACCTAACGTAAGATCCAGAATCCTGGTTTCATTCACACCAAACGTCAGATTCAGAATCTGGTTTCATTCACACCTAATGTCAGATCCAGAATCCCAGTTTCATTCACACCTAATGTCAGATCCAGAATCTCGTTACATTCACGCCTAATGTCAGATCCAGAATCCCGGTTTCGTTCACACCTAATGTCAGATCCAGAATCCCGGTTTCATTCACACCAAGCGTCAGATCCAGAATCCTGGTTTCATTCACACCTAACGTCAGATCCAGAATCCCGCTTTCATTCATACCTAACGTGAGATCCAGAATCCCGGTTTCATTCACACCAAACGTCAGATCCAGAATCCTGGTTTCGTTCACACCCGGCATCAGATCCAGAATCCCGGTTTCGTTCACACTTAACGTCAGATCCAGAATCCTGGTTTCATTCACACCTAATGTCAGATCCAGAATCCCAGTTTCATTCACACCTAACGTGAGATCCAGATTCTAGAATCCTGGTTTCGTTCAGACCTAGTGTCAGATCCAGACTCCAGAATCCTGGTTTCGTTCACACCTAATGTCAGATCCAGAATCCTGGTTTCATTCACACGTAGTATGAGATCCAGAATCCTGGTTTCGTTCACACCTAGCATCGGATCCAGAATCCCCATTTCGTTCACACCTAACGTCAGATCCACAATCCAGGTTTCATTCACACCTAACGTCAGATCCAGAAACCTGGTTTCATTCAAACCTAACGTAAGACCCAAAGTCACAGTTTCATTCACACCTAACGTCAGATCCAGATTCTAGAATCCTGGTTTCGTTCAGACCTAGTGTCAGATCCAGACTCCAGAATCCTGGTTTCGTTCACACCTAATGTCAGATCCAGATTCCTGGTTTCATTCACACGTAGTATGAGATCCAGAATCCTGGTTTCGTTCACACCTAGCATCGGATCCAGAATCCCCATTTCGTTCACACCTAACGTCAGATCCACAATCCAGGTTTCATTTACACCTAACGTCAGATCCAGAAACCTGGTTTCATTCAAACCTAATGTAAGACCCAAAGTCCCGGTTTCGTTCACACCTAACGTCAGATCCAGAATCCTGGTTTCATTCACACCTCGCGTCAGATCCAGAATCCCGGTTTCATTCACACCTAACGTAAGATCCAGAATCCCGGTTTCATTAACACCTAACGTCAGATCCAGAATCCTGGTTTCGTTCACACCCAACGTCAAATCCAGAATCCTGGTTTCGTTCACACCTAACGTCAGATCCAGAATCCTGGTTTCGTTCACACCCAACGTCAAATCCAGAATCCCGGTTTCGTTCACACCTAACGTCAAATCCACAATCCTGGTTTCATTCACACCAAACGTCAGATTCAGAATCTGGTTTCATTCACACCTAATGTCAGATCCAGAATCCCGGTTTCATTCACACCTAACGTCAGATCCAGAATCCTGGTTTCGTTCACACCCAACGTCAAATCCAGAATCCCGGTTTCGTTCACACCTAACGTCAAATCCACAATCCTGGTTTCATTCACACCTCGCGTCAGATCCAGAATCCCGGTTTCATTCACACCTAACGTAAGATCCAGAATCCCGGTTTCATTCACACCTAACGTCAGATCCAGAATCCCGGTTTCATTCACACCTAACGTCAGATCCAGAATCCTGGTTTCGTTCACACCCAACGTCAAATCCAGAATCCCGGTTTCGTTCACACCTAACGTCAAATCCACAATCCTGGTTTCATTCACACCTCGCGTCAGATCCAGAATCCCGGTTTCATTCACACCTAACGTAAGATCCAGAATCCCGGTTTCATTAACACCTAACGTCAGATCCAGAATCCTGGTTTCGTTCACACCTAGCGTCAGATCCAGAATCCCGGTTTCGTTCACACCTAGCATCAGATCCAGAATCCAGAATCCCCATTTCATTCACACCTAGCATCAGATCCAGAATCCTGGTTTCGTTCACACTTAACGTCAGATCCAGAATCCAGGTTTCATTCACACCTAACGTCAGATCCAGAAACCTGGTTTCATTCACACCTAACGTCAGATCCAGAATCTGGTTTCGTTCACACCATATGTCAGATCCAGAATCCTGGTTTCATTCACACTAACGTCAGATCCAGAATCCCGCTTTCATTCATACCTAACGTCAGATCCAGAATCCCGGTTTCACTCACACCAAACGTCAGATCCAGAATCCTGGTTTCGTTCACACCCGGCATCAGATCCAGAATCCCGGTTTCGTTCACACTTAACGTCAGATCCAGAATCCTGGTTTCATTCACACCTAATGTCAGATCCAGAATCCCAGTTTCATTCACACCTAGCGTCAGATCCAGATTCTAGAATCCTGGTTTCGTTCAGACCTAGTGTCAGATCCAGAATCCCTGTTGCGTTCACACCTAGCATCAGATCCAGAATCCTGGTTTCATTCACACCAAACGTCAGATTCAGAATCTGGTTTCATTCACACCTAATGTCAGATCCAGAATCCCAGTTTCATTCACACCTAACGTCAGATCCAGAATCTCGTTACATTCACGCCTAATGTCAGATCCAGAATCCCGGTTTCGTTCACACCTAATGTCAGATCCAGAATCCCGGTTTCATTCACACCAAGCGTCAGATCCAGAATCCCGGTTTCATTCACACCTAACGTAAGATCCAGAATCCCGGTTTCATTAACACCTAACGTCAGATCCAGAATCCCGGTTTCATTCACACCTAACGTCAGATCCAGAATCCCAGTTTCATTCACACCTAACGTCAGATCCAGAATCCTGGTTTCGTTCACACCCAACGTCAAATCCAGAATCCCGGTTTCGTTCACACCTAACGTCAAATCCACAATCCTGGTTTCATTCACACCTCGCGTCAGATCCAGAATCCCGGTTTCATTCACACCTAACGTAAGATCCAGAATCCTGGTTTCATTCACACCTAACGTCAGATCCAGAATCTGGTTTGATTCATGCCTAATGTCAGATCCAGAATCCCGGTTGCGTTCACACTTAGCATCAGATCCAGAATCCAGAATACCCGTTTCATTCACACCTAACGTCAGATCCAGAATCCTGGTTTCATTCACACCTAACGTCAGATCCAGAATCCCGGTTTCGTTCACACCTAGAATAAGATCCAGAATCCAGAATCCCCGTTTCGTTCACACCTAGCGTCAGATCCAGAATCCTGGTTTCATTCACACCTAATGTCAGATCCAGAATCCTGGTTTCATTCACACCTAACGTCAGATCCAGAATCCCGGTTTCATTCACACCAAACGTCAGATCCAGAATCCTGGTTTCGTTCACACCCGGCATCAGATCCAGAATCCCGGTTTCGTTCACACTTAACGTCAGATCCAGAATCCTGGTTTCATTCACACCTAATGTCAGATCCAGAATCCCAGTTTCATTCACACCTAACGTGAGATCCAGATTCTAGAATCCTGGTGTCGTTCAGACCTAGTGTCAGATCCAGACTCCAGAATCCTGGTTTCGTTCACACCTAATGTCAGATCCAGAATCCTGGTTTCATTCACACTTAGTATGAGATCCAGAATCCTGGTTTCGTTCACACCTAATGTCAGATCCAGAATCCTGGTTTCATTCACACGTAGTATGAGATCCAGAATCCTGGTTTCGTTCACACCTAGCATCGGATCCAGAATCCCCATTTCGTTCACACCTAACGTCAGATCCACAATCCAGGTTTCATTCACACCTAACGTCAGATCCAGAAACCTGGTTTCATTCACACCTAACGTCAGATCCAGAATCTGGTTTCGTTCACACCATATGTCAGATCCAGAATCCTGGTTTCATTCACACTAACGTCAGATCCAGAATCCCGCTTTCATTCATACCTAACGTGAGATCCAGAATCCCGGTTTCATTCACACCAAACGTCAGATCCAGAATCCTGGTTTCGTTCACACCCGGCATCAGATCCAGAATCCCGGTTTCGTTCACACTTAACGTCAGATCCAGAATCCTGGTTTCATTCACACCTAATGTCAGATCCAGAATCCCAGTTTCATTCACACCTAACGTGAGATCCAGATTCTAGAATCCTGGTTTCGTTCAGACCTAGTGTCAGATCCAGACTCCAGAATCCTGGTTTCGTTCACACCTAATGTCAGATCCAGAATCCTGGTTTCATTCACACGTAGTATGAGATCCAGAATCCTGGTTTCGTTCACACCTAGCATCGGATCCAGAATCCCCATTTCGTTCACACCTAACGTCAGATCCACAATCCAGGTTTCATTCACACCTAACGTCAGATCCAGAAACCTGGTTTCATTCAAACCTAACGTAAGACCCAAAGTCACAGTTTCATTCACACCTAACGTCAGATCCAGATTCTAGAATCCTGGTTTCGTTCAGACCTAGTGTCAGATCCAGACTCCAGAATCCTGGTTTCGTTCACACCTAATGTCAGATCCAGATTCCTGGTTTCATTCACACGTAGTATGAGATCCAGAATCCTGGTTTCGTTCACACCTAGCATCGGATCCAGAATCCCCATTTCGTTCACACCTAACGTCAGATCCACAATCCAGGTTTCATTCACACCTAACGTCAGATCCAGAAACCTGGTTTCATTCAAACCTAATGTAAGACCCAAAGTCCCGGTTTCGTTCACACCTAACGTCAGATCCAGAATCCTGGTTTCATTCACACCTCGCGTCAGATCCAGAATCCCGGTTTCATTCACACCTAACGTAAGATCCAGAATCCCGGTTTAATTAACACCTAACGTCAGATCCAGAATCCTGGTTTCATTCACACTAACGTCAGATCCAGAATCCCGCTTTCATTCACACCTAACGTCAGATCCAGAATCCTGGTTTCGTTCACACCCAACGTCAAATCCAGAATCCCGGTTTCGTTCACACCTAACGTCAAATCCACAATCCTGGTTTCATTCACACCAAACGTCAGATTCAGAATCTGGTTTCATTCACACCTAATGTCAGATCCAGAATCCCGGTTTCATTCACACATAACGTCAGATCCAGAATCCTGGTTTCGTTCACACCCAACGTCAAATCCAGAATCCCGGTTTCGTTCACACCTAACGTCAAATCCACAATCCTGGTTTCATTCACACCTCGCGTCAGATCCAGAATCCCGGTTTCATTCACACCTAACGTAAGATCCAGAATCCCGGTTTCATTCACACCTAACGTCAGATCCAGAATCCCGGTTTCATTCACACCTAACGTCAGATCCAGAATCCTGGTTTCGTTCACACCCAACGTCAAATCCAGAATCCCGGTTTCGTTCACACCTAACGTCAAATCCACAATCCTGGTTTCATTCACACCTCGCGTCAGATCCAGAATCCCGGTTTCATTCACACCTAACGTCAGATCCAGAATCCCGGTTTCATTCACACCTAGCGTCAGATCCAGAATCCCGGTTTCGTTCACACCTAGCATCAGATCCAGAATCCAGAATCCCCGTTTCATTCACACCTAGCATCAGATCCAGAATCCTCGTTTCGTTCACACTTAACGTCAGATCCAGAATCCTGGTTTCATTCACACCTAATGTCAGATCCAGAATCCCAGTTTCATTCACACCTAACGTCAGATCCAGAATCTGGTTTGATTCATGCCTAATGTCAGATCCAGAATCCCGGTTGCGTTCACACCTAGCATCAGAACCAGAATCCAGAATACCCGTTTCATTCACACCTAACGTCAGATCCAGAATCCTGGTTTCATTCACACCTAACGTCAGATCCAGAATCCCGGTTTCGTTCACACCTAGAATAAGATCCAAAATCCAGAATCCCCGTTTCGTTCACACCTAGCGTCAGATCCAGAATCCTGGTTTCATTCACACCTAATGTCAGATCCAGAATCCTGGTTTCATTCACACCTAACGTCAGATCCAGAGTCCCGGTTTCATTCACACCTAACGTCAGATCCAGAATCCTGGTTTCGTTCACACCCGGCATCAGATCCAGAATCCCGGTTTCGTTCACACTTAACGTCAGATCCAGATTCCTGGTTTCATTCACACCTAATGTCAGATCCAGAATCCCAGTTTCATTCACACCTAACGTGAGATCCAGATTCTGGAATCCTGGTGTCGTTCAGACCTAGTGTCAGATCCAGACTCCAGAATCCTGGTTTCGTTCACACCTAATGTCAGATCCACAATCCAGGTTTCATTCACACCTAACGTCAGATCCAGAAACCTGGTTTCATTCACACCTAACGTCAGATCCAGAATCTGGTTTCGTTCACACTAACGTCAGATCCAGAATCCCGCTTTCATTCATACCTAACGTCAGATCCAGAATCCCGGTTTCATTCACACCAAACGTCAGATCCAGAATCCTGGTTTCGTTCACACCCGGCATCAGATCCAGAATCCCGGTTTCGTTCACACTAACGTCAGATCCAGAATCCCGCTTTCATTCATACCTAACGTCAGATCCAGAATCCCGGTTTCATTCACACCAAACGTCAGATCCAGAATCCCGGTTTCATTCACACCAAACGTCATATCCAGAATCCTGGTTTCGTTCACACCCGGCATCAGATCCAGAATCCCGGTTTCGTTCACACTTAACGTCAGATCCAGAATCCTGGTTTCATTCACACCTAATGTCAGATCCAGAATCCCAGTTTCATTCACACCTAACGTCAGATCCAGATTCTAGAATCCTGGTTTCGTTCAGACCTAGTGTCAAATCCAGACTCCAGAATCCTGGTTTCGTTCACACCTAATGTCAGATCCAGATTCCTGGTTTCATTCACACCTAGCATCGGATCCAGAATCCCCATTTCGTTCACACCTAACGTCAGATCCACAATCCAGGTTTCATTCACACCTAACGTCAGATCCAGAAACCTGGTTTCATTCAAACCTAACGTAAGACCCAAAGTCCCGGTTTCGTTCACACCTAACGTCAGATCCAGAATCCTGGTTTCATTCACACCTAACGTCAGATCCAGAATCTGGTTTCGTTCACACCATATGTCAGATCCAGAATCCTGGTATCATTCACACTAACGTCAGATCCAGAATCCCGCTTTCATTCACACCTAACGTCAGATCCAGAATCCTGGTTTCGTTCACACCCAACGTCAAATCCAGAATCCCGGTTTCGTTCACACCTAACGTCAAATCCACAATCCTGGTTTCATTCACACCAAACGTCAGATTCAGAATCTGGTTTCATTCACACCTAATGTCAGATCCAGAATCCCAGTTTCATTCACACCTAACGTGAGATCCAGATTCTGGAATCCTGGTGTCGTTCAGACCTAGTGTCAGATCCAGACTCCAGAATCCTGGTTTCGTTCACACCTAATGTCAGATCCACAATCCAGGTTTCATTCACACCTAACGTCAGATCCAGAAACCTGGTTTCATTCACACCTAACGTCAGATCCAGAATACCGCTTTCATTCATACCTAACGTCAGATCCAGAATCCTGGTTTCGTTCACACCCGGCATCAGATCCAGAATCCCGGTTTGGTTCACACCTAATGTCAGATCCACAATCCAGGTTTCATTCACACCTAACGTCAGATCCAGAATCCCGGTTTCATTCACACCAAACGTCAGATCCAGAATCCTGGTTTCGTTCACACCCGGCATCAGATCCAGAATCCCGGTTTCGTTCACACTAACGTCAGATCCAGAATCCCGCTTTCATTCATACCTAACGTCAGATCCAGAATCCCGGTTTCATTCACACCAAACGTCAGATCCAGAATCCCGCTTTCATTCATACCTAACGTCAGATCCAGAATCCTGGTTTCATTCACACTAACATCAGATCCAGAATCCCGCTTTCATTCATACCTAACGTCAGATCCAGAATCCCGGTTTCATTCACACCAAACGTCATATCCAGAATCCTGGTTTCGTTCACACCCGGCATCAGATCCAGAATCCCGGTTTCGTTCACACTTAACGTCAGATCCAGAATCCCAGTTTCATTCACACCTAACGTCAGATCCAGATTCTAGAATCCTGGTTTCGTTCAGACCTAGTGTCAGATCCAGACTCCAGAATCCTGGTTTCGTTCACACCTAATGTCAGATCCAGATTCCTGGTTTCATTCACACGTAGTATGAGATCCAGAATCCTGGTTTCGTTCACACCTAGCATCGGATCCAGAATCCCCATTTCGTTCACACCTAACGTCAGATCCACAATCCAGGTTTCATTCACACCTAACGTCAGATCCAGAAACCTGGTTTCATTCAAACCTAACGTAAGACCCAAAGTCCCGGTTTCGTTCACACCTAACGTCAGATCCAGAATCCTGGTTTCATTCACACCTAACGTCAGATCCAGAATCTGGTTTCGTTCACACCATATGTCAGATCCAGAATCCTGGTATCATTCACACTAACGTCAGATCCAGAATCCCGCTTTCATTCACACCTAACGTCAGATCCAGAATCCTGGTTTCATTCACACCTGACGTCAGATCCAGAATCCTGGTTTCGTTCACACCCAACGTCAAATCCAGAATCCCGGTTTCGTTCACACCTAACGTCAAATCCAAAATCCTGGTTTCATTCACACCTAACGTAAGATCCAGAATCCCGGTTTCATTAACACCTAACGTCAGATCCAGAATCCCGGTTTCATTCACACCTAACGTCAGATCCAGAATCCCGGTTTCATTCACACCTAACGTCAGATCCAGAATCCCGGTTTCATTCACACCTAACGTAAGATCCAGAATCCCGGTTTCATTAACACCTAACGTCAGATCCAGAATCCTGGTTTCATTCACACCTAGCGTCAGATCCAGAATCCCGGTTTCGTTCACACCTAGCGTCAGATCCAGAATCCCGGTTTAGTTCACACCTAGCATCAGATCCAGAATCCAGAATCCCCGTTTCATTCACACCTAGCATCAGATCCAGAATCCTGGTTTCATTCACACCAAACGTCAGATCCAGAATCCCAGTTTCATTCACACCTAACGTCAGATCCAGAATCTGGTTTCATTCACACCTAGCGTCAGATCCAGAATCCCGGTTTTGTTCACACCTAGCATCAGATCCAGAATCCAGAATCCCCGTTTCATTCACACTTAACGTCAGATCCAGAATCCTGGTTTCATTCACACCTAATGTCAGATCCAGAATCCTGGTTTCATTCACACCTAACATCAGATCCAGAATCCTGGTTTCATTCACACCTAGCGTCAGATCCAGAATCCTGGTTTCGTTCACACCAAGCATCAAATCCAGAATCCAGAATCCCCGTTTCATTCACACTTAACGTCAGATCCAGAATCCTGGTTTCATTCACACCTAATGTCAGATCCAGAATCCCAGTTTCATTCACACCTAACGTCAGATCCAGAATCCCAGTTTCATTCACACCTAACGTCAGATCCAGAATCTGGTTTGATTCATGCCAAATGTCAGATCCAGAATCCCGGTTGCGTTCACACCTAGCATCAGATCCAGAATCCAGAATACCCGTATCATTCACACCTAACGTCAGATCCAGAATCCTGGTTTCATTCACACCAAACGTCAGATTCAGAATCTGGTTTCATTCACACCTAATGTCAGATCCAGAATCCCAGTTTCATTCACACCTAACGTCAGATCCAGATTCTAGAATCCTGGTTTCGTTCAGACCTAGTGTCAGATCCAGACTCCAGAATCCTGGTTTCGTTCACACCTAATGTCAGATCCAGATTCCTGGTTTCATTCACACGTAGTATGAGATCCAGAATCCTGGTTTCGTTCACACCTAGCATCGGATCCAGAATCCCCATTTCGTTCACACCTAACGTCAGATCCACAATCCAGGTTTCATTCACACCTAACGTCAGATCCAGAAACCTGGTTTCATTCAAACCTAACGTAAGACCCAAAGTCCCGGTTTCGTTCACACCTGACGTCAGATCCAGAATCCTGGTTTCATTCACACCTAACGTCAGATCCAGAATCTGGTTTCGTTCACACCATATGTCAGATCCAGAATCCTGGTTTCATTCACACTAACGTCAGATCCAGAATCCCGCTTTCATTCACACCTAACGTCAGATCCAGAATCCTGGTTTCGTTCACACCCAACGTCAAATCCAGAATCCCGGTTTCGTTCACACCTAACGTCAAATCCACAATCCTGGTTTCATTCACACCAAACGTCAGATTCAGAATCTGGTTTCATTCACACCTAATGTCAGATCCAGAATCCTGGTTTCATTCACACCTGACGTCAGATCCAGAATCCTGGTTTCGTTCACACCCAACGTCAAATCCAGAATCCCGGTTTCGTTCACACCTAACGTCAGATCCAAAATCCTGGTTTCATTCACACCTAACGTAAGATCCAGAATCCCGGTTTCATTAACACCTAACGTCAGATCCAGAATCCCGGTTTCATTCACACCTAACGTCAGATCCAGAATCCCGGTTTCATTCACACCTAACGTAAGATCCAGAATCCCGGTTTCATTAACACCTAACGTCAGATCCAGAATCCTGGTTTCATTCACACCTAGCGTCAGATCCAGAATCCCGGTTTCGTTCACACCTAGCGTCAGATCCAGAATCCCGGTTTCGTTCACACCTAGCATCAGATCCAGAATCCAGAATCCCCGTTTCATTCACACCTAGCATCAGATCCAGAATCCTGGTTTCATTCACACCAAACGTCAGATCCAGAATCCCAGTTTCATTCACACCTAACGTCAGATCCAGAATCTGGTTTCATTCACACCTAGCGTCAGATCCAGAATCCCGGTTTTGTTCACACCTAGCATCAGATCCAGAATCCAGAATCCCCGTTTCATTCACACTTAACGTCAGATCCAGAATCCTGGTTTCATTCACACCTAATGTCAGATCCAGAATCCTGGTTTCATTCACACCTAACATCAGATCCAGAATCCTGGTTTCATTCACACCTAGCGTCAGATCCAGAATCCCGGTTTCGTTCACACCTAGCATCAGATCCAGAATCCAGAATCCCCGATTCATTCACACTTAACGTCAGATCCAGAATCCTGGTTTCATTCACACCTAATGTCAGATCCAGAATCCCAGTTTCATTCACACCTAACGTCAGATCCAGAATCCCAGTTTCATTCACACCTAACGTCAGATCCAGAATCTGGTTTGATTCATGCCAAATGTCAGATCCAGAATCCCGGTTGCGTTCACACCTAGCATCAGATCCAGAATCCAGAATACCCGTATCATTCACACCTAACGTCAGATCCAGAATCCTGGTTTCATTCACACCAAACGTCAGATTCAGAATCTGGTTTCATTCACACCAAATGTCAGATCCAGAATCCCAGTTTCATTCACACCTAAGGTCAGATCCAGAATCTCGTTACATTCACGCCTAATGTCAGATCCAGAATCCCGGTTTCGTTCACACCTAATGTCAGATCCAGAATCCCGGTTTCATTCACACCAAGCGTCAGATCCAGAATCCCAGTTTCATTCACACCTAACGTCAGATCCAGAATCTGGTTTCGTTCACACCATATGTCAGATCCAGAATCCTGGTTTCATTCACACTAACGTCAGATCCAGAATCCCGCTTTCATTCATACCTAACGTGAGATCCAGGATCCCGGTTTCATTCACACCAAACGTCAGATCCAGAATCCTGGTTTCGATCACACCCGGCATCAGATCCAGAATCCCGGTTTCGTTCACACTTAACGTCAGATCCAGAATCCTGGTTTCATTCACACCTAATGTCAGATCCAGAATCCCAGTTTCATTCACACCTAACGTGAGATCCAGATTCTAGAATCCTGGTTTCGTTCAGACCTAGTGTCAGATCCAGACTCCAGAATCCTGGTTTCGTTCACACCTAATGTCAGATCCAGAATCCTGGTTTCATTCACACGTAGTATGAGATCCAGAATCCTGGTTTCGTTCACACCTAGCATCGGATCCAGAATCCCCATTTCGTTCACACCTAACGTCAGATCCACAATCCAGGTTTCATTCACACCTAACGTCAGATCCAGAAACCTGGTTTCATTCAAACCTAACGTAAGACCCAAAGTCCCAGTTTCATTCACACCTAACGTCAGATCCAGATTCTAGAATCCTGGTTTCGTTCAGACCTAGTGTCAGATCCAGACTCCAGAATCCTGGTTTTGTTCACACCTAATGTCAGATCCAGATTCCTGGTTTCATTCACACGTAGTATGAGATCCAGAATCCTGGTTTCGTTCACACCTAGCATCGGATCCAGAATCCCCATTTCGTTCACACCTAACGTCAGATCCACAATCCAGGTTTCATTCACACCTAACCTCAGATCCAGAAACCTGGTTTCATTCAAACCTAACGTAAGACCCAAAGTCCCGGTTTCGTTCACACCTAACGTCAGATCCAGAATCCTGGTTTCATTCACACCTAACGTCAGATCCAGAATCCCGGTTTCGTTCACACCATATGTCAGATCCAGAATCCTGGTTTTATTCACACTAACGTCAGATCCAGAATCCCGCTTTCATTCACACCTAACGTCAGATCCAGAATCCTGGTTTCGTTCACACCCAACGTCAAATCCAGAATCCCGGTTTCGTTCACACCTAACGTCAAATCCACAATCCTGGTTTCATTCACACCAAACGTCAGATTCAGAATCTGGTTTCATTCACACCTAATGTCAGATCCAGAATCCCGCTTTCGTTCACACCTAACGTCAGATCCAGAATCCTGGTTTCGTTCACACCCAACGTCAGATCCAGAATCCCGGTTTCGTTCACACCTAACGTCAAATCCACAATCCTGGTTTCATTCACACCTCGCGTCAGATCCAGAATCCCGGTTTCATTCACACCTAACGTCAGATCCAGAATCCCGGTTTCATTCACACCTAACGTCAGATCCAGAATCCTGGTTTCGTTCACACCCAACGTCAAATCCAGAATCCTGGTTTCGTTCACACCTAACGTCAAATCCACAATCCTGGTTTCATTCACACCTCGCGTCAGATCCAGAATCCCGGTTTCATTCACACCTAACGTAAGATCCAGAATCCCGGTTTCATTAACACCTAACGTCAGATCCAGAATCCTGGTTTCATTCACACCTAGCGTCAGATCCAGAATCCCGGTTTCATTCACACCTAGCGTCAGATCCAGAATCCCGGTTTCGTTCACACCTAGCATCAGATCCAGAATCCAGAATCCCCGTTTCATTCACACCTAGCGTCAGATCCAGAATCCCGGTTTCGTTCACACCTAGCGTCAGATCCAGAATCCTGGTTTCGTTCACACTTAACGTCAGATCCAGAATCCTGGTTTCATTCACACCTAATGCCAGATCCAGAATCCCAGTTTCATTCACACCTAACGTCAGATCCAGAATCTGGTTTGATTCATGCCTAATGTCAGATCCAGAATCCCGGTTGCGTTCACACCTAGCATCAGAACCAGAATCCAGAATACCCGTTTCATTCACACCTAACGTCAGATCCAGAATCCTGGTTTCATTCACACCTAACGTCAGATCCAGAATCCCGGTTTCGTTCACACCGAGAATAAGATCCAGAATCCAGAATCCCCGTTTCGTTCACACCAAGCGTCAGATCCAGAATCCTGGTTTCATTCACACCTAATGTCAGATCCAGAATCCTGGTTTCATTCACACCTAACGTCAGATCCAGAATCCCGGTTTCATTCACACCTAACGTCAGATCCAGAATCCTGGTTTCGTTCACACCCGGCAACAGATCCAGAATCCCGGTTTCGTTCACACTTAACGTCAGATCCAGAATCCTGGTTTCATTCACACCTAATGTCAGATCCAGAATCCCAGTTTCATTCACACCTAACGTGAGATCCAGATTCTAGAATCCTGGTGTCGTTCAGACCTAGTGTCAGATCCAGACTCCAGAATCCTGGTTTCGTTCACACCTAATGTCAGATCCAGAATCCTGGTTTCATTCACACGTAGTATGAGATCCAGAATCCTGGTTTCGTTCACACCTAATGTCAGATCCACAATCCTGGTTTCGTTCACACCTAGCATCGGATCCAGAATCCCCATTTCGTTCACACCTAACGTCAGATCCACAATCCAGGTTTCATTCACACCTAACGTAAGATCCAGAAACCTGGTTTCATTCACACCTAACGTCAGATCCAGAATCTGGTTTCGTTCACACCATATGTCAGATCCAGAATCCTGGTTTCATTCACACTAACGTCAGATCCAGAATCCCGCTTTCATTCATACCTAACGTCAGATCCAGAATCCCGGTTTCATTCACACCAAACGTCAGATCCAGAATCCTGGTTTCGTTCACACCCGGCATCAGATCCAGAATCCCGGTTTCGTTCACACTTAACGTCAGATCCAGAATCCTGGTTTCATTCACACCTAATGTCAGATCCAGAATCCCAGTTTCATTCACACCTAACGTCAGATCCAGATTCTAGAATCCTGGTTTCGTTCAGACCTAGTGTCAGATCCAGACTCTAGAATCCTGGTTTCGTTCACACCTAATGTCAGATCCAGAATCCTGGTTTCGTTCACACCTAGCATCGGATCCAGAATCCCCATTTCGTTCACACCTAACGTCAGATCCACAATCCAGGTTTCATTCACACCTAACGTCAGATCCAGAAACCTGGTTTCATTCAAACCTAACGTAAGACCCAAAGTCCCAGTTTCATTCACACCTAACGTCAGATCCAGATTCTAGAATCCTGGTTTCGTTCAGACCTAGTGTCAGATCCAGACTCCAGAATCCTGGTTTCGTTCACACCTAATGTCAGATCCAGATTCCTGGTTTCATTCACACGTAGTATGAGATCCAGAATCCTGGTTTCGTTCACACCTAGCATCGGATCCAGAATCCCCATTTCGTTCACACCTAACGTCAGATCCACAATCCAGGTTTCATTCACACCTAACGTCAGATCCAGAAACCTGGTTTCATTCAAACCTAACGTAAGACCCAAAGTCCCGGTTTCGTTCACACCTAACGTCAGATCCAGAATCCTGGTTTCATTCACACCTAACGTCAGATCCAGAATCTGGTTTCGTTCACACCATATGTCAGATCCAGAATCCTGGTTTCATTCACACTAACGTCAGATCCAGAATCCCGGTTTCATTCACACCTAACGTCAGATCCAGAATCCTGGTTTCGTTCACACCCAACGTCAAATCCAGAATCCCGGTTTCGTTCACACCTAACGTCAAATCCACAATCCTGGTTTCATTCACACCTCGCGTCAGATCCAGAATCCCGGTTTCATTAACACCTAACGTCAGATCCAGAATCCCGGTTTCATTCACACCTAACGTCAGATCCAGAATCCCGGTTTCATTCACACCTAACGTCAGATCCAGAATCCTGGTTTCGTTCACACCCAACGTCAAATCCAGAATCCCGGTTTCGTTCACACCTAACGTCAAATCCACAATCCTGGTTTCATTCACGCCTCGCGTCAGATCCAGAATCCCGGTTTCATTCACACCTAACGTAAGATCCAGAATCCCGGTTTCATTAACACCTAACGTCAGATCCAGAATCCCGGTTTCATTCACACCTAACGTCAGATCCAGAATCCCGGTTTCATTCACACCTAACGTCAGATCCAGAATCCTGGTTTCGTTCACACCCAACGTCAAATCCAGAATCCCGGTTTCGTTCACACCTAACGTCAAATCCACTATCCTGGTTTCATTCACACCTCGCGTCAGATCCAGAATCCCGGTTTCATTCACACCTAGCGTCAGATCCAGAATCCCGGTTTCGTTCACACCTAGCATCAGATCCAGAATCCTGGTTTCGTTCACACTTAACGTCAGATCCAGAATCCTGGTTTCATTCACACCTAATGTCAGATCCAGAATCCCGGTTTCATTCACACCTAACGTCAGATCCAGAATCTGGTTTGATTCATGCCTAATGTCAGATCCAGAATCCCGGTTGCGTTCACACCTAGCATCAGATCCAGAATCCAGAATACCCGTTTCATTCACACCTAACGTCAGATCCAGAATCCTGGTTTCATTCACACCTAACGTCAGATCCAGAATCCCGGTTTCGTTCACACCTAGAATAAGATCCAGAATCCAGAATCCCCGTTTCGTTCACACCTAGCGTCAGATCCAGAATCCTGGTTTCATTCACACCTAATGTCAGATCCAGAATCCTGGTTTCATTCACACCTAACGTCAGATCCAGAATCCCGGTTTCATTCACACCTAACGTCAGATCCAGAATCCTGGTTTCGTTCACACCCGGCATCAGATCCAGAATCCCGGTTTCGTTCACACCTAATGTCAGATCCAGAATCCCAGTTTCATTCACACCTAACGTGAGATCCAGATTCTAGAATCCTGGTGTCGTTCAGACGTAGTGTCAGATCCAGACTCCAGAATCCTGGTTTCGTTCACACCTAATGTCAGATCCAGAATCCTGGTTTCATTCACACGTAGTATGAGATCCAGAATCCTGGTTTCGTTCACACCTAATGTCAGATCCAGAATCCTGGTTTCATTCACACGTAGTATGAGATCCAGAATCCTGGTTTCGTTCACACCTAGCATCGGATCCAGAATCCCCATTTCGTTCACACCTAACGTCAGATCCACAATCCAGGTTTCATTCACACCTAACGTCAGATCCAGAAACCTGGTTTCATTCACACCTAACGTCAGATCCAGAATCTGGTTTCGTTCACACCATATGTCAGATCCAGAATCCTGGTTTCATTCACACTAACGTCAGATCCAGAATCCCGCTTTCATTCATACCTAACGTCAGATCCAGAATCCCGGTTTCATTCACACCAAACGTCAGATCCAGAATCCTGGTTTAGTGCACACCCGGCATCAGATCCAAAATCCCGGTTTCGTTCACACTTAACGTCAGATCCAGAATCCTGGTTTCATTCACACCTAATGTCAGATCCAGAATCCCAGTTTCATTCACACCTAACGTCAGATCCAGATTCTAGAATCCTGGTTTCATTCAGACCTAGTGTCAGATCCAGAATCCCGGTTGCGTTCACACCTAGCATCAGATCCAGAATCCAGAATACCCGTTTCATTCACACCTAACGTCAGATCCAGAATCCTGGTTTCATTCACACCAAACGTCAGATTCAGAATCTGGTTTCATTCACACCTAATGTCAGATCCAGAATCCCAGTTTCATTCACACCTAAGGTCAGATCCAGAATCTCGTTACATTCACGCCTAACGTCAGATCCAGAATCCCGGTTTCGTTCACACCTAATGTCAGATCCAGAATCCCGGTTTCATTCACACCAAGCGTCAGATCCAGAATCCCAGTTTCATTCACACCTAACGTCAGATCCAGAATCTGGTTTCATTCACACCAAACGTCAGATCCAGAATCCTGGTTTCGTTCACACCCGGCATCAGATCCAGAATCCCGGTTTCGTTCACACTTAACGTCAGATCCAGAATCCTGGTTTCATTCACACCTAATGTCAGATCCAGAATCCCAGTTTCATTCACACCTAACGTCAGATCCAGATTCTAGAATCCTGGTTTCGTTCAGACCTAGTGTCAGATCCAGACTCCAGAATCCTGGTTTCGTTCACACCTAATGTCAAATCCAGAATCCTGGTTTCATTCACACGTAGTATGAGATCCAGAATCCTGGTTTCGTTCACACCTAGCATCGGATCCAGAATCCCCATTTCGTTCACACCTAACGTCAGATCCACAATCCAGGTTTCATTCACACCTAACGTCAGATCCAGAAACCTGGTTTCATTCAAACCTAACGTAAGACCCAAAGTCCCAGTTTCATTCACACCTAACGTCAGATCCAGATTCGAGAATCCTGGTTTCGTTCAGACCTAGTGTCAGATCCAGACACAGAATCCTGGTTTAGTTCACACCTAATGTCAGATCCAGATTCCTGGTTTCATTCACACGTAGTATGAGATCCAGAATCCTGGTTTCGTTCACACCTAGCATCGGATCCAGAATCCCCATTTCGTTCACACCTAACGTCAGATCCACAATCCCAGTTTCATTCACACCTAAAGTCAGATCCAGAAACCTGGGTTCATTCAAACCTAACGTAAGACCCAAAGTCCCGGTTTCGTTCACACCTAACGTCAGATCCAGAATCTTGGTTTCATTCACACCTAACGTCAGATCCAGAATCTGGTTTCGTTCACACCCAAAGTCAAATCCAGAATCCCGGTTTCGTTCACACCTAACGTCAGATCCAGAATCCTGGTTTCATTCACACCTAACGTCAGATCCAGAATCCTGGTTTCGTTCACACCCAACGTCAAATCCAGAATCCCGGTTTCGTTCACACCTAACGTCAAATCCACAATCCTGGTTTCATTCACACCAAACGTCAGATTCAGAATCTGGTTTCATTCACACCTAATGTCAGATCCAGAATCCCGTTTTCATTCACACCTAACGTCAGATCCAGAATCCTGGTTTCGTTCACACCCAACGTCAAATCCAGAATCCCGGTTTCGTTCACACCTAACGTCAAATCCACAATCCTGGTTTCATTCACACCTCGTGTCACATCCAGAATCCCGGTTTCATTCACACCTAACGTAAGATCCAGAATCCCGGTTTCATTAACACCTAACGTCAGATCCAGAATCCCGGTTTCATTCACACCTAACGTCAGATCCAGAATCCTGGTTTCGTTCACACCCAACGTCAAATCCAGAATCCCGGTTTCGTTCACACCTAACGTCAAATCCAGAATCCCGGTTTCATTAACACCTAACGTCAGATCCAGAATCTGGTTTCGTTCACACCATATGTCAGATCCAGAATCCTGGTTTCATTCACACTAACGTCAGATCCAGAATCCCGCTTTCATTCATACCTAACGTCAGATCCAGAATCCCGGTTTCATTCACACCAAACGTCAGATCCAGAATCCTGGTTTCATTCACACCTAATGTCAGATCCAGAATCCCAGTTTCATTCACACCTAACGTCAGATCCAGATTCTAGAATCCTGGTTTCGTTCAGACCTAGTGTCAGATCCAGAATCCCGGTTGCGTTCACACCTAGCATCAGATCCAGAATCCAGAATACCCGTTTCATTCACACCTAACGTCAGATCCAGAATCCTGGTTTCATTCACACCAAACGTCAGATCCAGAATCCCGGTTTCATTCACACCAAGCGTCAGATCCAGAATCCCAGTTTCATTCACACCTAACGTCAGATCCAGAATCTGGTTTCGTTCACACCATATGTCAGATCCAGAATCCTGGTTTCATTCACACTAACGTCAGATCCAGAATCCCGCTTTCATTCATACCTAACGTGAGATCCAGAATCCCGGTTTCATTCACACCAAACGTCAGATCCAGAATCCTGGTTTCGTTCACACCCGGCATCAGATCCAGAATTCCGGTTTCGTTCACACCTAATGTCAGATCCAGAATCCCAGTTTCATTCACACCTAACGTCAGATCCAGAATCCTGGTTTCATTCACACCTAATGTCAGATCCAGAATCCTGGTTTCATTCACACCTAATGTCAGATCCAGAATCCCAGTTTCATTCACACCTAACGTCAGATCCAGATTCTAGAATCCTGGTTTCGTTCAGACCTAGTGTCAGATCCAGACTCCAGAATCCTGGTTTCGTTCACACCTAATGTCAAATCCAGAATCCTGGTTTCATTCACACGTAGTATGAGATCCAGAATCCTGGTTTCGTTCACACCTAGCATCGGATCCAGAATCCCCATTTCGTTCACACCTAACGTCAGATCCACAATCCAGGTTTCATTCACACCTAACGTCAGATCCAGAAACCTGGTTTCATTCAAACCTAACGTAAGACCCAAAGTCCCAGTTTCATTCACACCTAACGTCAGATCCAGATTCGAGAATCCTGGTTTCGTTCAGACCTAGTGTCAGATCCAGACACAGAATCCTGGTTTAGTTCACACCTAATGTCAGATCCAGATTCCTGGTTTCATTCACACGTAGTATGAGATCCAGAATCCTGGTTTCGTTCACACCTAGCATCGGATCCAGAATCCCCATTTCGTTCACACCTAACGTCAGATCCAGAAACCTGGGTTCATTCAAACCTAACGTAAGACCCAAAGTCCCGGTTTCGTTCACACCTAACGTCAGATCCAGAATCTTGGTTTCATTCACACCTAACGTCAGATCCAGAATCTGGTTTCGTTCACACCCAAAGTCAAATCCAGAATCCCGGTTTCGTTCACACCTAACGTCAGATCCAGAATCCCGCTTTCATTCACACCTAACGTCAGATCCAGAATCCTGGTTTCATTCACACCCAACGTCAAATCCAGAATCCCGGTTTCGTTCACACCTAACGTCAAATCCACAATCCTGGTTTCATTCACACCAAACGTCAGATTCAGAATCTGGTTTCATTCACACCTAATGTCAGATCCAGAATCCCGGTTTCATTCACACCTAACGTCAAATCCACAATCCTGGTTTCATTCACACCAAACGTCAGATTCAGAATCTGGTTTCATTCACACCTAACGTCAGATCCAGAATCCTGGTTTCGTTCACACCCAACGTCAAATCCAGAATCCCGGTTTCGTTCACACCTAACGTCAAATCCACAATCCTGGTTTCATTCACACCAAACGTCAGATTCAGAATCTGGTTTCATTCACACCTAACGTCAGATCCAGAATCCTGGTTTCGTTCACACCCAACGTCAAATCCAGAATCCCGGTTTCGTTCACACCTAACGTCAAATCCACAATCCTGGTTTCATTCACACCTCGTGTCACATCCAGAATCCCGGTTTCATTCACACCTAACGTAAGATCCAGAATCCCGGTTTCATTAACACCTAACGTCAGATCCAGAATCCCGGTTTCATTCACACCTAACGTCAGATCCAGAATCCCGGTTTCATTCACACCTAACGTCAGATCCAGAATCCTGGTTTCGTTCACACCCAACGTCAAATCCAGAATCCCGGTTTCGTTCACACCTAACGTCAAATCCACAATCCTGGTTTCATTCACACCTCGCGTCAGATCCAGAATCCCGGTTTCATTCACACCTAACGTAAGATCCAGAATCCCGGTTTCATTAACACCTAACGTCAGATCCAGAATCTGGTTTCGTTCACACCATATGTCAGATCCAGAATCCTGGTTTCATTCACACTAACGTCAGATCCAGAATCCCGCTTTCATTCATACCTAACGTCAGATCCAGAATCCCGGTTTCATTCACACCAAACGTCAGATCCAGAATCCTGGTTTCATTCACACCTAATGTCAGATCCAGAATCCCAGTTTCATTCACACCTAACGTCAGATCCAGATTCTAGAATCCTGGTTTCGTTCAGACCTAGTGTCAGATCCAGAATCCCGGTTGCGTTCACACCTAGCATCAGATCCAGAATCCAGAATACCCGTTTCATTCACACCTAACGTCAGATCCAGAATCCCGCTTTCATTCACACCAAACGTCAGATCCAGAATCCCGGTTTCATTCACACCAAGCGTCAGATCCAGAATCCCAGTTTCATTCACACCTAACGTCAGATCCAGAATCTGGTTTCGTTCACACCATATGTCAGATCCAGAATCCTGGTTTCATTCACACTAACGTCAGATCCAGAATCCCGCTTTCATTCATACCTAACGTGAGATCCAGAATCCCGGTTTCATTCACACCAAACGTCAGATCCAGAATCCTGGTTTCGTTCACACCCGGCATCAGATACAGAATTCCGGTTTCGTTCACACCTAATGTCAGATCCAGAATCCCAGTTTCATTCACACCTAACGTCAGATCCAGATTCTAGAATCCTGGTTTCGTTCAGACCTAGTGTCAGATCCAGACTCCAGAATCCTGGTTTCGTTCACACCTAATGTCAAATCCAGAATCCTGGTTTCATTCACACCTAATGTCAGATCCAGAATCCCAGTTTCATTCACACCTAAGGTCAGATCCAGAATCTCGTTACATTCACGCCTAACGTCAGATCCAGAATCCCGGTTTCGTTCACACCTAATGTCAGATCCAGAATCCCGGTTTCATTCACACCAAGCGTCAGATCCAGAATCCCAGTTTCATTCACACCTAACGTCAGATCCAGAATCTGGTTTCATTCACACCAAACGTCAGATCCAGAATCCTGGTTTCGTTCACACCCGGCATCAGATCCAGAATCCCGGTTTCGTTCACACTTAACGTCAGATCCAGAATCCTGGTTTCATTCACACCTAATGTCAGATCCAGAATCCCAGTTTCATTCACACCTAACGTCAGATCCAGATTCTAGAATCCTGGTTTCGTTCAGACCTAGTGTCAGATCCAGACTCCAGAATCCTGGTTTCGTTCACACCTAATGTCAAATCCAGAATCCTGGTTTCATTCACACGTAGTATGAGATCCAGAATCCTGGTTTCGTTCACACCTAGCATCGGATCCAGAATCCCCATTTCGTTCACACCTAACGTCAGATCCACAATCCAGGTTTCATTCACACCTAACGTCAGATCCAGAAACCTGGTTTCATTCAAACCTAACGTAAGACCCAAAGTCCCAGTTTCATTCACACCTAACGTCAGATCCAGATTCGAGAATCCTGGTTTCGTTCAGACCTAGTGTCAGATCCAGACACAGAATCCTGGTTTAGTTCACACCTAATGTCAGATCCAGATTCCTGGTTTCATTCACACGTAGTATGAGATCCAGAATCCTGGTTTCGTTCACACCTAGCATCGGATCCAGAATCCCAGTTTCATTCACACCTAAAGTCAGATCCAGAAACCTGGGTTCATTCAAACCTAACGTAAGACCCAAAGTCCCGGTTTCGTTCACACCTAACGTCAGATCCAGAATCTTGGTTTCATTCACACCTAACGTCAGATCCAGAATCTGGTTTCGTTCACACCCAAAGTCAAATCCAGAATCCCGGTTTCGTTCACACCTAACGTCAGATCCAGAATCCCGCTTTCATTCACACCTAACGTCAGATCCAGAATCCTGGTTTCGTTCACACCCAACGTCAAATCCAGAATCCCGGTTTCGTTCACACCTAACGTCAAATCCACAATCCTGGTTTCATTCACACCAAACGTCAGATTCAGAATCTGGTTTCATTCACACCTAATGTCAGATCCAGAATCCCGGTTTCATTCACACCTAACGTCAGATCCAGAATCCTGGTTTCGTTCACACCCAACGTCAAATCCAGAATCCCGGTTTCGTTCACACCTAACGTCAAATCCACAATCCTGGTTTCATTCACACCTCGTGTCACATCCAGAATCCCGGTTTCATTCACACCTAACGTAAGATCCAGAATCCCGGTTTCATTAACACCTAACGTCAGATCCAGAATCCCGGTTTCATTCACACCTAACGTCAGATCCAGAATCCCGGTTTCATTCACACCTAACGTCAGATCCAGAATCCTGGTTTCGTTCACACCCAACGTCAAATCCAGAATCCCGGTTTCGTTCACACCTAACGTCAAATCCACAATCCTGGTTTCATTCACACCTCGCGTCAGATCCAGAATCCCGGTTTCATTCACACCTAACGTAAGATCCAGAATCCCGGTTTCATTAACACCTAACGTCAGATCCAGAATCTGGTTTCGTTCACACCATATGTCAGATCCAGAATCCTGGTTTCATTCACACTAACGTCAGATCCAGAATCCCGCTTTCATTCATACCTAACGTCAGATCCAGAATCCCGGTTTCATTCACACCAAACGTCAGATCCAGAATCCTGGTTTCATTCACACCTAATGTCAGATCCAGAATCCCAGTTTCATTCACACCTAACGTCAGATCCAGATTCTAGAATCCTGGTTTCGTTCAAACCTAGTGTCAGATCCAGAATCCCGGTTGCGTTCACACCTAGCATCAGATCCAGAATCCAGAATACCCGTTTCATTCACACCTAACGTCAGATCCAGAATCCTGGTTTCATTCACACCAAACGTCAGATCCAGAATCCCGGTTTCATTCACACCAAACGTCAGATCCAGAATCCTGGTTTCATTCACACCTAATGTCAGATCCAGAATCCCAGTTTCATTCACACCTAACGTCAGATCCAGATTCTAGAATCCTGGTTTCGTTCAAACCTAGTGTCAGATCCAGAATCCCGGTTGCGTTCACACCTAGCATCAGATCCAGAATCCAGAATACCCGTTTCATTCACACCTAACGTCAGATCCAGAATCCTGGTTTCATTCACACCAAACGTCAGATCCAGAATCCCGGTTTCATTCACACCAAGCGTCAGATCCAGAATCCCAGTTTCATTCACACCTAACGTCAGATCCAGAATCTGGTTTCGTTCACACCATATGTCAGATCCAGAATCCTGGTTTCATTCACACTAACGTCAGATCCAGAATCCCGCTTTCATTCATACCTAACGTGAGATCCAGAATCCCGGTTTCATTCACACCAAACGTCAGATCCAGAATCCTGGTTTCGTTCACACCCGGCATCAGATCCAGAATTCCGGTTTCGTTCACACCTAATGTCAGATCCAGAATCCCAGTTTCATTCACACCTAACGTCAGATCCAGAATCCTGGTTTCATTCACACCTAATGTCAGATCCAGAATCCTGGTTTCATTCACACCTAATGTCAGATCCAGAATCCCAGTTTCATTCACACCTAACGTCAGATCCAGATTCTAGAATCCTGGTTTCGTTCAGACCTAGTGTCAGATCCAGACTCCAGAATCCTGGTTTCGTTCACACCTAATGTCAAATCCAGAATCCTGGTTTCATTCACACGTAGTATGAGATCCAGAATCCTGGTTTCGTTCACACCTAGCATCGGATCCAGAATCCCCATTTCGTTCACACCTAACGTCAGATCCACAATCCAGGTTTCATTCACACCTAACGTCAGATCCAGAAACCTGGTTTCATTCAAACCTAACGTAAGACCCAAAGTCCCAGTTTCATTCACACCTAACGTCAGATCCAGATTCGAGAATCCTGGTTTCGTTCAGACCTAGTGTCAGATCCAGACACAGAATCCTGGTTTAGTTCACACCTAATGTCAGATCCAGATTCCTGGTTTCATTCACACGTAGTATGAGATCCAGAATCCTGGTTTCGTTCACACCTAGCATCGGATCCAGAATCCCCATTTCGTTCACACCTAACGTCAGATCCACAATCCCAGTTTCATTCACACCTAAAGTCAGATCCAGAAACCTGGGTTCATTCAAACCTAACGTAAGACCCAAAGTCCCGGTTTCGTTCACACCTAACGTCAGATCCAGAATCTTGGTTTCATTCACACCTAACGTCAGATCCAGAATCTGGTTTCGTTCACACCCAAAGTCAAATCCAGAATCGCGGTTTCGTTCACACCTAACGTCAGATCCAGAATCCCGCTTTCATTCACACCTAACGTCAGATCCAGAATCCTGGTTTCATTCACACCCAACGTCAAATCCAGAATCCCGGTTTCGTTCACACCTAACGTCAAATCCACAATCCTGGTTTCATTCACACCAAACGTCAGATTCAGAATCTGGTTTCATTCACACCTAATGTCAGATCCAGAATCCCGGTTTCATTCACACCTAACGTCAAATCCACAATCCTGGTTTCATTCACACCAAACGTCAGATTCAGAATCTGGTTTCATTCACACCTAACGTCAGATCCAGAATCCTGGTTTCGTTCACACCCAACGTCAAATCCAGAATCCCGGTTTCGTTCACACCTAACGTCAAATCCACAATCCTGGTTTCATTCACACCTCGTGTCACTTCCAGAATCCCGGTTTCATTCACACCTAACGTAAGATCCAGAAACCCGGTTTCATTAACACCTAACGTCAGATCCAGAATCCCGGTTTCATTCACACCTAACGTCAGATCCAGAATCCCGGTTTCATTCACACCTAACGTCAGATCCAGAATCCTGGTTTCGTTCACACCCAACGTCAAATCCAGAATCCCGGTTTCGTTCACACCTAACGTCAAATCCACAATCCTGGTTTCATTCACACCTCGCGTCAGATCCAGAATCCCGGTTTCATTCACACCTAACGTAAGATCCAGAATCCCGGTTTCATTAACACCTAACGTCAGATCCAGAATCTGGTTTCGTTCACACCATATGTCAGATCCAGAATCCTGGTTTCATTCACACTAACGTCAGATCCAGAATCCCGCTTTCATTCATACCTAACGTCAGATCCAGAATCCCGGTTTCATTCACACCAAACGTCAGATCCAGAATCCTGGTTTCATTCACACCTAATGTCAGATCCAGAATCCCAGTTTCATTCACACCTAACGTCAGATCCAGATTCTAGAATCCTGGTTTCGTTCAGACCTAGTGTCAGATCCAGAATCCCGGTTGCGTTCACACCTAGCATCAGATCCAGAATCCAGAATACCCGTTTCATTCACACCTAACGTCAGATCCAGAATCCTGGTTTCATTCACACCAAACGTCAGATCCAGAATCCCGGTTTCATTCACACCAAGCGTCAGATCCAGAATCCTGGTTTCATTCACACCTAACGTCAGATCCAGAATCTGGTTTCGTTCACACCATATGTCAGATCCAGAATCCTGGTTTCATTCACACTAACGTCAGATCCAGAATCCCGCTTTCATTCATACCAAACGTCAGATCCAGAATCCTGGTTTCGTTCACACCCGGCATCAGATCCAGAATTCCGGTTTCGTTCACACTAACGTCAGATCCAGAATCCCGCTTTCATTCATACCTAACGTCAGATCCAGAATCCCGGTTTCATTCACACCAAACGTCAGATCCAGAATCCTGGTTTCATTCACACCTAATGTCAGATCCAGAATCCCAGTTTCATTCACACCTAACGTCAGATCCAGATTCTAGAATCCTGGTTTCGTTCAGACCTAGTGTCAGATCCAGAATCCCGGTTGCGTTCACACCTAGCATCAGATCCAGAATCCAGAATACCCGTTTCATTCACACCTAACGTCAGATCCAGAATCCTGGTTTCATTCACACCAAACGTCAGATCCAGAATCCCGGTTTCATTCACACCAAGCGTCAGATCCAGAATCCTGGTTTCATTCACACCTAACGTCAGATCCAGAATCTGGTTTCGTTCACACCATATGTCAGATCCAGAATCCTGGTTTCATTCACACTAACGTCAGATCCAGAATCCCGGTTTCATTCACACCAAACGTCAGATCCAGAATCCTGGTTTCGTTCACACCCGGCATCAGATCCAGAATTCCGGTTTCGTTCACACCTAATGTCAGATCCAGAATCCCAGTTTCATTCACACCTAACGTCAGATCCAGATTCTAGAATCCTGGTTTCGTTCAGACCTAGTGTCAGATCCAGACTCCAGAATCCTGGTTTCGTTCACACCTAATGTCAAATCCAGAATCCTGGTTTCATTCACACGTAGTATGAGATCCAGAATCCTGGTTTCGTTCACACCTAGAATCGGATCCAGAATCCCCATTTCGTTCACACCTAACGTCAGATCCACAATCCAGGTTTCATTCACACCTAACGTCATATCCAGAAACCTGGTTTCATTCAAACCTAACGTAAGACCCAAAGTCCCAGTTTCATTCACACCTAACGTCAGATCCAGATTCTAGAATCCTGGTGTCGTTCAGACCTAGTGTCAGATCCAGACTCCAGAATCCTGGTTTCGTTCACACCTAATGTCAGATCCAGAATCCTGGTTTCATTCACACGTAGTATGAGATCCAGAATCCTGGTTTCGTTCACACCTAATGTCAGATCCAGAATCCTGGTTTCATTCACACGTAGTATGAGATCCAGAATCCTGGTTTCGTTCACACCTAGCATCGGATCCAGAATCCCCATTTCGTTCACACCTAGCATCGGATCCAGAATCCCCATTTCGTTCACACCTAACGTCAGATCCACAATCCAGGTTTCATTCACACCTAACGTCAGATCCAGAAACCTGGTTTCATTCAAACCTAACGTAAGACCCAAAGTCCCGGTTTCGTTCACACCTAACGTCAGATCCAGAATCCTGGTTTCATTCACACCTAACGTCAGATCCAGAATCTGGTTTCGTTCACACCATATGTCAGATCCAGAATCCTGGTTTCATTCACACTAACGTCAGATCCAGAATCCCGCTTTCATTCACACCCAACGTCAGATCCAGAATCCTGGTTTCGTTCACACCCAACGTCAAATCCAGAATCCCGGTTTCGTTCACACCTAACGTCAGATCCAGAATCCTGGTTTCGTTCACACTAACGTCAGATCCAGAATCCCGCTTTCATTCACACCAAACGTCAGATCCAGAATCCTGGTTTCGTTCACACCCAACGTCAAATCCAGAATCCCGCTTTCATTCTCACCTAACGTCAGATCCAGAATCCTGGTTTCGTTCATACCCAACGTCAAATCCAGAATCCCGGTTTCGTTCACACCTAACGTCAAATCCACAATCCTGGTTTCATTCACACCAAACGTCAGATCCAGAATCTGGTTTCATTCACACCTAATGTCAGATCCAGAATCCCGGTTTCGTTCACACCTAACGTAAGATCCAGAATCCCGGTTTCATTAACACCTAACGTCAGATCCAGAATCCTGGTTTCATTCACACCTAGCGTCAGATCCAGAATCCCGGTTTCGTTCACACCTAGCATCAGATCCAGAATCCAGAATCCCCGTTTCATTCACACCTAGCATCAGATCCAGAATCCTGGTTTCGTTCACACTTAACGTCAGATCCAGAATCCTGGTTTCATTCACACCTAATGTCAGATCCAGAATCCCAGTTTCATTCACACCTAACGTCAGATCCAGAATCTGGTTTGATTCATGCCTAATGTCAGATCCAGAATCCCGGTTGCGTTCACACCTAGCATCAGATCCAGAATCCAGAATACCCGTTTCATTCACACTTACCGTCAGATCCAGAATCCTGGTTTCATTCACACCTAACGTCAGATCCAGAATCCCGGTTTCGTTCACACCTAGAATAAGATCCAGAATCCAGAATCCCCGTTTCGTTCACACCTAGCGTCAGATCCAGAATCCTGGTTTCATTCACACCTAATGTCAGATCCAGAATCCTGGTTTCATTCACACCTAACGTCAGATCCAGAATCCCGGTTTCATTCACACCTAACGTCAGATCCAGAATCCTGGTTTCGTTCACACCCGGCATCAGATCCAGAATCCCCGTTTCGTTCACACTTAACGTCAGATCCAGAATCCTGGTTTCATTCACACCTAATGTCAGATCCAGAATCCCAGTTTCATTCACACCTAACGTCAGATCCAGATTCTAGAATCCTGGTGTCGTTCAGACCTAGTGTCAGATCCAGACTCCAGAATCCTGGTTTCGTTCACACCTAATGTCAGATCCAGAATCCTGGTTTCATTCACACGTAGTATGAGATCCAGAATCCTGGTTTCGTTCACACCTAATGTCAGATCCAGAATCCTGGTTTCATTCACACGTAGTATGAGATCCAGAATCCTGGTTTCGTTCACACCTAATGTCAGATCCAGAATCCTGGTTTCATTCACACGTAGTATGAGATCCAGAATCCCGGTTTCATTCACACCTAACGTCAGATCCAGAATCCTGGTTTCGTTCACACCCAACGTCAAATCCAGAATCCCGGTTTCGTTCACACCTAACGTCAAATCCACAATCCTGGTTTCATTCACACCTCGCGTCAGATCCAGAATCCCGGTTTCATTCACACCTAACGTAAGATCCAGAATCCCGGTTTCATTAACACCTAACGTCAGATCCAGAATCTGGTTTCGTTCACACCATATGTCAGATCCAGAATCCTGGTTTCATTCACACTAACGTCAGATCCAGAATCCCGCTTTCATTCATACCTAACGTCAGATCCAGAATCCCGGTTTCATTCACACCAAACGTCAGATCCAGAATCCTGGTTTCATTCACACCTAATGTCAGATCCAGAATCCCAGTTTCATTCACACCTAACGTCAGATCCAGATTCTAGAATCCTGGTTTCGTTCAGACCTAGTGTCAGATCCAGAATCCCGGTTGCGTTCACACCTAGCATCAGATCCAGAATCCAGAATACCCGTTTCATTCACACCTAACGTCAGATCCAGAATCCTGGTTTCATTCACACCAAACGTCAGATCCAGAATCCCGGTTTCATTCACACCAAGCGTCAGATCCAGAATCCTGGTTTCATTCACACCTAACGTCAGATCCAGAATCTGGTTTCGTTCACACCATATGTCAGATCCAGAATCCTGGTTTCATTCACACTAACGTCAGATCCAGAATCCCGCTTTCATTCATACCTAACGTGAGATCCAGAATCCCGGTTTCATTCACACCAAACGTCAGATCCAGAATCCTGGTTTCGTTCACACCCGGCATCAGATCCAGAATTCCGGTTTCGTTCACACCTAATGTCAGATCCAGAATCCCAGTTTCATTCACACCTAACGTCAGATCCAGATTCTAGAATCCTGGTGTCGTTCAGACCTAGTGTCAGATCCAGACTCCAGAATCCTGGTTTCGTTCACACCTAATGTCAGATCCAGAATCCTGGTTTCATTCACACGTAGTATGAGATCCAGAATCCTGGTTTCGTTCACACCTAATGTCAGATCCAGAATCCTGGTTTCATTCACACGTAGTATGAGATCCAGAATCCTGGTTTCGTTCACACCTAGCATCGGATCCAGAATCCCCATTTCGTTCACACCTAGCATCGGATCCAGAATCCCCATTTCGTTCACACCTAACGTCAGATCCACAATCCAGGTTTCATTCACACCTAACGTCAGATCCAGAAACCTGGTTTCATTCAAACCTAACGTAAGACCCAAAGTCCCGGTTTCGTTCACACCTAACGTCAGATCCAGAATCCTGGTTTCATTCACACCAAACGTCAGATCCAGAATCCTGGTTTCGTTCACACCCGGCATCAGATCCAGAATTCCGGTTTCGTTCACACCTAATGTCAGATCCAGAATCCCAGTTTCATTCACACCTAACGTCAGATCCAGAATCCTGGTTTCATTCACACCTAATGTCAGATCCAGAATCCTGGTTTCATTCACACCTAATGTCAGATCCAGAATCCCAGTTTCATTCACACCTAACGTCAGATCCAGATTCTAGAATCCTGGTTTCGTTCAGACCTAGTGTCAGATCCAGACTCCAGAATCCTGGTTTCGTTCACACCTAATGTCAAATCCAGAATCCTGGTTTCATTCACACGTAGTATGAGATCCAGAATCCTGGTTTCGTTCACACCTAGCATCGGATCCAGAATCCCCATTTCGTTCACACCTAACGTCAGATCCACAATCCAGGTTTCATTCACACCTAACGTCAGATCCAGAAACCTGGTTTCATTCAAACCTAACGTAAGACCCAAAGTCCCAGTTTCATTCACACCTAACGTCAGATCCAGATTCGAGAATCCTGGTTTCGTTCAGACCTAGTGTCAGATCCAGACACAGAATCCTGGTTTAGTTCACACCTAATGTCAGATCCAGATTCCTGGTTTCATTCACACGTAGTATGAGATCCAGAATCCTGGTTTCGTTCACACCTAGCATCGGATCCAGAATCCCCATTTCGTTCACACCTAACGTCAGATCCACAATCCCAGTTTCATTCACACCTAAAGTCAGATCCAGAAACCTGGGTTCATTCAAACCTAACGTAAGACCCAAAGTCCCGGTTTCGTTCACACCTAACGTCAGATCCAGAATCTTGGTTTCATTCACACCTAACGTCAGATCCAGAATCTGGTTTCGTTCACACCCAAAGTCAAATCCAGAATCCCGGTTTCGTTCACACCTAACGTCAGATCCAGAATCCCGCTTTCATTCACACCTAACGTCAGATCCAGAATCCTGGTTTCATTCACACCCAACGTCAAATCCAGAATCCCGGTTTCGTTCACACCTAACGTCAAATCCACAATCCTGGTTTCATTCACACCAAACGTCAGATTCAGAATCTGGTTTCATTCACACCTAATGTCAGATCCAGAATCCCGGTTTCATTCACACCTAACGTCAAATCCACAATCCTGGTTTCATTCACACCAAACGTCAGATTCAGAATCTGGTTTCATTCACACCTAATGTCAGATCCAGAATCCCGGTTTCGTTCACACCTAACGTCAAATCCACAATCCTGGTTTCATTCACACCAAACGTCAGATTCAGAATCTGGTTTCATTCACACCTAACGTCAGATCCAGAATCCTGGTTTCGTTCACACCCAACGTCAAATCCAGAATCCCGGTTTCGTTCACACCTAACGTCAAATCCACAATCCTGGTTTCATTCACACCTCGTGTCACATCCAGAATCCCGGTTTCATTCACACCTAACGTCAGATCCAGAATCCCGGTTTCATTCACACCTAACGTCAGATCCAGAATCCCGGTTTCATTCACACCTAACGTCAGATCCAGAATCCTGGTTTCGTTCACACCCAACGTCAAATCCAGAATCCCGGTTTCGTTCACACCTAACGTCAAATCCACAATCCTGGTTTCATTCACACCTCGCGTCAGATCCAGAATCCCGGTTTCATTCACACCTAACGTAAGATCCAGAATCCCGGTTTCATTAACACCTAACGTCAGATCCAGAATCTGGTTTCGTTCACACCATATGTCAGATCCAGAATCCTGGTTTCATTCACACTAACGTCAGATCCAGAATCCCGCTTTCATTCATACCTAACGTCAGATCCAGAATCCCGGTTTCATTCACACCAAACGTCAGATCCAGAATCCTGGTTTCATTCACACCTAATGTCAGATCCAGAATCCCAGTTTCATTCACACCTAACGTCAGATCCAGATTCTAGAATCCTGGTTTCGTTCAGACCTAGTGTCAGATCCAGAATCCCGGTTGCGTTCACACCTAGCATCAGATCCAGAATCCAGAATACCCGTTTCATTCACACCTAACGTCAGATCCAGAATCCTGGTTTCATTCACACCAAACGTCAGATCCAGAATCCCGGTTTCATTCACACCAAGCGTCAGATCCAGAATCCTGGTTTCATTCACACCTAACGTCAGATCCAGAATCTGGTTTCGTTCACACCATATGTCAGATCCAGAATCCTGGTTTCATTCACACTAACGTCAGATCCAGAATCCCGCTTTCATTCATACCTAACGTGAGATCCAGAATCCCGGTTTCATTCACACCAAACGTCAGATCCAGAATCCTGGTTTCGTTCACACCCGGCATCAGATCCAGAATTCCGGTTTCGTTCACACCTAATGTCAGATCCAGAATCCCAGTTTCATTCACACCTAACGTCAGATCCAGATTCTAGAATCCTGGTTTCGTTCAGACCTAGTGTCAGATCCAGACTCCAGAATCCTGGTTTCGTTCACACCTAATGTCAAATCCAGAATCCTGGTTTCATTCACACGTAGTATGAGATCCAGAATCCTGGTTTCGTTCACACCTAGAATCGGATCCAGAATCCCCATTTCGTTCACACCTAACGTCAGATCCACAATCCAGGTTTCATTCACACCTAACGTCAGATCCAGAAACCTGGTTTCATTCAAACCTAACGTAAGACCCAAAGTCCCAGTTTCATTCACACCTAACGTCAGATCCAGATTCTAGAATCCTGGTGTCGTTCAGACCTAGTGTCAGATCCAGACTCCAGAATCCTGGTTTCGTTCACACCTAATGTCAGATCCAGAATCCTGGTTTCATTCACACGTAGTATGAGATCCAGAATCCTGGTTTCGTTCACACCTAATGTCAGATCCAGAATCCTGGTTTCATTCACACGTAGTATGAGATCCAGAATCCTGGTTTCGTTCACACCTAGCATCGGATCCAGAATCCCCATTTCGTTCACACCTAGCATCGGATCCAGAATCCCCATTTCGTTCACACCTAACGTCAGATCCACAATCCAGGTTTCATTCACACCTAACGTCAGATCCAGAAACCTGGTTTCATTCAAACCTAACGTAAGACCCAAAGTCCCGGTTTCGTTCACACCTAACGTCAGATCCAGAATCCTGGTTTCATTCACACCTAACGTCAGATCCAGAATCTGGTTTCGTTCACACCATATGTCAGATCCAGAATCCTGGTTTCATTCACACTAACGTCAGATCCAGAATCCCGCTTTCATTCACACCCAACGTCAGATCCAGAATCCTGGTTTCGTTCACACCCAACGTCAAATCCAGAATCCCGGTTTCGTTCACACCTAACGTCAGATCCAGAATCCTGGTTTCGTTCACACTAACGTCAGATCCAGAATCCCGCTTTCATTCACACCAAACGTCAGATCCAGAATCCTGGTTTCGTTCACACCCAACGTCAAATCCAGAATCCCGCTTTCATTCTCACCTAACGTCAGATCCAGAATCCTGGTTTCGTTCATACCCAACGTCAAATCCAGAATCCCGGTTTCGTTCACACCTAACGTCAAATCCACAATCCTGGTTTCATTCACACCAAACGTCAGATCCAGAATCTGGTTTCATTCACACCTAATGTCAGATCCAGAATCCCGGTTTCGTTCACACCTAACGTAAGATCCAGAATCCCGGTTTCATTAACACCTAACGTCAGATCCAGAATCCTGGTTTCATTCACACCTAGCGTCAGATCCAGAATCCCGGTTTCGTTCACACCTAGCATCAGATCCAGAATCCAGAATCCCCGTTTCATTCACACCTAGCATCAGATCCAGAATCCTGGTTTCGTTCACACTTAACGTCAGATCCAGAATCCTGGTTTCATTCACACCTAATGTCAGATCCAGAATCCCAGTTTCATTCACACCTAACGTCAGATCCAGAATCTGGTTTGATTCATGCCTAATGTCAGATCCAGAATCCCGGTTGCGTTCACACCTAGCATCAGATCCAGAATCCAGAATACCCGTTTCATTCACACTTACCGTCAGATCCAGAATCCTGGTTTCATTCACACCTAACGTCAGATCCAGAATCCCGGTTTCGTTCACACCTAGAATAAGATCCAGAATCCAGAATCCCCGTTTCGTTCACACCTAGCGTCAGATCCAGAATCCTGGTTTCATTCACACCTAATGTCAGATCCAGAATCCTGGTTTCATTCACACCTAACGTCAGATCCAGAATCCTGGTTTCGTTCACACCCGGCATCAGATCCAGAATCCCCGTTTCGTTCACACTTAACGTCAGATCCAGAATCCTGGTTTCATTCACACCTAATGTCAGATCCAGAATCCCAGTTTCATTCACACCTAACGTCAGATCCAGATTCTAGAATCCTGGTGTCGTTCAGACCTAGTGTCAGATCCAGACTCCAGAATCCTGGTTTCGTTCACACCTAATGTCAGATCCAGAATCCTGGTTTCATTCACACGTAGTATGAGATCCAGAATCCTGGTTTCGTTCACACCTAATGTCAGATCCAGAATCCTGGTTTCATTCACACGTAGTATGAGATCCAGAATCCTGGTTTCGTTCACACCTAGCATCGGATCCAGAATCCCCATTTCGTTCACACCTAGCATCGGATCCAGAATCCCCATTTCGTTCACACCTAACGTAAGACCCAAAGTCCCGGTTTCGTTCACACCTAACGTCAGATCCAGAATCCTGGTTTCATTCACACCTAACGTCAGATCCAGAATCTGGTTTCGTTCACACCATATGTCAGATCCAGAATCCTGGTTTCATTCACACTAACGTCAGATCCAGAATCCCGCTTTCATTCACACCCAACGTCAGATCCAGAATCCTGGTTTCGTTCACACCCAACGTCAAATCCAGAATCCCGGTTTCGTTCACACCTAACGTCAGATCCAGAATCCTGGTTTCGTTCACACTAACGTCAGATCCAGAATCCCGCTTTCATTCACACCAAACGTCAGATCCAGAATCCTGGTTTAGTTCACACCCAACGTCAAATCCAGAATCCCGCTTTCATTCTCACCTAACGTCAGATCCAGAATCCTGGTTTCGTTCATACCCAACGTCAAATCCAGAATCCCGGTTTCGTTCACACCTAACGTCAAATCCACAATCCTGGTTTCATTCACACCAAACGTCAGATCCAGAATCTGGTTTCATTCACACCTAATGTCAGATCCAGAATCCCGGTTTCATTCACACCTAACGTCAGATCCAGAATCCTGGTTTCGTTCACACCCAACGTCAAATCCAGAATCCCGGTTTCGTTCACACCTAACGTCAAATCCACAATCCTGGTTTCATTCACACCTCGTGTCAGATCCAGAATCCCGGTTTCATTCACACCTAACGTAAGATCCAGAATCCCGGTTTCATTCACACCTAACGTCAGATCCAGAATCCCGGTTTCATTCACACCTAACGTCAGATCCAGAATCTGGTTTGATTCATGCCTAATGTCAGATCCAGAATCCCGGTTTCATTCACACCTAACGTCAGATCCAGAATCCTGGTTTCGTTCACACCCAACGTCAAATCCAGAATCCTGGTTTCGTTCACATCTAACGTCAAATCCACAATCCTGGTTTCATTCACACCTCGCGTCAGATCCAGAATCCCGGTTTCATTCACACCTAACGTAAGATCCAGAATCCCGGTTTCATTAACACCTAACGTCAGATCCAGAATCCTGGTTTCATTCACACCTAGCGTCAGATCCAGAATCCCGGTTTCGTTCACACCTAGCATCAGATCCAGAATCCAGAATCCCCGTTTCATTCACACCTAGCATCAGATCCAGAATCCTGGTTTCGTTCACACTTAACGTCAGATCCAGAATCCTGGTTTCATTCACACCTAATGTCAGATCCAGAATCCCAGTTTCATTCACACCTAACGTCAGATCCAGATTCTAGAATCCTGGTGTCGTTCAGACCTAGTGTCAGATCCAGACTCCAGAATCCTGGTTTCGTTCACACCTAATGTCAGATCCAGAATCCTGGTTTCATTCACACGTAGTATGAGATCCAGAATCCTGGTTTCGTTCACACCTAATGTCAGATCCAGAATCCTGGTTTCATTCACACGTAGTATGAGATCCAGAATCCTGGTTTCGTTCACACCTAGCATCGGATCCAGAATCCCCATTTCGTTCACACCTAGCATCGGATCCAGAATCCCCATTTCGTTCACACCTAACGTCAGATCCACAATCCAGGTTTCATTCACACCTAACGTCAGATCCAGAAACCTGGTTTCATTCAAACCTAACGTAAGACCCAAAGTCCCGGTTTCGTTCACACCTAACGTCAGATCCAGAATCCTGGTTTCATTCACACCTAACGTCAGATCCAGAATCTGGTTTCGTTCACACCATATGTCAGATCCAGAATCCTGGTTTCATTCACACTTAACGTCAGATCCAGAATCCCGCTTTCATTCACACCCAACGTCAGATCCAGAATCCTGGTTTCGTTCACACCCAACGTCAAATCCAGAATCCCGGTTTCGTTCACACCTAACGTCAGATCCAGAATCCTGGTTTCGTTCACACTAACGTCAGATCCAGAATCCCGCTTTCATTCACACCAAACGTCAGATCCAGAATCCTGGTTTCGTTCACACCCAACGTCAAATCCAGAATCCCGCTTTCATTCTCACCTAACGTCAGATCCAGAATCCTGGTTTCGTTCATACCCAACGTCAAATCCAGAATCCCGGTTTCGTTCACACCTAACGTCAAATCCACAATCCTGGTTTCATTCACACCAAACGTCAGATCCAGAATCTGGTTTCATTCACACCTAATGTCAGATCCAGAATCCCGGTTTCGTTCACACCTAACGTAAGATCCAGAATCCCGGTTTCATTAACACCTAACGTCAGATCCAGAATCCTGGTTTCATTCACACCTAGCGTCAGATCCAGAATCCCGGTTTCGTTCACACCTAGCATCAGATCCAGAATCCAGAATCCCCGTTTCATTCACACCTAGCATCAGATCCAGAATCCTGGTTTCGTTCACACTTAACGTCAGATCCAGAATCCTGGTTTCATTCACACCTAATGTCAGATCCAGAATCCCAGTTTCATTCACACCTAACGTCAGATCCAGAATCTGGTTTGATTCATGCCTAATGTCAGATCCAGAATCCCGGTTGCGTTCACACCTAGCATCAGATCCAGAATCCAGAATACCCGTTTCATTCACACTTACCGTCAGATCCAGAATCCTGGTTTCATTCACACCTAACGTCAGATCCAGAATCCCGGTTTCGTTCACACCTAGAATAAGATCCAGAATCCAGAATCCCCGTTTCGTTCACACCTAGCGTCAGATCCAGAATCCTGGTTTCATTCACACCTAATGTCAGATCCAGAATCCTGGTTTCATTCACACCTAACGTCAGATCCAGAATCCCGGTTTCATTCACACCTAACGTCAGATCCAGAATCCTGGTTTCGTTCACACCCGGCATCAGATCCAGAATCCCCGTTTCGTTCACACTTAACGTCAGATCCAGAATCCTGGTTTCATTCACACCTAATGTCAGATCCAGAATCCCAGTTTCATTCACACCTAACGTCAGATCCAGATTCTAGAATCCTGGTGTCGTTCAGACCTAGTGTCAGATCCAGACTCCAGAATCCTGGTTTCGTTCACACCTAATGTCAGATCCAGAATCCTGGTTTCATTCACACGTAGTATGAGATCCAGAATCCTGGTTTCGTTCACACCTAATGTCAGATCCAGAATCCTGGTTTCATTCACACGTAGTATGAGATCCAGAATCCTGGTTTCGTTCACACCTAGCATCGGATCCAGAATCCCCATTTCGTTCACACCTAGCATCGGATCCAGAATCCCCATTTCGTTCACACCTAACGTCAGATCCACAATCCAGGTTTCATTCACACCTAACGTCAGATCCAGAAACCTGGTTTCATTCAAACCTAACGTAAGACCCAAAGTCCCGGTTTCGTTCACACCTAACGTCAGATCCAGAATCCTGGTTTCATTCACACCTAACGTCAGATCCAGAATCTGGTTTCGTTCACACCATATGTCAGATCCAGAATCCTGGTTTCATTCACACTAACGTCAGATCCAGAATCCCGCTTTCATTCACACCCAACGTCAGATCCAGAATCCTGGTTTCGTTCACACCCAACGTCAAATCCAGAATCCCGGTTTCGTTCACACCTAACGTCAGATCCAGAATCCTGGTTTCGTTCACACTAACGTCAGATCCAGAATCCCGCTTTCATTCACACCAAACGTCAGATCCAGAATCCTGGTTTCGTTCACACCCAACGTCAAATCCAGAATCCCGCTTTCATTCTCACCTAACGTCAGATCCAGAATCCTGGTTTCGTTCATACCCAACGTCAAATCCAGAATCCCGGTTTCGTTCACACCTAACGTCAAATCCACAATCCTGGTTTCATTCACACCAAACGTCAGATCCAGAATCTGGTTTCATTCACACCTAATGTCAGATCCAGAATCCCGGTTTCATTCACACCTAACGTCAGATCCAGAATCCTGGTTTCGTTCACACCCAACGTCAAATCCAGAATCCCGGTTTCGTTCACACCTAACGTCAAATCCACAATCCTGGTTTCATTCACACCTCGTGTCAGATCCAGAATCCCGGTTTCATTCACACCTAACGTAAGATCCAGAATCCCGCTTTCATTCACACCTAACGTCAGATCCAGAATCCCGGTTTCATTCACACCTAACGTCAGATCCAGAATCTGGTTTGATTCATGCCTAATGTCAGATCCAGAATCCCGGTTTCATTCACACCTAACGTCAGATCCAGAATCCTGGTTTCGTTCACACCCAACGTCAAATCCAGAATCCCGGTTTCGTTCACATCTAACGTCAAATCCACAATCCTGGTTTCATTCACACCTCGCGTCAGATCCAGAATCCCGGTTTCATTCACACCTAACGTAAGATCCAGAATCCCGGTTTCATTAACACCTAACGTCAGATCCAGAATCCTGGTTTCATTCACACCTAGCGTCAGATCCAGAATCCCGGTTTCGTTCACACCTAGCATCAGATCCAGAATCCAGAATCCCCGTTTCATTCACACCTAGCATCAGATCCAGAATCCTGGTTTCGTTCACACTTAACGTCAGATCCAGAATCCTGGTTTCATTCACACCTAATGTCAGATCCAGAATCCCAGTTTCATTCACACCTAACGTCAGATCCAGAATCTGGTTTGATTCATGCCTAATGTCAGATCCAGAATCCCGGTTGCGTTCACACCTAGCATCAGATCCAGAATCCAGAATACCCGTTTCATTCACACTTACCGTCAGATCCAGAATCCTGGTTTCATTCACACCTAACGTCAGATCCAGAATCCCGGTTTCGTTCACACCTAGAATAAGATCCAGAATCCAGAATCCCCGTTTCGTTCACACCTAGCGTCAGATCCAGAATCCTGGTTTCATTCACACCTAATGTCAGATCCAGAATCCTGGTTTCATTCACACCTAACGTCAGATCCAGAATCCCGGTTTCATTCACACCTAACGTCAGATCCAGAATCCTGGTTTCGTTCACACCCGGCATCAGATCCAGAATCCCCGTTTCGTTCACACTTAACGTCAGATCCAGAATCCTGGTTTCATTCACACCTAATGTCAGATCCAGAATCCCAGTTTCATTCACACCTAACGTCAGATCCAGATTCTAGAATCCTGGTGTCGTTCAGACCTAGTGTCAGATCCAGACTCCAGAATCCTGGTTTCGTTCACACCTAATGTCAGATCCAGAATCCTGGTTTCATTCACACGTAGTATGAGATCCAGAATCCTGGTTTCGTTCACACCTAGCATCGGATCCAGAATCCCCATTTCGTTCACACCTAACGTCAGATCCACAATCCAGGTTTCATTCACACCTAACGTCAGATCCAGAAACCTGGTTTCATTCACACCTAACGTCAGATCCAGAATCTGGTTTCGTTCACACCTAACGTCAGATCCAGAATCTGGTTTCATTCACACCTAACGTCAGATCCAGAAACCTGGTTTCATTCACACCTAACGTCAGATCCAGAATCCCGCTTTCATTCATACCTAACGTCAGATCCAGAATCCCGGTTTCGTTCACACTAACGTCAGATCCAGAATCCCGCTTTCATTCATACCTAACGTCAGATCCAGAATCCCGGTTTCATTCACACCAAACGTCAGATCCAGAATCCCGTTTTCATTCATACCTAACGTCAGATCCAGAATCCTGGTTTCATTCACACTAACGTCAGATCCAGAATCCCGCTTTCATTCATACCTAACGTCAGATCCAGAATCCCGGTTTCATTCACACCTAATGTCAGATCCAGAATCCTGGTTTCATTCACACCTAACGTCAGATCCAGAATCCCGGTTTCATTCACACCTAACGTCAGATCCAGAAACCTGGTTTCATTCAAACCTAACGTAAGACCCAAAGTCCCGGTTTCGTTCACACCTAACGTCAGATCCAGAATCCTGGTTTCATTCACACCTAAAGTCAGATCCAGAATCTGGTTTCGTTCACACCATATGTCAGATCCAGAATCCTGGTTTCATTCACACTAACGTCAGATCCAGAATCCCGCTTTCATTCACACCCAACGTCAGATCCAGAATCCTGGTTTCGTTCACACCCAACGTCAAATCCAGAATCCCGGTTTCGTTCACACCTAACGTCAGATCCAGAATCCTGGTTTCGTTCACACTAACGTCAGATCCAGAATCCCGCTTTCATTCACACCAAACGTCAGATCCAGAATCCTGGTTTCGTTCACACCCAACGTCAAATCCAGAATCCCGCTTTCATTCTCACCTAACGTCAGATCCAGAATCCTGGTTTCGTTCATACCCAACGTCAAATCCAGAATCCCGGTTTCGTTCACACCTAACGTCAAATCCACAATCCTGGTTTCATTCACACCAAACGTCAGATCCAGAATCTGGTTTCATTCACACCTAATGTCAGATCCAGAATCCCGGTTTCGTTCACACCCAACGTCAAATCCAGAATCCCGGTTTCGTTCACACCTAACGTCAAATCCACAATCCTGGTTTCATTCACACCTCGTGTCAGATCCAGAATCCCGGTTTCATTCACACCTAACGTAAGATCCAGAATCCCGGTTTCATTCACACCTAACGTCAGATCCAGAATCCCGGTTTAATTCACACCTAACGTCAGATCCAGAATCTGGTTTGATTCATGCCTAATGTCAGATCCAGAATCCCGGTTTCATTCACACCTAACGTCAGATCCAGAATCCTGGTTTCGTTCACACCCAACGTCAAATCCAGAATCCCGGTTTCGTTCACATCTAACGTCAAATCCACAATCCTGGTTTCATTCACACCTCGCGTCAGATCCAGAATCCCGGTTTCATTCACACCTAACGTAAGATCCAGAATCCCGGTTTCATTAACACCTAACGTCAGATCCAGAATCCTGGTTTCATTCACACCTAGCGTCAGATCCAGAATCCCGGTTTCGTTCACACCTAGCATCAGATCCAGAATCCAGAATCCCCGTTTCATTCACACCTAGCATCAGATCCAGAATCCTGGTTTCGTTCACACTTAACGTCAGATCCAGAATCCTGGTTTCATTCACACCTAATGTCAGATCCAGAATCCCAGTTTCATTCACACCTAACGTCAGATCCAGAATCTGGTTTGATTCATGCCTAATGTCAGATCCAGAATCCCGGTTGCGTTCACACCTAGCATCAGATCCAGAATCCAGAATACCCGTTTCATTCACACTTACCGTCAGATCCAGAATCCTGGTTTCATTCACACCTAACGTCAGATCCAGAATCCCGGTTTCGTTCACACCTAGAATAAGATCCAGAATCCAGAATCCCCGTTTCGTTCACACCTAGCGTCAGATCCAGAATCCTGGTTTCATTCACACCTAATGTCAGATCCAGAATCCTGGTTTCATTCACACCTAACGTCAGATCCAGAATCCCGGTTTCATTCACACCTAACGTCAGATCCAGAATCCTGGTTTCGTTCACACCCGGCATCAGATCCAGAATCCCCGTTTCGTTCACACTTAACGTCAGATCCAGAATCCTGGTTTCATTCACACCTAATGTCAGATCCAGAATCCCAGTTTCATTCACACCTAACGTCAGATCCAGATTCTAGAATCCTGGTGTCGTTCAGACCTAGTGTCAGATCCAGACTCCAGAATCCTGGTTTCGTTCACACCTAATGTCAGATCCAGAATCCTGGTTTCATTCACACGTAGTATGAGATCCAGAATCCTGGTTTCGTTCACACCTAATGTCAGATCCAGAATTCTGGTTTCATTCACACGTAGTATGAGATCCAGAATCCTGGTTTCGTTCACACCTAGCATCGGATCCAGAATCCCCATTTCGTTCACACCTAACGTCAGGTCCACAATCCAGGTTTCATTCACACCTAACGTCAGATCCAGAAACCTGGTTTCATTCACACCTAACGTCAGATCCAGATTCTAGAATCCTGGTTTCGTTCAGACCTAGTGTCAGATCCAGACTCCAGAATCCTGGTTTCGTTCACACCTAGCATCGGATCCAGAATCCCCATTTCGTTCACACCTAACGTCAGATCCACAATCCAGGTTTCATTCACACCTAACGTCAGATCCAGAAACCTGGTTTCATTCAAACCTAACGTAAGACCCAAAGTCCCGGTTTCGTTCACACCTAACGTCAGATCCAGAATCATGGTGTCATTCACACCTAACGTCAGATCCAGAATCTGGTTTCGTTCACACCATATGTCAGATCCAGAATCCTGGTTTCATTCACACTAACGTCAGATCCAGAATCCCAGTTTCATTCACACCTAACGTCAGATCCAGAATCCTGGTTTCGTTCACACCCAACGTCAAATCCAGAATCCCGGTTTCGTTCACACCTAACGTCAGATCCAGTATCCTGGTTTCGTTCACACTAACGTCAGATCCAGAATCCTGCTTTCATTCACACCAAACGTCAGATCCAGAATCTTGGTTTCGTTCACACCCAACGTCAAATCCAGAATCCCGCTTTCATTCACACCTAACGTCAGATCCAGAATCCCGGTTTCATTCACACCTAACGTCAGATCCAGAATCCTGGTTTCGTTCACACCCAACGTCAAATCCAGAATCCCGGTTTCGTTCACACCTAACGTCAAATCCACAATCCTGGTTTCATTCACACCTCGTGTCAGATCCAGAATCCCGGTTTCATTCACACCTAACGTAAGATCCAGAATCCCGGTTTCATTCACACCTAACGTCAGATCCAGAATCCCGGTTTCATTCACACCTAACGTCAGATCCAGAATCCCGGTTTCATTCACACCTAACGTCAGATCCAGAATCCTGGTTTCGTTCACACCCAACGTCAAATCCAGAATCCCGGTTTCGTTCACATCTAACGTCAAATCCACAATCCTGGTTTCATTCACACCTCGCGTCAGATCCAGAATCCCGGTTTCATTCACACCTAACGTAAGATCCAGAATCCCGGTTTCATTAACACCTAACGTCAGATCCAGAATCCTGGTTTCATTCACACCTAGCGTCAGATCCAGAATCCCGGTTTCGTTCACACCTAGCATCAGATCCAGAATCCAGAATCCCCGTTTCATTCACACCTAGCATCAGATCCAGAATCCTGGTTTCGTTCACACTTAACGTCAGATCCAGAATCCTGGTTTCATTCACACCTAATGTCAAATCCAGAATCCCAGTTTCATTCACACCTAACGTCAGATCCAGAATCTGGTTTGATTCATGCCTAATGTCAGATCCAGAATCCCGGTTGCGTTCACAACTAGCATCAGATCCAGAATCCAGAATACCCGTTTCATTCACACCTAACGTCAGATCCAGAATCCTGGTTTCATTCACACCTAACGTCAGATCCAGAATCCCGGTTTCGTTCACACCTAGAATAAGATCCAGAATCCAGAATCCCCGTTTCGTTCACACCTAGCGTCAGATCCAGAATCCTGGTTTCATTCACACCTAATGTCAGATCCAGAATCCTGGTTTCATTCACACCTAACGTCAGATCCAGAATCCCGGTTTCATTCACACCTAACGTCAGATCCAGAATCCTGGTTTCGTTCACACCCGGCATCAGATCCAGAATCCCCGTTTCGTTCACACTTAACGTCAGATCCAGAATCCTGGTTTCATTCACACCTAATGTCAGATCCAGAATCCCAGTTTCATTCACACCTAACGTCAGATCCAGATTCTAGAATCCTGGTGTCGTTCAGACCTAGTGTCAGATCCAGACTCCAGAATCCTGGTTTCGTTCACACCTAATGTCAGATCCAGAATCCTGGTTTCATTCACACGTAGTATGAGATCCAGAATCCTGGTTTCGTTCACACCTAATGTCAGATCCAGAATCCTGGTTTCATTCACACGTAGTATGAGATCCAGAATCCTGGTTTCGTTCACACCCGGCATCAGATCCAGAATCCCGGTTTCGTTCACACTTAACGTCAGATCCAGAATCCTGGTTTCATTCACACCTAATGTCAGATCCAGAATCCCAGTTTCATTCACACCTAACGTCAGATCCAGATTCTAGAATCCTGGTTTCGTTCAGACCTAGTGTCAGATCCAGACTCCAGAATCCTGGTTTCGTTCACACCTAATGTCAGATCCAGAATCCTGGTTTCATTCACACGTAGTATGAGATCCAGAATCCTGGTTTCGTTCACACCTAGCATCGGATCCAGAATCCCCATTTCGTTCACACCTAACGTCAGATCCACAATCCAGGTTTCATTCACACCTAACGTCAGATCCAGAAACCTGGTTTCATTCACACCTAACGTCAGATCCAGATTCTAGAATCCTGGTGTCGTTCAGACCTAGTGTCAGATCCAGACTCCAGAATCCTGGTTTCGTTCACACCTAATGTCAGATCCAGAATCCTGGTTTCATTCACACGTAGTATGAGATCCAGAATCCTGGTTTCGTTCACACCTAATGTCAGATCCAGAATCCTGGTTTCATTCACACGTAGTATGAGATCCAGAATCCTGGTTTCGTTCACACCTAGCATCGGATCCAGAATCCCCATTTCGTTCACACCTAGCATCGGATCCAGAATCCCCATTTCGTTCACACCTAACGTCAGATCCACAATCCAGGTTTCATTCACACCTAACGTCAGATCCAGAAACCTGGTTTCATTCAAACCTAACGTAAGACCCAAAGTCCCGGTTTCGTTCACACCTAACGTCAGATCCAGAATCCTGGTTTCATTCACACCTAACGTCAGATCCAGAATCTGGTTTCGTTCACACCATATGTCAGATCCAGAATCCTGGTTTCATTCACACTAACGTCAGATCCAGAATCCCGCTTTCATTCACACCCAACGTCAGATCCAGAATCCTGGTTTCGTTCACACCCAACGTCAAATCCAGAATCCCGGTTTCGTTCACACCTAACGTCAGATCCAGAATCCTGGTTTCGTTCACACTAACGTCAGATCCAGAATCCCGCTTTCATTCACACCAAACGTCAGATCCAGAATCCTGGTTTCGTTCACACCCAACGTCAAATCCAGAATCCCGCTTTCATTCTCACCTAACGTCAGATCCAGAATCCTGGTTTCGTTCATACCCAACGTCAAATCCAGAATCCCGGTTTCGTTCACACCTAACGTCAAATCCACAATCCTGGTTTCATTCACACCAAACGTCAGATCCAGAATCTGGTTTCATTCACACCTAATGTCAGATCCAGAATCCCGGTTTCATTCACACCTAACGTCAGATCCAGAATCCTGGTTTCGTTCACACCCAACGTCAAATCCAGAATCCCGGTTTCGTTCACACCTAACGTCAAATCCACAATCCTGGTTTCATTCACACCTCGTGTCAGATCCAGAATCCCGGTTTCATTCACACCTAACGTAAGATCCAGAATCCCGCTTTCATTCACACCTAACGTCAGATCCAGAATCCCGGTTTCATTCACACCTAACGTCAGATCCAGAATCTGGTTTGATTCATGCCTAATGTCAGATCCAGAATCCCGGTTTCATTCACACCTAACGTCAGATCCAGAATCCTGGTTTCGTTCACACCCAACGTCAAATCCAGAATCCCGGTTTCGTTCACATCTAACGTCAAATCCACAATCCTGGTTTCATTCACACCTCGCGTCAGATCCAGAATCCCGGTTTCATTCACACCTAACGTAAGATCCAGAATCCCGGTTTCATTAACACCTAACGTCAGATCCAGAATCCTGGTTTCATTCACACCTAGCGTCAGATCCAGAATCCCGGTTTCGTTCACACCTAGCATCAGATCCAGAATCCAGAATCCCCGTTTCATTCACACCTAGCATCAGATCCAGAATCCTGGTTTCGTTCACACTTAACGTCAGATCCAGAATCCTGGTTTCATTCACACCTAATGTCAGATCCAGAATCCCAGTTTCATTCACACCTAACGTCAGATCCAGAATCTGGTTTGATTCATGCCTAATGTCAGATCCAGAATCCCGGTTGCGTTCACACCTAGCATCAGATCCAGAATCCAGAATACCCGTTTCATTCACACTTACCGTCAGATCCAGAATCCTGGTTTCATTCACACCTAACGTCAGATCCAGAATCCCGGTTTCGTTCACACCTAGAATAAGATCCAGAATCCAGAATCCCCGTTTCGTTCACACCTAGCGTCAGATCCAGAATCCTGGTTTCATTCACACCTAATGTCAGATCCAGAATCCTGGTTTCATTCACACCTAACGTCAGATCCAGAATCCCGGTTTCATTCACACCTAACGTCAGATCCAGAATCCTGGTTTCGTTCACACCCGGCATCAGATCCAGAATCCCCGTTTCGTTCACACTTAACGTCAGATCCAGAATCCTGGTTTCATTCACACCTAATGTCAGATCCAGAATCCCAGTTTCATTCACACCTAACGTCAGATCCAGATTCTAGAATCCTGGTGTCGTTCAGACCTAGTGTCAGATCCAGACTCCAGAATCCTGGTTTCGTTCACACCTAATGTCAGATCCAGAATCCTGGTTTCATTCACACGTAGTATGAGATCCAGAATCCTGGTTTCGTTCACACCTAGCATCGGATCCAGAATCCCCATTTCGTTCACACCTAACGTCAGATCCACAATCCAGGTTTCATTCACACCTAACGTCAGATCCAGAAACCTGGTTTCATTCACACCTAACGTCAGATCCAGAATCTGGTTTCGTTCACACCTAACGTCAGATCCAGAATCTGGTTTCATTCACACCTAACGTCAGATCCAGAAACCTGGTTTCATTCACACCTAACGTCAGATCCAGAATCCCGCTTTCATTCATACCTAACGTCAGATCCAGAATCCCGGTTTCGTTCACACTAACGTCAGATCCAGAATCCCGCTTTCATTCATACCTAACGTCAGATCCAGAATCCCGGTTTCATTCACACCAAACGTCAGATCCAGAATCCCGTTTTCATTCATACCTAACGTCAGATCCAGAATCCTGGTTTCATTCACACTAACGTCAGATCCAGAATCCCGCTTTCATTCATACCTAACGTCAGATCCAGAATCCCGGTTTCATTCACACCTAATGTCAGATCCAGAATCCTGGTTTCATTCACACCTAACGTCAGATCCAGAATCCCGGTTTCATTCACACCTAACGTCAGATCCAGAAACCTGGTTTCATTCAAACCTAACGTAAGACCCAAAGTCCCGGTTTCGTTCACACCTAACGTCAGATCCAGAATCCTGGTTTCATTCACACCTAAAGTCAGATCCAGAATCTGGTTTCGTTCACACCATATGTCAGATCCAGAATCCTGGTTTCATTCACACTAACGTCAGATCCAGAATCCCGCTTTCATTCACACCCAACGTCAGATCCAGAATCCTGGTTTCGTTCACACCCAACGTCAAATCCAGAATCCCGGTTTCGTTCACACCTAACGTCAGATCCAGAATCCTGGTTTCGTTCACACTAACGTCAGATCCAGAATCCCGCTTTCATTCACACCAAACGTCAGATCCAGAATCCTGGTTTCGTTCACACCCAACGTCAAATCCAGAATCCCGCTTTCATTCTCACCTAACGTCAGATCCAGAATCCTGGTTTCGTTCATACCCAACGTCAAATCCAGAATCCCGGTTTCGTTCACACCTAACGTCAAATCCACAATCCTGGTTTCATTCACACCAAACGTCAGATCCAGAATCTGGTTTCATTCACACCTAATGTCAGATCCAGAATCCCGGTTTCGTTCACACCCAACGTCAAATCCAGAATCCCGGTTTCGTTCACACCTAACGTCAAATCCACAATCCTGGTTTCATTCACACCTCGTGTCAGATCCAGAATCCCGGTTTCATTCACACCTAACGTAAGATCCAGAATCCCGGTTTCATTCACACCTAACGTCAGATCCAGAATCCCGGTTTAATTCACACCTAACGTCAGATCCAGAATCTGGTTTGATTCATGCCTAATGTCAGATCCAGAATCCCGGTTTCATTCACACCTAACGTCAGATCCAGAATCCTGGTTTCGTTCACACCCAACGTCAAATCCAGAATCCCGGTTTCGTTCACATCTAACGTCAAATCCACAATCCTGGTTTCATTCACACCTCGCGTCAGATCCAGAATCCCGGTTTCATTCACACCTAACGTAAGATCCAGAATCCCGGTTTCATTAACACCTAACGTCAGATCCAGAATCCTGGTTTCATTCACACCTAGCGTCAGATCCAGAATCCCGGTTTCGTTCACACCTAGCATCAGATCCAGAATCCAGAATCCCCGTTTCATTCACACCTAGCATCAGATCCAGAATCCTGGTTTCGTTCACACTTAACGTCAGATCCAGAATCCTGGTTTCATTCACACCTAATGTCAGATCCAGAATCCCAGTTTCATTCACACCTAACGTCAGATCCAGAATCTGGTTTGATTCATGCCTAATGTCAGATCCAGAATCCCGGTTGCGTTCACACCTAGCATCAGATCCAGAATCCAGAATACCCGTTTCATTCACACTTACCGTCAGATCCAGAATCCTGGTTTCATTCACACCTAACGTCAGATCCAGAATCCCGGTTTCGTTCACACCTAGAATAAGATCCAGAATCCAGAATCCCCGTTTCGTTCACACCTAGCGTCAGATCCAGAATCCTGGTTTCATTCACACCTAATGTCAGATCCAGAATCCTGGTTTCATTCACACCTAACGTCAGATCCAGAATCCCGGTTTCATTCACACCTAACGTCAGATCCAGAATCCTGGTTTCGTTCACACCCGGCATCAGATCCAGAATCCCCGTTTCGTTCACACTTAACGTCAGATCCAGAATCCTGGTTTCATTCACACCTAATGTCAGATCCAGAATCCCAGTTTCATTCACACCTAACGTCAGATCCAGATTCTAGAATCCTGGTGTCGTTCAGACCTAGTGTCAGATCCAGACTCCAGAATCCTGGTTTCGTTCACACCTAATGTCAGATCCAGAATCCTGGTTTCATTCACACGTAGTATGAGATCCAGAATCCTGGTTTCGTTCACACCTAATGTCAGATCCAGAATTCTGGTTTCATTCACACGTAGTAAGAGATCCAGAATCCTGGTTTCGTTCACACCTAGCATCGGATCCAGAATCCCCATTTCGTTCACACCTAACGTCAGGTCCACAATCCAGGTTTCATTCACACCTAACGTCAGATCCAGAAACCTGGTTTCATTCACACCTAACGTCAGATCCAGATTCTAGAATCCTGGTTTCGTTCAGACCTAGTGTCAGATCCAGACTCCAGAATCCTGGTTTCGTTCACACCTAGCATCGGATCCAGAATCCCCATTTCGTTCACACCTAACGTCAGATCCACAATCCAGGTTTCATTCACACCTAACGTCAGATCCAGAAACCTGGTTTCATTCAAACCTAACGTAAGACCCAAAGTCCCGGTTTCGTTCACACCTAACGTCAGATCCAGAATCATGGTGTCATTCACACCTAACGTCAGATCCAGAATCTGGTTTCGTTCACACCATATGTCAGATCCAGAATCCTGGTTTCATTCACACTAACGTCAGATCCAGAATCCCAGTTTCATTCACACCTAACGTCAGATCCAGAATCCTGGTTTCGTTCACACCCAACGTCAAATCCAGAATCCCGGTTTCGTTCACACCTAACGTCAGATCCAGTATCCTGGTTTCGTTCACACTAACGTCAGATCCAGAATCCTGCTTTCATTCACACCAAACGTCAGATCCAGAATCTTGGTTTCGTTCACACCCAACGTCAAATCCAGAATCCCGCTTTCATTCACACCTAACGTCAGATCCAGAATCCCGGTTTCATTCACACCTAACGTCAGATCCAGAATCCTGGTTTCGTTCACACCCAACGTCAAATCCAGAATCCCGGTTTCGTTCACACCTAACGTCAAATCCACAATCCTGGTTTCATTCACACCTCGTGTCAGATCCAGAATCCCGGTTTCATTCACACCTAACGTAAGATCCAGAATCCCGGTTTCATTCACACCTAACGTCAGATCCAGAATCCCGGTTTCATTCACACCTAACGTCAGATCCAGAATCCCGGTTTCATTCACACCTAACGTCAGATCCAGAATCCTGGTTTCGTTCACACCCAACGTCAAATCCAGAATCCCGGTTTCGTTCACATCTAACGTCAAATCCACAATCCTGGTTTCATTCACACCTCGCGTCAGATCCAGAATCCCGGTTTCATTCACACCTAACGTAAGATCCAGAATCCCGGTTTCATTAACACCTAACGTCAGATCCAGAATCCTGGTTTCATTCACACCTAGCGTCAGATCCAGAATCCCGGTTTCGTTCACACCTAGCATCAGATCCAGAATCCAGAATCCCCGTTTCATTCACACCTAGCATCAGATCCAGAATCCTGGTTTCGTTCACACTTAACGTCAGATCCAGAATCCTGGTTTCATTCACACCTAATGTCAAATCCAGAATCCCAGTTTCATTCACACCTAACGTCAGATCCAGAATCTGGTTTGATTCATGCCTAATGTCAGATCCAGAATCCCGGTTGCGTTCACAACTAGCATCAGATCCAGAATCCAGAATACCCGTTTCATTCACACCTAACGTCAGATCCAGAATCCTGGTTTCATTCACACCTAACGTCAGATCCAGAATCCCGGTTTCGTTCACACCTAGAATAAGATCCAGAATCCAGAATCCCCGTTTCGTTCACACCTAGCGTCAGATCCAGAATCCTGGTTTCATTCACACCTAATGTCAGATCCAGAATCCTGGTTTCATTCACACCTAACGTCAGATCCAGAATCCCGGTTTCATTCACACCTAACGTCAGATCCAGAATCCTGGTTTCGTTCACACCCGGCATCAGATCCAGAATCCCCGTTTCGTTCACACTTAACGTCAGATCCAGAATCCTGGTTTCATTCACACCTAATGTCAGATCCAGAATCCCAGTTTCATTCACACCTAACGTCAGATCCAGATTCTAGAATCCTGGTGTCGTTCAGACCTAGTGTCAGATCCAGACTCCAGAATCCTGGTTTCGTTCACACCTAATGTCAGATCCAGAATCCTGGTTTCATTCACACGTAGTATGAGATCCAGAATCCTGGTTTCGTTCACACCTAATGTCAGATCCAGAATCCTGGTTTCATTCACACGTAGTATGAGATCCAGAATCCTGGTTTCGTTCACACCCGGCATCAGATCCAGAATCCCGGTTTCGTTCACACTTAACGTCAGATCCAGAATCCTGGTTTCATTCACACCTAATGTCAGATCCAGAATCCCAGTTTCATTCACACCTAACGTCAGATCCAGATTCTAGAATCCTGGTTTCGTTCAGACCTAGTGTCAGATCCAGACTCCAGAATCCTGGTTTCGTTCACACCTAATGTCAGATCCAGAATCCTGGTTTCATTCACACGTAGTATGAGATCCAGAATCCTGGTTTCGTTCACACCTAGCATCGGATCCAGAATCCCCATTTCGTTCACACCTAACGTCAGATCCACAATCCAGGTTTCATTCACACCTAACGTCAGATCCAGAAACCTGGTTTCATTCACACCTAACGTCAGATCCAGAATCTGGTTTCGTTCACACCTAACGTCAGATCCAGAAACCTGGTTTCATTCACACCTAACGTCAGATCCAGAATTCCGCTTTCATTCATACCTAACGTCAGATCCAGAATCTGGTTTCATTCACACCTAACGTCAGATCCAGAAACCTGGTTTCATTCACACCTAACGTCAGATCCAGAATCCCGCTTTCATTCATACCTAACGTCAGATCCAGAATCCCGGTTTCATTCACACCTAACGTCAGATCCAGAATCCCGCTTTCATTCATACCTAACGTCAGATCCAGAATCCCGGTTTCATTCAAACCTAACGTAAGACCCAAAGTCCCGGTTTCGTTCACACCTAACGTCAGATCCAGAATCCTGGTTTCATTCACACCTAACGTCAGATCCAGAATCTGGTTTCGTTCACACCATATGTCAGATCCAGAATCCTGGTTTCATTCACACTAACGTCAGATCCAGAATCCCAGTTTCATTCACACCTAACGTCAGATCCAGAATCCTGGTTTCGTTCACACCCAACGTCAAATCCAGAATCCCGGTTTCGTTCACACCTAACGTCAGATCCAGAATCCTGGTTTCGTTCACACTAACGTCAGATCCAGAATCCCGCTTTCATTCACACCAAACGTCAGATCCAGAATCTTGGTTTCGTTCACACCCAACGTCAAATCCAGAATCCCGCTTTCATTCACACCTAACGTCAGATCCAGAATCCCGGTTTCATTCACACCTAACGTCAGATCCAGAATCCTGGTTTCGTTCACACCCAACGTCAAATCCAGAATCCCGGTTTCGTTCACACCTAACGTCAAATCCACAATCCTGGTTTCATTCACACCTCGTGTCAGATCCAGAATCCCGGTTTCATTCACACCTAACGTAAGATCCAGAATCCCGGTTTCATTCACACCTAACGTCAGATCCAGAATCCCGGTTTCATTCACACCTAACGTCAGATCCAGAATCCCGGTTTCATTCACACCTAACGTCAGATCCAGAATCCTGGTTTCGTTCACACCCAACGTCAAATCCAGAATCCCGGTTTCGTTCACATCTAACGTCAAATCCACAATCCTGGTTTCATTCACACCTCGCGTCAGATCCAGAATCCCGGTTTCATTCACACCTAACGTAAGATCCAGAATCCCGGTTTCATTAACACCTAAAGTCAGATCCAGAATCCTGGTTTCATTCACACCTAGCGTCAGATCCAGAATCCCGGTTTCGTTCACACCTAGCATCAGATCCAGAATCCAGAATCCCCGTTTCATTCACACCTAGCATCAGATCCAGAATCCTGGTTTCGTTCACACTTAACGTCAGATCCAGAATCCTGGTTTCATTCACACCTAATGTCAGATCCAGAATCCCAGTTTCATTCACACCTAACGTCAGATCCAGAATCTGGTTTGATTCATGCCTAATGTCAGATCCAGAATCCCGGTTGCGTTCACAACTAGCATCAGATCCAGAATCCAGAATACCCGTTTCATTCACACCTAACGTCAGATCCAGAATCCTGGTTTCATTCACACCTAACGTCAGATCCAGAATCCCGGTTTCGTTCACACCTAGAATAAGATCCAGAATCCAGAATCCCCGTTTCGTTCACACCTAGCGTCAGATCCAGAATCCTGGTTTCATTCACACCTAATGTCAGATCCAGAATCCTGGTTTCATTCACACCTAACGTCAGATCAAGAATCCCGGTTTCATTCACACCTAACGTCAGATCCAGAATCCTGGTTTCGTTCACACCCGGCATCAGATCCAGAATCCCCGTTTCGTTCACACTTAACGTCAGATCCAGAATCCTGGTTTCATTCACACCTAATGTCAGATCCAGAATCCCAGTTTCATTCACACCTAACGTCAGATCCAGATTCTAGAATCCTGGTGTCGTTCAGACCTAGTGTCAGATCCAGACTCCAGAATCCTGGTTTCGTTCACACCTAATGTCAGATCCAGAATCCTGGTTTCATTCACACGTAGTATGAGATCCAGAATCCTGGTTTCGTTCACACCTAATGTCAGATCCAGAATCCTGGTTTCATTCACACGTAGTATGAGATCCAGAATCCTGGTTTCGTTCACACCCGGCATCAGATCCAGAATCCCGGTTTCGTTCACACTTAACGTCAGATCCAGAATCCTGGTTTCATTCACACCTAATGTCAGATCCAGAATCCCAGTTTCATTCACACCTAACGTCAGATCCAGATTCTAGAATCCTGGTTTCGTTCAGACCTAGTGTCAGATCCAGACTCCAGAATCCTGGTTTCGTTCACACCTAATGTCAGATCCAGAATCCTGGTTTCATTCACACGTAGTATGAGATCCAGAATCCTGGTTTCGTTCACACCTAGCATCGGATCCAGAATCCCCATTTCGTTCACACCTAACGTCAGATCCACAATCCAGGTTTCATTCACACCTAACGTCAGATCCAGAAACCTGGTTTCATTCACACCTAACGTCAGATCCAGAATCTGGTTTGATTCATGCCTAATGTCAGATCCAGAATCCCGGTTGCGTTCACAACTAGCATCAGATCCAGAATCCAGAATACCCGTTTCATTCACACCTAACGTCAGATCCAGAATCCTGGTTTCATTCACACCTAACGTCAGATCCAGAATCCCGGTTTCGTTCACACCTAGAATAAGATCCAGAATCCAGAATCCCCGTTTCGTTCACACCTAGCGTCAGATCCAGAATCCTGGTTTCATTCACACCTAATGTCAGATCCAGAATCCTGGTTTCATTCACACCTAACGTCAGATCAAGAATCCCGGTTTCATTCACACCTAACGTCAGATCCAGAATCCTGGTTTCGTTCACACCCGGCATCAGATCCAGAATCCCCGTTTCGTTCACACTTAACGTCAGATCCAGAATCCTGGTTTCATTCACACCTAATGTCAGATCCAGAATCCCAGTTTCATTCACACCTAACGTCAGATCCAGATTCTAGAATCCTGGTGTCGTTCAGACCTAGTGTCAGATCCAGACTCCAGAATCCTGGTTTCGTTCACACCTAATGTCAGATCCAGAATCCTGGTTTCATTCACACGTAGTATGAGATCCAGAATCCTGGTTTCGTTCACACCTAATGTCAGATCCAGAATCCTGGTTTCATTCACACGTAGTATGAGATCCAGAATCCTGGTTTCGTTCACACCCGGCATCAGATCCAGAATCCCGGTTTCGTTCACACTTAACGTCAGATCCAGAATCCTGGTTTCATTCACACCTAATGTCAGATCCAGAATCCCAGTTTCATTCACACCTAACGTCAGATCCAGATTCTAGAATCCTGGTTTCGTTCAGACCTAGTGTCAGATCCAGACTCCAGAATCCTGGTTTCGTTCACACCTAATGTCAGATCCAGAATCCTGGTTTCATTCACACGTAGTATGAGATCCAGAATCCTGGTTTCGTTCACACCTAGCATCGGATCCAGAATCCCCATTTCGTTCACACCTAACGTCAGATCCACAATCCAGGTTTCATTCACACCTAACGTCAGATCCAGAAACCTGGTTTCATTCACACCTAACGTCAGATCCAGAATCTGGTTTCGTTCACACCTAACGTCAGATCCAGAAACCTGGTTTCATTCACACCTAACGTCAGATCCAGAATCCCGCTTTCATTCATACCTAACGTCAGATCCAGAATCTGGTTTCATTCACACCTAACGTCAGATCCAGAAACCTGGTTTCATTCACACCTAACGTCAGATCCAGAATCCCGCTTTCATTCATACCTAACGTCAGATCCAGAATCCCGGTTTCGTTCACACTAACGTCAGATCCAGAATCCCGCTTTCATTCATACCTAACGTCAGATCCAGAATCCCGGTTTCATTCACACCAAACGTCAGATCCAGAATCCCGTTTTCATTCATACCTAACGTCAGATCCAGAATCCTGGTTTCATTCACACTAACGTCAGATCCAGAATCCCGCTTTCATTCATACCTAACGTCAGATCCAGAATCCCGGTTTCATTCACACCTAATGTCAGATCCAGAATCCTGGTTTCATTCACACCTAACGTCAGATCCAGAATCCCGGTTTCATTCACACCTAACGTCAGATCCAGAAACCTGGTTTCATTCAAACCTAACGTAAGACCCAAAGTCCCGGTTTCGTTCACACCTAACGTCAGATCCAGAATCCTGGTTTCATTCACACCTAACGTCAGATCCAGAATCTGGTTTCGTTCACACCATATGTCAGATCCAGAATCCTGGTTTCATTCACACTAACGTCAGATCCAGAATCCCGCTTTCATTCACACCCAACGTCAGATCCAGAATCCTGGTTTCGTTCACACCCAACGTCAAATCCAGAATCCCGGTTTCGTTCACACCTAACGTCAGATCCAGAATCCTGGTTTCGTTCACACTAACGTCAGATCCAGAATCCCGCTTTCATTCACACCAAACGTCAGATCCAGAATCCTGGTTTCGTTCACACCCAACGTCAAATCCAGAATCCCGCTTTCATTCTCACCTAACGTCAGATCCAGAATCCTGGTTTCGTTCATACCCAACGTCAAATCCAGAATCCCGGTTTCGTTCACACCTAACGTCAAATCCACAATCCTGGTTTCATTCACACCAAACGTCAGATCCAGAATCTGGTTTCATTCACACCTAATGTCAGATCCAGAATCCCGGTTTCATTCACACCTAACGTCAGATCCAGAATCCTGGTTTCGTTCACACCCAACGTCAAATCCAGAATCCCGGTTTCGTTCACACCTAACGTCAAATCCACAATCCTGGTTTCATTCACACCTCGTGTCAGATCCAGAATCCCGGTTTCATTCACACCTAACGTAAGATCCAGAATCCCGGTTTCATTCACACCTAACGTCAGATCCAGAATCCCGGTTTCATTCACACCTAACGTCAGATCCAGAATCTGGTTTGATTCATGCCTAATGTCAGATCCAGAATCCCGGTTTCATTCACACCTAACGTCAGATCCAGAATCCTGGTTTCGTTCACACCCAACGTCAAATCTAGAATCCCGGTTTCGTTCACATCTAACGTCAAATCCACAATCCTGGTTTCATTCACACCTCGCGTCAGATCCAGAATCCCGGTTTCATTCACACCTAACGTAAGATCCAGAATCCCGGTTTCATTAACACCTAACGTCAGATCCAGAATCCTGGTTTCATTCACACCTAGCGTCAGATCCAGAATCCCGGTTTCGTTCACACCTAGCATCAGATCCAGAATCCAGAATCCCCGTTTCATTCACACCTAGCATCAGATCCAGAATCCTGGTTTCGTTCACACTTAACGTCAGATCCAGAATCCTGGTTTCATTCACACCTAATGTCAGATCCAGAATCCCAGTTTCATTCACACCTAACGTCAGATCCAGAATCTGGTTTGATTCATGCCTAATGTCAGATCCAGAATCCCGGTTGCGTTCACACCTAGCATCAGATCCAGAATCCAGAATACCCGTTTCATTCACACTTACCGTCAGATCCAGAATCCTGGTTTCATTCACACCTAACGTCAGATCCAGAATCCCGGTTTCGTTCACACCTAGAATAAGATCCAGAATCCAGAATCCCCGTTTCGTTCACACCTAGCGTCAGATCCAGAATCCTGGTTTCATTCACACCTAATGTCAGATCCAGAATCCTGGTTTCATTCACACCTAACGTCAGATCCAGAATCCCGGTTTCATTCACACCTAACGTCAGATCCAGAATCCTGGTTTCGTTCACACCCGGCATCAGATCCAGAATCCCCGTTTCGTTCACACTTAACGTCAGATCCAGAATCCTGGTTTCATTCACACCTAATGTCAGATCCAGAATCCCAGTTTCATTCACACCTAACGTCAGATCCAGATTCTAGAATCCTGGTGTCGTTCAGACCTAGTGTCAGATCCAGACTCCAGAATCCTGGTTTCGTTCACACCTAATGTCAGATCCAGAATCCTGGTTTCATTCACACGTAGTATGAGATCCAGAATCCTGGTTTCGTTCACACCTAGCATCGGATCCAGAATCCCCATTTCGTTCACACCTAACGTCAGATCCACAATCCAGGTTTCATTCACACCTAACGTCAGATCCAGAAACCTGGTTTCATTCACACCTAACGTCAGATCCAGATTCTAGAATCCTGGTTTCGTTCAGACCTAGTGTCAGATCCAGACTCCAGAATCCTGGTTTCGTTCACACCTAGCATCGGATCCAGAATCCCCATTTCGTTCACACCTAACGTCAGATCCACAATCCAGGTTTCATTCACACCTAACGTCAGATCCAGAAACCTGGTTTCATTCACACCTAACGTCAGATCCAGATTCTAGAATCCTGGTTTCGTTCAGACCTAGTGTCAGATCCAGACTCCAGAATCCTGGTTTCGTTCACACCTAGCATCGGATCCAGAATCCCCATTTCGTTCACACCTAACGTCAGATCCACAATCCAGGTTTCATTCACACCTAACGTCAGATCCAGAAACCTGGTTTCATTCAAACCTAACGTAAGACCCAAAGTCCCGGTTTCGTTCACACCTAACGTCAGATCCAGAATCCTGGTGTCATTCACACCTAACGTCAGATCCAGAATCTGGTTTCGTTCACACCATATGTCAGATCCAGAATCCTGGTTTCATTCACACTAACGTCAGATCCAGAATCCCAGTTTCATTCACACCTAACGTCAGATCCAGAATCCTGGTTTCGTTCACACCCAACGTCAAATCCAGAATCCCGGTTTCGTTCACACCTAACGTCAGATCCAGTATCCTGGTTTCGTTCACACTAACGTCAGATCCAGAATCCCGCTTTCATTCACACCAAACGTCAGATCCAGAATCTTGGTTTCGTTCACACCCAACGTCAAATCCAGAATCCCGCTTTCATTCACACCTAACGTCAGATCCAGAATCCCGGTTTCATTCACACCTAACGTCAGATCCAGAATCCTGGTTTCGTTCACACCCAACGTCAAATCCAGAATCCCGGTTTCGTTCACACCTAACGTCAAATCCACAATCCTGGTTTCATTCACACCTCGTGTCAGATCCAGAATCCCGGTTTCATTCACACCTAACGTAAGATCCAGAATCCCGGTTTCATTCACACCTAACGTCAGATCCAGAATCCCGGTTTCATTCACACCTAACGTCAGATCCAGAATCCCGGTTTCATTCACACCTAACGTCAGATCCAGAATCCTGGTTTCGTTCACACCCAACGTCAAATCCAGAATCCCGGTTTCGTTCACATCTAACGTCAAATCCACAATCCTGGTTTCATTCACACCTCGCGTCAGATCCAGAATCCCGGTTTCATTCACACCTAACGTAAGATCCAGAATCCCGGTTTCATTAACACCTAACGTCAGATCCAGAATCCTGGTTTCATTCACACCTAGCGTCAGATCCAGAATCCCGGTTTCGTTCACACCTAGCATCAGATCCAGAATCCAGAATCCCCGTTTCATTCACACCTAGCATCAGATCCAGAATCCTGGTTTCGTTCACACTTAACGTCAGATCCAGAATCCTGGTTTCATTCACACCTAATGTCAAATCCAGAATCCCAGTTTCATTCACACCTAACGTCAGATCCAGAATCTGGTTTGATTCATGCCTAATGTCAGATCCAGAATCCCGGTTGCGTTCACAACTAGCATCAGATCCAGAATCCAGAATACCCGTTTCATTCACACCTAACGTCAGATCCAGAATCCTGGTTTCATTCACACCTAACGTCAGATCCAGAATCCCGGTTTCGTTAACACCTAGAATAAGATCCAGAATCCAGAATCCCCGTTTCGTTCACACCTAGCGTCAGATCCAGAATCCTGGTTTCATTCACACCTAATGTCAGATCCAGAATCCTGGTTTCATTCACACCTAACGTCAGATCCAGAATCCCGGTTTCATTCACACCTAACGTCAGATCCAGAATCCTGGTTTCGTTCACACCCGGCATCAGATCCAGAATCCCCGTTTCGTTCACACTTAACGTCAGATCCAGAATCCTGGTTTCATTCACACCTAATGTCAGATCCAGAATCCCAGTTTCATTCACACCTAACGTCAGATCCAGATTCTAGAATCCTGGTTTCGTTCAGACCTAGTGTCAGATCCAGACTCCAGAATCCTGGTTTCGTTCACACCTAATGTCAGATCCAGAATCCTGGTTTCATTCACACGTAGTATGAGATCCAGAATCCTGGTTTCGTTCACACCTAATGTCAGATCCAGAATCCTGGTTTCATTCACACGTAGTATGAGATCCAGAATCCTGGTTTCGTTCACACCCGGCATCAGATCCAGAATCCCGGTTTCGTTCACACTTAACGTCAGATCCAGAATCCTGGTTTCATTCACACCTAATGTCAGATCCAGAATCCCAGTTTCATTCACACCTAACGTCAGATCCAGAAACCTGGTTTCATTCACACCTAACGTCAGATCCAGAATCTGGTTTCGTTCACACCTAACGTCAGATCCAGAAACCTGGTTTCATTCACACCTAACGTCAGATCCAGAATTCCGCTTTCATTCATACCTAACGTCAGATCCAGAATCTGGTTTCATTCACACCTAACGTCAGATCCAGAAACCTGGTTTCATTCACACCTAACGTCAGATCCAGAATCCCGCTTTCATTCATACCTAACGTCAGATCCAGAATCCCGGTTTCGTTCACACTAACGTCAGATCCAGAATCCCGCTTTCATTCATACCTAACGTCAGATCCAGAATCCCGGTTTCATTCACACCAAACGTCAGATCCAGAATCCCGTTTTCATTCATACCTAACGTCAGATCCAGAATCCTGGTTTCATTCACACTAACGTCAGATCCAGAATCCCGCTTTCATTCATACCTAACGTCAGATCCAGAATCCCGGTTTCATTCACACCTAATGTCAGATCCAGAATCCTGGTTTCATTCACACCTAACGTCAGATCCAGAATCCCGGTTTCATTCACACCTAATGTCAGATCCAGAATCCCGGTTTCATTCACACCTAACGTCAGATCCAGAATCCTGGTTTCGTTCACACCCGGCATCAGATCCAGAATCCCGGTTTCGTTCACACTTAACGTCAGATCCAGAATCCTGGTTTCATTCACACCTAATGTCAGATCCAGAATCCCAGTTTCATTCACACCTAGCATCAGATCCAGAATCCAGAATCCCCGTTTCATTCACACCTAACGTCAGATCCAGAATCTGGTTTGATTCATGCCTAATGTCAGATCCAGAATCCCGGTTTCATTCACACCTAACGTCAGATCCAGAATCCCGCTTTCATTCATACCTAACGTCAGATCCAGAATCCCGGTTTCATTCACACCAAACGTCAGATCCAGAATCCCGCTTTCATTCATACCTAACGTCAGATCCAGAATCCCGGTTTCATTCACACCAAACGTCAGATCCAGAATCCTGGTTTCGTTCACACCCGGCATCAGATCCAGAATCCCGCTTTCATTCATACCTAACGTCAGATCCAGAATCCCGGTTTCATTCACACCTAACGTCAGATCCAGAATCCTGGTTTCATTCACACTAACGTCAGATCCAGAATCCCGCTTTCATTCATACCTAACGTCAGATCCAGAATCCCGGTTTCATTCACACCAAACGTCAGATCCAGAATCCCGCTTTCATTCATACCTAACGTCAGATCCAGAATCCCGGTTTCATTCACACCAAACGTCAGATCCAGAATCCCGCTTTCATTCATACCTAACGTCAGATCCAGAATCCCGGTTTCATTCACACCAAACGTCAGATCCAGAATCCTGGTTTCGTTCACACCCGGCATCAGATCCAGAATCCCGCTTTCATTCATACCTAACGTCAGATCCAGAATCCCGGTTTCATTCACACCTCGCGTCAGATCCAGAATCCCGCTTTCATTCATACCTAACGTCAGATCCAGAATCCCGGTTTCATTCACACCAAACGTCAGATCCAGAATCCTGGTTTCGTTCACACCCGGCATCAGATCCAGAATCCCGGTTTCGTTCACACTTAACGTCAGATCCAGAATCCTGGTTTCATTCACACCTAATGTCAGATCCAGAATCCCAGTTTCATTCACACCTAACGTCAGATCCAGATTCTAGAATCCTGGTTTCGTTCAGACCTAGTGTCAGATCCAGACTCCAGAATCCTGGTTTCGTTCACACCTAATGTCAGATCCAGAATCCTGGTTTCATTCACACGTAGTATGAGATCCAGAATCCTGGTTTCGTTCACACCTAGCATCGGATCCAGAATCCCCATTTCGTTCACACCTAACGTCAGATCAACAATCCAGGTTTCATTCACACCTAACGTCAGATCCAGAAACCTGGTTTCATTCAAACCTAACGTAAGACCCAAAGTCCCGGTTTCATTCACACCTAACGTCAGATCCAGAATCCTGGTTTCATTCACACCTAACGTCAGATCCAGAATCTGGTTTCGTTCACACCATATGTCAGATCCAGAATCCTGGTTTCATTCACACTAACGTCAGATCCAGAATCCCGCTTTCATTCACACCTAACGTCAGATCCAGAATCCTGGTTTCGTTCACACCCAACGTCAAATCCAGAATCCCGGTTTCGTTCACACCTAACGTCAAATCCACAATCCTGGTTTCATTCACACCTCGCGTCAGATTCAGAATCTGGTTTCATTCACACCTAATGTCAGATCCAGAATCCCGGTTTCATTCACACCTAACGTCAGATCCAGAATCCTGGTTTCGTTCACACCCAACGTCAAATCCAGAATCCCGGTTTCGTTCACACCTAACGTCAAATCCACAATCCTGGTTTCATTCACACCTCGCGTCAGATCCAGAATCCTGGTTTCGTCCACACTTAACGTCAGATCCAGAATCCTGGTTTCATTCACACCTAATGTCAGATCCAGAATCCCAGTTTCATTCACACCTAACGTCAGATCCAGAATCCCGCTTTCATTCATACCTAACGTCAGATCCAGAATCCCGGTTTCGTTCACACTAACGTCAGATCCAGAATCCCGCTTTCATTCATACCTAACGTCAGATCCAGAATCCCGGTTTCATTCACACCAAACGTCAGATCCAGAATCCCGTTTTCATTCATACCTAACGTCAGATCCAGAATCCTGGTTTCATTCACACTAACGTCAGATCCAGAATCCCGCTTTCATTCATACCTAACGTCAGATCCAGAATCCCGGTTTCATTCACACCTAATGTCAGATCCAGAATCCTGGTTTCATTCACACCTAACGTCAGATCCAGAATCCCGGTTTCATTCACACCTAATGTCAGATCCAGAATCCCGGTTTCATTCACACCTAACGTCAGATCCAGAATCCTGGTTTCGTTCACACCCGGCATCAGATCCAGAATCCCGGTTTCGTTCACACTTAACGTCAGATCCAGAATCCTGGTTTCATTCACACCTAATGTCAGATCCAGAATCCCAGTTTCATTCACACCTAACGTCAGATCCAGAATCTGGTTTGATTCATGCCTAATGTCAGATCCAGAATCCCGGTTGCGTTCACACCTAGCATCAGATCCAGAATCCAGAATACCCGTTTCATTCACACCTAACGTCAGATCCAGAATCCTGGTTTCGTTCACACCTAATGTCAGATCCAGAATCCTGGTTTCATTCACACCTAACGTCAGATCCAGAATCCCGCTTTCATTCATACCTAACGTCAGATCCAGAATCCCGGTTTCATTCACACCAAATGTCAGATCCAGAATCCCGCTTTCATTCATACCTAACGTCAGATCCAGAATCCTGGTTTCATTCACACTAACGTCAGATCCAGAATCCCGCTTTCATTCATACCTAACGTCAGATCCAGAATCCCGGTTTCATTCACACCAAACGTCAGATCCAGAATCCTGGTTTCGTTCACACCCGGCATCAGATCCAGAATCCGGGTTTCGTTCACACTTAACGTCAGATCCAGAATCCTGGTTTCATTCACACCTAATGTCAGATCCAGAATCCCAGTTTCATTCACACCTAACGTCAGATCCAGATTCTAGAATCCTGGTTTCGTTCAGACCTAGTGTCAGATCCAGACTCCAGAATCCTGGTTTCGTTCACACCTAATGTCAGATCCAGAATCCTGGTTTCATTCACACGTAGTATGAGATCCAGAATCCTGGTTTCGTTCACACCTAGCATCGGATCCAGAATCCCCATTTCGTTCACACCTAACGTCAGATCCACAATCCAGGTTTCATTCACACCTAACGTCAGATCCAGAAACCTGGTTTCATTCAAACCTAACGTAAGACCCAAAGTCCCAGTTTCATTCACACCTAACGTCAGATCCAGATTCTAGAATCCTGGTTTCATTCAGACCTAGTGTCAGATCCAGACTCCAGAATCCTGGTTTCGTTCACACCTAATGTCAGATCCAGAATCCTGGTTTCATTCACACGTAGTATGAGATCCAGAATCCTGGTTTCGTTCACACCTAGCATCGGATCCAGAATCCCCATTTCGTTCACACCTAACGTCAGATCCACAATCCAGGTTTCATTCACACCTAACGTCAGATCCAGAAACCTGGTTTCATTCAAACCTAACGTAAGACCCAAAGTCCCGGTTTCATTCACACCTAACGTCAGATCCAGAATCCCGGTTTCATTCACACCTAACGTCAGATCCAGAATCTGGTTTCGTTCACACCATATGTCAGATCCAGAATCCTGGTTTCATTCACACTAACGTCAGATCCAGAATCCCGCTTTCATTCACACCTAACGTCAGATCCAGAATCCTGGTTTCGTTCACACCCAACGTCAAATCCAGAATCCCGGTTTCGTTCACACCTAACGTCAAATCCACAATCCTGGTTTCATTCACACCAAACGTCAGATTCAGAGTCTGGTTTCATTCACACCTAATGTCAGATCCAGAATCCCGGTTTCATTCACACCTAACGTCAGATCCAGAATCCTGGTTTCGTTCACACCCAACGTCAAATCCAGAATCCCGGTTTCATTCACACCTCGCGTCAGATCCAGAATCCTGGTTTCGTTCACACTTAACGTCAGATCCAGAATCCTGGTTTCATTCACACCTAACGTCAGATCCAGAATCCCGGTTTCGTTCACACCTAACGTCAAATCCACAATCCTGGTTTCATTCACACCTCGCGTCAGATCCAGAATCCTGGTTTCGTTCACACTTAACGTCAGATCCAGAATCCTGGTTTCATTCACACCTAATGTCAGATCCAGAATCCCAGTTTCATTCACACCTAACGTCAGATCCAGAATCTGGTTTGATTCATGCCTAATGTCAGATCCAGAATCCCGGTTGCGTTCACACCTAGCATCAGATCCAGAATCCAGAATACCCGTTTCATTCACACCTAACGTCAGATCCAGAATCCTGGTTTCATTCACACCTAATGTCAGATCCAGAATCCTGGTTTCATTCACACCTAATGTCAGATCCAGAATCCCAGTTTCATTCACACCTAACGTCAGATCCAGAATCCCGGTTTCATTCACACCTAACGTCAGATCCAGAATCCTGGTTTCATTCACACCTAACGTCAGATCCAGAATCCCAGTTTCATTCACACCTAACGTCAGATCCAGAATCCCAGTTTCATTCACACCTAACGTCAGATCCAGAATCCCGGTTTCGTTCACACCCAACGTCAAATCCAGAATCCCGGTTTCATTCACACCTCGCGTCAGATCCAGAATCCTGGTTTCGTTCACACTTAACGTCAGATCCAGAATCCTGGTTTCATTCACACCTAACGTCAGATCCAGAATCCCGGTTTCGTTCACACCTAACGTCAAATCCACAATCCTGGTTTCATTCACACCTCGCGTCAGATCCAGAATCCTGGTTTCGTTCACACTTAACGTCAGATCCAGAATCCTGGTTTCATTCACACCTAATGTCAGATCCAGAATCCCAGTTTCATTCACACCTAACGTCAGATCCAGAATCTGGTTTGATTCATGCCTAATGTCAGATCCAGAATCCCGGTTGCGTTCACACCTAGCATCAGATCCAGAATCCAGAATACCCGTTTCATTCACACCTAACGTCAGATCCAGAATCCTGGTTTCATTCACACCTAATGTCAGATCCAGAATCCTGGTTTCATTCACACCTAATGTCAGATCCAGAATCCCAGTTTCATTCACACCTAACGTCAGATCCAGAATCCCAGTTTCATTCACACCTAACGTCAGATCCAGAATCCCGGTTTCATTCACACCTAACGTCAGATCCAGAATCCTGGTTTCATTCACACCTAACGTCAGATCCAGAATCCCAGTTTCATTCACACCTAACGTCAGATCCAGAATCCCAGTTTCATTCACACCTAACGTCAGATCCAGAATCCCGGTTTCATTCACACCTAACGTCAGATCCAGAATCCCGGTTTCATTCACACCTAACGTCAGATCCAGAATCCTGGTTTCGTTCACACCTAACGTCAGATCCAGAATCCCGGTTTCGTTCACACTTAACGTCAGATCCAGAATCCTGGTTTCATTCACACCTAATGTCAGATCCAGAATCCCAGTTTCATTCACACCTAACGTCAGATCCAGATTCTAGAATCCTGGTGTCGTTCAGACCTAATGTCAGATCCAGAATCCTGGTTTCATTCACACGTAGTATGAGATCCAGAATCCTGGTTTCGTTCACACCTAATGTCAGATCCAGAATCCTGGTTTCATTCACACGTAGTATGAGATCCAGAATCCTGGTTTCGTTCACACCAAACGTCAGATTCAGAATCTGGTTTCATTCACACCTAATGTCAGATCCAGAATCCCGGTTTCATTCACACCTAACGTCAGATCCAGAATCCTGGTTTCGTTCACACCCAACGTCAAATCCAGAATCCCGGTTTCGTTCACACCTAACGTCAAATCCACAATCCTGGTTTCATTCACACCTCGTGTCAGATCCAGAATCCCGGTTTCATTCACACCTAACGTAAGATCCAGAATCCCGGTTTCATTAACACCTAACGTCAGATCCAGAATCCCGGTTTCATTCACACCTAACGTCAGATCCAGAATCCCGGTTTCATTCACACCTAACGTCAGATCCAGAATCCTGGTTTCGTTCACACCTAACGTCAAATCCAGAATCCTGGTTTCATTCACACGTAGTATGAGATCCAGAATCCTGGTTTCGTTCACACCTAGCATCGGATCCAGAATCCCCATTTCGTTCACACCTAACGTCAGATCCACAATCCAGGTTTCGTTCACACCTAACGTCAGATCCAGAAACCTGGTTTCATTCACACCTAACGTCAGATCCAGAATCTGGTTTCGTTCACACTAACGTCAGATCCAGAAACCTGGTTTCATTCACACCTAACGTCAGATCCAGAATCCTGGTTTCGTTCACACCCAACGTCAAATCCAGAATCCCGGTTTCGTTCACACCTAACGTCAAATCCACAATCCTGGTTTCATTCACACCTCGCGTCAGATCCAGAATCCTGGTTTCGTTCACACTTAACGTCAGATCCAGAATCCTGGTTTCATTCACACCTAATGTCAGATCCAGAATCCCAGTTTCATTCACACCTAACGTCAGATCCAGAATCTGGTTTGATTCATGCCTAATGTCAGATCCAGAATCCCGGTTGCGTTCACACCTAGCATCAGATCCAGAATCCAGAATACCCGTTTCATTCACACCTAACGTCAGATCCAGAATCCTGGTTTCATTCACACCTAATGTCAGATCCAGAATCCTGGTTTCATTCACACCTAACGTCAGATCCAGAATCCCGGTTTCATTCACACCTAACGTCAGATCCAGAATCCTGGTTTCGTTCACACCCGGCATCAGATCCAGAATCCCGGTTTCGTTCACACTTAACGTCAGATCCAGAATCCTGGTTTCATTCACACCTAATGTCAGATCCAGAATCCCAGTTTCATTCACACCTAACGTGAGATCCAGACTCCAGAATCCTGGTTTCGTTCACACCTAATGTCAGATCCAGAATCCTGGTTTCGTTCACACCAAACGTCAGATTCAGAATCTGGTTTCATTCACACCTAATGTCAGATCCAGAATCCCGGTTTCATTCACACCTAATGTCAGATCCAGAATCCCGGTTTCATTCACACCTAACGTCAGATCCAGAATCCTGGTTTCGTTCACACCCAACGTCAAATCCAGAATCCCGGTTTCGTTCACACCTAACGTCAAATCCACAATCCTGGTTTCATTCACACCTCGCGTCAGATCCAGAATCCTGGTTTCGTTCACACTTAACGTCAGATCCAGAATCCTGGTTTCATTCACACCTAATGTCAGATCCAGAATCCCAGTTTCATTCACACCTAACGTCAGATCCAGAATCTGGTTTGATTCATGCCTAATGTCAGATCCAGAATCCCGGTTGCGTTCACACCTAATGTCAGATCCAGAATCCTGGTTTCATTCACACCTAACGTCAGATCCAGAATCCCGGTTTCATTCACACCTAACGTCAGATCCAGAATCCTGGTTTCGTTCACACCCGGCATCAGATCCAGAATCCCGGTTTCGTTCACACTTAACGTCAGATCCAGAATCCTGGTTTCATTCACACCTAACGTAAGATCCAGAATCCCGCTTTCATTCACACCTAACGTCAGATCCAGAATCCTGGTTTCGTTCACACCTAACATCAGATCCAGAATCCAGAATCCTAGTTTCATTCACACCTAACGTCAGATCCAGACTCTGGTTACATTCACACCTAACGTCAGATCCAGAATCTGGTTCTGGTTTCATGATGAGATCACATGGAAATGAAGGATTCCAACGTATAAAACGGTTGTTTATTAAATAATAGATCATATTGACACAGTTTACAGATGATGCAGCTGGAGGTAGAGGTGGAGGTGGAGGTGATGGAGCGTCAGACAAACGGGAAGAAGAAGTCAAACGGCAGCTTGGCGTGGATGGTGGGCGTGGCTCTGTATCCCGGCAACGCTGCTGCAGATGCAGGCAGGAAGGTGACGGTGGTGCTGATGGGGAGGATGCTGCCGCTGGAGAGCGCCGCCTGTCGGACACAGAGTCAGTTTACTTCAAGTCCACATTCTAAGCAGAGGTCAAAGCACCTGTCAGGTAAACATCTGGAACATTCCTGCTCCTTGATGATAACAGAAGCTTGTTTCCATGAACACATGGAATAAATATGGGATCACTTTCACTCTGACGGAGAGGGTCAGTATGACAACGGCCGTGTTTACATGACTTTTAATTTAGAAGAAAATTTTAATTACTAATCTACAAAAGATTAAAAATGATCCTGCATGAGTGGCTCTTTGTGGGGTTCTGGTCCAGAATCTGTGGTTGGCTTGTTTTCTGTTTTTCCTTCTTCTACTTTCCTTTCTGTCCTCGCCGCTCTGATCTAGCAGTACTATACAAACTCTGTAATTCAAACAATTATGCAAAGTAAACAAATAAAATAAGAATATCAAGCAGCTCATCATATCTGTAAAGCAGATCAGCTCCAGACATCCAGACCATCATTCTGCTGCTGGACACGACACGGTGAAAGGAAAAAAACTCAATCTGAAGTTGATCTCTGAGTGTGAATATTTCTGGAACAGTTGGGCGACTCAGATGTCATCCTGATGTTGGAACGACTGTCTCCTCAACATGTTGAGGCTTGATCTGGATATCTCAATACACAGGGTCCACAAGCCATAGACTGGGGATTCTTAAAGGCAGCGTATGTGAGATTTTCAATATTTTCAATATAAATAAACTTGTTATTGATTCTTCTTCAGCTTTTGGGTTCCTTAAATTTTGTAGTACCTTTTCCACCAGTAGGGGGAGTATACGCCAATTTACTGCAGAGCGACTTTCATCAACGGCTCAGAATGTTAGACCATTTCTTTGGTTTTATTCTTCTGCCGCCAGTGTCGGCGCTTCCAGTTTCTCCAGAAGTGGGAATGGCAGGTCAGTTGGTGTGGAAGTAGATGATGTTTGTCCTGGAAAAAAATCTAAAGTACATGCACTGTTCTCCAAATGAACTCAAAATGCTTTTATTTGTTTGTGCTGAATTATGCAGAAGAAATTATACTTTTGCCATTAGACTGATGTTAAAATAATTTTCATATGTCAAAAAGTAAAGCAATAAGAGTTGAAACTATTAAATAGTTTTAGTCTTCACCCACCAACACCAATCCTCCCTCTGTCAGACCTACGATGGTGACCAATCGGGATGTTGTCAGACCTAGGATGAAGACCGATCTGGACGTTGTCAGAAATACGATGAATACCGATCGGGACGTTGTCAGACCGACGATGAAGACCGATTGGGACGTTGTCAGACTTACGATGAATACCAATCGGAACGTTGTCAGACCTACGATGACAACAAATCGGGACGTTGTCAGACCTACGATGACAACCAATCGGGACGTTGTCAGAAATACGATGACAACCGATCGGGACATTGTCAGACCTACAATGACAACTGATCGGGACGTTGTCAGACCTACGATGACGGCCGATCGGGACGTTGTCAGACCTACGATGACAACCAATCGGGACGTTGTCAGACCTACGATGAAGACCAATCTGGACGTTGTCAGAAATACGATGACAACCGATCAGGACATTGTCAGACCTACGATGACGACTGATCGGGACATTGTCAGACCTACGATGAAGACCGATCTGGACGTTGTCAGAAATACGATGACAATCAATCGGGACGTTGTCAGACCTACAAAGACAACAAATCGGGACGTTGTCAGACCTACGATGACGACCGATCGGAACGTTGTCAGACCTACGATGGCGACCAATTGGGACATTGTCAGACCTACGATGACGACCGATCGGGACGTTGTCAGACCTATGATGACAACCAATCGGGACGTTGTCAGACCTATGATGACAACCAATCGGGACGTTGTCAGAAATACGATGACAACCAATCAGGACATTGTCAGACCTACGATGAAAACCGATCGGGACGTTGTCAGACCTATGATGAAGACCGATCGGGACATTGCCAGACCTAGGATGACAACCGATCGGGACGTTGTCAGACCTACGATGAAGACCGATCTGGACGTTGTCAGAAATACCATGACAACCAATTGGGACGTTGTCAGAAATACGATGAATACCGATCGGGACGTTGTCAGAAATACGATGACAACCGATCAGGACATTGTCAGACCTACGATGACGACTGATCGGGACATTGTCAGACCTACGATGAAGACCGATCTGGACGTTGTCAGAAATACGATGACAACCAATCGGGACGTTGTCAGACCTACAAAGACAACAAATCGGGACGTTGTCAGACCTACGATGACGACCGATCGGAACGTTGTCAGACCTACGATGGCGACCAATTGGGACATTGTCAGACCTACGATGACGACCGATCGGGACGTTGTCAGACCTACGATGACAACCAATCGGGACGTTGTCAGACCAACGATGAAGACCGATCTGGACGTTGTCATAAGTACGATGACAACAAATCAGGACGTTGTCAGACCTACGATGACGACCGATCGGAACGTTGTCAGAAATATGATGACAACCGATCGGGACATCGTCAGACCTACGATGAAGACCGATCTGGACCTTAGTCAGAAATACGAAGACAACCGATCGGGACATTGTCAGACCTAGGATGACAACCAATCGTGACGTTGTCAGACCTACGATGACAAAAAATCGGGGCGCTGTCGGACCTACGATGACGACCGATCGGGACGTTGTCAGATCTACGATGACGATCGATCTGGACGTTGTAAGAAATACGATGACAACCAATCGGGACGTTGTCAGACCTTCGATGACAACCAATTGGGACGTTATCAGACCTATGATGACAACCAATCGGGACGTTGTCAGAAATACGATGACAACCAATCAGGACATTGTCAGACCTACGATGACAACCGATGGGGACGTTGTCAGACCTATGATGAAGACCGATCGGGACGTTGTCAGACCTACGATGAAAACCAATCAGGACGTTGTCGGACCTACGATGAAGACCGATCTGGACGTTGTCAGAAATACGATGACAACCGATAGGGACATTGCCAGACCTAGGATGACAACCGATCGGGACGTTGTCAGACCTACGATGAAGACCGATCTGGACGTTGTCAGAAATACCATGACAACCAATTGGGACGTTGTCAGACCTACGATGAAGACCAATCGGGACGTTGTCAGAAATACGATGACAACCGATCGGGACATTGTCAGACCTACAATGACAACTGATCGGGACGTTGTCAGACCTACGATGACGGCCGATCGGGACGTTGTCAGACCTACGATGACAACCAATCGGGACGTTGTCAGACCTACGATGAAGACCAATCTGGACGTTGTCAGAAATACGATGACAACCGATCAGGACATTGTCAGACCTACGATGACGACTGATCGGGACATTGTCAGACCTACGATGAAGACCGATCTGGACGTTGTCAGAAATACGATGACAATCAATCGGGACGTTGTCAGACCTACAAAGACAACAAATCGGGACGTTGTCAGACCTACGATGACGACCGATCGGAACGTTGTCAGACCTACGATGGCGACCAATTGGGACATTGTCAGACCTACGATGACGACCGATCGGGACGTTGTCAGACCTATGATGACAACCAATCGGGACGTTGTCAGACCTATGATGACAACCAATCGGGACGTTGTCAGAAATACGATGACAACCAATCAGGACATTGTCAGACCTACGATGAAAACCGATCGGGACGTTGTCAGACCTATGATGAAGACCGATCGGGACATTGCCAGACCTAGGATGACAACCGATCGGGACGTTGTCAGACCTACGATGAAGACCGATCTGGACGTTGTCAGAAATACCATGACAACCAATTGGGACGTTGTCAGACCTACGATGAAAACCAATCGGGACGTTGTCAGAAATACGATGACAACCGATCGGGACATTGTCAGACCTACAATGACAACTGATCGGGACGTTGTCAGACCTACGATGACGGCCGATCGGGACGTTGTCAGACCTACGATGACAACCAATCAGGACGTTGTCGGACCTACGATGAAGACCAATCTGGACGTTGTCAGAAATACGATGACAACCGATAGGGACATTGCCAGACCTAGGATGACAACCGATAGGGACATTGTCAGACCTACGATGACGACTGATCGGGACATTGTCAGACCTACGATGAAGACCGATCTGGACGTTGTCAGAAATACCATGACAACCAATTGGGACGTTGTCAGACCTACGATGACGGCCGATCGGGACGTTGTCAGACATACGATGACAACCAATCGGGACGTTGTCAGACCTACGATGAAGACCAATCTGGACGTTGTCAGAAATACGATGACAACCGATCAGGACATTGTCAGACCTACGATGACGACTGATCGGGACATTGTCAGACCTACGATGAAGACCGATCTGGACGTTGTCAGAAATACGATGACAACCAATCGGGACGTTGTCAGACCTACAAAGACAACAAATCGGGACGTTGTCAGACCTACGATGACGACCGATCGGAACGTTGTCAGACCTACGATGGCGACCAATTGGGACATTGTCAGACCTACGATGACGACCGATCGGGACGTTGTCAGACCTACGATGACAACCAATCGGGACGTTGTCAGACCAACGATGAAGACCGATCTGGACGTTGTCATAAGTACGATGACAACAAATCAGGACGTTGTCAGACCTACGATGACGACCGATCGGAGCGTTGTCAGAAATATGATGACAACCGATCGGGACATCGTCAGACCTACGATGAAGACCGATCTGGACCTTAGTCAGAAATACGAAGACAACCGATCGGGACATTGTCAGACCTAGGATGACAACCAATCGTGACGTTGTCAGACCTACGATGACAAAAAATCGGGGCGCTGTCGGACCTACGATGACGACCGATCGGGACGTTGTCAGATCTACGATGACGATCGATCTGGACGTTGTAAGAAATACGATGACAACCAATCGGGACGTTGTCAGCCCTACGATGACAACCAACTGGGACGTTATCAGACCTATGATGAAAACCAATCGGGACGTTGTCAGAAATACGATGACAACCAATCAGGACATTGTCAGACCTACGATGACAACCGATCGGGACGTTGTCAGACCTATGATGAAGACCGATCGGGACGTTGTCAGACCTACGATGACAACCAATCAGGACGTTGTAGGACCTACGATGAAGACCGATCTGGACGTTGTCAGAAATACGATGACAACCGATAGGGACATTGCCAGACCTAGGATGACAACCGATCGGGACGTTGTCAGACCTACGATGAAGACCGATCTGGACGTTGTCAGAAATACCATGACAACCAATTGGGACGTTGTCAGACCTACGATGAAGACCAATCGGGACGTTGTCAGAAATACCATGACAACCGATCGGGACATTGTCAGACCTACAATGACAACTGATCGGGACGTTGTCAGACCTACGATGACGGCCGATCGGGACGTTGTCAGACCTACGATGAAGACCAATCTGGACGTTGTCAGAAATACGATGACAACCGATCAGGACATTGTCACACCTACGATGACGACTGATCGGGACATTGTCAGACCTACGATGAAGACCGATCTGGACGTTGTCAGAAAAACGATGACAACCAATCGGGACGTTGTCAGACCTACAAAGACAACAAATCGGGACGTTGTCAGACCTACGATGACGACCGATCGGAACGTTGTCAGACCTACGATGGCGACCAATTGGGACATTGTCAGACCTACGATGACGACCGATCGGGACGTTGTCAGACCTACGATGACAACCAATCGGGACGTTGTCAGACCAACGATGAAGACCGATCTGGACGTTGTCATAAATACGATGACAACAAATCAGGACGTTGTCAGACCTACGATGACGACCGATTGGGACGTTGTCAGACCTACGATGACAACCAATCGTGACGTTGTCAGACCTACGATGACAAAAAATCGGGGTGCTGTCGGACCTACGATGACGATCGATCTGGACGTTGTCAGAAATACGATGACAACCAATCGGGACTTTATCAGACCTACGATGAAGACCGATCTGGACGTTGTCAGAAATACGATGACAACCGATCGGGACGTTGTCAGACCTACAAAGACAACAAATCGGGACGTTGTCAGACCTACGATGACGACCGATCGGAACGTTGTCAGACCTACGATGGCGACCAATTGGGACGTTGTCAGACCTACGATTAAGACCGATCGGGACATTGTCAGACCTAGGATGACAACCGATCGGGACGTTGTCAGACCTACGATGACGACGGATTGGGACGTTGTCAGACCTACGATGACGACCGATCGGGACGTTGTCAGACCTACGATGACGACCGATCAGGACGTTGTCAGACCTACGATTAAGACCGATCGGGACATTGTCAGACCTAGGATGACAACCGATCGGGACGTTGTCAGACCTACGATGACGACGGATTGGGACGTTGTCAGACCTACGATGACAACCAATCGTGACGTTGTCAGACCTACGATGACAAAAAATCGGGGCGCTGTCGGACCTACGATGACGACCGATCGGGACGTTGTCAGATCTACGATGACGATTGATCTGGACGTTGTCAGACCTACGATGACGACCGATCGGGACGTTGTCAGACCTACGATGATGACCGATCGGGACGTTGTCAGACCTACGATGACAACCGATCGGGACATTGTCAGACCTACAATGACAACTGATCGGGACGTTGTCAGACCTACGATGACAACAAATCGGGACGTTGTCAGACCTACGATGACAACCAATCGGGACGTTGTCAGACCTACGAAAACAACAAATAGGGACGTTGTCAGACCTACGATGACGACCGATCGGAACGTTGTCAGACTTTCGATGGCGAACAATTGGGAAGTTGTCAGACCTACGATGGCGACCGATCGGGACGTTGTCAGACCTATGATGATGACCGATCAGGACATTGTCAGACCTACGATGAAGACCGATCTGGACGTTGTCAGAAATACGATGACAACCAATCGGGACCTGTCAGACCTACGATGACAACCGATCGGAACGTTGTCAGACCTACGGTGAAGACCGATCGGGACGTTGTCAGACCTACGATGACAACTAATCGGGACGTTGTCAGACCTACGATGACAACAAATCGGGACGTTGTCAGACCTACGATGACAACCGATCAGGACGTTGTCAGACCTACGATGACGACTGATCGGGACATTATCAGACCTACGATGAAGACCGATCTGGACGTTGTCAGACCTATGATGACAACCAAAGGGGACGTTGTCAGACCTACGAAAACAACAAATAGGGACGTTGTCAGACCTACGATGACGACCGATCGGAACGTTGTCAGACTTTCGATGGCGAACAATTGGGAAGTTGTCAGACCTACGATGGCGACCGATCGGGACGTTGTCAGACCTATGATGATGACCGATCAGGACATTGTCAGACCTACGATGAAGACCGATCTGGACGTTGTCAGAAATACGATGACAACCAATCGGGACCTGTCAGACCTACGATGACAACCGATCGGAACGTTGTCAGACCTACGGTGAAGACCGATCGGGACGTTGTCAGACCTACGATGACAACTAATCGGGACGTTGTCAGACCTACGATGACAACAAATCGGGACGTTGTCAGACCTACGATGACAACCGATCAGGACGTTGTCAGACCTACGATGACAACAAATCGGGACGTTGTCAGACCTACGATGACAACCAATCGGGACGTTGTCAGGCCTACGGTGAAGACCGATCGGGACGTTGTCAGACCTACGATGACAACCAATCGGGACGTTGTCAGACCTACGATGAAGACCGATCTGGACGTTGTCAGAAATACGATGAATACCGATCGGGACGTTGTCAGATCTACGATGGCGACTGATCAGGACGTTGTCAGACCTACGATGAAGACCGATCTGGACGTTGTCAGAAATACGATGACAACCAATCGGGACGTTGTCAGAAATACGATGACAACCGATCGGGACGTTGTCAGACCTACAATGAAGACCGATCTGGACGTTGTCAGAAATACGATGAGAACCAATCGGGACATTGTCAGACCTACGATGACAACCGATCGGGACGTTGTCAGACCTACGGTGAAGACCGATCGGGACGTTGTCAGACCTACGATGACAACCAAAGGGGACGTTGTCAGACCTACGAAAATAACAAATCGGGACGTTGTCAGACCTACGATGACGACCGATCGGAACGTTGTCAGACCTACGATGACAACCAATCGGGACGTTGTCAGACCAACGATGAAGACCGATCTGGACGTTGTCAGAAATACGATGACAACCAATCGGGACGTTGTCAGACCTACGATGACAACAAATCGGGACGTTGTCAGACCTACGATGACGACCGATCAGGACGTTGTCAGACCTACGATGGCGACCGATCTGGACATTGTCAGAAATACGATGACGACCGATCTGGACGTTGTCAGAAATACGATGACAACCGATAGGGACATTGCCAGACCTAGGATGACAACCGATCGGGACGTTGTCAGACCTACGATGAAGACCGATCTGGACGTTGTCAGAAATACCATGACAACCATTTGGGACGTTGTCAGACCTACGATGAAAACCAATCGGGACGTTGTCAGAAATACGATGACAACCGATCGGGACATTGTCAGACCTACAATGACAACTGATCGGGACGTTGTCAGACCTACGATGACGGCCGATCGGGACGTTGTCAGACCTACGATGACAACCAATCGGGACGTGGTCAGACCTACGATGAAGACCAATCTGGACGTTGTCAGAAATACGATGACAACCGATCAGGACATTGTCAGACCTACGATGACGACTGATCGGGACATTGTCAGACCTACGATGAAGACCGATCTGGACGTTGTCAGACCTACGATGAAAACCAATCGGGACGTTGTCAGACCTACGATGACAACAAATCGGGATGTTGTCGGACCTACGATGACGACTGATCGGGACGTTGTCAGACCTACGATGACAACAAATCGGGACATTGTCAGACCTACGATGACGACCGATCGGGACGTTGTCACACCTACGATGACGACCAATCGGGACGTTGTCAGACCTACGTTGACGACCGATCGGGACGTTGTCAGACCTACGATGAAGACCGATCTGGACGTTGTCAGAAATACGATGACAACCAATCAGGACGTTGTCAGACCTACGATGACGACCGATTGGGACGTTGTCAGACCTACGATGACAACCAATCGTGACGTTGTCAGACCTACGATGACAAAAAATCGGGGCGCTGTCGGACCTACGTTGACGACCGATCGGGACGTTGTCAGAAATATGATGACGATCGATCTGGAAGTTGTCAGAAATACGACGACAACCGATAGGGACGTTGTCAGACCTACAATGGCGACCGATTGGGACATTGTCAGACCTACGATGAAGACCGATCTGGACGTTGTCAGAAATACGATGACAACCGATAGGGACATTGCCAGACCTAGGATGACAACCGATCGGGACGTTGTCAGACCTACGATGAAGACCGATCTGGACGTTGTCAGAAATACCATGACAACCATTTGGGACGTTGTCAGACCTACGATGAAAACCAATCGGGACGTTGTCAGAAATACGATGACAACCGATCGGGACATTGTCAGACCTACAATGACAACTGATCGGGACGTTGTCAGACCTACGATGACGGCCGATCGGGACGTTGTCAGACCTACGATGACAACCAATCGGGACGTGGTCAGACCTACGATGAAGACCAATCTGGACGTTGTCAGAAATACGATGACAACCGATCAGGACATTGTCAGACCTACGATGACGACTGATCGGGACATTGTCAGACCTACGATGAAGACCGATCTGGACGTTGTCAGAAATACGATGAAAACCAATCGGGACGTTGTCAGACCTACAAAGACAACAAATCGGGACGTTGTCAGACCTACGATGACGACCGATCAGAACGTTGTCAGACCTACGATGGCGACCAATTGGGACATTGTCAGACCTACGATGACAACCAATCGGGACATTGTCAGACCTACGATGACAACAAATCGGGACGCTGTCGGACCTACGATGACGACTGATCGGGACGTTGTCAGACCTACGATGACAACAAATCGGGACATTGTCAGACCTACGATGACGACCGATCGGGACGTTGTCACACCTACGATGACGACCGATCGGGACGTTGTCACACCTACGATGACGACCAATCGGGACGTTGTCAGACCTACGTTGACGACCGATCGGGACGTTGTCAGACCTACGATGAAGACCGATCTGGACGTTGTCAGAAATACGATGACAACCAATCAGGACGTTGTCAGACCTACGATGACGACCGATTGGGACGTTGTCAGACCTACGATGACAACCAATCGTGACGTTGTCAGACCTACGATGACAAAAAATCGGGGCGCTGTCGGACCTACGTTGACGACCGATCGGGACGTTGTCAGAAATATGATGACGATCGATCTGGAAGTTGTCAGAAATACGATGACAACCAATCGGGACGTTGTCAGACTTACGATGACGACCGATCGGAACGTTGTCAGAAATACGATGACAACCGATCGGGACGTTGTCAGAGCTACAATGGCGACCGATTGGGACATTGTCAGACCTACGATGAAGACCGATCTGGACGTTGTCAGAAATACGATGACAACCAATTGGGACGTTGTCAGACCTATGATGACAACCAATCGGGACGTTGTCAGAAATACGATGACAACCAATCAGGACATTGTCAGACCTACGATGACAACCGATCGGGACGTTGTCAGACCTATGATGAAGACCGATCGGGACGTTGTCAGACCTACGATGACAACCGATCAGGACATTGTCAGACCTACGATGACGACTGATCGGGACATTATCAGACCTATGATGAAGACCGATCTGGACGTTGTCAGAAATACGATGACAACCAATCGGGACGTTGTCAGACCTACAAAGACAACAAATCGGGACGTTGTCAGACCTACGATGACGACCGATCGGAACGTTGTCAGACCTACGATGGCGACCAATTGGGACGTTGTCAGACCTACGATGACGACCGATCGGGACGTTGTCAGACCTACGATGACGACCGATCGGGACGTTGTCAGACCTACGATGACGACCGATCGGGACGTTGTCAGACCTACGATGAAGACCGATCTGGACGTTGTCAGAAATACGATGACGACCGATCGGGACGTTGTCAGACCTACGATGACGACCGATTGGGACGTTGTCAGAAATACGATGACAACCAATCAGGACGTTGTCAGACCTACGATGACAAAAAATCGGGGCGCTGTCGGACCTACGATGACGACCGATCAGGACGTTGTCAGACCTACGATGACAACCAATCAGGACGTTGTAGGACCTACGATGAAGACCGATCTGGACGTTGTCAGAAATACGATGACAACCGATAGGGACATAGCCAGACCTAGGATGACAACCGATCGGGACGTTGTCAGACCTACGATGAAGACCGATCTGGACGTTGTCAGAAATACCATGACAACCAATTGGGACGTTGTCAGACCTACGATGAAGACCAATAGGGACATTGTCAGACCTACAATGAAGACCGATCTGGACGTTGTCAGAAATACGATGACAACCAATCGGGACATCGTCAGACCTACGATGAAGACCGATCTGGACCTTGTCAGAAATACGAAGACAACCGATCGGGACATTGTCAGACCTACGATGGCGACCAATCAGGACATTGTCAGACCTACGATGAAGACCGATTGGGACGTTGTCAGACCTACGATGGCGACCAATTGGGACGTTATCAGACCTACGATGACAACCAATCGGGACGTTGTCAGACCTACGATGACAACAAATCGGGACGCTGTCGGACCTACGATGACGACCGATCGGGACGTTGTCATATCTACGATGACGATCGATCGGGACGTTGTCAGACCTACGATGACAAGAAATCGGGACGTTGTCAGACCTACGATGACGACCGATCGGAACGTTGTCAGAAATATGATGACAACCGATCGGGACATCGTCAGGCCTACGATGAAGACCGATCGGGACGTTGTCAGACCTACGATGACGACCGATCAGGACGTTGTCAGACCTACGATGACAACAAATCGGGACGTTGTCAGACCTATGATGACAACCAAAGGGGACGTTGTCAGACCTACGAAAACAACAAATAGGGACGTTGTCAGACCTACGATGACGACCGATCGGAACGTTGTCAGACTTTCGATGGCGAACAATTGGGAAGTTGTCAGACCTACGATGGCGACCGATCGGGACGTTGTCAGACCTATGATGATGACCGATCAGGACATTGTCAGACCTACGATGAAGACCGATCTGGACGTTGTCAGAAATACGATGACAACCAATCGGGACCTGTCAGACCTACGATGACAACCGATCGGAACGTTGTCAGACCTACGGTGAAGACCGATCGGGACGTTGTCAGACCTACGATGACAACTAATCGGGACGTTGTCAGACCTACGATGACAACAAATCGGGACGTTGTCAGACCTACGATGACAACCGATCAGGACGTTGTCAGACCTACGATGACAACAAATCGGGACGTTGTCAGACCTACGATGACAACCAATCGGGACGTTGTCAGGCCTACGGTGAAGACCGATCGGGACGTTGTCAGACCTACGATGACAACCAATCGGGACGTTGTCAGACCTACGATGAAGACCGATCTGGACGTTGTCAGAAATACGATGAATACCGATCGGGACGTTGTCAGATCTACGATGGCGACTGATCAGGACGTTGTCAGACCTACGATGAAGACCGATCTGGACGTTGTCAGAAATACGATGACAACCAATCGGGACGTTGTCAGAAATACGATGACAACCGATCGGGACGTTGTCAGACCTACAATGAAGACCGATCTGGACGTTGTCAGAAATACGATGAGAACCAATCGGGACATTGTCAGACCTACGATGACAACCGATCGGGACGTTGTCAGACCTACGGTGAAGACCGATCGGGACGTTGTCAGACCTACGATGACAACCAAAGGGGACGTTGTCAGACCTACGAAAATAACAAATCGGGACGTTGTCAGACCTACGATGACGACCGATCGGAACGTTGTCAGACCTACGATGACAACCAATCGGGACGTTGTCAGACCAACGATGAAGACCGATCTGGACGTTGTCAGAAATACGATGACAACCAATCGGGACGTTGTCAGACCTACGATGACAACAAATCGGGACGTTGTCAGACCTACGATGACGACCGATCAGGACGTTGTCAGACCTACGATGGCGACCGATCTGGACATTGTCAGAAATACGATGACGACCGATTGGGACGTTGTCAGACCTATGATGAAGACCGATCGGGACGTTGTCAGACCTACGATGACAACCAATCAGGACGTTGTCGGACCTACGATGAAGACCGATCTGGACGTTGTCAGAAATACGATGACAACCGATAGGGACATTGCCAGACCTAGGATGACAACCGATCGGGACGTTGTCAGACCTACGATGAAGACCGATCTGGACGTTGTCAGAAATACCATGACAACCATTTGGGACGTTGTCAGACCTACGATGAAAACCAATCGGGACGTTGTCAGAAATACGATGACAACCGATCGGGACATTGTCAGACCTACAATGACAACTGATCGGGACGTTGTCAGACCTACGATGACGGCCGATCGGGACGTTGTCAGACCTACGATGACAACCAATCGGGACGTGGTCAGACCTACGATGAAGACCAATCTGGACGTTGTCAGAAATACGATGACAACCGATCAGGACATTGTCAGACCTACGATGACGACTGATCGGGACATTGTCAGACCTACGATGAAGACCGATCTGGACGTTGTCAGACCTACGATGAAAACCAATCGGGACGTTGTCAGACCTACGATGACAACAAATCGGGATGTTGTCGGACCTACGATGACGACTGATCGGGACGTTGTCAGACCTACGATGACAACAAATCGGGACATTGTCAGACCTACGATGACGACCGATCGGGACGTTGTCACACCTACGATGACGACCAATCGGGACGTTGTCAGACCTACGTTGACGACCGATCGGGACGTTGTCAGACCTACGATGAAGACCGATCTGGACGTTGTCAGAAATACGATGACAACCAATCAGGACGTTGTCAGACCTACGATGACGACCGATTGGGACGTTGTCAGACCTACGATGACAACCAATCGTGACGTTGTCAGACCTACGATGACAAAAAATCGGGGCGCTGTCGGACCTACGTTGACGACCGATCGGGACGTTGTCAGAAATATGATGACGATCGATCTGGAAGTTGTCAGAAATACGACGACAACCGATAGGGACGTTGTCAGACCTACAATGGCGACCGATTGGGACATTGTCAGACCTACGATGAAGACCGATCTGGACGTTGTCAGAAATACGATGACAACCGATAGGGACATTGCCAGACCTAGGATGACAACCGATCGGGACGTTGTCAGACCTACGATGAAGACCGATCTGGACGTTGTCAGAAATACCATGACAACCATTTGGGACGTTGTCAGACCTACGATGAAAACCAATCGGGACGTTGTCAGAAATACGATGACAACCGATCGGGACATTGTCAGACCTACAATGACAACTGATCGGGACGTTGTCAGACCTACGATGACGGCCGATCGGGACGTTGTCAGACCTACGATGACAACCAATCGGGACGTGGTCAGACCTACGATGAAGACCAATCTGGACGTTGTCAGAAATACGATGACAACCGATCAGGACATTGTCAGACCTACGATGACGACTGATCGGGACATTGTCAGACCTACGATGAAGACCGATCTGGACGTTGTCAGAAATACGATGAAAACCAATCGGGACGTTGTCAGACCTACAAAGACAACAAATCGGGACGTTGTCAGACCTACGATGACGACCGATCGGAACGTTGTCAGACCTACGATGGCGACCAATTGGGACATTGTCAGACCTACGATGACAACCAATCGGGACATTGTCAGACCTACGATGACAACAAATCGGGACGCTGTCGGACCTACGATGACGACTGATCGGGACGTTGTCAGACCTACGATGACAACAAATCGGGACATTGTCAGACCTACGATGACGACCGATCGGGACGTTGTCACACCTACGATGACGACCGATCGGGACGTTGTCACACCTACGATGACGACCAATCGGGACGTTGTCAGACCTACGTTGACGACCGATCGGGACGTTGTCAGACCTACGATGAAGACCGATCTGGACGTTGTCAGAAATACGATGACAACCAATCAGGACGTTGTCAGACCTACGATGACGACCGATTGGGACGTTGTCAGACCTACGATGACAACCAATCGTGACGTTGTCAGACCTACGATGACAAAAAATCGGGGCGCTGTCGGACCTACGTTGACGACCGATCGGGACGTTGTCAGAAATATGATGACGATCGATCTGGAAGTTGTCAGAAATACGATGACAACCAATCGGGACGTTGTCAGACTTACGATGACGACCGATCGGAACGTTGTCAGAAATACGATGACAACCGATCGGGACGTTGTCAGAGCTACAATGGCGACCGATTGGGACATTGTCAGACCTACGATGAAGACCGATCTGGACGTTGTCAGAAATACGATGACAACCAATTGGGACGTTGTCAGACCTATGATGACAACCAATCGGGACGTTGTCAGAAATACGATGACAACCAATCAGGACATTGTCAGACCTACGATGACAACCGATCGGGACGTTGTCAGACCTATGATGAAGACCGATTGGGACGTTGTCAGACCTACGATGACAACCGATCAGGACATTGTCAGACCTACGATGACGACTGATCGGGACATTATCAGACCTATGATGAAGACCGATCTGGACGTTGTCAGAAATACGATGACAACCAATCGGGACGTTGTCAGACCTACAAAGACAACAAATCGGGACGTTGTCAGACCTACGATGACGACCGATCGGAACGTTGTCAGACCTACGATGGCGACCAATTGGGACGTTGTCAGACCTACGATGACGACCGATCGGGACGTTGTCAGACCTACGATGACGACCGATCGGGACGTTGTCAGACCTACGATGACGACCGATCGGGACGTTGTCAGACCTACGATGACGACCGATCGGGACGTTGTCAGACCTACGATGAAGACCGATCTGGACGTTGTCAGAAATACGATGACGACCGATCGGGACGTTGTCAGACCTACGATGACGACCGATTGGGACGTTGTCAGAAATACGATGACAACCAATCAGGACGTTGTCAGACCTACGATGACAAAAAATCGGGGCGCTGTCGGACCTACGATGACGACCGATCAGGACGTTGTCAGACCTACGATGACAACCAATCAGGACGTTGTAGGACCTACGATGAAGACCGTTCTGGACGTTGTCAGAAATACGATGACAACCGATAGGGACATAGCCAGACCTAGGATGACAACCGATCGGGACGTTGTCAGACCTACGATGAAGACCGATCTGGACGTTGTCAGAAATACCATGACAACCAATTGGGACGTTGTCAGACCTACGATGAAGACCAATAGGGACATTGTCAGACCTACAATGAAGACCGATCTGGACGTTGTCAGAAATACGATGACAACCAATCGGGACATCGTCAGACCTACGATGAAGACCGATCTGGACCTTGTCAGAAATACGAAGACAACCGATCGGGACATTGTCAGACCTACGATGGCGACCAATCAGGACATTGTCAGACCTACGATGAAGACCGATTGGGACGTTGTCAGACCTACGATGGCGACCAATTGGGACGTTATCAGACCTACGATGACAACCAATCGGGACGTTGTCAGACCTACGATGACAACAAATCGGGACGCTGTCGGACCTACGATGACGACCGATCGGGACGTTGTCATATCTACGATGACGATCGATCGGGACGTTGTCAGACCTACGATGACAAGAAATCGGGACGTTGTCAGACCTACGATGACGACCGATCGGAACGTTGTCAGAAATATGATGACAACCGATCGGGACATCGTCAGGCCTACGATGAAGACCGATCTGGACCTTGTCAGAAATACGAAGACAACCGATCGGGACATTGTCAGACCTAGGATAACAACCAATCAGGACGTTGTCAGACCTACGATGACGACCGATCGGAACGTTGTCAGAAATACGATGACAACCAATCGGGACATCGTCAGACCTACGATGAAGACCGATCTGGACCTTGTCAGAAATACGAAGACAACCGATCGGGACATTGTCAGACCTAGGATGACAACCGATCGGGACGTTGTCAGACCTACGATGGCGACCAATCAGGACATTGTCAGACCTACGATGAAGACCGATTGGGACGTTGTCAGACCTACGATGGCGACCAACTGGGACGTTATCAGACCTACGATGACAACCAATCGGGACGTTGTCAGACCTACGATGACAACAAATCGGGACGCTGTCGGACCTACGATGACGACCGATCGGGACGTTGTCAGAAATATGATGACAACCGATCGGGACGTTGTCAGAAATACGATGACAACCAATCAGGACATTGTCGGACCTACGATGAAGACCGATCTGGACGTTGTCAGAAATACGATGACAACCGATAGGGACATTGCCAGACCTAGGATGACAACCGATCGGGACGTTGTCAGACCTACGATGAAGACCGATCTGGACGTTGTCAGAAATACCATGACAACCATTTGGGACATTGTCAGACCTACGATGAAAACCAATCGGGACGTTGTCAGAAATACGATGACAACCGATCGGGACATTGTCAGACCTACAATGACAACTGATCGGGACGTTGTCAGACCTACGATGACGGCCGATCGGGACGTTGTCAGACCTACGATCACAACCAATCGGGACGTGGTCAGACCTACGATGAAGACCAATCTGGACGTTGTCAGAAATACGATGATAACCGATCAGGACATTGTCAGACCTACGATGACGACTGATCGGGACATTGTCAGACCTACGATGAAGACCGATCTGGACGTTGTCAGAAATACGATGACAACCAATCGGGACGTTGTCAGACCTACAAAGACAACAAATCGGGACGTTGTCAGACCTACGATGACGACCGATCGGAACGTTGTCAGACCTACGATGGCGACCAATTGGGACATTGTCAGACCTACGATGACAACCAATCGGGACATTGTCAGACCTACGATGACAACAAATCGGGACGCTGTCAGACCTACGATGACGACTGATCGGGACGTTGTCAGACCTACGATGACAACAAATCGGGACATTGTCAGACCTACGATGACGACCGATCGGGACGTTGTCACACCTACGATGACGACCAATCGGGACGTTGTCAGACCTACGATGACGACCGATCGGGACGTTGTCAGAAATACGATGACAACCAATCAGGACGTTGTCAGACCTACGATGACGACCGATTGGGACGTTGTCAGACCTACGATGACAACCAATCGTGACGTTGTCAGACCTACGATGACAAAAAATCGGGGCGCTGTCGGACCTACGTTGACGACCGATCGGGACGTTGTCAGAAATATGATGACGATCGATCTGGAAGTTGTCAGAAATACGATGACAACCAATCGGGACGTTGTCAGACCTACGATGACGACCGATCGGAACGTTGTCAGAAATACGATGACAACCGATCGGGACGTTGTTAGACCTACAATGGCGACCGATTGGGACATTGTCAGACCTACGATGAAGACCGATCTGGACGTTGTCAGAAATACGATGACAACCAATCGGGACATCGTCAGACCTACGATGAAGACCGATCTGGACCTTGTCAGAAATACGAAGACAACCGATCGGGACATTGTCAGACCTACGATGGCGACCAATCAGGACATTGTCAGACCTACGATGAAGACCGATTGGGACGTTGTCAGACCTACGATGGCGACCAATTGGGACGTTATCAGACCTACGATGACAACCAATCGGGACGTTGTCAGACCTACGATGACAACAAATCGGGACGCTGTCGGACCTACGATGACGACCGATCGGGACGTTGTCATATCTACGATGACGATCGATCGGGACGTTGTCAGACCTACGATAACAACAAATCGGGACGTTGTCAGACCTACGATGACGACCGATCGGAACGTTGTCAGAAATACGATGACAACCGATCGGGACATCGTCAGGCCTACGATGAAGACCGATCTGGACCTTGTCAGAAATACGAAGACAACCGATCGGGACATTGTCAGACCTAGGATGACAACCAATCAGGACGTTGTCAGACCTACGATGACGACCGATCGGAACGTTGTCAGAAATACGATGACAACCAATCGGGACATCGTCAGACCTACGATGAAGACCGATCTGGACCTTGTCAGAAATACGAAGACAACCGATCGGGACATTGTCAGACCTAGGATGACAACCGATCGGGACGTTGTCAGACCTACGATGGCGACCAATCAGGACATTGTCAGACCTACGATGGCGACCAACTGAGACGTTATCAGACCTACGATGACAACCAATCGGGACGTTGTCAGACCTACGATGACAACAAATCGGGACGCTGTCGGACCTACGATGACGACCGATCGGGACGTTGTCATATCTACGATGACGATCGATCGGGACGTTGTCAGACCTACGATGACAACAAATCGGGACGTTGTCAGACCTAGGATGACGACCGATCGGGACGTTGTCAGAAATACGATGACGATCGATCTGGACGTTGTCAGAAATACGATGACAACCAATCGGGACGTTGTCAGACCTACGATGACGACCGATCGGAACGTTGTCAGAAATATGATGACAACCGATCGGGACGTTGTCAGAAATACGATGACAACCAATCAGGACATTGTCGGACCTACGATGAAGACCGATCTGGACGTTGTCAGAAATACGATGACAACCGATAGGGACATTGCCAGACCTAGGATGACAACCGATCGGGACGTTGTCAGACCTACGATGAAGACCGATCTGGACGTTGTCAGAAATACCATGACAACCATTTGGGACGTTGTCAGACCTACGATGAAAACCAATCGGGACGTTGTCAGAAATACGACGACAACCGATCGGGACATTGTCAGACCTACAATGACAACTGATCGGGACGTTGTCAGACCTACGATGACGGCCGATCGGGACGTTGTCAGACCTACGATCACAACCAATCGGGACGTGGTCAGACCTACGATGAAGACCAATCTGGACGTTGTCAGAAATACGATGACAACCGATCAGGACATTGTCAGACCTACGATGACGACTGATCGGGACATTGTCAGACCTACGATGAAGACCGATTTGGACGTTGTCAGAAATACGATGACAACCAATCGGGACGTTGTCAGACCTACGATGACAACCAATCGGGACGTTGTCAGACCTACGATGACGACCGATCGGAACGTTGTCAGACCTACGATGGCGACCAATTGGGACATTGTCAGACCTACGATGACAACCAATCGGGACATTGTCAGACCTACGATGACAACAAATCGGGACGCTGTCAGACCTACGATGACGACTGATCGGGACGTTGTCAGACCTACGATGACAACAAATCGGGACATTGTCAGACCTACGATGACGACCGATCGGGACGTTGTCACACCTACGATGACGACCAATCGGGACGTTGTCAGACCTACGATGACGACCGATCGGGACGTTGTCAGACCTACGATGAAGACCGATCTGGACGTTGTCAGAAATACGATGACAACCAATCAGGACGTTGTCAGACCTACGATGACGACCGATTGGGACGTTGTCAGACCTACGATGACAACCAATCGTGACGTTGTCAGACCTACGATGACAAAAAATCGGGGCGCTGTCGGACCTACGTTGACGACCGATCGGGACGTTGTCAGAAATATGATGACGATCGATCTGGAAGTTGTCAGAAATACGATGACAACCAATCGGGACGTTGTCAGACCTACGATGACGACCGATCGGAACGTTGTCAGAAATACGATGACAACCGATCGGGACGTTGTTAGACCTACAATGGCGACCGATTGGGACATTGTCAGACCTACGATGAAGACCGATCTGGACGTTGTCAGAAATACGATGACAACCAATCGGGACATCGTCAGACCTACGATGAAGACCGATCTGGACCTTGTCAGAAATACGAAGACAACCGATCGGGACATTGTCAGACCTACGATGGCGACCAATCAGGACATTGTCAGACCTACGATGAAGACCGATTGGGACGTTGTCAGACCTACGATGGCGACCAATTGGGACGTTATCAGACCTACGATGACAACCAATCGGGACGTTGTCAGACCTACGATGACAACAAATCGGGATGCTGTCGGACCTACGATGACGACCGATCGGGACGTTGTCATATCTACGATGACGATCGATCGGGACGTTGTCAGACCTACGATAACAACAAATCGGGACGTTGTCAGACCTACGATGACGACCGATCGGGACGTTGTCAGAAATACGATGACAACCGATCGGGACATTGTCAGACCTACAATGACAACTGATCGGGACGTTGTCAGACCTACGATGACGGCCGATCGGGACGTTGTCAGACCTACGATCACAACCAATCGGGACGTGGTCAGACCTACGATGAAGACCAATCTGGACGTTGTCAGAAATACGATGATAACCGATCAGGACATTGTCAGACCTACGATGACGACTGATCGGGACATTGTCAGACCTACGATGAAGACCGATCTGGACGTTGTCAGAAATACGATGACAACCAATCGGGACGTTGTCAGACCTACAAAGACAACAAATCGGGACGTTGTCAGACCTACGATGACGACCGATCGGAACGTTGTCAGACCTACGATGGCGACCAATTGGGACATTGTCAGACCTACGATGACAACCAATCGGGACATTGTCAGACCTACGATGACAACAAATCGGGACGCTGTCAGACCTACGATGACGACTGATCGGGACGTTGTCAGACCTACGATGACAACAAATCGGGACATTGTCAGATCTACGATGACGACCGATCGGGACGTTGTCACACCTACGATGACGACCAATCGGGACGTTGTCAGACCTACGATGACGACCGATCGGGACGTTGTCAGACCTACGGTGAAGACCGATCTGGACGTTGTCAGAAATACGATGACAACCAATCAGGACGTTGTCAGACCTACGATGACGACCGATTGGGACGTTGTCAGACCTACGATGACAACCAATCGTGACGTTGTCAGACCTACGATGACAAAAAATCGGGGCGCTGTCGGACCTACGTTGACGACCGATAGGGACGTTGTCAGAAATATGATGACGATCGATCTGGAAGTTGTCAGAAATACGATGACAACCAATCGGGACGTTGTCAGACCTACGATGACGACCGATCGGAACGTTGTCAGAAATACGATGACAACCGATCGGGACGTTGTTAGACCTACAATGGCGACCGATTGGGACATTGTCAGACCTACGATGAAGACCGATCTGGACGTTGTCAGAAATACGATGACAACCAATCGGGACATCGTCAGACCTACGATGAAGACCGATCTGGACCTTGTCAGAAATACGAAGACAACCGATCGGGACATTGTCAGACCTACGATGGCGACCAATCAGGACATTGTCAGACCTACGATGAAGACCGATTGGGACGTTGTCAGACCTACGATGGCGACCAATTGGGACGTTATCAGACCTACGATGACAACCAATCGGGACGTTGTCAGACCTACGATGACAACAAATCGGGACGCTGTCGGACCTACGATGACGACCGATCGGGACGTTGTCATATCTACGATGACGATCGATCGGGACGTTGTCAGACCTACGATAACAACAAATCGGGACGTTGTCAGACCTACGATGACGACCGATCGGAACGTTGTCAGAAATACGATGACAACCGATCGGGACATCGTCAGGCCTACGATGAAGACCGATCTGGACCTTGTCAGAAATACGAAGACAACCGATCGGGACATTGTCAGACCTAGGATGACAACCAATCAGGACGTTGTCAGACCTACGATGACGACCGATCGGAACGTTGTCAGAAATACGATGACAACCAATCGGGACATCGTCAGACCTACGATGAAGACCGATCTGGACCTTGTCAGAAATACGAAGACAACCGATCGGGACATTGTCAGACCTAGGATGACAACCGATCGGGACGTTGTCAGACCTACGATGGCGACCAATCAGGACATTGTCAGACCTACGATGGCGACCAACTGAGACGTTATCAGACCTACGATGACAACCAATCGGGACGTTGTCAGACCTACGATGACAACAAATCGGGACGCTGTCGGACCTACGATGACGACCGATCGGGACGTTGTCATATCTACGATGACGATCGATCGGGACGTTGTCAGACCTACGATGACAACAAATCGGGACGTTGTCAGACCTAGGATGACGACCGATCGGGACGTTGTCAGAAATACGATGACGATCGATCTGGACGTTGTCAGAAATACGATGACAACCAATCGGGACGTTGTCAGACCTACGATGACGACCGATCGGAACGTTGTCAGAAATATGATGACAACCGATCGGGACGTTGTCAGAAATACGATGACAACCAATCAGGACATTGTCGGACCTACGATGAAGACCGATCTGGACGTTGTCAGAAATACGATGACAACCGATAGGGACATTGCCAGACCTAGGATGACAACCGATCGGGACGTTGTCAGACCTACGATGAAGACCGATCTGGACGTTGTCAGAAATACCATGACAACCATTTGGGACGTTGTCAGACCTACGATGAAAACCAATCGGGACGTTGTCAGAAATACGACGACAACCGATCGGGACATTGTCAGACCTACAATGACAACTGATCGGGACGTTGTCAGACCTACGATGACGGCCGATCGGGACGTTGTCAGACCTACGATCACAACCAATCGGGACGTGGTCAGACCTACGATGAAGACCAATCTGGACGTTGTCAGAAATACGATGACAACCGATCAGGACATTGTCAGACCTACGATGACGACTGATCGGGACATTGTCAGACCTACGATGAAGACCGATTTGGACGTTGTCAGAAATACGATGACAACCAATCGGGACGTTGTCAGACCTACGATGACAACCAATCGGGACGTTGTCAGACCTACGATGACGACCGATCGGAACGTTGTCAGACCTACGATGGCGACCAATTGGGACATTGTCAGACCTACGATGACAACCAATCGGGACATTGTCAGACCTACGATGACAACAAATCGGGACGCTGTCAGACCTACGATGACGACTGATCGGGACGTTGTCAGACCTACGATGACAACAAATCGGGACATTGTCAGACCTACGATGACGACCGATCGGGACGTTGTCACACCTACGATGACGACCAATCGGGACGTTGTCAGACCTACGATGACGACCGATCGGGACGTTGTCAGACCTACGATGAAGACCGATCTGGACGTTGTCAGAAATACGATGACAACCAATCAGGACGTTGTCAGACCTACGATGACGACCGATTGGGACGTTGTCAGACCTACGATGACAACCAATCGTGACGTTGTCAGACCTACGATGACAAAAAATCGGGGCGCTGTCGGACCTACGTTGACGACCGATCGGGACGTTGTCAGAAATATGATGACGATCGATCTGGAAGTTGTCAGAAATACGATGACAACCAATCGGGACGTTGTCAGACCTACGATGACGACCGATCGGAACGTTGTCAGAAATACGATGACAACCGATCGGGACGTTGTTAGACCTACAATGGCGACCGATTGGGACATTGTCAGACCTACGATGAAGACCGATCTGGACGTTGTCAGAAATACGATGACAACCAATCGGGACATCGTCAGACCTACGATGAAGACCGATCTGGACCTTGTCAGAAATACGAAGACAACCGATCGGGACATTGTCAGACCTACGATGGCGACCAATCAGGACATTGTCAGACCTACGATGAAGACCGATTGGGACGTTGTCAGACCTACGATGGCGACCAATTGGGACGTTATCAGACCTACGATGACAACCAATCGGGACGTTGTCAGACCTACGATGACAACAAATCGGGATGCTGTCGGACCTACGATGACGACCGATCGGGACGTTGTCATATCTACGATGACGATCGATCGGGACGTTGTCAGACCTACGATAACAACAAATCGGGACGTTGTCAGACCTACGATGACGACCGATCGGAACGTTGTCAGAAATACGATGACAACCGATCGGGACATCGTCAGGCCTACGATGAAGACCGATCTGGACCTTGTCAGAAATACGAAGACAACCGATCGGGACATTGTCAGACCTAGGATAACAACCAATCAGGACGTTGTCAGACCTACGATGACGACCGATCGGAACGTTGTCAGAAATACGATGACAACCAATCGGGACATCGTCAGACCTACGATGAAGACCGATCTGGACCTTGTCAGAAATACGAAGACAACCGATCGGGACGTTGTCAGACCTATGATGAAGACCGATCGGGACGTTGTCAGACCTACGATGACAACCGATCAGGACATTGTCAGACCTACGATGACGACTGATCGGGACATTATCAGACCTACGATGAAGACCGATCTGGACGTTGTCAGAAATACGATGACAACCAATCGGGACGTTGTCAGACCTACAAAGACAACAAATCGGGACGTTGTCAGACCTACGATGGCGACCAATTGGGACGTTGTCAGACCTACGATGACGACCGATCGGGACGTTGTCAGACCTACGATGACAACCAATCGGGACGTTGTCAGACCTACGATGAAGACCGATCGGGACATTGTCAGACCTAGGATGACAACCGATCGGGACGTTGTCAGACCTACGATGACGACCGATCGGGAAGTTGTCAGACCTACGATGAAGACCGATCTGGACGTTGTCAGAAATACGATGACAACCAATCAGGACGTTGTCAGACCTACGATGACGACCGATTGGGACGTTGTCAGACCTACGATGACAACCAATCGTGACGTTGTCAGACCTACGATGACAAAAAATCGGGGCGCTGTCGGACCTACGATGACGACCGATCAGGACGTTGTCAGACCTACGATGACAACCGATCGGGACGTTGTCAGACCTACGATGAAGACCGATCTGGACGTTGTCAGAAATACCATGACAACCAATTGGGACGTTGTCAGACCTACGATGAAGACCAATCGGGACATTGTCAGACCTACGATGAAGACCGATCTGGACGTTGTCAGAAATACGATGACAACCAATCGGGACATCGTCAGACCTACGATGAAGACCGATCTGGACCTTGTCAGAAATACGAAGACAACCGATCGGGACATTGTCAGACCTAGGATGACAACCGATCGGGACGTTGTCAGACCTACGATGGCGACCAATCAGGACATTGTCAGACCTACGATGAAGACCGATTGGGACGTTGTCAGACCTACGATGGCGACCAATTGGGACGTTATCAGACCTACGATGACAACCAATCGGGACGTTGTCAGACCTACGATGACAACAAATCGGGACGCTGTCGGACCTACGATGACGACCGATCGGGACGTTGTCATATCTACGATGACGATCGATCGGGACGTTGTCAGACCTACGATGAGAACAAATCGGGACGTTGTCAGACCTACGATGACGACCGATCGGAACGTTGTCAGAAATATGATGACAACCGATCGGGACATCGTCAGGCCTACGATGAAGACCGATCTGGACCTTGTCAGAAATACGAAGACAACCGATCGGGACATTGTCAGACCTAGGATGACAACCAATCGCGACGTTGTCAGACCTACGATGACGACCGATCGGAACGTTGTCAGAAATACCATGACAACCAATCGGGACATCGTCAGACCTACGATGAAGACCAATCTGGACCTTGTCAGAAATACGAAGACAACCGATCGGGACATTGTCAGACCTAGGATGACAACCGATCGGGACGTTGTCAGACCTACGATGGCGACCAATCAGGACATTGTCAGACCTACGATGAAGACCGATTGGGACGTTGTCAGACCTACGATGGCGACCAACTGGGACGTTATCAGACCTACGATGACGACCGATCGGGACGTTGTCACACCTACGATGACGACCAATCGGGACGTTGTCAGACCTACGATGACAACCAATCAGGACGTTGTCAGACCTACGATGACGACCGATTGGGACGTTGTCAGACCTACGATGACAACCAATCGTGACGTTGTCAGACCTACGATGACAAAAAATCGGGGCGCTGTCGGGCCTACGTTGACGACCGATCGGGACGTTGTCAGAAATATGATGACGATCGATCTGGAAGTTGTCAGAAATACGATGACAACCAATCGGGACGTTGTCAGACCTACGATGACGACCGATCGGAACGTTGTCAGAAATACGATGACAACCGATCGGGACGTTGTCAGACCTACAATGGCGACCGATTGGGACATTGTCAGACCTACGATGAAGACCGATCTGGACGTTGTCAGAAATACGATGACAACCAATTGGGACGTTGTCAGACCTATGATGACAACCAATCGGGACGTTGTCAGAAATACGATGACAACCAATCAGGACATTGTCAGACCTACGATGACAACCGATCGGGACGTTGTCAGACCTATGATGAAGACCGATCGGGACGTTGTCAGACCTACGATGACAACCGATCAGGACATTGTCAGACCTACGATGACGACTGATCGGGACATTATCAGACCTACGATGAAGACCGATCTGGACGTTGTCAGAAATACGATGACAACCAATCGGGACGTTGTCAGACCTACAAAGACAACAAATCGGGACGTTGTCAGACCTACGATGGCGACCAATTGGGACGTTGTCAGACCTACGATGACGACCGATCGGGACGTTGTCAGACCTACGATGACAACCAATCGGGACGTTGTCAGACCTACGATGAAGACCGATCGGGACATTGTCAGACCTAGGATGACAACCGATCGGGACGTTGTCAGACCTACGATGACGACCGATCGGGAAGTTGTCAGACCTACGATGAAGACCGATCTGGACGTTGTCAGAAATACGATGACAACCAATCAGGACGTTGTCAGACCTACGATGACGACCGATTGGGACGTTGTCAGACCTACGATGACAACCAATCGTGACGTTGTCAGACCTACGATGACAAAAAATCGGGGCGCTGTCGGACCTACGATGACGACCGATCAGGACGTTGTCAGACCTACGATGACAACCGATCGGGACGTTGTCAGACCTACGATGAAGACCGATCTGGACGTTGTCAGAAATACCATGACAACCAATTGGGACGTTGTCAGACCTACGATGAAGACCAATCGGGACATTGTCAGACCTACGATGAAGACCGATCTGGACGTTGTCAGAAATACGATGACAACCAATCGGGACATTGTCAGACCTACGATGAAGACCGATCTGGACCTTGTCAGAAATACGAAGACAACCGATCGGGACATTGTCAGACCTAGGATGACAACCGATCGGGACGTTGTCAGACCTACGATGGCGACCAATCAGGACATTGTCAGACCTACGATGAAGACCGATTGGGACGTTGTCAGACCTACGATGGCGACCAATTGGGACGTTATCAGACCTACGATGACAACCAATCGGGACGTTGTCAGACCTACGATGACAACAAATCGGGACGCTGTCGGACCTACGATGACGACCGATCGGGACGTTGTCATATCTACGATGACGATCGATCGGGACGTTGTCAGACCTACGATGAGAACAAATCGGGACGTTGTCAGACCTACGATGACGACCGATCGGAACGTTGTCAGAAATATGATGACAACCGATCGGGACATCGTCAGGCCTACGATGAAGACCGATCTGGACCTTGTCAGAAATACGAAGACAACCGATCGGGACATTGTCAGACCTAGGATGACAACCAATCGGGACGTTGTCAGACCTACGATGACGACCGATCGGAACGTTGTCAGAAATACCATGACAACCAATCGGGACATCGTCAGACCTACGATGAAGACCGATCTGGACCTTGTCAGAAATACGAAGACAACCGATCGGGACATTGTCAGACCTAGGATGACAACCGATCGGGACGTTGTCAGACCTACGATGGCGACCAATCAGGACATTGTCAGACCTACGATGAAGACCGATTGGGACGTTGTCAGACCTACGATGGCGACCAACTGGGACGTTATCAGACCTACGATGACAACCAATCGGGACGTTGTCAGACCTACGATGACAACAAATCGGGACGCTGTCGGACCTACGATGACGACCGATCGGGACGTTGTCATATCTACGATGACAACCAATCGGGACGTTGTCAGACCTACGATGACAACAAATCGGGACGTTGTCAGACCTAGGATGACGACCGATCGGGACGTTGTCAGAAATACGATGACGATCGATCTGGACGTTGTCAGAAATACGATGACAACCAATCGGGACGTTGTCAGACCTGCGATGACGACCGATCGGAACGTTGTCAGAAATATGATGACAACCGATCGGGACGTTGTCAGACCTACAATGGCGACCGATCAGGACATTGTCAGACCTACAATGGCGACCGATCGGGACGTTGTCAGACCTAGGATGACGACCGATCTGGACGTTGTCAGAAATACGATGACAACCGATCGGGACGTTGTCAGACCTACGATGGCGACCGATCAGGACATTGTCAGACCTACGATGAAGACCGATCTGGACGTTGTCAGAAATACGATGACAACCAATCAGGACGTTGTCAGACCTACGATGACGACCGATTGGGACGTTGTCAGACCTACGATGACAACCAATCGTGACGTTGTCAGACCTACGATGACAAAAAATCGGGGCGCTGTCGGACCTACGATGACGACCGATCGGGACGTTGTCATATCTACGATGACGATCGATCGGGACGTTGTCAGACCTACGATGACAACAAATCGGGACGTTGTCAGACCTACGATGACGACCGATCGGAACGTTGTCAGACCTACGATGACAACAAATCGGGACGTTGTCAGACCTACGATGACGATCGATCTGGACGTTGTCAGAAACACGATGACGACCGATCGGAACGTTGTCAGACCTAGGATGACAACCAATCGGAACGTTGTCAGAAATACGATGACAACCAATCGGGACATCGTCAGACCTACGATGAAGACCGATCTGGACCTTGTCAGAAATACGAAGACAACCGATCGGGACATTGTCAGACCTAGGATGACAACCGATCGGGACGTTGTCAGACCTACGATGGCGACCAATCAGGACATTGTCAGACCTACGATGAAGACCGATTGGGACGTTGTCAGACCTACGATGGCGACCAATTGGGACGTTATCAGACCTACGATGACAACCAATCGGGACGTTGTCAGACCTACGATGACAACAAATCGGGACGCTGTCGGACCTACGATGACGACCGATCGGGACGTTGTCATATCTACGATGACGATCGATCGGGACGTTGTCAGACCTACGATGACAACAAATCGGGACGTTGTCAGACCTACGATGACGACCGATCGGGACGTTGTCAGAAATACGATGACGATCGATCTGGACGTTGTCAGAAATACGATGACAACCAATCGGGACGTTGTCAGACCTACGATGAAGACCGATCTGGACGTTGTCAGAAATACGATGACAACCGATCGGGACGTTGTCAGACCTACGATGGCGACCGATCAGGACATTGTCAGACCTACGATGAAGACCGATCTGGACGTTGTCAGAAATACGATGACAACCAATCAGGACGTTGTCAGACCTACGATGACGACCGATTGGGACGTTGTCAGACCTACGATGAAGACCGATCTGGACGTTGTCAGAAATACCATGACAACCAATTGGGACGTTGTCAGACCTACGATGAAGACCAATCGGGACATTGTCAGACCTACGATGAAGACCGATCTGGACGTTGTCAGAAATACGATGACAACCAATCGGGACATCGTCAGACCTACGATGAAGACCGATCTGGACCTTGTCAGAAATACGAAGACAACCGATCGGGACATTGTCAGACCTAGGATGACAACCGATCGGGACGTTGTCAGACCTACGATGGCGACCAATCAGGACATTGTCAGACCTACGATGAAGACCGATTGGGACGTTGTCAGACCTACGATGGCGACCAATTGGGACGTTATCAGACCTACGATGACAACCAATCGGGACGTTGTCAGACCTACGATGACAACAAATCGGGACGCTGTCGGACCTACGATGACGACCGATCGGGACGTTGTCAGACCTACGATGAGAACAAATCGGGACGTTGTCAGACCTACGATGACGACCGATCGGAACGTTGTCAGAAATATGATGACAACCGATCGGGACATCGTCAGGCCTACGATGAAGACCGATCTGGACCTTGTCAGAAATACGAAGACAACCGATCGGGACATTGTCAGACCTAGGATGACAACCAATCGGGACGTTGTCAGACCTACGATGACGACCGATCGGAACGTTGTCAGAAATACCATGACAACCAATCGGGACATCGTCAGACCTACGATGAAGACCGATCTGGACCTTGTCAGAAATACGAAGACAACCGATCGGGACATTGTCAGACCTAGGATGACAACCGATCGGGACGTTGTCAGACCTACGATGGCGACCAATCAGGACATTGTCAGACCTACGATGAAGACCGATTGGGACGTTGTCAGACCTACGATGGCGACCAACTGGGACGTTATCAGACCTACGATGACAACCAATCGGGACGTTGTCAGACCTACGATGACAACAAATCGGGACGCTGTCGGACCTACGATGACGACCGATCGGGACGTTGTCATATCTACGATGACAACCAATCGGGACGTTGTCAGACCTACGATGACAACAAATCGGGACGTTGTCAGACCTAGGATGACGACCGATCGGGACGTTGTCAGAAATACGATGACGATCGATCTGGACGTTGTCAGAAATACGATGACAACCAATCGGGACGTTGTCAGACCTGCGATGACGACCGATCGGAACGTTGTCAGAAATATGATGACAACCGATCGGGACGTTGTCAGACCTACAATGGCGACCGATCAGGACATTGTCAGACCTACAATGGCGACCGATCGGGACGTTGTCAGACCTAGGATGACGACCGATCTGGACGTTGTCAGAAATACGATGACAACCGATCGGGACGTTGTCAGACCTACGATGGCGACCGATCAGGACATTGTCAGACCTACGATGAAGACCGATCTGGACGTTGTCAGAAATACGATGACAACCAATCAGGACGTTGTCAGACCTACGATGACGACCGATTGGGACGTTGTCAGACCTACGATGACAACCAATCGTGACGTTGTCAGACCTACGATGACAAAAAATCGGGGCGCTGTCGGACCTACGATGACGACCGATCGGGACGTTGTCATATCTACGATGACGATCGATCGGGACGTGGTCAGACCTACGATGACAACAAATCGGGACGTTGTCAGACCTACGATGACGACCGATCGGAACGTTGTCAGACCTACGATGACAACAAATCGGGACGTTGTCAGACCTACGATGACGATCGATCTGGACGTTGTCAGAAACACGATGACGACCGATCGGAACGTTGTCAGACCTAGGATGACAACCAATCGGGACGTGGTCAGACCTACGATGACGACCGATCGGAACGTTGTCAGAAATACGATGACAACCAATCGGGACATCGTCAGACCTACGATGAAGACCGATCTGGACCTTGTCAGAAATACGAAGACAACCGATCGGGACATTGTCAGACCTAGGATGACAACCGATCGGGACGTTGTCAGACCTACGATGGCGACCAATCAGGACATTGTCAGACCTACGATGAAGACCGATTGGGACGTTGTCAGACCTACGATGGCGACCAATTGGGACGTTATCAGACCTACGATGACAACCAATCGGGACGTTGTCAGACCTACGATGACAACAAATCGGGACGCTGTCGGACCTACGATGACGACCGATCGGGACGTTGTCATATCTACGATGACGATCGATCGGGACGTTGTCAGACCTACGATGACAACAAATCGGGACGTTGTCAGACCTACGATGACGACCGATCGGGACGTTGTCAGAAATACGATGACGATCGATCTGGACGTTGTCAGAAATACGATGACAACCAATCGGGACGTTGTCAGACCTACGATGAAGACCGATCTGGACGTTGTCAGAAATACGATGACAACCGATCGGGACGTTGTCAGACCTACGATGGCGACCGATCAGGACATTGTCAGACCTACGATGAAGACCGATCTGGACGTTGTCAGAAATACGATGACAACCAATCAGGACGTTGTCAGACCTACGATGACGACCGATTGGGACGTTGTCAGACCTACGATGACAACCAATCGTGACGTTGTCAGACCTACGATGACAAAAAATCGGGGCGCCGTCGGACCTACGATGACGACCGATCGGGACGTTGTCATATCTACGATGACGATCGATCGGGACGTTGTCAGACCTACGATGACAACAAATCGGGACGTTGTCAGACCTACGATGACGACCGATCGGGACATTGTCAGAAATATGATGACGATCGATCTGGACGTTGTCAGAAATACGATGACAACCAATCGGGACGTTGTCAGACCTACGATGACGACCGATCGGAACGTTGTCAGAAATATGATGACAACCGATCGGGACATCGTCAGACCTACGATGAAGACCGATCTGGACCTTAGTCAGAAATACGAAGACAACCGATCGGGACATTGTCAGACCTAGGATGACAACCAATCGGGACGTTGTCAGACCTACGATGACGACCGATCGGAACGTTGTCAGAAATACCATGACAACCAATCGGGACATCGTCAGACCTACGATGAAGACCGATCTGGACCTTGTCAGAAATACGAAGACAACCGATCGGGACATTGTCAGACCTAGGATGACAACCGATCGGGACGTTGTCAGACCTACGATGGCGACCAATCAGGACATTGTCAGACCTACGATGACGATCGATCGGGACGTTGTCAGACCTACGATGACAACAAATCGGGACGTTGTCAGACCTACGATGACGACCGATCGGAACGTTGTCAGACCTACGATGACAACAAATCGGGACGTTGTCAGACCTACGATGACGATCGATCTGGACGTTGTCAGAAACACGATGACGACCGATCGGAACGTTGTCAGACCTAGGATGACAACCAATCGGGACGTGGTCAGACCTACGATGACGACCGATCGGAACGTTGTCAGAAATACGATGACAACCAATCGGGACATCGTCAGACCTACGATGAAGACCGATCTGGACCTTGTCAGAAATACGAAGACAACCGATCGGGACATTGTCAGACCTAGGATGACAACCGATCGGGACGTTGTCAGACCTACGATGGCGACCAATCAGGACATTGTCAGACCTACGATGAAGACCGATTGGGACGTTGTCAGACCTACGATGGCGACCAATTGGGACGTTATCAGACCTACGATGACAACCAATCGGGACGTTGTCAGACCTACGATGACAACAAATCGGGACGCTGTCGGACCTACGATGACGACCGATCGGGACGTTGTCATATCTACGATGACGATCGATCGGGACGTTGTCAGACCTACGATGACAACAAATCGGGACGTTGTCAGACCTACGATGACGACCGATCGGGACGTTGTCAGAAATACGATGACGATCGATCTGGACGTTGTCAGAAATACGATGACAACCAATCGGGACGTTGTCAGACCTACGATGAAGACCGATCTGGACGTTGTCAGAAATACGATGACAACCGATCGGGACGTTGTCAGACCTACGATGGCGACCGATCAGGACATTGTCAGACCTACGATGAAGACCGATCTGGACGTTGTCAGAAATACGATGACAACCAATCAGGACGTTGTCAGACCTACGATGACGACCGATTGGGACGTTGTCAGACCTACGATGACAACCAATCGTGACGTTGTCAGACCTACGATGACAAAAAATCGGGGCGCCGTCGGACCTACGATGACGACCGATCGGGACGTTGTCATATCTACGATGACGATCGATCGGGACGTTGTCAGACCTACGATGACAACAAATCGGGACGTTGTCAGACCTACGATGACGACCGATCGGGACATTGTCAGAAATATGATGACGATCGATCTGGACGTTGTCAGAAATACGATGACAACCAATCGGGACGTTGTCAGACCTACGATGATGACCGATCGGAACGTTGTCAGAAATATGATGACAACCGATCGGGACATCGTCAGACCTACGATGAAGACCGATCTGGACCTTAGTCAGAAATACGAAGACAACCGATCGGGACATTGTCAGACCTAGGATGACAACCAATCGGGACGTTGTCAGACCTACGATGACGACCGATCGGAACGTTGTCAGAAATACCATGACAACCAATCGGGACATCGTCAGACCTACGATGAAGACCGATCTGGACCTTGTCAGAAATACGAAGACAACCGATCGGGACATTGTCAGACCTAGGATGACAACCGATCGGGACGTTGTCAGACCTACGATGGCGACCAATCAGGACATTGTCAGACCTACGATGAAGACCGATTGGGACGTTGTCAGACCTACGATGGCGACCAATTGGGACGTTATCAGACCTACGATGACAACCAATCGGGACGTTGTCAGACCTACGATGACAACAAATCGGGACGCTGTCGGACCTACGATGACGACCGATCGGGACGTTGTCATATCTACGATGACGATCGATCGGGACGTTGTCAGACCTACGATGACAACAAATCGGGACGTTGTCAGACCTACGATGACGACCGATCGGGACGTTGTCAGACCTACGATGGCGACCAATTGGGACGTTGTCAGACCTATGATGATGATGACCGATCGGGACGTTGTCAGAACTACGATGACGACCGATTGGGACGTTGTCAGACCTACGATGACGACTGATCGGGACGTTGTCAGATCTACAATGACAACCGATCGGGACGTTTTCAGACCTACGATGAAGACCGATCTGGACGTTGTCAGAAATACGATGAAAACCAATCGGGACGTTGTCAGACCTACGATGACGACCGATCGGGACGTTGTCAGAAATACGATGACAACCGATCGGGACGTTGTCACACCTACAATGACAACCAATCGGGACGTTGTCAGACCTATGATGAAGACCGATCGGGACATTGTCAGACCTACGATGAAGACCGATCTGGACATTGTCAGAAATACGATGAAGACCGATCTGGATGTTGTCAGAAATACGATGACAACCAATCGGGACGTTGTCAGACCTACGATGACGACCGATCGGGATGTTATCAGATCTACGATGACGACCAATCGGGACGCTGTCAGAGCTATGATGACAACCAATCGGGACGTTGTCAGACCTACGATGACGACCAGTCGGGACGCTGTCAGATCTACGATGACACTGGTATGGAGCTGATGCCCATACCAGTGACTTCACACTAGACGATCTGCCCCAGTAAAAGCCCTCAACCCCCTTTACTGCATCCTATAATAATTTCCATAACTGTAATTAACCAAAAAGGTGACAAATGTGTATAAAGTCAGCAGCAAAATAAAATATGGACAACAGGAGTTATTGACCGTCTGTTGTGGAATCTAAACATCACATCCTTTGCAGGTAGTTGTGTCTGTTTGTGGATCCTGGACTTTGCTCTGTGGGGTTTGTGGTGTGTTTATACACACACACTGTTGCCGCTGTTAGTTCTGTGTATTTTGTATTTTGTGTTATAAATTGCAATAAATTTAGCCTCTTCTTACTAGCACCTTCAATTCCATTTGCTATATTGTAATTTTTACGTACTACTTTGCAAAACAACATAATAAATTATGATGATTTTCAGGGTGAGGAGGAACCTGCTGTGTTAACAGTTACTTCCTGGTTCACTTGAAGCTGAAATACTGGATTTCATCATAGCTTTTTGGGATAATAAAGTTTGAGTCTTGTGAAAGGTGATGATAAAAGGTGATGATGAAAGATGCTGTGTTTAGGGGATGGGAGGGGCCAGGGGTATTTCCTATTTACTGCCACCCTGTGGTGGGTTGTGGAGGCAGCAGTTTTGTGGTTTTGCTCACTACCTGGTGTTTGCCACCTGGTTTTGGGCAGAATCGCCTTGAAATCTTACATACTCTGCATTTAAGAAAAAATAAATGAATTAATCATTACTAAATACATATTGGGACCTGTGGCAATGAAACAAACATACTGAACCAACACAAACCTCTTATTATGTTAGCTGTAACAGGCAAGAGACTACCATCCATGTGTAACTTCAGGTCTTACCAAACTGCTGGTGTTGGTCTGGACAGCGTCTCTGATGCTCACTATCCGAGCCTGGGGGTTCAGCAGAGATCCATACTTGCGCCATTCAACTTCAAAATGACGTGACAGAGGTATGCTGCAGCCCAGAGAGTCCTGCAAGATGACCATGTGGTTCACTTAAGCCTCATGATGCAACAGCAAACATCAACCTTCTGCTTAACAAGTTAGTGTGGTTTGTCAACTATCAACCTGACAGCCTGCAACATGTACAGCTGCTTACAGATCTTACTGGTAGTGCTGGTTAAGATTGGACGAGGATTGTTACTAATATTAATGTTGATGTTAATCAGCGTGAATATGATTCACTGCTGCTGGAAGTTGCAAAAGAGCATTCCTATCCTAATAGCAAAACAATTTAACGCTTCTGCCAAGGTGCAGATAGGAGCTCTGCTGGTGTAGAGGTAAATGAGTGGGATGGTCATGAGGTGAAACCCTGATGCTGCATCTTGATAAATCAAGTCAGATAGTTGTGCTGCTTCTCCAGATGCAGATCATACTGCTGATGCAATATGATTTCAGTCATTCGGTATCGTTCAGTAAAAGGGCATTCACAGTCGCCCGATCGCGCAAATAAACTCAGCCTTGTGAAAGTCCTTCAAAGGACGTTGAAAAAATATTAGCTTGGCGATTGGCCAGTTTTTTCATAATGAGCTGAAAACTGTTCTAACAGGGTTCAGAGCTCTGCACCGGTTCCCAGTGTCCGGTTCGTCTCAGTCTCATCTCAGTTCTTTCCTGCAAAAAGTTTGGCACACCATTCCTCCTACACCTTTTGTCTCACTTCAATTATTCGCTTTTTCTAACATTTAAACTTTTGAAGTTTTTCAAGCTTTTGTCAAATTTTCAAATCTGTTCCTGTGATTGGAGAAAACAGAAATTCAGCTCAGGGATTGGTCACCAATGTGCGCCGGTACACAAGTACGCATATACAAGGCACAGGTTCAAACCCAGCATCTAACATTGTGCGCAGTTATGGCATGTCAGTTGTTGCACACAGTGCTGCATGCTGTTCCATCAAAGGTCCTCACTTCAGCTGTGCTTCAATAGGCAACAGTTGCAAACTCTGCAGTTCAAGTGTCTGGAATGTGCACAAATAAAATGAAATGTGTTTGTTGTAAGGTCTATGTCTCCAAAAGTTGTACAAATAATACAAATTTTTAATACAAAGTTAAAAAATAAACTTGAGAAATCACAGTTCAGCGTTAAATTTTTGTTACAATACTTAAAATAAAACAAATGAAATGAAACAAAATTGTTCACTTTGAACAATAAGTCTTGAACTGATTACATAAGCAATTTTGAATGAGTTTTTGCAATGATGAATGCAGTGTCACTACTGACTTCAGAATTCTTGTTGTTTTTACAAACTATTCAAAATAGTCCACATCTTTATTCAATCCTGCTGATAACACAGTGGTGGAAGTTTCAAAAAGGCATTCCCATTCCCGTCTTCATGCTGCTTATCCGGGGTCGGGTCGCGGGGGCAGCAGCCTAAGCAGGGAAGCCCAGACTTCCCTCTCCCCAGCCACATTTGCCAACTCTGCGGGGGGATCCCGAGGCGTTCCCAGGCCAGCTGAGAGATATAATCCCTCCAGCGTGTCCTGGGTCTTCCCCGGGGTCTCCTCCCCGAGGGACGTGCCTGGAACACCTCAACAGGGAGGTCCAGGAGGCATCCTGACCAGATGCCCGAGCCACCTCAACTGGTTCCTCTCGATGCGGAGGAGCAGCGGCTCTACTCTGATCTCCTCCCGGATGACCGAGCTCCTCACCCTATCTCTAAGGGAGAGCCCGGCCACCCTGCGGAGGAAACTCATTTCAGCCGCCTGTATACGAGATCTCCTTCTTTTGGTCACGACCCACAGCTCATGACCATAGGTGAGGGTAGGAACGTAGATCGACTGGTAAATCGAGAGCTTCGCCTTCTGGCTCAGCTCCTTCTTCACCACGACAGATCGGCGCAGACTCCACATTACTGCAGACGCCGCACTGATCCGTCGGTCCATCCCATGCTCCATCCTTCCCTCACTCGTGAACAAGACCCCGAGATATTTAAACTCCTCCACCTGAGGCAGGACCTGACTCCCGACCCGGAGAGGGCAATCCACCCTATTCCGGCTGAGGACCATGGTCTCAGATTTGGAGGTGCTGATTCTCATCCCAGCCGCTTCACACTCGGCTGCGAATCGCTCAAGCGAGAGCTGGAGATCACGACCAGACGAAGCCAACAGGACCACATCATCTGCAAAAAGCAGGGACCCAATCCTGAGGCCACCAAGCCGGATCCCCTCAACACCTCGGCTGCACCTAGAAATTCTGTCCATATAAGTTATGAACAGAATCGATGATAAAGGGCAGCCTTGGCGGAGTCCAACCCTCACTGGAAACTAATCCGACTTACTACCAGCAATGCGGACCAAGCTCTGACACCTGTCGTACAGGGACCGGACAGTTCGTACAAGGACGTCCGGTACCCCATACTCCCAGAGTACCCCCCACAGGAGCCCCCGGGGGACACCGTCGAACGCCTTCTCCAGGTCCACAAAGCACATGTAGACTGGTTGGGCAAACTCCCATGTCCCCTCCAGGACCCCAAAGAGGGTATAGAGCTGGTCCACTGCTCCGTGACCAGGACGAAAACCACACTGCTCCTCCTCAATCCGAGATTCGACTATCCGGCAGACCCTCCTCTCCAGGACCCCTGAATAGACCTTACCAGGGAGGCTGAGGAGTGTGATTCCCCTGTAATTGAAACACACCCTTCGGTCCCCCTTCTTAAAAAGGGGGACCACCACCCCAGTCTGCCAGTCCAGAGGCACTGCCCCCGATGTCCACGCGATGCTGCAGAGGCGTGTCAGCCAGGACAGCCCCACAGCATCCAGAGCCTTAAGGAACTCCGGGCGGATCTTATCCACCCCCGGGGCCTTGCCGCCAAGGAGCTTTTTAACCACCTCAGCGACTTCAGCCCCAGAGATAGGAGAGTCCACCCCTGAGTCCACCAGCTCTGCTCCCTCATGGGAAGACGTGTTGGTAGGATTGAGGAGGTCTTCGAAGTATTCCTTCCACCGACCCACAACGTCCCGAGCTGAGGTCAGCAGCACCCCATCTCCACTGTACACAGTATTGATGGAGCACTGCTTCCCCCTCCTGAGCCGCCGGATGGTGATTCTGGTCACGGCTTCGAGGTGACCAGAATCACCTCGAAGCCGTCTGGAAGTCTTTCTCCATGGCCTCGCCGAACTCCTCCCATGCCCGAGTTTTTGCCTTGGCGACAGCCGAAGCCGCATGCTGCTTAGCCTGTCGGTACCCATCAGCTGCCTCCAGAGTCCCACAGGCCAAGAAGGCCGATAGGACTCCTTCTTCAGCTTGACGGTTTGCCTCACTGTTGGTGTCCACCAACCAGTCCTGGGATTACCGCCACGACAGGCACCAACGACCTTACAACCACAGCTCCGGCTGGCCGCCTCAGCAATAGAGACACGGAACACAGCCCATTCGGACTCAATGTCCCCCGCCTCACTCGGGACATGGTTGAAGCTCTGCTGAAGGTGGGAGTTGAAGCTCGCTCTGACGGGGGACTCAGCCAGACGTTCCCAGCAGACCCTCACAACACGTTTGGGCCTGCCAGATCTGACCGGCTTCCTCCCCCACCATCTGAGCCAACTCACCACCAGGTGGTGATCAGTTGAAGCTCCGCCCCCCTCTTCACCCGAGTGTCCAAGGCATGTGGCCGCAGGTCCGACGATACGACTACAAAATCGATCATCGAACTGCGGCCCAGGGAATCCTGATGCCAGGTGCACATATGGCCACTCTTATGTTGGAACATGGTGTTCGTTGTGGACAATCCATGATGAGCACAAAACTCCAATAACAAAACACCATTTGGGTTCAGAGGGGGGGGAGACCATATCTCCCAATCACTCCCCTCCAGGTCTCACTGTCATTGCCCACGTGAGCATTGAAGTCCCCCAGCAGAACAATGGAGTCCCCAGAAGGAGCACCCTCCAGCACTCCCTCCAAGGACTCCAGAAAGGGTGGGTACTCTGAACTGCTGTTCGGTGCATAAGCACAGACAACAGCCAGGACCCGTCCCCCCACCCGGAGGCGGAGGGAAACTACCCTTTCATCCACCGGGGTAAACCCCAACGTGCAGGCACCAAGCTGGGGACTGATGAGAATGCCCACACCTGCTCGGCGCCTCTCACCATGAGCAACTCCAGAGTGGAAGATGGTCCAGCCCCTCTCGAGGGTTCTGGTTCCAGAGCCCAAGCCATGCGTCGAGGTGAGTCCAACTATATCTAGCCGGAATCGCTCAACCTCGTGCACAAGCTCAGGCTCCTTCCCCACCAGAGAGGTGACGTTCCACGTCCCTAGAGCCAGCTTCTGCAGCCGGGGATCCGACCGCCAGGGTCCCCGCCTCTTGCTGCCGCCCAGCTCACATTGCACCTGACCCCTACGGCTCCTCCAGATGGTGAGCTCACGGGAGGTGGGGCCCTTGTAACCCTTTTGGGCTGAGCCCGACCGGGCCCCATGGGCAAAGGCCTGACCACCAGACGCTCGCTCTCGTACCCCACCTCCAGGCCTGGCTCCAGAGGGGGGTCCCGGTGACCCGCGTCCGGGCAAGGGAACATTCATGCCCAGGTTTGTCGTCGTCATAGAGGTCAAGCATTCCCATTCCAATGGCAAAATATTGCAATGCTTCTAATAGCTTGCAGGTAAGAGCTGTTGCTGTAGTTAAATGCAAAAGGCTGTGGTTCAGAAGTTCACGGGTTCAATACGAGATGCTGCAGCTTAACAAATAATGTCAGAAGGTTATTGTGGTCTTCTCCAAGTGGTGAAGCTAATACAATTTAATTTCAATTATTGAGCATAATTAAGTAATAATGCATTCACAGTTGCTGTTCTTTCAATAACAGCACATTTTATAGTTATTATTATTCTGCCAAATTTCGGCACCCATTCCTCTTTGACTGTTTGTGTCACTTCAGCCATTCAAATATTAAACTCTTCATTCAGCAGAATTATGCTATGAATTTGTCATGGTAAACTTTTGTACATTTTGAGTTATTCTGCATTTTAAAAAAAAACAAAACAGGCTTGTGATTGGATAAAAGCCCGTCAAACCAAATGCTGTGGACAATAAAAAATTCAGCTCAGACATTTGTCAGTTTGTACATAACGAGCTGCAAACTACTTCAACAGGGTTTAGAGGTCCGCACCCGTTTCCAGTGTCTGGTACATTGCAGTCCTAACTTTGGAGTAACAGCAAGCTTTAACCTTGATCTGTCCTGCTTGAAAGCTATTCAGTTTGACATAAATTCATGGTGGAACTTTACTTCTATTGAAGCTGCTTCCATTCACACTGTGTCAAATTACTTGATTTCACGCATCGCTTCCAGCAATAAATGCTGCACCCCTGCTCGCAGCTGGAATGTGTTACCACTAATTTCAGAGACATCTTCAGCTTTTTTGCATTACTCATCAGTATTTAAACATTATTGCATTCACACTTGCTGCTATGTAATAGCAACATTACTAGATTATATAGTTATAATTTTTTCACTATTAAGTATAAGATACAGCAAAACATCATTATATTATATTTATATTATATTATACACTACTCAAAAAATAAAGGGAACACCTAAAAAACACGATGTAACTCCAAGTCAACCAGACTTCTGTGAAATGGAACTGTCCACTTAGGAAGCAACACTGATTGACAATCAGTTCCACCTGCTGTTGTGCAAATGGAACAGACAACAGGTGGAAATTAGAGGCAACTGGCAAGACACACCCAATAAAGGAGTGGTTATGCAGGTGGAGACCACAGACCACTTCTCAGTTCCGATGCTTTCTGGCTGATGTTTTGGTCTGAATGCTGGAGGTGCTTTCACTCTAGTGGTAGCATGAGACGGAGTCTACAACCCACACAAGTGGCTCAGGTAGTGCAGCTCATCCAGGATGGCACATCAATGCCAGCTGTGGCAAGAAGGTTTGCTGTGTCTGTCAGCGTAGTGTCCAGAGCATGGAGGCGCTACCAGGAGACAGGCCAGTACATCAGGAGACGTGGAGGAGGCCGTGGGAGGACAACAACCCAGCAGCAGGACCGCTACCTCCTTCTTTGTGCAAGGAGGAACAGGAGGAGCACTGCCAGAGCCCTGCAGAATGAGCTCCAGCAGGACACAAATGTGCATGTGTCTGCTCCAACAGTCAGAAACAGACTCCATGAGGGTGGTATGAGGACCCGACGTCCACAGGTGGGGGTTGTGCTTCCAGCCCAACACCGTGCAGGACGTTTGGCGTTTGCCAGAGAAACACCAAGATTGGTAAATTCTCCACTGGCGCCCTGAGCTCTTCACAGATGGAAGCAGGTTCACACTGAGCACATGTGGCAGACGTGACAGAGTCTGGAGACGCCGTGGAGAACGTTCTGCTGCCTGCAACATCCTCCAGCAGGACCGGTTTGGCAGTGGGTCAGTAATAGTGTGGGGGGGCATTTCTTTGGAGGGCAGCACAGCCCTCCATGTGCTCGCCAGAGGTAGCCTGACTGCCATTAGGTACCGAGATGAGATCCTCAGACCCCTTGTGGGACCATATGCTGGTGCGGTTGGCCCTGGGTTCCTCCTAATGCAAGACAATGCTAGACCTCATGTGGCTGGAGTGTGTCAGCAGTTCCTGCAACACCAAGGCATTGATGTTATGGACCGGCCCGCCCGTTCCCCAGACCTGGATCCAGCTGAGAACATCTGGGACATCATGTCTCGCTCCATCCACCAACGCCAAGTTGCACCACAGACTGTCCAGGAGTTGGCGGATGCTTTAGTCCAGGTCTGGGAGGAGATCCCTCAGGAGAACATCCACCGCCTCATCAGGAGCATGCCCAGGCGTTGTAGGGAGGTCATACAGGCACGCGGAGGCCACACACACTACTGAGCCTCATTCTGACTTGTTTAAAGGACATTACATCAAAGTTGGATCAGCCTGTAGTGTGTTTTTCCACTTTCATTTGGAGTAGAACTCCAAATCCAGACCTCCATGGGTTGATATGTTTGGTTTTCATTGATAATTTTTGTGATTTTGTTGTCAGCACATTCTGCTATGGAAAGAACAAAGTATTTAATAAAAATATTTAATTCATTCAGAGCTACAACGTGGTACTTTAGTGTTCCCTTTAGTTTTCTGAGCAGTGTATGTATATTATATTATAGAGTGAACTGCAGTCACAGCACACTCATCACACACACAACCCATCACACAGTCTTGTTGTCATGGCCCCATATTCACACCCACCCGTGGACTGAACATTAAAACTCCGCTATGCTGCAACATGTGCGTTAAATCTACGCCAGTCCCTTCAGAGGTTAATTTTGCGCTTGTCTCTGTGTGGTCCTGTGATGGACCAACAACCTGTCCGACAACCTTTACTGGTTCAGAAAAAGGATGGATATGTTCTGACATGTAGATCGATTTTAAATGTGATTTTCTTCTCCTGAGTGTTTTACTGTGTGCCTTGGCCGAAAGCTGGTGAAGACATTTCATTGTGCTTTGCAAGAGAGTGTTGATGATGACACTACTTGGGATGACTGACGGTTTGAGTCCTGACCTGCAAACTCTGGAAACAGGAACTTCCTGAACCCCTGAATCGCTGAAGCTCTGTTTCTAGACTCACCGACGAATGGACCACACTCCTAATCTCCACCCAGTCCGGTGGACTCTCTAGTGGAGAGTTTCCAAACGAGGCCACGTACTGGGGATACTCCGGTCCTCTGAGAACTTCCAGAAGCAGCTGGGAGACCAGGGAGCAGTTAGCCATGTCCTCCAGTCTGCAACAACAAGAGAAGACACAATTACAAACACAATGAGACCCACAGAGACCACAGTATCAGTTCCCAAGTCCATGATGTGTTGAGTGGAAGAATGCCGTGCCTTAAGGTGCAGGCAGACAAAGAGTCCACGCCAAACAGGATGGCAGAGCGCCGATGTGGACTCTGCAGACAGTCCTGGTCTGGACTGCTGTGGAGGACAGACAGAGTGTCTCTGAGATGTCCGCTTCTGCTGATCCCAGTGGCGAGTTGGTCAAGGATCAATCCTGGTCTGTGGAGCTCATTCAGTCCCAGAACACCACACCGGAGATTAACTTCCATCTTTTAGTCAAAGTCAGCAGATCTTTTCTGGTCTCCCTGGCTGAAGCAAATTAAATAATCCTGAAAAGATGAACATGAGGCGGCACCTTACAGGACTTTCCTGGACCCTATCAGAACCAGACTGATTCTTTTTGAGGCACCTCAGATTATTTACTATCCTGCATCCAGTCACCTCATAGCTCTCCGCAACATGCTAATCTCCTTCATTTTCTGCAACCACAGAATGTAAATGTCTTTTTCTGCTTGTTTAGGCTTTGCGTCTCCAGTCTAGTACTGTATCTGCTGCCATGCCTGTTGCCTTTTTCATGAAGAAGCCAATAAAAATACTGAAGAAGAAAAACTGCAGGTTCTAATTCTACATTCATCCAGAGAGAAGGCAGCTGTGGACTGGCGTTGTGCTTTTACGAGATCTTGCTGGGAGAGAAAAGAGAAGGATATTCTGTTGTTCTTGTTCCGGACACAAGCGGCATTCCCACAACGTAACCTGGATTTCCACTGTACTGCACGACCACGTCTCCTTGGCCCTCCTTTTCAGGGCACACAAGACAGAAAGTGTCACTCAGATTCGAGATGAATGGTTTCAGTTTCATGAAAACATGAGAAATTTCTGAAAAGTTCAGAGTTTTTCCTCCAGATGGGGCGATACACTCAGAAAACCTCTGCATAGAACTCAGACCGGCCATGGATTTAATAAATACATTGGCTGATAGAAAGTACCTGGATGAACGAGAGCTGGAACTCCTGTTTCAGCTGTACTGTCGCTTCACGGATGGATCCCAGAACCAGAGACACCGTTGCATTCACCACCATTCCAGCCGAAGTGTGTGTTATCACATAGACGACCTGACAACACAAAAACGGTCTAACTGTTCTTAGACCAGCAACAGGTTCCTAGTTCAGGCAACGTCAGACTCACGGGTGGGTCTGCTGAGTCACTAACGTTCTTGTGACAGTCCATGGCATGTCGCCATGCAAATGAAGACTGTGATGGAGCTTCCTGGGATTGGCTGCTCCTGTATTAGTGCTTGTGCTGCCCTCAGAGTGATGTTGCTGCTATAATTGGTCGGCCACGCTCACGCCTGCCTGTGGCTGGCTGGATCTCTGCTGAGCGGCGATATAAAAGCTGACGTCGTCCCCACACATAGCAGCTGTGTTTGGCTTGGACGTTATGCCACAGCTTGCCACTCCATCACGGCCAGTGACTCAAACTGGTTTGGTGAACCGCTATGGTTACTAACCGTTTGTAACTTTGGTGTTGAGTTGCTTGCGGTCTAAGTTTTGGCTGATATGTTTTTTGTTTGGCATTGATTGGCACACCAAGGGGGCGGGGGGGAACTCAGGTCTTTGAACGCCACACAATCCTGCAGATGTTCAGAGTTTTGCTGCTACAACACACCTAACTCAAATCCATTAGTAAAGAGTTTGATGTCAGGCTCTGCATAAGTCTGCTAATTAAGTCGGATGTGAGTCAGGTGTGTTTCAGTGGAGAAACTTGTGGGACTACGGTCCTCAAGGACCAGAGTTGCCCCCTCCTCCCTGTTTTATTATGTATATGAGGGTCATTCAATAAATAAGGTGAATTTTTCGTATAAGGACTTCCAATACAGATAGAAGCTTACTTTTTAAAATGTGTTTTGTTTTACTTCTTTTTCACATGGATTTAATTTCTTTTGCAGATTAAAAAAAAACTTTGAGAGTTTTGGCGATTAACAAAGATGGCCGACCAAGAAGCATGCTCCAGGATTGAACAGTGGTCAGCGGTAAGTTTTTGGTTGCTGAAGGCAGCAAATCAGTTGAAATTCATAGGAGAATGTCAGCTGTGTATGGTGCCACATGTTTCAGCCAAAAGAATGTCTACAAGTGGGCTAAATTGTTTGAAGAAGGCCGGAACAGTGTTGAAGATGAAGACAGGCCTGGGAGGCCTACAGAAGTAAGGTCTCCTGAGGTGATCGAATCAGTCAGTGACCTCATTCAGTCTGACAGAGGGGGGACCAAGATGACATTGCAAGGACTTTAAGCTTATCTGTTGGGACAGCACACAAAATTGTCCATTATGACCTTAGATACTCGAAGGTCAGCTGCTGGTGGGTGCCAAAGATGCTTAGAACAGAGGAGGGTCAAGTGGTCCCAGCAGTGTCTCAACCACAGCCCAGACCTTGCCCCCTTCAGACTTTCAGTTGTTTGGTCCCTTGAAAGTGTTCACGAGAAGCACAGTTTGAAAGTGATGAAGTCAAAAGTAGGGCTGGGCGATATGGCCGAAAACTAAAATCTCCAATTGTTTTAAACCAAATCCGATTTCCGATTTTAATTGATTTTTTTTCCTGCTTACTGTAAAGAAAATAATAATAATAAATTACAAACGTCAAAAATGATTCTTTTGCAAAAATCCTTTTAATGCAGTCAGCCGAGGAATTTACCTGAATTTAAAGTGCAACTAAACAAGCTGTTAAACTAGATTATAAAAAGAGATGCAGGCGCTGCCGCTGTAAACATTATAAGAAACAACATGTTTGTACTTAGTGTGTTTCCACTGTGAGATAGTTTTTTAACTTTTGATCATACATTTATGAATAGGCCTCACTTCACTTGTGTAACTTAATTCTAAAATAAAAAACTAATAAATAACTAGAAACAGCTATTATTGAAATAATAGCAACTGTGAATGCCAATTTATTGAACTATGCTGAATGATTCAAATGAAATTGTAAAAGTATAAGAAATTGAAAAAAAAAATGCACAACTGACATTTTTTCTAATTACCTCACATCCGGTTTGAACCCATGATCTCCTGTATTGAAGCACATTGACTAACTCACTACACTGCTAGTTCTTAGTTAGACCTTGGAAAAAGTGTTGAAATTTTTCCAGTTGGGATGGGAACACCTTTTTTTTCCACTTGCAGCAGGGTGTAATCAGTGGGATTGCAAAAACATGTGCAAGGTTGAACATTCATGAGAATGACTTTTGTTATGGCAAACTTTTGTTGATTTTGAGATATTTAGCATTTTGTGAAATAAATTCAGGCTTGTGATTGGCTGAGAGCCCTTCAAACCAAATGCAGATTGGACACTGAAAAAATGCAGCTCAGCTCAGTTTTTGCATAATGAGCAGGAAATTGCTTCAACAAGGTCAGAGCTCTGCACCAGTTTCCAGTGGCCGGTACATGGCAGCCATATAAATACTGACAACTTCCACTTTATTACTGGTTTGGCAGAGTTTTATAACTGTCGTGTACAAATAAAGATGTTTCTAAATGTAAATCTGCTTTGTGCTTCTTAAAATCCAACAGGTTTTACATAAATGCATGGTGGAACTTTACTTTTTTCAAACCTGTTTTCATTCACAATGTGTCAAGTTAGATTATTGCTCCCAGCTGTGTTCTTCAACCAGCAGGGTCTGTTTGTTACTATATAAATTAGCATAGGTAGCGTAGGCTCAGAGTTTTTGCAATGTTTTGGTTTTTTTTTTTTTAAAATAAGGGGGCGTAACTTTGTAAAATCAAGGTTACGGCTCTAAGAGGAGGCAAAATATACCTGAGTATTACAGTGCAAATTGCAATATCATTATTGATGTAGAAAAAAGATAATGTTATTATTTGAGAATACAGGTATTTTAAAAGACCAGCAGATTTAAGTGATTGTTCACAGTGATTTTAACAACCAAACACAAATTTTAAATTTTATTATCAAGTCAAACTTTTTTAGCTGGTTCAAAAGTCTTCACCGGTTCTCAGTATCTGGTACATTGTGGTCATGACTCCCATTTTCTTTGAAAAAATATCAAGTCAGCTTAGTACCTCTTAATAGTACCTATTCATAGCACCAAAAGAAGATAAGTGTTCCTATACATGGTCACTAGATGGCGCTCTAAGACCAGAAATGTAAAGAAACTCTGCTTTTCAGTCCATGGTGCTTTTCAGTTGACCAACAGCAGTTTAGTTCAACCTTTCCCTTTTTTGTGATTGGCTTTTTTGTGTGTAGTGCAACCAGCAAAGTCTGTTTGTTACCAACTAAATCAGCATAGTTAGTATCAGCTAAGGCTTTTTTAATTTTATTTTTTTTTATAAAAATAATGATATAACAAGAGGGCCTGTTATATCAAGTCAGCTCTGTACCTATTAGTAGTACCTATTGATGGCACCTAAAATGAACATTTACTTTATCGCCACTAAATAGCACTCTAAGACCAGGAATTAAAAGAAACTCTGCGCTTTTCAGTCTATGGTGCTTTTCAGTTGACCAAAAGATCAATGGCTTCTCCTTCTTCACAGCAATTTAGTTCAGCCATTCTCTTTTAGCAATCCTGCTGATGACACGCTGGTGGAAATTCTAAAAAGGCATTTTTATGCCAAGAGCAAACTCTTCAACAGTTCTACCAGTACCTTGAACATCCTCTTTTCAATAGAAATGTTTTCCTTTTTTCCACACATGTATATTGGGGCAAAATGGTGGCCTAGTGGTTATGAGAATGGGCCTTCGTACTGGATATTGTAGATTTGAATCCAAACAGTAACATTTCACCAAATATTACCACACAGTACAACTTATTACCTCCTTCCACATCTGTATAAATCTGTCTTCAGATATTTTACAGAGATTGACTTTTTGTGCAGGTAGTCCACAAATTAACCGCACACCTTGTAGCTGAAACTGAACACTCTGATGGAAAGGTATACAACATTCTGTGTGCAACTACTAGCACACCATCATGATGCACAATGTTCAAAACTGGATTTGAACCCGACCCAATGTGTACCTGTGTACCGTTGCAAAAAATGGACCAATCGCTGAGCTTCCTTTTCCGTTTTGTCCAATCACAGGAACGGTATTTAAAAATTTACAAATACTTGAATAACTTGAAAACTATAAGTGTTACAAAGACCAAAAGTCACAGCACATACTGCATCTCCTGAATTGGCTGAAGAGTTTGATGCTTGAATGGTTGAAGTGAGACTGAAGGTGTATGAGGAGTAACATTTCTTGCAGGAAAGACAACTTCGTTCTTTTTGAAGCATTTTAACAATAAAAATGTTATATGACCGTTAAGGTAATTTCCCCACAGTTTATTTTTTAACTTGAATTAACAGGTTTTGGTTGTTGTTGTTTACTTTCCTTGTTGCCACCAGTTGTTCCCCTGGAGAAACTCCCTCTGCTGAGACCCATTTGTCCACAGACCTGTTTTGAGGAGTATGATGTCTCACCTCTTCTCTTTGGCTTTCTATTATTCTATCAGGTCATTTGTACTTTCTTTCTGTTTTTACTTTTGACACTTTTGATCAAAGTCTTTCTATAATTTAACATCAACCACCATAAAAAGCTGAGACAGTACGGGGAAACTGTGATTTCTACACAGCAGGCACATTAACTCGGTTTCTTCTCTTGCCAAATTCACTTGTTAACATTCTTCATTTCACAGCTAAATTGTTTCCAAAACAAGATGTGACAGAAAACCAACTTCAATGAGCAACATGTCTGACAGTATGGGGTTGGATAATGATCAGGGTTGTATAGGTTGTTCTCTAGGCCACGGGACGCTGTTGGCGACATCTTGCAGGTTGTTCTCTAAGCCACGGGACGCTGTTGGCGACATCTTGCAGGTTGTTCTCTAGGCCACGGGATGTTGGCGACATCTTGCAGGTTGTTCTCTAGGCCACGGGACGCTGTTGGCAACATCTTGCAGGTTGTTCTCAAGGCCACGGGATGTTGTTGACGGACATCTTGCAGGTTGTTCTCTAGGCCATGGGACGCTGTTGACGGACATCGTGCAGGTTGTTCTCTAGGCCACTGGACGTTGTTGACGGACATCTTGCAGGTTGTTCTCTAGGCCACGGGACGCTGTTGGTGACATCTTGCAGGTTGTTCTCTAGGCCACGGGACGCTGTTGGCGACATCTTGCAGGTTGTTCTCTAGGCCACGGGACGCTGTTGGCGACATCTTGCAGGTTGTTCTCTAGGCCACGGGACGCTGTTGGCGATATCTTGCAGGTTGTTCTCTAGGCCACGGGACGCTGTCGGCGACATCTTGCAGGTTGTTCTCTAGGCCACGGGACGTTGTCGGCGACATCTTGCAGGTTGTTCTCTAGGTCACGGGACGCTGTTGCCGACATCTTGCAGGTTGTTCTCTAGGCCACGGGACGCTGTTGCCGACATCTTGCAGGTTGTTCTCAGCTTCTGCAGTTAAGTTTCTTGTGGAAACTGTTTATGAGGCTTTGAGAGCAGGAAAAAGGTTTTCACTTATTGGAGTGGGGGAAACAAGCCCGTAAGTGTTGGGGGTAGGAATGTTACAGAAAGATAGTTAAATCAACTTTGTCTGGAATGAATCAGGTCTGAGATGTAAAAATTGATAAATCTTCACGTATCAGATTAATTGAAAAATCATTTAATATGCTCAGTTAAGTCAACTGTATTGTTTTACTTATCATCCAAACACTTTGTGATTACAGGTTACATTAATATTTTTTCTATGACGACCCCCTACAGAATTTTTGTCATTTTCCTGTCAGCGCCCCCTAACAATGGCCAATCCAGCCTCCATCCTGCATCCTACCTCTGACCTGTTATCTCTCTCATTTAATCTTCTTGCATTTCTTTGATAAATCAGTGACATTGTGTGTTCAAAACACACAAGTGTGGTTGTACAGTGTCAGTTTCTAAGCCTCGTGATGCTGCTGGGCAGCAGCAGCTCTAGAAATAAACATGGTAGATTTCACTATGTCATTGAACAAGTCCGGAACGTGGACTTTTCAGGTCAGAAAGGTACAGAATGTGTCTTTAACTGCTCAATACTTAATGGGTGACCTGTAAGTATGAAGTAACCATGAGCTCAGTCACTGTGCAGTACAACACCATACCTACTGACACCAGCACAATGCTGAAAGATTAAAACCTGAAGCTTTGTATCGTTTGGTCAGAAAAGAAATTGAATGTGTGGAAGAAGCAGATTTTAATACAGAAACCTGGAGGACTCACCTTCAGCACCACATTAGCACAGTGGGTGGGACTGAGAAGAATAGGATGGAGGTCTTCTCCACCACCAATGGTCAACTCCGTCTGCATCCCCTCTGCAGACTGCAGGATGACTGATTTCACCTCCACAGGAACAGTCTGCAGGAACACAGTCGGCTACTGATTTTTCTTGTTGCATTATTCCAAATTTCATTTAAAGATTAATTATGTGGACATGTTGCTACTGCCACCGTAGTTTTTCTGCCTTTTGTTCATGTTGGAGCTTCAAGGTTTTTAAAGAGAGACTGACAGCAGAGCAGAAGATCTACCTGCTCATATCGCCATCCATCTATCTCTCCATCAACCCATCCATCCATCTAAACATCCATACATCTACCCATCCATCCATCCATCCATCCATCTAAACATCCATACATCTACCCATCCATCCATCTAAATATCCATCCATCCATCTAAACATCCATACATCTACCCATCCATCCATCTAAATATCCATTCATTCATCCATCCATCCATACATCTACCCATCCATCCATCCATCTAAACATCCAGACATCTACCCATCCATCCATCTAAACAGCCATACATCTATCCATCCATCCATTCATCTAAACATCTACCCATCCATCCATCCATCTACCCATCCATCCATTCATCCATCTACCCATCTATCCATCCATCCATTCATCTACCCATCCATCCATTCATCCATCTACCCATCCACCCATCAATCTACCCATCTATCCATCTATGCATCTGTACATCCATACATCCATCATTCCATCCAAACATCCATACATATACCCATCCATCCATCTAAACATCCATCCATCCATCTGAACGTCCACCCATTTACCCATTCATTCATCCATCCATCCATCTAAACATCCATCCATACATACATATACCCACCCATCCATCTGAACAGCCACACAACTACCCATCCATCCATCTAAACATCCATCCATCCATTAATCCATCTAAACATCCATCCATCTACCTATCCATCCATCTACCCATCCATCCATCTAAACATCCATCCATCCATTAATCCATCTAAACATCCATCCATCTACCCATCCATCCATCTAAACATCCATCCATCCATTAATCCATCTAAACATCCATCCATCTACCTATCCATCCATCTACCCATCCATCCACCTAAACATCCATCCATCTACCTGTCTATGCACCAAACCATCCATCTAAACGTCCATACATCTACATATCCATCCATCTACCCATCCATCCATCTATCTATCCATCCATTCATCTACCCATCCATCCATCCATCCATCTATCTATCCATCCATTCATCTACCCATCCATCCATCTAAACATCCATCTACCCATCCAGAAATCTGTATCTTTCCGCACCCTCCTTCAGGACTCCCCCCTCTCTCCTCCTCTGTCTGGTCCCTTCCCTACTCCCTTGTAGCCTCCTCAGTCTCTGTCCTGCTTTTTCCCCCCTGACTTCACAGAACTGTTGTCTTTAGCGACGACTGAAATTTAGTCGTGGGAAAAATCTGGTTCGGTTTTAAGCAATCTTACTTGGTTGGGACCAACAGGCCTCCCGTGCCAGGCCCGGAAGTTTTTCTGGTTCAATGCATTGACCCCTCAGGGTCAGTGTAGTGTAGAAGACACGGTGCAGAGGAAAGTGGAGGGACGTTCCCTACAGCTGAGCCTGAGGGTCAACACTCAGTCGTCCTGTCTGTGTGGGTTTTCTGTGGGTACTTCAGCTTCCTTGCACCATAAAAATACCTGCATGCTAGCTAACTGGTCACATTAAATCCTTCCGCTCCTGAACTCTAGCTGCTAATGAGACCAGAAGAGCTGAACGTGCAGAAAAACTTATAAAATGACAGAATACTCACATCTGCGTGTGTTTTCTTCCCCTGTGGACCAGAAGGGACAATGTTTATTATCTTGAACAGAAAGTAAAATTCAGGAACATTTTTCATGGAGTGGAGGTTTGAAAGACAACTCTGCTCATGTTGCTGAATAAACCTTCCTTTCCAGAAGAACCAGCACTGACTGAGATCTCCTGAAATGGCCTGGATCCAGGATGGAAACTAATCAAACCTGCCACATAAGCCGTGTGGGGAAGGGCTAAGCAGCAGGCATGAGGGCTTGTACTTCTCCCCCTCCTCCTCCTCGGAGGACTGGACTATTCAGAACTTATGAAGAATAACATCTGTAAACATCTGGGAGGTGAGGAGACCAGCTGCTGGAATATCGTCCCATCTGGTCTGGTCCAGGATTCCAGATGCTCTGCTGGACCTTGTTGCTGGATTTCTGCTTCCATGAAGCTCCAGATGTTTTATACTGGTGAAAGGTCTGGTCTGATGTAGACCAGTTCTCCTGTCCCACCATGCTGCTGGTCTGATGTAGACCAGTTCTCCTGTCCCACCATGCTGCTGGTCTGATGTAGACCAGTTCTCCTGTCCCACCATGCTGCTGGTCTGATGTAGACCAGTTCTCCTGTCCCACCATGCTGCTGGTCTGATGTAGACCAGTTCTCCTGTCCCACCATGCTGCTGGTCTGATGTAGACCAGTTCTCTGTCCCACCATGCTGCTGGTCTGATGTAGACCAGTTCTCCTGTCCCACCATGCTGCTGGTCTGATGTAGACCAGTTCTCCTGTCCCACCATGCTGCTGGTCTGATGTAGACCAGTTCTCCTGTCCCACCATGCTGCTGGTCTGATGTAGACCAGTTCTCCTGTCCCACCATGCTGCTGGTCTGATGTAGACCAGTTCTCCTGTCCCACCATGCTGCTGGTCCAATGCAGACCAGTTCTACTGTCCCACCATCAGGATGTGGTTCAACGTGGTCCCGCTGAACCAGTTTTCCTGTTCCAGCATCAGGATGTGGTTCAGCGTGGTCCTACTGGACCAGTTCTGCTGTTCCACCATCAGGATGTGGTTCAGCATGGTCCTACTGGACCAGTTCTGCTGTTCCACCATCAGGATGTGGTTCAGCATGGTCCTACTGGACCAGTTCTGCTGTTCCACCATCAGGATGTGGTTCAGCGTGGTCCTACTGGACCAGTTCTGCTGTTCCACCATCAGGATGTGGTTCAGCGTGGTCCTACTGGACCAGTTCTACTGTTCCATCATCAGGATGTGGTTCAGCGTGGTCCTGCTGGACCGGTTCTCCTGTTCCACCATCAGATTCACAATGACGTCATGTTTTTCTGCCGTTCTACCGGGACAGATGTGGCCTGGTGAAACGTGGAAATCCCTGCTTTCTCTTTGTGTTTACTTCCTACTTGGGACGTGTAAATGTGTACACATGTTCCTTTAATCACAGCGAAGGTGCAGTGATGCGCGGTGCTGCTGGGAAACTCACAGAAGACAGACGGATGTCGGTGTAGGTGTCCACGCTGAGCGCCGGCAGGGAGCTGCAGTCCTGCTCCACCACCACACGCTGACCACACACACTCCTCTGATCCTGCAGGAACGCTGGACATGAAAGCAGGAAAACAAAAGCGCTGATGATAACAGAAGAAATTTAACTTTGCAGTTTCACACTGCATCGTGTGTTCCAACTTCTATAAGGTTTCAGGAGCAGCCTGAAGGCCGGCATGTTCCGCTCCTACCTGCCTGTCCAGAGGACTAATCAGACACAACACCGCCTGGTTCCATCATGGAGCTGAAACACACTTTGTTTCTCGCTGTGGAGGACTTTTTGGTTTGGTTTCCTTGTTCAGGATACGAGTTTAAGGCTTTAGAAAGGCTCTGAATCCTTCTGACTACACCACACACCCACAACTCCCACCCACTCTACAAGGAAGCTAACATGAGGTTTACAGTCTGAGTGAAAAACCAGTTTTTATGTCTGAATGTTTAGAACGGGGGAACACGATGTCGTAGATGTGAAGCGATCCAATCAGCTTGCAGGGATGAAGGCGTCTGGCTGACCTCAGGTTCTCTGTGTCCACCTACCTGCAGGACTGTTGTTCAGACAGTCAGTGGAGACGCCAGCAGCTGGAAGGTAGAACATCCCTACGTCCTCGCCTGGTCCTGCCGTCAGCATCACGTCTCCAAACTAAAAGCAACAGGACAACAAACCTCCTGAAATGCCGTTAGCTTGCCATCAGGATGGAAGAAGGTCCCACTGATGGTTTCTCTGCTGCAGGCAAACCCAACACAGCAAGAAAGGCCAGACCTCCAACTGGGTCTGCCCATCATGAAAGGCCAGACCTCCAACTGGGTCTGCCCATCATGAAAGGCCAGACCTCCAACTGGGTCTGCCCATCATGAAAGGCCAGACCTCCAACTGGGTCTGCCCATCATGAAAGGCCAGACCTCCAACTGGGTCTGCTCATCATGAAATACCGGACCTCCAACTGGGTCTGCCCATCATGAAATACCGGACCTCCAACTGGGTCTGCCCATCATGAAATACCGGACCTCCAACTGGGTCTGCCCATCATGAAAGGCCAGACCTCCAACTGGGTCTGCCCATCATGAAATACCGGACCTCCAACTGGGTCTGCCCATCATGAAATACCGGACCTCCAACTGGGTCTGCCCATCATGAAAGGCCAGACCTCCAACTGGGTCTGCCCATCATGAAAGGCCAGACCTCCAACTGGGTCTGCCCATCATGAAAGGCCAGACCTCCAACTGGGTCTGCCCATCATGAAATACCGGACCTCCAACTGGGTCTGTCCATCATGAAAGGCCAGACCTCCAACTGGGTCTGCCCATCATGAAAGGCCAGACCTCCAACTGGGTCTGCCCATCATGAAAGGCCAGACCTCCAACTGGGTCTGCCCATCATGAAAGGCCAGACCTCCAACTGGGTCTGCCCATCATGAAAGGCCAGACCTCCAACTGGGTCTGCCCATCATGAAAGGCCAGACCTCCAACTGGGTCTGCCCAAAGGCCAGACCTCCAACTGGGTCTGCCCATCATGAAAGGCCAGACCTCCAACTGGGTCTGCTCATCATGAAATACCGGACCTCCAACTGGGTCTGCCCATCATGAAAGGCCAGACCTCCAACTGGGTCTGCCCATCATGAAAGGCCAGACCTCCAACTGGGTCTGCCCAAAGGCCAGACCTCGGGGCGGCTGTAGCTCAGGAGGAAGAGCAGTTGTCCTTCAACTGGTAAGTTGGGGGATCAATTCCAGGCTTCCCCTGAAATGCCGAAGTGTCCTAGGGCAAGACACTGAACCCCAAACTGCCCCCCGATGTGCCTATCGGGGTATGAGTGTGTTGAGTGAGTGTGTGTGCGAATGGGTGAATGTGACAAGTAGTGTAAAGCGCTTTGAGTGGTCTGTATGACTAGAAAAGCGCTATAGAAGTACAAGTCCATTTACCATTCCAACTGGGTCTGCCCATCATGAAAGGCCAGACCTCCAACTGGGTCTGCCCATCATGAAAGGCCAGACCTCCAACTGGGTCTGCCCATCATGAAAGACCAGACCTCCAACTGGGTCTGCCCATCATGAAAGACCAGACCTCCAACTGGGTCTGCCCATCATGGAAGGCCAGACCTCCAACTGGGTCTGCTCACCACGGCCGGACCAAAAGCAACGATACAGACTGATAGCATTGGCCTGTTGCCACACGGCTGGTTCCTCTTCTGCTCCACGACCTTTTCTGTCTGCTCTCTGAGAGGACGGATGCTTCTTCCCTCCCTCTGTTCCCACTCTGCTCCTTCATACCGTCCGTCTCTTTCTGCATTTCCTCCTGAATCAGAATCATCTGGTCTCGCGGGCGAACTGGACCTGCAGGTCGTGACCTGGTCCTCACGGAGTGCATGCTGCTGGAAACGTGATGAAGGTCATGTGTCTGCTGCTTCTTTCTGTGGGGGATTTCTACACAACTGGACTTATGATAACTGGTTTCCGCTGTTTGGAGTGGGGTTTCCTGGTGTGTCTCTAAGTCTGGAGGATCTGTGATGGACGATGGAGAGCAACTAGCAGCACTGGAACTCATGCGGTGATGGAGCTGGAGCGTAAACTGGATACCAGTCTGGCCTGCGAGTTGGTTGGAGGCGCCCCTCTCGGCTGCGAACTGATTGGCTATGCTGGGAGATCCCACCGTGGCCACGCCCTCCTGTGTCTTTTCCTTGTGATTGTCTGAATTTTTCCTTTTTTCTGTTTTGAGGGTTTTGTTGTTTTGTTTGTTGTTTTGTTGGGAATGTCTAGATGGCCTGTAGGGCGGTACAGAGAAACTCCTCCAGCCCACGTTTACCTGGTGATGTTTCTCTCCTCTCTGCTGAAAGGCGGCGCCGGATGAAGCTGATGAATTTCCTCTCTGGGATGAAGAAAGTATTCTTGTATGTTTGTTTGAATTTAATCAGGAAGGTTCTGGTGGTTTCCATCGAGATGAAGGGGATGAAATGATCCCTCTTCCTATCATACACTATCTCAGGCTCCCCTTCTGTCTGGATCCTCGTGGAGTTTCTTCATCATAACAACCAGAACAGAGTCAAACTGTTCCTGCTCAACCAAGGCCTTCTTCAATGGACAGTAAATCAGGCTCAGTCAGTTGTGGTGGTTCATTGTGCTTGTGCGCTCCCCAAACTATGCTCCACTGTGCAAAACTGTTTCCATAATCCATAAATATATATATATATATATATATATATATATATATATATATATATATATATATATATATACATATATATATATATATATATATATGTATGTGTGTGTGTATATGGATTTTTGTACCTGGCCGTAAACATGTTTATTTCTGCCGTAAACATGTTTATTCCTGCCGTAAACATGCTTATTTCTGCCGTAAACGTGTTTATTCCTGCTGTAAACATGTTTATTTCTGCTGTAAACATGTTTATTTCTGCTGTAAACATGTTTATCCTAGCTGTAAACATGTTTATTCTAGCTGTAAACGTGTGTATTTCTGCTGTAAACATGTTTATTCCTTCTGTAAACATGTTTATTTCTGCCGTAAACATGTTTATTCCTGCCGTAAACATGTTTATTTCTGCCGTAAACGTGTTTATTCCTGCTGTAAACATGTTTATTTCTGCTGTAAACATGTTTATTCCTGCTGTAAACATGTTTATCCTAGCTGTAAACATGTTTATTCTAGCTGTAAACGTGTGTATTTCTGCTGTAAACATGTTTATTCCTTCTGTAAACATGTTTATTTCTGCTCTAAACATGTATTTCTGCTGTAAACATGTTTATTCCTGCTGTAAACGTGTTTATTCCTGCTGTAAACATGTTTATTTCTGCTGTAAACATGTTTATTCTAGCTGTAAACGTGTGTATTTCTGCTGTAAACATGTTTATTCCTTCTGTAAACATGTTTATTTCTGCTGTAAACGTGTATTTCTGCTGTAAACATGTTTATTCCTTCTGTAAACATGTTTATTTCTGCTGTAAACATGTTTATTCCTGCTGTAAACATGTTTATTTCTGCTGTAAACATGTTTATTCCCTCTGTAAACATGTTTATTTCTGCTGTAAACATGTATTTCTGCTGTAAACATGTTTATTCCTGCTGTAAACATGTTTATTCTTGCTGTAAACATGTTTATTTCTGCTGTAAACATGTTTATTCCTGCTGTAAACATGTTTATTTCTGCTGTAAACATGTGTATTTCTGCTGTAAACATGTTTATTCTAGCTGTAAACGTGTGTATTTCTGCTGTAAACATGTTTATTCCTTCGGTAAACATGTTTATTTCTGCTGTAAACGTGTATTTCTGCTGTAAACATGTTTATTCCTGCTGTAAACATGTTTATTTCTGCTGTAAACATGTTTATTCCTGCTGTAAACATGTTTATTTCTGCTGTAAACATGTTTATTCCCTCTGTAAACATGTTTATTTCTGCTGTAAACATGTATTTCTGCTGTAAACATGTTTATTCCTGCTGTAAACATGTTTATTCCTGCTGTAAACATGTTTATTTCTGCTGTAAACATGTTTATTCTTGCTGTAAACATGTTTATTTCTGCTGTAAACATGTGTATTTCTGCTGTAAACATGTTTATTCTAGCTGTAAACGTGTGTATTTCTGCTGTAAACATGTATTTCTGCTGTAAACATGTTTATTCCTGCTGTAAACGTGTGTATTTCTGCTGTAAACATGTTTATTCCTTCGGTAAACATGTTTATTTCTGCTGTAAACATGTTTATTCCTGCTGTAAACATGTTTATTTCTGCTGTAAACATGTTTATTCCTGCTGTAAACATGTTTATTTCTGCCGTAAACATGTTTATTCCTGCTGTAAACATGTTTATTTCTGCTGTAAACATGTTTATTCCTGCTGTAAACATGTTTATCCTAGCTGTAAACATGTTTATTCTAGCCGTAAACGTGTGTATTTCTGCTGTAAACATGTTTATTCCTTCTGTAAACATGTTTATTTCTGCTGTAAACATGTATTTCTGCTGTAAACATGTTTATTTCTGCTGTAAACGTGTTTATTCCTGCTGTAAACATGTTTATTTCTGCTCTAAACATGTTTATTCCTGCTGTAAACATGTTTATTTCTGCTGTAAACATGTGTATTTCTGCTGTAAACATGTTTATTCCTGCTGTAAACATGTTTATTCTAGCTGTAAACGTGTGTATTTCTGCTGTAAACATGTTTATTCCTTCTGTAAACATGTTTATTTCTGCTGTAAACGTGTATTTCTGCTGTAAACATGTTTATTCCTTCTGTAAACATGTTTATTTCTGCTGTAAACGTGTATTTCTGCTGTAAACATGTTTATTCTAGCTGTAAACGTGTGTATTTCTGCTGTAAACATGTTTATTCCTTCTGTAAACATGTTTATTTCTGCTGTAAACGTGTATTTCTGCTGTAAACATGTTTATTCCTTCTGTAAACATGTTTATTTCTGCTGTAAACATGTTTATTTCTGCTGTAAACATGTTTATTCCTGCTGTAAACATGTTTATCCTAGCTGTAAACATGTTTATTCTAGCTGTAAACGTGTGTATTTCTGCTGTAAACATGTTTATTCCTTCTGTAAACATGTTTATTTCTGCTGTAAACATGTATTTCTGCTGTAAACATGTTTATTCCTGCTGTAAACGTGTTTATTCCTGCTGTAAACATGTTTATTTCTGCTGTAAACATGTTTATTCCTGCTGTAAACATGTTTATTCCTGCTGTAAACGTGTTTATTTCTGCTGTAAACGTGTTTATTCCTGCTGTAAACATGTTTATTTCTGCTCTAAACATGTTTATTTCTGATGTAAACATGTTTATTCCTGCTGTAAACATGTTTATTTCTGCTGTAAACATGTTTATTCCTGCTGTAAACATGTTTATTCCTTCTGTAAACATGTTTATTTCTGCTGTAAATATGTTTATTTCTGCTGTAAATATGTTTATTCCTGCTGTAAACATGTTTATTTCTGCTGTAAACACGTTTATTCCTTCTGTAAACATGTTTATTTCAGCTGTAAACTTGTTTATTCCTGCTGTAAACATGTTTATTTTTGCTGTAAACATGTTTATTTCTGCTGTAAACATGTTTATTCCTGCTATAAACTTGTTTATTCCTGCTGTAAACATGTTTATTCCAGCTGTAAACATATTTATTTCTGCTGTAAAGTTGGTCTTTTTAACATGGGAGTCTATGGGGATTTCCTGTGTTGCAGCCTCTAGCGGATGAAGTAGGAACTGCAGTTTTCTGCAAATCCTCTTTATTCAAGGAGCAGATGGTGACATTACTGTCAGAATTTTAATGTGTGCATTAAGCACAGATGAAAAAACAACTAAGACATTGATATTTTTCTCAAACTTAGCAGTCACATTTTTATTTCTTTTTCTTAAAATAAATACTGCTGTTATTCCTAGTATTGAATAGTTTCATGCACCAGGTCTAAGTCATGATGTGCTCTGCACACAACAGACCAGCGGACCGGAACATCCTGGTTCCCAGCGGGCCGGATCATCCTGGCTCCCAGCGGTCCAGCGGACGGGAACATCCTGGGTCCCAGCGGGCCGGAACATCCTGGGTCCCAGCGAACCGGAACATCCTGGGTTCCAGCGAACCGGAACATCCTGGCTCCCAGCGGACCGGAACATCCTGGGTCCCAGCGGTCCAGCGGACGGGAACATCCTGGCTCCCAGCGGACCGGAACATCCTGGGTCCCAGCGGACGGGAACATCCTGGCTCCCAGCGGACCGGAACATCCTGGGTCCCAGCGGACCGGAACATCCTGGCTCCCAGCGGACCGGAACATCCTGGGTCCCAGCGGTCCAGCGGACCGGAACATCCTGGGTCCCAGCGGACCGGAACATCCTGGTTCCCAGCGGACCGGAACATCCTGGCTCCCAGCGGACCGGAACATCCTGGCTCCCAGCGGTCCAGCGGGCCGGAACATCCTGGCTCCCAGCGGACCGGAACATCCTGGTTCCCAGCGGTCCAGCGGACGGGAACATCCTGGGTCCCAGCGGTCCAGCGGGCCGGAACATCCTGGGTCCCAGCGGTCCAGCGGACGGGAACATCCTGGGTCCCAGCGGTCCAGCGGACGGGAACATCCTGGGTCCCAGCGGTCCAGCGGACGGGAACATCCTGGGTCCCAGCGGACGGGAACATCCTGGCTCCCAGCGGACCGGAACATCCTGGGTCCCAGCGGACGGGAACATCCTGGGTCCCAGCGGACGGGAACATCCTGGGTCCCAGCGGACGGGAACATCCTGGGTCCCAGCGGACGGGAACATCCTGGCTCCCAGCGGACCGGAACATCCTGGGTCCCAGCGAACCGGAACATCCTGGCTCCCAGTGGACCGGAACATCCTGGGACCCGGCGGTCCAGCGGACCGGAACATCCTGGGTCCCAGCGAACCGGAACATCCTGGGTCCCAGCGGACCGGAACATCCTGGGTCCCAGCGGACCGGAACATCCTGGGTCCCAGCGGTCCAGCGGACGGGAACATCCTGGGTCCCAGCGGTCCAGCGGGCCGGAACATCCTGGGTCCCAGCGGACGGGAACATCCTGGCTCCCAGCGGACCGGAACATCCTGGGTCCCAGCGGACCGGAACATCCTGGCTCCCAGCGGTCCAGCGGACGGGAACATCCTGGGTCCCAGCGGTCCAGCGGGCCGGAACATCCTGGGTCCCAGCGGTCCAGCGGACGGGAACATCCTGGGTCCCAGCGGTCCAGCGGACGGGAACATCCTGGGTCCCAGCGGACGGGAACATCCTGGCTCCCAGCGGACCGGAACATCCTGGCTCCCAGCGGACCGGAACATCCTGGGTCCCAGCGGACGGGAACATCCTGGGTCCCAGCGGACGGGAACATCCTGGCTCCCAGCGGACCGGAACATCCTGGGTCCCAGCGGACCGGAACATCCTGGGTCCCAGCGAACCGGAACATCCTGGCTCCCAGCGGACCGGAACATCCTGGGTCCCAGCGGACCGGAACATCCTGGGTCCCAGCGAACCGGAACATCCTGGGACCCGGCGGTCCAGCGGACCGGAACATCCTGGCTCCCAGCGGACCGGAACATCCTGGGTCCCAGCGAACCGGAACATCCTGGGACCCGGCGGTCCAGCGGACCGGAACATCCTGGCTCCCAGCGGACCGGAACATCCTGGGACCCGGCGGTCCAGCAGGTCAGAACCATACTGTTCTTGTAATGTTTTTTATTATCATTGCTGCTCATTCTTTCCGTCCCCAAGCCGTCCATCTTGGGGAAGCTGGAGCCTCTCCCAGCAAGGAGCAGGCAGGGAGCTGGAGCTCGGCAGGCCATGGCAGGAGTTACGACGGCTGTTTCATATGGAGGCTTTTATTACGCTGCTTATTGTGGGATTTCTGGGTGAATCTTCTACCTTCTTCTCCTTTGTGATATTTTCCACTAACTGACACCCAGCTGTAGCGCTCCATCTAGCCCAGTTCCGCTCCCTGCTTACTGGAAATAAAATCCTGCTTCACCTCCATCTGTCTTAAAGGGAATGGAATCTCATAGAATCCAGATGTACACTCTCTGAGAGTTTTTCCCTCTCCTTTCGAGGTCAGAGTCTGGGTGTCACCCTCGACCTTCATCATTTCATGCTCGCATCACCGATGCCCCTCCCTCTGCATATCGTCGTCTCCCTTCTCCTCCACACCACATCTGTTCTGAACTATTCGGTCTGGCCCAGCTTCAGATGCTGCTGAATTCTGGCATTTTTCTTTCCCCACATCATCCTGCAGCAGCTGCACAGGCTCATCCTGGCCCCCCTTCCTGTCAGATCGTCGACACACTGCCCCCCCTCCATCAGCCTCCGAGGAAGAGAGCAGCTCTGCTACCGGCCAGCATCCGGAACATCAACCCTTTAAGTTCAGACTCACCACTTCAGTCTCACACTGTCCCGCATATCTTATGCCTGTAGTTTATTCTCTTTTGCCATTGTTTTATTCTCTGCCCATTTCTTCCTTTACTGTAGTGTGTTTGAGTAACATGAAAGGTGTTTTTAAATAAAATACATAATTGTCATTAATGACAACATCAGGTCAGTCACTGAGGGAACAATTCAAACAACGATGGCCAGTTTCAAGACACACAGTCTAAATCTCCAACAGGGTGGCCTCTTACCTCCACCATAAAAGTTCTGATAGTAACACCATTTCCACTCATTTTCTATTTAGTTCCAGACTACTGCACGCCTGGGACTACTTTATTCCGACTATTACTCCTGGTGACGACTTTATTACTTCTTATGCTGGGCGGACACTGTGCGATTTCGAGGGGATTTCACCAGGATTTTGCTGTCGCAGACCGCGCTGCGTCATGGTGGAAACATGGCAGCGTCGGGATGTCCGGTCGGGAGGTCGGGAGCCGTACAGTGTGAGAACACTCATGAGGAAGGATTAATTGCTGCTACGTTCTAACAATGATGCTGCGACCTCCCGATCAAACTTCTGGCATGTCAGAAATGTTCGCCGTCGCTCGTACAGTGTGAGCGGTGATACGTCACGATTCTACGTTCGCACCTGCGCAGAAGACACCGGCGGAGCTTTAAACAATGACGGGCAAGCCCAACTTCAGACGTGTGCGGTGGACACAGCTGCTAGAAGAGAGATTAGTAGAGCTATGGAGAGAAGACGAGGTTTTCTTTTGTTTTTTCGTTTCAGTGCACAAGACAGCGCACACAACTGCAACAACTGGCTGCCTGCTCGCCATCTTGTTGTCAGGCACGCTGTGGTTGTCATAGGAACTAGGAACCTTTGTTTTTCGTTGTTCACACTCGAGCACGTCGTGCCGTCACGCGCCGACTGACGCCGACAACTCGTCGTGGTTGTCAATAATCGTGGCTGACAGGAGTCTTACAGTATGAGTACACATGTCGTCGGGTCAGATAGAGTAGGAGGGACAAACCCGGTCGTGCAGAGGGAGCATTTCCCCGACAGTCAGATTTCTAGAATTGCACAGTGTCCGCCCGGCATTAGGGCTACGTTACTCATCCTGAGAGACATTGGGCTTATCTCTGCTAATATCTGGTTTTCACTGAAAGTGATGAGTTTTTCTTTTAGAGGAGATTTACATTTATTAATACTTTTTCTTTATTCTGTCCTTTTTTCATTTGGCAGAGGAAGATGGGGGGGTGGGGTTGCCCTGAGTCTCTTTCTGAGCCGTGCAGTTGTCTTTAGGTTGACATTGCGTAAGCAGTCCACTTCAACCATCTTTCCCAGCATAACTCTTCTGGAGTCCCCATCCTGTGGGTCAGCAGCTACCTTACATATCTCAACTTTGTGCCACTCATGCTGTGTTGGCGGGTCCACGTTGTACCATTTCCTTCTGATTGCTTATTTGCAGGCTGCTAACTTTATTTTCATCAGATATCTGTCTTCTGTTGACACATTGAAATGTTTCCCGAAGACATTAATGTGTAAGACTTCAGTATTTTATAGCCCAATATTTTGACTATTATCTGGTAAATTTCCTCCTAAAAGTGCATGATTTTTGTGCAGAATGAGAAGATGACTCACATTTCTGATTGCGTTTATTTCTGCTCCTGGGTGTCTGATCAAGTTCTTCCAATGATATATCCACTCTGAGTTCTCCTTCCCTTCTCAACTTTACATATGTGGCTGTACGCCCTCTCGTCTCCATTAACTGTCGATAGGATTCTAATAATCACATTGACAACAATAATCAAAAACATTGGGCAAAAAAACTTCCCAGCAAGTTCCCATTTTTACTAATATTGCATTTATGTCACTTTGAATCCACTGTTGGAACGTGACATCATGGAGACTAGGAATGAAGCGCCTGTCATAGGCTGCCCATCGCAGTATCTCAAGGTTCTTCTCTAATTTATGTTTGTTTACTACTTTGAACCAGTTTTAGTGTGAATTGTGTGACACTACCGAGTTGGTCGATTACTTTTATTGTCTGTTCCCTATCTCCAATAAGACTTTGGAGTTCCCTTCCCTGTACAAGTGAAGTTTTTTCATTTGGAAACAATCTTGTTCACACCAGCAGATTACAGGTCTAATTTGTGCTGCATAGAAATATTCCCTAAAGTTTGGCAATGCCATTCCACCTTTATCTTTACTTATTTGTAGCATTTCACATTTAATTCTTGCTTCCCGACCATTCCACTTATATTGAGAAATTAGTTTGTTTTTCTGCTATCTCAGTCGGGAATGACTGAAACAGGTGGCGTATATTTAGGCCCGAGCACCTTGGAGGTGCGAAGGCCTATTGTAATTGCAGTGTTTATTATTATTATTATTATTATTATTATTATTGTTATTATTATTATTATTATTTTTATTCGGACACTTCGCGTGCTTTTTTGGAGGCCTGAACGTGCTCGAAAACTCACCAAATTTTGCGTACCCAGCCCCGCCCACTACATTGACTGACATGGATAAAATTCAGCACACTTGTAGAACCTTCCAGTACCTTCAAAAAAGTCTCTTGGACATATGGGCTAAATCAAACAGGAAGTCGGCCATGTTGAAAAAGGTGCCATTTTTGGGGTCATTTCTGTCATTTTCTTTGCCATGCATTTTGAGAAGTTCCTCCTAAGAACTTTAACCCAAATGAGTCAGGATGCTCAAGAGGCATGTGTGATTAAAAGTTGTGCTATTTCTTTTAATAGGGGATATCGTTTAGGAGAGGCGGGGCAGCAAAGCAGATGTGATGCAACGAAAAGGAAAACTGACATAACTCCCACAAAAAACAACCGACCTGCACCAAATTTGCTACAGATGATGCCAGTCATATCCTTTACATTTCTGTATGTCAATAATTAGATGATAAGTTAGCCCCGCCCCTTGGTGACAGGAAGTGACCCTTCATAAGGCCTAAATGGCCTGAAGTGCAGTCTGGCTGCACTTTAGGTTGAGAGAGGCATGGGAAGGATGTTGGCAGGGGAGGCGGTGGCATTATGCCGAGCGGCGCCATGGTGCGAGGGCCTATATCACCGCTTGCGGTTTTAATCATCTTTATGATTTCTATTCTTGAACTGATATCTAATGAAATAATATTCCACCTATCCAAGTCCCTCCTTAACGTTTTATCTACTTTTATGTAGTTGGTTAGTTAGTTATATAAAGTCAGGCAACTAAGAATTTGAAGAGCCTGTGATTTTGCAAGTTGTTCCACTTAGAAATGATGGAGCGTCAGGTGAACGTCCACTGTGAGACATAACCTAAAAATAAATCTGGAATTGTATGTTTCTTTAAATAACTTATTTGTATGTTACTGCTGCACATAAGTATTTGGGGCTGGATAAAGATTGCAAACAAGGTTAGGGACAGACAACAGGCCTGTCTCGTCGACCGCTCTAAGGTTATGCTCCCAGTCAGGCTGGCGTTTATTTTAATCCTTGCAGTCGGTTTTTGGTAGTGTTCCAATGGAATCAATGGCTTTGTTAATAAATCCAAATTTATCTAGAACTATGAACAGAAATGCCCAAATTCACACAATTGAATGCTTTTTCTGCGTTGAGGCTTATTATGACTGCACTTTTCTTATTTGTTTTGATGGAATCAATAATATGTATGGCTCCTTATCCTGTCCTGAGTTTTAGCGTCTTTTCATGAAGCCTTTCTGGTTTTCATCAATAATATCACAAATAAGGAGTTCACATCTTTTGGCAATGACTGAGGTATATAGTTTATAAAGTAATCTACATTGAGCAGTGATATGCCAGTAGTCTGAACAAGTCAGTTATTTTCTTAGGGATCACTATTATTACTGCTTCCCTCCAAAATGGGGGTATTTCTCCAAATTCTAGTGTATGAATAAATGGCTGTTCTAGGAGTGGTACTAGTTGCTCACCAAATGTTTCATTCAACTCACTGGGTAGGCCATCATTTCCTGGGGATTTGTTCAGTTTTAGTTTAGTTACTGCTATCTCTACCTCTGATCTTGTAATTCTTGAGATCAGATGTTCATCTTGTTTTTCCCAATTGATGGCAAGTCTAGCTCATCAAGAAAAGCTTTCATTTGATCTGTGCTAAAAGAAAGGGGCTGGCTATACAGCTGTCCATAATAATTCACAAATTTATATTATGGTCTTTTATGAATTGATTATTATCAACATATTTCATCTTGTAGATTGTTCTGTCATTCTGTTGCTTTTTTAACCTTTTTGCCAATAGTTTAGTTGATCAAGATCCCACTTCATAATAGGCTTGTTTTAAACATTTTTTTTCAAGCTCTGCAATTAGTAATTGATCCAGATTATTCCTAATTTTTTCCATGCCTGTAAGCAGTTTAGGGTCTCGAGTGTTTTTATGTTGTTTAATTTTAAACACCTTAGCCTTTTCTTGTTTATACTCTGTTTTATTCCATTGCTGACATCTTTGCTATAAGTTTTCCTCTCATAACCACTTTCAGAGCATCCCATAAAATGACAGGTGTAACCTCTCCATTGTCATTCTATTCTTGGTATAAAATTATAATATTCTTTAGTTCTTCTAATACAGTTTTGGTATTTAGAATACCAATGTTTAGTCTCCATAATGTAATTTTCACCATTTAGTTTGACTTGAAGATAAACCCCACAGTGGTGTGAAATGTCTGCTTCTTGAATTTCACTTTTCTTTTAGCTATTTAAGTCCATTTGAGCAGTATAAAAATAGTCAGTTCTTGAAAGACTGTTCTTATGGGCCGAGTAGTGCATGGTCCTTTTTAGATGGGTGTAGTGCCCCCAAAATGTCAACTATCCCAAATTCTTTGAGTGCTGTCTTAATAATTTTAGTTGTAGAATTTGTGGTTTTTTTCCCCTGTTCATCGTATCCAGCTTTCTGTTCATCACTAAGTTAAAATCCCCACCAAATATCAATAATCCTTCCATTTCCAATATTATGCTATCAAACAGGGTTTTAAAAAATTGTTTTCCAGTGTTGGTGGAACATATACATTGACTATTGTGACCATTTCATTTTCCAGTTTTCCTTTCAGAAGGACAAGTCTCCCTACTTTATCTCTAATTTCTTTGACACGGTTCAATTTAAACAAGTTCGGGTGAGTATGATAACATCTCTTCTACTCCCTTGATTGAATGAACTATAAAATTTTTTATCATAGCCAAACCTTTACAGCTTTTCACTTTCCTGTCTGGACAGGTGGGTTTCCTACAGATAAATTATCTGTCATGTACTTTTCCCCAGTTTGCTCATTACCTTTTGTCGTTTCACCAGGTTATTTAGACCATTAACATTCAACGACAGTATCTTAATGGTATACTCTGACATAGTTATATGCTTGTATGACAATCCAACCCGAACATGAGGTTTAACTATCCTAAAACAGTTGAACACAGAACAAAATGACTTCCGAACAAAGTGTGTTTGACCAACCCTTAACGTCCCTGTTGGTGGGAGGAGGGTAAAAAACCTTGTTACAGAAGGAACCCTTTCTAGTGGTGAGATAAGACTCAAACTAGAATTGTCCAACATTTGTGCTACTTTACAAAAAAGAAACGCTTCTCACATTCGGTGTGGTTCACCCTTCATTGTTCATATTAAGAAAACATTTAAAACAAATTATTCTTCCCAATAATGTACTGTTAATAAAGTTTCATGAACTTGTGCTGTGTTATTTCACTGTCCCTGCTCCAATCTGAACTCCGTCAACTTCTCTTGCGCGCACAGAACTGTGTCTGAAGGGGCATTGAGACATTTCTATAGCAGCGCTGCATCAAGTTGATCTCCTGCAGCTGCTGAGGTGTCCATCCTGGTTTCCACCATCACCTTGACTCCGCATCGGTTCAGATCTTGCCCTGCCTCCTACGCTGACCCATAGATCTTCAATCTACAATCCCAGGACACTCGCATTTTTGTGTAAGGGGTCTGGAACCGAATTCCTTTCTCCTTCAAAGCTACTTTGATGGGACCAAATGCCATTATCAAAATATATCCGTTGGCCATTCAATTCGATCTTCTGTTGCCATGCTTTCTTAAGAACCAGCTCCTTGATGTGAAATTGTGGAAAGTTTACAATTACTGACCTCGGGGTTGATGTACTGGTCAGTTTTGGAAGCAAAGCTCTGTGCGCCCGCTGTATTTGTAGCTTTCTGGCAGGGAGAGGTGCTTTTTAAGCAGCTCATTCACAAAGTCGATAACACAATTCCATTCTTTTTCTTCTGGAATGCCATATATTCTTGTTGTTCTAGTTGTGTTATTTCTTCTGGAGCGGCTCTCCAAATCTACCATTTTGTCCCACACACATCTCTGTGTTCTCTTTCGCCACTGCCAACAGTGTCTTTCATCACTGAGCAGGCCGACTCCAGGTCAGCTATCCATGTTTCCTTCTGAGATATTGGCACTTTGACTTTGAAGTTCTCTCAAAACCTCTCCTTTAAAATCAGCAAGGTTTTCTTTCATGGTTTTCTTGATTTCCTTTTTTAATTCACCGAGGTCTCGTCTTATGTCTTGTTTAAGGTCTTTTAACTCTGTGGAGTGATGAGAGCGGATCTAGTAGGACGTCTTTGTTAGCATTTGCTTCTGAAGTTTCTTCCAGCATGGTTTCGTCCTCTCTGTACTGTCTTTTGTTTCCAGGGTGCATTTGGACCTGTCAAGTTGATTTACTATAGAGCAATGGTATTTCATATGTGGGCCATACTTGGCCCTTGTATATACAAGGGCTGTGTACCATTTGAGCATACATGTATATTGCCGCATGCAACCCCCAGACAAGGTAAAACAGACTTTATGAAGAGTTTAATGAAAATATAAAAGGTGCAACCTGTAAAAACTAAAGGAAAGACATGTAATCAGTGGGTGCTTTCACAATTGTTTACTTTTTGGTAACTACGGTAATACTTATTAGTATATTGGGCTCTGTGTGACCTGTCCTGGTGTATCTGCCTTTCGCCCAATGAATGCTGGGATAGATTCCAGCTTACCCGCGACCCTTAATTGGACTAAGCAGTTCAGAAAATGACTGACAGATTAGTACATTGATTCTCACCTGGTATCCAGATGAGACCTGGAGCTCTGCAGGGAGCATCTCGTCACTGCTGACTGAACCAAACATGAAGCTGGTGAATCGTTTAAAGAGCTCTTCAAAGTTAGTTTCAGTTGGAAGTGTCGGTGAGGGATGAGACAACCCGTCAACACCTGCATAGAGTAAATAGACAGCCGCTGCTATCAAAGCCAAACTTACCAAACATTTTATCTGACATCTATGATGTGCATATTACACATACCCACACCATTTAAAGGCTTTAAATATGATGCAGAGGTCACAGAATCACACATCATAATTTGATTTTTTTTTTTTGTCCTGTCCAGCAGTCCAGCAGTCCAGCAGCAGAAAGATGGTCTGGATGCTGTTCTGCTGATCACATTCACTTTACCAAGAGGAGCTTTACAGATAGAATGATCCCCTTTATATTCTGGATTCTTATTTTGTTTGTTTATTTTGCATAATTGTTTGTATTACAGACCTTTTACTGCTGGACCGGACTGGAGAGGATAGAAGAGGGACACAAAGAGAACAAAGAAAGAAGAGAAAATGAAGAAAACACCTCGTAGACAGAGAGAAAGAAACATACACACATAAGCACACACACACACACACACACACACACACACACACACACACATTATATATATATATATATATATATATATATGTGTGTGTGTGTGTGTGTGCTTATGTGTATATATGTGTATATATATGTGTATATACATATAAACATATATATATATATATATATATATATGTATATATATATATATATATATATGTATATACACATGTACATACACATACAAGCCAACCATAGATTCATTGTCCCCCTGCAGGAGGACACAGCCAACAACTGTCAGGAGCACAAGAAACTAACCAGTTAAACCAGAATGATGGAAAGAAAACTACCTCCATCCATAGATTATTTTTTTTAATTGAGTCCCAAACCTAGTTATTTTCTATCCATCTTCTGCCACTCTTCCGGGGTCGGGTCGCGGGGGCAGCAGCCTAAGCAGGGAAGCCCAGACTTCCCTCTCACCAGCCACATTTGCCAACTCTGCGGGGGGGATCCTGAGGCGTTCCCAGGCCAGCCGAGAGATATAATCCCTCCAACGTGTCCTGGGTCTTCCCCGGGGTCTCCTCCCAGAGGGACGTGCCTGGAACACCTCACCAGGGAGGTCCAGGAGGCATCCTGACCAGATGCCCGAGCCACCTCAACTGGTTCCTCTCGATGCGGAGGAGCAACGGCTCTACTCTGATCTCCTCCAGGATGACCGAGCTCCTCACCCTATCTCTAAGGGAGAGCCCGGCCACCCTGCAGAGGAAACCCATTTCAGCCGCCTGTATACGAGATCTCCTTCTTTCGGTCACGACCCACAGCTCATGACCATAGGTGAGGGTAGGAACGTAGATCGACTGATAAATCGAGAGCTTCACCTTCTGGCTCAGCTCCTTCTTCACCACGACAGACCGGCGCAGAGCCCGCATTACTGCAGACGCCGCACCGATCCGTCTGTCCATCTCGCACTCCATCCTTCCCTCACTCGTGAACAAGACCCCGAGATATTTAAACTCCTCCACTTGAGGCAGGACCTGACTCCCGACCCGGAGAGGGCAAACCACCCTATTCCGGCTGAGGACCATGGTCTCAGATTTGGAGGTGCTCATTCTCATCCCAGCAGCTTCACACTAAGCTGCAAATTGCTCAAGCAAGAACTGGAGACCATGGCCAGATCAAGCCAACAGCGAACAGGACAATGTCATCCTATGGGACCCAATCCTGAGGCCACCAAGCCGGATCCCCTCAACACCTTGGCTGCCCTTAGAAATTCTGTCCATAAAAGTGATGAACATAATTGATGATAAGCCTTGGGACAGTCCAGCCCTCATCGGGGTCCGGTATGAGGTCCGGTACCCCATGATCCTGGAGTGCCCCCCACAGGAGCCCCCAGGGGATCGAACGCCTTCTCCAAGTCCACAAAGAACATGTAGACTTGTTGGGCAAACTCCCATGCCCCCTGCAGGACCCCAAAGAGGGTATAGAGCTGGTCAGGGCGAAAATCACACTGCTCTTCCTCAATCTGAGATGCGACTATCCAGCAGACCCTCCTCTCCAGGACCCCTGAATAGACCTTACCAGGGAGGCTGAGGAGTGTGATTCCCCTGTAATTGGAACACAGCCTCAAGTCCCCCTTCTTAAAAAGGGGGACCACCACCCCAGTCGACAACCGAAGCCGCATGCCGCTTAGCCTGTTGGTACCTAACAGCTGCCTCCAGAGTTCCACAGGCCAAGAAGGCCCGATAGGACTCCTTCTTCAGCTTGATGGCATCCCTCACTGCTGGTGTCCACCAACGAGTCCTGGGATTACCGCCATGACAGGCACCAACGACCTTACAGCCACAGCTCCGGCTGGCCGCCTCAGCAATAGAGGCACGAAACACAGCCCATTCAGACTCAATGTCCCCCGCCTCACTCGGGACATGGTTGAAGCTCTGCTGAAGGTAGGAGTTGATATTCGCTCTGACAGGAGGACTCTGCCAGCCGTTCCCAGCAGACCCTCACAACCCTCCAGGCCTCACTGTCATTGCCCACGTGAGCATTGAAGTCCCCCAGCAGAACAATGGAGTCCCCAGAAGGAGCACCCTCCAGCACTCCCTCCAAGGACTCCAGAAAGGGTGGGTACTCTGAACTGCTGTTCGGTGCATAAGCACAGACAACAGTCAGGACCCGTCCCCCCACCCGGAGGCAGAGGGAAACACCCTTTCATCCACCGGGGTAAACCCCAACGTGCAGGCACCAAGCTGGGGGCTGATGAGAATGCCCACACCTGCTCGGCACCTCTCACCATGAGCAACTCCAGAGTGGAAGAAGGTCCAGCCCCTCTCGAGGGTACTGGTTCCAGAGCCCAAGCCATGCGTCGAGGTGAGTCCAACTATATCTAGCCGGAACCGCTCAACCTCGCGCACAAGCTCAGGCTCCTTCCCCACCAGAGAGGTGACGTTCCACGTCCCTAGAGCCAGCTTCTGCAGCCGGGGATCGGACCGCCAGGGTCCCCGCCTCTTGCTGCCGCCCAGCTCACACTGCACCCGACCCCTACGGCTCCTCCCGCAGATGGTGAGCCCACGGGAGGTGGGGCCCATGTAACCCTTTCGGGCTGAGCGCGCCCCACTTACATTGGAATGAAGTTTAATTCTGAATAGAAATTTGCATTCAGAATTAAGTGTTTACATGGTCATTTTTCATCAGTTTAAAGCGGAATTAACTTTTATTTGGAATTAAACAGAAATTGAAACTCCCATGGAGACTCACGCATTGTCTTAAACTTGTCCTGAGAACATCTGAGGTGAACATCAGAACAGTCTAATGACATTTTATTTTATTGAAAATAGTACAGAAATATAAGACATGAATGACGTGGTTGTGTACTTTGACAAATTTTTTGTAAATGTTGGACTTGACCGAGCAGCACAAATCCCGGTCTCTGCATGGCCCAAAGAAAGTATGGATAGTTGGATTAATGGGAACCCAAATTATTTGTTTTTGTCAACTGTGGATGAAAAAGAAGTGGTAAACATTGCTGTGAACTGTGAAAGCAAAACATCAACAAATTGCAATGATATTGATTTGACTATTGTGAGGAAGGTTATACATAGCATTTAAAAACCATGAACATATCTGCAACTTATCCTTTTAAACTGGTAAATTTCCAAATAAGATGAAAATAGGGAACAAACACTGTTTTACAAATTACAGACCACTGCCACAATTCTCTAAAATCCTAGAAAAATTTTTTACAGACAGATTGGACAAATTTATAGACAAATACAAGCTGCTAACCGATCGTCCGTATGGTTTTAGAAGGAATAGATCAACATCAATAGCAATAATTGATGCTGTTGAGGCAATTACAAAAGCATTAAACCATAAGCAGTATGCAGTTGGGCTATTTATAGATCTTAAAAAAGCATTTGACACCATTAATCATGAGATTTTACTAAATAAACTTGAGGGATACGGCATCAGAGGACTAGTTTTGGATTGGTTTAAAAGTTTTATCCGCAATAGACAACAGTTTGGGAAATTATGTGATTCCATGTCTTCATATCTGAACATTGTGTCTGGTGTCCCCCAGGGGTCAGTGCTGGGACCAAAATGATTTATTCTTGACATCAATATCTAAGATTTCCAAAATATTAAAACTGGTATTATTTTCGGATGACAAATGTTTTTTGTTCTAGAGAAAATTTGGAATCAGCTGGTTGAGGGGATCAATGTGGAAATGTTGAAAAGATGGTTTGATTACAACAAGTTATCACTAAGCTTAAGCAAGACTACATTAATGTTGTTTGGTCGGTGTGGTACGGGTGCATGGGTACAGGTTCACATAAATGGGGCACACATAGAAAAGGTTCAAGAAGTCAAATTTCTTGGTATCAAAATAATGATTAATTTTATTTCCACATAAATTTATTACATAGAAAATAAAATTTTAAGGAGCATTTCAGTATTACACAAAGCAAAGGAATTTTTGCACCACTCTTTATTGTTCACTTATTCTGTTGTATTTAACTTATTGCAGAAGAGATTTAATATTCAGTAAGGGTCACTAAGCCGCTTTTTAAAAAAGAAAAAAATTGATTTTATTTTTTGTTTCATCATACATTTGTAAGAACATTTATGAATTTTGAACTACTGGTAAACACACATGTATGTATGTGTATATGAATATGTATAAGTGCAGAGGTGGTCCACCCATCGGCAAACTCAAACACAACACAAGGATATTATATTTATGTTAATTTATTAAATATATTTTTTAGTAGGGCTGTACGGTGGCATAGTGGTTAGCACTCACAGCAAGAAGGTCGCTGGTTCGATCCTCAGCTTGGGTGAGGTTTGGACAGTGGCCTTTCTGTGTGGAGTCTGCATGTTCTCCCCGTGTATGCGTGGGTTCTCTCGGGGTTCTCCGGCTTCCTCCCACCATCCACAGACATGCTTGTTAGGTTGATTGGTGACTAAATTGTCCCTAGGAGGGAGTGGTTGTTTGTCTCTGTGTGTTCCTGTGATGGACTGGCGAGCTGTCCAGGGTGTACCCTGCCTTTCACCCTGCTGGACTGCTGGGATAGGCTCCAGCTTCCTTGCGACCCTGAACTGGATTACGCGGTTAGGAAAATGAATGAATGAATGAATGAATATTTTTAAATACAATACAATACAAAAGTTAAAAAACACAGATAAAATAAAAAATAGGTAAATAAAAGAGAGTATGTAAATGCTGATATAAACTGCAACAATCCTTCAACACACAAACATAAATCAATAAAATATGGTAATAATAATGACCATAACCTGAATTCAAAACTTAACTGCAGCAGATTTTTCAGCCTGGGTCTGTTTACACCGAGCATTAAAATGTGGGTGATTGGATTGCTATCAGGCAGCGACGACATGAAAGGGCAGGTGTACAGTGTAATTTAAAATGAATGAATGAATGAAAATGAATGAGAAAATACTTACATTTTCAAATTTCTTTCAACTTGGTAGCAGCCATCTTGCCAGTGATTCGCTAGGCATTGTGTGAAATTTTTATGCCCCTCCTTGTGAAATGTGCTTGTTTTGTTTGAACAGGTATATGACCATATCTATCGTCCAAACAGAAACTGAGACACCCTATAGACCACTAGACGCGAACGCGCAGTCGTAGGAGGACTCCCGCCAAGGACTGAAACTGGATTCAACCCAAGTGAATTAAGTTCAAATTATATACAGGTGACACAAATATTTTTTATCCAGGGACAATTTACCGATGTTGGATAACATCAACAAGGAAATGACAATATGGAATAAAAACAATCATTAAACTGAAGAAAAAGATGATGTTACTTGGAAACAGCAATAAAAAATTCATTCCATACTCTACTGTTCACATCTTTCACCACATTTAACAAACTGTACAAAGGTTTGTGGTAAATGTGTTTATTTGGCGTTGTTACCTGGCGTGGCCATTTGTTTCTGCCCACAGCTAAACCACATGCGTGCTGGTAAAAAGTCATCAGTCACATCTACTATAATGTCAGTTATTACCTTCATGCTGTAAATGTTCATCTCATTCTCAATTCGAACTCAGTTTTAGTGAGTTTCATTTTAGGGGTTAGAGCTCCCTCTGTGGGATCTCTGTAGTAATGCGGCTCATCTTCTGTCGCATTGCTGTGTATTGCATTTCTTACCGAAGGCTATTGAGGTACACATTTTGTTCTTTCTGTTGCAGATAACCACACACACACACACACATACACAGGTATACAAACCACCAACAACCTGTTCCTCCATACCTGTAACCCCTCCCATTGAACCTTCAGTAAATTCAGCTAAACTGGAGTCTGCCTGTCCCTTCTGACTGAGGATGATTCGGCTGATGCGCTACCCAGTCTCCGCTGAGAAGCCTACGGTTTCTAACAGTCCGACAGTCCTGAGTTTGTGGATCAGTGTTGGTGGAATGATGGTGTTAAACGCTGATGTAAAAGCCCCAGAGCTGACGGACTTAGGAGTCCTCGTTCTGTAAGTAAGTGAGGGCTGTATGGACCACAGAAGAAACGGCACCCTCTGCGGACCGGTTCTTCCTACATGGATGCTGGCGTGGGCCCATAGCGCTGTCTTTAACACGAGTCATGACCAGTCTCTCAAAGCGCTTCATGACGATCGGAGTGGGGGATACTGGTCCACAGTCATTCAGGCACGTCACTGCAGAGACCTTCCCAATGGGATTATTATCTTCAGGCAGGTGGAGAGAAATATTAAAGATGTCCGTCACGGCCCGATCCGTCCCGGTCCGATCCGTCACGCGCCCGGTCCGATCCGTCCCGGTCCGATCCTTCCCGGTCCGATCCGTCACGCGCCCGGTCCGATCCGTCCCGGTCCGATCCGTCACGGCCCGATCCGTCCCGGCCCGATCCGTCACGGCCCGATCCGTCACGGCCCGATCCGTCACGGGCCGATCCGTCCCGGTCCGATCCGTCCCGGTCCGATCCGTCACGCGCCCGGTCCGATCCGTCCCGGTCCGATCCGTCACGGGCCGATCCGTCCCGGCCCGATCCGTCACGGGCCGATCCGTCCCGGTCCGATCCGTCACGGCCCGATCCGTCACGGCCCGATCCGTCACGGGCCGATCCGTCACGCGCCCGGTCCGATCCGTCCCGGTCCGATCCGTCACGGCCCGATCCGTCACGGGCCGATCCGTCCCGGCCCGATCCGTCACGGGCCGATCCGTCCCGGTCCGATCCGTCCCGGTCCGATCCGTCACGCGCCCGGTCCGATCCGTCCCGGTCCGATCCTTCCCGGTCCGATCCGTCACGCGCCCGGCCCGATCCGTCCCGGCCCGATCCGTCACGGCCCGATCCGTCACGGCCCGATCCGTCACGGGCCGATCCGTCCCGGTCCGATCCGTCCCGGTCCGATCCGTCACGCGCCCGGTCCGATCCGTCCCGGTCCGATCCGTCACGGGCCGATCCGTCCCGGCCCGATCCGTCACGGGCCGATCCGTCCCGGTCCGATCCGTCACGGCCCGATCCGTCACGGCCCGATCCGTCACGGGCCGATCCGTCACGCGCCCGGTCCGATCCGTCCCGGTCCGATCCGTCACGGCCCGATCCGTCACGGGCCGATCCGTCCCGGCCCGATCCGTCACGGGCCGATCCGTCCCGGTCCGATCCGTCCCGGTCCGATCCGTCACGGCCCGATCACGGGCCGATCCGTCCCGGTCCGATCCGTCCCGGTCCGATCCGTCACGCGCCCGGTCCGATCCGTCCCGGTCCGATCCGTCACGGCCCGATCCGTCACGGCCCGATCCGTCACGGGCCGATCCGTCCCGGTCCGATCCGTCACGGCCCGATCCGTCCCGGTCCGATCCGTCACGCGCCCGGTCCGATCCGTCCCGGTCCGATCCTTCCCGGTCCGATCCGTCACGCGCCCGGTCCGATCCGTCACGGCCCGATCCGTCCCGGCCCGATCCGTCCCGGCCCGATCCGTCCCGGTCCGATCCGTCACGGGCCGATCCGTCCCGGGCCGATCCGTCACGCGCCCGGTCCGATCCGTCCCGGTCCGATCCGTCCCGGGCCGATCCGTCCCGGTCCGATCCGTCCCGGGCCGATCCGTCCCGGGCCGATCCGTCACGGTCCGATCCGTCACGCGCCCGGTCCGATCCGTCACGGTCCGATCCGTCACGCGCCCGGTCCGATCCGTCCCGGGCCGATCCGTCACGCGCCCGGTCCGATCCGTCCCGGGCCGATCCGTCACGCGCCCGGTCCGATCCGTCACGGTCCGATCCGTCACGCGCCCGGTCCGATCCGTCCCGGGCCGATCCGTCACGCGCCCGGTCCAATCCGTCACGGTCCGATCCGTCACGCGCCCGGTCCGATCCGTCCCGGGCCGATCCGTCACGCGCCCGGGCCGATCCGTCCCGGTCCGATCCGTCCCGGGCCGATCCGTCACGGTCCGATCCGTCACGCGCCCGGTCCGATCCGTCCCGGGCCGATCCGTCCCGGGCCGATCCGTCACGGTCCGATCCGTCCCGGGCCGATCCGTCACGGTCCGATCCGTCCCGGTCCGATCCGTCCCGGGCCGATCCGTCCCGGGCCGATCCGTCACGGTCCGATCCGTCACGCGCCCGGTCCGATCCGTCACGGTCCGATCCGTCACGCGCCCGGTCCGATCCGTCCCGGGCCGATCCGTCACGCGCCCGGTCCGATCCGTCCCGGGCCGATCCGTCACGCGCCCGGTCCGATCCGTCACGGTCCGATCCGTCACGCGCCCGGTCCGATCCGTCCCGGTCCGATCCGTCACGCGCCCGGTCCGATCCGTCCCGGGCCGATCCGTCACGCGCCCGGTCCGATCCGTCCCGGTCCGATCCGTCACGGTCCGATCCGTCCCGGTCCGATCCGTCCCGGGCCGATCCGTCCCGGTCCGATCCGTCCCGGTCCGATCCGTCCCGGTCCAATCCGTCACGGTCCGATCCGTCACGCGCCCGGGCCGAGTAAGTTAAACTGGTTTGCCCTCGCTGACCATAATCAGCTCAGCTGCTGTTTTCTTCATGAGGAAATAAACACTGATTGATTTAACTACAATATTCACACACAGTCTAGTAAATGTATGTCTTCTGATGTGGTTACTGCTCTAATGGTGAAACTCTGAGGACTCACGGTTCTGCGACTGAAGACAGAAGACGTGCCAGTTTGTCTCCTCCTGGACCAACGACGTCAGCTCAGCGTAACCGTCTATGGTTGTCCGTAATGTGTAGGAAGCAACGTCCTGGCTGCACCGCTGCCTGCTGCCTCTGCAGAACCATGGAGAAAAACACGTACACAAACATAGGAAATGCTGCTATGGTGCATGTAATGAAGGATTTATGTTTCTGTGACTAAAAACAGAAAAAAAGTCATTATTTCAGATCTCTCTCCTGCATGTGATAAGCTTTCTGCAGGAACACGACTCTGCTTCCATTCCAGCTTCCCAGTTATCCCAGTTCTGTCATAAACCTAGCAGAAAAAAGTCATATTTCTAAAGGGTTCAGAAACCCCAGCCGCTAAAAGAACCCTGGAATCGGCAGATATCGTCATCAGTGCCTCTGCTTGTCACATGCCACCTCTCACACTGAAAGGCTTCTTTCAGCTTGCCATGGCTACATGGCAGCCCAGTGGCGTAGTGTTCACAGCAAGAAGGTCGCTGGTTCGAGCTTGAACGGTGGTGTTTCAGCAGCGTTTGCATGTTCTTCCTGTTTGGCTTCTCTCCGGATCCTCTGGCTTCCTCCAAGATGGAGGTCACTTTCCCAACAAGTGAATATAGAATAAACTGGTGGGCAGTGCTGACTTCATGTTTACAGCTGAAATAAACACGTTAACAGCAGAAATAAACCTGGTACAAAACTCCATTTTAGGTTTAATAGGTCAGGTTTACCTTCATGACAACTGTGGGGGGAGTGAATTTTTTTTTAACTCGTCCGTTTAAAAGTAATTTAATCTCGGAATTCAGCATATTTAGGGGCGTGTCCTTTTGATTGACAGGTACCGGATTTCCCGCTTCAAGTCAGAAGAACGTAGAACAACCGCGGTTTTTAGCCGGTTAACAGCATGACTTAGCTTTAGCCCGCTTACCTCCGTTAGCTGGTTAGCTCCTGTTATCTCCGGGTTAGCCTATCTTTTATATAGTCTATGGTTTGAAATTAAATGAAAAATGAAAATAAATTAAAAATACTTCATTAATCCCCAAAGGGGAATCTATATTCATTCATTCATTTTCCTAACCGCTTAATCCATCAGCGTCACGGGAAGCTGGAGCCTATCCCAGCAGTCTTTGGGCGAAAGGCAGGGTATACCCTGGACAACTCGCCAAACCATTGCAGGGAATTCCAACATTGTAGTATATAATAATAACTAGAGGAGGTCTTGTTCCGGAGGCTGATGGCTGCTGGCAGGAATGATCTTCTGTATCTTTCAGTCTTACATCGGACCTGAAGAAGCCTCTCACTGAACACACTTTGTTGTTTCATCACTGTGTTGTGGAGAGGGTGTGAAGAATCCTCCATCATCTTCATCAGCTTGAGCAGCATTCTTCTTTGGACAATCAGCTCCAGCGGCTCCAGAGTTACTCCAAGCACAGAAGCAGCTTTCTGGATCAGTTTGTTGATTCTCTTCAAGTCTCTGGTTCTGATGCTACTACCCCAGCAGATGCTGCAAAGCTGACTGCACTCTCCACAACAGACTTCTAGAAGATATGCAACATCTTGGTGCAGACGTTAAACCATCTCAGCTTCCTTAAGAAGTCCAGTCTGCTCTGACCTTTCTTGTAGATGTAGTCAGTGTTGCATTTCCAGTCCAGTTTGTTGTCCAGCTGAACTCCAAGATACTTGTATTCCTCCACCACCTCCACCTCCTCTCCCAGGATGGAAACAGTGCTTTGTTTATTCTTCTTCCTCCTGAAGTCAACAATCATCTCTTTTGTTTTGCTGCTATTTAATATGAGATGATTGTCACCGCACCATTTAACAAACTGACTGACCAGTTCTCTGTACTCTGCTTCTTGTCCATCCCTGATACACCCCACAACTGCAGAGTCATCAGAGTATTTCTGCAGATGGGGAACACTGTTCTTGTTGGGACGATGCTGTCCACACAGAAGTTTATGTAATCTGTCACACACTCAGTCATGGCGTTGATGTCGTCTCCATGAGGTTCACAGAGGACGTTCCAGTCTGTAGCCTCAAAGCCTCCTCTAAGAGCATCTTCAGCTTCAGCAGACCAGATTTTGATAGTCTTTGTGATGACTGGTTGCTGCTGAACGATGGGCTTGTAGGTGGAGGTGAGAAGAACCAGATTATGGTCAGATCTTCCTAAAGGAGGCAGGGCAGAACAACTGGATCCATTATTCATATTTGCATAAAATAAGTCCAACATCTTATTTTCTCTGGTGGAGCAGCTGACAAACTGCTGGAATGTTGGTAGAGTTGCAGAGAGGGAGACGTTGTTGAAGTCTCCGGAGATCGCCATGAATGAGTTTGGATGCTGTGTTTGTAGCCGAGCAACGACGGAGCTGATGACATCACAGGCTGTGTCCGGTGCGGTACCAGGTATTATATAAACCGCTACCAGAATAACACAGGTAAACTCTCTGGGTAAATAATATGGACGGAAGCTCACAGCTAACAGTTCCATGTCCCCTGTGCATATCTTCTCCTTGACAGTAACATGTCCAGGATGACACCAACGCTGGTTAACCACCACTGCAATTCCACCACCCTTTAGCTTTCTGCTGTGTTGTCTACTGCGGTCTGCACGGACCGTTTTAAAGCCCGGTACAGACACATTACAGTCAGGGATGTGTTCATGCAGCCATGTCTCGGTGAAGCACATAATACTGCACTCTCTGTATTCTTTCTGACACCTTGTTAGCATCTCCAGCTCGTCCGTTTTGTTAGCTAGCGATCTCACATTACCCATGATGACGGTCGGGAGAAATGGTTTAAATCTCCATCACTTTCTCCTCTGTCTCACTCCCGCTCTGCATCCTCTTCTCTTTCTTTTAAACTCCATCAGGATTTGATGTGTTGTTTTGCTGATAATCCTGATTTTGGAGAGGTTAATCAGTTGATCCCGATTGTAAATCAAGTCTTTTGTTGCCATGGAGACTCATCATAACAAGCCTTGAAAGAGCCAAAAAAATGCAGAAAAATCTTCCTTGCAGCACACCCTCCGAACCGGCATGAAATCCTCAGAGAAAAAGACCTAATATGAGGTAATATCTATGTGAGAAGAGTTTGTACTTTAAAAAAAAAATCAAGATGGCAAGTCAGAGATACTACAGTGTGCTGCCATCGGACGACGCAACCAAGAATGGTTTGGACATGTGGTTGGCTGTACACACACACAGCCTCTCTGCAAATGCTCCCATCATGTCTGCAGTTGTGGATGTTATTATTCTCCTCCTGCAGTTGACATCGTCCTGTTCCTCCTGTTTGATCCTTTTCCCAGTGGCACGAGTTGTGCAACACTGGCCCTGTGATTTGCTCCATTTTCTACTGTTAAACCCCTTAAAAAAATAATCCTAAAAATAATAATATTAAACAATACTTACTTGACAGAACCGACGGAGCAGCTTGTAAACAAGGACACCTCATCTTGACACTCTCTGTCACAGCAGCAGTTCATATCACACACACCCTGGTGGTCATCACAAGGACACAACCTGTCAACTAAACAAACACACATATCATAATCCAGCAATATGGCAGTATTCAGTCATGTAAACACAGCAGATACAAATTGCTTTTACAGTAAATTTCACTTTACTTTTATAAAAGCTGGGGAAAAAAACGGCTGATTATTTTTTAATAATTTCTATATAATAATAAAATAATTTTTAAGGAGGTGGGTAAAGGGTGAAAGATAGAGGATGGGTCTCTTTGGCCTGTCCCTGGCCTTTGTGTAGGCGGGTCACATTGTGTGGGCGGGGGTCACATTTTGTAGGCGGGGTCACATTGTATGGGCGGGGTCACATTGTGTAGGCGGGGTCACATTGTGTGGGCGGGGTCACATTGTGTATTAGAGGAGCCAAACACCAGCTCCTGGATTGACTACCGGTAAGCCTACGACTCGCTGCCACACACACAGAGTCTAAGAGCCTTCGTTGCAAACTCTATGAGGCTGTGGCAGACCACGTTGGAGGCCAACTTCAAGCCAATTGCACAAGTCTCCATCAAATGTGGCACATATCAAGGACATGCCCTGTCCCCGCTGCTGTTCTGTAAAGGCCCTAAACCCCCTCAGTCAATTCATCAACAAGACTGGCTATGGATACCGACCCAGGAATGGAACCACCATCAGCCACATCCTCTAACTGGATGACATCAAGAGTGTCATCCATGTAGATCCATCAAGAGTGAGCGGGACATCGACTCACTGATCCACACCACCAGGATCTACAGCAGGGCCATCGGAATGTCATTCGGACTGGGCGGATGATCACTAAGAGAAGTATGGTAATCACGTCCCCGTCTCTGGAACTACGTTTTCTGACGGGTTCATGTAGAGTAGTCCTACATGTCCCCGTCTCTAGAACAGCACTAAGAGGAGGATCCGGTGTTTACCTCCGGCCATCGGGGTGAGGAGGCCGCTGGAGGCGGGCAGCGGCTCGGCGTGGCGGACAGGCTCCTCTGGGTTCGGTGTCGGGCTCGTTGGAGGGTCTGTGGTGGTATCATGATCTGTAGCATTATAAGTAAAACTTTGGTAGTCCAGAGCAGTCGTATCAAAGTAATTGCTTGTTGTCGGGCTGTCTGCAGAAACGGAAATAATCAAGAGAAAAACAGAAAAAAAGCTGAAAGTGGACCAAACAGACGCCATGTTTGTGGTTCTTCTTCTCTTGTTTGTTTTGGGCACCCGCTCTTCTTCATGTGTTACATTAGCACTGCTACCATAGACATAATATAAGTAGAGTCTCATCGCGCCGCCATCTCGGATGAGTCTCCATGCGCCTCCAATGCATTTATCTGTAAGGTGTAGATCCAACCACAACAATAACTTCACTGAATTTTACCAGATTTTTCTCAAAGTTTGGTTTGTTACAAAGGGCAGAGATATTGTTATGATACAGATCACTGTAAAACATTAAAAACTACGTGCGAAAAAATTTTTTCACGCTATTTAACAGACATAATGTAGCTACAATATAAATAATGTATAAATAAAGCTGATACTAACATGTTTGATTGTTTATTGATGCATTCAGATTCACCTGTTTTTATATTGTCTATTATTGTGCTATTGAACTATTATTATTTTATATTAAATTATTGTAAAATGTAATTCCACACAATCTGCTTTCAATATTTCGGCAGTTATTGCAACTGTATGCTGAACAAAATACGGGAATAGTTGCTGCTGTCTCTTGATTACGGTTGACTCTTTCTTTTATTTACATTTATTAATTTATCAATATAGAGATACAGTTGTACAAAGTCTGAAAATAAAGTATTGTATCAAAACTGTGCAATTCAGAAATTACCCAGAAAAACACTCAGAGAGTGTAAACCTGCGTAACCATCCGTTACGTAGGTAACATCCAAGGCCTTTAAAAAGTTCCTGGATCCAAACGGTGATCTGGATCACCACCAAAATTAAATCAGTTCTTCCTTTTCCCGTTTCCAACAAGTCCTGAAAATTCCATGAATATCTGTCCAGAACTTTTTAAGTTATCTTGAACACAAACAGATAAAGGCGGTAAAAACATAACCTCCTTGGCGGAGGTAATTATGCTACCATCTAAAACTCTTTGTGAAGCATCAATATCATGCTTTTCCATAAATGCCTCATCGGAGTAAAATTTATCATTTGCATTTAGTGGATTATTCACTGTGTTAACATTATTTATGTAGAAAAGTGTTTTGTTTGTGTGTAATATATACGCGTTGTTCGCCAGAAAACAATTATGTGGAGAAACTATGTTGACTCTGCAGCAAGACTCAAAAGCTGAGACCTAACCAATATGGTGGCGACCCATCCAATATGGCGGAGACCCATCCAATATGGCGGAGGCCCATCCAATATGGCGGAGGCCCATCCAATATGGCGGAGGCCCATCCAATATGGCGGAGACCCATCCAATATGGTGGCGACCCATCCAATATGGCGGCGATGCTGGTTCACTCACTAGTGCACACTGAGGCATGTATGTCTATGTCTGCCACCCTCTGCCAGGGCATGCAATTTCACTCCATTCAACTGAGCTTTATTTATACAGAACAAGCCACAACAAAGTCATCTCAAAGCACTTTTGCACGCATAGTTCAGTTCAAGTTAATGCAAAACACTAAAGCATATTTGACCTTCTCGCTCTGTCTGGCAAAGTGACGTTAAACCCAAAGCATTTTGACCACTTGATGGCGACACAGAACATGAAAGTGAGACCATGGCGGCCCTCATGCTCCCAGACTTTAGTTTACTTGTACTGCAGCTCAGAAACTCTTCCCGATTGTGAATCGTGGGATGAAACTATTGTTTCGACAGATACAAAGAAATACAAAGAAACTCAAGACTGCATCATCAGATACCTGCAGATAAAATCTACAGGTAAATTGACATGAGAGAAGAAATCTGAGAAATTAGTGGATAAAAGTCAGCAGGACGTTAATCTAGAACTGAATCATTCAGCAGATTCTGTAACTGGGCCCAGTTTCATGACTGAAATGAGTGTTTTGTTAAAACAGAGTTGGGTACGGAAGACTATTCACTGAAGAAAAAATGTAAAAATTTAGAGGAAAATTCTGGTCACTTGCTCGTGGAAAAGAAAAAACATTTCCTTGTGTATTACTGCAATATTTGTGAATTAGAAAAAAACCTTTATCACAAAAGTTCTAAACTTTTGTGGAAATTAGTGAGCATTTGTAACTGACTTTAAGTTTTTAAAAAATAACATGGACACATTTTAGTTTTTAGTCACATTTTAGTCACATTTAGGGACCGGACCCAGTGGGAGTAGGGGGGACCGGACCCAGTGGGAGTAGGGGGGACCGGACCCAGTGGGAGTAGGCGGTACCGGACCCAGTGGGAGTAGGCGGTACCGGACCCAGTGGGAGTAGGAGGGACCGGATCCAGTGGGAGTAGGGGGCACTGGACACAGTGGGAGTAGGGGGCACTGGACACAGTGGGAGTAGGGGGTATCGGACCCAGTGGGAGTAGGCGGTACCGGACCCAGTGGGAGTAGGAGGGACCGGATCCAGTGGGAGTAGGGGGTATCGCACCCAGTGGGAGTAGGGGGGACCGGACCCAGTGGGAGTAGGCGGTACCGGACCCAGTGGGAGTAGGGGGGACCGGACCCAGTGGGAGTAGGCGGTACCGGACCCAGTGGGAGTAGGCGGTACCGGACCCAGTGGGAGTAGGAGGGACCGGATCCAGTGGGAGTAGGGGGCACTGGACACAGTGGGAGTAGGGGGTATCGGACCCAGTGGTAGTAGACGGTACCGGACCCAGTGGGAGTAGGAGGGACCGGATCCAGTGGGAGTAGGGGGTATCGGACCCAGTGGGAGTAGGCGGTACCGGACCCAGTGGGAGTAGGAGGGACCGGATCCAGTGGGAGTAGGGGGCACTGGACCCAGTGGGAGTAGGGGGTATCGGACCCAGTGGGAATAGGGGGTATCGGACCCAGTGGGAGTAGGGGGTACCGGATCCAGTGGGAGTAGGGGGTACCGGATCCAGTGGGAGTAGGGGGGACCGGACCCAGTGGGAGTAGGGGGTACCGGATCCAGTGGGAGACCGGACCTAGTGGGAGCAGGGGGTACCGGACCCTGTGGGACTAGGGGGGACTGGACCCAGTGGGAGTAGGGGGGACTGGAGCCAGTGGGAGTAGGGGGGACTGGACCCCGTGGGAGTAGGGGGTACTGGAGCCAGTGGGAGTAGGGGGGACCGGACCCAGTGGGAGTAGGCGGTACCGGACCCAGTGGGAGTAGGCGGTACTGGACCCAGTGGGAGTAGGCGGTACTGGACCCAGTGGGAGTAGGCGGTACCGGACCCAGTGGGAGTAGGAGGGACCGGATCCAGTGGGAGTAGGGGGCACTGGACCCAGTGGGAGTAGGGGGTGTCGGACCCAGTGGGAGTAGGGGGTATCGGACCCCCTTTTCTAATGGAGGAAAGACCCAGACCCTTTCTACCGCTGGAACGACCCAGAGCCGCTGGCCTGACCCAGACCCTTTCTAATGGAGGACCGACCCAGACCCGCTGGACTGACCCAGACCCTGTGTACCGCTGGACCGACCCAGACCCTTTCTACTCCTAGATCGTCCAAGACGCTTTATACTGCTGGACTGACCCAGACCCGCTGGACCGACCCAAACCCTTTCTACTGCTGGACCGACCCAGACCATCTGGACCGACCCAGACCCTTTCTACTGCTGGACTGACCCAGACCCTTTCTACTGCTGAACCGACCCAGACCATCTAGACCGACCCAGACCCTTTCTACTGCTGGACTGACCCAGACCCGCTGGACCGACCCAGACCGTTACTACTGCTGGACCGACCCAGACCCTTTCTACTGCTGGACCGACCCAGACCCTTTCTACTGCTGGACCGACCCAGACCCTTTCTACTGCTGGACCGACCCAGACCATCTGGACCGACCCAGACCCTTTCTACTGCTGGACCGACCCAGACTCTTTCTACTGCTGGACCGACCCAGACCCTTTCTACTGCTGGACCGACCCAGACCATCTGGACCGACCCAGACCCTTTCTACTGCTGGACTGACCCAGACCATCTGGACCGACCCAGACCCTTTCTACTGCTGGACCGACCCAGACCCTTTCTCCTTTTGGACTGACCCAGACCATCTGGACCGACCCAGACCCTTTCTACTCCTGGACCGACCCAGACCCTTTCTACTGCTGGACCGACCCAGACCCTTTCTACCTCTGGACCGACCCAGACCCTTTCTACTGCTGGACCGACCCAGACCCTTTCTACCGCTGGACTGACCCAGACCCGCTGGACCGACCCAGACCCTTTCTACAGCTGGACCGACCCAGACCTTTTCTACCTCTGGACCGACCCAGACCCTTTCTACTGCTGGACCGACCCAGACCCTTTCTACTGCTGGACCGACCCAGACCCTTTCTACCGCTGGACCGACCCAGACCCTTTATACTGCTGGACTGACCCAGACCCTTTATACTGTTGGACCGACCCAGACCCTTTCTACCGCTGGACTGACCCAGACCCGCTGAACCGACCCAGACCCTTTCTACTGCTGGACCGACCCAGACCTTTTCTTCTGCTGGACCGACACAGACCCTTTCTACCGCTGAACCGACCCAGACCCTTTCTACCGCTGGACCGACCCAGACCCTTTCTACCTTTGGATCGACCCAGACCCTTTCTACTCCTAGATCGTCCCAGACCCTTTATACTGCTGGACTGACCCAGACCCTTTATACGGTTGGACCGACCGAGACGCTTTCAACTGCTGGACCGACCCAGACCCTTTCTACTGCTGGACTGACCCAGACCCTTTCTACTGCTGGACCGACCCAGACCCTTTCTACTGCTGGACCGACCCAGACCCTTTCTACAGCTGGACCGACCCAGACCCTTTCTACCGTTTGACCGACCCAGACCCGCTGGACTGACCCAGACCCTTTCTACTCCTAGATCGTCCCAGACCCTTTATACTGCTGGACTGACCCAGACCACCTGGACCGACCCAGACCCTTTATACGGTTGGACCGACCCAGACCCTTTCTACTGCTGGACCGACCCAGACCCTTTCTACTGCTGGACCGACCCAGACCCTTTCTACTGCTGGACCGACCCAGACCCTTTCTACCGTTTGACCGACCCAGACCCGCTGGACTGACCCAGACCCTTTCTACTCCTAGATCGTCCCAGACCCTTTATACTGCTGGACTGACCCAGACCACCTGGACCGACCCAGACCCTTTATACGGTTGGACCGACCCAGACCCTTTCTACTGCTGGACCGACCCAGACCCTTTCTACTGCTGGACTGACCCAGACCCTTTCTACTGCTGAACCGACCCAGACCCTTTCTGCTGCTGGACCGACCCAGACCCGCTCGACTGGCCCAGACCCTTCCTCCTGCTGGACTGACCCAGACCCTTCCTGCTGCTGGACTTTCCCAGACCCTTTCTACCGCTGGACCGACCCAGACCCGTTCTACCGCTGGACTGACCCAGACCCGCTGGACCGACCCAGACCCTTTCTACTGCTGGACTGACCCAGACCCTTTCTACAGCTAGACTGACCCAGACCCGCTCGACTGGCCCAGACCCTTCCTCCTGCTGGACTGACCCAGACCCTTCCTGCTGCTGGACTTTCCCAGAACCTTTCTACAGCTAGACTGACCCAGACCCTTTCTACCGCTGGACCGACCCAGACCCGTTCTACCGCTGGACTGACCCAGACCCTTTCTACCGCTAGACCGACCCAGACCCTTTCTACTGCTGGACTGACCCAGACCCTTTCTACCGCTAGACCGACCCAGACCCGTTCTACCGCTGGACTGACCCAGACCCTTTCTACCGCTGGACCGACCCAGACCCTTTCTACCGCTGGACCGACCCAGACCCTTTCTACAGCTGGAATGACCCAGACCCTTTCTACTGCTGGACCGACCCAGACCCTTTCTACTGCTGGACCGACCCAGACCCTTTCTACATCTGGACCGACCCAGACCCGTTCTACCGCTGGACTGACCCAGACCCTTTCTACAGCTGGACCGACCCAGACCCTTTCTACCGCTGGACCGACCCAGACCCTTTCTACAGCTGGAATGACCCAGACCCTTTCTACTGGTGGACCGATCCAGACCGTTTCTACCGCTGGACTGACCCAGACCCTTTCTACTGCTGGACCGACCCAGACCCTTTCTACTGCTGGACCGACCCAGACCCTTTCTACCGCTGGACCGACCCAGACCCTTTCTACCGCTGGACCGACCCAGACCCTTTCTACCGCTGGACCGACCCAGACCCTTTCTACCGCTGAACCGACCCAGACCCTTTCTACCGCTGGACCGACCCAGACCCTTTCTACTGGTGGACCGATCCAGACCGTTTCTACTGCTGGACCGATCCAGACCCTTTCTACCGCTGGACTGACCCAGACCCGCTGGACCGACCCAGACCCTTTCTACCGCTGGACTGACCCAGACCCGCTGGACCGACCCAGACCCTTTCTACTGCTGCACCGACCCAGACCCTTTCTACTGCTGGACCGACCCAGACCCGCTGGACCGACCCAGACCCTTTCTACTGCTGGACCGACCCAAACCCTTTCTACCGCTGGACTGACCCAGACCCGCTGGACCGACCCAAACCCTTTTCTACCGCTGGACCGACCCAGACCCGCTGGACCGACCCAAACCCTTTCTACCGCTGAACCGACCCATACCCTTTCTACCGCTGGACTGACCCAGACCCGCTGGACCGACCCAGACCTTTTCTACCACTGGACCGACCCAGACCCTTTCTACCGCTGGACCGACCCAGACCCTTTCTACCGCTGGACCGACCCATACCCTTTCTACCGCTGGACTGACCCAGACCCGCTGAACCGACCCAGACCCTTTCTACTGCTGGACCGACCCAGACCCTTTCTACCGCTAGACCGACCCAGACCCTTTCTACCGCTGAACCGACCCAGACCCTTTCTACTGCTGGACCGACCCAGACCCTTTCTACCGCTGGACCGACCCAGACCCGCTGGACTGACCCAGACCCTTTCTACTCCTAGATCGTCCCAGACCCTTTCTACTGCTGGACCGACCCAGACCCTTTTCACAGCTGGACCGACCCAGACCCTTTATACCGCTGGACTGACCCAGACCCTTTCTACTGCTGGACTGACCCAGACCCTTTCTACTGCTGGACTGACCCAGACCCTTTCTACTGCTGGACTGACCCAGACCCTTTCTACTGCTGGACTGACCCAGACCCTTTCTACTGCTGGACCGACCCAGACCCTTTCTACTGCTGGACCGACCCAGACCCTTTCTACTGCTGGACCGACCCAGATCCTTTCTACTGCTGGACCGACCCAGACCCTTTCTACTGCTGGACCGACCCAGACCCTTTCTACTGCTGGACCGACCCAGACCCTTTCTACTGCTGGACTGACCCAGACCCTTTCTACTGCTGGACCGACCCAGACCCTTTCTACTGGTGGACTGACCCAGACCCTTTCTACAGCTGGACCGACCCAGACCCTTTCTCCTGCTGGACCGACCCAGACCCTTTCTACCGCTTAACCGACCCAGACCCTTTCTACTGCTGGAGCGACCCAGACCCTTTCTACTGCTGGACTGACCCAGACCCTTTCTACCGCTGGACTGACCCAGACCCTTTCTACTGCTGGAGCGACCCAGACCCTTTCTCCTGCTGGACCGACCCAGACCCTTTCAACTGCTGGACCGACCCAAACCATTTCTAGCGCTGGACTGACCCAGACCCGCTGGACCGACCCAGACCCTTTCTACCGCTGAACCGACCCAGACCCTTTCTTCTGCTGGACCGACCCAGACCCTTTCTACTGCTGGACCGACCCAAACCATTTCTAGCGCTGGACTGACCCAGACCCGCTGGACCGACCCAGACCCTTTTACCGCTGAACCAACCCAGACCCTTTCTACTGCTGGACCGACCCAGACCCGCTGGACTGACCCAGACCCTTTCTACCGCTAGACCGACCCAGACCCTTTCTACTGGTAGACCGACCCAGACCCTTTCTACCGCTGGAGCGACCCAGACCCTTTCTACTGCTGGACCGACCCAGACCCTTTCTACTGCTGGACCGACCCAGACTCTTTCTACTGCTGGACCGACCCAGACCCTTTCTACTGCTGGACCGACCCAGACCATCTGGACCGACCCAGACCCTTTCTACTGCTGGACTGACCCAGACCATCTGGACCGACCCAGACCCTTTCTACTGCTGGACCGACCCAGACCCTTTCTCCTTTTGGACTGACCCAAACCCTTTCCACTGCTGGACTGACCCAGACCATCTGGACCGACCCAGACCCTTTCTACTCCTGGACCGACCCAGACCCTTTCTACTGCTGGACCGACCCAGACCCTTTCTACCTCTGGACCGACCCAGACCCTTTCTACTGCTGGACCGACCCAGACCCTTTCTACCGCTGGACTGACCCAGACCCGCTGGACCGACCCAGACCCTTTCTACAGCTGGACCGACCCAGACCTTTTCTACCTCTGGACCGACCCAGACCCTTTCTACTGCTGGACCGACCCAGACCTTTTCTACCTCTGGACCGACCCAGACCCTTTCTACTGCTGGACCGACCCAGACCCTTTCTACTGCTGGACCGACCCAGACCTTTTCTACCGCTGGACCGACCCAGACCCTTTATACTGCTGGACTGACCCAGACCCTTTATACTGTTGGACCGACCCAGACCCTTTCTACCGCTGGACTGACCCAGACCCGCTGAACCGACCCAGACCCTTTCTACTGCTGGACCGACCCAGACCCTTTCTACCGCTGAACCGACCCAGACCCTTTCTACCGCTGGACCGACCCAGACCCTTTCTACCGTTTGACCGACCCAGACCACCTGGACCGACCCAGACCCTTTATACGGTTGGACCGACCCAGACCCTTTCTACTGCTGGACCGACCCAGACCCTTTCTACTGCTGGACTGACCCAGACCCTTTCTACTGCTGGACCGACCCAGACCCTTTCTACTGCTGGACCGACCCAGACCCTTTCTACCGTTTGACCGACCCAGACCCGCTGGACTGACCCAGACCCTTTCTACTCCTAGATCGTCCCAGACCCTTTATACTGCTGGACTGACCCAGACCACCTGGACCGACCCAGACCCTTTATACGGTTGGACCGACCCAGACCCTTTCTACTGCTGGACCGACCCAGACCCTTTCTACTGCTGGACCGACCCAGACCCTTTCTACTGCTGGACCGACCCAGACCCTTTCTACCGTTTGACCGACCCAGACCCGCTGGACTGACCCAGACCCTTTCTACTCCTAGATCGTCCCAGACCCTTTATACTGCTGGACTGACCCAGACCACCTGGACCGACCCAGACCCTTTATACGGTTGGACCGACCCAGACCCTTTCTACTGCTGGACCGACCCAGACCCTTTCTACTGCTGGACTGACCCAGACCCTTTCTACTGCTGAACCGACCCAGACCCTTCCTGCTGCTGGACTTTCCCAGACCCTTTCTACCGCTGGACCGACCCAGACCCGTTCTACCGCTGGACTGACCCAGACCCGCTGGACCGACCCAGACCCTTCCTCCTGCTGGACTGACCCAGACCCTTCCTGCTGCTGGACTTTCCCAGAACCTTTCTACAGCTAGACTGACCCAGACCCTTTCTACCGCTGGACCGACCCAGACCCGTTCTACCGCTGGACTGACCCAGACCCTTTCTACCGCTAGACCGACCCAGACCCTTTCTACTGCTGGACTGACCCAGACCCTTTCTACCGCTAGACCGACCCAGACCCGTTCTACCGCTGGACTGACCCAGACCCTTTCTACCGCTGGACCGACCCAGACCCTTTCTACCGCTGGACCGACCCAGACCCTTTCTACAGCTGGAATGACCCAGACCCTTTCTACTGCTGGACCGACCCAGACCCTTTCTACTGCTGGACCGACCCAGACCCTTTCTACATCTGGACCGACCCAGACCCGTTCTACCGCTGGACTGACCCAGACCCTTTCTACAGCTGGACCGACCCAGACCCTTTCTACCGCTGGACCGACCCAGACCCTTTCTACAGCTGGACCGACCCAGACCCTTTCTACTGCTGGACCGACCCAGACCCTTTCTACCGCTGGACCGACCCAGACCCTTTCTACCGCTGCACCGACCCAGACCCTTTCTACTGCTGGACTTTCCCAGACCCTTTCTACCGCTGGACCGACCCAGACCCGTTCTACCGCTGGACTGACCCAGACCCTTTCTACTGCTGGACTTTCCCAGACCCTTTCTACCGCTGGACCGACCCAGACCCTTTCTACTGCTGGACTTTCCCAGACCCTTTCTACCGCTGGACCGACCCAGACCCGTTCTACCGCTGGACTGACCCAGACCCGCTGGACCGACCCAGACCCTTCCTCCTGCTGGACTGACCCAGACCCTTCCTGCTGCTGGACTTTCCCAGAACCTTTCTACAGCTAGACTGACCCAGACCCTTTCTACCGCTGGACCGACCCAGACCCGTTCTACCGCTGGACTGACCCAGACCCTTTCTACCGCTAGACCGACCCAGACCCTTTCTACTGCTGGACTGACCCAGACCCTTTCTACCGCTAGACCGACCCAGACCCGTTCTACCGCTGGACTGACCCAGACCCTTTCTACCGCTGGACCGACCCAGACCCTTTCTACCGCTGGACCGACCCAGACCCTTTCTACAGCTGGAATGACCCAGACCCTTTCTACTGCTGGACCGACCCAGACCCTTTCTACTGCTGGACCGACCCAGACCCTTTCTACATCTGGACCGACCCAGACCCGTTCTACCGCTGGACTGACCCAGACCCTTTCTACAGCTGGACCGACCCAGACCCTTTCTACCGCTGGACCGACCCAGACCCTTTCTACAGCTGGACCGACCCAGACCCTTTCTACTGCTGGACCGACCCAGACCCTTTCTACCGCTGGACCGACCCAGACCCTTTCTACCGCTGGACCGACCCAGACCCTTTCTACTGCTGGACCGACCCAGACCCTTTCTACTGCTGGACCGACCCAGACCCTTTCTACCGCTGGACCGACCCAGACCCTTTCTACCGCTGGACCGACCCAGACCCTTTCTACCGCTGGACCGACCCAGACCCTTTCTACCGCTGAACCGACCCAGACCCTTTCTACCGCTGGACTGACCCAGACCCTTTCTACTGGTGGACCGATCCAGACCCTTTCTACCGCTGGACTGACCCAGACCCGCTGGACCGACCCAGACCCTTTCTACTGGTGGACCGACCCAGACCGTTTCTACTGCTGGACCGATCCAGACCCTTTCTACCGCTGGACTGACCCAGACCCGCTGGACCGACCCAGACCCTTTCTACCGCTGGACTGACCCAGACCCGCTGGACCGACCCAGACCCTTTCTACTGCTGCACCGACCCAGACCCTTTCTACTGCTGGACCGACCCAGACCCGCTGGACCGACCCAGACCCTTTCTACTGCTGGACCGACCCAAACCCTTTCTACCGCTGGACTGACCCAGACCCGCTGGACCGACCCAAACCCTTTTCTACCGCTGGACCGACCCAGACCCGCTGGACCGACCCAAACCCTTTCTACCGCTGAACCGACCCATACCCTTTCTACCGCTGGACTGACCCAGACCCGCTGGACCGACCCAGACCTTTTCTACCACTGGACCGACCCAGACCCTTTCTACCGCTGGACCGACCCAGACCCTTTCTACCGCTGGACCGACCCAGACCCTTTCTACTGGTGGACCGACCCAGACCCTTTCTACCGCTGGACCGACCCAGACCCTTTCTACCGCTGGACCGACCCATACCCTTTCTACCGCTGGACTGACCCAGACCCTTTCTACTGCTGGACCGACCCAGACCCTTTCTACCGCTAGACCGACCCAGACCCTTTCTACCGCTGGACCGACCCAGACCCGCTGGACTGACCCAGACCCTTTCTACTCCTAGATCGTCCCAGACCCTTTCTACTGCTGGACCGACCCAGACCCTTTTCACAGCTGGACCGACCCAGACCCTTTATACCGCTGGACTGACCCAGACCCTTTCTACTGCTGGACTGACCCAGACCCTTTCTACTGCTGGACTGACCCAGACCCTTTCTACTGCTGGACTGACCCAGACCCTTTCTACTGCTGGACCGACCCAGACCCTTTCTACTGCTGGACCGACCCAGACCCTTTCTACTGCTGGACCGACCCAGATCCTTTCTACTGCTGGACCGACCCAGACCCTTTCTACTGCTGGACCGACCCAGACCCTTTCTACTGCTGGACTGACCCAGACCCTTTCTACTGCTGGACTGACCCAGACCCTTTCTACTGCTGGACCGACCCAGACCCTTTCTACTGGTGGACTGACCCAGACCCTTTCTACAGCTGGACCGACCCAGACCCTTTCTCCTGCTGGACCGACCCAGACCCTTTCTACCGCTTAACCGACCCAGACCCTTTCTACTGCTGGAGCGACCCAGACCCTTTCTACTGCTGGACTGACCCAGACCCTTTCTACTGCTGGAGCGACCCAGACCCTTTCTCCTGCTGGACCGACCCAGACCCTTTCAACTGCTGGACCGACCCAAACCATTTCTAGCGCTGGACCGACCCAGACCCTTTCTTCTGCTGGACCGACCCAGACCCTTTCTACTGCTGGACCGACCCAAACCATTTCTAGCGCTGGACTGACCCAGACCCGCTGGACCGACCCAGACCCTTTTACCGCTGAACCAACCCAGACCCTTTCTACTGCTGGACCGACCCAGACCCGCTGGACTGACCCAGACCCTTTCTACCGCTAGACCGACCCAGACCCTTTCTACCGCTGGAGCGACCCAGACCCTTTCTACTGCTGGACTGACCCAGACCCTTTCTACTGCTGGACTGACCCAGACCCTTTCTACTGGTGGACCGACCCAGACCCTTTCTACCGCTGAACCGACCCAGACCCTTTCTACCGCTGGACCGACCCAGACCCGCTGGACTGACCCAGACCCTTTCTACCGCTGGACCGACCCAGACCCTTTATACGGTTGGACTGACCCAGACCCTTTCTACCGCTGGAGCGACCCAGACCCTTTCTACCGCTGGAGCGACCCAGACCCTTTCTACTGCTGGACTGACCCAGACCCTTTCTACTGCTGGACCGACCCAGACCCTTTATACGGTTGGACTGACCCAGACCCTTTCTACCGCTGGAGCGACCCAGACCCTTTCTACCGCTGGAGCGACCCAGACCCTTTCTACTGCTGGAGCGACCCAGACCCTTTCTCCTGCTGGACCGACCCAGACCCTTTCTACTGCTGGAGCGACCCAGACCCTTTCTACCGCTTAACCGACCCAGACCCTTTCTCCTGCTGGAGCGACCCAGACCCTTTCTACTGCTGGACCGACCCAGACCCTTTCTACCGCTGGACTTACCCAGACCCTTTATACGGTTGGACCGACCCAGACCCTTTCTACCGCTGGACCGACCCAGACCCTTTCTACCGCTTAACCGACCCAGACCCTTTCTACCGCTTAACCGACCCAGACCCTTTCTCCTGCTGGACCGACCCAGACCCTTTATACGGTTGGACCGACCCAGACCCTTTCTACCGCTGGACCGACCCAGACCCTTTCTACCGCTGGACCGACCCAGACCCTCTCTACCGCTGGACCGACCCAGACCCTTTCTACTGCTGGACCGACCCAGACCCTTTCTACTGCTGGACCGACCCAGACCCTTTCTACCGCTGGAGCGACCCAGACCCTTTCTACCGCTGGACTGACCCAGACCCTTTCTCCTGCTGGACCGACCCAGACCCTTTATACGGTTGGACCGACCCAGACCCTTTCTACCGCTGGACCGACCCAGACCCTTTCTACAGCTGGACCGACCCAGACCCTTTCTAACGGTGGACCGACCCAGACCCTTTCTACTGCTGGACCGACCCAGACCCTTTCTACTGCTGGACCGACCCAGACCCTTTCTACTGCTGGACCGACCCAGACCCTTTCTACCGCTAGACCGACCCAGACCCTTTCTACTGCTGGACTGACCCAGACCCTTTCTACTGGTGGACCGACCCAGACCCTTTCTACCGCTGGACCGACCCAGACCCTTTCTACCGCTGGACCGACCCAGACCCTTTCTACAGCTGGACTGACCCAGACCCTTTCTACAGCTGAACTGACCCAGACCCTTTCTACTGGTGGACCGACCCAGACCCTTTCTACTGGTGGACCGACCCAGACCCTTTCTACCGCTGGACTGACCCAGACCCGCTGGACCGACCCAGACCCTTTCTACCGCTGAACCGACCCAGACCCTTTCTACCGCTGGACCGACCCAGACCCTTTCTACAGCTGGACCGACCCAGACCCTTTCTACCGCTGAACCGACCCAGACCTTTTCTACTGCTGGACCGACCCAGACCCTTTCTACCGCTGAACCGACCCAGACCTTTTCTACTGCTGGACCGACCCAGACCTTTTCTGCTGCTGGACCGACCCAGACCTTTTCTACTGGTGGACCGACCCAGACCTTTTCTACTGCTGGACCGACCCAGACCCTTTCTACCGCTGGACCGACCCAGACCCTTTCTACCGCTGAACCGACCCAGACCCTTTCTACCGCTGGACCGACCCAGACCCTTTCTACCGCTGGACCGACCCAGACCCTTTCTACCGCTGGACCGACCCAAACCCTTTCTACCGCTGGACCGACCCAGACCCTTTCTACCGCTGGACCGACCCAGACCCTTTCTACCGCTGGACCGACCCAGAGCCTTTCTACCGCTGGACCGACCCAAACCCTTTCTACCGCTGGACTGACCCAGACCCTTTATGCTGCTGGACCGACCCAGACCCTTTCTACCGCTGGACCGACCCAGACCCTTTCTACCGCTGGACCGACCCAAACCCTTTCTACCGCTGGACTGACCCAGAGCCTCTGGACCGACCCAGACCCTTTCTACTGGTGGACCGACCCAGACCCTTTCTACTGGTGGACCGACCCAGACCTGTTCTACAGCTGGACCGACCCAGACCGTTTCTACTGGAGGACCGACCCAGACCCATTCTACTGGTAGACCGACCCAGACCCTTTCTACCGCTGGACTGACCCAGACCCTTTCTACTGCTGGACCGACCCAGACCCTTTCTACCGCTGGACCGACCCAGACCCTTTCTACCACTGGACCGACCCAGACCCTTTCTACAGCTGGACCGACCCAGACCCTTTCTACTGCTGGACCGACCCAGACCGGTTCTACTGGAGGACCGACCCAGACCCTTTCTACTGGTAGACCGACCCAGACCCTTTCTACAGCTGGACCGACCCAGACCCTTTCTACAGCTGGACCGACCCAGACCCTTTCTACCGCTAGACCGACCCAGACCCTTTCTACCGCTAGACCGACCCAGACCCTTTCTACCGCTAGACCGACCCAGACCCTTTCTACCGCTGGACCGACCCAGACCCTTTCTACCGCTGGACCGACCCAGACCTTTTCTACTGCTGGACCGACCCAGACCCTTTCTACCGCTGGACCGACCCAGACCCTTTCTACCGCTGGACTGACCCAGGCCCGCTGGACTGACCCAGACCCTTTCTACCGCTGGACCGACCCAGACCCTTTCTACCGCTGGACCGACCCAGACCCTTTCTACCGCTAGACCGACCCAGACCCTTTCTACCGCTGAACCGACCCAGACCCTTTCTACCGCTGGACCGACCCAGACCCTTGCTACCGCTGGACCGACCCAGACCCTTTCTACCGCTGGACCGACCCAGACCCTTTCTACAGCTGGACCGACCCAGACCCTTTCTACTGCTGGACCGACCCAGACCCTTTCTACTGGAGGACCGACCCAGACCCTTTCTACCGCTGGACCGACCCAGACCCGCTGGACCGACCCAGACCTTTTCTACTGGTGGACCGACCCAGACCCTTTCTACTGCTGGACCGACCCAGACCCTTTCTACCGCTGAACCGACCCAGACCCTTTCTACCGCTGGACCGACCCAGACCCTTTCTACCGCTGGACCGACCCAGACCCTTTCTACCGCTGGACTGACCCAGACCCTTTCTACCGCTGGACCGACCCAGACCCTTTCTACAGCTGGACCGACCCAGACCCTTTCTACAGCTGGACCGACCCAGACCCTTTCTACCGCTGGACCGACCCAGACCCTTTCTACAGCTGGACCGACCCAGACCCTTTCTACTGCTGGACCGACCCAGACCCTTTCTACCGCTGAACCGACCCAGACCCTTTCTACCGCTGGACCGACCCAGACCCTTTCTACCGCTGGACCGACCCAGACCCTTTCTACCGCTGGACCGACCCAGACCCTTTCTACCGCTGGACCGACCCAGACCCTTTCTACCGCTGGACCGACCCAGACCCTTTCTACCGCTGGACCGACCCAGACCCTTTCTACCGCTGGACCGACCCAGACCCTTTATACCGTTGGACCGACCCAGACCCTTTCTACCGCTGGACCGACCCAGACCCTTTCTACTGGTGGACCGACCCAGACCCTTTCTACTGCTGGACCGACCCAGACCCTTTCTACTGCTGGACCGACCCAGACACTTTCTACTGCTGGACCGACCCAGACCTTTTCTACTGCTGGACCGACCCAGACCCTTTCTACTGCTGGACCGACCCAGACCCTTTCTACCGCTGGACCGACCCAGACCCTTTCTACTGCTGGACCGACCCAGACCTTTTCTACTGCTGGACCGACCCAGACCTTTTCTACCGCTGGACCGACCCAGACCCTTTCTACCGCTGGACCGACCCAGACCCTTTCTACCGCTGGACCGACCCAGACCCTTTCTACCGCTGAACCCACCCAGACCCTTTCTACCGCTGGACCGACCCAGACCCTTTCTACTGGTAGACCGACCCAGACCCTTTCTACCGCTGGACCGACCCAGACCCTTTCTACTGGTGGACCGACCCAGACCCTTTCTACTGCTGGACCGACCCAGACCCTTTCTACAGCTGGACCGACCCAGACCCTTTCTACTGCTGGACCGACCCAGACCCTCTCTACTGCTGGACCGACCCAGACCCTCTCTACTGCTGGACCGACCCAGACCCTTTTCTACTGCTGGACCGACCCAGACCCTTTCTACTGCTGGACCGACCCAGACCCTTTCTACTGGTAGACCGACCCAGACCCTTTCTACCGCTGGACCGACCCAGACCCTTTCTGCTGCTGGACCGACCCAAACCCTTTCTACAGCTGGACCGACCCAGACCCTTTCTACCGCTGGACCGACCCAGACCCTTTCTACCGCTGGACCGACCCAGATCCTTTCTACTGCTGGACTGACCCAGACCCTTTCTACAGCTGGACTGACCCAGACCCTTTCTACCGCTGGACTGACCCAGACCCGCTGGACTGACCCAGACCCTTTCTACTGCTGGACCGACCCAGACCCTTTCTACCGCTAGACCGACCCAGACCCTTTCTACTGGTGGACCGACCCAGACCCTTTCTACTGGTGGACCGACCCAGACCCTTTCTACCGCTGGACCGACCCAGACCCTTTCTACCGCTGGACCGACCCAGACCCTTTCTACCGCTGGACCGACCCAGACCCTTTCTACCGCTGGACCGACCCAGACCCTTTCTACCGCTGGACCGACCCAGACCCTTTCTACTGGTGGACCGACCCAGACCTTTTCTACTGCTGGACCGACCCAGACCCTTTCTACTGCTGGACCGACCCAGACCCGCTCGACTGTCCCAGACCCTTCCTCCTGCTGGACTGACCCAGACCCTTTCTACCGCTAGACCGACCCAGACCCTTTCTACCGCTGGACCGACCCAGACCCTTTCTACCGCTGGACTGACCCAGACCCTTTCTACCGCTGGACCGACCCAGACTCTTTCTACTGGTGGACCGACCCAGACCCTTTCTACTGGTGGACCGACCCAGACCCTTTCTACCGCTGGACCGACCCAGACCCTTTCTACCGCTGGACCGACCCAGACCCTTTCTACCGCTGGACCGACCCAGACCCTTTCTACTGCTGGACCGACCCAGACCCTTTCTACTGGTGGACCGACCCAGACCCTTTCTGCTGCTGGACCGACCCAGACCTTTTCTACTGCTGGACCGACCCAGACCCGCTCGACTGTCCCAGACCCTTCCTCCTGCTGGACTGACCCAGACCCTTTCTACCGCTAGACCGACCCAGACCCTTTCTACCGCTGGACCGACCCAGACCCTTTCTACCGCTGGACTGACCCAGACCCTTTCTACCGCTAGACCGACCCAGACCCTTTCTACCGCTGGACCGACCCAGACCCTTTCTACCGCTGGACTGACCCAGACCCTTTCTACAGCTGGACCGACCCAGACCCTTTCTACTGGTGGACCGACCCAGACCCTTTCTACTGGTGGACCGACCCAGACCCTTTCTACTGCTGGACCGACCCAGACCCTTTCTACCGGTGGACCGACCCAGACCCTTTCTACCGCTGGACTGACCCAGACCCTTTCTACCTCTGGACCGACCCAGACCCTTTCTACCGCTGGACCGACCCAGACCCTTTCTACCGCTGGACCGACCCAGACCCTTTCTACAGCTGGACCGACCCAGACCCTTTCTACCGCTGGACTGACCCAGACCCTTTCTACAGCTGGACTGACCCAGACCCTTTCTACTGGTGGACGGACCCAGACCTTTTCTACTGCTGGACCGACCCAGACCCTTTCTACCGCTGGACCGACCCAGACCCTTTCTACCGCTGGACCGACCCAAACCCTTTCTACCGCTGGACTGACCCAGACCCGCTGGACCGACCCAGACCCTTTCTACTGCTGGACTGACCCAGACCCTTTCTACAGCTGGACCGACCCAGACCCTTTCTACCGCTGGACTGACCCAGACCCGCTGGACCGACCCAGACCCTTTCTACCGCTGGACTGACCCAGATCCGCTGGACCGACCCAGACCCTTTCTACCGCTGGACCGACCCAGACCCTTTCTACTGCTGAACCGACCCAGACCCTTTCTACCGCTAGACCGACCCAGACCCTTTCTACCGCTGGACCGACCCAGACCCTTTCTACTGCTGGACCGACCCAGACCCGCTCGACTGGCCCAGACCCTTCCTCCTGCTGGACTGACCCAGACCCTTCCTGCTGCTGGACTTTCCCAGAACCTTTCAACAGCTAGACTGACCCAGACCCGCTGGACCGACCCAGACCCTTTCTACCGCTGGACTGACCCTGACCATTTCTACCGCTGGACCGACCCAGACCTTTTCTACCACTGGACCGACCCAGACCCTTTCTACTGCTGAACCGACCCAGACCCTTTCTACTGCCGGACCGACCCAGACCCTTTCTACTGCTGAACCGACCCAGACCCTTTCTACCGCTGGACCGACCCAGACCCTTTCTACCGCTGGACCGACCCAGACCCTTTCTACCGCTGGACCGACCCAGACCCTTTCTACCGCTGGACCGACCCAAACCCTTTCTACCGCTGAACCGACCCAGACCCTTTCTACCGCTGGACCTACCCAGACCCTTTCTTCTGCTGGACCGACCCAGACCCTTTCTACCGCTGAACCGACCCAGACCCTTTCTACCGCTGGACCGACCCAGACCCTTTCTACCGCTGAACCGACCCAGACCCTTTCTACCGCTGGACCGACCCAGACCTTTTCTACTGGTGGACCGACCCAGACGCTTTCTACCGATGAACCGACCCAGACCCTTTCTACCGCTGGACCGACCCAGACCCTTTCTACTGCTGGACTGACCCACACCCTTTCTACTGCTGGACTGACCCACACCCTTTCTACCGCTGAACCGACCCAGACCCTTTCTGCAGCTGGACCGACCCAGACCCTTTCTACCGCTGAACCGACCCAGACCCTTTCTACCGCTGGACCGACCCAGACCCTTTCTTCTGCTGGACCGACCCAGACCCTTTCTACCGCTGAACCGACCCAGACCCTTTCTACCGCTGGACCGACCCAGACCCTTTCTACTGCTGGACCGACCCAGACCCGCTGGACTGACCCAGACCCTTTCTACCGCTGGACCGTCCCAGACCCTTTATACTGCTGGACCGACCCAGACCTTTTCTACTGCTGGACCGACCCAGACCCTTTCTACCGCTGGACCGACCCAGACCCTTTCTACCGCTGGACCGACCCAGACCCTTTCTACCGCTGGACCGACCCAGACCCTTTCTACCGCTGGACCGACCCAGACCCTTTCTACTGCTGGACCGACCCAGACCCTTTCTACTGCTGGACTGACCCAGACCCTTTCTACAGCTGGACCGACCCAGACCCTTTCTACTGCTGGACCGACCCAGACCCTTTCTACTGCTGGACCGACCCAGACCCTTTCTACTGCTGGACCGACCCAGACCCTTTCTACAGCTGGACCGACCCAGACCCTTTCTACCGCTGGACCGACCCAGACCCTTTCTACTGCTGGACCGACCCAGACCCTTTCTACAGCTGGACCGACCCAGACCCTTTCTACTGGTGGACCGACCCAGACCCTTTCTACTGGTGGACCGACCCAGACCCTTTCTACTGCTGGACCGACCCAGACCCTTTCTACCGCTGAACCGACCCAGACCCTTTCTACTGCTGGACCGACCCAGACCCTTTCTACTGCTGGACCGACCCAGATCCTTTCTACTGCTGGACCGACCCAGACCCTTTCTACCGCTGGACCGACCCAGACCCTTTCTACCGCTGGACCGACCCAGACCCTTTCTACCGCTGGACCGACCCAGACCCTTTCTACAGCTGGACCGACCCAGACCCTTTCTACAGCTGGACTGACCCAGACCCTTTCTACCGCTGGACCGACCCAGACCCTTTCTACAGCTGGACCGACCCAGACCCTTTCTACCGCTGGACCGACCCAGACCCTTTCTTCTGCTGGACCGACCCAGACCCTTTCTACCGCTGAACCGACCCAGACCCTTTCTACCGCTGGACCGACCCAGACCCGCTGGACTGACCCAGACCCTTTCTACCGCTGGACCGACCCAGACCCTTTCTACCGCTGGACCGACCCAGACCCTTTCTACTGCTGGACCGACCCAGACCCTTTCTACCGCTAAACCGACCCAGACCCTTTCTACCGCTGGACCGACCCAGACCCTTTCTACCGCTGGACCGACCCAGACCCTTTTCTACTGCTGGACCGACCCAGACCCTTTCTACCGCTGGACCGACCCAGACCCTTTCTACCGCTGGACCGACCCAGACCCTTTCTACAGCTGGACCGACCCAGACCCTTTCTACAGCTGGACTGACCCAGACCCTTTCTACCGCTGGACCGACCCAGACCCGCTGGACTGACCCAGACCCTTTCTACCGCTGGACCGACCCAGACCCGCTGGACTGACCCAGACCCTTTATACTGCTGGACCGACCCAGACCCTTTCTACTGCTGGACCGACCCAGACCCTTTATACTGCTGGACCGACCCAGACCCTTTCTTCTGCTGGACCGACCCAGACCCTTTCTACCGCTGAACCGACCCAGACCCTTTCTACCGCTGAACCGACCCAGACCCTTTCTACCGCTGGACCGACCCAGACCCGCTGGACTAACCCAGACCCTTTATACTGCTGGACCGACCCAGACCCTTTCTACTGCTGGACCGACCCAGACCCTTTCTTCTGCTGGACCGACCCAGACCCTTTCTACCGCTGAACCGACCCAGACCCTTTCTACCGCTGGACCGACCCAGACCCGCTGGACTGACCCAGACCCTTTCTACCGCTGGACCGACCCAGACCTTTTCTACTGATGGACCGACCCAGACCCTTTCTACTGGTGGACCGACCCAGACCCTTTCTACTGCTGGACCGACCCAGACCCTTTCTACCGCTGAACCGACCCAGACCCTTTCTACCGCTGGACCGACCCAGACCCGCTGGACTGACCCAGACCCTTTCTACCTCTGGACCGACCCAGACCCGCTGGACTGACCCAGACCCTTTCTACTGCTGGACCGACCCAGACCCTTTCTACTGGTGGACCGACCCAGACCCTTTCTACAGCTGGACTGACCCAGACCCGCTGGACCGACCCAGACCCTTTCTACTCCTAGATCGTCCCAGACCCTTTCTACTGCTGGACCGACCCAGACCCTTTCTACCACTGGACCGACCCAGACCCTTTCTACTGCTGGACCGACCCAGACCCTTTCTACCACTGGACCGACCCAGACCCTTTCTACTGCTGGACCGACCCAGACCCTTTCTACTGCTGGACCGACCCAGACCCTTTCTACCGCTGGACTGACCCAGACCCTTTCTACAGCTGGACCGACCCAGACCCTTTCTACAGCTGGACCGACCCAGACCCTTTCTACTGCTGGACCGACCCAGACCTTTTCTACCGCTGGACCGACCCAGACCCTTTCTACAGCTGGACCGACCCAGACCCTTTCTACCGCTGGACCGACCCAGACCCTTTCTACAGCTGGACCGACCCAGACCCTTTCTACCCCTGGACCAACCCAGACCCTTTCTACCGCTGGACCGACCCAGACCCTTTCTACCGCTGGACCAACCCAGACCCTTTCTACCGCTGGACCAACCCAGACCTTTTCTACCGCTGGACCAACCCAGACCTTTTCTACTGCTGGACCGACCCAGATCCTTTCTACTGGTGGACCGACCCAGACCCTTTCTACCGCTGGACCAACCCAGACCTTTTCTACTGGTGGACCGACCCAGACCCTTTCTACCGCTGGACCAACCCAGACCCTTTCTACCGCTGGACCGACCCAGACCCTTTCTACCGCTGGACCAACCCAGACCTTTTCTACTGGTGGACCGACCCAGACCCTTTCTACAGCTGGACCGACCCAGACCCTTTCTACTGGTGGACCGACCCAGACCTTTTCTACTGCTGGACCGACCCAGATCCTTTCTACTGCTGGACCGACCCAGACCTTTTCTACTGCAGACCGACCCAGACCCTTTCTACTGCTGGACCGACCCAGACCCTTTCTACCGCTGGACCGACCCAGACCCTTTCTACCGCTGGACCGACCCAGACCCTTTCTACCGCTGGACCGACCCAGACCCTTTCTACCGCTGGACCGACCCAGACCCTTTCTACCGCTGGACCGACCCAGACCCTTTCTACCGCTGGACCGACCCAGACCCTTTCTACAGCTGGACCGACCCAGACCCTTTCTACCGCTGGACCGTCCCAGACCCTTTATACTGCTGTACCGACCCAGACCCTTTCTACAGCTGGACCGACCCAGACCCTTTCTACCGCTGGACCGACCCAGACCCTTTCTACCGCTGGACCGACCCAGACCCTTTCTACAGCTGGACCGACCCAGACCCTTTCTACAGCTGGACCGACCCAGACCCTTTCTACCGCTGGACCGACCCAGACCCTTTCTTCTGCTGGACCGACCCAGACCCTTTCTACTGCTGGACCGACCCAGACCCTTTCTTCTGCTGGACCGACCCAGACCCTTTCTACCGCTGAACCGACCCAGACCCTTTCTACCGCTGGACCGACCCAGACCCGCTGGACTGACCCAGACCCTTTATACTGCTGGACCGACCCAGACCCTTTCTACCGCTGAACCGACCCAGACCCTTTCTACCGCTGGACCGACCCAGACCCTTTCTACCGCTGGACTGACCCAGACCCGCTGGACCGACCCAGACCCTTTCTACCACTGGACCGACCCAGACCCTTTCTACTGCTGGACCGACCCAGACCCTTTCTACTGCTGGACCGACCCAGACCCTTTCTACAGCTGGACCGACCCAGACCCTTTCTACCGCTGGACCGACCCAGACCCTTTCTACAGCTGGACCGACCCAGACCCTTTCTACAGCTGGACCGACCCAGACCTTTTCTACCGCTGGACCGACCCAGACCCTTTCTACTGCTGGACCGACCCAGACCCTTTCTACCGCTGGACCGACCCAGACCCTTTCTACCGCTGGACCAACCCAGACCTTTTCTACTGCTGGACCGACCCAGATCCTTTCTACTGGTGGACCGACCCAGACCCTTTCTACCGCTGGACCAACCCAGACCTTTTCTACTGGTGGACCGACCCAGACCCTTTCTACCGCTGGACCAACCCAGACCCTTTCTACCGCTGGACCGACCCAGACCCTTTCTACCGCTGGACCAACCCAGACCTTTTCTACTGGTGGACCGACCCAGACCCTTTCTACAGCTGGACCGACCCAGACCCTTTCTACTGGTGGACCGACCCAGACCTTTTCTACTGCTGGACCGACCCAGATCCTTTCTACTGCTGGACCGACCCAGACCTTTTCTACTGCAGACCGACCCAGACCCTTTCTACTGCTGGACCGACCCAGACCCTTTCTACCGCTGGACCGACCCAGACCCTTTCTACCGCTGGACCGACCCAGACCCTTTCTACCGCTGGACCGACCCAGACCCTTTCTACCGCTGGACCGACCCAGACCCTTTCTACCGCTGGACCGACCCAGACCCTTTCTACCGCTGGACCGACCCAGACCCTTTCTACAGCTGGACCGACCCAGACCCTTTCTACCGCTGGACCGTCCCAGACCCTTTATACTGCTGTACCGACCCAGACCCTTTCTACAGCTGGACCGACCCAGACCCTTTCTACCGCTGGACCGACCCAGACCCTTTCTACCGCTGGACCGACCCAGACCCTTTCTACAGCTGGACCGACCCAGACCCTTTCTACAGCTGGACCGACCCAGACCCTTTCTACCGCTGGACCGACCCAGACCCTTTCTTCTGCTGGACCGACCCAGACCCTTTCTACTGCTGGACCGACCCAGACCCTTTCTTCTGCTGGACCGACCCAGACCCTTTCTACCGCTGAACCGACCCAGACCCTTTCTACCGCTGGACCGACCCAGACCCGCTGGACTGACCCAGACCCTTTCTACCGCTGGACCGTCCCAGACCCTTTATACTGCTGGACCGACCCAGACCCTTTCTACCGCTGAACCGACCCAGACCCTTTCTACCGCTGGACCGACCCAGACCCTTTCTACCGCTGGACTGACCCAGACCCGCTGGACCGACCCAGACCCTTTCTACCACTGGACCGACCCAGACCCTTTCTACTGCTGGACCGACCCAGACCCTTTCTACTGCTGGACCGACCCAGACCCTTTCTACAGCTGGACCGACCCAGACCCTTTCTACCGCTGGACCGACCCAGACCCTTTCTACAGCTGGACCGACCCAGACCCTTTCTACAGCTGGACCGACCCAGACCTTTTCTACCGCTGGACCGACCCAGACCCTTTCTACTGCTGGACCGACCCAGACCCTTTCTACCGCTGGACCGACCCAGACCCTTTCTACCGCTGGACCGACCCAGACCCTTTCTACAGCTGGACCGACCCAGACCCTTTCTACAGCTGGACCGACCCAGACCCTTTCTACCGCTGGACCGACCCAGACCCTTTCTACCGCTGGACCGACCCAGACCCTTTCTACAGCTGGACCGACCCAGACCCTTTCTACAGCTGGACCGACCCAGACCCTTTCTACCGCTGGACCGACCCAGACCCTTTCTACAGCTGGACCGACCCAGACCCTTTCTACAGCTGGACCGACCCAGACCCTTTCTACCCCAGGACCAACCCAGACCCTTTCTACCGCTGGACCGACCCAGACCCTTTCTACCGCTGGACCGACCCAGACCCTTTCTACAGCTGGACCGACCCAGACCCTTTCTACCGCTGGACCGACCCAGACCCTTTCTACTGGTGGACCGACCCAGACCCTTTCTACTGGTGGACCGACCCAGACCCTTTCTACTGGTGGACCGACCCAGATCCTTTCTACTGCTGGACCGACCCAGACCTTTTCTACTGCTGGACCGACCCAGACCCTTTCTACCGCTGGACCGACCCAGACCCTTTTCTACTGCTGGACCGACCCAGACCCTTTCTACCGCTGGACCGACCCAGACCCTTTCTACCGCTGGACCGACCCAGACCCTTTCTACCGCTGGACCTACCCAGACCCGCTGGACTGACCCAGACCCTTTCTACCGCTGGACCGTCCCAGACCCTTTATACTGCTGTACCGACCCAGACCTTTTCTACTGGTGGACCGACCCAGACCCTTTCTACCGCTGGACCGTCCCAGACCCTTTATACTGCTGTACCGACCCAGACCCTTTCTACTGGTGGACCGACCCAGACCCTTTATACTGCTGTACCGACCCAGACCCTTTCTACCGCTGGACCGACCCAGACCCTTTCTACCGCTGGACCGACCCAGACCCTTTCTACCGCTGGACCGACCCAGACCCTTTCTACAGCTGGACCGACCCAGACCCTTTCTACCGCTGGACCGACCCAGACCCTTTCTACTGGTGGACCGACCCAGACCCTTTCTACTGGTGGACCGACCCAGACCCTTTCTACTGGTGGACCGACCCAGATCCTTTCTACTGCTGGACCGACCCAGACCTTTTCTACTGCTGGACCGACCCAGACCCTTTCTACCGCTGGACCGACCCAGACCCTTTTCTACTGCTGGACCGACCCAGACCCTTTCTACCGCTGGACCGACCCAGACCCTTTCTACCGCTGGACCGACCCAGACCCTTTCTACCGCTGGACCTACCCAGACCCGCTGGACTGACCCAGACCCTTTCTACCGCTGGACCGTCCCAGACCCTTTATACTGCTGTACCGACCCAGACCTTTTCTACTGGTGGACCGACCCAGACCCTTTCTACCGCTGGACCGACCCAGACCCTTTCTACCGCTGGACCGACCCAGACCCTTTATACTGCTGGACCGACCCAGACCCTTTCTACTGCTGGACCGACCCAGACCCTTTATACTGCTGGACCGACCCAGACCCTTTCTACTGCTGGACTGACCCAGACCCTTTATACTGCTGTACCGACCCAGACCTTTTCTACCGCTGGACCGACCCAGACCTTTTCTACCGCTGGACCGACCCAGACCCTTTCTACCACTGGACCGACCCAGACCCTTTCTACCACTGGACCGACCCAGACCCTTTCTACTGCTGGACCGACCCAGACCCTTTCTACCACTGGACCGACCCAGACCCTTTCTACTGCTGGACCGACCCAGACCCTTTCTACCACTGGACCGACCCAGACCCTTTCTACTGCTGGACCGACCCAGACCCTTTCTACCACTGGACCGACCCAGACCCTTTCTACTGCTGGACCGACCCAGACCCTTTCTACTGCTGGACCGACCCAGACCCTTTCTATTGGTGGACCGACCCAGACCCTTTCTACTGCTGGACCGACCCAGACCCTTTCTACCACTGGACCGACCCAGACCCTTTCTACCACTGGACCGACCCAGACCCTTTCTACCACTGGACCGACCCAGACCCTTTCTACTGCTGGACCGACCCAGACCCTTTCTACCACTGGACCGACCCAGACCCTTTCTACCACTGGACCGACCCAGACCCTTTCTACTGCTGGACCGACCCAGACCCTTTCTACCACTGGACCGACCCAGACCCTTTCTACTGCTGGACCGACCCAGACCCTTTCTACTGCTGGACCGACCCAGACCCTTTCTATTGGTGGACCGACCCAGACCCTTTCTACCGCTGGACCGACCCAGACCTTTTCTACCGCTGGACCGACCCAGACCCTTTCTACCACTGGACCGACCCAGACCCTTTCTACTGCTGGACCGACCCAGACCCTTTCTACCACTGGACCGACCCAGACCCTTTCTACTGCTGGACCGACCCAGACCCTTTCTACTGCTGGACCGACCCAGACCCTTTCTATTGGTGGACCGACCCAGACCCTTTCTACTGCTGGACCGACCCAGACCCTTTCTACCACTGGACCGACCCAGACCCTTTCTACTGCTGGACCGACCCAGACCCTTTCTACTGCTGGACCGACCCAGACCCTTTCTACTGCTGGACCGACCCAGACCCTTTCTACAGCTGGACCAACCCAGACCCTTTCTACTGCTGAACCGACCCAGACCCTTTCTACTGGTAGACCGACCCAGACCCTTTCTACCGCTGGACCGACCCAGACCCTTTCTGCTGCTGGACCGACCCAGACCCTTTCTACAGCTGGACCGACCCAGACCCTTTCTACAGCTGGACCGACCCAGACCCTTTCTACTGCTGGACCCACCCAGACCCTTTCTACCGCTGGACCGACCCAGACCCTTTCTACCGCTGGACTGACCCAGACCCTTTCTACTGCTGGACCGACCCAGACCCTTTCTACTGCTGGACCCACCCAGACCCTTTCTACCGCTGGACCGACCCAGACCCTTTCTACCGCTGGACTGACCCAGACCCTTTCTACCGCTGGACCGACCCAGACCCTTTCTACTGGTAGACCGACCCAGACCCTTTCTACAGCTGGACCGACCCAGACCCTTTCTACCGCTGGACCGACCCAGACCCTTTCTACTGCTGGACCGACCCAGACCCTTTCTACTGCTGGACCGACCCAGACCCTTTCCGCTGGTAGACCGACCCAGACCCTTTCTACCGCTGGACCGACCCAGACCCTTTCTACTGCTGGACCGACCCAGACCCTTTCTACTGCTGGACCGACCCAGACCCTATCTGCTGCTGGACCGACCCAGACCCTTTCTACTGCTGGACTGACCCAGACCCTTTCTACTGCTGGACCGACCCAGACCCTTTCTACTGCTGGACCGACCCAGACCCTTTCTACTGCTGGACCGACCCAGACCCTTTCTACCGCTGGACTGACCCAGACCCTTTCTACTGGTGGACCGACCCAGACCCTTTCTACCGCTGGACCGACCCAGACCCTTTCTACCGCTGGACCGACCCAGACCCTTTCTACTGGTAGACCGACCCAGACCCTTTCTACCGCTGGACCGACCCAGACCCTTTCTACTGGTAGACCGACCCAGACCCTTTCTACCGCTGGACCGACCCAGACCCTTTCTACCGCTGGACCGACCCAGACCCTTTCTACCGCTGGACCGACCCAGACCCTTTCTACTGCTGGACTGACCCAGACCCTTTCTACTGCTGGACCGACCCAGACCCTTTCTACTGGTAGACCGACCCAGAACCTTTCTACCGCTGGACCGACCCAGACCCTTTCTACCGCTGGACCGACCCAGACCCTTTCTACCGCTGGACCGACCCAGACCCTTTCTACTGCTGGACTGACCCAGACCCTTTCTACTGCTGGACCGACCAAGACCCTTTCTACTGCTGGACCGACCCAGACCCTTTCTACTGCTGGACTGACCCAGACCCTTTCTACTGCTGGACCGACCAAGACCCTTTCTACCGCTGGACCGACCCAGACCCTTTCTACTGCTGGACCGACCAAGACCCTTTCTACTGCTGGACCGAACCAGACCCTTTCTACCGCTGGACTGACCCAGACCCTTTCTACTGCTGGACCGACCCAGACCCTTTCTACCGCTGGACCGACCCAGACCCTTTCTACTGGTAGACCGACCCAGACCCTTTCTACCGCTGGACCGACCCAGACCCTTTCTACTGGTAGACCGACCCAGACCCTTTCTACCGCTGGACCGAACCAGACCCTTTCTACAGCTGGACCGACCCAGACCCTTTCTACAGCTGGACCGACCCAGACCCTTTCTACCGCTGGACCGACCCAGACCCTTTCTACTGCTGGACCCACCCAGACCCTTTCTACTGCTGGACCGACCCAGACCCTTTCTACTGCTGGACCGACCCAGACCCTTTCTACTGGTAGACCGACCCAGACCCTTTCTACTGCTGGACCGACCCAGACCCTTTCTACCGCTGGACCGACCCAGACCCTTTCTACCGCTGGACCGACCCAGACCCTTTCTACCGCTGGACTGACCCAGACCCTTTCTACCGCTGGACCGACCCAGACCCTTTCTACTGGTAGACCGACCCAGACCCTTTCTACAGCTGGACCGACCCAGACCCTTTCTACCGCTGGACCGACCCAGACCCTTTCTACTGCTGGACCGACCCAGACCCTTTCTACTGCTGGACCGACCCAGACCCTTTCTGCTGCTGGACCGACCCAGACCCTTTCTACTGCTGGACCGACCCAGACCCTTTCTACTGGTAGACCGACCCAGACCCTTTCTACCGCTGGACCGACCCAGACCCTTTCTGCTGCTGGACCGACCCAGACCCTTTCTACTGGTGGACCGACCCAGACCCTTTCTACTGCTGGACCGACCCAGACCCTTTCTACTGCTGGACCCACCCAGACCCTTTCTACCGCTGGACCGACCCAGACCCTTTCTACCGCTGGACCGACCCAGACCCTTTCTACTGCTGGACCGACCCAGACCCTTTCTACTGGTAGACCGACCCAGACCCTTTCTACCGCTGGACCGACCCAGACCCTTTCTACTGCTGGACCGACCCAGACCCTTTCTACCGCTGGACCGACCCAGACCCTTTCTACCGCTGGACCGACCCAGACCCTTTCTATTGGTGGACCGACCCAGACCCTTTCTACCGCTGGACCGACCCAGACCGTTTCTACTGCTGGACCGACCCAGACCCTTTCTACTGCTGGACCGACCCAGACCCGCTCGACTATCCCAGACCCTTTCTACTGCTGGACCGACCCAGACCCTTTCTACTGCTGGACCTACCCAGACCCTTTCTACTGCTGGACCGACCCAGACCCTTTCTACCGCTGGACTGACCCAGACCCGCTGGACTGACCCAGACCCTTTCTACCGCTGGACTGACCCAGACCCGCTAGACCGACCCAGACCCTTTCTACCGCTGGACCGACCCAGACCCTTTCTACCGCTGGACCGACCCAGACCCTTTCTACAGCTGGACCGACCCAGACCCTTTCTACCCCTGGACCGACCCAGACCCTTTCTACCGCTGGACCGACCCAGACCCTTTCTACCGCTGGACCGACCCAGACCCTTTCTACAGCTGGACCGACCCAGACCCTTTCTACTGGTGGACCGACCCAGACCTTTTCTACTGCTGGACCGACCCAGATCCTTTCTACTGCTGGACCGACCCAGACCTTTTCTACTGCTGGACCGACCCAGACCCTTTCTACTGCTGGACCGACCCAGACCTTTTCTACTGCTGGACCGACCCAGACCCTTTCTACCGCTGGACCGACCCAGACCCTTTCTACTGGTGGACCGACCAAGACCCTTTCTACCGCTGGACCGACCCAGACCCTTTCTACTGCTGGACCGACCCAGACCCTTTCTACTGGTAGACCGACCCAGACCCTTTCTACCGCTGGACCGACCCAGACCCTTTCTACTGGTGGACCGACCCAGACCCTTTCTACCGCTGGACCGACCCAGACCCTTTCTACTGCTGGACCGACCCAGACCCTTTCTACTGGTAGACCGACCCAGACCCTTTCTACCGCTGGACCGACCCAGACCCTTTCTACTGGTGGACCGACCCAGACCCTTTCTACTGGTGGACCGACCCAGACCCTTTCTACAGCTGGACCGACCCAGACCCTTTCTACTGCTGGACCGACCCAGACCCTTTCTACTGCTGGACCGTCCCAGACCCTTTCTACTTGTAGACCGACCCAGACCCTTTCTACTGGTGGACCGACCCAGACCCTTTCTACTGGTGGACCGACCCAGACCGTTTCTACAGCTGGACCGACCCAGACCGTTTCTACAGCTGGACCGACCCAGACCCTTTCTACTGGTGGACCGACCCAGACCCTTTCTACAGCTGGACCGACCCAGACCCTTTCTACTGGTGGACCGACCCAGACCCTTTCTACTGCTGGACCGACCCAGACCCTTTCTGCTGCTGGACCGACCCAGACCCTTTCTACTTGTAGACCGACCCAGACCCTTTCTACCGCTGGACCGACCCAGACCCTTTCTACTGCTGGACCGACCCAGACCCTTTCTACTGGTAGACCGACCCAGACCCTTTCTACCGCTGGACCGACCCAGACCCTTTCTACTGGTAGACCGACCCAGACCCTTTCTACCGCTGGACCGACCCAGACCCTTTCTACTGGTAGACCGACCCAGACCCTTTCTACTGCTGGACCGACCCAGACCCTTTCTACTGGTAGACCGACCCAGACCCTTTCTACTGCTGGACCGACCCAGACCCTTTCTACTGCTGGACCGACCCAGACCCTTTCTACTGGTAGACCGACCCAGACCCTTTCTACCGCTGGACCGACCCAGACCCTTTCTACTGGTGGACCGACCCAGACCCTTTCTGCTGCTGGACCGACCCAGACCCTTTCTACCGCTGGACCGACCCAGACCCTTTCTACTGGTGGACCGACCCAGACCCTTTCTACCGCTGGACCGACCCAGACCCTTTCTACTGCTGGACTGACCCAGACCCTTTCTACTGGTGGACCGACCCAGACCCTTTCTACTGGTGGACCGACCCAGACCCTTTCTACCGCTGGACCGACCCAGACCCTTTCTACTGGTGGACCGACCCAGACCTTTTCTACTGCTGGACCGACCCAGACCCTTTCTACTGGTGGACCGACCCAGACCTTTTCTACTGCTGGACCGACCCAGACCCTTTCTACTGGTGGACCGACCCAGACCTTTTCTACTGCTGGACCGACCCAGACCCTTTCTACTGCTGGACCGACCCAGACCCGCTCGACTGTCCCAGACCCTTTCTACCGCTAGACCGACCCAGACCCTTTCTACCGCTGGACCGACCCAGACCCTTTCTACTGGTGGACCGACCCAGACCCTTTCTACCGCTGGACCGACCCAGACCCTTTCTACTGGTGGACCGACCCAGACCCTTTCTACCGCTGGACCGACCCAGACCCTTTCTACCGCTGGACCGACCCAGACCCTTTCTACTGGTGGACCGACCCAGACCTTTTCTACTGCTGGACCGACCCAGACCCTTTCTACTGGTGGACCGACCCAGACCCTTTCTACCGCTAGACCGACCCAGACCCTTTCTACCGCTAGACCGACCCAGACCCTTTCTACTGCTGGACCGACCCAGACCCTTTCTACTGCTGGACCGACCCAGACCCGCTCGACTGTCCCAGACCCTTCCTCCTGCTGGACTGACCCAGACCCTTTCTACCGCTGGACCGACCCAGACCCTTTCTACTGCTGGACCGACCCAGACCCTTTCTACTGCTGGACCGACCCAGACCCGCTCGACTGTCCCAGACCCTTCCTCCTGCTGGACTGACCCAGACCCTTTCTACCGCTAGACCGACCCAGACCCTTTCTACAGCTGGACCGACCCAGACCCTTTCTACTGGTGGACCGACCCAGACCTTTTCTACTGCTGGACCGACCCAGATCCTTTCTACTGCTGGACCGACCCAGACCTTTTCTACTGCTGGACCGACCCAGACCCTTTCTACCGCTGGACCGACCCAGACCCTTTCTACTGCTGAACTGACCCAGACCCTTTCTACCGCTGGACCGACCCAGACCCTTTCTACTGCTGGACCGACCCAGACCCTTTCTACTGGTAGACCGACCCAGACCCTTTCTACCGCTGGACCGACCCAGACCCTTTCTACTGGTGGACCGACCCAGACCCTTTCTACTGGTGGACCGACCCAGACCCTTTCTACAGCTGGACCGACCCAGACCCTTTCTACTGGTGGACCGACCCAGACCCTTTCTACTGCTGGACCGACCCAGACCCTTTCTACTGCTGGACCGACCCAGACCCTTTCTACTTGTAGACCGACCCAGACCCTTTCTACCGCTGGACCGACCCAGACCCTTTCTACTGGTGGACCGACCCAGACCCTTTCTACTGGTGGACCGACCCAGACCGTTTCTACAGCTGGACCGACCCAGACCCTTTCTACCGGTGGACCGACCCAGACCCTTTCTACAGCTGGACCGACCCAGACCCTTTCTACTGGTGGACCGACCCAGACCCTTTCTACTGCTGGGCCGACCCAGACCCTTTCTACTGCTGGACCGACCCAGACCCTTTCTACTTGTAGACCGACCCAGACCCTTTCTACTGCTGGACCGACCCAGACCCTTTCTACCGCTGGACCGACCCAGACCCTTTCTACTGCTGGACCGACCCAGACCCTTTCTACTGGTAGACCGACCCAGACCCTTTCTACCGCTGGACCGACCCAGACCCTTTCTACTGGTAGACCGACCCAGACCCTTTCTACTGCTGGACCGACCCAGACCCTTTCTACTGGTAGACCGACCCAGACCCTTTCTACTGCTGGACCGACCCAGACCCTTTCTACTGCTGGACCGACCCAGACCCTTTCTACTGGTAGACCGACCCAGACCCTTTCTACCGCTGGACCGACCCAGACCCTTTCTGCTGCTGGACCGACCCAAACCCTTTCTACCGCTGGACCGACCCAGACCCTTTCTACTGGTGGACCGACCCAGACCCTTTCTACCGCTGGACCGACCCAAACCCTTTCTACCGCTGGACCGACCCAGACCCTTTCTGCTGCTGGACCGACCCAGACCCTTTCTACTGCTGGACCGACCCAGACCCTTTCTACTGGTGGACCGACCCAGACCCTTTCTACCGCTGGACCGACCCAGACCCTTTCTACTGCTGGACTGACCCAGACCCTTTCTACTGGTGGACCTACCCAGACCCTTTCTACTGGTGGACCGACCCAGACCCTTTCTACCGCTGGACCGACCCAGACCCTTTCTACTGGTGGACCGACCCAGACCTTTTCTACTGCTGGACCGACCCAGACCCTTTCTACTGCTGGACCGACCCAGACCCTTTCTACTGGTGGACCGACCCAGACCTTTTCTACTGCTGTACCGACCCAGACCCTTTCTACTGCTGGACCGACCCAGACCCGCTCGACTGTCCCAGACCCTTTCTACCGCTAGACCGACCCAGACCCTTTCTACCGCTGGACCGACCCAGACCGTTTCTACTGGTGGACCGACCCAGACCCTTTCTACCGCTGGACCGACCCAGACCCTTTCTACTGGTGGACCGACCCAGACCCTTTCTACCGCTGGACCGACCCAGACCCTTTCTACCGCTGGACCGACCCAGACCCTTTCTACTGGTGGACCGACCCAGACCTTTTCTACTGCTGGACCGACCCAGACCCTTTCTACTGCTGGACCGACCCAGACCCGCTCGACTGTCCCAGACCCTTTCTACCGCTAGACCGACCCAGACCCTTTCTACCGCTAGACCGACCCAGACCCTTTCTACCGCTGGACCGACCCAGACCCTTTCTACTGCTGGACCGACCCAGACCCGCTCGACTGTCCCAGACCCTTCCTCCTGCTGGACTGACCCAGACCCTTTCTACCGCTAGACCGACCCAGACCCTTTCTACTGCTGGACCGACCCAGACCCTTTCTACTGCTGGACCGACCCAGACCCGCTCGACTGTCCCAGACCCTTCCTCCTGCTGGACTGACCCAGACCCTTTCTACCGCTAGACCGACCCAGACCCTTTCTACCGCTGGACCCACCCAAACCCTTTCTACAGCTGGACTGACCCAGACCCTTTCTACTGGTGGACCGACCCAGACCCTTTCTACCGCTGGACCGACCCAGACCCTTTCTACCGCTGGACCGACCCAAACCCTTTCTACAGCTGGACTGACCCAGACCCTTTCTACCGCTGGACCGACCCAGACCCTTTCTACCGCTGGACCGACCCAGACCCTTTCTACCGCTGGACCGACCCAAACCCTTTCTACCGCTGGACTGACCCAGACCCGCTGGACCGACCCAGACCCTTTCTACTGCTGGACTGACCAAAGACCCTTTCTACCGCTGGACCGACCCAGACCCTTTCTACCGCTAGACCGACCCAGACCCTTTCTATCGCTGGACCGACCCAAACCCTTTCTACCGCTGGACTGACCCAGACCCGCTGGACCGACCCAGACCCTTTCTACTGCTGGACTGACCCAGACCCTTTCTACAGCTGGACCGACCCAGACCCGCTGGACCGACCCAGACCCTTTCTACCGCTGAACCGACCCAGACCCTTTCTGCAGCTGGACCGACCCAGACCCTTTCTACTGCTGGACCGACCCAGACCTTTTCTGCAGCTGGACCGACCCAGACCCTTTCTACTGCTGGACCGACCCAGACCTTTTCTGCAGCTGGACCCACCCAAACCCTTTCTACCGCTGGACTGACCCAGACCCTTTCTGCAGCTGGACCGACCCAGACCCTTTCTACAGCTGGACCGACCCAGACCCTTTCTACCGCTGGACCGACCCAGACCCTTTCTGCCGCTGGACCGACCCAGACCCTTTCTGCAGCTGGACCGACCCAGACCCTTTCTACCGCTGGACCGACCCAGACCCTTTCTTCTGCTGGACCGACCCAGACCCTTTCTACCGCTGGACCGACCCAGACCCTTTCTACTGCAGGACCGACCCAGACCCTTTCTACTGCTGGACCGACCCAGACCCTTTCTACCGCTGGACATACCCAGACCCGCTGGACTGACCCAGACCCTTTCTATTGGTGGACCGACCCAGACCCTTTCTACCGTTGGACATACCCAGACCCTTCCTCCTGCTGGACTGACCCAGACCCTTCCTGCTGCTGGACTTTCCCAGAACCTTTCAACAGCTAGACTGACCCAGACCCGCTGGACCGACCCAGACCCTTTCTACCGCTGGACCGACCCAGACCCGCTGGACTGACCCAGACCACCTGGACTGACCCAGACCCTTTATACGGTTGGACCGACCCAGACCCTTTCTACTGCTGGACTGACCCAGACCCTTTTCACTGCTGGACCGACCCAGACCCTTTCTACTGCTGGACTGACCCAGACCCTTTTCACTGCTGGACCGACCCAGACCCTTTCTACTGGTAGACCGACCCAGACCTTTTCTACTGCTGGACCGACCCAGACCCTTTCTACTGGTGGACCGACCCAGACCCGCTGGACCGACCCAGACCTTTTCTACCACTGGGCCGACCCAGACCCTTTCTACCGCTGGACCGACCCTGACCATTTCTACCGCTGGACCGACCCAGACCCGCTGGACTGACCCAGACCTTTTCTACTCCTAGATCGTCCCAGACCCTTTCTACTGGTAGACCGACCCAGACCTTTTCTACTGCTGGACCGACCCAGACCTTTTCTACTGCTGGACCGACCCAGACCCTTTCTACCGCTGGACTGACCCAGACCCGCTGGACCGACCCAGACCTTTTCTACCACTGGGCCGACCCAGACCCTTTCTACCGCTGGACCGACCCTGACCATTTCTACCGCTGGACCGACCCAGACCCGCTGGACTGACCCAGACCTTTTCTACTCCTAGATCGTCCCAGACCCTTTACACTGCTGGACTGACCCAGACCCTTTCTACTGCTGGACTGACCCAGACCATTTCTACCGCTGGACCGACCCAGACCTTTTCTACCACTGGACCGACCCAGACCCTTTCTACTGCTGGACCGACCCAGACCTTTTCTACCGCTGGACCGACCCAGACCCTTTCTACTGCTGGACCGACCCAGACCCTTTCTACCGCTGGACCGACCCAAACCCTTTCTACCGCTGAACCGACCCAGACCCTTTCTACTGGTGGACCGACCCAGACCCTTTCTACCGCTGGACCGACCCAGACCCTTTCTACCGCTGGACCGACCCAAACCCTTTCTACCGCTGAACCGACCCAGACCCTTTCTACCGCTGGACCGACCCAGACCCTTTCTACAGCTGGACCGACCCAGACCCTTTCTACCGCTGGACCGACCCAGACCCTTTCTTCTGCTGGACCGACCCAGACCCTTTCTACCGCTGAACCGACCCAGACCCTTTCTACCGCTGGACCGACCCAGACCCGCTGGACTGACCCAGACCCTTTCTACCGCTGGACCGACCCAGACCCTTTCTACTGGTGGACCGACCCAGACCTTTTCTACTGCTGGACCGACCCAGACCCTTTCTACTGGTGGACCGACCCAGACCTTTTCTACTGCTGGACCGACCCAGACCCTTTCTACTGGTGGACCGACCCAGACCTTTTCTACTGCTGGACCGACCCAGACCCTTTCTACTGCTGGACCGACCCAGACCCGCTCGACTGTCCCAGACCCTTTCTACCGCTAGACCGACCCAGACCCTTTCTACCGCTGGACCGACCCAGACCCTTTCTACTGGTGGACCGACCCAGACCCTTTCTACCGCTGGACCGACCCAGACCCTTTCTACTGGTGGACCGACCCAGACCCTTTCTACCGCTGGACCGACCCAGACCCTTTCTACCGCTGGACCGACCCAGACCCTTTCTACTGGTGGACCGACCCAGACCTTTTCTACTGCTGGACCGACCCAGACCCTTTCTACTGGTGGACCGACCCAGACCCTTTCTACCGCTAGACCGACCCAGACCCTTTCTACCGCTAGACCGACCCAGACCCTTTCTACTGCTGGACCGACCCAGACCCTTTCTACTGCTGGACCGACCCAGACCCGCTCGACTGTCCCAGACCCTTCCTCCTGCTGGACTGACCCAGACCCTTTCTACTGCTGGACCGACCCAGACCCTTTCTACTGCTGGACCGACCCAGACCCTTTCTACTGCTGGACCGACCCAGACCCGCTCGACTGTCCCAGACCCTTCCTCCTGCTGGACTGACCCAGACCCTTTCTACCGCTAGACCGACCCAGACCCTTTCTACAGCTGGACCGACCCAGACCCTTTCTACTGGTGGACCGACCCAGACCTTTTCTACTGCTGGACCGACCCAGATCCTTTCTACTGCTGGACCGACCCAGACCTTTTCTACTGCTGGACCGACCCAGACCCTTTCTACCGCTGGACCGACCCAGACCCTTTCTACTGCTGAACTGACCCAGACCCTTTCTACCGCTGGACCGACCCAGACCCTTTCTACTGCTGGACCGACCCAGACCCTTTCTACTGGTAGACCGACCCAGACCCTTTCTACCGCTGGACCGACCCAGACCCTTTCTACTGGTGGACCGACCCAGACCCTTTCTACTGGTGGACCGACCCAGACCCTTTCTACAGCTGGACCGACCCAGACCCTTTCTACTGGTGGACCGACCCAGACCCTTTCTACTGCTGGACCGACCCAGACCCTTTCTACTGCTGGACCGACCCAGACCCTTTCTACTTGTAGACCGACCCAGACCCTTTCTACCGCTGGACCGACCCAGACCCTTTCTACTGGTGGACCGACCCAGACCCTTTCTACTGGTGGACCGACCCAGACCGTTTCTACAGCTGGACCGACCCAGACCCTTTCTACCGGTGGACCGACCCAGACCCTTTCTACAGCTGGACCGACCCAGACCCTTTCTACTGGTGGACCGACCCAGACCCTTTCTACTGCTGGGCCGACCCAGACCCTTTCTACTGCTGGACCGACCCAGACCCTTTCTACTTGTAGACCGACCCAGACCCTTTCTACTGCTGGACCGACCCAGACCCTTTCTACCGCTGGACCGACCCAGACCCTTTCTACTGCTGGACCGACCCAGACCCTTTCTACTGGTAGACCGACCCAGACCCTTTCTACCGCTGGACCGACCCAGACCCTTTCTACTGGTAGACCGACCCAGACCCTTTCTACTGCTGGACCGACCCAGACCCTTTCTACTGGTAGACCGACCCAGACCCTTTCTACTGCTGGACCGACCCAGACCCTTTCTACTGCTGGACCGACCCAGACCCTTTCTACTGGTAGACCGACCCAGACCCTTTCTACCGCTGGACCGACCCAGACCCTTTCTGCTGCTGGACCGACCCAAACCCTTTCTACCGCTGGACCGACCCAGACCCTTTCTACCGCTGGACCGACCCAGACCCTTTCTACTGGTGGACCGACCCAGACCCTTTCTGCTGCTGGACCGACCCAGACCCTTTCTACTGCTGGACCGACCCAGACCCTTTCTACTGGTGGACCGACCCAGACCCTTTCTACCGCTGGACCGACCCAGACCCTTTCTACTGCTGGACTGACCCAGACCCTTTCTACTGGTGGACCTACCCAGACCCTTTCTACTGGTGGACCGACCCAGACCCTTTCTACCGCTGGACCGACCCAGACCCTTTCTACTGGTGGACCGACCCAGACCTTTTCTACTGCTGGACCGACCCAGACCCTTTCTACTGCTGGACCGACCCAGACCCTTTCTACTGGTGGACCGACCCAGACCTTTTCTACTGCTGTACCGACCCAGACCCTTTCTACTGCTGGACCGACCCAGACCCGCTCGACTGTCCCAGACCCTTTCTACCGCTAGACCGACCCAGACCCTTTCTACCGCTGGACCGACCCAGACCCTTTCTACTGGTGGACCGACCCAGACCCTTTCTACCGCTGGACCGACCCAGACCCTTTCTACTGGTGGACCGACCCAGACCCTTTCTACCGCTGGACCGACCCAGACCCTTTCTACCGCTGGACCGACCCAGACCCTTTCTACTGGTGGACCGACCCAGACCTTTTCTACTGCTGGACCGACCCAGACCCTTTCTACTGCTGGACCGACCCAGACCCGCTCGACTGTCCCAGACCCTTTCTACCGCTAGACCGACCCAGACCCTTTCTACCGCTAGACCGACCCAGACCCTTTCTACCGCTGGACCGACCCAGACCCTTTCTACTGCTGGACCGACCCAGACCCGCTCGACTGTCCCAGACCCTTCCTCCTGCTGGACTGACCCAGACCCTTTCTACCGCTAGACCGACCCAGACCCTTTCTACTGCTGGACCGACCCAGACCCTTTCTACTGCTGGACCGACCCAGACCCGCTCGACTGTCCCAGACCCTTCCTCCTGCTGGACTGACCCAGACCCTTTCTACCGCTAGACCGACCCAGACCCTTTCTACCGCTGGACCCACCCAAACCCTTTCTACAGCTGGACTGACCCAGACCCTTTCTACTGGTGGACCGACCCAGACCCTTTCTACCGCTGGACCGACCCAGACCCTTTCTACCGCTGGACCGACCCAAACCCTTTCTACAGCTGGACTGACCCAGACCCTTTCTACCGCTGGACCGACCCAGACCCTTTCTACCGCTGGACCGACCCAGACCCTTTCTACCGCTGGACCGACCCAAACCCTTTCTACCGCTGGACTGACCCAGACCCGCTGGACCGACCCAGACCCTTTCTACTGCTGGACTGACCAAAGACCCTTTCTACCGCTGGACCGACCCAGACCCTTTCTACCGCTAGACCGACCCAGACCCTTTCTATCGCTGGACCGACCCAAACCCTTTCTACCGCTGGACTGACCCAGACCCGCTGGACCGACCCAGACCCTTTCTACTGCTGGACTGACCCAGACCCTTTCTACAGCTGGACCGACCCAGACCCGCTGGACCGACCCAGACCCTTTCTACCGCTGAACCGACCCAGACCCTTTCTGCAGCTGGACCGACCCAGACCCTTTCTACTGCTGGACCGACCCAGACCTTTTCTGCAGCTGGACCGACCCAGACCCTTTCTACTGCTGGACCGACCCAGACCTTTTCTGCAGCTGGACCCACCCAAACCCTTTCTACCGCTGGACTGACCCAGACCCTTTCTGCAGCTGGACCGACCCAGACCCTTTCTACAGCTGGACCGACCCAGACCCTTTCTACCGCTGGACCGACCCAGACCCTTTCTGCCGCTGGACCGACCCAGACCCTTTCTGCAGCTGGACCGACCCAGACCCTTTCTACCGCTGGACCGACCCAGACCCTTTCTACTGCAGGACCGACCCAGACCCTTTCTACTGCTGGACCGACCCAGACCCTTTCTACCGCTGGACATACCCAGACCCGCTGGACTGACCCAGACCCTTTCTATTGGTGGACCGACCCAGACCCTTTCTACCGTTGGACATACCCAGACCCTTCCTCCTGCTGGACTGACCCAGACCCTTCCTGCTGCTGGACTTTCCCAGAACCTTTCAACAGCTAGACTGACCCAGACCCGCTGGACCGACCCAGACCCTTTCTACCGCTGGACCGACCCAGACCCGCTGGACTGACCCAGACCACCTGGACTGACCCAGACCCTTTATACGGTTGGACCGACCCAGACCCTTTCTACTGCTGGACTGACCCAGACCCTTTTCACTGCTGGACCGACCCAGACCCTTTCTACTGCTGGACTGACCCAGACCCTTTTCACTGCTGGACCGACCCAGACCCTTTCTACTGGTAGACCGACCCAGACCTTTTCTACTGCTGGACCGACCCAGACCCTTTCTACTGGTGGACCGACCCAGACCCGCTGGACCGACCCAGACCTTTTCTACCACTGGGCCGACCCAGACCCTTTCTACCGCTGGACCGACCCTGACCATTTCTACCGCTGGACCGACCCAGACCCGCTGGACTGACCCAGACCTTTTCTACTCCTAGATCGTCCCAGACCCTTTCTACTGGTAGACCGACCCAGACCTTTTCTACTGCTGGACCGACCCAGACCCTTTCTACCGCTGGACTGACCCAGACCCGCTGGACCGACCCAGACCTTTTCTACCACTGGGCCGACCCAGACCCTTTCTACCGCTGGACCGACCCTGACCATTTCTACCGCTGGACCGACCCAGACCCGCTGGACTGACCCAGACCTTTTCTACTCCTAGATCGTCCCAGACCCTTTACACTGCTGGACTGACCCAGACCCTTTCTACTGCTGGACTGACCCAGACCATTTCTACCGCTGGACCGACCCAGACCTTTTCTACCACTGGACCGACCCAGACCCTTTCTACTGCTGGACCGACCCAGACCTTTTCTACCGCTGGACCGACCCAGACCCTTTCTACTGCTGGACCGACCCAGACCCTTTCTACCGCTGGACCGACCCAAACCCTTTCTACCGCTGAACCGACCCAGACCCTTTCTACTGGTGGACCGACCCAGACCCTTTCTACCGCTGGACCGACCCAGACCCTTTCTACCGCTGGACCGACCCAAACCCTTTCTACCGCTGAACCGACCCAGACCCTTTCTACCGCTGGACCGACCCAGACCCTTTCTACAGCTGGACCGACCCAGACCCTTTCTACCGCTGGACCGACCCAGACCCTTTCTTCTGCTGGACCGACCCAGACCCTTTCTACCGCTGAACCGACCCAGACCCTTTCTACCGCTGGACCGACCCAGACCCGCTGGACTGACCCAGACCCTTTCTACCGCTGGACCGTCCCAGACCCTTTATACTGCTGTACCGTCCCAGACCCTTTATACTGCTGTACCGACCCAGACCCTTTCTACCGCTGGACCGACCCAGACCCTTTCTACCGCTGGACCGACCCAGACCCTTTCTACTGCTGGACCGACCCAGACCTTTTCTACCGCTGGACCGACCCAGACCCTTTCTACAGCTGGACCGACCCAGACCCTTTCTACTGGTGGACCAACCCAGACCCTTTCTACCGCTGGACCGACCCAGACCCTTTCTACAGCTGGACCGACCCAGACCCTTTCTACTGGTGGACCAACCCAGACCCTTTCTACCGCTGGACCGACCCAGACCCTTTATACTGCTGGACCGACCCAGACCTTTTCTACCGCTGGACCGACCCAGACCCTTTCTACTGGTGGACCAACCCAGACCCTTTCTACCGCTGGACCGACCCAGACCCTTTATACTGCTGGACCGACCCAGACCCTTTCTACTGCTGGACTGACCCAGACCCTTTTCACTGCTGGACCGACCCAGACCCTTTCTACTGGTAGACCGACCCAGACCTTTTCTACTGCTGGACCGACCCAGACCCTTTCTACTGGTGGACCGACCCAGACCCGCTGGACCGACCCAGACCCTTTCTACCGCTGGACCGACCCAGACCCTTTCTACTGGTGGACCGACCCAGACCCTTTCTACAGCTGGACCGACCCAGACCCTTTCTACTGGTGGACCGACCCAGACCCTTTCTACTGCTGGACCGACCCAGACCCTTTCTACTTGTAGACCGACCCAGACCCTTTCTACCGCTGGACCGACCCAGACCCTTTCTACTGGTGGACCGACCCAGACCCTTTCTACTGGTGGACCGACCCAGACCGTTTCTACAGCTGGACCGACCCAGACCCTTTCTACTGGTGGACCGACCCAGACCCTTTCTACTGCTGGACCGACCCAGACCCTTTCTACTGCTGGACCGACCCAGACCCTTTCTACTTGTAGACCGACCCAGACCCTTTCTACCGCTGGACCGACCCAGACCCTTTCTACTGCTGGACCGACCCAGACCCTTTCTACTGGTAGACCGACCCAGACCCTTTCTACCGCTGGACCGACCCAGACCTTTTCTACTGGTAGACCGACCCAGACCCTTTCTACTGGTAGACCGACCCAGACCCTTTCTACTGGTAGACCGACCCAGACCCTTTCTACTGCTGGACCGACCCAGACCCTTTCTACTGGTAGACCGACCCAGACCCTTTCTACTGCTGGACCGACCCAGACCCTTTCTACTGGTGGACCGACCCAGACCCTTTCTACCGCTGGACCGACCCAGACCTTTTCTACTGGTAGACCGACCCAGACCCTTTCTACTGGTAGACCGACCCAGACCCTTTCTATTGGTGGACCGACCCAGACCCTTTCTACTGGTAGACCGACCCAGACCCTTTCTACTGCTGGACCGACCCAGACCCTTTCTACTGGTAGACCGACCCAGACCCTTTCTACTGCTGGACCGACCCAGACCCTTTCTACTGCTGGACCGACCCAGACCCTTTCTACTGGTAGACCGACCCAGACCCTTTCTACCGCTGGACCGACCCAGACCCTTTCTGCTGCTGGACCGACCCAAACCCTTTCTACCGCTGGACCGACCCAGACCCTTTCTACCGCTGGACCGACCCAGACCCTTTCTACCGCTGGACCGACCCAGACCCTTTCTACTGCTGGACTGACCCAGACCCTTTCTACTGGTGGACCGACCCAGACCCTTTCTACCGCTGGACCGACCCAGACCCTTTCTACCGCTGGACCGACCCAGACCCTTTCTACTGGTGGACCGACCCAGACCTTTTCTACTGCTGGACCGACCCAGACCCTTTCTACTGGTAGACCGACCCAGACCCTTTCTACTGCTGGACCGACCCAGACCCTTTCTACTGCTGGACCGACCCAGACCCGCTCGACTGTCCCAGACCCTTTCTACCGCTAGACCGACCCAGACCCTTTCTACTGCTGGACCGACCCAGACCCTTTCTACTGCTGGACCGACCCAGACCCGCTCGACTGTCCCAGACCCTTCCTCCTGCTGGACTGACCCAGACCCTTTCTACCGCTAGACCAACCCAGACCCTTTCTACCGCTGGACCGACCCAAACCCTTTCTACAGCTGGACTGACCCAGACCCTTTCTACTGGTGGACCGACCCAGACCCTTTCTACCGCTGGACCGACCCAGACCCTTTCTACCGCTGGACCGACCCAAACCCTTTCTACAGCTGGACTGACCCAGACTCTTTCTACCGCTGGACCGACCCAGACCCTTTCTACCGCTGGACCGACCCAGACCCTTTCTACCGCTGGACCGACCCAGACCCTTTCTACCGCTGGACTGACCCAGACCCGCTGGACCGACCCAGACCCTTTCTACTGCTGGACTGACCAAAGACCCTTTCTACCGCTGGACCGACCCAGACCCTTTCTACCGCTAGACCGACCCAGACCCTTTCTACCGCTGGACCGACCCAAACCGTTTCTACCGCTGGACTGACCCAGACCCGCTGGACCGACCCAGACCCTTTCTACTGCTGGACTGACCCAGACCCTTTCTACAGCTGGACCGACCCAGACCCGCTGGACCGACCCAGACCCTTTCTACCGCTGAACCGACCCAGACCCTTTCTGCAGCTGGACCGACCCAGACCCTTTCTACTGCTGGACCGACCCAGACCCTTTCTACCGCTGGACCGACCCAGACCCTTTCTGCCGCTGGACCGACCCAGACCCTTTCTGCAGCTGGACCGACCCAGACCCTTTCTACCGCTGGACCGACCCAGACCCTTTCTACTGCTGGACCGACCCAGACCCTTTCTACCGCTGGACATACCCAGACCCGCTGGACTGACCCAGACCCTTTCTACTGGTGGACCGACCCAGACCCTTTCTACCGCTGGACATACCCAGACCCTTCCTCCTGCTGGACTGACCCAGACCCTTCCTGCTGCTGGACTTTCCCAGAACCTTTCAACAGCTAGACTGACCCAGACCCGCTGGACCGACCCAGACCCTTTCTACCGCTGGACCGACCCAGACCCTTTCTACTGCTGGACCGACCCAGACCCTTTCTACCGCTGGACCGACCCAAACCCTTTCTACCGCTGAACCGACCCAGACCCTTTCTACTGGTGGACCGACCCAGACCCTTTCTACCGCTGGACCGACCCAGACCCTTTCTACCGCTGGACCGACCCAAACCCTTTCTACCGCTGAACCGACCCAGACCCTTTCTACCGCTGGACCGACCCAGACCCTTTCTACAGCTGGACCGACCCAGACCCTTTCTACCGCTGGACCGACCCAGACCCTTTCTTCTGCTGGACCGACCCAGACCCTTTCTACCGCTGAACCGACCCAGACCCTTTCTACCGCTGGACCGACCCAGACCCGCTGGACTGACCCAGACCCTTTCTACCGCTGGACCGTCCCAGACCCTTTATACTGCTGTACCGTCCCAGACCCTTTATACTGCTGTACCGACCCAGACCCTTTCTACCGCTGGACCGACCCAGACCCTTTCTACCGCTGGACCGACCCAGACCCTTTCTACTGCTGGACCGACCCAGACCTTTTCTACCGCTGGACCGACCCAGACCCTTTCTACTGGTGGACCAACCCAGACCCTTTCTACCGCTGGACCGACCCAGACCCTTTATACTGCTGGACCGACCCAGACCCTTTCTACTGCTGGACTGACCCAGACCCTTTTCACTGCTGGACCGACCCAGACCCTTTCTACTGGTAGACCGACCCAGACCTTTTCTACTGCTGGACCGACCCAGACCCTTTCTACTGGTGGACCGACCCAGACCCGCTGGACCGACCCAGACCCTTTCTACCGCTGGACCGACCCAGACCCTTTCTACTGGTGGACCGACCCAGACCCTTTCTACAGCTGGACCGACCCAGACCCTTTCTACTGGTGGACCGACCCAGACCCTTTCTACTGCTGGACCGACCCAGACCCTTTCTACTTGTAGACCGACCCAGACCCTTTCGACCGCTGGACTGACCCAGACCCTTTCTACTGCTGGACCGACCCAGACCCTTTCTACTTGTAGACCGACCCAGACCCTTTCTACCGCTGGACCGACCCAGACCCTTTCTACTGGTGGACCGACCCAGACCCTTTCTACTGGAGGACCGACCCAGACCGTTTCTACAGCTGGACCGACCCAGACCCTTTCTACTGGTGGACCGACCCAGACCCTTTCTACTGCTGGACCGACCCAGACCCTTTCTACTGCTGGACCGACCCAGACCCTTTCTACTTGTAGACCGACCCAGACCCTTTCTACCGCTGGACCGACCCAGACCCTTTCTACTGCTGGACCGACCCAGACCCTTTCTACTGGTAGACCGACCCAGACCCTTTCTACCGCTGGACCGACCCTGACCTTTTCTACTGGTAGACCGACCCAGACCCTTTCTACTGGTAGACCGACCCAGACCCTTTCTACTGGTAGACCGACCCAGACCCTTTCTACTGCTGGACCGACCCAGACCCTTTCTACTGGTAGACCGACCCAGACCCTTTCTACTGCTGGACCGACCCAGACCCTTTCTACTGGTGGACCGACCCAGACCCTTTCTACCGCTGGACCGACCCAGACCTTTTCTACTGGTAGACCGACCCAGACCCTTTCTACTGGTAGACCGACCCAGACCCTTTCTATTGGTGGACCGACCCAGACCCTTTCTACTGGTAGACCGACCCAGACCCTTTCTACTGCTGGACCGACCCAGACCCTTTCTACTGGTAGACCGACCCAGACCCTTTCTACTGCTGGACCGACCCAGACCCTTTCTACTGCTGGACCGACCCAGACCCTTTCTACTGGTAGACCGACCCAGACCCTTTCTACCGCTGGACCGACCCAGACCCTTTCTGCTGCTGGACCGACCCAAACCCTTTCTACCGCTGGACCGACCCAGACCCTTTCTACCGCTGGACCGACCCAGACCCTTTCTACCGCTGGACCGACCCAGACCCTTTCTACTGCTGGACTGACCCAGACCCTTTCTACTGGTGGACCGACCCAGACCCTTTCTACCGCTGGACCGACCCAGACCCTTTCTACCGCTGGACCGACCCAGACCCTTTCTACTGGTGGACCGACCCAGACCTTTTCTACTGCTGGACCGACCCAGACCCTTTCTACTGGTAGACCGACCCAGACCCTTTCTACTGCTGGACCGACCCAGACCCTTTCTACTGCTGGACCGACCCAGACCCGCTCGACTGTCCCAGACCCTTTCTACCGCTAGACCGACCCAGACCCTTTCTACTGCTGGACCGACCCAGACCCTTTCTACTGCTGGACCGACCCAGACCCGCTCGACTGTCCCAGACCCTTCCTCCTGCTGGACTGACCCAGACCCTTTCTACCGCTAGACCAACCCAGACCCTTTCTACCGCTGGACCGACCCAAACCCTTTCTACAGCTGGACTGACCCAGACCCTTTCTACTGGTGGACCGACCCAGACCCTTTCTACCGCTGGACCGACCCAGACCCTTTCTACCGCTGGACCGACCCAAACCCTTTCTACAGCTGGACTGACCCAGACTCTTTCTACCGCTGGACCGACCCAGACCCTTTCTACCGCTGGACCGACCCAGACCCTTTCTACCGCTGGACCGACCCAGACCCTTTCTACCGCTGGACTGACCCAGACCCGCTGGACCGACCCAGACCCTTTCTACTGCTGGACTGACCAAAGACCCTTTCTACCGCTGGACCGACCCAGACCCTTTCTACCGCTAGACCGACCCAGACCCTTTCTACCGCTGGACCGACCCAAACCGTTTCTACCGCTGGACTGACCCAGACCCGCTGGACCGACCCAGACCCTTTCTACTGCTGGACTGACCCAGACCCTTTCTACAGCTGGACCGACCCAGACCCGCTGGACCGACCCAGACCCTTTCTACCGCTGAACCGACCCAGACCCTTTCTGCAGCTGGACCGACCCAGACCCTTTCTACTGCTGGACCGACCCAGACCCTTTCTACCGCTGGACCGACCCAGACCCTTTCTGCCGCTGGACCGACCCAGACCCTTTCTGCAGCTGGACCGACCCAGACCCTTTCTACCGCTGGACCGACCCAGACCCTTTCTACTGCTGGACCGACCCAGACCCTTTCTACCGCTGGACATACCCAGACCCGCTGGACTGACCCAGACCCTTTCTACTGGTGGACCGACCCAGACCCTTTCTACCGCTGGACATACCCAGACCCTTCCTCCTGCTGGACTGACCCAGACCCTTCCTGCTGCTGGACTTTCCCAGAACCTTTCAACAGCTAGACTGACCCAGACCCGCTGGACCGACCCAGACCCTTTCTACCGCTGGACCGACCCAGACCCGCTGGACTGACCCAGACCTTTTCTACTCCTAGATCGTCCCAGACCCTTTACACTGCTGGACTGACCCAGACCACCTGGACCGACCCAGACCCTTTATACGGTTGGACCGACCCAGACCCTTTCTACTGCTGGACTGACCCAGACCCTTTTCACTGCTGGACCGACCCAGACCCTTTCTACTGGTAGACCGACCCAGACCTTTTCTACTGCTGGACCGACCCAGACCCTTTCTACTGGTGGACCGACCCAGACCCGCTGGACCGACCCAGACCTTTTCTACTGCTGGACCGACCCAGACCCTTTCTACCGCTGGACTGACCCAGACCCGCTGGACCGACCCAGACCTTTTCTACCACTGGGCCGACCCAGACCCTTTCTACCGCTGGACCGACCCAGACCCTTTCTACTCCTAGATCGTCCCAGACCCTTTACACTGCTGGACTGACCCAGACCACCTGGACCGACCCAGACCCTTTCTACTGCTGGACTGACCCAGACCCTTTTCACTGCTGGACCGACCCTGACCATTTCTACCGCTGGACCGACCCAGACCCGCTGGACCGACCCAGACCTTTTCTACCACTGGACCGACCCAGACCCTTTCTACTGCTGGACCGACCCAGACCTTTTCTACCGCTGGACCGACCCAGACCCTTTCTACTGCTGGACCGACTCAGACCCTTTCTACCGCTGGACCGACCCAAACCCTTTCTACCGCTGAACCGACCCAGACCCTTTCTACCGCTGGACCGACCCAGACCCTTTCTACCGCTGGACCGACCCAGACCCTTTCTACCGCTGGACCGACCCAAACCCTTTCTACCGCTGGACCGACCCAGACCCTTTCTACCGCTGGACCGACCCAGACCCTTTCTACAGCTGGACCGACCCAGACCCTTTCTACCGCTGGACCGACCCAGACCCTTTCTTCTGCTGGACCGACCCAGACCCTTTCTACCGCTGAACCGACCCAGACCCTTTCTACCGCTGGACCGACCCAGACCCGCTGGACTGACCCAGACCCTTTCTACCGCTGGACCGTCCCAGACCCTTTATACTGCTGTACCGACCCAGACCCTTTCTACTGGTGGACCGACCCAGACGCTTTCTACCGCTGAATCGACCCAGACCCTTTCTACTGCTGGACCGACCCAGACCCTTTATACTGCTGGACCGACCCAGACCCTTTCTACCGCTGGACTGACCCAGACCCTTTCTACTGCTGGACCGACCCAGACCCTTTCTACTGCTGGACCGACCCAGACCTTTTCTACCGCTGGACCGACCCAGACCCTTTCTACAGCTGGACCGACCCAGACCCTTTCTACTGGTGGACTGACCCAGACCCGCTGGACCGACCCAGACCTTTTCTACCACTGGACCAACCCAGACCCTTTCTACCGCTGGACCGACCCAGACCCTTTCTACCGCTGGACCGACCCAGACCCTTTCTACCGCTGGACCGACCCAGACCCTTTCTACTGCTGGACTGACCCAGACCCGCTGGACCGACCCAAACCCTTTCTACCGCTGAACCGACCCATACCCTTTCTACCGCTGGACCGACCCAGACCCGCTGGACCGACCCAAACCCTTTCTACCGCTGAACCGACCCAGACCTTTTCTACCGCTGGACCGACCCAGACCCGCTGGACCGACCCAAACCCTTTCTACCGCTGAACCGACCCAGACCCTTTCTACCGCTGGACCGACCCAGACCCTTTCTACCGCTGAACCGACCCAGACCCTTTATACCGCTGGACCGACCCTGACCCTTTCTACCGCTGGACCGACCCAGACCCTTTCTACCGCTGGACCGACCCGGACCCGCTGGACTGACCCAGACCCTTTCTACTCCTAGATCGTCCCAGACCCTTTACACTGCTGGACTGACCCAGACCACCTGGACCGACCCAGACCCTTTATACGGTTGGACCGACCCAGACCCTTTCCACTGCTGGACCGACCCAGACCCTTTCTACTGCTGGACCTACCCAGACCCTTTCTACTGCTGGACTGACCCAGACCCTTTCTACTGCTGGACCGACCCAGACCCTTTTCACTGCTGGACCGACCCAGACCCTTTCTACCGCTGGACCGACCCAGACCCTTTCTACCACTGGACCGACCCAGACCCTTTCTACCGCTGAACCGACCCAGACCCTTTCTACCGCTGGACTGACCCAGACCCGCTGGACCGACCCAGACCTTTTCTACCACTGGACCGACCCAGACCCTTTCTACAGCTGGACCGACCCAGACCCTTTCTACCGCTGAACCTACCCAGACCCTTTCTACCGCTGGACCGACCCAGACCCTTTCTACCGCTGAACCGACCCAAACCGTTTCTACCGCTGGACTGACCCAGACCCGCTGGACCGACCCAGACGCTTTCTACTGGTGGACCGACCCAGACCCTTTCTACTGCTGGACTGACCCAGACCCTTTCTACAGCTGGACCGACCCAGACCCTTTCTACTGGTGGACCGACCCAGACCCTTTCTACAGCTGAACCGACCCAGACCCTTTCTACTGGTGGACCAACCCAGACCCTTTCTACCGCTGGACCGACCCAGACCCTTTCTACAGCTGGACCGACCCAGACCCTTTCTACCGCTGGACCGACCCAGACCCTTTCTACTGCTGGACCGACCCAGACCCTTTCTACAGCTGGACCGACCCAGACCCTTTCTACCCCTGGACCAACCCAGACCCTTTCTACCGCTGGACCGACCCAGACCCTTTCTACCGCTGGACCGACCCAGACCCTTTCTACAGCTGGACCGACCCAGACCTTTTCTACCCCTGGACCAACCCAGACCCTTTCTACCGCTGGACCGACCCAGACCCTTTCTACCGCTGAACCGACCCAGACCTTTTCTACCGCTGGACCGACCCAGACCCGCTGGACCGACCCAAACCCTTTCTACCGCTGAACCGACCCATACCCTTTCTACCGCTGGACTGACCAAGACCCGCTGGACCGACCCAGACCTTTTCTACCGCTGGACCGACCCAGACCCGCTGGACCGACACAAACCCTTTCTACCGCTGAACCGACCCATACCCTTTCTACCGCTGGACCGACCCAGACCCTTTCTACCGCTGGACTGACCCAGACCCGCTGGACCGACCCAGACCTTTTCTACCACTGGACCAACCCAGACCCTTTCTACCGCTGGACCGACCCAGACCCTTTCTACCGCTGGACTGACCCAGACCCGCTGGACCGACCCAAACCCTTTCTACCGCTGAACCGACCCATACCCTTTCTACCGCTGAACCGACCCAAACCGTTTCTACCGCTGGACTGACCCAGACCCGCTGGACCGACCCAGACCCTTTCTACTGCTGGACTGACCCAGACCCTTTCTACCGCTGAACCGACCCAGACCCTTTCTACCGCTGGACCGACCCAGACCCTTTCTACCGCTGGACCGACCCAGACCCGCTGGACCGACCCAGACCCTTTCTACCGCTGGACCGACCCAGACCCTTTCTACCGCTGGACTGACCCAGACCCGCTGGACCGACCCAGACCTTTTCTACCACTGGACCGACCCAGACCCTTTCTACCTCTGGACCGACCCAAACCCTTTCTACCGCTGAACCGACCCAGACCCTTTCTACCGCTGGACCGACCCAGACCCTTTCTACCGCTGAACCGACCCAGACCCTTTCTACCGCTGGACCGACCCAGACCCTTTCTACCGCTGGACCGACCCAGACCCTTTCTACCGCTGAACCGACCCAGACCCTTTCTACCGCTGGACCGACCCAGACCTTTTCTACCACTGGACCGACCCAGACCCTTTCTACTGCTGGACCGACCCAGACCCTTTCTATTGGTGGACCGACCCAGACCTTTTCTACCACTGGACCGACCCAGACCCTTTCTACTGCTGGACCGACCCAGACCCTTTCTATTGGTGGACCGACCCAGACCTTTTCTACCACTGGACCGACCCAGACCCTTTCTACCGCTGGACCGACCCAGACCCTTTCTACTGCTGGACCGACCCAGACCCTTTCTACCGCTGGACATACCCAGACCCGCTGGACTGACCCAGACCCTTTCTACTGGTGGACCGACCCAGACCCTTTCTACCGCTGGACATACCCAGACCCTTCCTCCTGCTGGACTGACCCAGACCCTTCCTGCTGCTGGACTTTCCCAGAACCTTTCAACAGCTAGACTGACCCAGACCCGCTGGACCGACCCAGACCCTTTCTACCGCTGGACCGACCCAGACCCGCTGGACTGACCCAGACCTTTTCTATTCCTAGATCGTCCCAGACCCTTTACACTGCTGGACTGACCCAGACCACCTGGACCGACCCAGACCCTTTATACGGTTGGACCGACCCAGACCCTTTCTACTGCTGGACTGACCCAGACCCTTTTCACTGCTGGACCGACCCAGACCCTTTCTACTGGTAGACCGACCCAGACCTTTTCTACTGCTGGACCGACCCAGACCCTTTCTACTGGTGGACCGACCCAGACCCGTTGGACCGACCCAGACCTTTTCTACTGCTGGACCGACCCAGACCCTTTCTACCGCTGGACTGACCCAGACCCGCTGGACCGACCCAGACCTTTTCTACCACTGGGCCGACCCAGACCCTTTCTACCGCTGGACCGACCCTGACCATTTCTACCGCTGGACCGACCCAGACCCGCTGGACTGACCCAGACCTTTTCTACTCCTAGATCGTCCCAGACCCTTTCTACCGCTGGACCGACCCAGACCCTTTCTACTGCTGGACTGACCCAGACCCTTTTCACTGCTGGACCGACCCTGACCATTTCTACCGCTGGACCGACCCAGACCCGCTGGACCGACCCAGACCTTTTCTACCACTGGACCGACCCAGACCCTTTCTACTGCTGGACCGACCCAGACCTTTTCTACCGCTGGACCGACCCAGACCCTTTCTACTGCTGGACCGACTCAGACCCTTTCTACCGCTGGACCGACCCAAACCCTTTCTACCGCTGAACCGACCCAGACCCTTTCTACCGCTGGACCGACCCAGACCCTTTCTACCGCTGGACCGAACCAGACCCTTTCTACCGCTGGACCGACCCAGACCCTTTCTACCGCTGGACCGACCCAAACCCTTTCTACCGCTGGACCGACCCAGACCCTTTCTACCGCTGGACCGACCCAGACCCTTTCTACAGCTGGACCGACCCAGACCCTTTCTACCGCTGGACCGACCCAGACCCTTTCTTCTGCTGGACCGACCCAGACCCTTTCTACCGCTGAACCGACCCAGACCCTTTCTACCGCTGGACCGACCCAGACCCGCTGGACTGACCCAGACCCTTTCTACCGCTGGACCGTCCCAGACCCTTTATACTGCTGTACCGACCCAGACCCTTTCTACTGGTGGACCGACCCAGACGCTTTCTACCGCTGAATCGACCCAGACCCTTTCTACTGCTGGACCGACCCAGACCCTTTATACTGCTGGACCGACCCAGACCCTTTCTACCGCTGGACTGACCCAGACCCTTTCTACTGCTGGACCGACCCAGACCCTTTCTACTGCTGGACCGACCCAGACCTTTTCTACCGCTGGACCGACCCAGACCCTTTCTACAGCTGGACCGACCCAGACCCTTTCTACTGGTGGACCAACCCAGACCCTTTCTACCGCTGGACCGACCCAGACCCTTTCTACAGCTGGACCGACCCAGACCCTTTCTACTGGTGGACCAACCCAGACCCTTTCTACCGCTGGACCGACCCAGACCCTTTATACTGCTGGACCGACCCAGACCTTTTCTACCACTGGACCGACCCAGACCCTTTCTACTGCTGGACCGACCCAGACCCTTTCTACTGCTGGACCGACCCAGACCCTTTCTATTGGTGGACCGACCCAGACCTTTTCTACCACTGGACCGACCCAGACCCTTTCTACTGCTGGACCGACCCAGACCCTTTCTATTGGTGGACCGACCCAGACCTTTTCTACCACTGGACCGACCCAGACCCTTTCTACCGCTGGACCGACCCAGACCCTTTCTACTGCTGGACCGACCCAGACCCTTTCTATTGGTGGACCGACCCAGACCCTTTCTACCGCTGGACCGACCCAGACCCGCTGGACCGACCCAGACCCTTTCTACCACTGGACCGACCCAGACCCTTTCTACTGCTGGACCGACCCAGACCCTTTCTACTGCTGGACCGAACCAGACCCTTTCTATTGGTGGACCGACCCAGACCCTTTCTACAGCTGGACCGACCCAGACCCTTTCTACTGGTGGACCGACCCAGACCCTTTCTACAGCTGGACCGACCCAGACCCTTTCTACAGCTGGACCGACCCAGACCCTTTCTACCGCTGGACCGACCCAGACCCTTTCTACTGCTGGACCGACCCAGACCCTTTCTACAGCTGGACCGACCCAGACCCTTTCTACAGCTGGACCGACCCAGACCCTTTCTACCGCTGGACCGACCCAGACCCTTTCTACCCCTGGACCAACCCAGACCCTTTCTACCGCTGGACCGACCCAGACCCTTTCCACCGCTGGACCGACCCAGACCCTTTCTACAGCTGGACCGACCCAGACCCTTTCTACCGCTGGACCGACCCAGACCCTTTCTACCCCTGGACCAACCCAGACCCTTTCTACCGCTGGACCGACCCAGACCCTTTCTACCGCTGGACCGACCCAGACCCTTTCTACCCCTGGACCAACCCAGACCCTTTCTACCGCTGGACCGACCCAGACCCTTTCCACCGCTGGACCGACCCAGACCCTTTCTACTGCTGGACCAACCCAGACCCTTTCTACCGCTGGACCGACCCAGACCCTTTCCACCGCTGGACCGACCCAGACCCTTTCTACTGCTGGACCGACCCAGACCCTTTCTACAGCTGGACCGACCCAGACCTTTTCTACCCCTGGACCAACCCAGACCCTTTCTACCGCTGGACCGACCCAGACCCTTTCTACCGCTGAACCGACCCAGACCTTTTCTACCGCTGGACCGACCCAGACCCGCTGGACCGACCCAAACCCTTTCTACCGCTGAACCGACCCATACCCTTTCTACCGCTGGACCGACCCAGACCTTTTCTACCCCTGGACCAACCCAGACCCTTTCTACCGCTGGACTGACCAAGACCCGCTGGACCGACCCAAACCCTTTCTACCGCTGAACCGACCCATACCCTTTCTACCGCTGGACCGACCCAGACCCGCTGGACCGACACAAACCCTTTCTACCGCTGAACCGACCCAGACCCTTTCTACCGCTGGACTGACCCAGACCCGCTGGACCGACCCAGACCTTTTCTACCACTGGACCAACCCAGACCCTTTCTACCGCTGGACCGACCCAGACCCTTTCTACCGCTGGACCGACCCAGACCCTTTCTACCGCTGGACCGACCCAGACCCTTTCTACCGCTGGACTGACCCAGACCCGCTGGACCGACCCAAACCCTTTCTACCGCTGAACCGACCCATACCCTTTCTACCGCTGGACCGACCCAGACCCGCTGGACCGACCCAAACCCTTTCTACCGCTGAACCGACCCAGACCTTTTTTACCGCTGGACCGACCCAGACCCGCTGGACCGACCCAAACCCTTTCTACCGCTGAACCGACCCAGACCCTTTCTACCGCTGGACCGACCCAGACCCTTTCTACCGCTGAACCGACCCAGACCCTTTATACCGCTGGACCGACCCTGACCCTTTCTACCGCTGGACCGACCCAGACCCTTTCTACCGCTGGACCGACCCGGACCCGCTGGACTGACCCAGACCCTTTCTACTCCTAGATCGTCCCAGACCCTTTACACTGCTGGACTGACCCAGACCACCTGGACCGACCCAGACCCTTTATACGGTTGGACCGACCCAGACCCTTTCCACTGCTGGACCGACCCAGACCCTTTCTACTGCTGGACCTACCCAGACCCTTTCTACTGCTGGACTGACCCAGACCCTTTCTACTGCTGGACCGACCCAGACCCTTTTCACTGCTGGACCGACCCAGACCCTTTCTACCGCTGGACCGACCCAGACCCTTTCTACCACTGGACCGACCCAGACCCTTTCTACCGCTGAACCGACCCAGACCCTTTCTACCGCTGGACTGACCCAGACCCGCTGGACCGACCCAGACCTTTTCTACCACTGGACCGACCCAGACCCTTTCTACAGCTGGACCGACCCAGACCCTTTCTACCGCTGAACCGACCCAGACCCTTTCTACCGCTGGACCGACCCAGACCCTTTCTACCGCTGAACCGACCCAAACCGTTTCTACCGCTGGACTGACCCAGACCCTTTCTACAGCTGGACCGACCCAGACCCTTTCTACTGCTGGACTGACCCAGACCCTTTCTACAGCTGGACCGACCCAGACCCTTTCTACAGCTGGACCGACCCAGACCCTTTCTACTGCTGGACTGACCCAGACCCTTTCTACAGCTGAACCGACCCAGACCCTTTCTACTGGTGGACCGACCCAGACCCTTTCTACAGCTGAACCGACCCAGACCCTTTCTACTGCTGGACTGACCCAGACCCTTTCTACAGCTGGACCGACCCAGACCCTTTCTACTGGTGGACCGACCCAGACCCTTTCTACAGCTGAACCGACCCAGACCCTTTCTACTGGTGGACCAACCCAGACCCTTTCTACCGCTGGACCGACCCAGACCCTTTCTACCGCTGGACCGACCCAGACCCTTTCTACTGCTGGACCGACCCAGACCCTTTCTACCCCTGGACCAACCCAGACCCTTTCTACCGCTGGACCGACCCAGACCCTTTCTACCGCTGGACCGACCCAGACCCTTTCTACAGCTGGACCGACCCAGACCTTTTCTACCCCTGGACCAACCCAGACCCTTTCTACCGCTGGACCGACCCAGACCCTTTCTACCGCTGAACCGACCCAGACCTTTTCTACCGCTGGACCGACCCAGACCCGCTGGACCGACCCAAACCCTTTCTACCGCTGAACCGACCCATACCCTTTCTACCGCTGGACCGACCCAGACCTTTTCTACCCCTGGACCAACCCAGACCCTTTCTACCGCTGGACTGACCAAGACCCGCTGGACCGACCCAAACCCTTTCTACCGCTGAACCGACCCATACCCTTTCTACCGCTGGACCGACCCAGACCCGCTGGACCGACACAAACCCTTTCTACCGCTGAACCGACCCATACCCTTTCTACCGCTGGACCGACCCAGACCCTTTCTACCGCTGGACTGACCCAGACCCGCTGGACCGACCCAGACCTTTTCTACCACTGGACCAACCCAGACCCTTTCTACCGCTGGACCGACCCAGACCCTTTCTACCGCTGGACTGACCCAGACCCGCTGGACCGACCCAAACCCTTTCTACCGCTGAACCGACCCATACCCTTTCTACCGCTGAACCGACCCAAACCGTTTCTACCGCTGGACTGACCCAGACCCGCTGGACCGACCCAGACCCTTTCTACTGCTGGACTGACCCAGACCCTTTCTACAGCTGGACCGACCCAGACCCTTTCTACCTCTGGACCGACCCAAACCCTTTCTACCGCTGAACCGACCCAGACCCTTTCTACCGCTGGACCGACCCAGACCCTTTCTACCGCTGGACCGACCCAGACCAGCTGGACCGACCCAGACCCTTTCTACCGCTGGACCGACCCAGACCCTTTCTACCGCTGGACTGACCCAGACCCGCTGGACCGACCCAGACCTTTTCTACCACTGGACCGACCCAGACCCTTTCTACCTCTGGACCGACCCAAACCCTTTCTACCGCTGAACCGACCCAGACCCTTTCTACCGCTGGACCGACCCAGACCCTTTCTACCGCTGAACCGACCCAGACCCTTTCTACCGCTGGACCGACCCAGACCCTTTCTACCGCTGGACCGACCCAGACCCGCTGGACTGACCCAGACCCTTTCTACCGCTGGACCGTCCCAGACCCTTTATACTGCTGGACTGACCCAGACCACCTGGACCGACCCAGACCCTTTCTACCGCTGGACCGACCCAGACCCTTTCTACCGCTGGACCGACCCAGACCCTTTCTACTGCTGGACCGACCCAGACCCTTTATGCTGCTGGACCGACCCAGACCCTTTCTACCGCTGGACATACCCAGACCCTTTCTACTGCTGGACCGACCCAGACCCTTTCTACTGCTGGACCGACCCAGACCCTTTCTACCGCTGGACATACCCAGACCCTTTCTACTGCTGGACCGACCCAGACCCTTTCTACTGCTGGACCGACCCAGACCCTTTCTACTGCTGGACATACCCAGACCCTTTCTACTGCTGGACTGACCCAGACCCTTTCTACTGCTGGACCGACCCAGACCCTTTCTACTGCTGGACCGACCCAGACCCTTTCTACCGCTGAACCGACCCAGACCTTTTCTACTGCTGAACCGACCCAGACCCTTTCTACTGCTGGACCGACCCAGACCCTTTCTACTGCTGGACCGACCCAGACCCTTTCTACTGCTGGAGCGACCCAGACCCTTTCTACTGCTGGACCGACCCAGACCCTTTCTACCGCTGGACTGACCCAGACCCTTTCTACCGCTGGACTGACCCAGACCCTTTCTACCGCTGGACTGACCCAGACCCTTTCTACCGCTGGACTGACCCAGACCCTTTCTACCGCTGGACTGACCCAGACCCTTTCTCCTGCTGGACCGACCCAGACCCTTTATACGGTTGGACCGACCCAGACCCTTTCTACCGCTGGACCGACCCAGACCCTTTCTACTGCTGGACCGACCCAGACCCTTTATGCTGCTGGACCGACCCAGACCCTTTCTACCGCTGGACCGACCCAGACCCTTTCTACCGCTGGACCGACCCAGACCCTTTCTTCTGCTGGACCGACCCAGACCCTTTCTACCGCTGGACTGACCCAGACCCTTTCTACCGCTGGACCGACCCAGACCCTTTCTACCTCTGGACCGACCCAGACCCTTTATGCTGCTGGACCGACCCAGACCCTTTCTACCACTGGACCGACCCAGACCCTTTCTACCGCTGGAGCGACCCAGACCCTTTCTACAGCTGGACCGACCCAGACCCTTTTTACTGGTAGACCGACCCAGACCCTTTCTACCGCTGGACCGACCCAGACCCTTTTTACTGCTAGACCGACCCAGACCCTTTCTACCGCTGGACCGACCCAGACCCTTTTTACTGCTAGACCGACCCAGACCCTTTCTACCGCTGGACCGACCCAGACCCTTTCTACCGCTGGACCGACCCAGACCCTTTTTACTGCTAGACCGACCCAGACCCTTTCTACCGCTGGACTGACCCAGACCCTTTCTACAGCTGGACCAACCCAGACCCTTTCTACCGCTAGACCGACCCAGACCCTTTCTACCGCTGAACCGACCCAGACCCTTTCTACCGCTGGACCGACCCAGACCCTTTCTACAGCTGGACCAACCCAGACCCTTTCTACCGCTAGACCGACCCAGACCCTTTCTACCGCTGGACTGACCCAGACCCGCTGGACCGACCCAGACCCTTTCTACTGCTGGACCGACCCAGACCCTTTCTACCGCTGGACTGACCCAGACCCTTTCTACCGCTGGACTGACCCAGACCCTTTCTACCGCTGGACTGACCCGACCCGCTGGACCGACCCAGACCCTTTCTACTGCTGGACCGACCCAGACCCTTTCTACCGCTGGACTGACCCAGACCCGCTGGACCGACCCAGACCCTTTCTACTGCTGGACCGACCCAGACCCTTTCTACCGCTGGACTGACCCAGACCCGCTGGACCGACCCAGACCCTTTCTACCGCTAGACCGACCCAGACCCTTTCTACCGCTGGACTGACCCAGACCCGCTGGACCGACCCAGACCCTTTCTACCGCTAGACCGACCCAGACCCTTTCTACCGCTGGACTGACCCAGACCCGCTGGACCGACCCAGACCCTTTCTACTGCTGGACCGACCCAGACCCTTTCTACTGCTGGACAGACCCAGACCCTTTCTACCGCTGGACCGACCCAGACCCTTTCTACCGCTGGACCGACCCAGACCCTTTCTACTGCTGGACTGACCCAGACCCTTTCTACCGCTGGACCGACCCAGACCCTTTCTACAGCTGGACCGACCCAGACCCTTTCTACTGCTGGACCGACCCAGACCCTTTCTACCGCTAAACCGACCCAGACCCTTTCTACAGCTGGACTGACCCAGACCCTTTCTACTGCTGGACCGACCCAGACCCTTTCTACCGCTAAACCGACCCAGACCCTTTCTACCGCTGGACCGACCCAGACCCTTTCTACCGCTGGACCGACCCAGACCCTTTCTACCGCTGGACCGACCCAGACCCTTTCTACTGGTGGACCGACCCAGACCCTTTCTACCGCTGGACCGACCCAGACCCTTTCTACCGCTGGACCGACCCAGACCCTTTCTACTGCTGGACCGACCCAGACCCTTTCTACCGCTGGACCGACCCAGACCCTTTCTACCGCTGGACCGACCCAGACCCTTTCTACAGCTGGACCGACCCAGACCCTTTCTACCGCTGGACCGACCCAGACCCTTTCTACTGCTGGACCGACCCAGACCCTTTCTACCGCTGGACCGACCCAGACCCTTTCTAACGCTGGACCGACCCAGAACCTTTCTACCGCTGAACCGACCCAGACCCTTTCTACTGCTGGACTGACCCAGACCCTTTCTACCGCTGGACCGACCCAGACCCTTTCTACTGCTGGACCGACCCAGACCCTTTCTACAGCTGGACCGACCCAGACCCTTTCTACCGCTAGACCGACCCAGACCCTTTCTACCGCTGGACCGACCCAGACCCTTTCTACCGCTGGACCGACCCAGACCCTTTCTACAGCTGGACCGACCCAGACCCTTTCTACCGCTGGACCGACCCAGAACCTTTCTACCGCTGAACCGACCCAGACCCTTTCTACCATTGGACTGACCCAGACCCTTTCTACTCCTAGATCGTCCCAGACCCTTTCTACCGCTGGACCGACCCAGACCCTTTCTACCGCTGGACCGACCCAGACCCTTTCTACCGCTGGACCGACCCAGACCCTTTCTACCGCTGGACTGACCCAGAACCTTTCTACCGCTGAACCGACCCAGAACCTTTCTACCGCTGAACCGACCCAGACCCTTTCTACTGCTGGACTGACCCAAACCCTTTCTACTCCTAGATCGTCCCAGACCCTTTATACTGCTGGACTGACCCAGACCTCCTGGACCGACCCAGACCCTTTCTACCGCTGGACCGACCCAGACCCTTTCTACCGCTGAACCGACCCAGAACCTTTCTACCGCTGAACCGACCCAGACCCTTTCTACTGCTGGACTGACCCAAACCCTTTCTACTCCTAGATCGTCCCAGACCCTTTATACTGCTGGACTGACCCAGACCTCCTGGACCGACCCAGACCCTTTCTACTGGTGGAACGACCCAGACCGTTTCTACTGGAGGACCGACCCAGACCCTTTTTACTGGTAGACCGACCCAGACCCTTTCTACCGCTGGACCGACCCAGACCCTTTTTACTGCTAGACCGACCCAGACCCTTTCTACCGCTGGACCGACCCAGACCCTTTTTACTGCTAGACCGACCCAGACCCTTTCTACCGCTGGACCGACCCAGACCCTTTCTACCGCTGGACTGACCCAGACCCTTTCTACCGCTGAACCGACCCAGACCCTTTCTACCGCTGGACCGACCCAGACCCTTTCTACCGCTAGACCGACCCAGACCCTTTCTACCGCTGAACCGACCCAGACCCTTTCTACCGCTGGACCGACCCAGACCCTTTCTACCGCTGGACCGACCCAGACCCTTTCTACCGCTAGACCGACCCAGACCCTTTCTACCGCTGGACTGACCCAGACCCGCTGGACCGACCCAGACCCTTTCTACTGCTGGACCGACCCAGACCCTTTCTACCGCTGGACTGACCCAGACCCTTTCTACCGCTGGACTGACCCAGACCCTTTCTACCGCTGGACTGACCCGACCCGCTGGACCGACCCAGACCCTTTCTACTGCTGGACCGACCCAGACCCTTTCTACCGCTGGACTGACCCAGACCCTTTCTACCGCTGGACTGACCCAGACCCGCTGGACCGACCCAGACCCTTTCTACTGCTGGACCGACCCAGACCCTTTCTACCGCTGGACTGACCCAGACCCGCTGGACCGACCCAGACCCTTTCTACCGCTAGACCGACCCAGACCCTTTCTACCGCTGGACTGACCCAGACAAGCTGGACCGACCCAGACCCTTTCTACTGCTGGACCGACCCAGACCCTTTCTACCGCTGGACTGACCCAGACCCGCTGGACCGACCCAGACCCTTTCTACCGCTAGACCGACCCAGACCCTTTCTACCGCTGGACTGACCCAGACCCGCTGGACCGACCCAGACCCTTTCTACCGCTAGACCGACCCAGACCCTTTCTACCGCTAGACCGACCCAGACCCTTTCTACCGCTGGACTGACCCAGACCCTTTCTACCGCTGGACTGACCCAGACCCGCTGGACCGACCCATACCCTTTCTACTGCTGGACTGACCCAGACCCTTTCTACCGCCGGACTGACCCAGACCCGCTGGACCGACCCAGACCCTTTCTACCGCTGGACCGACCCAGACCCTTTCTACTGCTGGACTGACCCAGACCCTTTCTACCGCTGGACCGACCCAGACCCTTTCTACCGCTAGACCTACCCAGACCCTTTCTACCGCTGGACTGACCCAGACCCTTTCTACCGCTGGACCGACCCAGACCCTTTCTACAGCTGGACCGACCCAGACCCTTTCTACTGCTGGACCGACCCAGACCCTTTCTACCGCTAAACCGACCCAGACCCTTTCTACAGCTGGACTGACCCAGACCCTTTCTACCGCTGGACTGACCCAGACCCTTTCTACTGCTGGACCGACCCAGACCCTTTCTACCGCTAAACCGACCCAGACCCTTTCTACCGCTGGACCGACCCAGACCCTTTCTACCGCTGGACCGACCCAGACCCTTTCTACAGCTGGACTGACCCAGACCCTTTCTACCGCTGGACCGACCCAGACCCTTTCTACCGCTGGACCGACCCAGACCCTTTCTACAGCTGGACTGACCCAGACCCTTTCTACCGCTGGACCGACCCAGACCCTTTCTACCGCTTGACCGACCCAGACCCTTTCTACTGGTGGACCGACCCAGACCCTTTCTACTGCTGGACTGACCCAGACCCTTTCTACAGCTGGACCGACCCAGACCCTTTCTACTGGTGGACCGACCCAGACCCTTTCTACCGCTGGACCGACCCAGACCCTTTCTACCGCTGGACCGACCCAGACCCTTTCTACTGCTGGACCGACCCAGACCCTTTCTACCGCTGGACCGACCCAGAACCTTTCTACCGCTGAACCGACCCAGACCCTTTCTACCCCTCGACCAACCCAGACCCTTTCTACTGCTGTACCGACCCAGACCCTTTCTACTGCTGGACCGACCCAGACCCTTTCTACAGCTGGACCGACCCAGACCCTTTCTACCGCTGGACCGACCCAGACACTTTCTACTGCTGGACCGACCCAGACCCTTTCTACCGCTAAACCGACCCAGACCCTTTCTACCGCTGGACCGACCCAGACCCTTTCTACCGCTGGACCGACCCAGACCCTTTCTACAGCTGGACCGACCCAGACCCTTTCTACCGCTGGACCGACCCAGACCCTTTCTACCGCTGGACTGACCCAGACCCGCTGGACCGACCCAGACCCTTTCTACCGCTGGACATACCCAGACCCGCTGGACCGACCCAGACCCTTTCTACCGCTGGACCGACCCAGACCCTTTCTTCTGCTGGACCGACCCAGACCCGCTGGACCGACCCAGACCCTTTCTACCGCTGGACCGACCCAGACCCGCTGGACCGACCCAGACCCTTTCTACTGCTGGACCGACCCAGACCCTTTCTACCGCTGAACCGACCCAGACCCTTTCTACCGCTGGACCGACCCAGACCCTTTCTACCGCTGGACTGACCCAGACCCGCTGGACCGACCCAGACCCTTTCTACCGCTGGACATACCCAGACCCGCTGGACTGACCCAGACCCTTTCTACCGCTGGACTGACCCAGACCACCTGGACCGACCCAGACCCTTTATACTGCTGTACCGACCCAGACCCTTTCTATTGGTGGACCGACCCAGACCGTTTCTACTGCTGGACCGACCCAGACCCTTTCTACCGCTGGACCGACCCAGACCCTTTCTACTGGTGGACCGACCCAGACCCTTTCCACCGCTGGACCGACCCAGACCCTTTCTACCGCTGGACCGACCCAGACCCTTTCTACTGCTGGACCGACCCAGACCCTTTCTACCGCTGGACCGACCCAGACCCTTTCTACCGCTGAACCGACCCAGACCCTTTCTACCGCTGAACCGACCCAGACCCTTTCTACAGCTGGACCGACCCAGACCCTTTCTACTGGTAGACCGACCCAGACCTTTTCTACTGCTATACCGACCCAGACCCTTTCTACTGGTGGACCGACCCAGACCCTTTCTACTGCTGGACCGACCCAGACCTTTTCTACTGCTGGACCGACCCAGACCCTTTCTACCGGTGGACCGACCCAGACCTTTTCCACCCCTGGACCGACCCACACCCTTTCTACTTGTGGACCGACCCAGACCTTTTCTACTGCTGGACCGACCCAGACCTTTTCTACTGCTGGACCGACCCAGACCTTTTCTACCGCTGGACCGACCCAGACATTTTCTACTGCTGGACCGACCCAGACCTTTTCTACTGCTGGACCGACCCAGACCTTTTCTACTGCTGGACCGACCCAGACCTTTTCCACCCCTGGACCGACCCAGACCCTTTCTACTGCTGGACCGACCCAGACCTTTTCCACCCCTGGACCGACCCAGACCCTTTCTACCGCTGGACCGACCCAGACCCTTTCTACCGCTGGACCGACCCAGACCCTTTCTACTGGTAGACCGACCCAGACCTTTTCTACTGCTGGACCGACCCAGACCCTTTCTACTGGTAGACCGACCCAGACCTTTTCTACTGCTGGACCGACCCAGACCTTTTCTACTGCTGGACCGACCCAGACCTTTTCTACTGCTGGACCGACCCAGACCTTTTCCACCCCTGGACCGACCCAGACCCTTTCTACTCCTAGATCGTCCCAGACCCTTTTCACTGCTGGACCGACCCAGACCCTTTCTATTGCTGGACCGACCCAGACCCGCTCGACTGGCCCAGACCCTTTCAACTGCTGGACCGACCCAGACCCGCCTGACCGACCCAGGCCCTTTCTACTGCTGGACCGACCCAGACCCTTTCTACTGGTTGGACCGACCCAGACCCTTTCTGCTGCTGGACCGACCCAGACCCTTTCTACTGGTGGACCGACCCAGACCCTTTCTACTGCTGGACCGACCCAGACCTACTGGACCGACCCAGACCCTTTCTACTGCTGGACCAACCCAGACCCTTTCTACAGCTGGACCAACCCAGACCCTTTCTACCGCTGGACCGACCCAGACCTTTTCTACTGGTAGACCGACCCAGACCTACTGGACCGACCCAGACCCTTTCTACTGCTGGACCGACCCAGACCCTTTCTACCGCTGGACCGACCCAGACCCTTTCTACAGCTGGACCAACCCAGACCCTTTCTACTGGTAGACCGACCCAGACCTACTGGACCGACCCAGACCCTTTCTACTGCTGGACCGACCCAGACCCTTTCTACCGCTGGACCGACCCAGACCCTTTCTACAGCTGGACCGACCCAGACCTTTTCTACTGGTAGACCGACCCAGACCCTTTCTACAGCTGGACCAACCCAGACCCTTTCTACCGCTGGACCGACCCAGACCCTTTCTACCGCTAGACCGACCCAGACCCTTTCTACTGCTGGACCGACCCAGACCCTTTCTACTGCTGGACCAACCCAGACCCTTTCTACCGCTGGACCGACCCAGACCCTTTCTACCGCTAGACCGACCCAGACCCTTTCTACTGCTCAACCGACCCAGACCCTTTCTACCGCTGAACCGACCCAGACCCTTTCTACCGCTGGACTGACCCAGACCCGCTGGACTGACCCAGACCCTTTCTACTGCTGGACTGACCCAGACCCTTTCTACCGCTGGACTGACCCAGACCCGCTGGACCGACCCAGACCCTTTCCACCGCTGAACCGACCCAGACCCTTTCTACTGCTGGACTGACCCAGACCCTTTCTACAGCTGGACCTACCCAGACCCTTTCTACCGCTGGACATACCCAGACCCGCTGGACTGACCCAGACCCTTTCTACCGCTGGACTGACCCAGACCCGCTGGACCGACCCAGACCCTTTCTACCGCTGGACCGACCCAGACCCTTTCTACCGCTGGACTGACCCAGACCCTTTCTACCGCTGGACTGACCCAGACCCGCTGGACCGACCCAGACCCTTTCTACCGCTGGACCGACCCAGACCCTTTCTACTGCTGGACCGACCCAGACCCTTTCTACAGCTGGACTGACCCAGACCCTTTCTACAGCTGGACCGACCCAGACCCTTTCTACCGCTGGACCGACCCAAACCCTTTCTACCGCTGAACCGACCCAGACCCTTTCTACCGCTGGACCGACCCAGACCCTTTCTACCGCTGGACCGACCCAGACCCTTTCTACAGCTGGACCGACCCAGACCCTTTCTACCGCTGGACCGACCCAGACCCTTTCTACCGCTGGACCGACCCAGACCCTTTCTACAGCTGGACCGACCCAGACCTTTTCTACTGCTGGACCGACCCAGACCTTTTCTACTGCTGGACTGACCCAGACCCTTTCTACCGCTGGACCGACCCAGACCCTTTCTACCGCTGGACCGACCCAGACCCTTTCTACCGCTGGACTGACCCAGACCCTTTCTACCGGTGGACCCACCCAGACCCTTTCTACAGCTGGACCGACCCAGACCCTTTCTACCGCTGGACCGACCCAGACCCTTTCTACAGCTGGACCGACCCAGACCTTTTCTACTGCTGGACCGACCCAGACCTTTTCTACCGCTGGACCAACCCAGACCCTTTCTACTGGTAGACCGACCCAGACCTTTTCTACCGCTGGACCGACCCAGACCCTTTCTACTGGTAGACCGACCCAGACCCTTTCTACTGCTGGACCGACCCAGACCTTTTCTACTGCTGGACCGACCCAGACCCTTTCTACTGGTAGACCGACCCAGACCATTTCTACTGCTGGACCGACCCAGACCTTTTCTACTGCTGGACCTACCCAGACCCTTTCTACTGGTGGACCGACCCAGACCTTTTCTACTGCTGGACCGACCCAGACCCTTTCTACTGGTAGACCGACCCAGACCCTTTCTACTGCTGGACTGACCCAGACCCTTTCTACTGCTGGACCGACCCAGACCCTCTCTACTGCTGGACCGACCCAGACCCTTTCTACTGGTGGACCGACCCAGACCCTTTCTACTGCTGGACCGACCCAGACCTTTTCTACTGCTGGACCGACCCAGACCCTTTCTACTGCTGGACCGACCCAGACCTTTTCTACTGCTGGACCGACCCAGACCCTTTCTACAGCTGGAATGACCCAGACCCTTTCTACTGCTGGACCGACCCAGACCTTTTCTACTGCTGGACCGACCCAGACCCTTTCTACTGCTGGACCAACCCAGACCCTTTCTACCGCTGGACCGACCCAGACCCTTTCTACCGCTAGACCGACCCAGACCCTTTCTACTGTTGGACCGACCCAGACCTTTTCTACTGGTAGACCGACCCAGACCCTTTCTACCGCTAGACCGACCCAGACCCTTTCTACTGCTGGACCGACCCAGACCTTTTCTACTGGTAGACCGACCCAGACCCTTTCTACCGCTGGACCGACCCAGACCTTTTCTACCGCTGGACCCACCCAGACCCTTTCTACTGGTAGACCGACCCAGACCCTTTCTACTGCTGGACTGACCCAGACCCTTTCTACTCGTGGACCGACCCAGACCCTTTCTACTGGTGGACCGACCCAGACCCTTTCTACTGCTGGACCAACCCAGACCCTTTCTACCGCTGGACCGACCCAGACCCTTTCTACCGCTAGACCGACCCAGACCCTTTCTACTGGTAGACCAACCCAGACCCTTTCTACCGCTGGACCGACCCAGACCCTTTCTACCGCTGAACCGACCCAGACCCTTTCTACTGCTGAACCGACCCAGACCCTTTCTACCGCTGAACCGACCCAGACCCTTTCTACCGCTGGACCGACCCAGACCCTTTCTACTGCTGAACCGACCCAGACCCTTTCTACTGCTGAACCGACCCAGACCCTTTCTACTGCTGAACCGACCCAGACCCTTTCTACCGCTGAACCGACCCAGACCCTTTCTACCGCTGGACCGACCCAGACCCGCTGGACTGACCCAGACCCTTTCTACCGCTGGACATACCCAGACCCGCTGGACTGACCCAGACCCTTTCTACCGTTGGACCGATCCAGACCCTTTCTACCGCTGGACTGACCCAGACCCGCTGGACCCACCCAGACCCTTTCTACTGCTGGACTGACCCAGACCACCTGGACCGACCCAGACCCTTTCTATTGGTGGACCGACCCAGACCGTTTCTACCGCTGGACTGACCCAGACCCGCTGGACCGACCCAGACCCTTTCTACCGCTGGACTGACCCAGACCCTTTCTACTGCTGGACCGACCCAGACCCTTTCTACCGCTGAACCGACCCAGACCCTTTTCTACTGCTGAACCGACCCAGACCTTTTCTACTGCTGGACCGACCCAGACCCTTTCTACTGGTGGACCGACCCAGACCCTTTCTACTGGTAGACCGACCCAGACCCTTTCTACTGGTGGACCGACCCAGATCCTTTCTACTGGTAGACCGACCCAGACCCTTTCTACTGCTGGACCGACCCAGACCTTTTCTACCCCTGAACCGACCCAGACCCTTTCTAGCGCTGAACCTACCCAGACCTTTTCTACTGCTGGACCGACCCAGACCCTTTCTACTGCTGGACCGACCCAGACCTTTTCTACCCCTGAACCGACCCAGACCCTTTCTACCGCTGAACCTACCCAGACCTTTTCTACTGCTGGACCGACCCAGACCCTTTCTACTGCTGGACCGACCCAGACCTTTTCTACCCCTCGACCGACCCAGACCCTTTCTACCGCTGAACCGACCCAGACCCTTTCTACCGCTGGACCGACCCAGACCCGCTGGACCGACCCAGACCCTTTTCACTGCTGGACCGACCCAGACCCGCTGGACCGACCCAGGCCCTTTCTACTGCTGGACCGACCCAGACCCTTTCTACTGCTGGACCGACCCAGACCCTTTCTACAGCTGGACCGACCCAGACCTTTTCTACCCCTGGACCGACCCAGACCCTTTCTACCGCTGAACCGACCCAGACCCTTTCTACCGCTGGACCGACCCAGACCCGCTGGACCGACCCAAACCCTTTTCACTGCTGGACCGACCCAGACCCGCTGGACCGACCCAGGCCCTTTCTACTGCTGGACCGACCCAGACCCTTTCTACTGCTGGACCGACCCAGACCTTTTCTACTGCTGGACCGACCCAGACCTTTTCTACTGCTGGACCGACCCAGACCCTTTCTACTGCTGGACCAACCCAGACCCTTTCTACCGCTGGACCAACCCAGACCCTTTCTACTGGTAGACCGACCCAGACCCTTTCTACTGCTGGACCGACCCAGACCCTTTCTACTGGTAGACCGACCCAGACCTTTTCTACTGCTGGACCGACCCAGACCTTTTTATACCGCTGGACCAACCCAGACCCTTTCTACCGCTGGACCGACCCAGACCCTTTCTACTGCTGGACCGACCCAGACCCTTTCTACTGCTGGACCGACCCAGACCCTTTCTACCGCTGGACCGACCCAGACCCTTTCTACTGCTGGACCGACCCAGACCCTTTCTACTGCTGGACCGACCCAGACCTTTTCTACTGCTGGACCGACCCAGACCCTTTCTACCGCTGGACCAACCCAGACCTTTTCTACTGCTGGACCGACCCAGACCTTTTTATACCGCTGGACCAACCCAGACCCTTTCTACCGCTGGACCGACCCAGACCCTTTCTACTGCTGGACCGACCCAGACCCTTTCTACTGCTGGACCGACCCAGACCCTTTCTACTGCTGGACCGACCCAGACCCTTTCTACTGGTAGACCGACCCAGACCCTTTCTACTGCTGGACCGACCCAGACCTTTTCTACTGCTGGACCGACCCAGACCCTTTCTACTGGTGGACCGACCCAGACCCTTTCTACCGCTGGACCGACCCAGACCCTTTCTACTGCTGGACCGACCCAGACCCTTTATACTGCTGGACCGACCCAGACCCTTTCTACTGGTAGACCGACCCAGACCCTTTCTACTGGTGGACCGACCCAGACCCTTTCTACCGCTGGACCGACCCAGACCTTTTCTACTGCTGGACCGACCCAGACCCTTTCTACTGCTGGACCGACCCAGACCCTTTCTACTGGTAGACCGACCCAGACCCTTTCTACTGGTAGACCGACCCAGACCCTTTCTACTGGTAGACCGACCCAGACCCTTTCTACTGCTGGACCGACCCAGACCTTTTCTACCGCTGGACCAACCCAGACCCTTTCTACTGGTAGACCGACCCAGACCCTTTCTACTGCTGGACCGACCCAGACCCTTTCTACTGGTAGACCGACCCAGACCCTTTCTACTGCTGGACCGACCCAGACCCTTTCTACTGGTGGACCGACCCAGACCCTTTCTACCGCTGGACCGACCCAGACCCTTTCTACCGCTGGACCGACCCAGACCCTTTCTACTGCTGGACCGACCAAGACCCTTTCTACCACTGGACCGACCCAGACCCTTTCTACTGGTAGACCGACCCAGACCCTTTCTACCGCTGGACCGACCCAGACCCTTTCTACTGCTAGACTGACCCAGACCCTTTCTACAGCTGGACCGACCCAGACCCTTTCTACTGCTGGACCGACCCAGACCCTTTCTACCGCTGGACCGACCCAGACCCTTTCTACTGCTGTACCGACCCAGACCTTTTCTACTGCTGGACCGACCCAGACCCTTTCTACTGCTGGACCGACCCAGACCCTTTCTACTGGTAGACCGACCCAGACCCTTTCTACTGGTAGACCGACCCAGACCCTTTCTACTGGTAGACCGACCCAGACCCTTTCTACTGCTGGACCGACCCAGACCCTTTCTACCGCTGGACCGACCCAGACCCTTTCTACCGCTGGACCGACCCAGACCCTTTCTACCGCTGGACCGACCCAGACCCTTTCTACCGCTGGACCGACCCAGACCCTTTCTACCGCTGGACCGACCCAGACCCTTTCTACCGCTGGACCGACCCAGACCCTTTCTACTGCTGGACCGACCCAGACCCTTTCTACTGCTGGACCGACCCAGACCCTTTCTACCACTGGACCGACCCAGACCCTTTCTACTGCTGGACCGACCCAGACCCTTTCTACTGCTGGACCGACCCAGACCCTTTCTACCGCTGGACCGACCCAGACCCTTTCTACCGCTGGACCGACCCAGACCCTTTCTACTGCTGGACCGACCCAGACCCTTTCTACTGCTGGACCGACCCAGACCCTTTCTACTGCTGGACCGACCCAGACTTTTTCTACCGCTGGACCGACCCAGACCCTTTCTACCGCTGGACCGACCCAGACCCGCTGGACTGACCCAGACCCTTTCTACTGCTGGACCGACCCAGACCCTTTCTACTGGTAGACCGACCCAGACCCTTTCTACTGCTGGACCGACCCAGACCTTTTCTACCGCTGAACCGACCCAGACCCTTTCTACTGCTGGACCGACCCAGACCCTTTCTACCGCTGAACCGACCCAGACCCTTTCTACTGCTGGACCGACCCAGACCCTTTCTACCGCTGGACCGACCCAGACCCTTTCTACCGCTGGACCGACCCAGACCCGCTGGACTGACCCAGACCCTTTCTACTCCTAGATCGTCCCAGACCCTTTTCACTGCTGGACCGACCCAGACCCGCTCGACTGGCCCAGACCCTTTCTACTGCTGGACCGACCCAGACCCGCTGGACCGACCCAGGCCCTTTCTACTGGTGGACCGACCCAGACCGTTTCTACTGGTGGACCGACCCAGACCCTTTCTGCTGCTGGACCGACCCAGACCCTTTCTACTGCTGGACCGACCCAGACCCTTTCTACTATTAGATCGTCCCAGACCCGCTTGACCGACCCAGACCCTTTCCACTGCTGGACCGACCCAGACCCTTTCTACTGGTAGACCGACCCAGACCCTTTCTACTGCTGGACCGACCCAGACCTTTTCTACTGCTTGACCGACCCAGACCCTTTCTACCGCTGGACCGACCCAGACCCTTTCTACCGCTGGACATACCCAGACCCGCTGGACCGACCCAGACCCTTTCTACTGCTGGACCGACCCAGACCCTTTCCACTGCTGGACCGACCCAGACCCTTTCTACTGCTGGACCGACCCAGACCCTTTCCACTGCTGGACCGACCCAGACCCTTTCTACTGCTGGACCGACCCAGACCCTTTCTACAGCTGGACCGATCCAGACCCTTTCGACCGCTGGACTGACCCAGACCCTTTCTACTGATGGACCGACCCAGACCCTTTCTACTGATGGACCGACCCAGACCCTTTCAACCTCTGGACAGACCCAGACCCTTTCTACTGATGGACCGACCCAGACCCTTTCTACTGCTGGACTGACCCAGACCCTTTCTACTGATGGACAGACCCAGACCCTTTCTACTGATGGACAGACCCAGACCCTTTCTACTGATGGACAGACCCAGACCCTTTCTACTGATGGACAGACCCAGACCCTTTCTACTGATGGACAGACCCAGACCCTTTCTACTGATGGACAGACCCAGACACTTTCTACTGCATCTTTCTCCAGGGTTTCTACAGGGTTCCTGTAGGATTTCCACATGGTTTTTTCAGGGTTTCTGCAGGGTATCCACATGGCTTCTACAGGGTTTACACAGGATTTCTGCAGGTTTTCTGGAGGGTTTCTACATGGTTTCTATGGGGTTTCTGAAGGATTTCCACATGGTTTCCACAGAGTTTCTGTAGGGTTTCCACATAGTTTCTACGGGCTTTCTGCATCGTTTCCACATGGTTTCTACAATGTTTCCACAGGAATTCTACAGGGTTTCTGTAGGATATCAACATGGTTTCCACAGAGCTTCTGTAGGGTTTCCACATAGTTTCTACAGGGTTTCCACATGGTTTCCACAGAATTTCTATGGGGTCTCCACAGGAATTCTACAGGGTTTCTGTTGGGTATCTACATGGTTTCTGCAGGGTTTCTGCTGGATTTCCACATGATTTACACAGGGATTCTGTTGGGTATCAACATGTTTTTTTCAGGGTTTCTGTCGGGTTTCCACATGGTTTCTACGGAGTTTCTGCAGGGTTTCCACAGGGTTTCTACAGGATTTCAGTTGAGTTTCCAAAGGAATTCTACAGAGTTTCAGTGGGGTTTCCCACTGGTTTCTACAGGGTTTCTGCAGGCTATCCAAATGGTTTCTACAGGGTTTCCACAGGGTTTCAGTTGAGTTTCAACAGGAATTCTACAGGGTTTCTGTCGGGTTTCCACATGATTTCTACAGGTTTTCTGTAGGGTATCCACATGGTTTCCACGGGTTTTCTGCAGGATTTCCACATGATTTCTACAGGGTTCTTGCAGGATTTCCACATGGTTTCGACAGAGTTTCTGCAGGGTTTCCACATGGTTTCTACGGGGTTTCTGCAGGGTTTCTCCAGGGTTTCAGTTGAGTTTCAACAGGAATTCCACAGGGTTTCTGTCGGGTTTCCACATGGTTTTACACATGGTTTCTATGGGGTTTCCTAAAGAATTCTACAGGGTTTCTGTTGGGTATCCACATGGTTTCTACAGGGATTCTGCAGGCTTTCCACATGGTTTCCACAGAGTTTCTGTAGGGTATCCACATGGTTTCTAAAGGGTTTCTGTAGGGTTTCCACATGCTTTCTACAGGGTCTCCGCAGAAATTCTACAGGGTGTCTGGTGGGGATCATCATGGCTTCTACAGGTGTTACACAAGAATTCTGCAGGTTTTCTGTCGGGTTTCCACATGGTTTCTATGGGGTTTCTGTAGGGTTTCCACATGGATTCTACAGGGTTTCTGCACGATTTCCACATGGTTTCCAAAGGGTTTCTTTAGGATTTCCACATGGTTTCTATGGGGTTTCTGTAGGGGTTCCATATGGTTTCTACAGGGTTTCTGTAGAGTTTCAACAGGAATTCTACGGGGTTTCTGTAGGGTATCCACATGGTTTCTACGGGGTTTCTGCAGGGTTTCCACATGGTTTCCACATGGTTCCTATGGGGTTTCCACAAGAATTCTAAAGGGTTTCCACAGGGTTTCCACATGGTTTCTATGGGGTTTCTGCAAGATTTCCACGTGATTTTAACAGAGTTCCTGCAGGATATTCTCATGGTTTCTACAGGGTTTACACAGGAATTCTACAGGGTTTCTGTAGGGTATCCACACGGTTTCTATGGGGTTTCTGCAGGAATTCTACAGCGTTTTGTAGGGTTTCAACATGGTTTCTACAGGGTTTCTCAAATGTTTCCACATGGTCTTTTCAGGGTTTTCACATGATTTCTTTTGGGTTTCAATTGGCTTTTTTTGTGGGTTTTTGTAGAGTTTCCACCTGTTTTTTTTTTTAAGGTTTCAGTCGGGTTTCCACATGGTTTCTGCAGGGTTTCTTTTGAGTGTCCACGGGGTTTTCACATGGTCCCTGATGGGTGATGCAGGCTTGAGGTCTCATGTCTTAATGTTTTCTGAGTCCTTAGGGTGCTGCTGGAAACGGCTGTTTGTTTTTACTTGCTTAAAAACCCATCAAGGTGTCACCTGGCCCTAGAGTGAAACCAGCAGCTGGTGGCGTGCTGCTTTGGGGGCCACTTCAATTCCTGTTGAGGCTGGCTCACCCAGAGTCAATAATAAGGTTGGCCAGCCAGCAGGACCCTGCTGTCCTCCATGTTTCTGTCTCACAGCTGCTGGACACAGTTCAAAGCGGCTAATACAGCATTCATTGGTTATCGCTGGTGTGTGAGAGGGGTTATTCACCCAGAGAGAGCAGGCCATAATTTAAAACAACTAGAGTAAATCTCTTTCTCTCTCTCCCTCTCTCTCTCTCCATCTCTCTCTTTTTGGTGTGTTCATTCTCTCTCTTTATTACACAGACTAGCAGGCAGCTGAGTCTTGGAGATTACTAAAACATCCTGCCGTCTCAGCACCATGCACACCCGCTGATGTGCCGAGTGTGTGTAGTCAGGGTCAATCATGCTTCATCACCCAAAGTGACCACAGGGAGTTTGCCCTTTAACCACTTCTCTTTCTCGCCCTTCACTCATTCTTTTTTCTTCCTCATTTTTCTTTTTTCCCTTTTATCCTCAGTTCTTTCTCTGTCACCTCTTTTTCTCCATCATAAGTGCAGAGTCAAACAAAAATCCCTCAGAATAATTTTTAATCTCAATCATAGCTACAAACAGAAAGAGCCAACCTGTTAACACGTCTCTCAGGATGTACAGTTTACACCACAACATGAGTTACTTTTAACACTATAAATTTATCGATGGAAAGATGGATGGATGGATGGACAGATGGATGGATGGGCGGGCGGGCATGTGGATGGATGTATGGATGGATGGGTGGGCAGGTGGATGGATGGATGGATGGATGGATGGGTGGGCGGGCGGGCAGGTGGATGGGTGGATGGATGGATGGAAGGATGGATGGGTGGGCGGGCAGGTGGATGGGTGGATGGATGATGGATGGATGGATGGATGGATGGGTGGGCGGGCAGGTGGATGGGTGGATGGATGGATGGGTGGGCGGGCAGGTGGATGGGTGGATGGATGATGGATGGATGGATGGGTGGGCAGGCAGGTGGATGGGTGGATGGACGGATGGGTGGGCGGGCAGGTGGATGGATGGATGGGTGGGCGGGCAGGTGGATGGGTGGATGGATAGGCGGGTGGGCGGGCAGGTGGATGGGTGGGTGGATGGATGGATGGATGGATGGATGGGTGGGCGGGTGGATGGGTGGATGGATGGATGGAAGGATGGATGGGTGGGCGGGCAGGTGGATGGGTGGATGGATGATGGATGGATGGGTGGGCGGGCAGGTGGTTGGGTGGATGGATGATGGATGGATGGATGGGTGGGCGGGCAGGTGGATGGGTGGGTGGGCGGGCGGGCGGGCGGGCAGGTGGATGGATGATGGATGGATGGATGGGTGGGCGGGTGGGCGGGCAGGTGGATGGGTGGATGGATGGATAGGCGGGTGGGCGGGCAGGTGGATGGGTGGACGGATGGATGGATGGATGGATGGATGGATGGGTGGGTGGGCGGGCGGGCAGGTGGATGGATGATGGATGGATGGATGGGTGGGCGGGTGGGCGGGCAGGTGGATGGGTGGATGGATGGATAGGCGGGTGGGCGGGCAGGTGGATGGGTGGATGGATGGATAGGCGGGTGGGCGGGCAGGTGGATGGGTGGATGGATGGATGGATGGATGGATGGGTGGGCGGGCAGGTGGATGGATGGGTGGATGGATGGATGGATGGGTGGGCGGGAAGGTGGATGGGTGGATGGATGATGGATGGATGGATGGGTGGGCAGGCAGGTGGATGGGTGGATGGATGGATGGATGGATGGGTGGGTGGGCAGGTGGATGGATGGATGGATGGATGATGGATGGATGGATGGGTGGGCAGGCAGGTGGATGGATGGGTGGATGGATGGATGGATGGGTGGGCGGGCAGGTGGATGGGTGGATGGATGGATGGATGGATGGGTGGGTGGGCAGGCAGGTGGATGGGTGGATGGATGATGGATGGATGGGCGGGCGGGCAGGTGGATGGGTGGATGGATGATGGATGGATGGGTGGGCGGGCAGGTGGATGGGTGGATGGATGATGGATGGATGGATGGGCGGGCGGGCAGGTGGATGGGTGGATGGATGATGGATGGAACGATGGGCGGGCGGGCAGGTGGATGGGTGGATGGATGATGGATGGATGGATGGGCGGGCGGGCAGGTGGATGGGTGGATGGATGATGGATGGATGGATGGGTGGGCGGGCAGGTGGATGGGTGGATGGATGATGGATGGATGGGTGGGCGGGCGGGCAGGTGGATGGGTGGATGGATGATGGATGGATGGGTGGGCGGGCAGGTGGATGGGTGGGCGGGCAGGTGGATGGGTGGGTGGGCGGGCGGGCAGGTGGATGGATGATGGATGGATGGATGGGTGGGTGGGCGGGCGGGCAGGTGGATGGATGATGGATGGATGGATGGGTGGGCGGGTTGGCGGGCAGGTGGATGGGTGGATGGATGGATGGGCGGGTGGGCGGGCAGGTGGATGGGTGGACGGATGGATGGATGGATGGGCGGGTGGGCGGGCAGGTGGATGGGTGGACGGATGGATGGATGGATGGATGGATGGATGGATGGGTGGGCGGGTGGGCGGGCAGGTGGATGGGTGGATGGATGGATAGGCGGGTGGGCGGGCAGGTGGATGGGTGGATGGATGGATGGATGGATGGATGGATGGGTGGGCGGGCAGGTGGATGGATGGATGGATGGGTGGGCAGGCAGGTGGATGGGTGGATGGATGATGGATGGGTGGGCGGGCAGGTGGCTGGGTGGATGGATGATGGATGGATGGGTGGGCAGGCAGGTGGATGGATGGATGGATGGATGGATGGATGGGTGGGTGGGCGGGCAGGTGGATGGATGATGGATGGATGGATGGATGGGTGGGCGGGCAGGTGGATGGATGGATGGGTGGGCGGGCAGGTGGATGGATGGATGGATGGATGATGGATGGATGGATGGGTGGGCAGGCAGGTGGATGGGTGGATGGATGATGGATGGATGGGTGGGCAGGCAGGTGGATGGATGGATGGATGGATGGATGGATGGGTGGGCGGGCAGGTGGCTGGGTGGACGGATGATGGATGGGTGGGCGGGCAGGTGGATGGGTGGATGGATGATGGATGGATGGATGGGTGGGCGGGCAGGTGGATGGATGGGTGGGCGGGCAGGTGGATGGATGGATGGATGATGGATGGATGGATGGGTGGGCAGGCAGGTGGATGGGTGGATGGATGGATGGATGGATGGGTGGGTGGGCAGGTGGATGGGTGGATGGATGGATGGATGATGGATGGATGGATGGGTGGGCAGGCAGGTGGATGGGTGGATGGATGGATGGATGGATGGGCGGGCGGGCAGGTGGATGGATGGATGGGTGGATGGATGGATGATGGATGGATGGATGGGTGGGCAGGCAGGTGGATGGGTGGATGGATGGATGGATGGATGGATGGATGGATGGGTGGGCGGGCAGGTGGCTGGGTGGATGGATGATGGATGGGTGGATGGATGATGGATGGATGGATGGGTGGGCAGGCAGGTGGATGGGTGGATGGATGGATGGATGATGGATGGATGGATGGGTGGGCAGGCAGGTGGATGGGTGGATGGATGGATGGATGGATGGGCGGGCGGGCAGGTGGATGGATGGATGGGTGGATGGATGGATGATGGATGGATGGATGGGTGGGCAGGCAGGTGGATGGGTGGATGGATGGATGGATGGATGGATGGGTGGGCGGGCAGGTGGCTGGGTGGATGGATGATGGATGGGTGGATGGATGATGGATGGATGGATGGGTGGGCAGGCAGGTGGATGGGTGGATGGATGGATGGATGGATGGGTGGGCAGGTGGATGGATGGATGGATGGATGGATGGGTGGGCGGGCGGGCAGGTGGATGGATGATGGATGGATTGATGGGTGGGCGGGCGGGCAGGTGGATGGATGATGGATGGATGGATGGGTGGGCGGGCGGGCAGGTGGATGGGTGGATGGATGGATGGAAGGATGGATGGGTGGGCGGGCAGGTGGATGGGTGGACGGATGATGGATGGATGGATGGGTGGGCAGGCAGGTGGATGGGTGGATGGATGGATGGATGGATGGGTGGGCAGGCAGGTGGATGGATGGATGGATGGATGGGTGGGCGGGCAGGTGGCTGGGTGGATGGATGATGGATGGGTGGGCGGGCAGGTGGATGGGTGGATGGATGATGGATGGATGGATGGATGGGTGGGCGGGCACGTGGATGGATGATGGATGGATGGGTGGGCGGGCAGGTGGATGGATGGATGGGTGGGCGGGCAGGTGGATGGATGGATGGATGGATGGATGGGTGGATGGATGATGGATGGATGGATGGGTGGGCAGGCAGGTGGATGGATGGATGGATGGAAGGATGGATGGGTGGGCGGGCAGGTGGATGGGTGGAAGGATGGATGGATGGATGGGTGGGCGGGCAGGTGGATGGGTGGATGGATGGATGGATGGGTGGATGGATGATGGATGGATGGATGGGTGGGCAGGCAGGTGGATGGGTGGATGGATGATGGATGGATGGGTGGGCAGGCAGGTGGATGGGTGGATGGATGATGGATGGATGGGTGGGCGGGCAGGTGGATGGATGATGGATGGATGGATGGATGGGTGGGCAGGCAGGTGGATGGGTGGATGGATGGATGGATGGATGTGTGGGCGGGCAGGTGGATGGATGGATGGATGGATGGATGGGTGGATGGATGATGGATGGATGGATGGGTGGGCAGGCAGGTGGATGGGTGGATGGATGGATGGGTGGGCGGGCAGGTGGATGGGTGGATGGATGGATGGATGATGGATGGATGGATGGGTGGGCAGGCAGGTGGATGGGTGGATGGATGATGGATGGATGGGTGGGCGGGCAGGTGGATGGGTGGATGGATGATGGATGGATGGGTGGATGGATGATGGATGGATGGATGGGTGGGCAGGCAGGTGGATGGGTGGATGGATGGATGGGTGGATGGATGATGGATGGATGGGTGGGTGGGCAGGCAGGTGGATGGGTGGATGGATGATGGATGGATGGGTGGGCGGGCAGGTGGATGGGTGGATGGATGATGGATGGATGGGTGCGCGGGCAGGTGGATGGGTTGATGGATGATGGATGGATGGGTGGGCGGGCAGGTGGATGGATGATGGATGGATGGATGGATGGGTGGGCGGGCAGGTGGATGGGTGGAAGGATGGATGGATGATGGATGGGTGGGCGGGCAGGTGGATGGGTGGATGGATGATGGATGGATGGGTGGGCGGGCACGTGGATGGATGATGGATGGATGGATGGATGGGTGGGCGGGCAGGTGGATGGATGGATGGGTGGGCGGGCAGGTGGATGGATGGATGGATGGATGGGTGGATGGATGATGGATGGATGGATGGGTGGGCAGGCAGGTGGATGGATGGATGGATGGATGGGTGGGCGGGCAGGTGGATGGGTGGAAGGATGGATGGATGGATGGATGGGTGGGCGGGCAGGTGGATGGGTGGATGGATGGATGGATGGTTGGATGGATGATGGATGGATGGATGGGTGGGCAGGCAGGTGGATGGGTGGATGGATGATGGATGGATGGGTGGGTGGGCAGGTGGATGGATGATGGATGGATGGATGGGTGGGCAGGCAGGTGGATGGGTGGATGGATGGATGGATGGATGGGTGGGCGGGCAGGTGGATGGATGGATGGATGGATGGGTGGATGGATGATGGATGGATGGATGGGTGGGCAGGCAGGTGGATGGAAGGATGGGTGGGCGGGCAGGTGGATGGATGGATGATGGATGATGGATGGATGGATCGGTGGGCGGGCAGGTGGATGGGTGGATGGATGATGGATGGATGGGTGGGCGGGCAGGTGGGTGGGTGGATGGATGATGGATGGATGGGTGGGCGGGCAGGTGGATGGGTGGATGGATGATGGATGGATGGGTGGGCGGGCAGGTGGATGGGTGGATGGATGATGGATGGATGGGTGGGCGGGCAGGTGGATGGATGGATGGATGATGGATGGATGGATGGGTGGGCAGGCAGGTGGATGGGTGGATGGATGATGGATGGATGGGTGGGCGGGCAGGTGGATGGGTGGATGGATGATGGATGGATGGGTGGATGGATGATGGATGGATGGATGGGTGGGCGGGCAGGTGGATGGGTGGATGGATGATGGATGGATGGGTGGGCGGGCAGGTGGGTGGGTGGATGGATGATGGATGGATGGGTGGGCGGGCAGGTGGGTGGGTGGATGGATGATGGATGGATGGGTGGGCAGGCAGGTGGGTGGGTGGATGGATGATGGATGTATGAGTGGGCGGGCAGGTGGATGGGTGGATGGATGATGGATGGATGGGTGGGCGGGCAGGTGGATGGGTGGATGGATGATGGATGGATGGGTGGGCGGGCAGGTGGATGGGTGGATGGATGATGGATGGGTGGATGGATGATGGATGGATGGATGGGTGGGCAGGTGGATGGGTGGATGGATGGATGGAT